>NW_026692907.1:7852500-9213750 GCF_021218885.2 Marmota monax | reverse complement strand
TACCATGGGTTTTCTGATAGCTCTTCTGTTGTGTCACATCAGCCCCCCATCTGATTTTATGCCCACATGGCCATTACCATGTATTAGCATACTAATAAATGTTTATGAGATTATGCTGTATAAATGATAAACTTTTACATATTATTAATTAACCTCATATATTGAATTGGGAGCTCCTGAACATTTACTGACTTGTAAAACAGAATAGAGGTGCACAGGGAGACTTGTCTGCACAAATGCTCTTATCTGCTCTTCCTGGGAGAAGGAAGGCATTTTAAATCATTTGTGTGATCCTTACCCCAAGCTACAGATGGCATTGTATTTGAAAGTAGAAGACCTGGTCCTGCCTCTTCCCACCTGTGACCTTGGGTAAGTTTTGTTACTTCTTAAAGGCCTAGCTCTTTGTTTGCAAAATGGGCATAATGATGGCACATATTTATGGGTTCCTTGGCACATGGCAGGTGCTCAGTGAACATAAACTAAATGAAATTGAACCAATGCAGACTGATGAGTGGAAATGACAGGGAGCCCATTTGTTAGTGATGAAAAGACTGATGGCAGGAGTTTCCAAGAGTGGGTGGCTGGTGTTCCACATGGCAAGTAGTGTGTTCTCACTGGAGGTGAGAAGTTAGACAAACAGTTGTTGGTATGCAATGGGAGGGTTTCTTCCATTCCATTACCCAAGGATTCTACGACAAGACAGAACTCAGCAGTCTTAGATTCTAATTCTAAGCCAGTCACTGGCTAGTTTTGCAACTTAGTCTTGGTTGACATGTTCAAATATTCTCTTGTCTATAAAATAGCCATACATCCCCATTATGAATCAGCATCCTTATATCAGAGAAAACATTCAGCATTTGTTTTTTTGGGTTTGGCTAACTTCCCTTAGCATTATATTCTCTAACTCCATCCATTTACCTGCAAATGCCATGATATATATATATATATATATATATATACACACACACACACACACATACATACATACATACACATATACATACACACACACCTCACATTTTCTTTATTCATTCATCTGCTGAAGGGCATCTAGGGAATAGACGAACTCTTGATAGGGCAAAGGGGAGGGAGGGGAAGGGAGGGGGAATGGGGGTAGGAAAGGCAGTGGAAGGAGATGGATATCATTAATCTAAGTACATATATGAAGACATGAATGGTGTGACTCTATGTTGTGTTCAACCAAAGATATGAAAAATTGTGCTATATATGTGTAATATGAATTGAAAAAAATAAAGGTAATGTGTCCATCTAAAACTAAAAATTATAATAATAATAAAATAGCCATACAAATTGGGCATGGTCATTAGGAGAGAGAATGAATGACTAAGAAAGCACTTTAAATAATACAAGATTGATCTTTTGAAGAAGATTAGCAGTGAGGTCTATCTCACCATCGTTGGTGTCTGTAGGTGAACATCCTTGCATTCAATCCTCTGCAGTGCTGCCGAGGTGTCTTGGGAAGAACCCAGCCCCAGGAGTTAAAGGATATGGCCCAGTCTCTGCTACTCATAAGTTATGTAACTTTGGTTGTGTGTTTCTGTCCTTTGCATCCCAAGTAACTTAATCACATGAATATAAAACGAAAGCTAATAAATAGGCTATGCAAAAATAACAGGGTGTTCTGAGAATCACATAAAGATAACAGATGTGAAAACAGATTGAAAGCTTTGGGAACAGAAAAGGGTCATGCATCTATAAGGTATAAGCAGAGCACCTTGTTTTACTCCTCATCAGCCATGCTTTTATTTTCTGCCCTGCAAGGCTGTGTAGATCTGTAGGTGCAAACCTGTCTTTAGCTGTTTGTGTTTGCCAGTGCCCGGCAAAGGGAATTCATTTGATTCATCACCTGTTTCTGAAAGGCCCATTATGGGTCCAGGAGTAGTAGTAAGTATTAGGATGAAGGATAAAAAAGATGGGCCTCTACCTTCATGGAGCTTGCTTCTAATGGAAGAGTGAGTTCTAGACATGTCCAGGAGTAAATTAAGGGAACTGAGACTGAGGCAGTTTTCAGGGGGCATCCTGTTTGGGAATGTTGCCCTACTGGGGCAGGATACACTTCATCCCTGCTCTTACAATCTCTTTTGTTTAGTTTTCATGTCACTGTGACCAAAATACCCAACAAGAACGACTTGGAGAAGAACAAATCTATTTTGGGCTCATGGTTTCAAAGGTCTCACTCTATGGTTGGCCAACTCCATTGTCGTGGGCCCAAAGTGAGGCAGCACATCATGGGGGAAGAGCTCAGCAGAGGAAAGCTGCTCAATTCACAGCAGGGTCAGGAAGGAGAGAGAGAGGGGGCCTGGAGTGCAGAAAGGGACACCAAAGAACAATCCTTCCTGGGCATGATCCCAGTCAGTGACCCACCTCCTTCAGCCATGCCTCATCTGCCCAGTTACCACCCAGTCAGTCCAGTCAAACTAGGGATGGACCGATTGATTAGGTTACAGCTCTCACAATCCAGTTCCTTTACCTCTGAACATCCCTGCATTAACACAGGAGCTTTTGAGGGACACCTCACAGTCAAACCATGACACAGTCAGATAGGAGCCAACTTCTAGGTTGCCGATGCTTGCCTTTTATGATGACCACACAGTTGCTGGTTTTGTGTGTTTCCCTGCCTGTGGACACATGTGATGAAATACATGTTGCTAATTGACTCTTAGGATCTGCCCACAAGGCGGTGGCTTGTACAAGATTGGTGAAATGATTTAAATCTTATAGAGATGGGGGAAGTCCCCCTCGGGATCAGAAGGTACTTTCCAAGGAGGAAGAGGACGCTGCTTATAAATACATCACTATTGTACTGTCAGAATCTTTTACCTGAGCCTGTGCATTAGGCCCTCTCTTTATTGCTAGGAGCTATCTCCCTTGCCTTTTGCCTCGTATTGCCTCTGGAAGTGCTTCTTCAATGAATACTGTGGAATCCTGGTGATCCCTGAAGAGGGTGTAGATGTTATAAGAGTATTTTGGAGGAATACGTCAAAGCGTGACAATAAGTAACCATTATATGACTATGACATAAGTGGAAAGAAGGGCCACATTTCATTAGTGTTCATCCCTTTTTCTAGTTTGAGCCAGTTTAGGTTGGTTTTCTGTCTTTGCAGCCAAAATTTTACTAATACGATACATTATGTCACAACTTACTTCATTTTTGAAACTTATTTGGCTAAACAATTCTATATTACATTACTTTATTTAATCATTATGTAAAGTTAGGAAGTAAACTTTATGATCTAATTTATAAATAAGGACACTGAGACTTTGAAAAGACAACTCACCTGAAGGAACACGCCTAGTAAATAATTGGGATAGGAGAAGAGCCTTGGTCCTCTGACCACAGTGATTGTTAAAGACACATTTTCCCCAAACCAAATACTTAAGGAAAGCCAACATACAAGAAATGCAAAGGAAAACACAGGTAATGCTGATTGCTCTAGTTTGTTCTTTGTGGGGATGTTTCATTCACAAGTACATGGTTCCATCCAAAGTTAAGAGACCCTCCGTGAGTGGGCTTGGTCTTATTGCCTTGATCCAGTAGATCTTTGCCATTTCGCATCAAGTTCACTGGAATATTTTTCTAGGTCATCTTTCTGCCTCCCTTCTCATTCTCCAACTATCTGTCCTCTGCACTACGACAGTGCCACTTTTCTAAATGCAAACTGGGGAATGGCATTGCTTGCTTCCAACCCTTCAATAAATAAGCTTTTAAGGTAAAGTTCAAATTCAGCTTTGCATTCAGATAGTTCATGACCTGACTCCTGGGTATCTCTTTAGCTTCATTTCCCTCATTCCTGAGTGAGTGACCTCTGGCCTCTGGTTCTGCAAATGCAGACTCATTGCTTTCCTTTGTGGTTGCCATTCTAGCTGTGAGGAACCTGCAGCCCCGCCCCTCCAACCCCTGCCCTTTGTTTTGGAAAATTCCCTTTTATCCTTAAAGTCACCTCCATCCTTCAGATGTTGTTTCCTGTGGGAGGATTTCTGTGATCCATCAGGTTGATCTGGATGTGATGATTCTTCTGTGTCCCTGCCGCACTCTGGACATATCTCTTAAGGCATTTCTCACATGGTGTAGTAACTATTACATGCTACTGTTTTCCTGGATCATGAGAAACAATTGTGCCTTATTCAGTTTCATATCAAGGGCACAGCTGACTTCTCAGCATATAACAGTCAGCAAATGAATGAAGGAAAGAACAATGGGAGGAAATATGGAAGAAGAGATCAGTACTTTCTCTTTTGTCTGACACTTTGAAATACTATACACTAATCATAAGCATTTTCTTTAACTAAATTCAGATACTATGTTCTTCTTGACTTTCATATTTGAAACAAGTACTTTGTTTTGTTTTATAAGTTTTTTAAAAGAAAAATTTCATGGTGTTCCAAATTAAATAAATAGTGTTTGTTTTCCTGTGATTTCAACATGCTTGGTAAACGTGGATGATGAGGTGGGAGGAGAGGGTGGTGAAAGTTTTGTGGATAGTGATAGAGAAAGTGGACATTTGGAAGCTGAGAGGTGGGGTTCCCTGGTCCCCTTGGTAGCTGGAGCCTTGGATAGGATGAAAATGATTTATGTTTAGGGATCTAATAGCAACTAACTTTAGTCTCCATGGACAGAAATATTGCCCTCTGAAACACTTCAGGTCTGGAGTCTCATGATTGCTGAATCTGACAGTTGGTAAGGAATCTTGTCTCCCAAGGACCTAGTCTCAAATTTGCCTTCAGAACTTTGGAGGAATGCTTTTTTCCCCCCTTGGTTTTATGCGTTTCCTTTTAATTATGTTATCTACCTGCAGGTTGGGGTGAGTGACAATGTGTGTAAGTGTGCTGAGCAGAAACTTTCTACATGTGTCTATCTATTAAGTTATGAGACTGAGCCTTAATCACCAGCCGTTGCATCTTCATAGAGTTTAGTTTCCATCTCTGATTTGAAAATGCATGCCTCATGTTTACTTGCCCAAACATGTGAAATATATTTTTGACAAACTGACTTCTTGATTGGGATCCCTGGGTCATCCAGCTATCCAACCATCCCATCACTTATTCCATAAATATTTTCTGAAGTCCTGTGAGACTGTGCTGTTCCATGTACTCTTTAAGTAATGAGGAGGGATGCCTAAACCTGGGATGCAAAATGGGGCAGGAAAATCTTCTTGAAGGAGTAGCTGCCCGAGGTGAATAGTGAGAAGGAAATGGGAATTAGCTGGGCTGGTGGATTGGATGAGGGCATGGTGGTGGTGGTGGGGAGGTGGTAGTTATTCTGGGCAGAAGGAGAAGGGTATAAAAAAATATAACGAGTCCCAGGGAATGCAAAAGTTTGAACAAAAAAATCATTGAACACCTTTCTTGTTCCAGGTGCTATTTTGGGATCATCTGGAATGAGCTTTGCTGCCTGATTACCACAGTGGAAGTGTAATGCTATGGTGATTATGAGGTATTAGGCTGAGTGGAATAGTTAATAAATAACTGGTCAAGAAGACAGAGGCAATGGAGGAGCCGAGAGACAAGGACGATATTTATTATTTACTATGTGGACAGAGCATTACACTCAATTGCATTGTGATGTTCCATGTTCTTCTGTAAGGTAGAATCCCCATCAGAGATGAAAGATTAGTAAATGGAATCTCTGAGAAGAAAAGCATATGAAGACTGCCAGCTATGAAGACTAAAATAAATCCATCATCTTTCCCTGGTACCATTCTGCTCCAAGCAAGAAAGATTTTCTTTTAAAAAAAATGGCTCCAAGGACTAGAATTTCCTCCCATTTCCCCCACAGCATTGGAAACAGAGCTTAGTCATGCAATCAATGGCAATCGAGAGACTTTTATGAAAGAAGAGACTCCAGAGGGAGGCTGGATATAAGGTAGCCATCAGGGAGTCATTTCAGTTTGGTGCTTTGGACCACTTTGACCATCTTTCCAGACTAATCTAAAATCCTCCCTTCTTTGATAAGCCTTAATTGACCATTTCATCCTACCCTATTCTGCTCTGATTTAGAAGCATTGTCTGTGTAATGCATGTAACAATAACTCATTTCTGCCCTTGTGATAGCTATTCTACAATTGCCTTGAACTGAGATTTCACTCTGGTCTGACGATTTGTTTTTGTGTACATATGTCTACCCCAAGTTTGATTATAAGCACTGTAGGGTGAAGACTGTCATAAATATATTTAAAATCCTTTCTTCTTTACTGAACCTTAGCACAGTGATGAACACATTGGAAAGCCTCAACACATATTTACTCATTTCATATAAATGTCATGCAATAATTTCTGAACCAAAAATCTGATGGAAACCTAGTTAGCTTTTGAAGACCAGGTGTTTTTCATTTATTATCTGTGGTATTATGCAGAATTTGCCACAATAATTGGGAAGTAACTCTCGTCAGAGTCTTTTTCTCTTGAATCTGGGTTGGCTTTTTGATTTGTTCTGAGCATTTGAATGTGTTGAGAATGATGTACGAGATCTGAGCTTAGGCCTCAAGGACCCAGCTGAGCCCAGCAAAAGAACTGCTTAGCTAAGACCAGCCCAAATTGCTCACCCACAGAACTGTGAGTTAAAAAAAAATGGTTATTACTATAAATCACCAGGTTTTAGGGTGATTTGTTAGGCAGCGAAAGTTGACTGATACATAATCTTCTTTAGTTACTGTGAAAAATCCATGATATATATATTTTTGTGCTAAATTATGGGATAGGAAGCAAGGATTCAGGAGTAATGTGAGAAAGACTGATCATAATTAGTCTTTTTTTGGGGGGGGGCTATTGGAGATTGAATTCAGGGGCACTTGACCACCGAACCACATCCCCAGCCCTATTTAAAAAATTTTTTTTTGTTTAGTTGGACATAATACCTTTATTTTATTTATTAATTTTTATGTGGTGCTGAGGATCAAACCCAGCACCTCCCATGTGCTGGGTGAGCGCTCCACTGCTGAGCCACAACCCCAGCCCTCCCCAGCCCTATTTTGTATTTTATTTAGAGACAGAGTCTCACTGAGTTGCTTTGCACCTTGCTGTTGCTGAGGCTGGCTTTGAACTCACGATCCTCCTGTCTCAGCCTCCCGAGCTGCTGGGATTACAGGTGTGTGCCACAGCACCTGGCCATAATTAGTCTTTAAGATCTGTCATGAGTTAGCTTCTTTTAGTAAACATTACCTGGATGGGGAAACATAACAGGCAGCACATGTCAGCCAGCATTGGTCTGATGTGGCGGGGCCAAAGAAATGTTTGTTGGCAGAAGTCAGGAAAAGTTCAGACCATGAGTTGCCTACAATAGCTTGAAAGAACAGGCAAAGCCAAACTTGAGAACTCCTGGGTCCGTATGTTCATGCTGAACTGAGATATCCTGGAGTTCCCAAAGAGGGAAAAAACAACAGGGACTAGTAAATTCACTGAACACATCTTATGTACCAGAGACTGGTAGGTTTCTAATCCACACAATGCAATATTACTTAGCCATAAAGAAGAATGAAATTGTGGATGGAACTAGAGAATATCATGCTAAGTGAAATAAGCCAGTCTCAAGAAACCAAAGGCTGAATGTTCTCTCCAATATGTGGATGCTAACCCATAGCAAGGGAAGGCACGGAGGGGAAGTATAGAAGTTCATTCGATTAGACAACGGGGAATAAAGGGAAGAGAGAAGGGGGTGGGAGTACAAAAGACAGTAGAATGAATCAGACATAACTTTCCTATACTCATATATGAACATAAGAGCAGTGTAATTCCACATCATGTTCAACCACAAGAATGGGGTCAAAATTGGAATGGGTTGCACTTCATGTATGTATACTATGTCAAAATACACCCTACTATCATGTATATCTATAAACAATAAATAAAAAAATGTCCTAGGTGAATCTGAGAGAAATTCAATAGGCCATATAGCTTGTAAGTGATTGAATTGGCAGTGAAGCTCAGATGTGTCTAACTCCAAAGAGGAATAACAACTTAAATGACGACTCCTTCATAATATTGTCTGGTCTGCAATATCATTTTCTACCTATCTTCTCACCAACTGAACAGGCTTCTATGTCCCACTGCATACAAAATTCTTTGGATGCCTTGAAGTAGAGTCATACATGCTGCAAACTCTTGACTTGTTCAATAGTGGGCACAGAACAGTAGTTTCTAAAGCTTGACAGGATCAGGAGTGCCCCTCTGCAACATGATATATGATAACATTATTTGGCTTATCAAGAATTCTACAAACCAGGCTCCTTCAGAGAGAACTGTCTCCTCTGCTTTGGCAGCAACGTAAAGAATGACCCTCGAGCAGAGGCCTTCAGAGACCCTCACGTGGTATTGTCATCAGGACTAAACAAATTGTAATCCCTTTCATTTATCTAATGGTTCATGCACCGTCTACCCATCTATCTTATTGAGTTGAGCAGCAAAACTTTGTGGGATTTCGCAAGGCAGCATGTGGGATTCCCATTTTATAAATCAAGAAAACTGAGGCTTGGAAGTTCCTTGTCATGCTGGAGGTCCCAAAGTTAATTTGTGGTAGAGACAGCATTGAACTTGGTTCCATGCTCTTCAGTGAGCCAGTGAAATTAACCAAGCCAGCCCCAAAGCACAGGGAGTGCAAAAGAGTGCTGGATGGGGCTCCTATTCATAGGAACAGAAGTGGCTCAGAATTTGCTGAGCACCAGACCCTGCCCTAAACACTTCGCTTAGGGCAGTCCACTTAATTCTCATGACCACATAGTACTTACGACTCTTATTTTATACATAGGAAAATGAAAGCATAAGGCAGTTGAACAGAACTGGGGTTCAAAACCAGTCTAGATTAGAGACCTTTTGCTTAGCACTGTGCCACACAGCCTCTGTGCCAGGGCAGCACTGCCTCTGGGCTTCTTTGGGGAAAGTAGTAAGATGCTAAATAGTGAGGAAAGCTCCTATTGCTTCATGACCACAGGTCTGACTCCTTGGGTTCAAGTGTCTGCCTTAGCACTTAAAGCTGTTTGACCTTATTTCTTTGCTTTTTTTTTTTTGTGCGTTAGTTTTTCCATCTATAAAATGGTATCTTGGCATTACCTAGTTCCTAGTTAGAGAGGATTGTAAGAATTTGTGTGTGTGGGTGGGTGGGGGTGGGAGTGGGTAGCTTTAGACTAATCCCTGGGCCTACAGTTAGTATGATTTGAGTGCATCATTCCAAGGGACCATTCTGTGGACTAATTTCCAGATACACAGCACAGATAAGTGCTACCAATCCTCAGAGGACGGAGATTTTATTTTTTGGTGGGAATATTTAGGACAGGCTTCAGTGAGGAGGTGAGGAGTTGTAAACCAGATTTCAAAGAACAGCACCACAGAATGGCGAGTTGAAGGGACTTCAGTTTTCATGCAATCTTGTGGAATTTTCTCAGAAGCACCTAGGATGAGAGGGAGAAGTGACCTCTCCTTGTTTATCTAGCTAGTTGAGGCAGGACCTTGACTGAAAGCCAAGCCTCCTCACTTGCCAGCCTGTTCTTTTTCCTGCTCTGCCTCTGAGTAATGCCCCTCGCATCATTGGAGGCTGGCTATAGGATGCCTGCTTCCCCTGTCCATATGAGGAGGGTATCTCTCATGGTGCTCCCTGTAGTCCCAGTACCATGCTATGCCTTTTTTTTTTTTTTTTTTTGCTATGCCTTTTGGAGAGATGCCTCATGTTTGACAGCAATGACAAAGACCTTGTATAAAAACAAGGGTCTTGATAATCTACAACTAGCCACCGGATACAAACCACCAATATATACTGGGCACCTCTGATGTCAAGGCTTATTGAATTTTCTCATTAATCACCATTAAGCTTCTGAAGTCAGTTGTTACCATCCTTTACAAGGCGTCTGGTTGTGGTATTTTAGTTTCAGTAGCTTTCTCAGGTCTCACAGTAAGAAAACGTTTTCACCAGGAACTCAACAATGGTCACATCCTAATGCTGGGACAGGAAATTGATTGTCTTGTCTGAGGACTACTGGTACCTGCTGGAGCACTACCATGGGGCATGCAGGATGGGTCTGAGGTCTGTTAATAAGAATGTGGTGACCAGGCAGCCATGTCTCCCTTGGACAGAGAATGGGGACTGGAAGTACCACAAGAGCGTTGCTGGCCCTGCTAATACCCGCCTGAGAGAGCAGCAGCAGCATCTGGGCTTGCTTTACTCTTCTGTCCATCCATCCATCCATCCAGCTATCACTCCATCTAATAAACTTTCATTGAGAGTGCATTTTGTGTAAGGCAACACATTTGGTGGTACGTTGCTAAGGAGATGCGTGCATTCCCTGTGCCCGCAGACGGAGGGGGTGTGATGAGGAAAGGGCTTGGCCTGAGGCTGAGTGCTTGGGGAGACCATGCAAAGGGAATCAGGCGGGTCGCTCTCTCTTCTGCTTCTGTGGTTGCAGCTGAGTGCCCAGCTGGCCAGCTGGCCACTGGCACAGTCTGCCTCTTTGTGTGAAAACCAGTGGAATCACATATGTGCTGCTTCCAGATGCGGTCTCGGCACCAGCACCTTCCAAGCGGGAGGTTCTGTCATGGTGTTGCCTGCCAAGCCTTGTCCTGAGGACTGAGGCCACTTGGCCGGCTGAACTGGGCTCTGTGCCTGTGCAGAGGACTGTCTCACCACAGAGAGGATCTGACTGCGGGTGGCAGTGAGGGGCGAGAGCTTCTTTGTGCACATCGTGCCTGAGTGTGCACGGGGCAAGTGCGTGTGTGTATGTGTGTGTGTGTGTGTGTGTGTGTGTGTGCGCGTGTATGTGTGTTTCAGTTGTAAGGAAGCCATTTCTCACTGTGTTCTGTACTTGAGCTATTTCCCTGGGAGAGAGAGACAAAGAGGCCTTGTGTGCTCTTCAGAGTGCTTTCTGCTGGAAAAACCCAGCCCAAAGCCCCAAAGTCACCCCAAGTTCAAACCCAAATTGTACTGTGTAATGGTTGGAAATGACAGGAAGAGAGGGAGGTTCTGGGGGAAACAGAGAGTCCCAGTAGACTTTGAATAATGTGAGGGCAGTGATTTGATTTTTTTTTGAGTGAGATCTTGAAGATCTTGTCCATTCCTCATGTATGCATACATAGAAAAATTGTTAGGGTCCACATTTCATTGCCTGAAAAGTAGGGCCCACGTTATACTTTGTTTGAAGATTGTTGTTGCTTCATTTTAGGGTGTGTGTCGGGGAAGGAACAGGAAGGAGTTGTTCAGATCTCCTTTCCTGTTTAAGCTTCACCTGCTCTTGAGAGCAGCCTGTACTTTGTCAGCCAGAGAACAGAGCCTAGTGTTCAGGCTGGATTCTTGGATATAATTGAATTGCTGGGATGTGTTAAACATTGCAGGGTTTTAAGCTGAGAAATAATTTAATGATGTGGCCTTTAGGATTGTTAATTAGCACTGTCTGTATGAACATGTAACAATAACACCACCTACCGTAAAAGCGAATGTTCTACACTTCAGAACACTCATTTCTTTAGGGCTTCCCACAGAGAGGCAGTCATTAACTCTTTTTTTGACAAACACTTTTAGCCATGCTCTGCAGGGCCATGAATTCATGCTTCCCTCCAACCCCGAATCCTCCTCTGCATTTATTCACCATGTAAGCCGGCAAACAGAAATACGGAGAATTGTGTGTTTAGCCCTTCATGGTGACACTGGGCTGGGGGGAGTGATGGCCTATCCTTGCCAAGCTCCTGAGACACTGTCACTCTGGAGTCCAGAGAGGGATTCAGGGGAAGATGTGGAGAAACTGGAACCTTTCACACTATTGGTAGGAGTGCCAAGTGGTGCAATCACTTACGGGAAACAGTAAACAGTAATTTTCCTTAAAAAATTAAAAATAGAACTTCCATATGATCCAGCAATCCCATTTGTGGGCATTTTTTCCCAAAAGACTGAAATTAAGATCTTTAGATATTAACATTCCTATGTTCATTGCAGTGCTATTCACAATAGCAGAGATGTGGAAACAAACTGAGAGTCTATGGATGGATGAATGGAGAACGAGAGGATGGTATGGATATACAGACAACAGGATGGTATTTAGCCTTAAAGAAAACAAAGTTCTGTAAAATGCAGCAACGTGGATGGACCTTGAGAAAACTAGGCTAAGTGAAATAAGCCAGTCACAATACGATAAATACTGCATGACTCCAGTTGTATTGGGTATCGAAAATCGTCAAAAGAGTAGAATGGTCGTTACCATGAGCTGAGGGGAGTGGGGAAACTGGGAACTGCTAATCAAAGGGCATAAATTTTCACTGGAGTAAGAAGAATGAGCTCTACTGTACCTATAGTCAACGATACTCTACTGTACACTTAGAAATTTTTGTTAGGGAATATCTCATAATGAGTGTTCTTACACTTACATCATGAGGGCTGGGGGGCAGTAATAGAGCACTCACCTAGCATGCATGAGGCCCTTGTTCCATCTCCAGCATGGCAAAAATAGATAGATGAATGAATGAATGAATGAATGAATGGATGAATAAATGTCATAGGCTCAGTCATGGGAGGAGAGGTTATTGGTTCTACCCTGCCTGCTCTGTTAGACGACATGGCCAGTGGCTGGTTTCTCCACCAGAGTTCAAGTGCGTCAGCCTGAGCCATGAGTTTGATGGAGGTCCCGGTATGCAGTATGCTCTTAGTTTGTTGGGCAAATTGAGAACGGAGGCTGAGATGAGGCAGCAATGGGTGTTTCCTAGTCTTTCCTATTTATATTATAACAGCAAGGGCTTTTCTAATCACACGCATTTTTAAAATTTTGATTTTTTTGAGCATAGTTTTTTAAAAATATTGTTCTAATTAATTATATATGATAGTAGAATGCACTTTGACACATCATATGTAAAGTATAATTTTTCATTCTTTTGGTTGCACATGATATATGTAGATCACACTGGTCATACAGTCATATATGTACATAGGGTCATAATGTCAGATTCATTCTACGATCCTTCCTATCCCCATACCCTTCCCCTCCCTTACTCCCCTCTACCTAATCCAAAGTACCACTATTCTTCCCCAGCCCCCTCCCTCCAGTGTGAGTTAGCATTCGCCTATCAGAGAAAACATTCGGCCTTTGGTTTTTGGGATTGGTTTATTTCGCCTAGCATGATATTCTCTAGCTCCATGCACTTTTATGTCACAAGTGTCTTTTTTCTTCTGAAGGTACCTGTTTTTCTTCAATGGGACAAAAAGAACAGCATGCATGTATTTGGACACTGGATTGTGCCTTGTCTATTCCACCAAATCTTCCCATGATCATGTTCTACGCCTTGACATGTCCATCCAGAGATCCACGTGGAAACCTCCACTTCCAACATCTTCCTCTGCCCTCGAGTTCACCTCTCTCACTCCTCTACTTTTACAACCTCATCCAGCCCCTCATTCCTATGGTTGTGGTCACTTTCCAGGCACATGGAGAACATTAGTGACTAATTGTGCTGCTTTTTTTCCTGTGGCGCCCAGAGGTAGGACTCCTCAGCACAGGCTTCTATGAGTGGGAGCCGACAGCTGAGATGAAAACTATTCACCATTCCAGCACCAATTCCTTGGCCTGATCCTTTCAACCCATCAGGCCAGACCCAGTTGTTGCTCACCTGGACTCTTCATGGCACCCAGCCCTGCCCATTTCCTCACACTTGTCTTGCTATGTCTGTCCAGTAATGCACTTTCTCCACTCTCAAGCCCAGCCTACTCGGGATTCTTTGAACATTTTGCATGTGTATTTATTCCACAACAAATTTGTGGTTTCTACTTCTACTTTTATTTGCTCTTTATTAGTATCCTCCTACTTTTCCCAGAGCAGCCTCCCAGTGGACCTTGCCTTACAACCCCCCTGGACCACTCTCACTCTACACCATGGCTGTTAACTCACCTTCTCGTTTCCTGGGAAAACTGGCAGTCTCCCTCTCCTAATCCCTGACTCTCACACACCCTGAACCCCTACACTTCTCCCTTTGGAGTTGTCATTATTCTGTCCCCCTTCTTTCTCCTTCCATGGTCATGTTTCTTCCCACTCAGCGAAGGGCTGCTCCCTGTTCAAGGTCTCCTGTGTGCACAACCCTGGCCACAGGCAGGCTCGGAAGCACCCTTCTCTGTTTTCCCATGGCACTTTCTGTACCTGTGCTGAGGTATTTATCCTGTTAGTTGTCATCTCCTGCTAGTCTGATTTTCATCTCCAAACCTAACAATATTGGAAATAGGGCAAGAATTCAAATTATATGTATGGAGTCAATGAGTGAATTGGGAAATTGAGGCAGAGAATAGATTTTGCCCATTTTTTTTTTTGATACCTGGGATTGAACTCAGGGGCATCCCCAGCCCTATTTTGTATTTTATTTAGAGACAGGGTCTCACTGAGTTGCTTAGTGCCTCACAGTTGCTGAGGCTGGCTTTGAACTTGCGATCCTCCTGCCTCACCCTCCTGAGCTGCTGGGATTACAGGTGTGCTCCACTGCACCCAGGAGATTTTTGCCCATTTTCCATCTCCCACAGGCAGCCATCCTTTTGTCCTTCCAGTTAAAATTCTTTATCTGTATTTCTCCCTTCTTTCATAATATTTATCATCTTCTGTCATTGGCTGCACTTATCTATATATCATCCTTCCACACTGCAGCCTCCTTAGACAGTTGTCCAGATCTAATTAACTGTGTGTCCCCAAACATCTAATACAGTAGGTCACACGTTGGCTGATTAATGTTTGTTGGATGAATAAACCTGAAGTTGGCCTTATATTACTTTGCTGCAAATAAGCAAAGTTAATCTTTTATTACAAATATGCTGAAGTATCCATAATATGCCTAAAAACTGACTATATTGTAACATCCTTGATATAGGGATGACCTATCTTGTTGAATGTCATTCCTAGTAGAATAATGGACAAATGGTAGGTGTGAATTAAATATTTGTCAATGAGACAATGCACATCTTTCATTCTACCCTTATAAGATAAGCAAACTCTGGGTGCTGAGCATAAGTCTAGTTTTACCTTTTATGACACTCCCCAGAATGGGCAACAATTTTTTTTTTTAATCCTGAAGCTCTGACATATGTTTGGTTTTCCAGACTCACTAGTTCAGACTGACAGACACGTTATCTTTCCTGCTTAAGCACTTTCCTTAATAGGTGGCGTCTGGTGCCCTTAAACATAAATGTACTCCCACGTGGGAGAGTGGCTGTTTTTCAGCTGTAGTGATGGGCTGGGCAGTGCTCTGTCAGATCAATTATGTAGAAGACCCATCTTTTCTAAGGTTCCCTCGATTTTTTTTTTCTCCTGACAGTTCACCTTGTGCCCAACCTTCTGTCTCCCAGAAGTCAGACCTGCAGACAATTGCATGCCAGTGGCTGTCTTCCCTCCTGAGAACATGACACAAAGGAACACTTCCCTGTCAAACTCTTCATTATCCTTCTGATGAATCTTCCCTGATTTCTAGAATGGGCTGAAACATGGCAGGAGACAGATACCTTCCGCGTATTTTCACTAACATGTCATGAGGAAAACCAGCACTCCTCAGTTGCTTTTAAATAGATGAGGTGGTATCTCAGGGTGAGACCAATTTTCTTCTAGTTTGCCTCATTTTCTATTTTTTTCCCCTGAAGTCACTGCTGCTGTGACCACAGGGAATAGGGTAAACTGTCCAGGGTGGTTGAGGGAGGCCAGGAGTCTCTGCAGGCGAGGTTTCTCCTGTCTGGGCCACCATGAACAACGTGCAGGGGAGCTGTTTGGCTTCCAAGCACATATTGTTGGTGAAACTTCATAAACCCCTCCTGGGGTGTGCAGAGGAGATGACGGCATAGATTTCGGTTATTTCAGTCAAGTTTTCATAGTGTAACTTGGCAGAAGCCAGCCCAGGCATAAGGAGAGCAGCTGGCAGGGGGCACCGTTGGGGGTATCCAAAAAGTGGTAACTCTTGTCATATTACAGAAGTGCAAGGTGGCAAAGGAGGTCAGCACACTCTCCAAATATATTCAGGATGTGGCCACTTCTTTACTTTTCTTGCTTACACCAACTGAGCCGACATGACTGCTCCAACTGGACTCCTGCAATAGACTCTCCTCTGTCTCCGTGTCCTCTCTTTAATTTTTTTTTAAATTAGCATGTGTTATTTATATGTTCATGGGGTTCTGTGTGATATTTCCATACATGCATATGCATGCACTGATTACATCAAATCCTCTTTTTCTAGCATTCTTCTTGTACCCTTCCTAATACCTGATACTTTCGTCTACTTTCAAGTCTTCTTCTTCTTCTTTTAGCTTCTATATGTGAGACAGAACATGAAGTGTCTGTGTTTCTGTATCCAGCTTATTTCACTTAACATAATATCTTCTAATTCCATCCATTTTTCTGCAAATGGCAGGATTTCATTCTTTTTTGTGAATACTCCTCTATGGTGTGCATATATATATATATATATATATATATATATATATATATATATATAAACATGATATATATATCATGTTTTCTTCATCTATTCATCTGTTGATGAACCCTAAGCCTGTTTCCATGTCTTTGCTATTGTAAATAGTGCCACAGTAAACATAGGTGTACAGGTATCTCTTTGATATGATAATTAATTTCCTTTGGTTATATACCCAGAAATTAGATAGTTAGAGCATATGGTAGTTCTATTTTTAGTTTTTTTTTTTTTAAGAAACCTCCATACTCTTGTCCTTCAGGACTGTACTAATTTATATTCTAACCAACAGAATATAAGAATTCCCCTTCCTCAACATCCTTACCAGCTTTGCTATTTTTTGTTTTTGATGATAAAAATTCTACCTGGGTGAAATGTCATCTTATGGCACTTTTGATTTACATTTCCCTAACGGCTAAAGATATGCAGCATTTTTTAAAAAATCACATACCCCTGTATCCTCTCTTATCCCCACCAAACAGCAGGTACCCTTGTGTTTTTAAAATGAAAATTGTTTAAAATCCTTAAAAGCCTCCTATGAATTCCTCTCTCAATTAGAATAAAACTTAGCTTCTTCTGGTGGACTGCCAGGCCCAGGGACCTTGCTACTCTTCCTTCCAGACCTCATCTTCTATCCTCCTCCCCAGGACATTGTGATCATGGTGGCCTTCCCCATCATGTGGAGGCACCAGGTTTCCTCTTTTTTTAAAAAAAGAGGATATTTATTTTTTAGTTTCAGGTGGACATAATATTTTTTATTTTTATGTGGTGCTGAGGATCGAACCCAGTGCCTCATGCATGCTAGGTGAGCGCTCTACCACTGAGCCATAACCCCAGCCCACCAGGTTCCCTCTTGCCTGTTGTCTTTGCCCTTGCTGTTTCTCCTCTCTAGAATGCCTTTGGCCCAAACCTCTGCATGGTCAGAACCATTTGTCATCAAAGCCTCAACTCACAGGTAATTCTTCCAGGTGAAACTTCTTGCTTGCTTGCCCTGTTTTATTTTCTTTATTGCAATTTTCTCTATTAGGACTTTTCTTGTTTATCATATTTTTCTGCTGTCCCCAGAAAAATGCTATTTCTACGACAGCTTTTCTTGCTTATCACCTGTTGCTTATGCTTAGAAAAATGCTTGAGATAAAACGAGAGCTTGCTAGGTAGTGAGTATTTGAATGAACAGATCATTCCTACTCAGACTTGCCTTGCTTTTTCATTTAGCCTTTCAAGAGGCAACAGAATGTGGTTGGTTAGAGTCTGGAATCTGATGATAATGTTTTCTTTCTTTTTTTAAAAAATATTAATTTTTTAGTTATAGGTGGACACAATATTTTATTTTTATGTGGTGCAGAGGATTGAAACACTCTACCTCTTAGCCACAATCCCAGCCTTGATAATAATGTTTTAAAGTTCCACTTTGCCATATTTTATCTGAATAACCCTTAGGCAAGTTAATTCTCTGAGCCTCAACTAACTCATATCTTCAATGGGTGTAAGAGTGCCAACTCCTAAGCTGACTTTGAAGAACAAATGGTGTCATATTTGATTGGCACTGGCACAAAGCAATTTCTAAATAAAAATAAAGTTTTGGTTGGCTTATACAGGGTAGAGTGGATTCAACTCAAAGCCTTGGGAGGAAAAATAGATGTCCACAAATCCTATCTCCAAGAGAAAAAATTTCAAACATAGACTTTTGTGCCAGAGAGATCTGGGTTCTAATTCTAGTTCTATCATTTGAAAGTTACTTCATGAGTGTTAGTTTTTCTTACCTATAATGTGGAGAAAAATGATACATCATTTTTAGGTCTAAGGTGAAGATTAGAGATAATCCCTTAAAAAAAGCTAAGATGGCACCAGTCCTGGGCTCTGTGCAGCACAGGATTGCTGAGTCCCAGCTTCGTGGGTGATGGGGTGTGAGAGTGGAGGGGAAGAGATGATGCAAGCAGACAATCTAGCAATCAGTAGGTAGAAATTCTTCTCTAAGGCTCTGATGAGCTTAGCTCAAGGACTATCTTTTGGACTTCCTCTTATTTTTCTGTCTGGTTGGGAGTCACCAGGCTAACTGTCATGCTGTGGTAGCTATGCTATGGCCCCTCACTGGTGGGTCACCATGTTTTATGTCCCCTCAATCCCCTTTAATGAAAAACACTTGCATTCAGTAAATCTTTCCTTTGCTCTTATTAAAGCACTTGATGTTGGTTATTGAGGTCTCTTCCAAGCTGGGCGAGAATCAATAAGGTGATCCACTTAATCACTTCAGCAATCAACAAGCTCTTTTCTTAGTTTGCACTCTGGTCAGTGCCCACAGAAATGCAAAGACTTATCAGGCCCACAGAGCTGCAGGGAGACCCCTCCCTTCACTTCCCTTCTCCCTGTTGGCCTTAGGGAGTCCCAAGTCATCTGAAACAGTCCTGCCGACTGCTTGGCATTTGGGCTGTGTTTGGCAAGATAATGACCAACCCTGCATTTATGTTAAGTTCTCTTTAACATTAAAGGACCCTCAGAGCTGTGAGGGGTTAACACTCTATTATAGACAGTCTTGATTCGACTATTGTGTCTTTGTATACTCTGTGCACAGTTTAGAATGAGAGCTACCCTGTCCTTACATATCAGAGTCTTTCTCCCATTTGAGATGCAAATTCTAAGCAAGGTGACTATGGTTCACAACAATTTATTACATATTTTGTAAAGAACTAAAAGAGAGGCATTCAAAGTTTCCTAATACAAATAAAAGGAAAATGTTTACAGAGATGGAAGTGTTCATTACTCTAAATTGATCATTATATATTATATACATGTGTTGATTTATCCTAATGTACCCCACAAATATGTACAATTATTATACAACAATAAAATATTTCTTGACAAAAAAAAAAGATTCATATTACACCTTGCTGGGGAACCTGTAGCTCCCATAGGGGTCAGTCATTTGCTCATTTTAAATCTTGCCCATAGGTCTACACTGAGGTTTGTGGCACCATGTTCAGACTCAGTCCTTAAGGACTGGGTCTCAGTCATCTCTGCAACATCAGGACCACCCTGATGTCTATCACACAGGAAGTACTTACTGAAAAGAAGGAGAGGGAGGAGAGAAGGAGGGAGGGAGGGAAAAAGAGAAGGAAAGAGGAAGAAAGGGAGGGAGGAGGAAGAAGGAAAGGAAGGAGAAGAAGAAGAGTTAAAAAAAAAGGGGGAAGGAGGGAGGAAAGAAGAAAGGAACGGAAGGATTATTGTATACAGTCCTGGAAATCAGCGTGGATTGAAGTCATGGCGTTGCAGATAAATGCTGGGTGGCCTTAGGCAAGATATATGATCTCTTTCAGAATCAATATCCTTATCTATCAATGAAGAAGATAATCACCCCAAATTCCTTCCAAATTACACATTTTTTGATCATGCTTCTAAGCCCTTGGTTCTCACCTTTTTCTATCCAAAGCTACTTTACATAACAAATATTTTGAGATCCATTTTTGCCAAAATGAAATAAAATGCTCTGATACTATAACTTTCATCCAATAAGAAACAAAGAAATGCCCTAACTTTGATATAAAGGGGGAATAAAAGGAAAATAATTTATGATAAAATCTATGACTTCCTTATGTAAAGGTATGGCCAGTGCCCCACTAGAGGACATAAGGAAGGAGTCAGATCCTTGAGTACTACCTTGAATCACTTTGAATGATGAGAGGGCTACAAATACAGACTGATGCAAGCAGGTTATGTTGGTGCCTCAGATACTGCACATAGTATCGCAGTCATTAATGTTACTATTTTTAATGGACAGTTCAAAACAAAAAGCATATAGTCTTTCCAGAAATTGATGTAATAGTCACATTCCTAGAAAATACAGTATATATGAAACAAAGGTAGATTTTAAACTCAGATGATTACAAATAGGCATTTCACTGATGTGAATAGTTGGTGGGATATTCAAAAGTTCTCTGGTAAGCACACATAGTCCAGCACTGTCTCTGACATGAGGATCTATGGAATCCCTGGTTCCTGTCTATCATGTACCAGCAGGACCTCCGGTTATTGTACTAATCAAGAGCCCCCCTCCCCCTAATATCCAAAATGCTATCTACAAAACCGTGCCACTCCTGACAAAGACCAGTGCTCTTAAGATTTAAAATGTTACAACAGGGTTGGCTTTGAGGGTGTACAATCTGTGCAGTACCACAACCCCTGCCCCTGATCTTAGAAGGGCCTGTGCTCAGATGCTCTGTTGTCACTGTCTTGAAGTTATTAATTATTTTTAAACAGAGGCCTTGCATTTATCAAGCCTTGTAAATTATATCGCCAGTCTTGGCTATGTGTCATGATGGGACTCCTACATTCCTAAGCATCTAAGAGATGTTCTGTGCACAAATGAGTATCTGGTTTTGTCTACTAGTGCTTTATTTTAATTAGATAGGTCATCTCCAACCATTTTTATTGATTGATTGATAAAGTTGTTTTCTTACTAAACCAATACATATTGAATTTCTGTTATAGATCAGGTACACTCTGGACTCAGAAGACCTAAGTTTTAATCCTGAAAAAGCTCACAGAATTCTGGATTCTCTTATTTTACTATAATATTATTAACTATCTTTGCTTTGTGTTTTGTACAGAATAACTGATTGCAGAAAGATACAATGAATTTAGAAGTAAGTGAAACACTATGATATACTTTTTTTTTTTTTGTGGTACAGGGGATTGAACCCAGAAGTGCTCAATCACACTGATCCACACCTTAGCCTATTTTATTTAGAGACAAGTTCTCTTTAATCTGCTTAGGGCCTCACTAAATTGCTGAGACTAGCTTTGAACTCACAATCCTTATGCCTTAGCCTCTATGATATACTATTAACAAATAAATTTGTTATTGTGCTCCTGTACACCTTTAGAATAAAGTTTTCTGCCTTTTCTTTTTTTTCAGTTAGATAATGTGGAATGTAATGATTTTGACATGACATCAAATATACCCAGTTGTCCATATCTGTTGGGTTTTTCATACATGGATTCAACAAACCAGGGGTTGAAAACATTTGAAAAAAAAATTGTGCCTATATTGAACATGTACAGACTCTTTTTCTTGCTATTATTCCATAAGTAATATAGTACAACAACTATTTACACAGTATTTAAATTGTATAAAGTATTAGAAGTCATGTGGAAGTGATTCAAAGTATATGAGAGGAACTGGATGTAGTGTCACATGCCTGTAATCCCAGTGACTCAGGAGGCCGAGGCAGGAGGATCACAAGTTTGGACCAGTCTGGACAACTTAGTGAGACCCTGTCTCAAAATAAAAAATAAAAAGGGCTGTGGATGTGGCTCAGTGGTTCAGAACCCTATAAAACCCCACTCCCTGCAAAAAAAAAGGGTTGGGACTCAGCTCAGTGGTAGAGCAACCCTGGATTCAATCCTCAATACCACACACACACACACACACACACACACACACACACGGGAAATAAAAAGAAAAAAGTGCATGTGAGGATAGGAAAGGTTTTATGTAAATACAATGCCATTTTATAGAAGGGACTTGAACAGATTTTGGGGATGGTTGTCCTGGACCCAATCCTCCATGGGCGACTGGATTAATTTGCCTACGAAAATCAGGAAACAAAGTAATGGATTCAGCAAAATCTATCAATTATTTATGGTAATCTATAAAAGAATTTTACCAAATTAAAAAAAAGATGTTGAGTTAATCACAAAATCATGGAATTTGACCTGAAATGAACTTCACAAAATTATCCAGGTCTTAAATCTGCTTTAATACTGTTATTGAGAATTCATAGAGCCAATTTTGGATAATTCTTATGATGTGTACTTCGGAAATATGGGTGTCCTAAGCTTAAAGCATTAAAAAAAGCAATTTAGCAACCTTTGTATTGCTAACTACAAATAACTTTTATCTGCTCATTAAAGCAGGGCTGGGCAGCATATCTTCTACTTGGCAACACTTATTTAATTTAGTTATATTTTATACTAAAATTTATCTGAAAAGACAATTTATAATTCACATTTTTTTTTTTACCAATTTTGCTCAGCCCTAAGCAACCAATTTTTAAATAGTAAGTTATTTCGTATTAAGAGAAATAAAAAAAATAAGGACTGACTTTTAAAAGTTTTACACTTGGAATCCACTTGGATATAGTTAATTGGTTCAGAGATCATTATGCAGCAAAATTACTGCATAGGAGGGAGACAAAATCTGGTCCTTCCTTAGTGTTGTGATCATGGGCTGAACCACAGTGCAGTCTAGGCGTGGGGTCATGTCAATGATGATCCTAATCCTGTTCTCTATGAAGAGAAAGGGTTATCATATTTTAAGACTGGGGTCCTTCATTTTGTGAAAACACTATAAAAACCAGAATTGAGAAGAATCTAGTTCTTGAATGAACTGCTAACTGTATGTAGTTTATATATAAAAATTTGAAAATTAATACTTTCCAAAAACATTAAGGAGATGAGAGATATTATCTATATAGATCTTATACACATGTGGGTGGGTGTTTGTGCACTCTTGTGATATGAGAGGTTATACAGACATGTCCTTGATGAGACTGCATGGGTAGGGATATTAAATGGCTTTGTGTTAGAAGGACTTGAGCACCTTGGAAATAGAATGTGACTCTCTCAGTCCGAGGGGTGTGAAACCCTCCTCCAACTCCTGAAGCTCACAGAATACAGAAGCAATTCAACTGCCTAAAAAAGTAGAGGGGCAGATGGTTCAGGTTAGAAAACAAGAAACTGCAGCAGAGTATGTTGGTGGGAATCAGAGTTTTCCCTAGAAATAAATTATTTAACACTTAGGTCCTAATGCTTGAAGACTGAGCTCTAAGATAGTGTAGGAAAAGACAAAGGCATTTTAACAAAGGATCTGAAGCAAGAAATGGACATTCCTGTGTAGAGAGCTTCAGTTGAGAGTGATGAGAGCTACAGGAAAGACAGATGGACTGTTCTGTGGCTTCATTAGTGGCAGGATTCTTGAGTGGGGGCTCCAACCACCTGCATTAGGCTCACTGTAGAGCTCATTAAAAATGCTAATTCCTTAGTCCCACTTTGGGTTTTACATATTCAGAAATATGTAATTTTTAAAATAATTTTTCTGGGTGCATTTTAGTCATACTGAAGGCAGAGAATCAGTTCTTTCAGGAGCGATTGAATAATTGCTGGTTTAATGTCTGCCTCCCCATGAGGACAAGGACTATGTCTTGTGCTTCTGGTAGGTAGTACATTGAGCCTAAAGCCAGTCAATAAATAGTTGTTTAAACATATAGATGAGGGAATGAATAAAAATAACTATATACTGATAACACAGCTCACTAGGTATCTTTCACAGTTCTTTACATTTGGATAGTAGAGGCCACAGATTCTAGTTCTTATTTCAGAATGGGGCGAAACATTTTTGATAAAATCATTTCATGTTTAAAAAAACCCTGCCTTTAAAAACTTTATTGTTGTATATAGGTAGAATGTCGAATAATGCACCCAAGTAACTCAAGGAGGTAAATTCTTCCCAGTGATCACAGTAAAACTTTGGGCATGCAGAATGGGGTTTAGCAGGTGTGTGCAGCACCCTTTATAGAATTCTTAATAAAGTTCGTTTCTGTCCCTGCTCTGTATTGCACATTTACACAGAGATATTTCAAGGAAACATGTATGAACTTGCAGTTAAAACCTGGAGGAGAGAGTTCAAAGACATTGTGGTGGCCTGCACATCTTTCAACTCCCGCCCTGTTGCGGAACCGGAGGGTACAGTGGAGCGCAACCTAACCCCAAGCCCTTCTTCCCCAGACAGAGGTTTTTTTCATAAAATCCACTCAGGCCCTTCTTCTCAAGTTCTTCATACACTTTTCACTAGAAAAAAGAAATCATTCATATCTAACAAAGAGTCTTGGATGCTTTAGATAGTTTCCATTATAAGTTTTTGGCACTGTTATTACCCTCAGCTCAAGTTACCTTTCTGATCCCTCTTCTTTCATCTGCTGAAAATGGATTATTTCCTTATTAGCTTGAAGCCGTTACTGTTCACTGGGAGCAGGCCTACGTGTGAACAATGCTACCTCTGGAATATTCCTGGAGTTTCCTGGTGGCTTGGACCCTTCCCTTAAAGCAAGCTTTCCTCCGAGTGGAATGGAAGCACACTTTCAGGAAAGGGCTGTTATCCCTGGAAAACCTTCCAGGGTTCTGTCTTGAGAAAGCTTTGTACTGTCAACAAGTGTTGGGAAGCCACAGAAAGTCTTTTCTGGGAAGGCGATAACTCACGGGCATTTCCATTGGAGGTTCCTGGGCCTAAGGGGCATGACAAGGAGACCCAGGTGGGTAGGTCTCCAAGTCCTTCACACTCTGTTTTGGTCACATCCCTTCTGCATTACACTACGTCATCATCAAAGTTCTGCTTAGTTCATTTGGGAAAAAGAATACATTTCTTTTTTTTTTTTAATTTTTACATTGCATTTATTTTTTTTAAATTTTTTATTGTTGGCTGTTCAAAACATTACATGGTTCTTGATATATCATATTTCACACTTTGATTCAAGAGAGAATACATTTCTTTCTTACATATTTTAGAAATCATAGTTATAGATTATCTCACATTTGAAACATTTCCTTGAGATTTTAACCAGCATCTATGAATTTGGATGAGAAAAAAAAATGACATCTTTATGTTAGCTAATCTACAATTGAAACGTATCATTTCTATGAATTACCATTAGAGGTAAGTTGCAGTAAGATTACAAAATGCATGACTTCGTCACTACTAGAAATCAAAGTTATTATTATATCACATTGCAGCTGTTGAAAATATCTTGAAACATTTTTATTTACTACTGTTTGAAAATTCAGCTTATTATTCTCTCCAGTGGAACTTGCTCTTTGAGGCATGACTAAAGAAGCATTTATATTACCATAACATGATATTTTAAGTACTTTTATAACTATATTTGGTAAGTACATAGTTTTGCTAATTTAGAGTCAATGACAGCATGATAAGTATCTCTAGTGGTCCAATGCATTTTCTTTTATGTGTTTAGAAAATGATTCTGCAGAAAGGACCGTGATTCATCAGATTGTTAAATGGGTCCACAGCACAAAGAAAGCTAAGACACCCTTGAAAATAGCTCAGGGTCTGTATTTAGTGGTTGTAGTGGTTAATGAACTATAAGAAAAAATGAAAAGAAAGAAATCTAGACTTAAAATTAGAAGGTGTTCAAGTCCCAGCTCTGCTACTATCAGCTGAAGAGCAAGTCGTAAGCAACTCTGAACTTCAGCTTTCTTGCTCTTCTAGAAATAATAGCAATACCATGGGGTAATAAGTAGGGTTGGACAGAATTTCTTATCTCTGGTCTGCCCACTTTAGCAGGCAAGCTCTGCTTTGGGCCAGATGGTGAACAGCAATGTCATGCCAGGCTCTATCCTGGGCATTGCACATCTCAAACTTTGTGGGCAAAGTGTAAGTTACATACATTTTTATATTTTACTGATAAAGGAACCAAGGCTCATAAAAGCTACACAATAGATCAAATTTCAGCCACAGTTCTGGGATTTAAATTCTAGTCAACATGACTCCATAATCTCATTCTTTTTCTCTACAGCAAGTTATACTGCACCCCACATTCTTGATCTCCCTTCTAATCTTCGATGATCTAGGTGAGCTTGGTTTCCCACAGACTAGAAAAAATATGTATTCATCTTTAGCTTTATGCTTTCAAACTGTTTCTTCAAATCCTCTATGGATAAATTAAAGACAGTAGGAATGCATTTATAACACATTAACATCTATTGGTTTACAAAACGCATCACCCAGTCATCTTCTTTGACATAACTGCCCCCACCTCCATTTATAAATGAGGACATTGAGGCACAAAGTGGTTAAGTGACTTGCTCAAGGGGGAGATTTGTTCAATCATCAAGATGAATCTGAACTTTTTCTACTCTGCATTCTGACTTGAAAAGCAGGAAACATATGCTCAAGGGGGAGATCTCACTAAATTTCATGTCAGATCGTCCTCTTGCTAATTTAATCCTGTCATTCCTAGTTATATCCCTTTGGAAAACCCACCACCAATTCTTTCTCTTTTGATATGTTTTCACTAAAAATATTCCCTGTGCCAACCACCTTGCTCTCGGCTCAATCCCCTGAAGTGTGGTGCACGTTCTGCCCGCATCCCATCCCCCAGGGTACTCTGGTTTCCCTCAGGTTGGAATTTATTCAGAGCTTTTCATTATGGGAGGGAAACACAGGGAGGCAGTTATCTTTGTGGACTCAGGCTGTCCTGAACCCTTTGTCCTCATGGTCGTGTCCCAAGCAGAGTGAAGGGTTCCCGAAGGGAAGGATTATTTTAGTATTGTAAACGCTGCCCTCCAAAACCCACTTGACATAAATGTTTGATGCCTTAGCCTCGGTGAGGCCAGAGCTGGAACATTCAGCTGTGAGGGTGTTTATATTTGTGGAACTCTCTTGAACATTTGCTGCGGGTTTCCAACAGCTGCTATGCTGAAACTCTGGGGATAGGAAGATCATGAATATTCAGGTGGAGCCACCAGAATGAACAGCCGTTAATAGAATAAATGCCTAAACAGTTGTGTAAGGCTTATTAAGACCTATTGGGGCTGAGATAATAAATTCCCAATCTGACATGTTGCAACTACTGTCGCTTAAACACTTTGGACCACCTCTTCCAAACTGAAGGAAAAAATGATGTTAGTTCTCTGTGCGAACACAAAGAAACACCTGGAAGTCTTGGCAAGGGGATGAGCTTTGGCAGAGATCTTTCCGTGTACCCGCACATCCTCAGGAAAATGATGTGCTCTTCATTGTTCCTGTTGTCAAGGTTATCTCAATTGACTCCGGGGATGGAGTGGGCATTGTTCTTGAACTGAAGAAAATCTGTCCTGACCCCCCAAGACAGCCTCAATGTCAGCTTAGCACTAGTACATAACCCTGGGGTGCTGATTCTGGCCACCAGTGCCTTTACCTCAACCCAATGGCCTGGGCCTTTCACTTCCAATGGGGGTATTGGAGGGACCAAATACACACTTGCATTGGATTCTTTTCCCTCTGCTCCAGAAATCCATAGCAGGGAACATGATGCAAAGATTGCAAATGTAAAAGTGACCTTTCCAAGTGGCAACACCTGGTGTGTTAAAAAGTCCACTGCAGACTGGGATGGAAATGTGCACATAAATACAGGGAATGTAGGAGATAGTGGAGAGGGGCTGTTTTCTCCTTTGTATCTGAGCTGTCACATTGTGTTAGGCCGAGCCAAACTGCTCCGCTCTGGCACCTACAGTCACAAGGCATTAACCAAGGGTATACAGAGGAACTCACCCAGGTTCACACCTAGAGGTAGACTCAGTAATATTTGATCAGAAACCTGCTGTCAATTTAGATAAAGAGCATTTGACTTCAAATAAAGGTGACTAACTTAATGAAGGAAGCTTATACATGTACGCAACATTGGCTTCTCCCTGGCCATTGGGGAAGCTCACCCATGCTAACCACGTTCACTGATTTTCCCCACTTCTAAGGACATGAAAGTGTCCTGTAAAAGGCTTAGAGTCATCAGAATTTTGTCAACAACAAAATAATACACAGAACTCAGTGTGGCTTGGGAGGAGGAATAGACTGGTTGATGCAGGCCAGAGTTTGAATTGTACTCTGCCACCTAAGGCAAGTTATTTCACTTCTGTGAGGTATAATTATCTCACTGGTGACACAACATTATTCTATCTACTCCCAAGCTGCTCAAGGAGCTGGCTCCTGTCAGTATTTCATTAGTGTTACTTACTTATTTATTTATTCATTCATTCAACAATTATTCACTCACTTGTTTATTTCTCTTCTCATTTCTTCTATCAATGACTTGAACAGGGTTAGGTTTACAAATTCCCTTGCAATGTAGAGATTAGCTACTTTTGTACGTAGTCTCCAATGTCTCTGTGTCTTCAAGTACTGCCTAAATCAGCAATGTTCCAAGCAAATGAAAAGGGAAAAAAATCTTATGTGTCCCCTTCCCTTTGGCCCTCCATACTCTACTCTATCAATTATGGGTGACCTGGTTATCAATAAAAGAACCAAATCTGTTTTGGAACCTTTTGTGTCATGGTCAAAGTTCCAGAGGAAAGAACAGATGGAATAAATTAATTAGTCCAAGCATGCTTAACTGGAAGGGCACTTATTTCCCAAAGTGGACAAAGTATGGGGGAAACATGCAAGGGGCCAGGCAGCAGGAGTGCCTCGGGGAGCCTGAGGGCTGGGTCTGGGCATCGTTCTGTATTTTGAGTAAAGAAATATGGCTTTTGTTTCTATTAGCACAGAAGTCAGGAGAGGTCTGGCAGTCATTGTTTTTCCAGATATGGGTCAGAAAATGACCTGAAAATCTGTCCAAATGGGAAAACTCTTTCAGAAGAGGGGGTGGGAAAGCCTTTCATATGTTCTCAATGGAGTTGAGGCAGAAACTTGTCTGTAAGGATGCCTCCTGGCAGGAGTTTGAATGGGACTGGCTGCACAGGCTGCCCTTAGGAAGCTGCTGACAAGCCCTGCTTGCTGGGACAACAGTAGGGGCCTGATTTTAGACCAGATCATACCAGTTCTCTTTCTCTCTTGTTTTCCTCCTGTGTCCTGGGCTAATAGTTATTTCACCACCTTTACCTTCTCTGCTTGGTTCCCCTCAGTACCGTCACTCCCTGGGTTCCAATTTGAAGAGTTGTCCTCCAGGATGGACGTCTCTGGGAATATCATCTTGTTATTATCATCACATAACAAGTGTACACTCTGGGCAAACCCTTAGTAGCAGACCTTCTCCCAAAGCCCCAGATTATCGATTCAATGAGTTAAATACCTTCCCCCTCCAAGATCTCTTTGCCACATGAAGCTACTCTACCATTTCCCTTTCCCTCTGAATTTGAACAAACAGCAAGTAACGCATGCTTTTTATTCCTATTCTGGAAAAGAAGAGCAGTTTCCAATGGAAGCCCATGCCAAACAGGCCTTTTTCTGAGAGGTTTTGGGAATAAGTGATTTTTATTTTCATCTACAAACAGGAAAATAAATGCAAAGTGGGGGTTGCTTCATAGAGAGTCAATGTAGGAAGGAATCTCAGAGATGATTAAACCCATCTTGCCAACACAGGGGAGGATGCTTGGGGTCCAGAGGTTAAATGATCATCTCAATGTTTGGGAGGCCTGGAGAGAGCTGAGGCTGCCATTGGGAACCATAATAAGAAGAAACTACATTTACTTTTACATTATTTCATTATTCCTTGACTCTTGTGTTTAAGTGAGGAAACAAAGGTTTTGGGCACAGAGAACTTTAGCAAGTAGTCCTAAGTCACTTGATTAATCTCTTATCATCTCTGACTCAAAATTTTTATTTTGCAGTTGTGGTTAGAGATAATTCAAAATATGTTCCACATGTGACTAGTGGTGGGGATCAGGTCTCTGGGCATGGGGAAGCTGAGCCATGTGTAGACTAGCACCTTGGGCTCAGCTCAGGAAATGGGTCTATCAGTTCAAAGGTAACAAGCTTCCTTTTGCCTCTGGCCAGTGGAAACACAGGGTGGGGTAGGGCTGGGGATCTGTAGCCAGCTTGAGCTGGGTGGTGGTTGGGGAGGAGAGGGCAGCCCTCACAGAGAACATGGTATGCTGTTTCTGTCTATGCAGCTTGGCAGGGTATGCGTGTTTTTTTTTTTTTTTTTTTTTTTTGAGTCAGATAGACTTGGGTCTGCCCAAGTAGTAGGGATCTACTTATAGCTGAAAAGTAGATTAATTCCTTCAAGTCTCAGTATTCTTATCTGTAAAATGAGGATCATTATTTTCCTTATAGGGATGTTTCAAGAATTAGAAACAAAGTATGCAAAAAACAAAAACAAAAACAAAACAAAACTTAGACAGAACATGTTGGCTATAGTGTTATTATTTTTGGACAGGAATAATCATTATATCAGTAGTTTTTTAAAAAATTTATCTCTAACAGTTTCCAAATTTTTAAAGAGAGTGGATCCCAAAGAGTACTTTTAGTTTCCTTAAGTAGGATTGATAGGTGGGGATAGCAATTGATCTCCATGAAGAAGAGGCCCAAGGATGCAGGGAAGGTATTTAGAATTGCAGAGGAGACAGACAGCAGCAGCTCTAGGAAAAGGAAATTTGGGGCACCAGAGAAATTTCCCAGGATGGGTTAGAGTAGGTTTGCCTTGCCATGTGAAAGATAAACCTCCTCTTCAGTCTCCATGAGAATTCTCTTGGTAAAATTCTAAATTATACTTCAATGCTTTGCTATAGCCATTGACAAGAGATTCCAGAGTGGCTGTAAGTGTCTCAGTTATCTTCAATTCATTTTTCCAGATCCTGTGTGTCAGGTAGAGTGACTGAATTCTCTGGGTATTTTTCAGTGGACACATGGGCACAGCCATTAGCTGGTACTATGGATGGGCTTGTTTTGGAGTTCTAACAGACTTTCCCCCAGTGACCTCTGTGCATGGGATGAAATTCATGGTATGCATGGGTGAAGGTGAGGAAGTTCAATCTGGGGCACTCAAATCTGGAATCTCTGCCAATTATCAAGTAAAGGGCAGAATTTTTATGACATCTTCTCAGTGGCACATATAGACTTAGGGAATGTACAGAAGGAAGAACTTGTGGGGGCTCTTTTAATCGTGTACCACATGACAGATGAAAGTCCTAGTCCTTTGGCAGTCCATGATATTCAGTGCATTCTCCACTGGGCATCTTGGTAGGAGAACCTGTGCAGGGTGGGGAGGGGAGAGAGTGCAAGGCCTGGATGCTCAGCACTACCACTTTTATGGGTACTGTTTCCAAGTCATTCAGACTCTCAGGTCCCTCTGCCTTAAAGGGGGTCAACAATGGCTGTAAAACATGGTTAACTGTAAATGCTATGCAAATACACTTTACAGTGATGAATCTCTGGCTCAACCCTGGCTCTGGTACTTTATAGATAGGTGGTCATAGGCCCCACCTGTGGCCTCTCTGAGACTCAGTTTCTCTAAATGAAAGAAGGGTCAGAAGCACCAGCTGTGCTGGGTTGTTTTGAAGATCAGAAGAGCAATATTGGAAAAAGTGTTTCATAAATGATATAATGCTATAAACACAATGGTCTACTGCAGCTACTTTTATTGCTTACGAGTTTTAGTATTGATCTCATGTAGATTAAAGAAAAGAAATGGAGCTCTTATATTAAACACCATATAGGACATAGAGCCTTTTAATGCCTTGTAACACTCATTTCCAGTAACGGGAAGAATGTAAGCCTTTCTGAAATGAAACACTCTTCTAGAGCATTTTATTTGAACTTAATTTTACTACACGCCTGTGTAGACAGGGTTCTTCTGTGGGCAATACATGACTCACCCCTCAAGCTTTTCCAACAGCAGTGAAAACTTACAGCTACTTGATTTCTCCAATAAAGAGTTATTAGCGCAATAATCCCAGAGAATATTAGGTTAGATGCTGTGGTCCCTGTTCTCCGAGGACACCCGAGCTTGAGTACAGTAAATACTTCATAATAACTCACTGGCTAAACTAAATAGATGCAGAGACCCAGGGCTCTGAGCCTTGACTGTGGTGACTCATTCACTTTCCTCTGGCTGGGTCATCCCAACAGGACACTACCTACCTGAGCTTATTAAAAAAAAGAAACAACAACAATAGGACTGGCTTCGGGACAGTAGGCCTCTCAAGTCATGGAACTCAACATTCCCAAGTCAAACAAAGTGGTTCTACTTCCGATGGGTTCCTCCTCATTAATTCCCTGGCTATTTAGTGACACCACCGTCACCCTCTTCCCTAAGACTCGAGATTTCAGGTTGCACCTGATACCATCCTCTCATTCTCCAGGGTCAATCAGGACTGTGCCCCATTCTCCAAGGCTAACGACTTTGTTATCATTTGCCACTTGTCATGTCCCTCCTATGTTTGCACCCAGGGTCGCATTTCAAATTGTCATTCTCACTTGGACAGAGGCCGTACTAGTGTTTCTTTTTTTGGGGGGGAAGGGGTACGGGGATTGAACTCAGGGGCACTTAGCCACTAAGCCACATCCCCAGCCCTATTTTGTATTTTATTTGGAGACAGGGTCTCACTGAGTTGCTTAGTGCCTCATTGCTGCTGAGGCTGGCTGTGAATTGTGAATCCTCCTGCCTCAGCTCCCAAGCTGCTGAGAGGTGTGTGCCCCCATGCCTGGCTCTACTGTTTCTTAATGATCTCATCTGGATCAATGTATTCTGCCCACTTTAATTCTTATTCCTTTGAATCCTTAATTCAAAGGATTATTCTTTATTATTATTATTATTAAATATATCCTTTGAATAATCATGCTCGGTTTATATATCATGATGTTTTTTTTTTTTTAAAAAGCACAGTTATGAGCTTTGCAATAGCCTCCTCATAAGCCTTTAATAGCTCCTTAAACCTATAGAATAAATTTCTTAGTGTGGCATTCTAGGCCTTCCATAATCTTGTCCCTCATGATGTTTCCAGGACTTCTCAGGCCTATAGAATAGTGTTTAAACTTCTTGGTTTGGTATTTGAGGCCCTCCATAACTGCATCCCTTTTGATGGTCCCCCATACCTGATTCTTTTGCTACTCTCAACTGCTTGCTGTTTTCAAGACCCACTTTCCTTTCCTTTCTCCTTTGTTTTGTTCCCATGGTTTTCATTATGTGTCAAGTATTTATCCATCATCCTAGAAGACCCCCAAACAGTGTCTCTTCTACAAGGAGTCTGTAGCTGGAGGTATATATATATATTAACCTAAATGCCCACAGAATTTTCTGCATCTAATGCTAAGCTTAGTACACACACTACAACATGAAGCATTAGGGTCACAAATGAGAGGCAGTGCAATTGATATTTCTCATCCTTTTCCTAGAAAGCACTTAACAACGTTTATAATTTATACTTATTGGTATGCTTATCATTTAATATTTGTCTTATACACTACACTGAAAGCTCTTCGGACAGGGACCATGATGACTATTTGTTTATGTCTATCACCAGTTTTTAGCAAAAGTGCCTGGCTCACAGTATATGCAAAATAAATACTAATTCAGTAAGCAAATAAAGATGGACAGCTCTTTGTGGTACCTTTGTACCCACCCCTTTACCTCTCTGAAGTTTGCTAGAAGTTGCCCAACAACGATAATTGAATTGGATCTAGATATTAGGTCTTCATTTCTTTCTACCGAATGAGGAAACTACTGTTTCTAACTTGTTGGCTTTTGGGTTTGTTAGTGAAAGAATAGTCAAAGAAAAGTTATGTAATTTGATAATTTATTTTTGCTGGCATTCTGGCAGATTTCCACATTGGAGGCTCCCACCATGCTTCCCAATAAAGAATCTTTTCATGGTAAAGCAGATCAACAAAGTGAATGTTAGCAGTGAAAAGATAATTAGCAAATTTCTGACATGAGTCTGTTTATATTGCTACTGTCAGGAGTAATCATCTTAGCTTAAGAAAGACCTTTTGCCTTGATTCTAAACGTTCACACACGAAAATGTTGTCAGGCATGGATTCTGGCTGAGAAAGTAACATGTGTAGAAATTTACATATGTGTTCACATTGAGGATGACTCATAGCTTTAATGAGGAACATTAATTATGAGGACATAATTTATGTGTGAGTTAATTGATCAGACACATTACTCAACCATTCATCTATTTGTTTATTATCTTGTATTTTCATTCACTTGTTTGCTTACTTGACAAGTTTCAGAGTGGCAATTGTGTGCTTAGTAGAGGGAGTGATGTAAGCAAAAGCTCAGAAGGTACCAGCACCAGCCCCCAGTAAGAGCTTAAATTGATCACAAAAGGGCCCATGGAGAAGTCAATACATAAGATTTTCCCCTTTGATGAAGAAGGGAAAATGGGATCTTCATTTAGTAATTTTATATTGCTCTTCCTTGTTGGTCCATTTGGTCATTAGTGGCACTGTGTGTATGTGTGTAACTGTTATCTATGCATTACATATGTGTACACATGCATGTAGTGAACACCTAAATTCTGATTATGAAAAAACCTACATAGAAAGCTGGTATGTGGTTATGTGAAAATACTGAGGGACAGCTGGAGAGAAAGGGAAGGCAGTGGAAGGCTCAGCATGGGTCACTCACCCTTCTCTATCCAAAGATTGTCTAGGGCTTTGAGTTATATGACCTAAAAACCAGTGGCTTGAATCATCATCTCTCTTTCAACTATTCCCTTTAATTTCCCAAGTTTTATTTACTGGATATATGTGTTTAATATATTGAGAATATAGCTAGCTGTAGGTATTACATCCTACACAAAAGGTCCCCTAGGATTTTCAAGAACCTACCTATAGCAAGATGAAAAGAAAGAGTTGGCACATGCCAAGTCTTCAAACTTTCAAGCTGGGTCATTCAAAGTGTCTCTTGGAATTTTTCCCTAGATCATAGAGGCAGTGAGCAGAGCCCCAAGGTATTCCCAGGGACACTGAGCATTTCAGACCCATCAAACAGTGTGTAAGATGTACCACCATCAGCACAAGGATAAAGTGCTATAACTGTGACAGGCCTCTGTTTATTCCTTCTTTTATTGAATTTCCTCCTCCTTACTGTCTCCCTTGCTCCCTTGCCCCTTTAGGTAAACACTCTGTGATTTGCAGGTATCACCTTTAGCCTGACATTTTTTTTTTTTTTTGGTACCAGGGATTAAACTCAGGGATGCTTAATCACTGAGTCACATCCCCAAACCTTTTTATTTATTATTTTGAGGCAGGTTCCTTTTAAGTTGTTTAGGGACTCGCTAAGTTTCTGAGGCTGGCTTTGAACTCAAGATCCTCCTGCCTCATCTTCCCGAACTTCTGGGATTACAGGCATGTGCCACAGAGCCTGGCAGCCTGCCATCATTTTATAGATGCCCTATAAAATATTACCGTGAGCTTTGGATTCAGTTGCTCAGCAATTCAAAAGAATTTTCAATTCCTTTGGATTTTCTGCATTGGATTATCACCAAGTTCCTCTTTTTAAGTTGGCTGATCAGGATTTCTGGAGATAATTTAAATCCATCTGAGGTACTTAAGTAGGTGGTTTCAATTGGAGTACGATGCCCCACAGAGACCACGGTCAAGCTCTCCATTAATTCAGTTCATTTCTGATGAAGAGCAATAAGATTGGGAGGAGCCAGGATGATGTAAACATTGAAACCTTGGTCATTAGTCCTGAGAGAAGGCTAATGGGAAGTTTTGGGGACACAATTGCCATTCTGGGGGCCTCATTCTCCTGACACCTAATCAGTCATCAGGTGTTCTCAGTTCCATTTCTCAAATACCTTTCAACTATATCCCTCCCTACCTATTTATATGCACACATTCAGGCCTTTATCACTGTGACCCGTTGTATGGTGATAAGTTTACAAGTTTACAACTCATTTTTTGACTCTACTCTCTTCCTCTAATTCATTCCTTTTATTGAACCAGAGAGATTTTTCTAAAACACAAATCAGTTACCTGATTTTGCTAATGCCTCCAATGACTCCCCATGATATTCAGGATAAAGCCCTCTCTTCACGGTCAAGGTCCTGTCTCTCGACACAGCTTTATTAATCACCTTCTCTGCCTTCCCACTTGCTTGAGTCATGCTGAGCTCTCTCTGGTTCTTTCTTCTCCTGAACATGTGCCAGCTGCTGAGTCCTACTTGTTCTTCAAGGGTTAGATCTAGTGTTGCTACTTCTGGGAAGCTTTCCTCCATCACTCCTTTTTAAGTTCTCTTACTATGCACAGCCTCTTTGTACTTGATAAACTGTCTTAGAGGGTTTGACTTGTCCATCACCCTCTCTTGACTGAAAGTTCCTTAGAGGATAGAGACTATGCTGTGAAGCATTGTGCCATCCCCCTAGCCTGGTGCAATCTGTGTTTGTGAAATGGATAAATGCACATGTGACTGAATTAATCTGTAGACAAGAATAATGGAGCATCATTCCCCCATTGGCTTATAAGTGCCAACAAAGGTAGAGTTTTTGTTTTATTCATTTATTTTTGTGTTACTAGGGATTGAACTCAGGGCTTCATGCATGATAGGCAAGCACCCTAACACTGAGCTACATTCCCAGCTCTTTGTTTCATTTTTAAATGTAGCTCCTGTACTAAGGAAAGCACCTGGCACATAACTGACAGTCATAAATAGTTGATAAATATATAAACAAAGACTTCTTGTGTGGCTTCAAAATATAAAACTTAGACAATGGATAGTAATTCCAGGAAAATGATCTTGAGAGGCCCATTCTAGCCCTCTGACATAGAGGGAGCTTGGTCCTGTGCATGCCCTAAGCCATCAGATCAGGTCTGACAGCGTGACTGGTACTCCCTGTCACTAGATAAGTAGTTCCCAAAACATGTTCTGTGAACCACCCAGGGAACTACTGTACTAGAGTCCCCAAAGATACATGTTAATATTGCAGGTTTCTGGGTTCTTACAGTTGACTAGCTGAATCCGAATTCCTGGAAGGTAAGTCTAGGAATCTATCTTTTCTCCATTTTCCATGTATTTCCTGTGGATACTAAGAAGGTTCAACAATGGTATGGGCTACACCATAAGGGTAGTGAATACTCAGCACTGTAGGTGACCTATGAAGATAGAAAAATCCAGGTTTGGTAACACTAGGCATGTGTCTGATTCTCCCATTGTACCTCCTAAGGAGTAAGTGAATGTCACAGTCCCTGGCCTCTGAGGCACTTGAGTAACTTGCTGACAAGAATGAATGAATTCAAATATTTGTTCATACAGAATTAGGTAAACACACATAAGTGATGTTAATAAATGTGCATCACCACTAAGAAAAGACAGAATGATATATATGAAGCAACAATCAGATCTGGTTATTTTTTGGAAGAAGCTTGAAATTCCTTTTATAGTCTCAAATAACACAACCAATATAAAGTCATTAAGTTTCTTCTCTAACATTTTCATAAAAAGTCACATTTTTTGAACATTACAAAATCCCAATAAAAAGGAATCCTTTAAAGTTCACTTGAAGTTGACCTGGAAAAGGGAAAATGGGGCTTGAAATTGAGGAACTACAGTAATAACTACCTTAATCAATTTGTAAAACACTTTCCAGGAAGGAGGATGTAAAGATATATAAACATGGCTCACACAAAATAAACAATTTATTGCATTTGGCAGAAGCTATCTTTAGGGAGGGTAGTGGAGGGACATGTTCTTTATAGTCGGCATGTTTTATATTTTGCATTTATAAAGCATTGGCATTTGCAAGAATATTATTCAGATCACCTTGACACTTTTATGCCAGAGATCTTCCTTCGGTCAATAGAAATACCAGTGGCAGAAAGTGTTAAGAAATTCTTATTAAGCTGGGAATACCTTTTCAAAATAAACCAGAGGGATTTCCTGACTAATTTTTTTTTCTATAGGATTTTCAGACCCTGCATTCCTCCAAGAATATACTTTGTTGTTGTTGTTGTTGATAATGCAGGTAATCATTTTTACTCTTTTGAGTTTTATGTGTTTTCTTTTCATTTAGATGTTTAAAGATGATGATTAATATGCTGCAACTCAGATAAAGATCATTTAGTCTTCAAGGATAGAGCCCTTGCCTCTTTCACTTCCTGGAGTTACCATAGAGAGTGGATTGAATAGTGATTCCTCACATACATGTTTACTGGACACAAGCTTATTTGGAAAGAGGGTCTTTGAAGTCGTATTAAAGTTAAAATTGTCCAGATGAAATCATCTTGGGTGATATGGGTGGTCCCTAAATTGAGAGACTAATGTCCTTAACATGAAGAGAAGACACCCAGGAGATGGTGATGTGAACAGGGAAGCAGAGATTCGTGTGGCGTGTCTACCATCTGAGGAGCACCAAGGAATTCCAGCAGCCACCAGAAGCTAGGACTAGGTCTCCCTCAGGGTCCTCAGGAGGAGTGAACCCTGCCCATACCATGACTTCCAACTTCTGGCCTCCAGAACCATGGAAAAATAGGTTTGTATTGTCTAAACTATCCTGTTGATGGGAATTTGTTGTGACACCTGCAGAAAACCAATCCATTACATTTTGGATCCCATATCTCCACCTTACTCCCATTCCAGTTTTCTATAAGGCTAGATTTATATTGACGTTTAAGGCCTTATGCTACAGTGTGAGGAATTTTAGTTCACAGTCTGTATTGGCCACCAGCATCTTTGAAAGCCACTATGGTCATTTTGTGGTGGAGAAAATAGAAAAATAGCTAACATTTGTCAGTCATTTATTTGTCAGGGGTTGTGTTAAGAGATTTACATGCATTATCTTATTCAAGTTTTTAATGTAAAAGTTGGTTTCATTATTTTCTTCTGTTTAAATGAGAAAACAGAGGCTCAGGAGATTTCCCTTGTATGTGCTCAAGCATCACAATGTCAAGTGCAGGGTGAGCTCTTAACCTGAGTCAGCCTCATGCCGATTTTTTTTCCTCCAAATCATCCAGAATTGTAGGGAAAATCAGGAGAGCCCCCAAAGGCCAGCCCCACATGGAGCAGATCTGTGACATTCATGAGGGCATCATTAGAGATCCATGTGACTTCTTATAGTCTAGAAATTTCTCTACTTAAGAAGGGAAATGGTGGACTAACTCATGAAAGGACTCCTAGGATGAAAGAATTAAATCTGAGTCTTATTAATCCCCCAAACAAGATTATGAGAAAATCACTATTAATGCTATTATAAGCTACTGTAAGCCATAAGGTATTGAAGTTCTCATGAATAGAAGAAACCAATGTTAAATTTCAGAATCTACTTAGTTGGTGAATCATTTTACACTTCAAAATGTATTTTTGCACTAGAAAAAAATGTTGGAAGACAGCCCTCTCAACTCTGTGTAGGAAGGACTTTTTAAACTTAAAATGAATGGAAGGAATCACACAGGGAAATTTAGGTAGTTTTGATTAGATATAAATTAATAATTGCATGTCAAAATTATTTTAAATAAAATTAAAGGGCAAAAAGATCGGGGGCAATACTTGCCACAAATATAAAAAAAGATTTAATACCTTAATATGTTAAGATTTTATATGTATTGGTAAAACAAACAATGTTATTCCCTAATAGATAAATGTAGCAAGGGAATAATGAGGTCAATTATGGTATGTCCATATGACAAGACATTAACTTGCCATGTAATTGATTTTTAGAAAGGTATTCAGCAGCAGGAAGAGACTCAGTATAATATACCACATCCACAAAGCAAGCAATAAAATCATCTTTAATAAAATCAAGAGAGGACAGACACATTCATTTGGGGCTTATGATATGCCAAGGCACTGTACTGAGTGCTTTTCATGCCTTATCTCCTTGAGTCCCCAGAACAATTTAGCAGGGTACATACTGTCACTGATTTCATTTTTTACTTGAGGAACTTGAGATTCAAAGTGATTGAGTAATTGCTTAATGTTACCCAACAATTTCGTCACAGTTGGGATTCAAACCCAGTTCTGTCCATCTGCAAAGTTGTAACTCTGGGTTTCTCCTTGGTTACTAAGCCTTGGTGCTGGGACCCTGCCCCTTGACCTTTGTATCTCACATTGTACCTTGTAAGTAATTAATGTTTGCTGAGTTGTCAGAGGCAGAGTAATTTATTGATGAGGAGATGAGCCTTAGCATCAGACAGATCTGGCTGGCCTTGTACAATGAAACCCTTCCCATCTTGAGTTACCCACCATGGTAGATTGTGGTGAGGAGTCAGTGAATTTATATGCTTAGAAGGCTTAGCATAGCTCTTAGCACATAGAAGGTGCTCAGAAATTGGTAGAGAATATGGAATTGAATGGAGTCATATCTCTGTGTATTAAGGCAAAATATTTATTACTTTAACATTTGACATTAATATTGTTCTTAGGAAGGAAACCATCTTTAAAAAAAAAAAAGACTGATGATTCATTAAGGGTATTTGAGATCTGAGATTTGAGAGTAATAAGTCCAAACTTTAGCAACCACCTTCCATCCCTCCCTCAAAGAGGGAATAGTTCAAATGCATCTTGCGAAAAAAGATTATTTTTCCCTCTGTGAAGAAGAACGAGAGTACAAAGGGGTAGAGAATTGTGAGGGGTCAGGCTGAGTTGCGGGGAAGGCAGTGAGTGAGCTACAGTAAGTCCCAGGGAAGTGCCATTTGAAATCCTCTGCTCTTGGGATTGTTCTATCTCCTATATATTTAATACTTAACATGATGTGGTGTTGCTACAATATTATTTCTTCCTTCTTCCTAGGGATATTTACCTCTAAACCTACTTAGCACACAAATGCTTTGCATAAACTCTAATATAACTGCAAATGACCTCTTTTAAGATCAGGTAGACATAGGTATAGTCTGCGATGCAATTTACAAAAGAAGCCCAGAGACTTGATTGACTGTGAGAACAAAAGCCCCTTCTAGGATGCCCAGGAATCTTCAGACTTCATCAGAGTAGAAAGTGGGGAGTCATTAGAAAGAGCTGGGGCTCCTATCCATACTTGATTCACCAGTGTTGCCTTCCTGTCTTTTGCACATAATAAATGCTCAGCAAGAATTTGTTGAATAACTGAGAACAATGAACAGTGTGTCTGTATCTCTGACCCTAATTACCTCAGAGTTCACAGAAGGGAGGAACACCTGTGCTTAGAGAAGCGGGGAAGAAACCTTTGCTCACAGTGTGTCCCTTCTAACACCTTGGGGAGCTGACTTAACTGTGAGTTTTGCTGTCATCATTGAGTGAACAGGAGCAGATGAGCCGAGAGCGCTGGTGGAGCTATCCAGCACTGTCATCAATTTGAACCTAGCAGTTGCTATTTTGAGTATCTCTGGAAGATATGTGGATATAATCAGATTGTGGTCAGAAAAGGATGGTCTATTGCCATCGCAGAGGAAAAGAACCAATGAGTTCATTTTATATAAGAGCTGATGACTCTAAGATCCAGGTGTAGGTGGTCTGGGCACAAAAGGAGAGGAGGATTACCCAGGTGTGCAGATAGGATGGGATTTAGCCATACCATGGTCAGTGTACCCGTTGCCTAGGAAAGGGCACCTTGGATGCCTCTCAGTTGGAAGATATTATCTCCAGATGGAGTCCTTTGCCTGCTGGCAAAGTCAACAGCATTATTTGGTAATATTTTGATGTGCTATTTATGTTGAAAGGAGGTTTATTGACATATCTTTCACATCATGCACAAATAGCTCTAAGTTTTCCTTCGGAGGGGGACTGTAGCAATGAAGATGGCAAATCTTGGAAAGGCGTCAGGGGGCAAAGAACAGGCTAAGCATGGGCTGGGGCCAAGCACATGTGTCCTGGCCAGAGCGTCCAGACCTCGACTTGATTTGCATTCAGGTTGCAGCCTGGTTTGTGAAGCTGGACTTGTTTGTCATTCTGATGAATCTGGCAAAAGCTACAGACAAGGGGTTTCAATGAATGGGAAAACATTTTGGAGGGCAAGAATAGGGGATCGGGGAGGGCTTGGAGAATTACCCGAGGGTTTCATGTCATGCATTTGCCTGTTCATTGTCTCCGTTTGGGAAACAATAACTTAATAAAAGCAAGCAAAGAAGTTCACATTTTTGTAGTGACCCCTGAAAACCTTCACTTCTCTGCTCACAAGTGTGTGCCTTCTCTCCATGCGGATTTTGTCTTAAGTATTTAGCTTCCCAATACAGTTGTAAGTTCGCTTGCCTGTTCCCTCTTTCTCTCCCTCTCCCTCTATCACTTGAGTCAGCACAAATTTGGAGGCAGAACCAAACCCAGTAATAGCATATCTCATGCTGCTATCAATTTTCCGCCAGAAGAACATTTCGGGACACAAAGTCCTTTGCCTATTTCCAGAAGCTTGATTCAATGACATTACATGAATGACTACAACACTCTAGCATGTTCTGCACCGTTTCAAATTGTAACCTAAAAAAAAGGGAAGAACTTGGATCTCAGCCAGAGCGTAATGATTTCAGTTCTTAAGAAAATCCAGCAACCATTACACTACATTCAATATTTTCTTGCTGTGGAAACTTAAGAATAGACTCTAATCAAATAGCAGCCCCTCCCCTCCCCCACCCTCCCTTTCGCTATGGTTCCTGTTAGGAACCGGCCTCCCACGTCTGTTTTGGCTTAAAAAAATAAATAAGTTTACAATATGTTTTAAAAAATTGGGCTGAATCAGACAATTGTATATTTTAGAAAATGAAGGCAAAATGTAAAACAGGCTAATCATGATTCCAAATTCAATCTTCAGGTCTCTAATTGATCCCATCCCAAAGGTAACATTCTATGTTAATTGACATGCTGAGATGGTTACAATTATGTAAAATAAAACTCTGGCCTGTTGGAAACCCCATGTCTCCTTGTAGCACAGGAGATGACCAGCTTTCATAATAGTTGATTGCAAAAGGATGCAACCACTTTGCTCATATTTCCTCTTTCGATTGGGCCCTTGTATATATATGGCAACGAGTCCCCCTCCTTTAGGAAAAGCATTGACCTTGAGTGCAATTCGATGCTATTTTATTTTCCTTGGGGTTGTGGAAGACATGGTAGAAAGGGTCAAAAATTTCAACGTTCATATCAGAAGTCGGTTAAAATGAGAAAGCAAAAGAGAGGATGGAACCTAGCATTTCCCATTTGTTGGCAGAGTGATTTTTCTGTGCGATTGTGACCACACACACGAGCTCGTGCTCAGCCTCGATAGGGAACAGATGGTAGCGAGCGGGCGCAGAACGCGGGGATCACATGACGCTGACCCAGAGGATGGGCCCACAGCCCTTTCAGGATTCTGTAGGGTCTGAACAACCCGTCAACGGTGCCCAGAAGGAGGAGCTTTCATCCCTCTCACATCCTTCCAGTCCTTTGGCCTCTGCCTAGGGTAGCGAGAGTGGGAGGCCAGGGCTCCCTGGGGCGATACTGCTTGTTGAGGGGGCAGGAAGGCAGGAGGCCTGTTTATGCAATCAAGAGAGGCAGAGGCTTCCTTCGATGGTAGGGAACACCTGTGCCTCTTGGCATCCTGCCTCCCTGGATGGGCGAACCAAGCAAGCCAGGCGCATGGTGATTAGCATTGTTCTTCTCCACATGCTCAGCAGCGCTGGCCATCGGGGTGCCGTGAATACCGCCTTGCTGCCCCACTCACTCCGCTACCTCCCAAGAATGGCAGGCCGTCAGCATCCCAGTCTTGATGTAGTGCAGAGCCTCAGGTCTCTCCTGGATTGTTGCTATGGGTTTTCTAACTGCCTCTCATCTGGCTGTCTCCAATTCACATGGTAGCCAGAGCCACATGAACTCTACAACGTGACTTCCCTTGTGTAGTTATTTGTTTAAGGCTTCCTTTGGCTGCCAGTTTCCTCCTGTATCCATCGCAAGGAGACCCTGACAGGCACTGTGGGCGGGGCCTTGGTAAATATCTGTTGACTGAATGAAAAAATCTTCCTTGGGTACCAAGGCTGACTGCCACCTATTGGGCATTAGACAAATACCAGTGCTTAGAAAATATCAGTGCTTTAATCTATATTAATCAATCACCTGCTCTAGGCTCAGACAGACAAACCACACAGTGACAGAAGCACTGATTGGGCCAGCAGTCCTGTCTGGGCACTCTCAGCATCTCAGGAAGGACCGCAGACAGCAATTGTCTGATAAGTAGAGAACATTGCATTTTGCTCTTGCTTTTTGTAGCAACTCAAGACTGCAGAGCTGCATGAGTTTTAGAACATTCAGTTCAACAAACTAATTGTCCAGAAGGAGAAACTGAGCCTGAAGAGGTGACCACTTCCTAAATGACCAGTACTTATTATAGGCAGGACCACAGGAGAACCAAGGAGAACCAAGGCCTATCATGGTCTTTGGGTTGACTCTCTAGTGTATAAGTCAGATGAATATAGAGAAAATAACAAGAATTGGATCAATGCTAAGACAGACACAAGGAGGTAACAGGACCTGGTGGAGGCTCTTGTACCAAGTTGGCTAGGAGCCCCAGGTTAACTTGAGAAATAGGCAAAATCTCTCCATGGGACCTCCTTTAATTCCATTTCATGTTTATACTGTCCCCCCATTTTCTATTTTGAAGGTACTTATTATACTCAAGGTCCCCAATGGGAAGAGAGGTCAGGAGAAATAGTCTGGGACAAAGAAGGAGAGTGAATTCTTTGGTCAGAAAGACCTGGGCTCAGTCCCAGCTCTACAACTTCCTATCTCTATAAACTTGCAAAAATTACCAAGCTCTCTGAGTCTCCGTTTCCTCATGATAATAACCTCACAGAGTTGTTATATGATTTGGATGAGAAAACAGGAAAAGTCCCTGCCATGTCACAGAAACTTAGCGAATATGCAGTACTTTTTCCTTCCCACAATTTTCTACCTCCTCAAAACTCACCCACCCTGAGTTTCTGTGCCATACTCTCTGCCAAATTACTTACACTGTTGCATTTCTTCCCTTCTTTTTTTCTTCTTTGCCTATATCCCAAGATGGCATATACCATCTTTCTGGAATAATTTGGTTTTCATAATATATAAAAACATATGTAATACAAATATAATTGTATAATATTATGTATTATATATTACTTAACAAATTTGTGTATAGCATTGTTTTTTATATAAAACATTTCTTATGTAAATATAAAAATGTTTTCTATACAAAAATGTTTCTTATATAAAAAACAAAAATACTTTTTGTCAAAAAGATGTGCTTAGTAGGTTAAATTAAAAGGACATCATGGTCATTGGAATATGACCTAGTTTCAAATCTCATGGTCCAGGGAGACATGTCCAAAACTATCAATGACATGTCATTGGGAAAGCTACTTTGACTTTGGAAGTCTTAGTTTTGTCTCCTCTAACATAGGTTGATAGTTTCTAGCCTCTAAGACTGTGGTGAGAATTAAATGGAGTGATGGCCCAGTGCCTAGTACATGAGAGGCCTTCAGGAAATATAAGGCTCTTCCTATCAGCTGGTGCAGTCTGGAGCCCAGTGAACACAATCTCAACAACTATTGGTTGAATTACATTGAATTTCTAAACACTAAAGGATTGATTTTAATCTGGCATGTGATATAGGAGCTCCCCACAAACATTTCCTGAATTATATTCCCAGATGCAGAGATATTAGATGTATTCATCAATTGGGTCTTGTGATCCCTTAGGGAAATTTATAGTCACCCACTAATACATATAGAGTCACTTATGGGATTTACATTCTGGATATTGACAGAATATATACATTTCATAAGTAAATAATACAAGGTGGTTTAGGGTAAAAAACCCTCAAAGCCACTCATAATTAAAAGGTTCCTAAGATAGAGAAGAAGAGTTCTTTCAAGGTAGGGCTCCTGGGACATTCTTTCCAGTAGGTACTAACCTGTGAGGTGGGCCTTGAAGGGAAAGGAACCAATCAGAATTTAGAGAAGACTCTATTGGTGGGAAGACAGAAATGATGGGTTCTCTCATATTCTCCTGAAAGAAGCCTAACCATTTTTCTTGAGGCAGAATTGTTAGTCTTTTCAGAAGTTGGTGGAAATTGTCCATAATTAACATTCAATGATTCAGTTATTGCTAATCCCAAATGTCTTGGATATCACTCTTTTAGTTCTACCATGTTTATTAGAGTACTACAGGAGGAGAGGGTTGCTGAATAGTATCAAAAGAAAGGCACTGGTAACATTACAAATCAACACCAGTAGAATACAGGAAATAATTAAAATCAGAACCAAAATCAATAAAATTGAAACAAACAAAATTTTAAAAAAGTCAATGAAACAAAAAGTTGGTTCTTTGAAAAAAATAATAAAATTGATAAACCTGTAGGCAAGTTAAAGAAAGAGAAAAAAACTCAAATTATTGTATCCTGCTGTCATATATACCTAGTTAAAATAAAAACTCAAATTATTTAAATTAATGATGGACATTACTGAAATACAATGATCAGAAACCATTTTGAAAATTTATATTCCAATACATTAGAAAACCTTGAAGATATCAAAAAATTTCTAGAGAAATATGACCTACCCCAAATTAAACCAGGAGGACATAGAAAATTTTAACAGATCAATTTCAGGAAATGAGATTGAAGATATCACCAAAAGTCTACCAAAAAAAGAAAAGCCCAGGACTAGATGGATTCTCTGCTGAGTTCTTTCATACCTTTAAAGAAAACTAACACCAATCTTCCTCAATTTATTCAGTGAAATAGAAAAGGAGGGAACCCTTCCAAATTCATTTTATGAAGCTAGTATCATCCTGATACCAAAACTTCAGACCAATATCCCTGATGAACATACATGCAGGAAATCTTAATAAAATAATGGGAAATTTCATACAAAAATACATTAAAAAGATAATGCAGCATGATCAAGCAGGTTTCATCCCAGGGATGCAAGGTTGTTTCAACATATGGAAGTCAGTAAATGTAATTCACCACATATATAAACTTAAAGACAATAATCACATGGTATTCTGAATAGATGCAGAAAAAACATTTGATAAAATACAGAATCCATTCATATTTAAAATTCTAGGAAAAACTAGGGATATTAGGAATGTACCTCAACATTTTAAAAACTATATATGTCAGACCCAAGGCAACATCATTCTAAATGGAGAAAAACTAATGCATTCCCTCTAAAAACTGTAAAAAGACAGGGATGCCATTTTTCATCACTTCTATTCAACATAGTCCTTGAAAAATCTATCCAGAGCAATTAGGCAAAAAAAATAAAAGGTCTACAAATAGGAAAATAAGAGTTCAAACTATCCCTATTTGCCAATGACATGATCCTATATTTAGAAGACCCAAAAAAAACTCCACCAGAAAATCTTTAGAACTCATAAATGAATTCAGCAAAATAGCAGGATATAAAATTAACCACTATAAATCAGTTACATTCCTATACAACAATGATGAATCAGCTGAAATAGGAAATTAGGAAAACTCTTCCATTCACAATAGCCTCGAAAAAAAAAAATGGAGAAAGACTGCTACAATGAAAACTACAGAACTCTAAAGGAAGAAATTGAAGAAGACCTTAGAAGATGGAGAGATCTCCCATGTTCTTGGATAGGCAGAATTAATAGTGTCACAATGGCCATACTACCATACTACCAAAAAGGTTATACAGATTTAATACAATTCCTATTAAAACTCCAATGTCATTCTTCATAAAAATAGAAAAAAAGTATTGAATTTCATTTGAAAAAAATAAGAAACCCAGACTAACCAAAGCAATCCTTAGTGAGAAGAGTGAAGCAGAAGGCATTACAATACTAGACCTTAAACTATACTACAGAGTGATAGTAACAAAACCAGCATGGTATTGACACCAAATAGATGTGAAGACCAATGAAATAGAATAGAAAACACAGAGACAAACCCACATAAATACAGTTTCCTCATACTAGAAAAAGGTGCCAAAATCATACATTGGCAAAAAAGATAGCCTCTTCAACAAGTGGTGCTGGGAAATTGGACATCCATATGTAGCAGAGTGAAATATAACCACTATCTCTCACCCTGAACAAAATTCAACTCAAAGTGGATCAAAGATGTAGATATTAGACCAGACATCCTCTGCCTACTATAACTCTTCCTCATGTCAGCTCAGGAACCAACTTTCTCTTACTTGTGTATTAGGAGTCTTCCTAACACACAAGAAGTAAAATGAAGAATCAATAAATAGGGCAGTATCAAGCTAAAAAGCTTCTTCACAGCAAAGGAATTAAGAGTATGAAGAGAGAGTCTATAGAGTGGGAGAAAATATTTGTTACCTGCACCACAAAATATACAAATTTCTAGAATATACAAATAACTCGAAAAGCTTAACTCTAAAAACAAACAAAATACAAACAAATTCAAATAACTCAATCAATAAATAGGCAAGGGGACAGACTAAACTGACACTTCTCAAAAGAAGAAATGCAAACAGTCAACATATATTATTGTTCAACATTTCTAGCATTTAGAGAAATGCAAAAGTAAAACTGTACTGAGATTCCATCTCACTCCAATAAGAATGACAATTATCAAGAATACAAGTAACAATAAATGCTGGTGAGGATGTGAGGGAAAAAGGTACACTCATACATTGCTGGTGAGACTGCTGATTGGTGCAACCACTCTGGAATGCCATATGGAGATTCCTTAGAAAACTCTGAATAGAACCACCATTTTACCTAGTTATCCCATTTCTTGGTACATACCCAAAGGAGTTAAAATCAGCATACCACAGTGAGGCAGCCACATCAATGTTTATAGCAGCTCAACTTCAACAGAAAAATGGATAAAGAAAATGTGGTATATATACACAGTGTAATATTATTCAGCCATAAATAAGAATGAAATTATGGCATTTGCTGGTAAATGGATCTGGAGACTATCATGCTAAGTAAAATATGCCAATCCTGAGAAACCAAATGTTGAATATTCTGTCTGATATGTGATAATAAAACACAACAAAGTGCGGGGGAGTGAAAGAATAGAAATTCAGCGGATTAGAATGAAGGAAAGGGAGAGGGAATAGGAATAGGAAAGACAGTGGACTAAATCTGATATAACTTTCTTATGTACATATATGAGTATACCAGTGAATATCAACATTGTGTACATCCGAAAGACTGGGATCCTAATTAGAATAAGATATACTCCATGTTTGTATAAATATGTCAAAATAGACTCTACTATCATGTATAACTAAAAAGAACAAATTTTTAAAAAGGAAAGGTATTGGTGGGTGGACACACCAGCCCCAACTCTTGTTTTGTTCATGCAATAATATTTTCAATCATATTTTAAACTATCACATGGCAGTTATTGCCTTTGACCAGTGGAACAACTAGAGAAAATTGGATCTCTGTGTGTGTGTGTGTGTGTGTGTGTGTGAGAGAGAGAGAGAGAGAGAGAGAGAGAGAGAGAGAGATCATAAGTGTCCTTGTATGTCAAGCTAAGTCGGATAACAATACCTGAGATTGGTAGGGAAAAATTGTAGAGTTTTAAAAAAGGGAACAACATTGATCACTGAGAACCCCAATGTCAATTTCCTCTGAAGGCAGTCATGCTTCAGATCTCATTTCTGACACCAGGTATGTCAATCTAAATAACAACTCCATGTGTATATATTTGGGAATCCTAGAGCATTGCAATGGGAATGTACGTGTTCTGGATATATTCAAAGAGGTTGAAGTAGAGGGAGTTCTTAAAGCCAAATTAGAAGAAATTTAGGTAAACAGTTTGCATCCAAAGTTCACTGATCTCGGAGACTCAAGGCAGAAGTTGGCATCAGTTCATTGCTGGGCAAGTTTTCTGTTGAGAGCCACTGTCTGGATTGTTGCAGTCTTAATGAAAAACTATGCATACATGTGAGTTGTATGGGGTGCATGTAGAGCTGGAAGGAATGTCTGGTGAGGATTTTAGAAAGATCTTGAAACAGTATTTATCTCAAAAAGGCAGGCATGAGCCTTCTCCCTTCATTATTTCCCAGCTCCAATTTTTGTCTGGGTCTGACAAGAAGGATTTTATCTTGGTATCAGCAACTTTCACATCACGCTTTCCTCTTAGAAATATAACTCTGGCCATAGAAATAAAAGATGACTCTGGCAACTGGAATTAAGATGAATTGGAGGGAGAAACACTGTGCAGTCTTGAAAAAAATCATTTAACCCCTCTGAGCCTTAGTTTCTTCATCTTTAAAATGGAGATGTTACTTATCTAGTAGGGTTTTGTGACATTAAATAAAGAGAGATTCATCACATGGCTCTGACATTACCTGGTCCTTTGTACTCTTCATGTTTTAAGAGGATTCCTTTTTAAGAAGTCCAGGTGCTGAGTGGATTTCAGGGAACAAAGTTTGGGAGAGGAACCAGGGTGGGGTTACAGACTGAGGTCAGGGGCACAGACATTCAGCACTTGGTTCAGAAGAGAATTAGTAACAGCTGTTCTGTGTTGAAGGATTATTGCTGTATGTGTATAGGGGAGAGGGAGAGAAAAATTGCTACACCGAGACAAATCATTGTCCAAGAGGGAAAAGCCCATGTTTTAGAACACACTATCATGGGTACGAACAAACTCAAAGTGGCTCTGTGGCATATCCCGGAAGAATTTTGGGAAAGAGAAGAAGGGAGATCTGGACAGATACAAAAGAAATGGGGATTTGGAGGCTTGGGAGCAGATAGGGAAAAATAGGGGGTGAGGTTGGGTCAGAAAGCTAGGGATTCTGAGAAGAAATTATGCAGTGAGAAATTCCCAATTGCAGGGAGGGCCAGGGGATTTCAAAACCAGAAATGTCTATTGGCCTAATTATGACTCAGGTTATTTCCTGTTCTGTTCTGTTTTGTATCCATCTCTCACTGTTCTTCTGTATTTTAAGTAAACTATTCAGGAGTGATGTTTGGGGTCAATCAAGGAAAACAGGTGGAATTTTGCTTTTGAGTCATCACAGAACAGAAAGAAGATGGCAAGTATAGAAAGGGTAAGCAAGAATAGCATCTGAATTTAGCAGAATTAAAAAAAAAAGGAGAGAAGTCAGAGATTAAGAATGTATAAACTCTGGAATCCCCAGACATTTGGGGGAGAGGATTAGCTCTGGAATAGTGTGGGCAGAGCAGAATTATTACAAGTTGAAAGGACCAAAGTGATTCCAACTGACCTTTGAGGATGTGAAATTTGTCTTGACTATTTCAAGAAGCACAAGGACTTTGGGAAAGATTATGTGGCCTTTTGGGGAAAAGCACCATACAAGTGCCTAAGTGAGAAACTTATCCACTTTATGTACAACTAAAATGCCTGCCATCCATCCATCCATCCGTCATTTCTACTTATTTCTCTTATTGCTCTCTAGACTCCAAACTGAAACAAATGAAAAAAAAAAACAGGAAATCCTCTCCCAATCCTTATAATTTCCACTGAAACATGTGAAACTGAAGACAGTTTTGGCCTCTTTCCTTGTTTTATTGAAGAGTTTCCTGACAGTTACCCACACTGCCAATAGTATCATCCTGAACTAATGTGGTTGGCTTCTTCCTTCACAGTTTGTGGTCTAGATATGGATTAGACCTTAGGATTTATTTAGAACTCATTTCTGCTCATTTTAAGAAGCTATTAAATAATATAAACTACATCTTCAATTCTCTTAGCTAGACCTGAATCTGTTGTAATTTTTCCTTAACTATTGAGATGGGTTTCGATATTTGGAAGATTATGTCCTAAAGCCATTGAAAGAAAATTAATTTTTTTTCTTGAAAAAAACCCACTCATATTTTTATCCATCTTCATTTCATCCCAAACTATTTACATGGATGACCTCTATTTCTTTACCAAGTCACTGAAGCTCCCAGTGTGGGTTCGAGCCAATTGTGGTGAGCAGATTTTTTTTTATTATAACCCCATGAGTCTAATCTTGGACTTGAGACTCTAAAACACAAATAATTAAAAAAATAAGGAGAAGCCATGGTTTTGGACTGGTGTTTGGAATGTGGAAATCCATAGTGTGGGAGCCTGAGGTTATATAATAAAGGCAGCGGCAAACCTCAGCAAGGCCATGGGGAGAGAAGAACCTGGAAGCTGTAATGATCAGCTTCCCTTCCTGTCCCTGCGGTCCCCTAATCCCCCAGGTGCAGCCACTTAGTCTGCACCTGTGGGCTCAGCCTCGCCTAAGGATCTGGAGGAACTCTAGGCCATTAGTTCAATCAACTAATGACTATTACCCAGTGACTCAGATTGGCATCCTGATTCCCCTGGATTTTGTAGGGTTTATTCCATCCTGACCTTCTGGTGCTGTCTAAAGTCCAGTTTCCTCAGAACCTGTTTTCCCTTCCCCCACCCCAGTCCACCTGCCTGTCTGGATATTGCCACTGTTGTTGAGAGACCCTACTAAAACCAGGATGTCACTTAGAACTGAAGTTTCCAAATGCTAGCTGCTTCTCAGCCTTCGTTTCCCCTACCTCAAGCATCTTCTTTATTTGTCCCCTTTAGCTAGGGTTTGCCTGATCTCTGGGTCCTAATCCATTTTCACCTCTTATTTGGAAACATCTGTGACTTGACCACTGTGTTAAGTCTATGGATACAGAAAAGAAGAAGACTTGTCCTCTGGAAGTCCCCAGCCTGGCAGAAAAATACAGCCATGGAAGTAAACAATACCCACCCAGTGGGTGAAACACATACAAAATACAAGGGAAGACAAGAAGGGGTGTCCTGCCCCTTGGAGATCTTGAGCTCCATAGAGAACATTTGAGCCTTGGAGGATGGGTAGGAGCTGGCTGCATAGATAAGCTAGATGAACATTTCCACAAAGGAGCAATAGCAAGCACATGTGTTTGGAGGTATTCAAGCAATCAGGGAAGGCTAAAGTGTGGGACTGGTGGAAGGTGACGCTAGTGAACTGGGAAGGGGCCAGGCCCTTGAATATAATAATAATGACTTTAGCAATGGTAAGAGTAGAGAAGGATGTTGTTAATGGCACCAAACCCAATGTTTCTTTCCACAATATTAATATAAAATGAATAACTTATAGCATAAAAATAAATAGCATTTATTTCCCCAAATGAGTTTCCTGGGACATTCCTGGGTATTTCCAACATCCATGCTCAGATGTTTTGGAATTTCTGGGTTAAGCTGAGTTAATCAGGCTTGTCAGAACCTTTGATGTATGGAGGTGCTTTGTCACAGGGTGTGCCCAACTTATTTGACTACCTTGTTCTCTCTTTTTGTAATATTGCAAGGGACTAGAGTTTAGAGCAAGATACTCTGGGGACAGAATTAGGGTGTTTATCACAGTCTTGTCAAGTTCAGAGCATTTACAAAGCGCCAATTCAGGAGCCTCGTAAGCCGGAGGGTGCTCACCTCCACCCTGCTTTGTCCTATCATTCATATCCTGCCTAAGATGCCCCTGCTAATCTCTTTGACATTGTACAAGGCTAAGACTGTTGAGTGTCACAATTTCCAAAAGTGAAATACTGGGGAAAGTGTCAAAGAGGAAAGAGGTGAACTTTATAAGAGGGCAGTACTAACAGGGGAAGTAGAGAATGGGGAAGAAACTTTAGAATGAATAAAACACTACCATTGAAAACTGCATATGGAGCCCATGCCCCAAAATATATTCTATGTCTGGGCTCATAACATCTGAGTAAAAATGATTAACAAATTAGTGTTTCCCAAACCCTGGAAGGGGAAGATGCTACTTTACTCATTTTTGCAACTCCAAAGTGATCCCCTGTGTAAGGTAGGTGCTCAATAAATGTGTTAAATTAAATTTGGATTAAAAATATGCGGAGAGGAGCTGGCTGCGTGGGACCCCAGACAGCTGGGGGGAGTGGCTCAGGTGGGGAGGACCCCTGGGAGGGAAGCAGCAGGGGAAGGAGGGCTGAGAGAGACAGAGAGACAGAGACAGCCACACACAGAGACGCATGTGTCTGTCTTCAGTAGGCTTTCCGGTTTCTGTTGATGTTAAAAATAATCTTTCTTTGAAAAATAGCAATTACTTTGGGAGATAGGATTATGACAGATTTACATTTTGTTCTTTTTTTTGATTTGCATTAACCATTTTATTATAATAAATGAATTACTTTTATAATCAGGAAGTAACAATGATTTTTTTTTAAAAGATGTGACATTATTTCTCCTTTGAAGCAATTTTATAAGTAGGAAGAATGGAAGATTGAGAAAACTCAAATGAATCCAACCATTTCCCCTTCATTTGGTTGGGAAGGGTGGAGGGAAAGGCTGGGGTCTTTGGATCTCACATTTCCAAATATAGAGGCCAGTGTAGAATCTGGCATGCATAACTGTTCTAGAAATATCTGCAGAATTAACAAATATCAGGGGAATTGGTAACACTTACTACACCATCATTCATTTCCCCTCCTAAACATCTTGGCTGTTACAGGATTCCTCCCATGCCTATAGGTGGAGAATGGCTGAGACATATATAAGGCCTAGGCAGATTAAGTGACCTGTTAACTGTTTAGTTTCAGAGCTAAATCCAGAGATCTGGGCTCAACCATGGGCAGGCCCACCAGGTCCTGGAGGGTCTTCAGCCAATCAGAGCCATGCATTGCTACAGATCCTACGTGCGTGCTGCTTTCCATGAACTATGGTGTTGTTGTTCCAAGCATAAGGCTGCTTGTAACAGATCGCAACTACACAAAACATGAAACAAAAGTAACTTTGAAAAAAAAAAAAAATCCTCGCACACTAGCACCCTTCCTGCCGGCCCTGTTGTGATTTTGCACCGAGGGTGCATTTTAATTGATGGAATGTGCTACACAGCCCAACCAAATTGAAAAGTAACAACCCTCACTTACCATTTGGAGATGTGACGGAAGTGCCAGAAGTTAAACTCTGAGGACTAAGTGAAATAACAGAAGCTCCCTATCCTCTCTTGAAGAAGCTCATTAGTTTTTGCTTTCTCACATTCTGTTTGCTGTGGCCTGTTGCCAAAAATGGCGACGGCAAAGATAATAAGTGAGAGTTAAAAATATGCGGAGAGGAGCTGGCTGCGTGGGACCCCAGACAGCTGGGGGGAGTGGCTCAGGTGGGGAGGACCCCTGGGAGGGAAGCAGCAGGGGAAGGAGGGCTGAGAGAGACAGAGAGACAGAGACAGCCACACACAGAGACGCATGCAGGGCACTGGAGAGATGACATCAAGGAAACAGAGAGACAAGAGAGGGTCAGGGACAGGGTAGAGTAGATGAGCGGTGGTGTGCACTCTCAGATGGAGAGAATAGGCTTGCTTTGAGGGTGGGGGGACAGAGAGAGACCTGGGAGATTGAGTGTGCTCTGGGCAGAGGTCCACAGCACTCAGGGCAGGTTCAAAGGTCAAGGACGTGCTGTGGGGACAGGAAAGGGCAGTCACTCACATGATGTTGATCTCTCCCAGGAAACTGGACTTAATGTGAATTTTAAAGGTAATCATCAGAATGAAAAGTAGGAAAGAACATGTCTAAAATGTGGCAAACTGACAGCTGGATAGCCAGCCGTTGTCCCCTCATCTATGTTTAAATTTATATACAGTGCTCCCTGCCTTCCCTCTGTACTCACCAGGTAAGCTGAGAGGCTCACCTGTGGCTCGCCTCACCTTGCCACTAATTCCCTGCATCCTCAAGCCCTGCATCCTCCTGGACAGAGCAGGCTCTTGCTAAGGAAGTGCTGGTTGATTGACACACGGTGTCTCCACTTCCTTCCTTCCTGCAGCTTCCTGCTGCCCCAGCTTTCAGCAAATGCCTGAGCATCTACACTGGCAAGCAGGCCGAGTCCCTTTCCCCAGGGGATTTCTGTTTTCCTGAGAGAGACACTAGAACATCAGGAGCTCCTCATCACACACACAGCACACAGGTCCAGTTAGCGTGATTTGGACCAGACTTTGAAGGATTGTATGTGCCTTTGACAAATGCCACAGTGTTCAGGCAGACTTGGGTCTGAAAGGAAATGTCAGGGAACAAAAAAGGAAAAGGAAAAGAAAGGAAGAAGCCGCTAGCATTTACTCTCGTGCCAGGCACTGTCACATATGTTATTTCATTGAGTCCACACAGTAACCCTAGCATGTGGCTATTTTTATCCTTATGATTTTTTTTTTTGGTGTGTGTGTGTGTGTTTTGTTTTTGTAGATAAGGAAATGAAAGTTCTGAGAGGTTAAGGAACCAGTCCAAAGTCCCTCAGCTAGTCAGTGACAGAGCTGCTAGCTTGGGTCTGTTTTTCTACTGCCCCAGATTTCTCCTGAGGCTTCATGAAATTCATCATCCACCCAGGAGACAAAAGGCTGCCTTTAACATCGAGGCAGGCCCGAAACCCAGCCAGGCTCTGGCTGCCACTGCCCTCCCCTCCCCAGAAATGTATTTTTCAACAATGAGGTTTTTTTCCTACAAGTTAGTGATTTTATGGCTCTCAGCAAAAATCTGTGACACCAGATGTTAAATGCAGCAGGAGAAAGTTATTTTCATCATTGGTGAAATCTTGCACAGTGCACTGAGTCTGGTCACAGATCTGACTTCAGGCAACATGTGATCTGATTTCTGTTCACAGAAAGAGGCCTAGCAAGGGCTGTCAGAGACATGCACGGCTGTTTGGGCCTCTGAGTGTTGGGAAAGGAGGCAGCTCAGCCTGAGACTTCTCTTGTGACTGGCTGGTAAACAACACCTGGCTTTGTCTGAAGAACCAGGTCCCTTGGCCAGAAATCCCACAATTACTTGCAGGGGGCTTGACAATAGTGTTCTTGGAACTTGTCTACCCTATGGTCATCAAGTCCTAGCTGTTGTGTCAGTTTGACCCCCTCCTTTATCTCACCTCGGTCTTCTCTGTTCACTCCTACCAATAAGTTCAATCTTATCTGGGTTCCTGGGCCAATGCTCATAGAGACAAGAACTATGAGGCTGAACCACATGAAATTACCATGTTTTTTTTATTAAGTAAACAATAGCCAGTTACTGCAATTGCATAACATTCATGCTAATATATTGATAATAGTATTAGGCAGTTTTCTGTTACTATAGTAAAGTACCTGGTATTATCAATTTTAAAAGAGGAAAGGTTTATTTCAATTCATAGTTTTGGAGATTTCAGTCCACTTTTGGATGGCCCCATGTTGAGAGCCACAGCAGAAGGGGCCCCAGCAAACTTCCAGCTGCCAGCTGATTGGCTCCTCTGTGGTGATGCTCATTGGGCTGTTTCCCCACCCTTTCAGACCACGGAGCTGCTCATTGGGGGACTCTTTTGGCTCCACCCACACAACCCAGCCAATCTGCCTCAAGAGCAGGAGGAGTGGGGGGGGGGGCGTTGAGAGGCTTGTGGGAAGCTGGTGGTGGCAGTTGGGCTCTGAGGGAATTCCTGAAGAGCCTGTGTGGTGCGGCGTGTGTGTGTGTGTGTGTGTGTGTGTGTGTTCTAAAAATAAAGTTCGTTTCTGCTTGATAAGTGGCTCGTGAATTGTGCCCAGCCAGACTGTGGCATTTGGTGGCCTGCACTGGAATGACTGAGGGTAAGTGATAAGGTAAACTGCTCGCCCCTGAGGGCAGGGCGAGAGGATGGGTAGCCATTTTAAGATTCTTCTTTCCTTTTGTTTTGCTTTTGTTTTAAGTTGCCTATCCCTGGCGATGAGTGAGACGGAAGAAAAACCGCTCACATCTGAGGAAAAACTATTTGCATCTGAGGAACAGATAGGGAGAAAGGATGGATGGACATTTCAGGAGGATAGAAAGGCTGTCATAATGATTTTTTTTTGTTCCATTTTTGTTTCATTCTGTCTCGGTTTTGTTTGGCGTCATCTTGTTGGGTTGTATTATAGTAGAAATATGGGATCAGAAATTAGTAAAAAACAAACCAAAAGAGTCACCCAATGAGCAGCTCCGTGGTCTGAAAGGGCAGAGAAACAGCCCAATGAGCATCACTGAAGAGGAGCCAATCAGCTGGCAGCTGGAAGTTTGCTGGGGCCACTGTGAGCCAATCATCAGCTGGCAGCTGGAAGTTAGCTGGGGCCCCTTTGGCTGTGGTCTCAACAGCCCCATTGCATTTGGGCCTGTGACAAGACATCACATCATGGTGGAGAGCACATGGTGAAGCAAGCTACCTACCACTTGGTAACCAGGAACCAAAAGAGGAAGAGGAGGGGCCACGGTTCCTACAACCTTCCATTTAAAGGTTCCAGCACCTCCCAAAAGTACCAATCTTAGGACAAAGGCTTTAACACATGGGTCTTTGGGGGACATTTAAGATACAAACTATAGCAGCAACCTTAGTACTGTATCCAGATGGCTTCCCATTGTAAATTGGGGCTCTGCTGTTACCTAGAGCATAGAGCTATTGAAAAGATACATTAGATAATGCCTACAAAGACATTATGATACTGATTGGAGCATAGTCAGTGCTCTAGAAGTCAGTATTGATTGGAACATAAATGTTCAATAACTAGAAGCCAGTATTAGAATATGATGATCATTGCCCTACGTTCTTACCCCATCTTTCCCCATACGAAGACCTGCTCCAAACTCCCGCTTAAGGCTTACTTGTCCTATTCTCCATGATTTAAGTCTGTCTGATAGCCAGCCCAAGTGTCAAGTTCCTACCTCAACAAATGTCTCCATCCTGTCTGATTTCCCTTGGCTCCCTTGCTGAGTAGCCCACACCTGCATCAAGGACATGCCTTTATCATCCGACCACCAGAGCATAGCCAGCTTCTGGGCTGGGCCAGTTTCTTCCCTGAGTTATGAGTCTTAGGTTTGCTTCCCACTGCACCCATAAGAAGCAAGGCAGCAGTGTCTCGCTGGTCCTTCTGGGGGGACCAACAATCACTCAAGCAGGGCCTTACCAGGGAGTGTGCTTTGCCGAGTCCAAAGGCCTGGTTCTCAGTTCTGTAAATTTAGAAACATGGTATTTGTTCTTAAAGTCAGAATAGAGCAGGGTTTCAGGACAGATTCCTACTAGCCTAGTGTGTGATCTGGGCCAATTTATTCACTTTCAATGAGAAACAGAGCTGCTGAAGGGATAGGAATGCTTAGGTCAGCACATGGTCTGCCTTTAGGAAAATCTGCAGAGGAAGTTTATGGGATGCTTCCTGAAGAGTGGATCTGAGGAAAGGAGGCCAGCATCTTGAGGGTTGAAGTGGCCTGGTGAATGGCACCTGCTTGCAGTAGGGAACCCCTCTCCAGCAGCCAGCTCGAGTCCCTGACTAATTCACTCACTTTCCATTCAGACAGACAAAACCAGCCAGTTCTTCCCTTTAAGGTTTTTTTTTTCCTTCCTTCCTTCCTTCCTTCCTTCCTTCCTTCCTTCCTTCCTTCTCCCTATCCCATGACTCCTCCTCCTCTTTGGTAAATACCATCTTCCATTGCACATGGCAATGCTATTTAATACTAATGATTAGCTTTCCAGAATACAATTCACCTTCAGTGCTGCCTTCCTGTGATTATCCAAGTCACAATTCAACTCCATGTGATGGATATTTACTGGGCACCTACTACATGCTAGGCCTGCCTGTGATTTTGCAGGTCATATTAAATTCAGTCTCTTCAATCAGCTTTAAATTGGAAAGCATTTATTGAACTGGGGCCTTATTAGGCCTTGGGGATTCAGTGGTGGACAGTGTATGTGTTGGTCCTCACCTAGTAGTACTATTAGGGGGATTAAGAAGGTAAGAAAGCCATTCCACAACTGTGTAGAAGGGACCAGATAAGGACAAAGTGCTACAAGAACTCATGAGAAAGGTTTTGAGTGTACACCGAAGGTACCTTTGAAAAGGCTTCCTGGAAGAAATGACATGTGGCCTGGTGCCTGAAAGAAAAATTGGAATAGGAGGGAAGGGTGTGTTTGTGCAGGTGTGTGCACCTGTGTGTACATGGCACAGTGGAGACTGTAACTGGAGAACTAGCTGAGGCAAGATTGGTAAAGTGGACAGGGACCAGAGACTACAAGTTGCTGTCACTGATGTTAAGGGTCTGGACACTGGGAAGCTAAGGAGAAGTTAAATTTTTTTAAAATTCTAATTATTATAATGTATTTCTTATGCCAAATAATGAGTTTCTGAGTGGCATTATCATATACTCATATAATGGACTTTGGTCATATCCATCCTCCCTATTACCCTGTCTTAACCCTCATCCTCTCTCCCCCAAGTCCCCTTCGTTGGTAGTTCCCCTTGTACTTTTAGATCATTGTTTTTTTCCCCTTGATTCCACATATAAGACAAAATGTGATAGTTGTCTTTCTGAGTCAGGAGTATTGCACTTAACATGATGATCTCCAATTCTATCCACTTTCTTGCAAATGGCATGATTTTCTTTCTCTATGGCTGAATAATACTCTATTGGGTAGACATACCACATTTTCTTCCCTTTATCTGTTGGTTGGCACCTCCACTTGTTCTATAACTTGGCTGTTGTGAACTGTGCTGTGACAAACATGGGTAGGCAGATTGTATGCTGATTTTTTAAAAAACATTTTTTTAGTTGTAGATGGACACAATATCTTTGTTTTATTTATTAATTTTTTTTACGTGGTGCTGAGGATTGAACCCAGTGCCTCACGCATGTGAGGCAAATGCTCAGCCACTAAGCTACAACCCCAGCCCTGTATGCTGACTTTGACTTCTCCTAGGGCAGGAGTAGAATAGCTAGATCATAAGGTGGCTCTGTTTTTAGTTTTTTGAGGACCTTCCATGCTGACTCCCACAGTGGTCATGCTAATTTGTGTTTATGGAAAAGCTTTAGGCAGGTTGTGAAGTAATCCAATCTGTGGTTTAGGAAGATAACTCTGACTACAGTGGGCTTCAGGGGATTGCTGGTGTCCTTTACTAATACTTTTATAGACAAGCCTCCATTTCTGCTACATATGTTCAATTTGTGGATTTTCTATTGTATTCCATGCATGATTCTGGAATTTGTGATGAGTTGGGGTGGGGAACATTCTGTTCAACCCCTGAATGGGCAGATGTCCCTGATTCCTCTCTCTCCTGCCTGTTGCTAGAAATGACCCATAATGCCCTCATCTGGGACTAGTAATTAAATATTTGAATAATGCCTGCACAAAAAAAGAAGTATTTCTATTAGTGTCACAACACTTTTTTGGAGGGAGAAAAATGGCCCTGAAGATGACATTAAAATAGGAATTATTAACTCTGCATTTGTTTGTTTAGTTTACTAAATGATTTCTTTGTTATAGAGGAGTCCAATGTGTGAAAGACAATGGCATCTCTAAATGAAAGGTCATTGATTACTTCATTAATGGAACAGACTCTGGGGAAGGACAAAGATAATCCTGTTAGAGAAATCAGCATGTTCTAATTACTTCCAAGTCGCAGGAGCATCGAGCACCGCTCCTTCCCTTACAGTCAGCAGATTGAGGAAGCAAAGCTGGGAACCTCCTGCCTGGAACCAGGTTTTCCTTCCCCAGGAGGAGAAGAGGGACCCGACCCTGACCCTGACCCATCCTGCACCATTACCTGCCTGGTCTGGTCCTCCCTCCACAGTGAAGTGGGAATAAGGGAACAAAGCATAACTGGAACCAAGCCAATCTTCATTATTGTCCTGGCTTTAACACATGGAGGAATACCTGTGTCTAAATTTCCCTTCCTCTACCTCTTTGTTAGCCACAAGAGAGTGGGTGTGCATTTGTGCACTTGATACACATGGACAGCAAGGAAATAGCTTCCCATGGAATTAGTTCTCAACAACCCTGGGAAAACGGATTGAAAGTCCAGCTTCTTGGGCTGTGTGGGCCACCATCCTTGGCTTCTCTTCTTCCACCCATTGTTCCCAGGAGTTTTCTTCTTTCCCTTCTTTTTTCCACTTTTTCTTTTCTTTCTTCCTCTTTGCTATTCTCTCTTCTCCTTCCCTCCCTCCTTCCCTCCCCCCCCCTCTCTCTTTTTCTTTCTTTCTTTCATCTCTTTTCAGGAAATATCAGTAAATTCCAACTTACATCCATTCCATATTTATCTATGGAGTACCAACTATGGGGCTATAAAAATGAGTGAGACGTGAGCCATTCCTCCAAAGGGAATACACAAATTCTATAAGGCTGGATGCTTTGAGGGTTCTATGAGGAAAAGCACTAACATTTAATAAGCACCTACTATTGACTAGCTACTTTCTACACATTAATCTTTGAATCCTTAATTCACAGACAGTAGGAATTTTAATACCTTTGTATTCATGAAGAGGTGATGTTTAGGGGACCTGTCCAATGTCACAAAGCTGGGATAAGATCACAGATCCATTTGACTCTGAAACTTGTGTCTCCTAGAGTTTTAAAGTCCAGATATGATAGAGTCATCTTTTTATGGGGAAGAAAGGTATCAGTAAAGGCTTTATAGAGGAGTAGTACTGGAGATGGACATCAAAGAGTAGAATATTATTTTTTAAAAATTTATTTTGAATTTTTAATTTTATTTGTTCTTTTTAGATAACATGCAGTAGAGTGTATTTTGGCACATTATATATACATGAGGTATAACTTATTCTAATAAGGATCCTATTCTTGTGGTTGTGCATGATGTGGAGTAACCCTGGTTGTGTGTTCAAATACAAGCCTAGGAAGGTTATGTCAGAATAATCCTACTGTCCTTCCCATTCCCCTCCCTGCTCCCTTTTGTCTAATCCCATGGCCTTCTATTCTTCCCCTCCCACCCTCCTTTGTTGTGGGTTAGCATCCACATATCAGAGACAATATTTGATCTTTGTATTTTGGGGACTGGCTTATTTTACTAAGCAAGATAACAGAAGAAGAAAAACAAATGGTCAAAAATATATGAAATATATTTGAAAAATATATTTTTTATATATTTTAAAATATATGAAAAAATGTTTAACATCTCTAGCAATTAGCAATTCCATCTCCAGTCAGAATGTCAATAATTGAGAATACAAGTTACAATAAATGTTGTCAAGGAGGTGGGGATAAAAGTACTCCCATACATTGCTGGTAAGACTGCAAAGTGGTACAATCATTCTGGAAAGCAGTATGGAGATTCCTCAGAAAACTTGGAATGGAACCACCATTTGATCCAGTTTTCCCATTCCTTGGTCTATACCCAAAGGACATAAAATCAGCATACTACAGTGATGCAGCCACATAAATGTTTAATTCACAATAGCTCATTTGACAATAGCTAAGCTATGGAACCAACCTAGCTGTCCTTCAACAAATGAATGGATAAAAAAAAAAAGTTATACGTTGGTATATATACACACAATGGCATATTACTCAGCCATAAAGAAGAATGAAAATATGGCATGTGCCAGCAAATGGATAGAACTAGAATACTATTTTAATATTTAAGAATTGAAATTTTAGGGGCTAGGCTATAGTTCAGTGGTACAGCACTTGCCTAGCATGTGTGAGCACTGGGTTTTATTCTCAGCACTGCATATAAATAAATGAATAAAATAAAGGTCCATCAACAACTATATATATATATATATAATAAAATAAAAAAGAGATTTTATAGTAGAACTAGCTTTTTAAATGAGAGAAACAAAAAGCATACAGGGAAAAATTTCATTTTACATGCATGTTAAAGGAGGGAAAGTGTCAAATATACAGTTTTGTTATGCAAATTGAATTTCTTAGCTGCAGCAAGGTATATTGGGAAAAATAGACTTTAAAGTCACCAAAACCTAAGTTCAAGTGTCAGATCCACTGCTCATTATTCTACTTCTAGAATCTCTGACAAAAGAGATGCTCTGAGACTTAGTTTCTACGTCTGTAAAATGGAAATCATAGTATCTATCAAAATATCCATGAAGATTAAATGAGCAACATATTATAACATGTGTGGCAATAGTAGCTCTTAGCCAATGTTGGTAACTATTAAGATAACAGCTATACAGTGGGGTCCATGTCCATGAGCTCAGTGGATAAAGAAGGGAGAGAATTCTCAGACCCTGGGAGTGTGGGTGACTTCTCTCAGAAGCAAACATGGCTCTCTTTGTCTACGGAAACGTCACTTGGTCATGTCTGAAAATTTATTTACACCTTTTACTGTATAGTTACAGAACTCAGTTTCCTAAGAAGGCAGTTTTTGAAGAGCTTACTGCCTCTGGTGCTGGCTGAGAGGCTGCTTCACTCCTCTTTGTACCTGAGCTACAATAGGGAAATGAGGGGCTAACTAGAGTCCCACGTAGGGAGCGTTGAAATGCTGTGGTTTATTGCAGCCAGTTTGGTGTGTGCAGCAGAAGGTCTGTGATGTTCATCACCCAGGAGTCTGGGGAAGTGGATCTGTGGAATATGCAGTCTCCTCAAGTCCTGCCTTGGTGCACCAGGGGCTCAGGCCAGGGTTTCAAGGCTGTGAAAGATGGGATGAGCTCTGTGCATGCTGCAGAAATAGACTATAACATCATGAGCATCGATTTCTTTATCCCAGGGACAAAACTTAGAGGAGAACAGGTTTTCACAAACCCACGAAGCCAGATTGTGCATACTTAAAGCACTCCGGTTGCTCTCCTTCCTTCAGTGGCTTATGCAGATAATTTGCCTCTCTGACACTCACCTGTCTGACCTCATTCCTACTACTCTTCCCTTTGCTCATCTGGCTCCATTCACACTAGTCCCTCAGCTTTCCAAGAATATTCCAGGCCCTCTCCTGCCTTAGAGATTTTGCTCTGGCTTTTCTTCCTTCCTGAAAGAGGCAGGGAGATAGGTGTGCCAGGACTTTAGGGGTGCCCTATTAAACAGAGTGGTCAGGCACCCCTCATTCCTGGCACTCCCATCTCCCTACACTCCCATCTCCCTAGTCTGTTTTGATTTATTCATAGCATTCATTACTTTCTAATGTTAGAGGTTGAATTATGTCCCCCCAAACTCCTATGCTGAAGTCCTAACCCCCAATAACTCAGGATCTGTCCTTACTGGGGACAGAGTCTTTACAGAGGTAATCAAGTTAAAATGAGGTCATTAAGATGGGCCCTAATCCAATCCGACTGATGTCTCTGTGAAAAGGGGAGATGTGGACACGGAGATCCAAACAGAGGGGAGACAATGTGAAGAGATGCAGGTTGTATGTAAGCCAAGGAGAGGGGCTGGAACAGATTCTTCCCCAACAGACTTTGGAAGGACCCACCCTGCCAATACCCTGATTTTGGACCTTCAGCCTCCAAGCAAGACAACCATTTCTGTTGTCTAAGCCACCCAGTTGTGACACTCGTATCATAGTCCTAGCAAACTCCTGTATATTTTCTGCAATTTACTTTCTCAAAATTAAATTTATTCTCCAACTCCCCTGGCTAGAACATATGCCCCATTGGGGTTTTTGTTTTTCTTTTCTTTTTTTCTACTGTAACCCCAGGACCAGAATAATACTTGGCATATATTTCCTGTTCAATAAAAACTTGTTGAGTGAATTTATCAGAAGACAGAGAATTAATGAATGTACTCTCAGTGAGCTTCTATTAAGAGTGTGACCAGGAAGTAGGTCTCTGTCATAATTTGCTCAGTTCATCTCAGTAAGGGTGGGAGGCTTGGGCTGGGCTGTGGCCGGGCTGTCTTTCCTTTGAGCAGGTTTGGGAAACCTGAGCCATTCTTTGGAGGACCTTTATGGACAAGGAGGGTGCAGCCCTCATCAGTGCTCAGAGAGAGTGGCTCCAGATGGAGCATTTAGCACACAGCTCGGGATCCAGTTACACTCCACCGCGCTGCCACAAGCGCTAATAAGGCCCTACGGCTGTCCTGTGGTGAGGCTGTGTGGGGAAGAGGTTACCAATAATAAGGTTATTCTCTTGATGGTTAGCTTGGCAGGGGTGGATGGTGTCAGAAGTGGAGTTGAGTCAAGGTGTGCCGGGCTGGGCTTATGTGGGATTTCTGGGCTCCCAAGCCAGTTTCAAAAGGAGAACTGTCTTCCCCTTTTGCTAACTGGAACATGCCATGATTTCATGCCTTTAAAAGAGTCCTTTCCTTTCTTTGCCTTTTCTTTCATACTGACGCAAGCAAAGAACTGAAGGCATTCTTAGAACAGCGTTTATTGAGCATCTACTGTGTGCCAATTGCTGTTCTAGATATTAGCTTGAAGTGAAATAAAGTTAAATAGAAGACAAGGGATGGTGTAAAGGGCCCATTACAAGTCAAGCTTAGGGTGAGCATTAAAAAAATATTTTTTTACCCTCCTCTTTCTTTGGTTTTCATGGAGGGTAACTACCTGGGCTAGGAGGCATGGCACATAGAAACAAGTTTGTTTTTGGTGTCTCATGGTGGCAAAAACAATTTTGTGTTATATGGTATCAGAAGGAGATGTGCCAGGAAGAGCAGCATGGTTAGGGGGTCCTGAGCAGGTGCTGAAGAATGAGAGGGGCTTTGGTAAGGGAAAAGGCACAAAGGCATTCTGGTCATCTGAAGCCTATGTGTGCCATAGGGACAGAGGCACAGCCGTGGGAAGTATGTGAGTGTGGGAGGCCCCCAAGGTGAAGCCTGCGACTGGAAGATGAGGAGCTAGGCTTGGCACTAAGGGCTTAGTGTGCACTGTTTCTTTAAGAAGTCCCTCATAGAGGTAAATTGAAAAATTATCTCCATTTTATATGTAGAAAGATGAAGACCCAGAGAGGGAAGTAACTCAACCCAGGTCTCTCAGTTTCAATCTTGGCCTTCTGATTCTAAGAACAAACTGCCCTTCAATAATTTGAGACTATATAAATATTATTCATACAACTTTTAATTTATTCCTTTACTTATGCCTATACAGATCCATGGCTTATTTTGTTGAGTGTACTGTTATTTGTTAATATTATTATAAAAATTCATTTTTCTTTCAGAAATATTGTATTTTGACAATTTTAGATTTACAAAAGTTTTATAAATTGAAGAAATCCTATCGTGTATTTAAAAAAATAAAATCAATAAAATGAAACAAAACAAGAAATCCTATGAAACATTCCCAAAAAGTTATTTTATCAACTATGATTTTTCTCTCTTTCTAGTAAATATAAATATAGGTATACAATAAAGTTTCTTTTTTTCTGCACCATTTGTAAGTTGCAGATATGATGTTTTTCATTGCTGAATATTTGTATTCCTAAAAACAAAGAGTTATCTTACATATAGTGTAATGATCAAAATGAAAAAATTTAGGTCATTATAAATATCGAATCCAAAAATCGGATTCAAAATTTGCCAATAATTTCAGCAATATTCTTTATAACCAAACTAAATCCAAATCTTGGGAAATTAAAACAAAATAAAACAAAACAAAAAAAACAACTGCCTGTCCATTTTTCTGTCAGTTGCTGCCTCTTGTGAACTCAGTGTTCTGCCCTGGGTGACCTCTCCTTCACTGAGACTGAACAGGTACCTGTGGGTTTGCCCCAGTTTGTAGGCTGCTGTCAAGCACCACATACTGTGGAGCTTAAAGCAGTGGAAATCAATGGTTTCACTGTTCTGAGGCTGCAAGTCCAATTCAGAGGTCCTGCAAGGGTCATGCTCCCTCTGAGCCTGTAGAGGAGCAACCCTCCTTGTCTCTTGGCTTCTAGGGCTTTCCTCGAGATCCTGGGCATTCCTTGGCAAGCAGCTGCCTTGCTCCAGTCCCTGCCTCCATCTTCGCAAGCCATTCTCCCTGTGTCTTCATGTGACATTTTTCTCTTACAAGGATGCCAGCCATATGGGATAAAGGCCCTCCTAATAACTGCATCTTAACTTTATCACACCTGCAGTGACTATTTTTAAATGAAGTCTCACCCAAGGTGCTGAGGGTTGGGGACTTCAACATATCTGTTTGCAGGGCACATTACAACCCATAATAAAGTACCCTAGCTAAAGTTGCACTGCTAGCTGGGATTCTATATTGGAGTAGATTTTGAATTCTGAAACTTCCAGCATATTCTTAGTACTGGTTCCCTATGTTCCTCTAAGCTCTGGTCCTTTCTCACCTCTTTGCTTTTGCTTATGTAATTCACAAGTGGGCTTATCCTGCTCCTTCCTTTCTGCTAGAGTTGGTCTCCTTCTTTCAGCCCCACCTCTGCAAAGCTGTCCTGCTCAACTCCAGCTGGCGCTGGCTACTTCTTTCTCTGAACTCTGTTAATAGTTAGGGCCATCCTGAAGTTAGGTTGCCTGTTTTATAGTTCATGATTTCCTGCTTGCCTCTGTTCTTATTTGCTAACCAGGTTATAAATTCCTGATTCTCAGAGATAGAAACTAGTCATGACTTCGCAGCTTCAGGGGTTAGCATGTGCTAAGCACATAGTAACTCTCAATAAAGCCCTGTTTTCTTTCTTTCCCTTTCTTTTTCTCTCTCTCTTTCTTTCTTCCCTCCTTCCCTCCCTTCCTTCCTTTTTCTTTTTCTTTTCTTTCTTGGTATTCATTTGTTTCAGATGCTACCTGTAGGCCAGGATCCTCTAGAATAATCTGACCACCCAGCTTGGTAACATAGTTGAGTATTGATCTGGTCAGGCTAGTGCTTACAGGAAGCCCAGCTGTGCATTCAGGTGTATTTGATGCATCTGAATAATTACCTTAACTTTCCAACTGACTTAGCATGGGGCCAACCTAGCCCAAATCGCTAGAGGTTTGGGTTTGGCTCATCTAAGGACTGGTAAACTAAAAAGCTAAACTGATTGCAGAACAGTGCAGGCCCCAGAGAAAACTCTAAGGGCCCCTTTGTTTCAGGTGTCCTGAGAGAGGCCCCGCCCCTCACTGGCATCCTCCACTCCTGGGGAGCACAATGCTTCTCTCCCCTCCCCAAAGGCTGGCAGGAGCCCCGAATACTGTCATTCTGTCCTTGCCAGCTGTTTCCCTTGCTGACAGCACATCCTCTGTGGGGCCCTGGTGTTTCCTCCTTCTTCCTAAGCACCTCCCCTGAGACTTTCCAGGGATGGCAGCAGGGCAGGAATGAGCAGAGCAGATGCTCCATCCTTCTCTTTGTTAGTGGAAGTGACTGTCCCAATATTCATGACTCCCAAGGAAGTTAGCAAGAAATTGAAATTTAGAATCTGAGAATTTTAGGTTGGATGGCATCTTTGGGATGACTTGTGAACAAATGATTCTTGGTTTGGTGGAGGGAAACTGACGCATCAAAAGATGAAGTGGTATGGCTTACAAGGACAGTGGTGGATCTGAGGCTAGGACTCAGGTCTGCCACCACCCATATCAACACCGCTTCTCTCCCACGTGCTTTGGAAATCAAAGTCAAGCACACCACAGAGACTCGACCCATAAGAGGGATGTGGGGAAAGGTTTCCTCTGTGTATGGGATTAAATCCACATACACTGCCCTCTGCTCATCCCTCCAGCCTTATCTTGCACCTCTCTTTCCCTGGTTAACAATCTCTAGTCACCAATGCCTTCTCTCATTTCCAAACCTGCCCTACCTCTGGGCCTTCATGCATGCTGTTCTCACAAGCTGGAACAATCTCTGGCTCACACTTTCAGTCACCTGGATAATGCCAATTTATTCCCTGGGTCTTAGCTTAGATGTCACTTCCTTAAAGCAGCTTTCCTTGAGCTTTGCCATATAAATAACAACACTGCTAATTGCATTTGTAGGACTATGCATTTACTTTCATGAAGTTGTCCATTTGTTTGAAATCTGCTGTTCCCCTGCCTAACCTATACTGTGAGGCTCATGAGAACAGGAACCATGTCTACCTTGCTGACTGCTTTATAATATGAGCCTGGCACATAGTAGGCATTCAATCTATATTTGCAAAATAAATGAATAAAGTAAAAGACTGGGTTTTTAAATATGATCATGCCAACCTTTCCATCTGTTCTATTTTGTAATTCTTACCATGTTATAGAGAACCTACTAGCTCTCTGCTCAGGTGGGTCTGTGATGTGGGTATTAGTATACTCAAGTTTCCACGTAAGGCAACTGAGGCTCAGAGAGGACGAGTACTTGCCTAAGGTCATCCAGAATGTAAGTGCCTAGGCTCAAATGCAAATTTGGTAGGTTCTCAGCTGATTTTTTGAATTATTATTTAACGATGACTCCACTGTCTATCAGACACCTCTGTGTGTCAGAATGTCATGAGGTGCTCTTCACACATCAACTATCTCAGGTTTGGCTTTTGCAAGATTGTGCACTGGACCAGTGTGAGAACCAGGTCTTGGACAAAACTTTGCTCAATCTCAAATCAGAGCTCTGCACTTCAGCTTCACATCCTGGGGTACTTTCCAGGTATGCATTCATTGGGGTCACAAAATTCTCCAGAATCCTGGGTCATATGGGGCAAAAAAGAAGCTATCAACCTCTACTTACCCTGAGTCCTATTTAAAAATTTTTACTCTGAGTGACTGAGAACAAAGCTCATTTCAACAAAATGTTCTGGTACTAGGGGTCCCAATGAGACTCCCGTTTTCAATCACTTGCATGTAGTTAAGTGGAGACAGTAAAAGCAGCCTAATTACTGAGCCGGTGGGTCGCCCTGACACCTGTAAGACATTTGGTGCAGTGCAGGAAGTAATGCTTCCTTTCCAGTTTACATCACCATTTAATCTAATTATTCCTTCCAGTTTAGCTTTCACGTATTCCATCAAAAAAGAGATTGCTCATTTCCTTGCGAAACCGTATACGTCCCCTGTAATGCTATTTTTCGCCTTGCATAAGTAATCTGAGATTTCCTAGCCTTCTCCCCCTACTGTATTCTGTGGCTAATGTATAAACTTGGAAGAAGTTTCTGGACTGAGAAGTCAAGAGGGTCTCACCTGTGGGACTAGCATTTACATTTCAGGAATTTGAGAGCTCAAAGGGGCCTTTCATGTTGTCAGCTTTAAGTCCTTCATTTTCTAACTGAAGAAACTGAGGTCCCAAAAGGGGCAGCTGATCACTGGGCACACTCTTCCTGAGCTTCTGGTAGGAAGGAGTGGACAAATGGGACAATGCTCCTGTCCTCAAGGAGCTTGTAGACAGAGAAGACAGAAATAACTATCATTGAAAATAATTAATGAATCGTAGTGTGGAAATCAATGTGTAAATGAAGTATAGTTTTTTTTTTAAACAAACAGAAGATTCCTTGATTAAGTGGTGCTAAAAATGAGTCACAAAGTATGAAAAATATTTCACTAGGAGAAGAGTAGAGAACATTCCAGGTGAGGGATGGAGCATGCGCTTGGAGCAAAGGAGAGACGTCAGAACAGTTGGAGTGGGCAGAGATCACAGTTGAAGAAGGTGAAGAAGCAGGTGGGGGCTGGTCCACAAAGCCAGAAAGCTTCTAAAGAATATCTGCTTGAGGCCGCAAGGATACATGTTAGCCCCGCTCTTCGCAGGTCCCACCCTTTTGCACTCTGGTGTGCCCTGGGAGGCTGAGCTCTGTAAGTTTTCTTGATGGGTCTCTCCTGCCCTTGACTTCCCTTGGGTCTATCCAGTAGGAGCCCCATGGGAGACTGGAGAATGTGGGGTCTCCCACCATGGTGCCTCCTGATGGGTTTGTGGGTTGGTAGGGTATAGTACTGCCTGAGGCTTCAGCTTCTGTGGGGTCATCACTCCCTATAGGTTTCTCTTTGCCTGTCCCTTCAGGCTTGGGGGTGGTGACAACACTCTGCTCTGGCCAGGTTCAGGTCATTCTCTTGTTGGTCTGCTATTCCCTGTCCACTCCTCTTTAGCCAGTTCATCACTAAACTCCCTTTGGTAACTCCCTCTGGTTTCCATCTTCTCCTGCAGGCAGGTTCTTTACAAAAGGGTCTCTGCTCTAAAGGGCCTGCTATGGAGAAGTCCCCAAAGCCAGGACATCAGTGGTACATATCAGTCACTTTGGCTGAAGGGGGTCAGAAGCAGCCAATTGATGGTGGGGCATGAAATCAAGGGAGAGGTGCTAGAGGACCTCAGCGAGGGACCCTCTGAGTCCCCATAAAAAGGCAGCTCTCAATTCCTGCCAGACCCAGAGGTCTCAAAACCATCGAGAAAGTACATGGTGAGGAAGTACATGGTGAGCCCCAACCACTGAGGGGCCAGAAATTAGTATGTGCAAGCCCAGGGAAAGCCAGGTACATAAAGCCAGACACCCCAAGTGCCAAGACAGGTCCCCTGCCTGCAGCAGCCAGAGATTGAAATATCCATTGGTAAATTCCAGTGTCTAAGTTGAGTAATTACCTGTGATAGGTCAGAAAATCATAGGTTTGCCTGAAATTATGTCCAGGGCCAAGGAATGATTACTATCCCCACTAGGCAGATTTATAGAAATCATGGGAGATGAAACACCCATAATTGCTTTCAGGATTATCCTCTATGAGGTCTTTCTTTCTAATTCAACTGACCAGTTTTATAATTTTTAGAAAATGCTGCAAACCCAAACTCTATTATTTACAAGTTACCTATTTCACTGTTAAACTTATTTCACCATGAAATACCTTTTTGGACCAACTCCAGTTTAACTTTTGTTCCTTGTAATGTATTTTGGAAAATGTTGCTTTTGATACCATATACACAAGTAAATAAAAACAAATGTCCCCCCACCCCCCTCAGGAATGACATTGGAATGACTGGTTAGAGCTGATGTGATGAATCTATACCAAAGCACAAATTTATTCTACCAATAAAGTTATAAATAAAATATCTGTGCTTAAGATCAGGCCGTTATAAAAAAGATCATCAGAGAACACTCTGCATGCCTGACATATAAATGATAAGTCACACTAATAATGTGCATACTTTGTTTTCCTTTGATGGGCTCTGGGGCTCCACAGCTCATGCAGAGTTCAGGGGAGGGGCTTATTGGACATTAAAGGGAGAGTTTAATAGAACAGTGAGTATTTGTCTATCATTCAGTGGCCATCACAATGAAATAGGGTAGACTTTTAGTTTATAAAGTGATGCAGTTATTTTATGACCAATTTGAATTACTTGCTAGAATCACAGAAATGAAGCAATAAATAAAGCTAGGAAGAAAAAATCAGGTCCAACCTGGCCCAGAGAGGTTTTGGAATTCACCTATGTTCCAGCGCTGGAGAGAGGCCAAGCCAGCACACTTAGTCGCCTCCTGAAGTCCCCCAAACTTCCATCCTTTATGGTTTTTTTTTTTTTTTCAACAAGGAAACAAATGTTGAGGCTTGTGGTGTCGGTGCAGCAGCTATCCTAGAGAAGACGCTCACAAGATATTTGCTGAATGAACAACCAGCCAATACCTTTGTTTCATAGAAGAGGAGGACACAGTCATTAGTGGCCCAGGGACTTCTCAGCCTCTTTGTTTAATTCTAGAGACTTTATAGACTTTAAGTCTAACATCGTAAGATCCTCACAGGCAAGGGTTAGGATTCTTATCATATGGATCAGAATAATAAAACCCAGAGAGAGCACATGACTGCTGAGTGATAGACCAAAACTTATCACCCTGGCATAAAAGCAAAACCCAGTGAAACTTGGGTTTGTTGGACTGTTGCACACTTAGCCGGAGGCAATAACCATAAAGCATAGAGGAAGAACCTTGGTCCCTTCCTAAAAACATTGGCTGTGAGAGTTTTGGGCTCAGTAGCTCCGACCACTCTGCAAAGCCAAGTGTAATAATCCTCACCGGGCATTTCCAACAGTGCAAGTTTCCGAGGTACTGGAAAGGAGGACTTAGAACTGAGACAGAGTTGACAGAGGATGAGGCGTATTCTGATATAGGACTTTTTGAAATAGGTACAGTTTGTCATCTTCAGAACCTGAGGGGCTGCTAGGCATTTGACGGTGAAATTCTGGGTACTACACCAGGCAACGGAGCCATCCTTCTGGCTGTTAAATGCTAAAGGAGCCTCCTGCTTCCTTCTTATGAGCATAGCCCTTGCTATTCCTGTAGAGTTGCCCCATTTATCTTTCCACTCAAGATTCAAGTCCTGTAGTCCTAGTATTATTTTGCAAAAGCAAATCCTGAAGCTTGGAGAGCCAAGCAAGTCAAGGTAAGGGGTCAAAGTCATGACCTCTGGGCTTGTAAGGTCCTTGGCTCTTAGAGAATGCCATCATTTGTATTTTGTTCCTTTATCTGAGCATGCTGGGAATGTCTCATTAAATGACACTTACATGAACAGATTGTGGTAAAATCTCTCCCATCTCCCTTGCCACGCTGACTGCATCTCTTACTAACTCTTCCCCCGCTCATTGTTTTAGTATCTCAGGCTTCCCTGATATTCCTCAAGTACCCAGGTGTGCTTCAGCTCAGGCTTTTGCACTTCCTGTTCCCTAACCTCTCCCCAGATGCTCACATGGCTCATCACTTACCTCCCTCAGCATCCTACCCAAATGCCATCTTTTCAGACTCAACTCACCTGACCACCCTAAAACCGAGAGCTTTCCCTTACCTGCCACACCCTATCCCCTTCCTTATTGCTCTATCCTTAGCACTCAAAATAATGTCATGGAGAAGGTGCTCAGTAATTATTTTGAATGAATTCAGACATTTAAGTACCTTCTGCTTTAATAGTATTTTTTTTTTTTTTTTGCAGCCACTCAAAATTCTGAAGCGTCTGTACTTAGGTGGTGTCTTTGCTCAAATACCTTTCCTATATATCAAGCTCCTTCCTATGAGTCAGTTTGAAGTTAGAAGAAAGAGGGACCTTCTCAACCAAAGTGAAAATGATTTTAATTAGTCAACTTTCACTTATATCAGTTTTTATTCTTTGGTCAAGATGACAGGTTCTGGGGAAAGAGCATTTGGGTTTAAATTCTTGTTCCATCACATATTAGCTGGGTGACCTTGGGTAAGTTATTTCACCTCTTGGTGCCCTCATCAGCAAAGAGAGAATAGTAATATCCATTTGTAGGGCTGTAGGGAGAATTAGCTGGGCTAGTATGCATGACATGCTTAGAGGTGCCTAGAGTAAGTGTTCAGCGTTAGCAATTTCCCTTCTTACTCCTCTGGTGAGAACCCCAGTGTCTCCCCACTGACTATAAGTGTCTCCAGCTATCCACATTTGCTCCAGATCCTTGTTCTGAACAGGGGGGTAACAGTAATGATGTTTTGGGTTTTGTATCAGTATAACTAAACTAAACAAGGAAACAACCATGTCCAATGATGCTTGTTACTTAAAAATACAACCCTCTGGCCAGATTGGCAGGTGTGGGGATCATTCCTGCCCTCCAGCATGCTCTGGTAGCCAGTGCCTAGGTTGACCAGAGAAAAGATCAACCTGTGTTTGTGCCAAGGCATGGGTACCTCACCCAGCCTTGCAGCGCAGGAGCCTGTTGCCCCAACTAAGATAATTTTCTTGTCACCAGGCCTGAAATCCTAGCTGGAAGTCATCTTCAGACTGGTGTTCTGAAACAGGGCCAAGTCCCCAAGCCTGAGTTTCCGGGCTGGGGAGCGGGTGTTCCCTAAACTGTACCTTTCTAAGAAAAAGAAAAAACTTAATACAGTCTGCCAAGGGGAATTAAGTGTCATTGTCTTTTTCTTTCTTCTTCAATTTTTTTTAAATGGCTATTTGGATGTAGACAGGAAGGCTCAGAATCTTTTGTGAAAACAGAAAAAAAAAAAAAAAAAAGGAAAGAAAGAAAAAGAAAAGAAGGGAAGAAAAAAGAAATCCCTCGCCTCCCCAGGGAGACATCTGAGGAATAGTCAAGCCGGAGGGAAGTTTGGATGCCAAGAAAACTGCATTCTGAGCCAGTCAGAATGTGGACAGGGTGGGCAAGATTTGGGCAGCTGCACAGCTACCGAGCAATTTCTATTCAAACCCACTCTGGCAGAGGGGAAATGTTCTTTCTTTCATTCTTTCAACACTCTTTTTTTTTTTTTTTTAAGGGAAGTTTAAAAAAAAAAGCCACAAAAGATCCAGAGACATATTGATGTCACCGAAAGGGGAGACCCAGGTCAAAACCAAAAGTGGGTTTCAAGGAGCACCCCCTTACCCCACCCCCAACAAAAACAGCTTAGCTCTAAAAGGCAGCCTAGACAATGGATCAGATGCCAAACCATGTGAAGTGCCCAGAGGCAACTCTGAAACACCCGGCCCACCAGCGGGTGGAGGCTGCCAAGGAGCCAGATGCTGTAGCTTTAAAAATATCTTCGGCTGCTTGGCATCTGCAATTGCAGGCTGCTGTCTCCAAGAAGGAGCGGGCTAGCGCTGGGACAGGCCAGGCAGGCGGCAGCAACTGTGCTGTAGATGTAACCGAGAGTGCCTCTAACCACGGGGCTGCCCATTTGGCCTTGTTAAATCACCCCCAGCATATGGTGAGAGACATCTGCCCAGAATTTGGACCTCACAGACGGAAGAGGAGGGCTCAACAGAAGCATGCTGAAGCCCAGGAGGCTGCAGGGACCTGGGAGTCATTTCTGGAACCCGGGGCCTCATTTGACAGAGACTGAACTCTGAGAAAAAAGGCACAGGTTGGGGGTCATGAGCCAGCATGTTGTCCACATGATAGGGAATGATGCTCCTATTTCTTTGAGCCTCTATTTATTTAACTGTGGAATGGGGTAAAATATATACCTTATGAGTTTGATATGAGGGTGGATAAAATAATTCGGATGACTGCCTCCAGTTTCATACATTTTAGTTAAATATCCTAATCTTCCGATTATAAAAGAAGAAAGCATCCTCTGACATTTACATTGTCAGGAAAAGATGCAGTGATTTCCCTAATCCTATCTACCAAGGACTGGATGAAATTCACCTGCATGGGAACTGTACCCCTTCCTGATTGCTATTAAAATATATCCTTGGGCTGGGGTTGTGGCTCAGTGGTAGAGCGCTTGCCTAGCATGTGTGAGGCACTGGGTTCGATCCTCAGCACCATATAAAAATAAATAAACAAAATAAAGGTATTGTGTCTCCATCTACAACTAAAAAAATTAAAAGAAAATGTATCCTCACTTCCAAGGTCAAAACTTTGCACAATGGAGAGATTGTCCTTGTGGCAGATTTCTTTTTAGGGATGGCCAGGAGTTACACTGTGTACGTATTTGGGAGACCTATAAAAGGTGGGGCCGGTGGGGGAGGGGCAGGACTAGAAGGGGAGCCAGGACTTCCTTAGAAAACAGCCCATTTGCCTCTCAGAGCCATTTAACTCCCCTGTACTTCCTATCTCAACTCCAAATAGCAAAACTAGGGTTTACTTTCTTTCTTGTTTTGGCTTCCAGCTACTGGATTATCTTTGTACTACAAGCTTCCCATTTTATGAAACCACCAATCAGCGAGTCCTTCTGTGAGGCATAGGTCCAGCCTGGAAGGCAGGAAATTGATGCAGATATCCTTGTAAACACTGGCCCTGCATACTTGAGGTAGCTGGAGGTATACCACTTTTATACCTAGCATATGACTATTTCATAAATATCACTGAAGACCATGACATATCTTTGAAAGCATTTAAAATCTTTTCCAAATGAAATCCAAAGACTTTCCATTACAGTGGCATTACTGCTCTGTCTTCACATCAGTCTTCATTCCCACTGATCTCTGATCCCAACGGCCTCTGCTTGCCTTTTGGAGCCTCAGTGGTTCCAGATCGCATATGGAACACATGAGTTGGTTACTTCAAGAAGTGTCTTCCATCCTGTGGTCACAGTTTTGGTTTAAGAATGCAACATAGGAACTACATGGACCCAAACAGAATGACTCTTAGGTTCTCTGCTGGGAATGCTAAAACTTTTTGCTGGAGATGAATAGGGAAGTAATGCAGGAAGACTCTTGCTTTAAGATTCCAAGGAAGGCAGAATGTAGGAACTGGGTGAGTTGCTGGGTCAAACCACGACAATGCTATAGTTGAATTTTTAAATAAAATTCAATATGGCCTCCTCTGCCTTTTTGACAGTTTCTATGGTTTTATTTAAACACAAATGAAATGTGAACATGAGCCTTCTACAATGAGAATTTGTAGAATTTCTTCTACAAAGAAAATGATTCTTTGCTGAGCAGCCTGACATTGGGATTGGTGACTGAGGGGCCAGCTGAGCTGCTCTTTCAATGATGGCTTGGCAGTTATTGTAGGGAAGATCATAAGCAATCTGAGCACAGTAAGATTTGTTACACAACAACAGGAGTTCCAGCTCCTTGATGTTGTAGGCCAGAAACTTCCGGAAGCCACTGGACAGCATATGTTTCCTTTTCTTGTTGCTTCCGTAACCAACGCTGGGCATCAAGATCTGGCCCTGGACTCCTGTCTGCACCCTATTGCCAATAGCTCTGAGTTTCTGCTAGTTATGCTGAGATTTGACATATCAGACTGATGGGTGCTGGACAAACTTTTTGGTCCTCTTTTTGACAATCTTGGGCTTCACCACAAGAGGTCTGTGGGTGGCCTTAACACCGAGTAGGAGACAGCTGTCCTCTTTGTAGGGAGAGCTGAAGTAGGCTTTTATAGTACATGTTAAGCCTCTATATCATGTTTTCCATACTTAGCCATTAAAAGTATCCAGAGATGCTCCAGAAAGTCCTAAAAAGTTGTACTTACAGATATTTGGCCTTGACTTATCTCCGACTGTCAATAAAGACTCAGTCTTTTTTGGCTTGCCACAGGTGGTAGGTGACAAGGCCATTAGAGCTTGGAGCAGACAGGGTTGTCTTGCTTTTACAGCATGAGAAAAAGAGCATCCCTGGCCTGGGAATGAGGGTCTATGCAGACAAGACTTCACTCACCAACAAATAATACTTTTGGGCTATCCAGTTTCTCGCTGGGATTGACAAGCGCAATGTGTTAAACAAGTTTGCTGAACTTCTGTCTTGCATCTATTATCCCCATAGTTTTTTTTTTTTTTTTTCAATATTCACCTGTGTTACTCAATATTTTACTTTAAGCCAATTCACCTTTTTTTTTAAGTTTTAGAAACCATTTAGTAGTAAGATAAAATGTGGATCATGACAGCAAATGGGAAAACCAATATTTAACACACATTTAAAGAAATATTTCATTAATAAAAAGTGTTTGTGGACCACTTAAAAGAAGCTTAAACATGATCAATTTCAAAAGTCTAGGAGTAGAACAGTGCTTTTTGTTGTTGTTGTTGTTGTAGAAGATGTAGATGTGAATTTCACTTTATAACATATTTTAACTGTTTTGTAAATTGAAATAAAAATCCATATTTTAATGTTAGTGTAAGTTTTGCGTTCCTTATGTCTGATTTTCACATTTCCCTTAAAGAGTATTCTTAAGTTTATGTGTGTGTGTAGATATATGTGTATACATAACATATATATATATATATATATGCATGTATATGTACAGTATACATATATAATATTTATATTAGAGACCATCAACATAATTAATTGTTCAAACTGTTAAGCTAATAAATTTTGTATGAGCTCAGAAAATAACTTCAACAATCTCTGTCAATATATTTAATTAAAAATAATTTTCATCATATTTTTAATAGAGAAAATAAGAAAGGGCCAACAATCCTATGCCCCGTAAAATCCCTTTGATGTTAAAAAAAATAACAATATGTCTGCATATATCTTCTAAGTTCCTGCAATATGTCATTGATTAGGAAGATTGTAGTCCTGCAGTGTGGTCATTCTAGAATTCCAACATTTAACCTAAAATTTTATGAGTGAGTTACAGATATCCCAGTAAACATCAGGCAAATAGCCCATAGGTTGCTTGACCAGTTCTTCTGTGACACTTTAATAATCAAATTCATTTTCCTGCTACTCATGAAGTCTGATCCCCACAAATTGTTCCTATAGACAAATTAGTGCAAATTTGGGTCTCCTAATGTCCGAGTGTAATATATAACAAGAAATAGAGCCATCATAAGTATCATTACAGGTTCAACTTTGAAAGGGAAATGTCTCATTCCCCTGCCTCTGAGCTTCTGGCCCCAATAAATGAAGAGTATCTTGAGATTATAAGTCAAGCTGTTAACAAAAAACAAACAAAAAGCCTACAGATGTTACCACTTTCACTACTTATCAGTGCAATCAATTTGCATGAGGCAGGGCATTCAAAACAAAGTGCTGAAATAAAGACAATACTGAGGCTGATCTGTTGGCGAATATGATCCACAATTCCAACACCCAATGTTGGAGTTAATCAGAATTAACTAATTTCTCTTTATGGTTGAACTTGAAAAAGTAAACATTATCAATTTAAAATTCTAAAAAAAAAAAAGCTCAGTGGTAAAGCGCTTGCCTTGCATATGTGAGGCCCTGGGTTCAATCCTCATAAAAATAAATAAAGATACTGTGTGTTTATCTACAACTAAATAAATATTAAAAAAAATTTCTTTAAAAAATTATCAATAAATTAGGAGCACACATATTATTCCACAATATCTGAAAACAAGCGGATCAGATCATATTTAAAATGTTCATCCCACTCTAAAAAATAAAGCTCTTGTTTCCCCTTGGGTTGACAGCCTTGAAGTTGTGGCTGTGAAAAATAACAGGGAAGTGACAAGTAACATTTTCACAGAGCTTTGTAGATTCACGAAGTGCTTTGACGTAAGGGAGGAGTATGAATTTCAGTCCTCAACTCTAACCTGGAGCTTACTGTGCTGTTTTCTCTCAGTGTTATGAACTTCACTGCCTAGGCTCGCGGGCCCTTTGAATCATAATTTTGAACTGTCCTGCTACTCTATTTTACAATTATTACTTCACATGATTGCCTCTGTCCCTGGATTGTGAACTTCTCAAAGGAACTGTGAAAGAAATGTGAAAGTAGACAGAATCAAAATGGAGTTGCTTATGTCAACCCTCACACACAAAAAAAGTAAATTAAGCCAGGAGGTTATGAAGGAAAGGTTCTCACACATGATTGCCTGATAGTAACTATCACAAAAGACTGCCAAACCACAAGCTTGCAGAGAGGCCACAGCAACCTTATATAAAAAGTACTTCTACAAGGACATCTGCCCAGCAACTGTCTGTTCAACCTCCATTGACGCCACTATTGTAATTAATCATTGTGGCTGAGGATTATTGTTTCAAAATAGCTGATGTAATCCTCCTCATTTTGGCCTTTAAAAACTTCCCCTGGCCCCAACCTCTTTGAATATACCCATAGTTTACTCTGATGTGTGTATTCCCGCTGTAATGCTCTGCTGATCCAAAATAAATATCGTTATTCTTTGGAGAATCTCTAATTGCTTGTTTTTTAGATTGACAGAACAGGCTATGTCTTGCTCATTTTTGTATTTTCTGTGCCGAGTCTAGTGCAGAGGTGCAGGGTATTTGCTTAATAACTGTTGGATTCCTTGGGAGCCCATAAAAAGACTGAGCATTGGGTAATTTTTTTTCATCAGCTCAGCACATGCCTTCCTCATCAGTAATATTTATTAAGTAACAGCATATGTTGTCCTCATCAAGGAATATTTATTAAGCAACAAATTTGTGCATAAAATTTGGCAAGGTACCACTGCCTCTAACATCTTCTTCCAGTCCTTCCAATCTCCAAGTTTGTGTGCTCATTAGCTTTCTTTGGGTCTGTTGCAAGAACTTTGAACTCTGATCAGCACACACCTGACCCACTCCTACCTGTAAGCCTCTGCTCATATGTTTCTCTCCACCTCATCATTTCTGCACACATTATCATTTGCACTTCAAGCCCTTCCTTGATGGTCTCTTCTGGCACCGTTCTAGCGGGGCGGGGGTGGGGGGGAATGGAGGTCAGAAATACCATCTCCTGATATTCCCTAATGTGATATGTTACTCCCCCCCACTCCCCCCCCCCGTGGCTACTTATAAACAGGCTTTCTTTATTCTTGTAGATTTTCTCATTGAAGGAAGAATTTGTGTTGAATTTTATGTCTATCAGAGCATCCAAACCACATAGTCAGTTTTGAAAAAAAAAATTAGGTGAAAGACTAATTTTTGTGATGTTATAGCTCATTCTGTCTCTTCTGAAATAGCTTATAGTGACTCTTAGTCGCTGTCAGAATTGGAGTAAAATCCTAGAGTCTTGGATGGAGAGAACAAAAGGAAGGGATTCCTGTCTTTCATTGATTCGGACACACTCCTAGCTGCGTATTCCTGTGCAGGCTACTTAGGGTCTCCAACAGCCTTTCCAGATTAGTTTTGTAATCATGCTTAAAAGCATACTTGAAGAATAAAATGAGATAATAGTTGTGAAGGCATTATTACAGGGCCTAGCTCATGGAAAGTTTGAATAAACTGTCATTACTTTACAATTGTTGTTGTTACTGTGATTGCCAAATGATGCTGTAGAAAATCTTATAAAAATTGGAAATTAAAAGGCATGTGAGTGGAGGAAGAACGTTGCAGCTATTTTGTGGTTGTTGAATCAGTATCTGCCAATGGAGAACTCCCTGAGGGCCAGTTCTGTGTCAGATCTCTGCTTCCTTAGCTCTTAGTTCAGTACTTGGTACAGAAAAGGATGCTTTAAAAGCCTTTTGGATGCAACCATATGCATTTGTTGACTGTGATAACAATAACCCTAGTATACTGAGTGATTACCAGATGAGTAGTCTTAGACTCTTTACAAACCATCTCACTTAGACTACACCACATTTTTGTTAGAAATGAGCTACTCTCCTCTGGGTTTCCATGCCTGTTATCCCAGGGACTCAGGAGGCTGAGGCAGGAGAATGCAAGTTTAAGGCCAGCCTCAGCAACGTAGCGAGACCTTGCCTCAAAAATAAATAAACAAATAAATAAAAAGGGCTGAAGATGTAGCTCAGTGGTAAAGGGCCCCTGGACTCCATCTCCAGTACCAAATAAATAAAAGAAAAAAAACAATGAACGGCTGTTCTATTTTGTTATTTTGTTGCCGAGGCTGCATAACTCACCCTGGGTCACCGAACTAGGAGTCTAAGACTGAAGAATGCAGGACTATCTGATTCTAAAACCCAAGCTCTCAACCACTGCTAGGTGTGTCCCCACAGTGTTAGAAGGTTCATGCAGGGTTCTAGGCCCTGAACTAAGAAGCGGGTAGAGGTGAGGCTGAAGAGGTGAGGCTGAAGAGGCAGCAGCTGTCAGTTGACTTTGGTAAGGAAATCCGGGTTGGGGTGGGAAGAAGAAAACCGAGGATCACCAAAAGAATTTGTGCTGGAGGCGCGCTGGCAAGCCCGATGGCCCAGTTTCTAGCACTACCCACTTCCCAGCACCCCAGGTTGGTGGCGGTTTCCCCAGGCAGGTTTCCTAATAGGCCAACCACAGCCGGCCTGGGCAGGCTGCAAGGCAGACCCAAGGTGTAACAGCAGTGCTAATGGGAACTTGGCCCTGCCCCAAAGTCTGTATGGAAAGAGGCTGTTGGCTCTTGTAAAAAAAAAAAAAAAAAAAAAATCCTTGGTCCAGGCCATTTTTCCACAAAGAGAAATTCACCGCCCCCCAAAGAAACGCCCTTGCCTGCTCCCAGTGCCAAACTCGAGGAAAATCAAGTCGTGATTCTCCCCTGCCTGGGTGAAATGACAGATAGCAAAAGAGCTTTCAGTTTCCTCTACCCCAAAAAAGTCTGCCAGAGATATAAATATTTAAAAACAGGAGCTAGACTGAGAGGGTTCGCTTTCACGGTGTCTTCTTTGGCAGGCGCGATCCTCCCACCAGATATCATTTTATTCCGTGTAATGGAATGGCAGTTCTGGGTCGCACATCCCAACTTCTGACACGCTGAGTGGAAGGAAAAAAAAAATGACTGTGACCCTCGTAAACTATTTTTGTAGTTTGAAACAGACACGGACCCTGGTTGTGAATGCCAGATCTAACAGAGCTGTGACGGCTTTGCTCTATTTTTTTTTTTTTCCTCCTCCTGCTGTTTCCTTATTTTTATCTCCTGCTAAGAAGTCCTCTCTCAGATTTTGGCCAGTAGGATGACTCCCTTTCCTTGATACAGAGGAGGGGGTTCTCATTTAATTATTTATTTTACTTTTACATTAAAAAAAAAAAAAAGAAAAACCCAAAACCAAAAAACAACAACAAAAACACACCCCAACTGTTCTCATCTCAAAATGGTTATGCAAGGAACAGTTCTATAAAAGAATGTAGTCCGCATCTCTTTGTTTCTCCCATACTGCGGTCTCCCAACCTGCAGATTCAGAAGACAATTCGAAGTTATTAACTCTCTTTCCGTATAGAGAAGTGGTTACAACCTCTGTGAAATTAAGTAGGTTCGAGCGTCCCAGTTGACCTTCACGATCTAGGCCTTCATAATTTTAGGTGGATTAGAGGAAACTAATGAGGATTTTGAAACAGGCTTTGGACTAAAACTCTCATCATGCAAATCCACTGAAAACCCCCATAACTTTAAAGCACAATTAACCTGATCCCCTGTCCTCCCCCTCCTGTCTCTGACTCACTTTATTTCCTCTTATTCTGTTTTTCTTAATCAAACCACAACAGCGGCATGGTGGATATTTTATTTTATTTATTTTTTTGCTATTTTTCATTACATTCTGCAGCCCTTTTTCTTTCGTTTCCTTCTCTCCCCCCACCTTTTTGTTCTAAATTGCTCTGTCCTCAGAGTCTTTTTAAATGTGGTTTAGGACTCACAAGAGTTAATAGGCACAGGGGGAGGAACCCACTTGTTTTAAGCCTGGAGCCTGTCACCTTTTCTTGGCAATTACACTGCTAATGGCTGGGTCCCAAGCAAAGTGGCAAAGAATATCTCTTCTCACGTTCCCAACTCACAGTGCATCCCCAAATACCAGATGGTGTTTTTGGAATCCATTTCACTATGTTTGATATGACAATACTTTTGTATAATGTTAAATTATATATAACTATTGCAAATAGTTGAGATCAGAGCAACCAAGAAGCGAAAATTAGACACGAGAAGGAAAGATAGAAACTAAAGACTGTGGACTTTCATCTGCCCCCCTTGTACCCTGTCCCCTTGGATTTTCTTTTAATCTGGAGAGGATTGGCAGGAGGGGTTGGGGTGTGGGACGGAGGGGGTGCAGCATGGGGGGGGGAGCATGGGGGATGGGGAGGAGCAAAACGTAGCGCTGCTGTGTCGTTGCGATGAAATAACACCGAATTGGGATCCTCTCCCTGCTGGAGTTTGGTACATATCATGAAAAACTTGCCAGACATTTCGCGAGCAGCGTCATCTCCTTTCAATGGCCAAAACCCTCAAAATCAGCCAAAGAAGACTGATAAAGCCCCACAACCAACCCCTTTTTTGGAAACCGTGTGTGTTTTTATTCTTTGTTGAGGGACACACAAATGAATTACCAGACCTGAAAACCTGAGTCACTGCCTTAGGAGTCATTAGAGGGACAGTGAATGAGAAAACAAATAGCGACTCAAAACAGTACAAAGGAATTGGACAGAAGTAGTGCAGAGGCTTCCCCTGTTTGGGGGCACGTGGATATACTAATTTTTTTTTTTTCTAATGTCAGTAGATGGACCTGGACCCTTGCAGTAAAAACATCTCAAAGAGTGCTCCCTTGAAACACGGGAGTAACACCCATTGAGCTGTATTCCTACCCCAGCTGGCCGCATGGGGTAAACACATCTCCTTAATTTTAATTTTCTGGCTATTTGACAATAGGCAACCTCTGGTCCTCTTTCCTCAACCTTCAAACAGGCCTTATCTCCACATTGCAGGACTTATTGATTTCAGCCCAGAGCGAATGCATTACAGCCAAGTGATAAATTGCTTAAAATTATTCTTAAAAAAATAAAAATGCTGGAAACCTCTGGCGCTGCTTTTTGAATGGAGGGTGGGCAGGACAATTTCCAAACTGCATATATCATATTCTTTCAGCCGACTGATTCCTTCTTCCTCAGTCACATTACCAACCTTCAGAGCCCATCCTCAGAAGCAAGGGCTCACCCTATTCATGCCACTTGGGATTTACGTTGCAGATGAGCTTCCCCTCCACCACTAGTCCCTGCTTCATACCCGACCCCTTCTCTCAACATCTCACCCTCCCCCACTTGCCTCTCCCAGCATATAGCAGCAGTGTCCTCCCCGGAAAGCTCCTACAGCTCCAGTGACTACTACATAATTAACAATAACTTGTAGCAATGCAATTTAAGAGTCCTTTTAATGGGCAGCGATGGTAGAATGTATAGCCCATCTTTCTTTGTCATCTGAGAAAAGCGGCCCCATGCAGAGCTGCTGGTTGCTGAGTGACGCTTTGTTGTCTGCACCAGACACAGTACCAGCTGCACTGGCAGGTAGCCGAAGTGCAAGGAGATAGCTGCCAAACTATGCTATACAAAGGGAGCCGTGCCAGAGAGAAAGGGACCTTTGCATGCAATGACCTCTGACCCCCGAGCCAGCATGGATCCCATATTCATCCCTTCCAGACAATTGCATCTTTCATTCCACCACAAACTATGATTAGAAAGGGACTGTTTGTGATTGGGGTTGGTTAGCTTATAAGTTCCCACCAATGGAGTTATTGCATTTTCCTTCCATTTTTAACAGTGACAATATTTTTCTTAATCTGGGGGTAAGAAGAGATAAGCAATTAAACAAGGGGAAATAAGAAAAGCAAAACAGTAACCCAGCCAGTGGTATGGGGCAGGGATTCAAGGAAAGTGAAAAGGGTTTAGATAATGACCATATGGCATTTAAAAAGTCAAACGGAAATTGAACTCTCACCTGATCAGGGGGAAGCTTCCCATAAGGAGACCAATGGAACTGTGCATTTTTAAGAAAATTGCTAGCATCCTCGACACTGCTATATAATACGTCTTTCTTTCTACCAGCAGAGCTTTTGTTTGGGCAACTTAGATTAATGAGAAACTAACAGCTTGTATTTGAATATGTCTTAGCAAGTTCACTTTTGTTCTTCTTTGAAAAACATCAGCGATCTTTGGAAAGTGGCTTTTATTTCGTATTTTAAAGCCATTCTACACCAGGACCTATGAAAAGAAGCCCACAGGCTCAAGTAAGGACCACCTGAAAGCCAGAGCAGCCTTTTTGAACCCCAGTCTTCACCATCATCCAGTGGGCAGAGAAACTAGTTGTTAGCACTTTACACAAACACAGCTGCATACCACAGCGCACCTAGGAAACACTCTCACAGTGGCCAAAACATAAGGAACAGGGGTTTCCAATTCTACATCTTCCAGGAAAAAAAAAAAAAAGAATCTATGGTGTAGGTGGGGGTGTACTCTAAGAGCTTTTCCAGCAGCAGAGGCCTTTCTGGAATAATTCTTCTTTGATCTACTTCCCTATCAAAGGCCCTGTTCCTTGGAGGCAGGGGAAAGAAAAACAGGTACCTGCCCACCAGCCTGGAGGAGCTGCACCTGACTTCAGACTCCCACACGAAGCCGTCTGTTCTTTATTTTCACTCTGTATGAAGCTAATGGAATTTGCAGTTGATTAACCTCAAATCTGGAGAAGTGATCCAGTCTGGAACTGCAGCTGGCAGTGCTAAGGCTCCTTGTCCTTCCTAACTGAGTCAGACAGCAACAAGTGTTGCTCCCCAGAAGCAGAGGCCCAGAGACATGGGTATGAGAGGGAGCATCCCAGGGGTTCAGGGACAGCCAGTAGGAGCAGAGGCAGACCGTGGCTAGCATCTGAGCTCCAAAAATAAAATGCTGCTGTCTAGATGACAAATTAAAGCAGGAACCTGAGAGTGCATAAGAAGAAAAACATCCTTCTGTGTGGAGTCTCAGCTCTGTGGAGAGGCAAATGTGGTTAAAGCATGAATGTTGGGCTAGACTGCCTGACTTTGAACCCGGGCTCCCTTACCTACCAGCTGTGTGACTGAACAAATTACTGAACTTCTTTCTCTGTGCCTCCCTCTCCTCATCTATCAACTGGGAATAATGGTAGTCATTGAGGAATTGTAATGAGAGCTAAATGGATTGATATTTATAAAGTGCTTAAGAATTGTACTTGGCCAGTGTATGTGTGTATGTGTGTGTGTAAATAATAGCTTGTATTTTTTTTGAATATGTTTTTTTTTGTGTGTGTGTGTATCTCCTTAAAATTTTTTCCTTAAAAATCCATGGACTTTTTAAAGGAAATATGCAAATATGTATTTTTCTATTAGAGTCATTAATTTTACTCATATTGCATTAAGAGAAGTTAGGTATCTTTTTATCAGCTTATAAACCTAAAAGACAACAATAATATAGGTATCTTGATAATCTGCTAGACTAAAAAATTTACAAAACCAACTTTCATGTTAAAGCAGGGGTATAAGCAAGTTAAAGCCATACGGTTGTTCTGTATTGTTCTGCCTCAGACAGTAAAGGTTGCTGTCGCATTTTCTGAGGGGAAGCTTCCACATATGGTATATTTAGTGCATGAAATGTGGCAGTTGGATTCCTGTGTTTTTTTTTTTTTTAAATTGTCATATAAACAAATAATTCCAAACATATTTCTTCTTCGTGGATTTGTTTCTATTTTGCAAATTGTTTCAGGCATCAATAAACAGGATTACACAAATGTGCATACAACTGCAAAACTCATTTAGTTTAGCAAGTGCTTCTCACATATTCATTTACTCAACAATGCTACTTTCAAGTCATGTCAACATTACTCCATTTTTGCCTCATGACTAATACAGTGTTACTTAAACCCATTTCACATCTTACACCCAAGGAACACCACCAACCTTTTGGTGGGCACCACCTGGTTTCTAATTAAAATCAAATTAAGAAAGGAACCTTCTGCAGAAGTGCAGATTCTTCCCTAACACTCTTACAGGCTGGTGTCCTTGGCCAGAGTCTACAACGTTACAACCACGAATGCGAAAGCTCATTATAGGGAAGAAGCAAGAAGTGAAAAGCACAGTAGACCAATTAAGGGGCTGTTAGTGAGAGGCATATGGCTATCCAAGAGGGCGATGTTTGCATTGTCTGTTCTTTTTTATCAAGGAGAGTGAAATGAATTTTTCTCTTGTAAAGTAATACTCTGCCAATTTCAAAATACCCCAAGCTGGATCCCTAATATCCGGGGATGAGAGAATGGGGAGTCGCATACTAAAGACTCTCACCTTCCACATTATCATGAGAGAATCTACTACTTTGAGTGTTGAGTAAGGGATTTCTAAATGCACACAACCATCCTGAGCCCGGCGAACAGGAAAACAATACCCGTTATTCACTCAATTTTCTTAAGCTAAAAAAGGCGAGTGATAACAACATATGCTCTAAATGTGACCCATGCAGTTTAGCTTAAAGGCAAAATAAGATAAAAGTCAGCCTTGCACACAGAGTTTTTAAACAGAAACATACGTATCTATACACTTTCCTTCCCTCTCCATATGTTACCCTGTGGTAGGAACCTAATCCTGAGCATCACACCTTTTGCTCCTGGATCCCAAGCTCTTCTCAGGAAGGAGTGCCAGCCCCTGGAGCAGGTGGTGAGGATGGATGTGACGGTTTCACAGGTGGAGACACTTGGTGTTCCTGACTTCTAGTTGATTGAACTCAAGGTACTGCCACTCTTCATTTGGGAGGCAGGAGAATGTTGTCTCTCTTTGGAATCTCACTGACAATGCAAATGAAATGGAGTACTTCAAGGTGGCCTTACTCAAAGATAACACTGTGAAAAGGTTTGCTTCCTTTCTATTTAACTTCATTTGCCCCAGAACTGCCAAATATAATTGCAGACTCTGGGAGCAAACTTTCTTCTTTATGTGTGTCTTTTGGATAGACCTTGGAACACCAGGGAAAAAAAAGTCACCATCTGGGGGAACTGAGTTCCTGAAATGCATGCTTTTATAACCAAAAATAAAGTGTGGACAGCTTAGAATTGAAACCAAAATCTCATTCTCTATGATCCAGATTCCTTAGTGGTGGTTGGCAAGTCCTCACCTGTCTCCAGGGAGAGAGATGTTTCACTGCTGTGCTGCCCAGGACCAATTTCAGTTGAAGTCTCAGATGCTAAGTTTGTACCCAAGCACAAGTGCTTAGGAACCTGATGTCACCCAGACATACAGGTTCCCCAAGGAAAACAGACCTCCAAAGTCTGAGAGCTCCTTCTGGCTTGAGGCTTTTCTTTTTACTGACTTCTGGGGATTCCATGTCCTCTCAAGTTGGGCTTTGACTATAGTCACTCAAGACTATTTGTAAGAAGTAGTCTTTAGTGACACTCTTTCTCAATTTGATAAATTAAATTCTTGGAGGGAAAAAGTTTTTTAAAAATTATCAAGTCACATCGCTCTTCAGTTTATGTGTAATGGAGAAGCAATGATTTTGCTAAAATTCTATTTTTAAAATTTTGACTATGGGACATATTATTCTCATATTCAGGTGATGCCCAATACAGTGTTTACAGATGCTCTCCAGGTGAGGTGTGGGAGTCCTTGACATTTTAATTTTAGAAAGACCTCATGGGGAAAAAACAAACAATCCAACATGAGCCTTTTATCCTTTCCTGATCAGAAACCAAACCAAAACCAAAAAATGAAAAAATTTCAAATAAACGAAGAAACGATATATTAATCTAATAGTAATGGTGATGATAGCTAACACATTTGAGTTTTTACTATGCATCAGGCACTATGCTAAGTACTTTATAAGTTCACACCCTTTAACAATTATTAGAAGCCAGACTCAGTGGCACATACTTGCAATCCCAGTGTTTAAGAAGACTGAGGCAGGAGGATTGCAAGTTCAAAATGAGCCTCAGGAACTTTGAATGCAGCAAAGGGGAGGGGGCAAAGAGATAGGAAAGTTGGTGGAATGAGAGGGACATCATTGCCCTAGGTACACGTATGGTTGCACAAATGGTGTGACTCTACTTCATGTACCACCAGAGAAGCAAAAAATTCTGCTTCATTTGTGTACAATGAATTAAAGAGCTTCCTACTGTCATGTATAACTGATTAGAATAAACAAAAAAAGAATTCACTATATATTAGAGACTAAAAAGTGTTGATATAATAACATATTTACAGATAAAATAATAGATGGTTGCATTTGGTGAAAATATTAGGTATTAACTATGAAAGTTATGTAATTATGGCTCTGGTTTATTTTAGAGTATAGGTTCAACCACACATCATGCAAATTATAAAGATACTATATTTAATGTTTATGTAATAGCATAGCATTTCTTCTAAAATAATAATAAAGGAAAGTATCTGTAATGAAATAAATGCTCTCTTCAATTACTGTAAAAAAACAAAACAAAACAAAACAACAAAAAATAAAAACAAACCAAACCAAAAAAAAAAAAAAAACAAAAAAACCAGCCTCAGCGACTTAGCAAGACCCTAAGCAACTTAGTGAGACCCTGTCTCAAAATAAAAAATAAAAGGGATGGGGATGTGGCTCAGAGGTTAAGTGCCCCTGTGCTCTGCCCCTTGCACCCAAAACAAAAACAAGACAAAACCTGAGGCTAAAAGAGTTTGAGTAACTTTGTCTATTCACACAGGAAGTGCTTTTGGATCTTGGGCTTTTCATCTTTAGAGCTCATACTCTTAGTCACTATTTATATTGCCCTAGGACATTACTATTTATGTGGGTCACTATGGCCTAATTATAATAAGAATAGAATGAGGTAACAAATAAAGAGCTACATATAAAGTCAGGTCTTTGGTCTTCTGGACTGAGCTCATCTGACCCCCATTGACCAAGCCCTCCAAAGGCCAAGAGATGATATTGCCATTGTCTTCCTCTTCAGGCAGCTAGACCAGTGCTCCTCACAAGCACACACTCAAAGTTCTCTTAATGAATGGATAAATGACATAACTCTTGGTTCTCTGAAAACACACTGACCCGTCATTGGATTTTTTTGGTGACAACTTTTAGAACTGTGGTTGGCTGCCCCAGGCATAGCCAACTTCCCCTTCCTTCTAGTCTGTGTGTGCTCACAGCCTGCAAACTCACTGAGAAACAGACTGAAAAAAACCATGATTTGATCCCAGGACAGTGGGGCCTCTGATAGGTGACACTTGGAAAAGTATGTTGTTATAGCAGTTAGAGGAGGAATTCGAGAGAGACGTGTGCCCATTTAGAAGAGGTAGCCACAAGTGAGGAGAAGTTTAGAGAAGAGGCAAAGTCCTGGTTCAAAGCCTATCCTCTATAAGCACATGAAATGATGATCAATCAATAATCATTAGGGAAATGAAAATCCAAACCACGATGAGATACCACTTCACACTCACTAGGGATGGCTATTCATATGTGTGCCTATGCACATACACACATAAAAATAAGAGGCTTTGGTCAGGATGTGGAGACACTGGACTCCTCATGCATTGCTGGTGGGCATGTTCAGTGGTGTGTAACTTCTGGGAAAGGCAGGGTGGTGGTTTGTCAAAAGACTAAATACAGAATTACCATGTGATCCAGCAGTTTTACTTCTAGTTATAGACCCTACGGTGTCAAAAACAGGGACTTGAACAGATATTTACACATTTATGTTTATAGCAACATTTTTTTTGAAATATCCAAAAGGTGCATACAACTTACATATCCATCAATAGGTGGACAGATTGACAAAACATGGCATATCAATGCAATGGAATATTACTTATTCTCAGTGAGAATGGGAATTCTGACATACACTGCAATGTGGATGAACCTTGTGATTCTGCTTACATAAGGCAGCTAGACTAGTCGAATGCATAGTGGCGGAAAGTAGAATGGAGGGAGATTCCTAGACCCTGGGGGTGGGGGAATGAGGAGTTACTGTTTAATGGGTACAGAGCTTCACATGAAAAAGTTTTAGAAATGAATGGTGGTAATGGTTGGAAAGCAATGTGAGTGTACTTAGCAACATTCAATTGTGCCCTCATAAAAGGTTAAAGTGGTAATTTTGTGTTTTGTGTAAAAATGGTAATTTTGTATTTAATCTTTACACAATTAAAAAACAAAAAACCCTATTCTTACAGGCAGTGGGCAGCAGGATCCAGCTTGAAAATGATGGTAAGCTTGGGCCAGGTCTAATCTCTCACAATCCTTTAACAGATTCCCAGTGCCTACCTTCGTAGCAGGAGCGTGTTGGGTGAGGGTGCTGATGGCCCTTGGCAAGCTCCCAGGGTCGGGAAGTGTGTGGCAGCTGCAGAGCCCCAAGGGCGTGGTGTTTCCTGAGCCTGTTGGTGGGGTCCACCATCTGGCACACAGTGCTCAGGGTTCCCAATCTCTGCTGAACACCTTTTGAATTTGAGCAATCCTAGGGATGCTAAGCATAAAATCTCTGGGCTAAAATTGTTCCCTTTCATCATTGCATTTGACGTTTAACATGGTTTCTGGGCTGGACAAGGCAATGCTTTTTGTCTTAGGCCAACTCAACAGACATCATTTTAGGCACATTCTTCCTAGTTACAAGGGGATTAATAAAGGCCATCCGAATCAGATGCCCAGTGATTTTTTAAAGATGGAGACTAGGTCCTTTTATGCTAAGTACTTGAAAGGATTGCCTAGTAATCTAGAAAACTTTTAAAGAAGAAGAGTCAAGGTGCAGAACTGAATTTGGGTTAACTTCAGACCTAAAGTATTAGGACTCAGAATTACATGGGTAATGACATTAATCTCTTCCTGTTTGTATCATTTTTCCATGTTGAACAGCTTTGCTTGCACATCTGCTCTTGTCCCTGAGATCCTCACCATAAACCTGTGAGGCAGGCAAGGTGGAGGTTTTGTCTAGTCCACACATGAGGAAATTGCTAATGCATTAGTTCCTTAGGCCCAGAGTACCCTCAGGACCTGTTTTTTTCCCACCCAGCTTAGAACATGATAGGTTTTCCATAAGCTCTTGCTGAATGGCTCAGGGAACGTCCAGAAAACTTCTAGTTAAGTGTTTGAAGTCCAGTAGAAATGAGTGGGGTCTGGGACTCCTTTTGAGTTCTGTTTTTTTTTTTTTTTTTTTTATAACAACACCTTGATATAAACAACAGTGTTTCCTGCCAAATTCCTTCTGGTGAATCTGTCCACCTGTGAGGTTAAATATGTCTTAACCAATCAGCCTTTAGTTTGGTGGGCTGAATGCCTCAATGGGTTCGCCATAAGTAAAAGGAGCACATCTCCATAGGAAGCTGGCGAGGTAAGGATGCTCCTAGCTGTCTGCTCCAGACCACGTGGCCTTTCACAACCCCTCCTTCTCTACCTAGCCTTCTGGTACTCTTCTGTCACCCTTTGCTGTCCGGATTAGGGGATTCCATACTTGCCTTCTAGACTTGCTGCAGCAGGCTAGACTTCTTTTATCACATGGCTTGCTATCACTATCTTATCAGGCAACCCCACTCCTGTTCCATCCTTTCAGGCCTTTGGGCAGGTCCAGACTGATCCCTTGGTAGCTGGCTGCCCCTCCCCCATGCCCAGCTCCCATTCACACAGCTTCTCTCATTCCCCTTCTCTCTATCACAGTCTGCTCTGTTTCCTATTAGGGGAGCGTGCATTTTAAATGTCTCAGCAGCGTCTGTCTCCGTGGCCACAGTGCCTCTGCTCCCACCATCCCCCCAGCCCCTTCCCTGAGTCAGACACTAGAGCGGGGAGCATCAATTTACAGTTGCTGGCTAGATACCAGATGTTCTGGGTAGAAGCAAATTGTCATAGAAAATGTTTGTCATTTCAGATAAAGATCAATGCTAAAAGTGGTAAGGATGGAAAGGAACAAAAAGGAGCTGCAGTTTTTATTGCTGTTATCATAATTAATAACAGTCTCAGGCAGTCCTCCACCCCTTTTCCCTCATCCGGTTGGAAATGATTATAAACTTTCTTTCTGAAGCTTCCCTGATAGACAGTCTTCATTTCATCCTGACATGCCACAGTAATGTGGAGGGGAAGTGGTGTTTTACTAGATAATGGAGAAATGTGACAGGTAAAGCAGATCGAATATCTCTTATCTGAGGTGCTTGGGACTAGAAGAATTTCAGACTTTGGCTATTTTTGGATTTTGGAATATTTGCATATGCACAATGAGATATCTTAGAGACGGGGTCCAAGTCTCAACATGAAATTCATTTATGTTTCTTATAGCCTGAAGGTTGGTTTGTACGATATTTTAAAATTATTTTTTAAAAAAACATTGTGCATGAGATAAAGTTTCATAGTGTGGAATTATGTTGGTTTTCAAAAAGTTTTTGGGGTCTCGGAGAATTTTGGATTTTGAATTTTGAATTTCCTGATTAGAGATGCTAAAATGAATCTCAGGGAAACATCTGTTTCAATGAATAAGTGTCATAGACTATTAGAGATGGAAAATGAAAGGAAATGCTGAAAGAATCTCATTTAACCTCTTAATTTTGGAGGTGATGAGACTGAGACCGAAGTTCATCAGAAATAAAGTAACTGGCTCTAGGTCCCCCAGCAAGACTGGGAAGTATTGCTTACTCTGAAGCAGTTCTTGGAGGATCACGAGGATGACAGCATGCTAGAGATGTTGACAGACAATAGGTGGAACTCTGGTTAGTACAGCAGATTCCTGTCCTGCTTAGCCATACAAATTTATTTTCTCCAGATATTTAGGAATTAATGTTTTGCAGAATATGTTTTCATAAAACCTGACTGAATATGAAAAAGACAGGCATGACCTCTAGTCACTTAAAGATCTTTAAAGGGTATATTTATACCCAAATAAAGATGCTTTAAAAATACCTGGAGAAAAAAATATATATATATTTTGCTACTGGGGATTGAACCCAGGGGTGCTTAACCACTGAGATACATCCCCAGCTCTTTTCATCTTTGTATTTGAGACAGAGTCTTGCCAAGTTGCTCAGGCTGACCTCAAACTTGCAACCCTCCTGCCTCAGCCTCGTGAATTGCTGGGATGTGCCACCACGCCCAGCCTGGAGATATTCTTAAACTAATTTCAGGGAGCTTATAGCAAACGACTGTACTGCCTTTCTACCTTCTTTGGAGATGGTTGTTGGAGACAGGAAGCACTTAAATTAGGTTGAAGACTTATGTGACCTTTGTTGATTTCGTCTTCAAAGTGGGAAAACAACTATCATTTATTGTGGATTACCCAAACAAATGCTGCCTTACAACTCAAATACACTTTCTCAGACTACCTTGGAACTTCACTTCTTCAATAAAGAAGACTGATGATCCAGTAAACTAATTCACTCATAACGTAAGTGACATGCTGTGCCCACTGGTGGCACTTTAGTCATGTGATAGCTTGTTATAGAAAGAATTTAGTGACTGTATCTCATCTATCCTGTGCAGGTGACTGCCTAACCTGCTTATGTGTGATGATTGAGGAAATAATGTAAACAAGTGAATTCTTTAGTTTTTACCACCATGGACTCAAAGAGTCAGGCAAGAAATAAATCAAAGAGAGCAACTATCTCCATATTCAGGAATGAAGTTAGTTCAACTACAACTCCTCAGAGGCCTGATCCACAGTATAGATATGGCACAGTGCTCATGTTCCTTCATGAGCAAGGGAGAGGAACAGAGAGTATTTAAAATGAAAGGGGAGCAAAGGTAACCAGCTCTGCAGTCTTCTGTAGTACCAAAGCCCATTCAGGTGTTCAATACATGAATAAATGAAGGAGGGAATGCAGGGAGAGAGGGATAAATGAATGATCCCTTAATCTACTACTGTATTCTAGCACATAAAGTACAGCATGGTAGGGGTAGAGCAGAGTGTGACAAACCATGTGTGTGCATGAGAGATTATTGATCTTCTAATAAGTTTATAGTGATATTGTAAGTTTAAGTTCATATTTGTAAATTTTGTTCAAGTTTAGCTCATTGTCCTCATTTAATCCACAGAACCCATAGGAACAAGGTAATTCATTCTAAAGCAAAGCAAACAAAACACCTTGATCATTTTAAATGGCACTAAGTCGAAATGTGCATTGTTTCTTGCTTGCTGGTTATTTTAATAGAGTAATTGGTAACCACAAAGATATGAATTGAAATCAGTTTTTCTCAGAAGTATTACTTGATATATCAAAATAAACTGGGACAACTTCTCAAAGCATTTGTATTTTCCCCCTTTCCTGCCCCATTCTGGAAATTGTGTCAGAATGTGGGGGTCATGGATGGATTTAGGGAAGTCCATAGTTACCAGGTATGCTGATGATCCCCTGTCTTGTAGGGGATTTCTCTCTAATTTAGATTCAAACAAAAGATATGGGATTTGGAGTCACCTTGGAGTAGTTTTACAACATGAGAAAATTTGTAAACTCTTTGAGTCTCAGCTTCTTTCTTTTCTTTTTCTTCCTTTAAAAAAAATTTTTTTTAGGAGGTCCTGGAAAACGAGGCTAACAACACCTATACTTGGAAGGCTATAGATGAATGTGTTTGGAAATGTCAGGCAAGTGCCTGGCACATGGTACAGTGCTCAACAAATGTTAATTTTCTCCTGCTTCTAAATTTAAAGTCGTAGATAGTCATAAACCAGTGCTCTGGACAATAATCTGTGAACTCAGCAAATCCTCAGACATTAGAAAATGATTCAGCATAACCCCTTGTTGTGGCAGAAAAATACGCTATTGTATTTTATAAAGAATTTGAGCCTGGAGAGTGAAAACTAAAAGGGTCTCTGGGTTAACTCTCACTTCACTAGAAAGTGCAATCAAGTAGACTCTCCAAAAATACTGATTGATGTATTTTTACAGATATTGACAAGCACCCAGAAGAACCACCTAAGGCAACAGATTGAGTCAGGAAAGGCTAAAGGTCTGTGCATAACATTAAAGTTCTCCAGAATTAACTCTTTCCACCAGTGTATGCTTCTTTTTAGAAAAGTCAGCATTTTAAGAGTTGAACCATAAAGCAAATGTAAAGGAGGGGAGGGTGGAGAAGATGCCCACTGGGGGAAACAAAACCCATTCAACCCTTCATTTCTTTTCACAGCAATATCCCTAAAGAGCCAATAATTAACTAGTCGACTTAAAGACTTTGAGTAGTACAAGTGGATGAAGCACAGAAACTTAGAATATCACTATTGCTAATTAAATGCCAATTGAAAACGAAGAGCATTTCCTTACCACGGTCTATCCTCTACCTGCCCCACCAGCTCACGTCTTGCCAAGTCTTTGAACTCTGGCGCTCCGATTACTTTGGATGGAATCCACTGGGGCTCTTCTTTCATCTGGATGTTTCTGAAGGTGCTGTCTACTTCTGTGAGAGGTTCCCACTTCTTCCTGGTGAATTTCTAATTGGTTTTCAAGATTCAGCTTAGATCCCTCTCTTCTTGAAGTGTTCTCTGAAAGTCCCCAGATTGGGATTTTGGCTTCTTTTTTAGCATTCCATACAAACTTCTATCATGCCAATTATCATGTTGTGCTACAATTTATTTTTTTCCCCTGTTGGTGTCTCCTACTAGTCGGTATTAGTTCAATCTGTATTTGTAAGATTCATTTAGCCTACAAATATTTATTAAGTACCTACTAAGTGCCATGCACTTTTCTAGGTTTAGAAGATATGACTGGGAAGAAGTCTATGTTGCTGCTTCCTGTCAGCCATACTGAATTGATCGCTCTTTCAATACCTGGGCTTTTTTCCTTCATCTGGAATTTTGTGCATTGTTTTTCTCTAGCAGTGGCCTCTACCCCCATGCAAATTTTCATATAATCCCACCACCCTTCAAAATTCAGCAATAATTATCACCTGTTCTGTCTTTAATCAACCCTCCCCTAACCTTACACTTCCCCATTCTGCCTCAAACAAACAAACAAAAACAAACAATAATAACACCTTGAATTTCTGTTTTATATCTTTGGAGTTCATTAGAACTTCAGGAGAACATTAAATAATAATGGCAATTGTGGGCATCTTTACATCATTACTGATTTTAATGGAACTTGTTCTTGTTTGCCATTAAGAATGATGTTGACCTTCCCTCTAAAATCTGGAACAAGACAGGGATGCCCTCTCTCTCCACTTCTCTTCAACATAGTTCTCGAAACACTGGCCAGAGCAATTAGACAGACGAAAGAAATTAAAGGCATAAAAATAGGAAAAGAAGAAATTAAATTATCACTATTTGCAGATGATATGATTCTATATCTAGCAGACCCAAAAGGCTCTACAAAGAAACTATTAGAGCTAATAAATGAATTCAGCAAAGTGGCAGGATTTAAAATCAACACGCATAAATCAAAGGCATTCCTGTATATCAGCGACAAATCCTCTGAAATGGAAATGAGGACAACCACTCCATTCAAAATATCTTCAAAAAAAATAAAATACTTGGGAATCAACCTAACAAAAGAGGTGAAAGACTTATACAATGAAAACTACAGAACCCTAAAGAGAGAAATAGAAGAAGATCTTAGAAGATGGAAAAATATACCCTGTTCATGGATAGGCAGAACTAACATCATCAAAATGGCGATATTACCAAAAGTTCTCTATAGGTTTAATGCAATGCCAATCAAAATCCCAATGGCATTTCTTGTAGAAATAGAGAAAGCAATCATGAAATTCATATGGAAAAATAAAAGACCCAGAATAGCAAAAACAATGCTAAGCAAGAAGTGTGAATCAGGCGGTATAGCGATACCAGACTTCAAACTATACTACAGAGCAATAGTAACAAAAACAGCATGGTACTGGTACCAAAACAGGCGTGTGGACCAATGGTACAGAATAGAGGACACAGAAACCAATCCACAAAACTACAACTATCTTATATTTGATAAAGGGGCTAAAAGCATGCAATGGAGGAAGGATAGCATCTTCAACAAATGGTGCTGGGAAAACTGGAAATCCATATGCAACAAAATGAAACTGAATCCCTTTCTCTCGCCATGCACAAAAGTGAATTCAAAATGGATCAAGGAACTTGATATCAAATCAGAGACGCGCCGTCTGATAGAAGAAAAAGTTGGCTACGATCTACAGTCAGTGGGGTCGGGCTCCAAATTCCTCAATAGGACACCCATAGCACAAAAGTTAATAACTAGAATCAACAAATGGGACTTACTCAAACTAAGAAGTTTTTTCTCAGCAAAAGAAACAATAAGAGAGGTAAATAGGGAGCCTACATCCTGGGAACAAATCTTTACTCCTCACACTTCAGATAGAGCCCTAATATCCAGAGTATACAAAGAACTCAAAAAATTAGACAATAAGAGAACAAACAACCCAATCAACAAATGGGCCAAGGACCTGAACAGACACTTCTCAGAGGAGGACATACAGTCAATCAACAAGTACATGAAAAAATGCTCAACATCTCTAGCTGTCAGAGAAATGCAAATCAAAACCACCCTAAGATACCATCTCACTCCAGTAAGATTGGCAGCCATTAGGAAGTCAAACAACAACAAGTGCTGGCGAGGATGTGGGGAAAAGGGTACACTTGTACATTGCTGGTGGGACTGCAGATTGGTGCAGCCAATTTGGAAAGCAGTATGGAGAGTTCTTGGAAAGCTGGGAATGGAGCCACCATTTGACCCAGCTATTCCCCTTCTTGGTCTATTCCCTAAAGACCTAAAAAGAGCATGCTACAGGGACACTGCTACATCGATGTTCATAGCAGCACAGTTCACAATAGCAAGACTGTGGAACCAACCTAGATGCCCTTCAATAGACGAATGGATAAAAAAAATGTGGCATTTATACACAATGGAGTATTACTCTGCATTAAAAAATGACAAAATCATAGAATTTACAGGGAAATGGATGGCATTAGAGCAGATTATGCTAAGTGAAGCTAGCCAATCCCTAAAAAACAAATGCCAAATGTCTTCTTTGATATAAGGAAAGTAACTAAGAACAGAGTAGGGACGAAGAACAGGAGAAGAAGATTAACATTTAACAGGGATGAGAGGTGGGAGGGAAAGGGAGAGAGAAGGGAAATTGCACGGTAATGGAAGGAGACCCTCAGGGTTATACAGTGGAGGGGGTAGAGAGAGAGGAGGGGAGGGGAGGGGAGAGGTGGGGAGGGGGGAGGGTGGATGATGGGAAAGGCAGCGGAGCACAACAGACACTAGTATGGCAATTTGTAAATCAATGGATGTGTAACTGATGTGAATCTGCAATTTGTGTATGGGGTGAAGGTGGGAGTTCATAACCCACTAGAATCAAAGTGTGGAATATGATATGTCAAGAAATTTGTAATGTTTTGAACAACCCACAATAAAAAAAAAAAAAAAAAAAAAAAAAAAGAATGATGTTGACCATTTTCTGTTATTATTTCCTAGCTTTATTGCATGTGGCTAGACAGGAAAGCCATGTGACCTTCACTTTTGGAATTACTGTTGTGTGTGTGTGTGCGCGCGTGCGCACACACATGCACAATGCCATGTATGTTTTGGAGATGGTTTTATGAATGCTCTAAAAGATGGCACATGTTATATTTGTAAGGGTCAATATTGTCTACTAGCTTTAATATTACTAATCTTATTTATCCAAATTCTCCATGTCATCACTTCTTGTCTAAGTGAACTATCAGATTTAGATAAATCTGTGTTCACATTACACACACGTACGTTGTGATCTTGTCATTTTCTCCCTCCTGTTCTAACAGGTTTTACTTTATATTATTTGATATTAGGTTAATTGATGCATAAAGGGATCAATTACTACTATATCTTCATTGTGCCAGTTTCCGGTTTATCAACAGAAATAATATAATGAATAATATAAACATAGTCTATTTCCCCTCTTTAATTGCTTTTGTCCTCAAGCCTAGTTTGCTAGAAATTAATATTATCTTTCCTGCTTTTCATTTTATTCTATTTAATAACTCTTTGTCCTTCCTTTTACTTTTAACTTCAACATTTTTAAGTATGTTTCTTAGAGGTGGCAGATATTTGGATTTAATTTTTTACTCCCATTTGAGAATCTTTGTGTCCCAATAAGGGAATTTAAATCACTTATATTTATTGTCACATAGAACATTTTGCTCATTTCTGTTCTGTTTAATTTGTCCCCCTGCCCCCTGTTTGCAGTTTTCTCTTGTCATATCATATTGATCTTTCTGCTATTCTGCTGGTCTGTGATAAGAATTTTTCTTACCCCAGTGCCTGACAGCCTAATATTCTGAGCAGATGGAACACACAAAAAAATCATCAGCTTGCTTGGACACTAGAACTTTCTTCATTTCTTTTCTTTTCTTTTTGGTTTTACTAGTTGGGCTGGTTTTAATAGCTGATACAATGAAACATCACTACATAGTTGTTTTGTGGTAGTTATGTTATCTGAATGAGCATAGAAACAGTGGCAAAAGACAAATGGATATTTCCATGTGTTAGGGATTTTTTTAATTAGTAGAAAGATAGTGTAGAAGTGACATTTTCCTACCTCTTGCCATAAACATGAGGGCCTTTCGCTTTATTATGTTTGGAGTATAGCAGTCTTGGGCCACTTAATCACATGCTTCTGTTCAATATCACAGACGTGTACTTAGTGGAACTTCCTCTCAGAGTTGTCCGTGATTGATTCTTGGCATTAGTTGTCAGTATTTATAAGACATTTTTATCTTCTCTTGTGTCTTAAGGAGGGGAATATTGGAAAGGGGTTCATCAGAGACTCCTAGGTGGAGGCCTTGGATTGGAGGTCTGCCATGCTTTTAATTGACATGGCCCCTAGAGGAAATAGTTATTACACTTTAGTATTTTAGGTCTTTAGCCTTTGATTCTAGATCCAAATAAGATTTGTGGGTATTATTCTTCATGTGGGAAAATGTTAACAATATGATCAATTACTAATACATATCCTAAATAGCAAACATTAACATAACAACATATTAAATTGGATAGTATAGCTAGATGGTTTAGAACATATATTTTGGACCAAGGTATGAACCCAGATCTGTCACTTTAATAGCTTTATGAAACAATATCAGGTAAGTTACTTAACAGTTCAGCTTTTAATCTGTAAAATTAAATTACTTCATAGGGCTATTGTGGGAGCCAGAGGATGGGAAGCAAGTGAAGTCGTCAGCCAAGGGCCTGGCTCACAGGTGCTCGAATATTTGTCATCTGTTATTATTATAGAAAACATTCTCAGAATTTCCTAATGTAGTTTTCTTGATAAGGAGATATTGTTTTGATTTTTTAATATTTATTTTTTAGTTTTCGGTGGACACAACATCTTTATTTTATTTTTATGTGGTGCTGAGGATCGAACCCAGCGCCCCACGCATGCCAGGCGAGCGCGCTACTGCTTGAGCCACATTCCCAGCCCTTGATTTTTTTTTAAATGGATACCTACTGTAAGCAGTTAAACTTAAGAGTTAATTGTATACAGGACACTATCTAACTCCCAAGAGAACAAGAGGTCACTGATTTTCCCCTGTGTTTTTAGGGTTGGAACCCACTATTTCGAAAACCATTGAGTAAAGGTCATTGAGCTGAACTGGACAGGTGACAACTCTAAGTAGAGAAAACATGCTTGTAACTCAGCAGGACTTTCAGTTACACAAGAATTCTTCCAAGTCCTTCATACTGGGCAATTATCTAGGGACATGGAATCTTTATCTTGAGAAGGGAGCATGCTTGCTTAGATGAAGTTTTATCACAAAACATGTGATTTCCTCAGTGCAGGATGAAGCTATTGTTAATTGGACATTTTTCCATAAATTCTCTGTTTCAAAGAAAGTATCTTAGCCACCTGGCACTTGTGTTACTCAAACTGAGTTGATAGGACTGGTTAAAGTAACACATTAGGAAAACAATTTCTTTGCCTACAAATCCAAATATGCCACCTTGAAAGAATTAGTTTATTAGATGTGTTTTAACTGCCTATTTTCTTAAATCCTTGAATAATGATATCCCAATTATTGATAGTTAACAAAATAATGATAATGAGAACAACAATGAAAATAATTACAACCTCAGTGATGGCTGACCCTTACTAAGTCTATAACACGGGCCAGGCATTTTCTCAATGATTTATAGTCATAATTTAATATTCATGGCAATCTATGAGGCAGGTGCTATGATTGGTTCACTTTTATGGATAAGCAGATTAAGAAAATTGCCTAAGATGGTATTGCTAGAGAGCTGTGGAGAAGAGATTCGATCCAGGCATTATCATGCTAGACCCTGGGTTCTTAAACTATATTTCTCTCTATTAATTTCTCACCTCCCCTGCTTATATTCTCATGCATATAGTTTCAATTATCAACTATGTGAAATCACTGTTTGCCAGGTGTGTGGAACCACTTCTCATTACTGGCCCCCTCCCCACCCCCGCCAAGTCTATCAGGAAGAGAAAATAAAGAAAAGGCCATTGGGATTTTGACTGAATATGTCTACTTCATGCCTGTGTTTTTAGGGTTGGAAATAGTGGGTTCCCCATTTACAGCTTGCTTTATAATTTCAAAGCAGATTTTCTCTCTGCTAATTCATTTGATCTTTAAAAGAGCCATGTGAGGAGAATGGGACTGTTATTTTAAAGATGATAAAACAACAATCAAAGAGGTTACAGAGTGTTTTAAAGGCCACATAGATCATTGGAGGAAACTTTGGGACTGTTTATAATGTTGATAGAAAGACTAAAACATTTACTTAATATTTACCATGTGCCAAGTACCATGCTAATCATACCAACTTATCAGTTCATTTAACCATAGATGTGAAACCACGTGGCGAAGGTGACAAAGCCAGGGTCTCAAACCCAGAGTTTCAAATTGAGTCTAATTTCTATTTTACTTGCAAAAAAGTGAATTTTCTTTAAAGACATATAAGGGAGACTTTATCCACTTTTAAATACCTTTAGGTGGAAAATATTAATTATGATAATAATATGTCAGTGTACACTATGGAAACACTCTACTATTCATTTGCTCATTGAATCAATAAATATTTACCACCTACTGCATGCCAGGTACTGTCCTGTATATAAGGAAAGACATACGAGATAAACATTGCTTTTCATGAAGCTTACAGTGTTTTGGGAGAAACAGAAAGCAATAACATAATCATACATTTATGAATACAAACAGTGTTCTATTTGTTTATATATAAAGAAATGTCTGGAGTGCTCTGAGAGTGTACAACAGACCTAGAGTTCTCTGACATCGCTGTAGGACCGAGGAAGGCTTCCTGGGGAATTCATGTTGGTATTGGGAATGGTCAGTATGGAATGGTGACTACAGGGAGAAACATTTTCTAGAGAAAGGAGAATGTGCACAGCATCTGAGATTTTGAGGGTTTTGAGGAACTGACAGAAGAGTAACTGGTTGGAATATATTCAGGGAGAAAAAGAATGTCTCAAGACAAGCTTGGAGAGGCAAAACAATGCAGGCCTTATGAAGGATTTTGCTCTTTATCTAAGCGCAGGGGTAATCCATTGAAATGACAGATAACTTGTATCTGAAAAGATCCCTTAGCGTTCAGTGAGAAGACTAATGGCAGGGTGCAAAGACAGAGGCAGGGAAACCAGTCAGGAAGCTATTGTGGTAATGTGGGCTATACAATTGGCACCTTGGATGGGGGAGAGTGGTGGAGATGGAGAAAGTGGATGGATTTAAGAAATTATTTAGGAGCCAAATTTGATAGGACTTATTTTGAATTACATACATGGAGTAATCAAGAGGAAGATGTTTCTCGCTTGTATAATATGCATCGTTTCATTTAATCAATATACTCTGGCTATTATATATCCAATGCAAAGGTCAAGAAACAGATTCAGAATGTTTCTGGTCATTCCATTCATGGTCATTCAGCTCATCCACAGTAGGGCTAGAATTCAACCAGGTCGGCCTGAGTCTAAGTCTATGTTCTTGACCGCTGCCTCACTGGGGAATGGGAAGAGCTACATGACCAATGACAGGAAGAGGAGTCTTAAAAGCAGCAGTTAATAACGTGCAAATTATAATGGAGGAAATGGGCATCACTGGACTTTGAAAATATGCAATCCTCAAATCCACACTCTTAGGATGTCCATGTGTGTTTGCAGCTGGTGCTATTGCTGTTCTTGTGAGATCAATGAGAAGAGGATTTGTCTCCAGTATGATTTGGTTTAATATCATTTTTATAGATAAATAACACATGTTCACTTTAGAAAAAAACAAAATGAACACAGAAGAAAAAAGAAAAAAAAAAGAAAGAAAGAAAATTTCCTGTTAACCGACCACTCTGGGAAAATGAAAATGTTTGCTTGATTTTAAAGAAATGATGCCATACTCTGTGACTAACCATCACTACTTACTAGAAAGATTACTAGACACCCCATTCTAGACCTGGGTTAGGTGATGATTTTGACTTTAGGGAACATTAGCCTCTAGGGCTCTAGTCTTCTCTATAAAATGGGATGAAACTTGGGCCCTGTTTAATGACCACAGTCTTTTTGAGCCTAAGTCAGAGTATGACAGTGCTAGGCACATTATCATCAGCATGGTGTAGGAGTGGAAATCACAGCTGCTGTTTGTCAATAGAATTACTGGCCTCTTCATCTTTAATGGACTCAGGTTCCCCATTGGTGCAGCGGGAGGAATGAGCGTGATCTCACAGGGCCTATGGAGGATGAGCTCATTGGTGTGTGGAGCACTGGTGGGGCCTAGTATCCACACACAGGTAGCAGGGAAAAAAATCTCCAAAAGCACAGGGCAGGGCAGCACTTTGCTGCATGCTCATGCTCTGGGGGAAGCAATCATGGAGAGCCCACTAGCCCTTCTGGCCTGTGCTTCTCCACCTGCTGAGCTACATTTTTCTGGGCACTTGCTATATGAAGAAGCGTAACTTAGACTCCAAAGGAACAAACAGTGCAGTGGGGGGGACGCTAATCAGAGAACTCCAATCAGAGTGGGAATTTAACCAGAGTGGGAATACAATGAGCAAAGGGTTATGGGGTTCTTAGGGGAGGGAGAAATAGGGGAGTGATTTGATTTGCCCTGGAGCAGTCCTGGGAAGACTTCACAGAAGCCTTCGTTTGTATCAGGCCTGGCAGGCTGGGTGGAATTTGCTAGGTGGAGAAATGGGCATGATCCTCATTCTGTGGCTTGTGTGCTAGGGAAGAATCTTTTTTGTTGTTGTTGTTTTGTAATTGATAGCCCACAAAACCCTCAGGATGCTATGGCTACTTTGGAAATCTGAGGCTGGAATGGAAGAACCTGGGGTGAGTTCAGCAGTCTGGGTAGTCCTTAGGCTTCCTTTTCTGCATCCCATGTGCATCCCCCAATAGCTGGCAGCTCCCCAGTCTGCTAAGTGCCTTCCCTCCTCGAGGTCTCCTTTCCTATTTGACATACTCACATGGTACCCTGCCTCTCTTCTCCCACCTATACCAACTTGCCAGGAGGAAGGGATCAGAGATGAATGGTTTGCCCTATAGTGCAGTTTGTGCTGTTTAAGTTGCTGTAATTCCTTTCCCAGGGGCAGTTGCTTTACATCTCTTGCCTGCTTTTCTTCTTCTTCTTTTTGAATGAACCACTTTAATTCTAGCATCTCATTCAATCTTCCGACCCCTGGTTGTATACTTAATAGCTTTTGACCCCCAGAGATGGAAGCATGCTATTTGGTTAGTGCAGTATTGTACTAACTGTTGTGGTGCAGTGGTACCAGGTTTATTTCCCAGGTGGTCACAGAATCCCCACTCCCTGCCATACTTTTGTAGCCTTATTATCTCTTCTACTTAGCAGACCTGTCTGGTCTGAAGATATTTGCATTTGTGACCCTCTCTTTTAGATTTTATTCTTTCTTAACAATTCAATTGAGAAATTATAGCAGCCACTTCTATCATTATTTTCCTTCTCAATTCTTTGCATTTAAAAAATTTCTCATACAATCCTACCAACAACACTGTACAGACTTGGACCTTAGTATTGAACAACATACTACAAGTGTTCAAGGATTTCCTGTTTACTAGGGAGGAGGTCAGAGCATAATACCTATTAACAGGTTATTTATCACATGCTTATAAAATGTGGACAAAGTTAACTGTTTTCTAAAAATAAGACGCAACCAAACAATGTATGATGATTTTAACTGATTCTTACATGAATGGATGCAATCAGTTATTTAGCTGACAATGTTTACCTTTCTGACATTTGAAGGGGGTGCTTATTAAACTCAGCTGCTAAGACATCACATCAGCAGGACTAAAAGGCATGTATCTGTGGAGGGGGATGGGGAAAGGCAGATGGGACTATCCTAGGAATGGAAGCATTCCCACTCCTTAGATGGGTGTAGATTTGTGTCTACACCTTGGCTGTATAGGGAGATGGACCGGTAATGTGGTCGGCAGCATGAATTGAGTGTCTGATTCAGCTTACCAGTGCTGGCCTCCTCCTTTGAGCACCCCCACCACTCTGATTTTGTAGAGAGCTTCTCTGCTCAGGATTACACATCCCCACCTCTGACCTGGTCATTATTCCCAATTATCATCCATCTGAAATAGCCAGCAGGGTTTTAGCATGCGCACATCAAGGATCACAAACGGAACTTGGATTATAAGGAATAAAAAAAAAATATGTCCAACATGTGGCATCATTAAGGAACTCTGGCTAAGACACGTTGTTTACAGTCAGCAGTTGTCTGGAAAATGGATGTTTACTTATAGTAAGTATATTAAGATCTTTGCCATTAGGCAATATATATCCTGCATTTTGTCTTCTCTTACAGAAAACTGCATTGGTACAAACCCTTAATTAGCAATTCTTGTGGCAAGGAAAAATATCGAACACCAAAACTGTTCTTTGTTGGCATTTCTGCTTATTAAAGAGAAGGGACGGGGGACACCAAGTCAGGAAACCTTCTGTAGAAAGATGGCCTTAAAAAAAAAAGTATGTCCCACTTAAAACTGTAAGTGAAATTTGCTAAATAAAGATTATAGTACTTGCAGAAAAATGTCCCTAATATTAGCAAGAACTTAAACACACTGAGTTTCCCTGAACCATGCAATTTCTGGTGGAACAGTGTATTTTCATATGACTAGATGAGTTCTTTGCAGATTCTCTCAGGTCTCTCTTGAGTTTCTTTAGAAGGTGATGACCCTAGATTTTTCTGTTGCATATCAGGATATGGACAACTCTTTTGGAAAATGAGCTGGGCATCACTATACTCGTGTCCTATTCTTTCTTTCAACACATTATACTTTTTTGGCCTGTATGATCTTAGCAAACAGACTTGTGCCCAACATGGCATCCATATTAATGGATAATCCTAATCTTGTAAAGTTCTGAATAGCACTGCATTCTAGTTATCCATTAATTTAAGACAAACTGGGCCAACGGGTAAGCAAGTGTACTCCACAGTCTGAGCAGCCCTCCTCAGCATAGGCATGATCTTGGGCAACCTTTTCTAAATCTTGGTTCTCTTATATGTAAAGTAGCCTTGTTATAAGAATTCCATGAAAAACATATATGAAGCACCTAACACTGATTCTAGCAGATAGTTATCAATCAATGTTATCTATTAGGGTGAAATATTCAGCTAGGTACCAAGGTTCCTTAGTACCTTTAAAGCCTGCATAATGGCAGGTGGCAGAAGCTGCCCTGATTCTGTACCCACTGGCCCTTACTCACCGATATGCCTTTGGTGAGTAAATGAAGGAATGAAGGACTGCCATAATTAGCCTTTATATTTTAACCCCCAGCTTTACCAGTTTAACCAATCAACTCATTTTGCCATATCACACTTTAGTCTTCTCTACCTTCTATTTATCTCAGTAGAGACCACTCTTAGAATCAGGAACAACTGTTACCTGTGCATCAAGAGAGCTTTCTGGAATCAAATCAGCAAATACTTATTGATGACAAGATAGGTGAGCAGAGTGAGGTCAGGAAAGAGAATTCTCAGGCTGGTTTCTAGAACACAGCTCTGCAAATGTATACAACACAGTAAAAATCTAGATCAGTGGTTTGTTTTATTATTTGTTTTTAATATTAAATGATCTGATGGCATAATATGAATCCTTATGTTCTGTTCTCATCTCTGATCTCATTGCATGCCAAGCACCCATTTCATAAATATGCTCACCTGAAACATTCAGACCTGCTGTCACCGTAAGAAAGAGTCCAGTCTTTCTCAGTTGGTGCCAAGGGATCTCAAAATGCTTTGGGGAGCTTGTTAGATTAACTCCCTCACACTTTTTTGGGTCCCCCCTACTCAAAATATGAGTATTTGCAATTCTGAGCAGACCTGAGGAGAGATGGACTGCATAAGTGCTTCTGTAATCTATTTTTCATTTCTGAAATAGTGCACCTTGCTTTTCCTCTTACAGTACATCACTATTTGCTTGGTTTCACAGAACTGTTTTAATAAGAAAGTTTCATGAATATCCTGGGATTATAGTCTTTAAATGAACTTTCATGCCCATGATATAAGCCCTTTGGGTTCAAAACTATCCCACTTAAAAGCATCCGCTTATAACTACCAGCTGCTGGTTCTTTTCTCATAATACTCATGAGTGCACACACAGATACACACAGATATACATGCATGCTTGTGCATGTGCACACACACACCTTCACAGGCACTGTATATGTGCAAACACCAAGAAGAGACAATGTATTGTAAAAATCGTTCTGTGAGTTTGTGATCTAGAGTGAGTTACTGAGTGCTGATAAGTAAAGGAAGTGCAACCAGACAGTTTAATCCCCCAATTTCCTGTCTTCTAATCAGCCCCTGATTCTTTTGGTTCTAAATTAGAAACATTCCTGACAATATTCAGGACAGGTGAAGGAAAATCAACTAGAAAATAAGACAAAGCATTTATTTCTCTGTCTAAAGTTCACAAGAGAAATATGAGCAACGGAAATCCAGATTTTAAAAAGATAGTAGTCGTACATAGGCTAGCTTAGGTAACCAATCACATTTCACTCTGGGATCATAATTAGATTTAAAGAAAAAAAAAGGAACATAGTTTAATGTATTTGCTTCTCCCTAAGAGTAGTAAATGCTATTTTAAAGGATGGAGTACAGAGCCAACCTAAAAGAAAATGATAAGGATAACTTCTTAATGTATGGGGGAGAAAAAAAAAAGAAAACTCTATCTCGTTCAGATTTCACTCAGAATTGATTATTTTTAGTTCTGTGAGAGAATAATGCTTAAAGTAGATGGAAACCTTTGAAGTTAATGCATATTCTTAGAAACTAATATAGATACACATATTTACAATGGTGGATAAAATTTAAAGACTGTGCATTTTAAAATAAGCTCAGATAGAGCCACTGCACTCTGCAAGAAATACTTAAAAATAAAGTGTGCAAATGTTTGAAATGCAAGGTATATAAATATATTTTCCATGGATTCTTTTAAAAATCTATCAGGTGCTGAGAATATGATATGCTTTATTATTTCTTGAATCTCTTCTTTTTGAGTCTTTTCATTTATAGCCATTGCAGCAATTTCCATGTTATTTTAATCATTATCATGAAAGAGTTTCTAGACAAATTTTTATTAGGCAAAGTATTCAAAGGAATATTGAAAAAGCCATTTAACAAAAGTTGTTCAGTTGAGAATTAACATTTTAAAAATTAAAGTGGTAAATACAAATTAAGATGTGAACAACAACAGAAGGTTTTCATGAAATATGGGTTCTGAATTTTATGTCTGCAGCAGTTAAGGTTGCCAATCATTTGGCAAGTAGGCTGAAGCTGAGGTTTTTTTAATTTTTTAATTTTTTTTAATTGTTGAACACAGTAAGACAGTATTTTGTAGAAGTATCTTGCTAATTTTCACATGTATACCTTAAAAATGAACATCTACAACACAAGGCATAGCATATCCTTCTTGCCCAAGTATTTTCCTGGTATACAAAGTTTGAATTGTAAAAATATAAATCAGGTGACAAACAATTATTGTTTGGAAAATTATATGTCAATTTCTAAGGTGAAATGCTCCCATAATCAGTGCTTGGGGACCTGGCAGGGGGGAAGCGGGTTTTAGAGTGATTTAGTAGCCTTCATTCCATAGTCACCACGAGTTTTTAAGTTGAATGGCAGAAGAAAGACAAGTGTATTTTGGGATTCACACAAAATTCTCCCATAGACTAAATCAATTACAAAGAGGAGAGTGTTTGTTCTGCCTTCATGTTAGTGCTGTGTGGGTAGAATGGAGGTAATTCCACTGGACAGAATTAAATTTTGAAGCATAGACACGCATCTGGGGTGCTCCCATCTCATTTGGAATGGAGAAAAATTTCATGAGGGTTTTCTTTAGTTTACTATGGGAAGGTTTCAACTAGAGATGTCACAACATAGCTAGATTAAGTTGATACGTAATATCTATTTCTTGATTTGCATGATTAAAGCATTAGAGAAGTGGCTCAGATATCAAAAGATTTCTCCTAAGTGGCAGCGCCAAAGGTAATTACTGTTAAAATGTACATGCTCGAACCCTGGTCGCTTGTTAACTTCTAAGTAGTTTACCACTCCAGGGGTTTTAATAAAAGTTTTCATTTGACTTTAGGATATCAAGAGACCTATCTTGCTTCATTTGGATGTAATAAATGGATGTATCATTTCTTATATCCCACGTCCCTCAAGACAACATTAGGTTCAGCCAAAAAGCAGTGATAGAGGACAGAGATATTCCTTCTCAGTATTTCACACTATAAAATAAGCATTTCTCAAACAAAAGTCATTGCTTTAAGACAAAGCTAAAATTTATGCTTAAAAAGAATTAAAGATTGATCTAGACAACCGACTCCCAGTTAGTTATCAAAAAGTGTGCTTAAAAACCAACTGTAAACGGGAGTTATGAGAGGGGGTGGGGATAGAGAGGGAAAGAAAGAGAGGTTGTTATTCTCAGGCTTTTATTAACCAGTTTCTTTCATCCTAGTGTGTCTTTATTACTTAGAAAAATAAAAATGATCTGGGGCTCTATCCATTCTCACCTAAAATTCTGCAGTAGGTAACGACTGTCTACAACCTGGTCCAACATATGCCCCCAAACTAAAACAAACAAACTCATTTGCCATACAAATTGTTTACGATTCATTAAAAAGCAAAATTGCATATCCCGGAGCTGGCAGCTGAGGCCGAGCCTCCACGGGCGGAGGGGGTATTCACTGAGTTGCCTTTGTATGCTGGGACGACCACGCTGGAGGTTCCCACTATGAACCGGAGTCTGTGCAGCCAGATGACACATGAGGTAATTTTAAAGCTTTATTTGCCTTTAGTGTGAAACTCAGATCTTGTACTGTCCTTTGCTTAGAGAATCTTATCAGCCAGGGGGACGTTTAATTTTTTTTCCAGTTATTTGGGGAAAATTATTTGGGGTAGTGAGATGGGGATGTGGAGGGAGAGGGCATGAGTACTATTTAAGGAAAGAGATCTAAGAGAAAATGTGAAATGTGTATTATTTTAATTAGTCCTCTCCCCCTTCATCAAAGTCCTTCCTCAATTTCCCATCCATAGTGGGAAATTTACATCAGAGTTATTTGTAACTGGTAGATCTAAAATGCTATGGCATGTGGTCAACTTTAAGGGAAACAAACAAACAAAAAAAATCAATTTATCTCCTAGGGTAACTTCTGTAAAGATTGCTCTGATTTCTCACCCTTTTCAAAGCAAAGCCCTAGAAGCAGAGAAGTAGAGAGAAACTTTCCTGCAATATGCAGCCTAAACAGCAGCATGTGAGCTTTCAGCATTGTTTATTTTTAGTCAACTGCATTGCTAAATGTTTCCACCACTTTTACATGTTATATTCCCGGCGGTAAAACATCTGTAAAATAATTTTAAATGAAAAGCAACTTCCAAGTAAACTTTACAAAAAAGAAATGACAGTTTTCCAAGTTTAAAAAAAGAAACATTTGGTGATCTTTGCAAGAAATGAAAAAGATGACACAATTTGCCATAAAAAGTAACAGTCTATAAAATCTAGGAGCTCTTGAAATGCAAGGAAGTAGAATCTTTCCACAAGAATATGACATCAGCACGTTTTTTTTTTTTTTTTAAGCTTACAACTTAGCCTGGAAAATAATAGCCAAACCAATCAGTATATTCATTTCTAATGTTTAACAAGCTGCAGAAGGTAAAGCAATAGGCAACATCAGCACATACAAGTAAACCACTTTTTTTTTTTTGGCTAGCAGGAACGCTAATGGGAAAATAAATGCCCTGAATAAAAGTTCAGGGTCCAAGTGGATAGTCTACCTCTAGTCACATTAGCCAAAAGCTGCATGTAACATTGTCCTGAAATCACTGGTAAAGTTTCTAAGGTCTAGTTAAGAAATTGCAAGTTAAAACGCACATGTACACACATACCCACAACCACTTTTACTCAAGTCCTTGGAATGGACACACTGTATCCCAAGAAGCAGCCGAATAGAATCCTGCGGTAGTTCACTTTTAATTGTCTCTCAGTCCTCCGAATTCCTAAAACTTGCCAAAATGATACCACCATTGGTCCAGGAAGGGGAAGGGAGAACTCTTTCTGCAGCTTATACAGTGAAAGCGGCCATGCCCTGTTTTGTAATTCCATTCGCCAGTCTCCCCCTTCAACATTACTCTCTCTGTCTTTTTTTTTTTTTTTTAAACTGATATCTATGTGAAATGAGCTGAAGTTCACGGTCCAGTTAGGAACGGATAATACATTCATTGTCCTGGCAGCAAACTTTTTTTTCACTCCCTGGAAGAATTCACGCTTGCCGCAAGAATAATAATTACGGAAAACTAGAAATGCACTGCTAACGAATTAATCCTTAACGGACACCACCCTAACGAGGGCAGTAATGATTTGAGGACTCTCTTCCTCACAGGACCTGCCTCTCCTGTGACAATGAGCTATTGTGCATCCTCCCAACCCACTCTACCTCTTATAGATCCAAGAAGTCAAAGGTTGTCTGGCCTGGTTGACCATGACATGTGAGTTAACTCATTCTGCGGGCGCATGATAGAACTTTATTAAAACTTTATTTGTATCCACAGTAACTAAAAAGATAGGATGGTGTGGGTCTTTTCCACTCAGAGCTAGAGTTCTTAAGAGAACTCTGACATAAATAAATGCAGAAAAGTTAGATGAGAGCTACTGGTTCCCTAATGGGAGACAGGGAGTGGGGGGGGGGGACCCAGGGCAATTTCACAGGTGACTTCAAGCAACCCAGTTACTGGGGCAAGACCAGGATTCACTCAGGGCTTGCTTCTCCCCAGTGCCCAACATGCATCCCAAGAAAATACCACAGCCAAGGAAAACCACACACCCGCTAGTCCCTGAAAACAAAACTAAAGGGGCGGTGAAACTAGAGAAAGGGGCAAAAGCTGAGGGGGGCAGAAGAAACATTTCATTTTCTACCCCAAGACCGGCTTGGCTAAAAATACCCACACTTCCACCTTAAAACTTCTGATACTCTTTAAAAAAAAATAGCAACCTTCAAATACTGTCCCATGGAAAACAAGGGCAAGCATTGCTGAGAACTCAAGTTGCAGAGTGGCAGAGAGAGAGAGAGGGAGGGTGGCAAGAGGAAGCAGTGTGAGACTGCCTCACTGAAGAGTGTGAAAAAAATCAAATGTGAGTTTGATGAATGTGAGGTCTGGGACATTTTGTCAAAGAGGGAGGGAAAGTAGAAAAGGAAAAAAAAAAAAAAAAAAAAAAAAGGCAGTCCCCGCTGCCAACTCACCATCCACCAAGTTCTGGCCGAGATGTCGTAGCAGAGCTGCCATTTGATGGAGCCGTCGGAAGCTTTCCCTGCCATTACGCTGTCAGCAAGCTTCATCTGATGCTAACTCACGGGAGATAAGACACCTAATTGAGAAAACATTTGCAGTGGCATGTGGGGCAACATGTAGTCCGGTCCATACCATATGGAATCATGGGTAAAAAAAAAATCTCCTTGACAATGAACCAATCTCTCACAGACCCAGTGGCAAGGTGAAGTGGAGATGAAAAGTCTTCTGCTGCTAGCACTGTCTCCTCTCTCCTTTTTAAAAAACAAGAGCCCACTGCTACACATCAAAGGGAGGTGGTTAAAATTAGGGCTTCATCACTCAGATGATTTTGGTCTGCAAGGTTTTTCCTTTCCTTCCAACAACCAATCCCCCCCTCTTTTTTTTTTTTTTTTTTTTTTTTTAAGGAGAATAAAGAGATTTAATAGGACAAAGGCAGGTAGTGGACTGCGGAGGGAGATCGCCACAGGCTATTAGCCTAAAATTTCTGCTTGACAGATGGAACTGCTTAGAGACTATCATGCAATGTTTTGGGCTTTTTTTTTTTTTTTTTCCCTACCCGTCCCCCCCTCGACTTTAAGTCTGATTCAGTATCTGTTTTTCACAGCCACTTTTTTCAAGAATGTGAGCTGTGCATTTAAAAAAAAAATGTTTAGTTCAGTTTTGCTGTCTTACACATCTCGGTTGGAAGCAAAGTGAAAAAGTCTAAAACTAAATCTGGGAAGAGCTGAACAGGTTTTCCAAGGAGTAAAAACAATTCCAGGGAGAAATATTTCTCCTTCTTTACCTTATTATTATTATTTTAAATTAAATCATTAGTTAATTTGGTTCTGAAAGGACCTGAATATGAGATGACAGCCTTCAAAGTCCTTTGATATTTTTTTTTGGATGTGTGTTTTCATGTGAGTAAATAAATACTTTACTGACATGTTACAAGTTGTATCGGAGGCGAGGCACATCCTATATTTTCTGTTGCCTTTAAAAAAAATTAATTCTGGACTTCTCCATTCTTTGAAAATAATCGGTCATTATCCATTCAGTTTAACACAATTCAGGCTAAACTTGACATGGGTACCTCCTTAATCAGGGAAAATCACTTCTGATTTCCTTACTGTAACTCAGCCATTTTTTTTTAAATTGGGATTACCACATGTTATTATTTTTTTTTGAAGCATTAAAAAAAAATCAACCAACTACAGTATGAACCTATCAATAAGAAGGGCTGTAAAAACAATTTTTTTTTTTTAAGTGAGAAAAACTCTAGACAACTGCTGAATTTCAACCATTTTATTCAGGATCAAGGAATGGGGGTGGGAAAGGAAGTAAAGAGAATGACTTGAACTTGTTATATTTTATTCCTTTAAACCAAGTGACATGAGAAACTGCAGAAATAGCTTTATAAGAGCTGCGTACCAAACATCTCCTAATTTTTTCTGAACATAAGCAATTCTTTGATCCCCAGGAACCTACCAGTGAAACTCTATAGCTCTTACATCAAGACCTTCAATGTGGGCACTCCAGAGCATGGGAGAATTTACCTACCACTATTTCTCAGAGTGATTGAACTGTGATTATTTTAAAGCAGTTAAGCGCTGACAGCCCAGGTATCCACTGAATTTTTTTCAATCCTATTTTTGACGAGCAAATATTTTGATAAACTAATTCAGATCATAAATTCTAAGTTCCAAAGAGGTTAGATTTGGTGGCTTTTTGCTTTCTTATTTCTAATCTCTTCCTTAGTAGGTATTATTTTACCCATTTAGCATCATGGTATTATGGTAGATAGTTATTTTGACAAAAATAATTTCATTAAAGCAGATTTCATCCAGTTGCACCAGAAATGTTTTCTAATTTCAAGCCTGATGTGCCGAGCGCATCTAGGAGTAAACCACAAATAAAATAAATAAAGCATTTTTTTTTCCTTTCTCAGCTCTCATTGTAATTGGATTTCTTCTCATAGTAAGAAGGTAGGAGTTGGTACTGAGAATTAATATCAGAAGTAAATACTGTTATCACTCTTAGCAAGCCTCTTTGTATTCTTTATCACCTTGGTTTCCACTCTCTTTTCAGAAGTGGCTGCGGTAGCACAGGAAATTTTAGTTACCTTTAGTGCCCCCTGAATGGCACATGGTCCTTCTACCAGACACTTGCCCTGGGCTTGCCTGCTGGAACATCGATTGCCTTGTGCAATTGCAGTGTCATTAAAATGACTTGCCCTTTCTTCAGTTTTCCATCTAGAGAAAGATAAGGAAAGAAGTTGTAAATTTTATACAAAATGTAAAACAGCATCCCCCTAAAAAAAATGGAAAAGGAAAAAGAAGAAAAGAAATAAAGTAACATTCTGTCTTTGAACCAGCCTGCAATTCCATATCATCCACTCTGACTTGCCTCTGTCAAGTAGCCAAAAACCAAAGTTTCCTTTCGTTAGGGTCCCTTCAGCTTCCTCCTGGGGGCATATAGGCACATGGATATCTTGGACATCTGAGCCCACAGATTTACAGTTTCTAAGTTTGTTCCACAGCAACCTGTGAAGTTGGTGGCATCTCTTGTGAGAGCCGTGACGTTTCTGAGCCAGAACATCCTATGTATGCCCATTATTTATGAATGAATGGGGCATAAAGTAAACTGGAGTCCAGATTTCACTTTGCCAGTGATGAAATACCAGGCAAGATGTTGCAGGAGATGGCACAGTAGTTTTGAACAAAGAAATGATAACTATGATTGGATAATAGTGTTTTAAATCCAGAACAATTAGGTGCATTTAACTTTATCATTGTTCTCTCTTCCCCATACCGCAATCAGTCCTTTCATAGTGTGGCCCGTTGTTAATAGCCTTAAAACAAGATTAAATAAAACATGTTAAATATTGCAATTATTGTGGGAAATAAAATTATTTGGTGAGCATAATGGGGAGCAATTCAAGCATTTAACATGATCCAGGAAACGCTACTCCAAACAATTGCATTTGCTTTATGCATTTTTCCCCTTTGATTGCTGACAGATGCCTTTTTGGAAACAAACATCTAAATGGTTTGCCTTCAGTCAGAAAAAAAAATATAACAGAGAGCGGCTACATGTTTTGAATTTAACTCTTGTCATTTGAATATTTCTTCCCAGTGTATGTGAATGAATCTAAGGCAAAAACAGCGCTCCCCTCAAGAAATAAGCCCGTCAGAATTTGGCTTTCTTATTTCCTTTGAGCACGCATTATAAGAAGTGAGATGCCCTAGCCTTGGAGTCAGGTGGCCAGGAACAGAGGGATGATGGGGAGTATGACAAAAGGAACTGACTTCTCCTGATGTGACACCCTGGGCATGTCACTTTCCAGCCTCACTCTGGTCATCCTGGCCAATGGTCCCCCAGTGAAGGACCTTCTTTTGTTTAATGGGAAGAATATCAGAGAGCTCAGAGGATGGAGGGTTCCCATCTGGGTCTTTCCTGCAGTGCATTTGGAAAAGACTTTGGAGATTCTGCTGCCAACAGGTGTACAATACCAAGGAGAGGTTTTGGTTTTTGTTATATGTCATTAAAAGGCAATATGTAATGGGATGTAAGTGATTTTCAGAGGCTGGAGAATAGAGCCATTGAGACCACTGTTTCTGAAGTCTTATAGTCTGGCTCTGCTGGTTACTGTGTAACCTCTCCCAGATTACTTGACCTCTCTGATTCTGTGTCCCATACTAATCAGGAAAATAAAAACAATAGCATTTATTAAGTTTGCCTTTCTGTGCATATATAATCATAGTTCAAAGCAAAAATATGCATCAAGTGACTGGTCCCTGATAGGTAATGAGTGTTCAATCAAAGATATCATATTGTTATTGATGTTTTGTTTTTATTAGACCCCTCTAGAGCAGAGGCCTCTGTCTTCTCTTCTGGCCCTTGAGATTCTTGAGGGCAGGGGCCATGTCTTACTCATCTGATTAACTATAAGATTCAAGTGCTGGGGAAGTAGTAGGGGGCTCCTTCAGTGGTTTGTGAAAGCTAGTAAACAGGCACAGAACATTTAGTCAAGGTGAATTCAATTGCATTCTTCTCACACGTGCCCAACTTTTCTTTAATGCTGGCTCAAGCTGTTGCCCTTCTAGTATATCATCTACCTTCCCAACTTAATGCCCCCAGTCCACAGGGACCTCTGGCTCCTTTGACTTCCTTCTGGCTCCTTTGACTTCCTACTGCCTCCTTATCTGTATCATCCACTGGTGCTTCATAGAGACTGTCTGTATCACTACCTGTCTTTGATGAACATATGTCTTTTATTCATTCATCCATTAAATAGCAATTTTTGCAGTGCAAGCAATTAAATTTTTTTCCCTCCTTTTAAAGTTTTGTTTCCAGGACCCTTGAAAATGTGAAACTCTAGAAGAGCAACTTGATTTTGAATGCAGCATACAGTTAACAGCTGACGTTTATTGATTGAGTGCTTCCTCTTGGGCAGGCACTGTTCCAAGAGCTTTATGTAATTTTTTCCAGGTAGGTTCCTATGAGGTAGGATCTATTATTAGCCTCATTCTACAAACAGGAAAACAGACTCCAGGAGGTGAAGTGACTTGTTTAGGGTTCCAGAGTTAGAGGTGGAAGGAAGCCCATGCCTAGGAAACATGAATCCAGAGCTTCACTTCTCTGGCGTTGCCTGCTAAATCAAGAAAGGAGGGCAATAACAGGATTGAGCGCCTGCTATGCACCTTCTTTAAAGGTGATTTACGGTATGATGTGCCATGGAACTTTCACAACATCCCCAGGAGGTGGCGATTATTATTTTCAATTGGCAGGTCAGGGTCCAAAGGGCAGGAGCCTAAAGATCCACACCAACCAAGAAGAGCATAGATTCAGCCCTGCATCTGCTTGATAAAAAAAAAAAAAAAAAAGAAGAAAAATCCCATGCCTTTCCTCTTCCAACCAGCTACAGCTAGCTCGCAGAAGATATTTTGTGTTTCTTTTGTACAGTTCAATGTTGGGCTCAACACTTTGAATAATCAGAATGTTAGAAGTGACGAAATTAGAAATGTACCCTGCTGCTGAGGCTATCGAGGAGTCCAGTTTAGGGTAATGGGTACCTGAGATTAAAAAAAAAAAAAAGCCTGTACTGGATAGGGATTATCTACTGTTAACACCTAGATGTTTCCTCTAACTGTAGTCAGGTGGAAAATCCTAATGGCGTTCAGGACATCACTCTCTAACCCTTCTAATGAGTGTGTGCTCACACGTCAGCCCTGGAGTAAGAGGAAGAATCGTAGGAAGCCCCCAAGTGCCAAGCTCTTTGGTGGAATATTTATTCTTTTTTGATGAAAGAAATCTAGTCCTCTGCACAGGTACACATCATCACCAGGTGAGACTGTGGTGACTTAAATAAACGGGTGCACCAAGTCACCTGGCATGCTTTCCTCACCCTATGGCTGAAAAGGGTGAAATTGTCGAATGCCAGGGGGGCCCAGACAGCCACATCCATTTTAATGAGATGCCCAGAGATTGCTCAGATTCTTGATTGTGTATATTTTTTTTCTTGAGAGAAATATTGATAATGTTTTCAGGAGAAACTCTCCTGCCGTATCCTGCACAGAATGAGTTTTCTTCTTGGTAGCGGTTCTTGTGTCTCACTTCCATTTGGAAATTCTTTGACTTTCTCTCTACATTTTCTGTTAGCCGGCTGCCACCCGAGATTGGACTAAATCCTCTGCCCCTCGTTAAAAAAAAAAAAAAAAAAAGAAAACACACACAGCACAACCCTCTAATAAGTATATTCACAACTTCTATGCGAGGCGCTTAAGAAAAGGTTAATATATTCTAACTAGATGTTAGGTATAGAATGTCAGATCTGTCAAATTTCATTATAACTTGCTGCTCATTGGAAAAGATTTGATTTCTTTTGCCACTGTCCTACTATGTTCAAGTCACAGACTGCCAGCAGCAGCCCACTGAAGACCACAGGCTGGCAGTGAGCGGGCTCGAGTGGCAAACCAGCCGCAAGGACCATCTGTTTCCGATTTCTAGCTGAGCCAAGATGTGCAGCGGAGTGCATTCCATTCACCAGGCCAGCTTCTCCCCTGCTCAAGTTATTAGTGTTACAAGTGAAATGATCTTTTCCAAACAGCAGGGGAGCTATAATCCTTATGGAACAGGACTTTAAAACACACATGCACTCACAAAACACACACACATATACACACACACAACATTCAGACATCTTTTGTTAAAGTTGTGGGGAAGGCTGCTTGTAAAGTGAGTTACAGCCTTTATGGGGTTTATAAAGCATGTTTTATTAAGCATGATAACCTCTGAGGCAGCAGCATATACTTTGGCCTCATTTAGTCTAATTGAATGATCAAATATCTTTAGGATGCCTTTTGTGACCCTGGTTAAAAATGATAAGAAGGAGGTATTTAAACTGCCTTTAAATAAATGAACCACTTTCAAAATGATCATGGATTTTTGGGAATAATCAATGGGAGCCCTTGCACTCTGCTGGCCCAGGAGAACCAGTCTCATAGACATGGCCAGAGTGGAGGCTTGCTAGCCAGCTATTCTATGTCAAAGGATCCATGTGGCTGGGGCTGTTGTATAAGTTGAGGGGGGGGCGGTGTTCAATTATATCTTTTTTATTTGGTGTTGATCTTCTGCCTGTTTCAAGACTGATCATTTTTAGAAAAATTTGGAGGTGAAGAAGCAAGGCTGATTGTGAAACAATGTGATAGAAATGACAAGAGAAGACCTTGATTAATTATATTGCTAAAGCATGTATTTAGTAATAGGTGATCACTATTAGGTGCTCAGAGAAAAAAAGACACGGGGTCCACTTTCAAGGACCTCTGCAGCTCTCATTGAGGAAATGGATGCAGAAGCAAATACATATGTGACAGAGTGACAGACCAGAGTGGGGCACCCTGGGTACTTCCAAGGATGTGTTGCCCGACTCTGTGTTGTCACAGGTCCTCTGTAGGTTTCTCTGGAGAACAGGGATGGTGAGGGATGGTTATGAGAGTTCAAAGAACTATAACCTAGCATGTAAAAGGATAAAGGTCCCTCACGGACACCTGGCAGTTCTCCATGTATGGTGGTTTTTTCTAGTTTTCCCCCCAATACTTGCTGACTTATAAATCATGACAGGTTTCTCTTTTGTGGAGGAGAGGTACACTGAATCTAGGAAGGCTACCTAGGCTGTGACTCCCTGCTTGTGTCAGTAGCCTTATATCTCAGGTGTCTCGAGGACAAGGCCAGCTGAAGGCGCTGCATAGAGTCAGGAATAATGAGGTGCCTAATCAATGTTTGGGGTTCATGGTGAATGAGAGAATGAGTTTTGCAAAAATGGACTTGTTTTCTCAAAGCAGAGATCACATACATACCATTCATTTCAAGTGAGGAGGGGGGAGAAAAAAGACCAAGTCTCTTATTTTGCAGGTTAAGAAAATGAGGCCCAGCAGAAACAATTACTTGGAGTCATCGAGCAAGTTCATGTCAGGTACAGGGCTCCAATCCAGAGGTGGTAGTTGTCAGTGACTCTGTTGGACTCTGCACTGGTGGTTTCATAGTGTTTGAAGAACTGTGTCCTGAACTGTATTCAGATGCACATGAGCTCCTGCTAATGCTGCTGCTTCTACTGGTATTATATGCCTGGCAGTGTCATCAATGTCCTTACTCGTGTTTATGGACATTACTGGAGGTTATTAGCAGAGATCCTTTATTGAATAGATAGAAAAGCAGTGTCCCACATAGATTTCCTGAAAGCAAAGTTTGGGACTTGTGTGAGGCTTATGGAGGCATGCAAGTTTATTGGGGTGGCTGGATCCACATCTACAGGGGAATGCAGGAAGGCCTAGGCAGTTCAGTTAATCAGTTCAGTCCTAACCCAGGGTCAATGAATCCCACAGGGAACTGGAAGCTGAGTGCCCTTGCTGAATTATCCTGAATTGGGGGAAGGATGCCAGGACATGGTATTCCTGCAGTGACTAAGCAGCCATTGAATAAGAGCTGTCTCAGGGAAAAGGAAAATATCACACTAGGCAACAAACAGAGACCAAACCCAGAGGATTCCCAGTAGCTGGGAGAGCATCTGGATGCCACAGGACCCACTCACATACAGAGGAGTCAACAAGTTCCTTAACCCTGGGATACATAGTCCATGGCTCTACATGTTTTTGAATGGCATTTTGACAAAATATATCTGGTAGATCTGAGAGTATCCCTCCTTCTTCAGAAACAATAGGGAGCAGAAAAAGGTAGACAAGGCATTGAGGACAATGCTGGGCATTTCCTGGCTCCTCAAGTTGCCCAGTGACAGGTGCCTTTTATGGCAAATACAAAAGTTCAGTGAATGAATGAAAGGTGCATTTGGAGTGGGTCTAGACACAGGCAGTCAAGTCTCTGAGCCTCTAAAGAGTCTTGATGGAAGCACGTGCTGGCACATTCCTGGGACATTGCATCTGTGGAGAACAGGAGTGGGTGGGTGGGGGGTGGGCAGGAAAGTCAGCAGGGGAGTGAAAATTGTTGTCTCTTATATTCCAGATGTTTTCAACTCTACCATAGAGCACCTGGTCAAGGAAAAACACACACACACAAAAGAAACCCCCAACTCTGAAGCATTCATGGTAGGCCATGACTAAATTCTTTACTTCAAAGATATACTTTGGAGGGTAAATTCAAGTCCTCATGGTTTCTTTTTTTTTAAATTTTTCATTTGTTCTAATTAGTTGTACATGACAGTAGAATGCATTTTGACACATCATACATAAAAGGAGTATAACTTCTCATTTGTCTGGTTGTGCATGATGTCGATTTGCATAGGCCATGTAATCATATGTGCACACAGGGTAATCATTTCCAATTTATTCTACTATCATTCCTACCCCTATGCCCCCTCCCCTCCTTTTACCCCCTTCTCTTTATTCCCAAATACCACTGTATCTCCCTTCCCCACCCCCACCCCTGCTTATTGTAAATCAGCATCCATATATCAGAGAAAACATTTGGCCTTTGGTTCTTTGGGACTGGCTTATTTTGCTTAGCATAATATTCTCTAGTTCCATTCATTTACCAACCCCCCCTCCCCATGATTGCTTAAAAGGGAAAGTGTTTGGTAAGGAGTTGGAAGAAGGCTTTAGCATATCCTCCCTCCTCCTCTGCTCCCCAGCTCTTCAATTTCTTTTTATTTGTGTCCTCCATTAGATTCTTTTATCTTTCTATAACACTGAAGAAAGAAGCCATCTGAAGTTTTGAGCTGAGGTCCGTTTTGCATTTCACTGGTAGTGCACATGATATGAATGGCTGAGAATCCTACGGGCACCCAGATCCTCTAGACAATCATTTTTCCTGAACCTTGATGGAAATTTGTTTCTGTTTGTTCTTCCCTGTCCCAACACATTGCACAATCAGTTTTGCAGGGGATCACAGACTGCCCCTCATGAGGAACAGGGTTTCCATATCCATTTTGGGTGATTTTCCTTTCATTTCTGTCCTATTGGCCAGGTGTGAGCTTCTCCCTTGATTCTCTCTGCCTCTCCATATCCCATTCAGAGCACATACTTTCAGTTAACTTTGATTTGTCTCTCTCTCTCTCTCTCTCTACTTTCCTACTTCCATTCCTCCCTTTTATTCTTCCTTCCCATTTTTATTGAGTTCCTCTTATGTTCTATACACTGTACTAATTACTAAGCTGTACAATTATAATCAGGACTTCAAGGCTCTTGTCCTTGGAGCAGATAACCAAGCCACTCCAATTCAGTGTGTAGTCCCTGTGTTGGGAAAATACGGGGCATTAAGGGAGAACAGAAAAGGCCTTCAAACTTAGCAGAGAGATGTTGTTACTGGTGGGTTATGCATTTTCTGCTAAAAGTAGTATCGAGGTTTGGCTTGAAGGATGACAAGGGTTAGGGCAGGTATTGGGAGGGGAATGATTGTCAGAATGTTGCAGGCCAAAAGAGGAGCATGGAAAAGACCTGAAGGGAGCCTGGTAGCTTGGTTCTCCTGAACACTGCTTCATGAGGCTGGAGAGCCTCACAGTTCCTCACCATTTTTTCTCTCTGGGAATGGATGTATGGTCCGCCATTTTCTTTCTGCGTGGCCCATGGGCTAAGAGTGGTTTTCACCTTTCCAAATGGTTAGTAAAAAATGAAAAGAAGAATAATATATTGTGAGACTTAACTATTATATGAAATTCAGATTTCAGGGTTTCATAATGGAGTTTAGGTGACATAGTCATGCTCATTTTATATATTGTCTACAACTGCTTCTGTGCTACGGCGGCAAAGAAACAAGTATGATGGGAACCCTATGGCTTCAGGAGCCTGAAATGCTTACAATCTAGCACTTTATAGAAGAAGGTTTTATGACCCCTGGCCTAGAACACAGGGCTCAGGGCATGGAGTGCAACAAGCTTGGATTGCAACTCTGGTTCATTGGCTTTGAGCTGGGTGACCTTTGGAGAATTTCTTATACTGTGTTGATTTCCTTATTTGCAAATGATAATAACAGTATTTTGCAGGCTTGTGAAGATTGAAGAGGATATTTCATATAAAGCTCCTGGGAATAGTAAGTCCTGACATAAATTTATTAATCAAAATAGTTAATGATAATTTCACTGCTTTGTGTGATTAATAAGTGATAATATAAATATGATAGCATTTTGAACTTCTGTAATCATTGTCATAATGTCTGCTTTGGGAATTTGTGTTAATAGATCAATAGGTAAAAAGAAAATTATATTTGTGAGAGTGAGAGTAGAAAGCTGTTGCCAGAACTCCTCAAAATAATAATTATAGCTGAACTTGATTGATTGCCTGCAGTGACACAATGCTGTGTAGTTTGCAGGAATTGTCTCACTTGATCATCACTTCAAACCGAAGAGGTAGCTACTATTGTCATTCAGTACAGAGGCTCAGAGAGGTTATGTAATTTAACCCACATCAGCTAATAGGAGATAGAACATGACTTGAGCTGGGACAGTCTGATGTCAAAGTTTCTGTTTCAACCACTCTATTTTTGCACATATCTGAGGAGAACCAGAAATCCCCAATGCAGAGTTCACACTGATCCTGGGTAGTTGACATATTGGAATACTAGTCTGAAACAAGCTCTACACTGGTATCAAACAGGAAAATGCTGTTGCAACTCCCTGAGTGAATTTCTCAGAGGAGCCCCATGACATGTACAACTAAGATACCTTCGTGAGCATTGTCCTATAAAGGTGGTCTCGTGTGTCATCCATTATTTGCATTTGGGGTATTAGTGAGATGCACTGGGTGTGTACAGATGGAGGATGTTGGTCTGTATTCCTGGGACAGCATGTTGTGATTGATCAGATCTGTTTGGTTTTCAAGAATGTGCTCACAAATGATTCCACCAACAACCAAACTATTACATATGCATATATGATGGTCTTAATTTGGTAATTGCATTGTAATGGTTAATTTGAAATTTTCAACTTGATTGGATTAAGAGATGCCAAGGATTAAGAGGCTTATGGGTGTATGGATAAGGGTGTGTCTAGGAATGATTGGCATGTGGGATAACTGAAATGGAGACTCTCCCTAAGTATGGGCAGCACTGTCCATGGCTTGGATGGAAAAAAAGTTGGAACAACAAGGAAGCAACGATTCTTCTTGAACGGGTTCTTGATTGCTGCTGTGATCATCTGAGGATATCGGACTCTTGCTTCTTCACTCTTCCAAAGTGGACTCTGCCAGAGATTCCCCAGAAGTCTCTGGTCTCGGACTAGAGTTGCACCATTGATTCCTCTTGTTCTGGGGCTTCAGCCTCTTGGACTGTGCAGCTACTGGTTCTTCCAGCTCTCCAGCCTGCAGACTACCATTGTGGACTATCCAGCTTCTGGTCATGTAAGCCAACCTAATAAGTATCCTTTTTATCATTATACCTTCCTATTGATTCTATTCCTTTAGAGAACCCTAATATACACATGTATATTTTGTAAATATTAAAAAGATGTAAATGTATCAGAATATTCAGTAGCTGTCTGCCTCTAGGTCTCAAGGAAATAATGGCAAACATTATTGTTATTTTTACTTCTATTTCTTTTTTAAAAAAATTTAAATTTATTTTGTATTCTATTTTGTTATATATGACAGCAGAATGCATTACAATTCATATTACACATATAGAACACAATTTTCATATCTCTGGTTGTACACAAAGCATAGTCATACCATTTGTGTCTTTATACATGTACTTAGGGTAATTTATATTACCATTATTATCTCATTCCACCGTTTTTTCTACCCCCATGCCCTTCCCTTTCCCCTTCCAGTCCTTTGCCCTATCTAGAGTTCATCTAATCCTCCCATGCTCTCCCCACCCAAACCCCATTATGAATCAGCATCCTTATATCAGAGAAAACATTCCACATTTGGGGCTTTTGGAATTGGCTGACCTCTAATTTTACCTCTATTTCTACCTCCAGAATTTTTTGTAATTGCACATTAATAAAATATTACAGTGAATTGATACTATGTGTCAAAGTCTTCAACATCTCTAAGTTATTTAATTTCATAATTCCACCTCTGTTACTATGAAATATTGTATAAATAGATATATGTTCATTTAAAGCCATTTGAAGTGGGGAAAAGAATTGGAAATATTGTATTGTATGGCACAGTGATATCAAAGCACATTACGTAGCCATGAAAGAAAATGCTGTCTACGGATGGGAAATGCTTATGCTGTAATATTGTGAAAAAAGCCTGATACAAAATTGGACATTAAGAATTAACACGGTTCAGTGAAAACCCAACAACCTACTCATTAAAAGACAAAAAGAAAACACATTCAAGTATTAATGGTTGTGCATGTAATGGATAGGAGTATACTTTTTTCTTCTTTTTCTGTTTCTATGTAATTTCAATTTCAATAGTTCCTTTAACAAATGGATATTATTTCTGTAATGGAAACAAATAGACACTAAAACACTCTTGAACTTGGAAGTGTATGTCGACTGGTGATAAGTCTTCATTTCCCCTACCTCCACCTCCCCTCACCTGTACCTTTATCTGCGCTGCCTGTTGTGATTAGCTGGGTATTTCTCAAGTTGGGCAAAAGATGCTTTATGAGTTGCGATGAATACCAAGCTGGGAACCAGGACACATGGATGCTAGCCAGGGCCATGCCACTAACTCACCATGTGCTTCTAAAGGGTAGTTGATATTAGTATCCCTCTAAAATTTTGTAAGTTTATTTCTTATTGTGATATTGCAAAATATGATACTGACCTTATAACATTTTAAGTTCATGGTACAGTATTTTAAACCATCATTGTATGGTAGAGCTCTAGGATTTTTTCATTTTGTGTGACTAAAACTCCACATCCAGCAGTTAGCAGCTGCCCATTTCTTTCTCCTCTAGTCCCTAGCAAACACCAGTCTACCTGTTGCTTTTCAGAGTTTGACTATCATATGTAAGTAGAATTATGCAGTATTCGTTCTTCTGTGATTTTTTTTTTACTTGCCATAAGGCCCTCATGGCTCATCTTTTTTAAAATTGCTGAATAATATTCCACAAGGTGGAGATCCCATATAATCTTGATTCACTCACTCACCAATGGAAATTTAGATTGTTTCCAGCTCTTGATCCTTGTGAATAATGATGCAATTAACAGAGGAGTACAGGTATTTCTTTCGGATCCTAATTTCAATTAGTTTGGATAAATACCTTGAGGTAAGATAGTTGGATCTTATGATAGGTCTATTTTCAAGCTTTTGAGGAACCTTGATACTGTTTTCCATGACTGCTACATATACCATTTTATATTTCTACCTGCAATTTCTCCATATCCTTGCTAGCACTTGTTATTTTCCAGTGTGAGGTGGTATCTCATTGTGGTTGGATTTACATTTCCCTGATGATCAATGTTCTTGACTATTTTTTTCATCTACCTGTTGGTTACTTGGATATCTTCTTTGGAGAAACATCTGTTTAAATACTTAGCTTATTTTTCAACCAAGTTATTATTTATTTATTTTTTGTTGTTGAGTTGTAGGATTTCCTTATCCATTTTGAATACTCAACTTTTATCAGATATATCATTTTCAAATATTTCCTCCCATTTGCTCGATTGGCTTCATCTGTTAATTGCTTCGTTTGCTGTGTAGAAACTTTATGGTTCAATACAGCACTACATGTTTATTTTTGCTTTTAGTTCCTGTTCCTTTGGTATTATAGTCAAGAAAACATTGCCAAGATCAATGATACGGAGATTTCCCCTTATATTTTCTTTCAGAAATTTTATAGTTTCAGGTCTCACGTTTAAGTCTTTAAGCTAACATAAATTGATTTTTGTGTATAGTGTAAAATAAGGATCCTCTTTCATTCTTTTCACGTGTGAATATCCAGTTTTCCCAGTACCAATTATTAAAGAGACCATTCTTTTACCATCGTGCACTCTCAGCACTTTTGTAGAAGATTATTTGGTCATGTATGTCTGAATATTTTTTTCCCCCGGGGCTTTCTGTTCTGTTTCAATAGCACATTTCTGTTCTTATGCTAAAAGAAATCAATTTTTAAATGTTGATTCTCTATCTTGAAAATTTGCTAAAGTTATTAGTTCTAACAGCTATTTGTACGTGTGTGGACTCTATGGTGTTTAATATATAAGATTATGTTGTCTATGAATGGAGATAATGTTACTTCTTTTCTAATTTGGATGCCTCTGATTTCCTTTTCTTGACTAATTGCTCTGGCTAGGACTTCAGTATTGTGTTGAATAGAAGTTCTGAGAGTGAGTGTCTTTGCCTTCCTCTTGAACTTCAAGGAAAAGTTTTCATTTTTTTATCATTGACCATGATGTCAGCTATGGGCTTGCCATATATGGCCTTTATTGGAGTGACATAATTTCCTTTTATTCATAGTTTTTTTTATAGTGTTTTATTATAAGTGGGTGTTAAATCTTGTCAATTGATTTTTCTGCATCTATTGAGATGATCACATGTTTTAGTCAGGTTTGCACCACTGTAACTAAAAAAAACTGACAATAACAATTGGAGGAGTAAAAGTTTATTTTGAGGCTCATGGTTTTAGAGATCTCTGTCCATAGATGGCTGACTCCATTCCTCAGGGCCCAAGGTCAGGCAGGATATCATGGCAGAAAGGAGAGGAGGTAAAGGAGGGAGAGAGAGAGGGGGGGGTGCGGAGAGGGAGAGGTGTGTTTTGAGTGGGGAAAGAGTAAGATCAGGGACAAGATACACCTCTGCAGGCATGCCCTTAGTGACCTACTTCCTCCAATGGGACCTACCTCTTACAGTATCCACCCCCTTCCAAAAATGCCATCAAATTATTAATCCATTAGTGGATTAATCCACTGATGAGTTCTGAGCTCTCAGGACTCAATTATTTCCTAAGAGCCCCATCTCTGAACATTGCTGTACTGGGGACCAAGCCTTCAACACAGAGCTTTGGAGGTAAAATTCAGAACTAAACCATAGCATGGAGCTAAAATTTTTTTTACTTTTGGTGATCTTTTCAAAAAATGATTCTTACCAACAATAAAAATTACACAACATATATATGCAATGAAAAAAAATCAATCGTTTCAATAATTGTTTCTATTATTTTCCTGTTGTATATTTTATTTATTTCTGCTTTAATCTTTATTATTTATTCTGCTGTATACTTAGTTTACTCTTATTTTTAGTTCTTCAATGTATAAAGTTAGATTATTTATTTGAGCTCTTTTTTTCTTTTTTTTAATATGGGCATTTACTATGACATTTCTTCTTAGAATCTATTTGATGAATCATATAAACTTTTTTATGTTGTGTTTTTGTTTTCATTAGTCTTAAGATATTTGCTAATTTACCTTTTGATTTATTCTTTGGCCCACTAGTTGTATAAAATTGTGTTGTTTAATTCCACATATTTGAAAATTTCCTTCTGACATTGTATTTTAGTTTCATTTCGTTGTGGTTTGAAAAGACACTTGGTATATGATTTCAACCTTAAATTAGTTAAGACTTGCTTTGTGCCCTAATACCGTAAAGCTCCATGTATATCTGGGAATGTGTGAGTGGTGCTGCTGTTGGGTGGAAAAGTTTTTATATGTCTATTTAGATTTTCTGGTCTATAGTGTTGCTTTACTATTCTTATTACTTATTTTTTTAAGAGAGAGAGAGAGAGAGAGAGAGAGAGAGAGAGAGAGAGAGAGAGATTTTTAATATTTATTTTTTAGTTTTCGGCGGACACAACATCTTTGTTTGTATGTGGTGCTGAGGATCAAACCCCGGCAGCATGCATGCCAGGCGAGCACGCTACTGCTTGAGCCACATCCCCAGCCCCATTATTACTTATTTTTTAATGGATGTTCTATCAATTTATGAAAATGGAGTATTTATAAACTCCTATGATTAATGCAATACTTTATATTTATATCTTCATTTCTTTCAATGTTTGTTTCAGACATTTGTGTACCCTGATGTGTATAATTGCTATGTATTCCTGGTAAATTGACCCCTTTAATTATTATGTAATATTGTTCTTTATCTCTTTGTATCAATTTTTGGCAATTTAATGTGCATTTTTTCTGATACGAGTATATCTACCCCTGCTCTCTTTTGGTTACCATTTGCAAGAAATATTTTCCCCATTTTTTTACTCTCAGGCTATGTGTGTTTTTAAATCTACAGTGAGTCTCTTATAAACAACATATAGTTGTATCTTAATTTTTAAAATATCTTCAGTCATTCTGTGTTTTGTGATTGGGGATTGAATCCATTTGCACTTGAAATAATTACTTATAGAGAAATACTTTTTTAAATTAATTTTTTAAATTTATATATAACAGCAGAATGCATTACAATTCTTATTATACATATAAAACACAATTTTTCATATCTCTGGTTGTATACAAAGTATATTCACACCAATTTTTGTCTTCATACATGTACTTTGAATAATAATTTCCATCACATTCCACTGTCATTTCTAACCCCATGCCCTCTCCCTTCCCTTCCAACTCCTCTGCCCTATCTAGAGTTCATCTATTCCTCCCATGCTCCCTCTCCCCACTATGAATCAGCCTCCTTATATCAGGTTGGCTAACTTCACTTAGCATTATCTTCTCTAACTTCATCCATTTACCTGCAAATGCCATGATTTTATTATCTTTTATTGCTGAGTAATATTCCATTGTGTATATATGCCACATTTTTTTAATCCATTCATCTATTGAAGGGCATCTAGATTGGTTCCACAATTTAGTTATTGTGAATTGTGCTGCTATAAACATTGATGTGACTGTGTCCCTGTAGTATGCTGTTTTTAAGTCCTTTGGGTATAGACTGAGGAGAGGGATATCTGGGTCAAATGGTGGTTCCATTCCCAATTTTCCAAGAAATCTCTATACTGCAGCCAATATGGAAAGCAGTATGGAGAAATACTTTTGATTACCATTTTATTCATTATCTTCTATCTGTTTTACAGCTGTTTGGAACACCCCTTCTCTCACTCTTTATATTTTCATGATTTCTTTTTTTAGTGACTGTTTTTATTTCTTTCTCCTTTTCCTTTGTCTATTTTCTGTAGGTATTTTCTTTTGATTACTATGGCTCTTACACAAAATATCTTATGTTCATAGCAACTGATTAAAAGCTGAGAATAAGTTACTTTCAATAATTAGATTGAAAACCAATAGTTTTCTACTTTATACTAATTCTACTTTTTACAATAATTCTACTTTTTACTTTCACCCTATATCTTGTTATTAATATCACAAATAATGTTTTCATATTGTGTATCCATTAGTGTATCTTTAGAGTTATAATTATTTTTGTTCTTTTGTCTTTTAGCTCTAATGCCATAAGTAAAAGTGATTCATGCACCACCATTATAGCACTGTAGTATTCCATATTTGTATATCTACTTTTATTCTTGGGCTTTACACTTACCCCTTGGGCTTTATACTTTCATGTACTTCCATGTTACTGTCTAGCATGGTTTAATTTCAACCTGAAGGACGCTTTTTATCATTTCTTATAAAACACATATACTGGTGATGAACTCCTCAGTTTTTGTATATCTGGAAAAGCACTTTTATTACTAAAAGTAAATAGAATGAAGGAGACTTTTTCCAGATGTAGTATTCTTGGTTGACAGTTTTGTTACTTCAGCACTTTGACTGTATCATCCCATGCCCATCTGGCCCTCTAGATTTCTGCTGAGAAATCCACCGATAGTCTTAGGAGTTCTCCCTTGTATGTGATAAGTCACTTCTCTCTGGCTGCTTTCAAAATTCTCTTTTGCCTTTGACTTTGACAGCTTGATTACAATTTCCTTCAGTGTTTATGTCTTTATAATCACTTCAGTCATGATCCTTTGGGTTTCCTGAATCCGGATATCTATTTTCTTCCAGAGATTTGGAAGTTTAGGCCATCATTTCTTTAGACAACCTTTCTTTCCTCTTTCTTTCTCTTCTCTTTCTTGAACTCATGCAAATACTTATATTAGTCTCCTTGATGGGATTTCTTAGGCTTTTCTCACTGTTTTCCATTTTGTGCTGAGGATTTAACCCAGGGGCATTTTACCACTGAGATACATTCCCATTTCTTTTTATTTTGAGATAGGTTCTCACTAAGTTGTTTAGGGCCTCATTAAGTTGCTGAGGGTTGCCTTGAACTTCTGATCTTCTTCTCTCAGCCTCTGAGCCACTGGGATTACAGGCATACACCACTGAGCTCAACTTTATTCATTTTTATTGTTGCCCATCTGAGCTATCTTTGAGTTCACTGATTCTTTTTGGTTGATCGAGTCTACTATTGAACACTTCTAGTGAATCTCTAGTACTATTATTGTGTTCTTTAGCTCTAAGATTTCTGTGGATGTTTAAAAACTTTTCTACCACTTTCTTGATATTCTCATTCTGTTGGTTTATTATTTTCCTGAGCTGATTGAAGATCTTTATCACAATTATTTTGAATTCCTTGTCAGGAATTTATATATATCCATTTCTTTATAGTCAGCTGCTGGGTATTTCTTTTGTTCCTATAATTGAGCCATGTTTTCCCATTTCTTTATGTGCCTTACAACTTTGTGTTTGGAGTTGTGCATTGGAAAAATAGCCATTTCTCTTGTTCTTCTCACAAAAATATTTTGTCCAGCAAAAGATTTTCACCAATTATCTTAGTTAAAGATTCTGGGCCCTCTCAAACACTTTTTTGGGGATGCTTCTTCTCTGGGCTTATATATGGCATCTCCCAATTAAAGCAGTTTGATGGTTTCCTTTTCAGAGTTTGTAGCCTCTTACTCCCTCTAGTGTCTTTTTTCAGTGTTACAAATTCTATAGTGCTACCATTAATAATTAAGCTGTCTTTTGTTTCCTGTGGCCCTGGGTGTGTCAGTTTCTCATCAGTGCTCTGAATCAGGTAAGCCAGAAAACCAGTCCCTCTGGAAGCTCTCTGAACAGCTGGGATGTTTGACACTTCCACTCATCTCTTGCCCTCCTCAGATCCACTGGGCCTTTCCTCCAAATTAAGACAGACTGTGCTGGTTTCTGCCTGTGCTATTACAAATTCTCTGGCACTGCTGAAAGCTGCTGAACTTACTTTTGATCTCAGCAGCCCCTAGACATCCACAGTAGACGGATTCCCTAAGAGCACTCTGTATTAGATGAGATAGAACTCAGCTTCTCAGGTAGGCCCTCAAAAGACAGGACTCTGGACATATATATTCTACTCTTATCTCCCAAGAAAGAAGCTGCAAGTTGGGCTTTCCCCCACAAAGATGTGCTGGCTTGGGGAGGGAACTGGCATGGTTGAGATGGAATGGCTTTTCTTCCTTCTTTCTTAGACAGCATCTTTCTATGTTGCCTAGGCTTTACTTGAGCTTGTGATCTTTTTGTCTCAGCCTCCTGAGTAGCTGGAGTCATATGTATGTTCCTTTGTGTCCAGTACACAAATTTTAATGTACTATTATTCTTGGATTTAACATTGCTTGGGATATTGTAACTCCCTAGTTGATTTCTATAGTTCTCAAAAACACTTTTTGCCCTGTGTTGTTTTTTAGTCAGGTTGGATGAGGGATGGTGGATTCATCTTGCTGATCTCACTCTCCCACATTTCCCAAGTAAGGAGAAATGAAAACTTACTTCATACTTGTATGTGCAAAGATGCACACCTTCCACCCTCTTATCTTACCTTTGGCTACATTCTTCTTTATGCAATCCTTCCAACAAAGTGCCTTGTTTCTCAATATTGTTCTACCCTGAGGTTCTGTGAATTATACCACTGTTATATCCAGGCCATGAGTATTCTTGCTCTGGGCTTTGCATTGGAGAATCATATCGTAAACACAAAAAGACAGCTTTGTTCCAGAACACATGGGCACCTCTGTCTCTCAGGATCTAGTGTTCAGGGCTAAGATCCTGAACCCATGACATGTTCAGTGCTAGACTAAATGGGTTGTGGTATGACAATCAACACTAGCTTTACTACTGTTACATTTGGAGTGTGGATGAGCAGGTGTGTTCCAAAGGGGGCTGCACTTCAGCACCCTACTGATCACACCTGTGTAAGCTCTTTGTGGAGTGCTCTAGAAGCACAGTGCTTAGCCAAGGAAGGAGGGTGAGGAAGAGAATGTGGCTGATGGTCCCTAAATGGCATCTTCTGATTGTAGAGTCTTTGTCTTTAGTTAGAGATGATCCTTTTGTTCTCTTGTGGCTGCTATTCTCTAAATGGCCTCAAGCAAGCTGCAGAATGACTACTATGATTACACAAGCCCATGAATAATTTCATTGCTGTAAAAATATTAGGTTTGAGAAAATCTGATTAATATCCCAACCCAGGCACATTTTCAGAAAATGTATTTCAGCATTACCATTGTCCATGAAAGACAAGAGGGCTCTTCATTTTTTTTTATCCAGAGTATACAAAGAACTCAAAAAATTAAACAATAAGATAACAAATAACCCAATCAACAGATGGGCCAAGGACCTGAACAGACACTTCTCAGAGGAGGACATACAATCAATCAACAAGTACATGAAAAAATGCTCACCATCTCTGGCAGTCAGAGAAATGCAAATCAAAACCACCCTAAGATACCATCTCACTCCAGTAAGATTGGCAGCCATTATAAAGTCAAACAACAACAAGTGCTGGCGAGGATGTGGGGAAAAGGGTACTCTTGTACATTGCTGGTGGGACTGCAAATTGGTGCGGCCAATCTGGAAAGCAGTATGGAGATTCCTGGGAAAGCTGGGAATGGAACCACCATTTGACCCAGCTATTGCCCTTCTTGGACTATTCCCTGAAGACCTTAAAAGAGCATGCTACAGGGATACTGCCACATCGATGTTCATAGCAGCACAATTCACAATACTTAGACTGTGGAACCAACCCAGATGCCCTTCAATAGATGAATGGATAAAAAAAATGTGGCATTTATACACAATGGAGTATTACACAGCACTAAAAAATGACAAAATCATGGAATTTGCAGGGAAATGGATGGCATTAGAGCAGATTATGCTAAGTGAAGCTAGCCAATCCCTAAAAAACAAATGCCAAATGTCTTCTTTGATATAATGAGAGCAACTAAGAACAGAGCAGGGAGGAAGAGCAGGAGGAAAAGATTAACATTAAACAGAGACATGAGGTGGGAGGGAAAGGGAGAGAAAAGGGAAATTGCATGGAAATGGAAGGAGACCCTCATTGTTACACAAAATTACATATACGAGGTTGTGAGGGGAATGGGAAAAAATCAAGGAGAGAAATGAATTACAGTAGATGGGGTAGAGAGAGAAGATGGGAGGGGAGGGGAGGGGGGATAGTAGAGGATAGGAAAGGTAGCAGAATACAACAGTTACTAATATGGCATTATGTAAAAATGTGGATGTGTAACCGATGTGATTCTGCAATCTGTATTTGGGGTAAAAATGGGAGTTCATAACCCACTTGAATCTAATGTATGAAATATGATATGTCAAGAGCTTTGTAATGTTTTGAACAACCAATTAAAAAAATCAACTAAACCAAAATGGATTAAAGATTTAAATGCAAAACCTAAAACTATGAGATTACTGGAAGAAGACATGGAGAAATGTTTGTGGACATTGGAATGGACAAGGATTTTTTAAAAAGACCCCCTCTACACAGGAAACAAAACCCCAAACAGACAAAAGGGATTACATAGAAGTAAAAAGCTTTTATTTAGCAAAGGAAACAACAGAGTAGGAGCAGCATACAGAATGGAAGACATATTTGCGAACTATACATCTGACCATGGGCTGATATCCAGATTTTATAAAGAACTCCAAAAACTCAATAGCAAAAAAACATATATTTTGATCAAGAAGTAGGCAATAGATCTAAATAATGATTTCTTAAATGATGATATACAAATGGCCAACAGGTACATGCAAAAAAAAATACTTGACATAATTTTCATCAGGGAAATGAAAATCAAATCCACAATGAACTATCACCTCACCCTAGTAAGAATGACCATTACCAAAAAGACTAAGGTTAACAAGTACTGGTGAAAATATGGAGAAAAAGGAACACTTGTACAGTGTTGGTGGAAATATAAATTAGTAGTCATTAAAATGTTACTAATTACTAATAAAATTACTAATTATAATCTTTAATGTTTCATTTTAATAACTATAAAAGTGATTTGAATTTTTTCTTTGTGAAAATGTTTAGAGAGCTTATATTTATAAATGGCAAAAATCAGAAACAACTTCAGTAAATGAATATATAAACAAACTGTTGGTTGATGATGAATAAACAATGTAAACAATTCATAGAACTATCCATTAAAATATCTGAATATTATTGCATACGAATTCTATGTCAACAAAAAATGTAGAAAATTGATAGAGGACAGAAAATGTTTGAGGAAATGAAAAGAATATTCTTCAGAATGAAGAAAAAAATAAGCCTTTTCAGATCAAAAGAATTGATAGATTGCAGTACAACCTAGGTAAGAAAAAAAATCTGAACAACAAAACCCTTATAAACTGACATGTAATTTTGAAAAGAATACTAAAGAAAAGGAGAAAATTTCAAAATCCTGAGGAAGAAAGAAGTAAAAACACAATGGAATGAAATTAATATAGCAGCAACACTGGATAAAATAAATACTTTCTTTTTATTATTTTTTGGCGCTGGGGATTGAACCCAGGGGAGGTTTACAACTGAGCTGCATCCCCAGCTCTTATTTTTTGAGACAGGGTCTCATTAAGTTATCTGTGGAGGGTGATCTTTTTTTCCTTTGTATTATTTAATGTTTTAATTTTAGATATACATGATAGAGTGCATTTGACATATTATACATACACGGACTATGCCTTATTCTAATGATACCGTTCTTTGGTTGAACATGATGTAAAGATTCACTGTGGTGTATTCGTATAAGAACACAGAAAAGTTATGTCCAATTCATCCCACTGTATTTCCTATTCCTATTTTCTTCCCTTCCCTTCATTCTCCTGCGTCTAATCCATGAACATCTATTCTTCCCCTCCTCCCACTATTGTGTGTTAGTGTCCACATATCAGAGAGAACATTCAATCTTTGATTTTTGGGGTTGACTTATTTCATTTAACATGATAATTTCCATACCCATTCATTTGCCAGCAAATGTCATAAAACCATTCTTTCTTATGGCTAAGTAATATTCCATTGTGCATATTTCACATTTTATTTTTCAATTCATCTGTTTAAGAGCACCTAAGTTGGATCTGTAACTTAGCTATTGTGAGTTGAGTTGCTATGAGCATCGATGTGGCTGCGACACTGCAGTATGCTAATTTTAACACCTTTGCATATATAGTGAGGAGTGAGATAACTGGGTCAAATGGTGGTTCCATTCCTAGTTATTTGAGAAATCTCCATATTGTTTTCCCGAGTGGTTGCACCAATTTGCAGACTCACCAGCTATGTGTGAATGTAACTTTTCCCCCAATATCCTCACCATCATTTATTGTTGCTTGTATTCTTGATTATTGCCCTTCTGAATGGGGTGAGATGAACTCTCAGTGTAGTTTTAATTTGCATTTCCCTAATTGATAGAGACATTGAACATTTTTTCATCCATTGTTGACCACTCATATTTCTTTTTCTGTGAGGTACCTGTTTAGTTCCTTTGCTCATTTATTGATTGAGATATTTGGGTTTTTTTTGGCCTTAAGGTTTTTTTAGTTCTTTATATATCCTGGAGATTAATGCTTAATCTGAGGTGCAGGTGTTAAAGATTTTTCTCCCATTCTATAGGGTCTCTCTTTATCTCTTGATTCCTTTGTTGTGAAGAAGGTACTTAGTTTGGTACCATCCTATTTATAGATTTTTTTTTTGAAAATTAAATAAATTGGGAATGCCTAGGTAATAGAATATTATGAAGATAACAAAAGCCTATGGATTGTATATTTAATAGTATAGATTTTTAAATTTGTTCTTTTTAGTTATACATGACAGTAGAATGTATTATGACATATCATACATACCTGGAGTATCACTTCCCATTCTTGTGGTTGTAAATGATTGATGTGGAGTTACATTGGTCATATATTCATATATGAATATAGGAAAGTTATTTCCATTTCATTCTACTGTCTTTCCCATCCCCATCCCCTCTTCATTTCCCCCATTCCCCACTGTCTGATCTGGCAAACCTCCACTCCTACCCCCCTCACCTATTGTGAGTCAGCATCTGTGTATCAGAGAGAACATTTGGCCTTTTTTTTGGGGGGGGGATTGGCTTATTTCACTTAGCATGACAGCCTCCAATTCCATCCATTTACCACCAAATACCTTAATTTCATTCTTCTTTATGACTGCGTTGTGTATATATATACAACTTCCACTGGGTATATGTACCACATTTTCTTTATCCATTCATCTAATGAGGAGGACCTAGGTTAGTTCCATGGCTTAGCTATTGTGAATTGAGATGCTATGAACATTGATGTGGCTATGTCACAAGAAGGCTGACTTTAAGTCCTTTGGGTATATACTGAGGAGTGGGATATCTGGATCAAATGGTGGTTTCATTCCAAGTTTTCTAAGGAATCTCCATACGGCTTTCCAGAGTAGTTGTACTAATTTGCAGTCACACCAGCAATGTAGGGGTGTACCTTTTCTCCTACATCCTCGCCAACATTTAATTGCTACTTATATTCTGATAATTGCCATTCTGATTGGAGTGAGAGGAAATCTCAGTGTAGTTTTAATTTGCATTAAATTTGCTAGAGATATTGAACATTTTTTTCACATATTTGTTGACCATTTGTATTTCTTCTGTGAAATGTCTATTCAGTTCCTTTGCCAATTTATTGATTGGGTTATTTGGGTTTTGGGGTATTAAGTGTTTGGAGTTCTTTATATATCCTGGAGATTAATGCTCTATCTGAGGTGCAGGTGGCAAAGATTTTCTCCCACTCTATAGGCTCTCTTTTCATGTTCATGTTCTTGATTTTTTTCCTTAGCTGAGAAGAAGCTTTTTAGTTTCATACAATCCCTTTTTAAAAAATTTTTTTATTGTTGGTTGTTCAAAACATTACATAGTTCTTGATATATCATATTTCACACTTTGATTCAAGTGGGTTATGAACTCCTATTTTACCCCGTATACAAATTGCAGAATCACATCAGTTACACATCCATTGATTTACATATTGCCATACTAGTGTCTGTTGTGTTCTGCTGCCTTTCCTATCCTCTATTATCCCCCCTCCCCTCCCCTCCCCTCCACTCTTCTCTCTCTACCCCCTCTACTGTCATTCATTTCTCCCCCTTGTATTATTTTCCCCTTTCCCCTCACTTCCTCTTGTATGAAATTTTGTATAACCCTGAGGGTCTCCTTCCATTTCAATGCAATTTCCCTTCTCTCTCCCTTTACCTCCCACCTCTCATCCCAGTTTAATGTTAATCTTCTTCTCATGCTCTTCGTCCCTACTCTGTTCTTAGTTACTCTCCTTATATCAAAGAAGACATTTGGCATTTGTTTTTTAGGGATTGGCTAGCTTCACTTAGCATAATCTGCTCTAATGCCATCCATTTCCCTGCAAATTCTATGATTTTGTCATTTTTTAATGCAGAGTAATACTCCATTGTGTATAAATGCCACATTTTTTTTTATCCATTCCTCTATTGAAGGGCATCTAGGTTGGTTCCACAGTCTTGCTATTGTGAATTGTGCTGCTATGAACATCGATGTAGCAGTGTCCCTATAGCATGCTCGTTTTAGGTCTTTAGGGAATAGACCTAGAAGGGGAATAGCTGGGTCAAATGGTGGTTCCATTCCCAGCTTTCCAAGAAATCTCCATACTGCTTTCCAAATTGGATGCACCAGTTTGCAGTCCCACCAGCAATGTACAAGTGTACCCTTTTCCCCACATCCTTGCCAGCACTTGTTGTTGTTTGACTTCATAATGGCTGCCAATCTTACTGGAGTGAGATGGTATCTTAGGGTGGTTTTGATTTGCATTTCTCTGACTGCTAGAGATGGTGAGCATTTTTTCATGTACTTGTTGATTGATTGTATGTCGTCCTCTGAGAAGTGTCTGTTTAGGTCCTTGGCCCATTTGTTGATTGGCTTATTTATTATCTTATTGTCTAATTTTTTGAGTTCTTTGTATACTCTAGATATTAGGGCTCTATCTGAAGTGTGAGGAGTAAAGATTTGTTCCCAGGATGTAGGCTCCCTATTTACCTCTCTTATTGTTTCTTTTGCTGAGAAAAAACTTTTTAGTTTGAGTAAGTCCCATTTTTTTGATTCTAGTTATTAACTTTTGTGCTCTGGGTGTCCTATTGAGGAATTTGGAGCCCAACCCCACAGTATGTAGATCGTAGCCAACTTTTTCTTCTATCAGACGGCATGTCTCTGATTTGATATCAAGCTCCTTGATCCATTTTGAATTCACTTTTGTGCATGGGGAGAGAAAGGGATTCAGTTTCATTTTGTTGCATATGGATTTCCAGTTTTCCCAGCACCATTTGTTGAAGATGCTATCCTTCCTCCATTGCATGCTTTTAGCCCCTTTATCAAATATAAGATAGTTGTAGTTTTGTGGATTGGTTTCTGTGTCCTCTATTCTGTACCATTGGTCCACCCGCCTGTTTTGGTACCAGTACCATGCTGTTTTTGTTACTATTGCTCTGTAGTATAGTTTGAAGTCTGGTATTGCTATACCGCCTGATTCACACTTCTTGCTTAGCATTGTTTTTGCTATTCTGGGTCTTTTATTTTTCCATATGAATTTCATGATTGCTTTCTCTATTTCTACAAGAAATGCCGTTGGGATTTTGATTGGCATTGCATTAAACCTATAGAGAACTTTTGGTAATATCGCCATTTTGATGATGTTAGTTCTGCCTATCCATGAACAGGGTATATTTTTCCATCTTCTAAGATCTTCTTCTATTTCTCTCTTTAGGGTTCTGTAGTTTTCATTGTATAAGTCTTTCACCTCTTTTGTTAGGTTGATTCCCAAGTATTTTATTTTTTTTGAAGATATTGTGAATGGAGTGGTTGTCCTCATTTCCATTTCAGAGGATTTGTCGCTGATATACAGGAATGCCTTTGATTTATGCGTGTTGATTTTAAATCCTGCCACTTTGCTGAATTCATTTATTAGCTCTAATAGTTTCTTTGTAGACCCTTTTGGGTCTGCTAGGTATAGAATCATGTCATCTGCAAATAGTGATAATTTAAGTTCTTCTTTTCCTATTTTGATGCCTTTAATTTCTTTCGTCTGTCTAATTGCTCTGGCCAGTGTTTCGAGAACTATGTTGAACAGAAGTGGTGAGAGAGGGCATCCCTGTCTTGTTCCAGATTTTAGAGGGAATGCCTTCAATTTTTCTCCATTCAGAATGATGCTAGCCTGAGGCTTAGCATAGATTGCTTTTACAATATTGAGGTATGTTCCTGTTAACCCTAGTTTTTCTAGAGTTTTGAACATAAAGGGATGCTATACTTTGTCGAATGCTTTTTCCGCATCTATCGAGATGATCATATGGTTCTTATTTTTAAGTCTATTGATGTGGTGAATAACATTTATTGATTTCCGTATATTGAACCAGCCTTGCATCCCAGGGATGAATCCTACTTGATCATGGTGCACAATTTTTTTGATATGTTTTTGTATCCGATTCGCCAGAATTTTATTGAGGATTTTTGCATCTAGGTTCATTAGAGATATTGGTCTGTAGTTTTCTTTCTTTGAAGTGTCTTTGTCTGGTTTAGGTACCAGGGTGATGTTGGCCTCGTAGAATGAATTTGGAAGTTCTCCCTCTTTTTCTATTTCCTGAAGTAGCTTGAAAAGTATTGGTATTAGTTCCTCTTTAAAGGTTTTGTAAAACTCTGCTGTATACCCATCCGGTCCTGGGCTTTTCTTAGTTGGTAGTCTTTTGATGGTTTCTTCTATTTCCTCAATTGATATTGGTCTGTTTAGGTTGTCTATATCCTCCTGACTCAATCTGGGCAGATCATATGACTTAAGAAATTTATCGATGCCTTCACTATCTTCTAATTTATTGGAGTATAAGGATTCAAAATAATTTTTGATTATCTTCTGTATATCTGAAGTGTCTGTTGTGATATTGCCTTTTTCATCCCGTATGCTAGTAATTTGAGTTCTCTCTCTTCTTCTCTTCGCTAGCATGGCTAAGGGTCTGTCGATTTTGTTTATTTTTTCAAAGAACCAACTTTTAGTTTTGTCAATTTTTTCAATTGTTTCTTTTGTTTCGATTTCGTTAATTTCAGCTCTGATTTTAATTATTTCTTGCCTTCTACTTCTTTTGCTGTTGTTTTGCTCTTCTTTTTCTGGGATTTTGAGATGAAGTATGAGATCATTTATTTGTTGGTTTTTTCTTTTTTTAAGGAATGAACTCCAAGCAATGAATTTTCCTCTTAGAACTGCTTTCAATGTGTCCCATAGATTCCGATATGTTGTGTCAGTGTTTTCATTAATCTCTAAGAATTTTTTAATTTCCTCCTTGATGTCTTCTATAACCCATTGATCATTCAGTAACCTATTGTTCATTCTCCAAGTGATGTATTCTTTTCCCTTCCTTCTTTTATCGTTGATTTTCAGTTCCATTCCATTATGATCAGATAGGATGCATGGTATTATCTCTACTCCTTTGTATTGTCTAAGAGTTTCCCTGTGACATAATATATGATCTATTTTTGAGAAGGATCCATGTGCTGCTGAGAAAAAAGTGTAACTGCTTGATGTTGGGTGGTATATTCTATATATGTCAATTAAGTCTAGGTTATTAATTGTGTTATTGAGTTCTATAGTTTCCTTATTCAACTTTTGTTTGGAAGATCTGTCCAGTGGCGAGAGAGGTGTGTTGAAGTGTCCCATGATTATTGTATGGTGGTCTATTAGACTCTTGAACTTGAGAAGAGTTTGTTTGATGAACATAGCTGCACCATTGTTTGGGGCATATATATTTATGATTGTTATGTCTTGTTGGTGTATGGTTCCCTTGAGCAGTATGTAGTGTCCCTCTTTATCCGTTTTGATTAACTTTGGCTTGAAATCTATTTTATTTGATATGAGTATGGACACTCCTGCTTGTTTCCGAAGTCCATATGAGTGATATGATTTTTCCCAACCTTTCACCTTCAGCCTATGTATGTCTTTTCCTATCAAATGCATCTCCTGTAGGCAGCATATTGTTGGGTCTTGTTTTGTGATCCATTCTACTAGCCTGTGTCTCTTGATTGGTGAGTTTAAGCCATTAACATTTAGGGTTATTATTGAGATATGGGTTGTTGTTCCAGCCATATTTGTTTATTTATGTTACTAAACATGGTTTGTTTTCCTCTTTGATTATTTTCGCCCCTTTACTGTCCTACCTCCCACTGTTGGTTTTCATTGTTATTTTCCATTTCCTCTTCCTGTAATGCTTTGGCAAGGATGTTTAGAAGAGATGGTTTTCTAGCTGCAAATTCTTTAAACTTTTGTTTATCGTGGAAGGTTTTAATTTCATCTTCCATCCTGAAGCTTAATTTCGCTGGATACACAATTCTTGGTTGGAACCCATTTTCTTTCAGTGTTTGAAATATGTTATTCCAGGATCTTCTAGCTTTCAGAGTCTGTGTTGAAAGATCAGCTGTTATCCTGATTGGCTTACCCCTAAATGTAATCTGCTTCCTTTCTCTTGTAGCTTTTAAAATTCTCTCCTTATTCTGTATGTTGGGCATCTTCATTATAATGTGTCTAGGTGTGGATCTCTTATGATTTTGCACATTCGGCGTCCTGTAGGCTTCTAGGATTTGGGATTCTGTCTCATTCTTCAAGTCTGGGAAGTTTTCTTGTATTATTTCATTGAATAGACTGCTCATTCCTTTGGTTTGGAGCTCTGTACCTTCCTGTATCCCAATGACTCTTAAGTTTGGTCTCTTAATGTTATCCCATATTTCTTGGATGTTCTGCTCATGGTTTCTTAACAGTCTTGCTGAGCTGTCTATGTTCTTTTCAAGTTGAAATACTTTGTCTTCATTGTCTGATGTTCTATCTTCTAAGTGTTCTACTCTGCTGGTACTATTCTCAATTGAGTTTTTAAGTTGGTTTATTGCTTCCTGCATATCTAGGATTTCTGTTTGTTTGTTTTTTATAACCTCTATCTCCCTGTATAGTTGATCTTTTGCTTCTTGGATTTGTTTATGTAATTCATTGTTGAAGTGATCTTTCATTGTCTGATTTTGCTGTCTGATGTCTTCCTTGAGACTCCAGATCATCTGAAGCATGTATATCCTGAATTCTTTATCTGACATTCCATCTGCTGCAGATATTACCTCTTCTAATGTTGAGTTGACCTGCATTGCTTGTGGTCCTTTCTTTCCTTGTCTCTTCATACTGTTCGCGTTTCTTTCTGCTTGGTGATACTGTTGTGCTATTGAATTTCCCCCTATATATTTATATTGCTCTTGTATAGTTGCAAAATCTCTCTCGCAGGTGTGGGCAGCGGCTCTGCCCCTCCTCCAATTGGGGCAATGTGCCTACCATGCCGGCAGGCCGCTGGGCCTGTTCTGCCGGTCGGTAGCAGGTCCGCCTACCTTGCAGGCACGGGCGTCGGCTCTGCCCCTCTGCAGGCTGCTGGGCCTGTTCTGTCGGTGGTCGCAGTTCTGCCTACTTTGCAGGCGCGGGGGGAGGGGGCGGCTCTGCCCCTCAGCAGGCCGCTGGGCCTGTTTTGCCGGTGGGTCGCAGGCCCGCCTACCTTGCAGGCATGGTTGGCAGCTCTGCCCCTCCGTGGGCCACTGGGCCTGTTCTGTCTGTTGTCACAGCTCCGCCTACCTTGCAGGCGCTGGGGGAGGGGGCGGCTCTGCCCCTCAGCAGGCCGCTGTGTCTGTTCTGTTGGTGGTCACAGTTCTGCCTACCTTGCAGGCGCGGGGGGAGGGGGTGGCTCTGCCCCTCAGCAGGCCGCTGGGCCTGTGCTGTCAGTGGTCACAGTTCCGCCTACCTTGCAGGCACGGGGGGAGGGGGCCGCTCTGCCGCTCAGCAGGCCACTGGGCCTGTTCTGCCGGGGGGGTCGGAGGTCCGCCTACCTTGCAGGCGTGGTTGGCAGCTCTGCCCCTCCGCGGGCCACTGGGCCTGTACTGTCAGTGGTCACAGTTCTGCCTACCTTGCAGGCGCGGGGGGAGGGGGCGGCTCTGCCCCTCTGCAGGCCGCTGGGCCTGTTCTGTTGGTGGTCGCAGTTCTGCCTACTTTGCAGGCGCGGGCAGCAGCACTGCCCCTCTGCAGGCCGCTGGGCCTGTTCTGCCGGTGGGTCGCAGGTCCGCCTACCTTGCAGGCGCGGGGGGGTGGCTCTACCCTTCCGCAGACCGCTGGGCCTGTTCTGTCTGTCGGTTGCAGGTCTGGCCTGTTCTGTTGGTGGTCGCAGGTCTGCCTACCTTGCAGGTGCGTGGGGCAGCTCTGCCCCTCCGCGGGATGCTGGGCCTGTTCTGTTGGTGGTCACAGTTCCGCCTACCTTGCAGGTGCGGGGTGAGGGGGCGGCTCTGCCCCTCAGCAGGCCGCTGGGCCTGTTTTGCTGGTGGGTCGCAGGCCCGCCTACCTTGCAGGCCTGGTTGGCAGCTCTGCCCCTCCGCGGGCCACTGGGCCTGTTCTGTCTGTGGTCACAGCTCCGCCTACCTTGCAGGCGCGGGGTGAGGGGGCGGCTCTGCCCCTCAGCAGGCCGCTGCGCCTGTTCTGTTGGTGGTCACAGTTCCGCCTACCTTGCAGGCGCGGGGGGAGGGGGCCGCTCTGCCGCTCAGCAGGCCGCTGGGCCTGTTCTGCCGGGGGGGGTCAGAGGTCCGCCTACCTTGCAGGCGTGGTTGGCAGCTCTGCCCCTCCGCGGGCCACTGGGCCTGTACTGTCAGTGGTCACAGTTCCGCCTACCTTGCAGGCGCGGGGGGAGGGGGCGGCTCTGCCCCTTAGCAGGCCGCTGGGCCTGTTCTGCTGGTGGTCACAGTTCAATCCCTTTTTTTTTGATTCTTGATTTTACTTCTTGTGCTTTAAGAGTCTTGTTGAGGAATTCAATTCCTAAGACAACATAAGGGTGATTTGGGCCTACTTTTTCTTCTAGTAGGTGCAGGGTCTCTGATCTAATTCCTAGGTCCTTGACCCATGTAAGAGTTGAGTTTTGTGCAGGCTGAGAGATGGGGGTAAATTTCACTCTGGTATATATGGATTTCCAGTTTTCTCAGCACCATTTGTTGTAAAATCTATCTTTTCTTCAATATATGTTTATGTTGCCTTTGTTTATTATGAGATAACTGATTTATGTGGGTTTGTCTCTGTGCTGTCTATTCTGTTCCACTGGTCTTCATGTCTGTTTTTGTGCCAGTACCATGCTGCTTTTGTTATTATAGCTTTGTAGTACAATTTAAGTTCTGCAATTGTGATGTCTCCTGCTTCACTTTTCTTGCTAAGGAGGTGCCATGGCTATTCTGGTTGTCTTATTTTTTCACATGAATTTCACTACTTCTTTTTATATTTCTGTGGATGTCATAGGAGTTTTATTAGAAATTGCATTAAATATATATAGCACTTTTGATAGTATCACCATTTTGACAATATCAATTCTGCCTATTGAAGAACATGGGAGATCTTTCTATTTATCTTCTAAGATATTTTTCAATTTCTTTCTTTAGAGTTCTATAATTTTCATTATACGGGTTGTTCTCCTATTTTGTTAGATAAATTCCCAAGGTTTTTTTTTTTTTTTTTTTTGAAGCTATTGTGAATGGGGTAGTTTTCCTAATTTCTCTTTCAGCTGATTCATCATTGGTATATAGGAACACAATTGATTTATGGGTGTTGATTTTATATCATGCTACTTTGCTGAATTCATTATGAGTTTTAGAAGTTTTCTGGGTCTTCTAAATATAGCATCATGTCATTGGCAAATAGAGATAGTTTGAGTTCTTCTTTTCCTATTCATATCCCTTTAATTTCTTTTGTCTAATTGCTCTGGCTAGTGTTTCAAGATCTTTGTTGAATAGAAGTGGTGAAAGAGGGCATATCTATCTTTTTCCAGTTTTTAGAGGGAATGCTTTTAGTTTTTCTCCATTTAGAATAATTTTGGCCTTGGGTCTAACTTATGTAGCATTACAATGTTGAGGTATGTTCATACTATCTCAAGATTTTCAAGTGTTTTAAACATGAATGAATGCTGTATTTTGTCAGTTTTTTTCAACATCTATTGAGAGAATCATGTGTTTCTTGTTTTTAAGTTTATTTATGTGGTAAATTACACTTATTATTTTTCATATGTTGAACCAAGCTTGCATCCCTGGGATGAAACCCACTTGATCATGGTGCACTATCTTTTAAATGTGTTTTTGTATGTAATTTGCCAGTATTTTATTTTAAAAGTTTGTATTTAATTTCTTCAGGGATATTGGTCTGAAGTTTTCTTTTCTTGATGTGTCTCTGGTTTTGGTATGAGGATGATACTAGCTTCATAGAATGAAATCTGAAGGGACTCCTCCTTTTCTGTTTTATGGAATAATTTGAGGAGGATTGGTGTTAGTTCTTCTTTGAGGTTCTGGTAGAAATTTCCTGAGGATCCATCTGGTCCTGGGCTTTACTTTATTGGTAGGCTTTTGTTGGTATCTCCAATTTCATTGCTTGAATTAATCTGTTTAAATTTTCTATGTCTTCCTGATTCAGTTCGAGTAGGTCATATATCTATAGATATTTGTTGATGTCTTCAAAATTTTCTATTTTACTGGAGTATTTATTTTCAAAGTAGTTTCCGATTATTATCTGTATTCTAGTAGTGATATACTAGTGATATACTACTGATATATTACTGATACGGTGATATTTCCTCTTTCATTATGGATTTTAATAATTCGAATTTTTCTCTTTCTGGATTTTAGTAATTCGAATTTTTCTCTTTCTATTCATTATCTTGGCTAAGAGTTTATCAATTTCATTCATTTTTTTCAAAGAACTAGCTTTTTGTTTTGTTGATTTCTTAAATTTTTTTTTGTTTAAATTTCATTGATTTTTGGTTCTGATTTTAATTATTTCCTAACTTCTTCTACTGCTTTTGGTGTTGATTTGTTCTTTTTCTAGGGCTTTGAGTTGTAATGTTATGTTATTTATTTGTTATGTTATTTATTTCTATTCTTTAGTGAATGAGCTCAATGCAATGAATTTTCCTCTTAGAACCACCTTCATAGTGTCCCAGAGATTTTTGTGTAGTGTTGCTATTCTCATTTACCTCTAAGTATTTTTTTTTCATCTCTGATTTCTTCAGCTATTGATTGGTCATTCAATAGAACATTATTTAGTCTCCAGGTGTTAAAGTAGTTTATATATTTTATTTTATCATTGATTTCTAATTTCATTTCATTATGATATGATAGAGTATAATATATTTTCTCTATTTTTATGTATTTGCTAGGAGTTGCTTTGTGGCCTAAGATATGGTCTGTTTTATAGAAGGATCCATGTGCTGTTGAGAAGAAAGTGTATTCAGTCATTGATGGATGAAGTATTCTATATGTGCCTATATATGCCTTCTAGGTGGAAGACTACAAAGTGAGAAATTGATGTTAAAGTGAGAAATGATATTGGTATAATGTTTACAAAATATCATTTCCTTTATATTCAATGACTTGGGACTTGGGTTGCAAAAAATTTAGTGTTATTGTAAACTGCCTTAACGTGATGCCAGTTGCTTTATAGTGGTTGATCCTGATGATCTAAACAGAGATTTTCAAACTTGGCTGTACTGTGCAATTGCCTAGAATGCTTAAAAAAAAAAAAAAAAAGCAAGTAAGCAATCAAGAAGGCAGACAGACCAGATATGCTTGAGCCTCCTCCCCGGAGACGGAACCCAGGTATAGTCTCCCTTCCTTTCTTCCTAGCATGTCCATTGGTTTTAATTAATAGCCCAAATTGGGAGCAAGTGACTTAAGGAAAGGGGCAGGACTCCATTTCCAATTACTACTCTTCCACTATTGTCCAGTGACACTGGCTACTCAGTGTCCATTGTCTTTACCCCTCCTAATTCAAGCTCTGTTGTTTTCCTTATTGTGCTAACATGGTCTTGCCATTCTGCCCTCTTTATATAAGCCGTCTCAAGCTTTATCAGCCGGACAAATAAATTACTTCGACGGCAGAGTATCCCTTTATTGCCCCGACTTTCAGTGACTACTTCTTCCTCTATAATTTCCTTTCATACAATAGATGTACCCACCTGTGAGAGAAATGTGTACCCACAACGAGTTTTTAGGAAGTGCATGCTGCTGCCATTGCTAATTGTGTTCCTTGGTGAAGGTTAACAGATCTCCCACTTCGTGGAGGCAATGAAGAACAGGAGAAATCAGAAATCATTCATCTCTACATTTCTGTTTCTGCTCGAGTCATCTTTAGAGTAAAGACAAGAGTCCAGCCTGTTAAAGGGGGCTTCTAAAATGGTAGGTTTTCTGTTTTACTATCTTTATTACACTTGCAAACCATTGTGAGCAGATGTTAGATGAGGTGCTAAATTCATCACAGTGATAAATAGCTTAATGCCCAAATCACTGCCCTGGTAGTTCATATTATCTTTAAATACCATCTCATTTTATGAGCATTTGCTGATGGTTGAAAAATAATAGAGTCTAATGAAAATAGAACCAAGTCTTTGGTTTTGCTTTACAATGTTCTTGAGAATATGAAAGTGTACCTCTTGTTTCTAGATCACCTTTGTGATCTTCAAAATACCTCTCAATGTCCTCTTATTTGAAAAAGGAATCTTCACTCTACCCAAAGCTTACCTGAACCTTGATTTTTTTCTTTCATTCCTTCATTCATCTATTCATGACTCATTTGTTGAATATTCTGTTTCTCAAGAACTGTGTTAGGCCCTGTGAAAACCCTGAAGAATATGTGTGCCAGCTAAGTGCTTATAACTCTTATAGCCAGGGTTTTCAGAATAACAGAATAATAGTTACTTACAAAGTCCTCCACCTCACTTTATTTTAGACTCATTTTAATTTATTAGTGTGCTATTTCAGCTAAATAAGGCAGGATAAGTGCATTTTGAAAAATGAATCTTTTACCTGAAGTTTTAAAAAATGTTATCTTTGTGAATGTTTACAACTGCAAGGTAAATATATCCACATTCATGCAAACACAGACCTGTAAATATAATGCAAATGCACATAAGATATGTGTTTCGATGCATATGCAGACCCTTGTAACATGTCCATTTCAACACTAAATATTGAAATTCTCTTTAAAGATGCCAATAAGTTGGTAATTCATGGTAATTTTATTCTGTTCTAAAACCTTACAATAGTTCCAAGTATAACTGCTACATAATTTTCAGTGCTGATTTTGAAGCCTTATGTTAGAAATTGGATAATTACTGTGTAATTACATGGCTTTGGTATCTATGCACACTGATAGTGGCTGGAGGAGTGCTTGGTTCATTCTGTACACTTATAAATTATTCACCTGTTCTGCTGGAGTTCTTGAATTTACATTTATATATTTAAATACTATCTCATTTTGTGAGCATTTGCCCATGGCTGAAAAATAATGGAGTCTAATGAAAATTAAACCAAGTCATTGGTCTTTGCTTTACAATGTTCTTGAGATGTGAATCTCATTTTAAAATTATAATTTCTAATTTCTAGATCTCTTGGTGACCTAATCAATTCATTTGAATTTTAGAGGTTGAATGCTTTTCTGTAGTGTTTTGTTTTGTTTCTGGGACTATGACTTAGGTACAACAGATAGAGTTCTATGAAAACTTTAGAAGGAATGTCCACAGAGCTGTATTGGAAATATGAGGAGAGCAAAATGGCACCCAGTGTCTATTGTTCTTATTTGCTTATATGGAGGGCTTCAGTAATTTTTTCCTGTTCATTACCTTCTCTACCTCTAAGGACTATTTTTCTAACATGGCCTATTGTCCTGGTGGGAACATCAATAAGGTGATTTGCCATCCCCAGCTGGAATATGAATAGGAAGTCCACCCAATCTTAGAACCAGTATTGGAATTTGAATCTTGAGTGGAATGACAATGATGAAAAATGAAGCTGATTCATCATATAGGCTGTGCCTAGAGACATTATCCTACTGATTAGATTCCTCAAAAGGCTGTGGTATCTGTCATTCCTGAAGTTTTGCCCTGAACTTTTCTCTTAGATTCTATGTATTTTCTTATCCTTTCATCACATTATTTTGAGGGAGATGGAATCTCACATTATATATATTGTTTGCAATGTTTGCAATCCAAGAACCCTAATGAAATACGGAATTTCTGAGATAAACATAGATTCACAAAGATTTTTATATATTAGAATACACATAGAAGATCATTTAGTCCAAACCTCTTATTTTACAGATGAAGAAATAGAAACCCAGAAAGGTTAGCTGTCTTGTCTACATATCATACAGCGTTTGACAGCAGAGAGAGAAAAAAATTAGACTTCTTCAGTTTTACCAGTGTTTATCATTAGAATCAGATCCATAGATTATAAAGAGGAAAGAATTCTTAAAAAGAGAACCAGGTCCTGGTTGTTAAATTTTACTTACTGTCAGAGAATTATAATACTCTCTTCCATTTTTCTGATTTCTTGACTATTTTCCTTGAGATTTAAGACTTAGAAAAGTATGATTTTCTTAAGAAATACTCAGAAGAAATTCTGATGTGGAAACAGTAGTATACATGCTAAGCCTACTAATTGGTTCTTGATTTCATATTGGACTATCCTCTTCAATACCCAGTCTTTCATATAATTGGAGTCAAATCTCATGTTCCTGCTTGTGTGTTCTTTCTTAGGCAAAAGCAGTTCTGTTTCCAGCTATGCTTTTCAGTCCCTTCATCATACTTTCCCCTAAAATGTTAAGGAGGAAGTGTTGCTTGTACTGGCAAAGAATGCCCAGAAATACTGAGATTCATCATCCCCAACTTCCTCGGAATCTCTCCATATCACTACCCTTCCTTTAAGGATCTCACTCTCATTTTGATTCATTCCTTTAATATTAGATTTTTATCTGGTTTTCTGAAAACTCTACCTATAGCTCCCAGAGATGAGGGTTTCTTTCAGTGTAGTAATAGGAGCTTTTTGGTTCTTTAATCATACTTTGAAGTGGGAGTTTAAAGCCCTAAGTTCATCATCCTTCCCCTGTCCACACCAATTTTCCATCACTCTTAGAAACAACATAATGACTCTTTAAAACAACATAATGACTCTTTGCATTTATTAAAATGTTCTATGACAGTAGCTATTTTGGAATCCAAGGAATTCTCTTCTATAGGTCCTTGATTCTAGATGCTACAAGTGGTAATTCAGGGAATTATTTTCCACCTCATGCTATGGTCTAGCAGTGCCCCCTTCACCACTGACAAGGGAATCATTCATGTCATTTAGTCTAGTCTGATAAGAGAACAGGGAGGGAGAAGTGAGAGAAATGACCATGGCACAAAATGTAAGGAGGTCATTGCCCAACCCTGAGTGTGAGTGACACACTTGCCTTGAGCTAGTCTTTGTACTTCAGAGGATTAATTCCAGATTCCCGTCTGTAAAGTTTTATTTCCCTCAAACCACCTCAGTTTTCCATGGCTGCACAACCAACCACCTAAAAAATGAGTGGTTTAGTAAGCAGTCATTTACTTATTCATGATTCTGTGGGCTGGCAATTTGGACTGGGCTCATCCATGTGATGACTAGGCTCACTCACACAGATTCAGTTAATTGGTGGGTTTTCTAGGTATGACTGGTCTAAATGGTCTCATTCACATATCTGGGGTTCATCTGGAGTGGATGCATCCCTCTGGATGACTGAGCTACTCTACTTCCACATTGTCTCCCTTAGCATGTGGTGTTTCATCTTCAAGAAGGCTGGCCTGGGTTTATTCATAAAGTTTCAATGTTCCAAGAGTGTAAGAATGGTGAAAGTAGGAATGCTAAGAAGTCAGAAAAACATGACTTCTTTTGCTCTCTACTGTCAAAGCAAGTCACAAGACCATTACAGATGAAAGGGGCAGAGTAGAAGACTCTTTGTAGGTCTTTACTCCCTACCCCCAGAGTGTGTCCTTTGGCCACACTTATTTACATTTCTTTCACATAAAAATATACTTATCCTTCCCAAATATCCACCCATCCTGCCAGTCATGGCATGGCTTGAAATCCACCATCTCATGATCTTCATCAGTGCTTGGTGCAGATAAAGTTCCTCTCATGTAGTTTTCTGGAGTTGATTACTGTTGAACTGGAGATTTATGAACTAAAAAGACAAGGTCTCTTTCCCCTGACACACACAACACACGATGATGATATCAGGAGAGGGTAACTGCAAAGATCTCATACTTAAAAAAGGGAAGGATGAAGGGCAAATAGCAGTAGCTGATCCATAGAAATTCTGAAATTCAGCAAGGCAAATGTTGTTAGAGCAGCCTCCTTGACTCTTTTCTATTTTATAATGCTTTTTTTTATTAATACATCATAATTATTCAGAATAGTGAAGTTCATTGTAATATATTCATATATGCATATAACAAAATTTGCTCCATTTCCTCCCCCAGTACTTCCCTTTCCCTTCCCTTCTCCCTCTCCCTGATTTCCTTCTTCTACTCTTACTCCACTGGTCTCTTATACAGAAGAATTAATTGGTATATTATACATAGGTGGTATTCACTGTGATATATTCATACATGCATATAGAATAATTTGTTTGATTTCTTTTCCCAGTTCCTCCCCTTTCAGTCCCCTCCTTCTCCCATCCTCTACCTCTATCTCAGTAGATTGCTTTTCTGTTTTCATGAGATTCTCCTTTTTAAAGTCCTTTTTTCCCCTCTCTCTATCTTCCACATATGTTGACTCTCTTCTTTTTTGATAGAGTTCTTTGAGTTCTTTATTTTTAAATAAGAGACGGCCTGTGAATGCAGCTGAGTACATTAGCTGCTTTCTGTCCATAGAAAATTTGAGGACCAGAGAGCTCATTTTGAATGGTTTCTTTTCCTTTTAGTCCATTTCATCAGTGCTTTTTAAAGTAGAAGTCTTTATTTTGGGGGGTTTCCTATGTATCTTACTGGGGTTCACTCCATTTCCAAACATCATATTTATAAATACTCTGAGAAATATTTCTTTTTGCCTCTTTCTGCAAGTCAGAATATTAATGGGCAATGCCTTTAACATTCTAAAACATATTTTTGCTAATTGAGAAAATCTATTAGTTATCATCTAAAATTTTTCCGAGGTCTTATTAAAGAATCTTAGAGCCACCTGCTTAATTTGATATTGATCCTGGGGCCAATTTATATTGGTACATTATAATTATGTATAATAGGATTCATTATGCCATATTTGTACATGAATATAACATAATTGGATCCATCTAACTCTTCAGTACACAATTATTAAATTGAGAAGTTCTTGCTGGCTGTAGACTAGGGAATATGAAAAATTTTTATCTTCCAATTCAGCAAATCCTAAGATGTATAAGCATGTGTGTATGTGCACACACACACACACACACACATTTACACACACATAGCAGCCTGATTTACAAATATATTTTTAAAAAGCAGTTTTCTTAAAGATTGGTAATTTATCTCTTTAGTTTGTATCTCTCTTCATGCACTTTATTGTATATAGATAAAAGATGCCAATTTGTACTTTCAATATTCAGCTTGGGAATTTTAAAAGGCAGATCCACAAGTTTATTAGGTATACATTCTATCTTCCCAATGACCACAGGTGATAGCTTTGTCAGTTGTTTCACCATTGCATTATATGTTTTGCCCTTTAGCTGGTCCTCAACAATTTTCCCATTGCTTTTTTAGTCTCTACAAAAATTGTTCCACTTGCCCATCCAGCCTATTTTGTTGCCCAGTCTTCAAGGAAATGCCACATATTTTAGGTATTATGTTACGGCAGCTTCTGAGTTTAATACAGAATGTTCTATATAAGCCAATGATTAGTTAGGAAAGTGAAAGTTCAAAAGGAGGATTTGAAGTTTCAGGTAAGTGTGTCACTAACCAATTGTATTTTTAAGCATTGATGCAGACGGACAAGTTGGAGCTCTGGAGGACCTGAGAAGTCGAGCAACACTAGTCATTGGCATGGGGCTGCCAGGGAGCTGCCCCCAGTGAAATCCATGGGAAGTGATTACCTCTGTGTAGCTAGGGCTGTCATTGAGGGTCTGGGAGTGAACCTACAGCAGCTGCTGCTTAGCAGAACCTGTGGTATGGAAATGAATTGGACATGGAGCATAGAAAGTGAGGGCGAGCTGGGAACCATTGGGAGCTCTGTGTCATCTGTTATTGACCACATCAGACCTCCAGAGAGTAACAGTCCCTGTTCCACGTCTGTAACTCTAATCTCACATAAATTCCTCTTGGCTGACTCTAACTCAAAATCATATATAAAGGGGAGTTCTGGGAACAGAGTCCTCATTTTAACAAATTGACAATGAAATAATCCAGCTTAATCTTATTCCTATCTTATGCCATTAATTGTTACTACATGTACACACAATTAGAAAATTCGGATGCTCTTGCTTGTTAATTTCCCCCAATTGTCTAGTATTTCCTTCCTTTTTCATTATATAGACATTAATTTTATATAGCTTATCCTTCTTAATAAAGAAAAATTAATATTCTTATAAGAGCAGTGTTGAAATAGCCCATCGACTTAAATAGCACCAACAGTGGGTTTCTGTATGCTATGTTTTCTCTGTTGGTACCCATTTAATTCTGGATTCACAAACAGGAATGTCAGAAAGAGCCTCTTACTCTATGCTAATTGAAAATTAAATTATTTTACAGGGACATTTTCTTCTTCCCTCATACCTCTGGGAGAAACCTATACTTATTTTGTTATAACCCTTCCTTAAGTAATCTAAAGCATACCAGGGAATTTGATGCTTTTCCCTGTTTTCTTTCTTGTGGTGAAGATTCAACCTCCACTGAAGAACATCTTCCCACTTCTGGAGCAATTTTTGAGAAACATAGGCTTCAAAGGACCTATGAAGATATGTAGTATGATTCTGGATTTTGTACATGAGGAAACTGTAGACTGGGGTGGCACATGATCCCATAAAGTAGGTATTATCATTTTATTTTCCAAATGAAGCAACACAGGATACCAAAAGTTAAACAAATTGCCTTGAATCACACAACCAATTGGTGGTAAGGCTGGACTGGTACCCAGATGAGTTTGAAATAGTCTTTTAACTAATCATTTCACTGAATTCCTGGGCTACCATTTCTACTCCTGACATGGCTAAGTTGTGTTTTTGTATGCTACAAAGGATCTACTTCTGAATGCCAGACTGAGGGATGGAAAGAGTAAAGGTAAGCATTTTGGAAGTGTTCATGACTCTTCTCCTGGTGAGAAACCTTCTGTGCAACTTCTGAACAGGTATCCATACAACAGCCTCCTTGAGCACTGCCCTGTCACTGAGTTATTGGGCCTCTAGGGTCTGTCTTACTCTAACCATGACTATGTTTGATGGTATCTTATATTTCTTCTTTGGTCCTGGTGCCTATATTAGAGTGGATTGTTTATTTAAAGTCTCAGGTAACACTGATGCTAGAATCGGTTCAGCAATTCCCTCAGAAAATTTTGTGGAATCTGAAGTTTGAAACAACTGCCCCCTTTCTGAAAATAGCACATTCTATTTTTGTAATGACCCAACTAGTTTCCTCTCTATAGCTCAGATTATGAACTCTGCATTGGCAGGTATTCTATTTTCCATCTTTGCCTCCCAGGATTGACTCCAAAAGTGTATTAATAAGTATTTACCAGAGTAACACTAAGGACATTCTCAATGGGAGTCAGTCTGGTGGTGTAATAGACATAGCGTACTTGGGGTCATATGCTGTTTTGAACCTCCTTATTCTATGTGCAAGGAGACTGAGACCAATGTTGAAATGAATAACTCAAAATGAATGACACATATATTTTAACAGGATTGAAAATAGACTTCTAAAATCTATTCACCTATAGAATCTTTCTATGACAACTATTTTTCAACACTTTTTTTTTTTAGTTAAGCAAGTCTGAATGAAATGATATCAAGTCCACCACTTCGAATTGCTTGAACTATTGACTGTTGGTGTTGGCGAGGGAGAGGAGGCAGATAGAAGGGCCTGGAGTCATACCTGCTGCTCTCACCCACTCCATCCTGAGCCTCCAGTCCCTGGGGTTTCCAACCTTTGGAAGGGTTCCATAAAATACAGTATGAACAACATTACACTGCATCGGACTTCCTAATTTTCTCCTTGAGCTTTAAAAATAGTCCACAAAAGGACAAAATAAGATTGCATACACACAGCCCTCCAACCCTGCTGCCCGTGGCCCCTCCTCTGAGCAGGAAGTTGTCCACTTGGTAACCCCCCGCAGGGATGAGGAGAGTGAGTGTCACTTTCAGCCAGCAGTACAAAGTGCCCATTCTTGCACTCTAACCCAAGGCAGTGGAGCCCGGCGGGTCTCCCAGGACACATTTGCAGGGCTGTATCTCACAGGAAGTAGTGCAGCTCTTCAGAGATAAGTTTCAGTGGGGAACAAAGAGGGATTTTGTTCACTGCCTTGAGAATGATGCATTGAACCTGGATGGGGCTTTTCAATTCATGCAGCTGGAGACAAGGCAAGAACGACCCAACCTGCTCCCTTCTCCTTTTCAATTCAGGCAGAGTAGTTTCCAAGTCATCCTCATCTTCCCTTCCAAAGAGGTCAAGAAAGCATTCTCTCTTCTTTTCTATACTAATCATTTCTGCTACTCTACCTTCTGTGCTCCTGGAAATCAAGAAAAATCGAGCATTTATGATTGTGTTTATTTCACATAGTTCCCTCTTTGGGGGAATCTGGGAAGTATATAGCCTGTTGAGGATATGGTACCCCAAATCATGGAGGTCACTGTTAAGGGTTTATGAGCCTAATGCTTCTGGCAAAGTACTGCAGCACAATAATGTTATAGTTTTGTTTTTTTGGGGGGGGAGGGGGTGGGTGGGTTGTGGTGGTGGTGAAGATTCAAAACAGACAGACTTTGGTTTGATGTCCTAATTCTCCTTGACTAGATATTTGACTTTGACTTTGGGTAATTTGCTAACGTCTCTGCACCCGACTTTTCTAATTTGCAAAATGGGAATTAAGGTGTTTCCTACTTGTGTTTTGTAACTGAAGACCTGAATCCCAGAGAGGTCGAGTGTTTTGCCTGATGTCCCAGAGCAAGCTAGTGCGAAGGATTCCTGAGCAAGGCTTATTATGTGTACTCAGGAAGCAGAACTGCTTGTGCAGCAAACACGGGACTCAGCTATGTGTTGCTGTGCCAGCCTTAGAAGCACCAGCCTGACCACATTTGACTTTCCAGAAGCTGTACATTTCCTGTGAGATAATGAGGTGTGGTATGGAGGTAGGCAGGATTTATATGGCAGTTAAATGTAGTTTGGTATAAAAAATATGATTGCATTATTCACTGTGGCATAGCAAAGATCACCTCTGCCCTCTCACTTTTGGCTGGATCAGCAGATGTAGACCACGATTAAGGAAACACTGTCAAATATTTCTTGAGAGTCTCATTTTCCTCTTACTCTCCATTGCCTGCAATGCCCTTGCCTCTGGGAAAAGTGGCAAAATAAACATGGCTGGTCTTATTGGCTTTGTCCTTAGTGCTTGTAGGAAGTGATTCAGGAATTCAGATTGGCCTTGGGGGTAGATTGTCATCTTTGGCATGCTACACATGGAAAATGGATTTGCTTAAGAGAGAGAGACTGAGAATCTCCATTCAAAACAAACCAAAGTCTTTTGGATTGCTGAGTTCCATGTTCTGGGAGGAGAGATCGCTACCCCCTGAAGCATCCTGTCTCATTTTCTTAATGTTTTTACTGTTCACAGAAAGCATTTTCTAATAATCAGAGAAATTCCATGATGGCTTGGAGAAAATATGGAGATTATGAGCAATGAGTCTCAGGAAGGGATTAAACAAACTAAATGCTCCCTTTGCAGGGAAGCTATCAAGGGGATTCCTGCATGGAAAATAAGTAATCCTGGATGTAAATACTAATTCAGCCATTCCTAACCTCCATAAGTCTCTGTTTCCTCAGGTGTAAAATTAGGCTAATAATGCTTACCCTGTTGTGTTTTCCTGGGATAAAGTGAGGTACTGTATATAAAATGCATAGTATATGCTAGGTCCTCAACAAATGTAGTTCTCTGCCTACTTCTTTACAGGCATAGATATTTGAGCTTTGAGTAAATGCCTTTACCAATGCAGTTGATTTATAATGGATGAGGTTTCAGGAACCTGTGAAATGAATGGGGAAATCATTTCAGGAATAGTAATGTGCTGGTATTGAATGAGGTCAAGCCTCCACATTGCAGAATGATTCATCTCAATGGTCTAGGTCAATGTGGAGTCATGTGATTGCTGTGGCACGGAGAGTCTTTGTTGATGGAGAGAGCTATTTATATTATTAGTAATATTAGTTGTGATGCCATGGACTTGGGATAGATTTGCTGAGAGTGAGATCAGTGAGTTGCAGAGTGAGCTTAGAAGAGTTTGAGTTCTACAGATCCTTATGATCTCTGTACTTAGAATAATTAGAAAGAAGAAAAATAAATGGTTGGTAAATAAGATAAAAATGTGAAAAATCAGAGCTTATATTGCTGTAACCAGGATACTCTTGGGCAAGAAAGGGAAATGAGGTAAGTTACATATATGACTTGAAACCCAAGTATTTAAGAAAAAGGATATGGTCTTAGGCAAAAGGAACTGATATAGTGTAATCAATATAATAGTAACAATAGAAGGGAAAGGTATATTGACATTCTTATATAAAGTTTTCATGGGCTTCATAAGGAAAGAAGGCAGAGCAATGTGAGAAGGAGGTAAGAGTAGGAAAAGATTTAATTTCTCATCTCCTACATGGCAAGTACAATATTTGATATGAATTTAAAAATTTAACTAGAAAACTTGCTAGGTAGGTATTATCATCCCATTTACAGATAAGGACATTGAATTTTAGAAGTAAGACATTGTTTAGCATCTCAAAGAAAAAAAAGGAGAGAATTTGTCTTTGACATATTGTGTGTGTGACCCAGAGCCTGTGCTCTTTCCATGATGCCATGTTGCTTCTGGGCTACATAAACCCATAGACTGGCCAAAGGTTCAGGACTGATGATAGTCTGTGGACATGTGGGCAGTCCCTTGAGTGAAAGAAAAGGACGCTCTCTTCCCATCCTATGTGACTAAATTGCAGATGGCAAGGGAAGGGTGAAATCCAGCTTCTTTTTGGGAAGAATTTTTCTCCTAGATCTGTGTTCCTCAAAGAGTATTCCCTGGACCACTGCTGGTCTATAAACTGTAAATGGTCTATGATGAGAAAAAGACCTTGAGCCAAGCCAAAATTGGACCCTTACTTCACATCATATACAAAAATTAACTCAAAATGAATCAAGGACATAGGCTCTTAGAAGAAAACATACGGATAATCTTTATGGTATTGGCGATGATTTCTTAGACATAATACCAAAGCCAGAAAATACCAAGCCAGAAAGAAAAAGCAGATGCTAAACTTCGTCAAAATTAAAGACTTAATTGCGTCAAAGGACACTATCAAGAGAGTGAGAACACAGAAAGGGAGGAAATATTTGAAAATCGTATATTTGATATGGGTCTGATATCCTTAATATATTATATGTAATATTTTTGAGATGACCCGGAAGCATTTTTGGGTACTGTGGGAAGCTCATAGAAATCAGGACAACGTGGAGGCATGTCCCTGCTTGACCATCTTTTATCTAAGGAGACCCACTGTCACAAGATTTGTTTTTCAGCCCTGGAATGATTTTTGTTCCTCATCTTGGCTCTATTTTCTTTCGCCTCCATCTCTGAATGGGAAGGAAAACTGGACCAAGCCCAGTGCATTCATAATTTGTAGCACAGTACTCTATGAGGAGAACACCTTCTTCATTCTTTCACAGTTTCTGGAAAACGTCTTGACATCCAGCTTGCTTTGTGGGTCCCAGGGCTCCCTGTGATTTGGCTTCATGGCTTCTGTAATACTTCAGTTTCTCATGACCCTGACTATAAATGGTCAGTCACCTCTTCTTTCTCTAATGACAGCCACAAGGACTTCTGAGGCCAGGCTTAGCACTTCCATAGGTCTTTGGCATTTTCAAAGAGCGAACACTCATAGGTTTGCCAGAATTCTGCAAAGGAAATTTAAAACAGGCATCCCTTCCCTTCTGAATGCCCAGTTTACAAAGGGCTAACATCCACAGAAGCTTGGCCCGTGCTGGGCAAGTTGCTGGGCTGTGTTCATCCTCTGTGGGCCTTAGAAAGGGAGAGTTTCCCTCATTTTTTTTTCTTTTGGTGGTGTCATAGGATAAGGAGTTTGTGACAGGGATTGGGAAATGAGAGAAGAGATGTGTCTTTGAGAACATTTTCACAGGCATGGCTTGATGGCTCTGCATCATAGAGCCTGGAATTTGTGAATCACAACTGGATTAGAAAACTGGCTCTACCATTTAAAAGTGATCTTTTATATTTCCCTAGGCAAATTGCCTAAACTCTTTAGGCTTCAGTTTTGTCATCTACAAAAATGAATTCATCTTGAGGAGTCATGACAAGTGCTAAATGAAAGAAAATATGGAAAACAGTACCAGCATTTGCTGACTTCACTTTTATTGAGTACTTGCTATGTGTTTTGAAGTAATAACTTGTTTCATTACAGCAATGTTAAGGACACTATTTCAGTCACCACTGTATGGATATGGAAGTTGCAACACAGAATAAAGGAAGAATCCAGTCCAATGCTGACAGCTAGAAAGCCTCTGGAATAAGGAGTTATACCTGGGTAATCCCTTCCTGGTGCCCATGCTATAAACATTAGGTAACGCTGCTCTCTCAGGTATTCTTATTTTCATAAAAAGGCTGAATTCCCACCACTGTGTGGTGTTTTGGGAGAAAGAAGAAGAGGTGTTCCTGATGTTTCTGAAATTCTTGAGGTCTTGCCTTAGTGGAAAGCACTATTCACCTGTATGAACGCCACAGCTCATCTGGACTTTTGTGGGTCCTGCTGGAAATCCAACTTGTGTTCATAATTATGTTGCTATGGGAAAACACATTGGTTATTACAGAGAATAGGTTCACACAGGACATTTTTTACTAGAACCTACGGTGGTAGTAGTGGTGGTATAGTAGCAATTCTCATTCTTAGTGAAGGGCAATATGTTTAACATCTATTTTTGCTTTCTTAAATTGCTTTGCTTTAGATGCAGAGGGGAAGTGGAAAACTGGCTTTGGTTTTCTTTTCTGAAAGCAGAAAAGAATGTAATTAGTGGGAAATTTACTTGTAATCTTGATCTTCAAAATCTTCCGCCCTTTTATTCCATTAAGATTGTCTTTTTTTTTAAGTGAAAAAAAAAAAAAAACTCAGCACAAATAGTCAGGCTACTAAGTTCTCTTTAATGACTGAAGCTAATAAGAAATGGCTCTGGTATTTCATCCAGCTTCTCAAATAATGGGTCTGTTGTTTTGATCTCAGAAGTGTAAGGGATGCTTTATATTCAGGGATGGACGTCCCTGTCTCAAGCACCTGAGAGACTGCATTAGATATTTGAAAACCATTTTATACTGTCCCTTCCCTGAGTGTGAGGCCATTGAAGCTTTGATGTGGTTAAGTAATTTAGTACAATCATGTAATAGATTAAATTAGATTTCAGCTTCCTTGCAAGTTTTGAAGCATGCACATGAAATGAGTGCATCCATAATTTTGCAGCACTGGGAACATTTTCCTTTTTTTCTATTTTTCTTTTTCCACAGCAAAGTGCTAGTAGAGGAGGCATCAAACACCCTTCCCTTAATCTTGAGTAGAAGCAAAGAAGAAATAGCTGAATTTCATTCTGACATATTCATACCTGAGTGGGAGAAAAGAAATGAGTGTGAGGAGGAACAGAGAGAGAGATTTTCTAAAACAGAGGGGAAGAAACTGTTTCATTTCCCATACAATGAGTGTTGGTTATATGGTGGTGCTGGTGGTAGAGGGGAGGAAAACAGACTTTGCAAGAAATTCCTCAAGAGATCTGAGTTTTAATCTTGAGTCTGCAGTTTCTTTGCTATGTAACTTAATCTCCTTGAAATCTGTTCCATTCTCCCTAAAACCGAAAATACAATATTAAAGTCAAATTGCTACTGTGGGATTAAACGAGATGATTTAGAAAAAAAATGCCTGTCAGAGTGCCTCTAAGTCTATACTTAACAAATGATTTCTCCCTTTTTTTGATTCTAGTCAGTTAACAAATATGTATTGAATATTCATTTTTAAACACACTGTTTTAGATGCTAAGTATTATATTGAATAAGACATATCAAACTACCTATCTGACATCTCCAATTAGAGAATTTAGAGACACCCAAACTTAAAATGTTTCCAAATGAACTCAGGACATTCACTTTTGCTAGTATCCTCTAGCATAGCAAAGTACTCCTCCTTTATCTGGTTGTCCACACCAGGAAACTAGGAATCATCCATGAAACCTCCTTCTCACTCATCTCTCATAATGAGTTGGTCACTAAGTCCTGCCAGTTTTCTTCTAAAATCTTCTCAGACCCATTAATTTCAAACTTCTCCACTTTGACTCTTAACTGTCATGTCCAAGTAACACTACTTCTGTCCTGAATCACAGCCAAAGCCCTGCCCCTCTTCTTCCTGTGCTCACGGTCATCTCTTTCCCTCCTCTTCTTCTTCTTCTTTTTATTTTTTATAGTTTAAATGGATACATCACCTTTATTTTATTTATTTATCTTTATGTGGTGCTGAGGATCAAACCCAGGGCCTCACACATGCTAGGCAAGCTCTCTAGCACTGAGCTACAAACCCAGCCCTCCCTCCTGTTCTTTACAGAGCTTTCATGAACAGAAACCTTACCATGATAATCCCCACAAAATCTGTTTATCACTGTGTACCTGGTACTCAGTGTGAATGCACTTCACACCACAGCAACTCAATCAATATTTGCTGAGGGCATGTTCCCTTTCCTCAGCATTGATTTAGCTGTTGTATGAGGAATGAAGTGGAGGGGAATGAGAGCACATATGTAGGTAGACGTAGAAGATGAAGGGAACTGAGAAGCGAAGAGCTAAGGATATTCCAAGAAGGGGAACATCCTGGGCAAAGTTATGGACTATGCTGGAAGGAAAAGTTGACGCATTCTAGACCTCTAAAATTTTAGTTCAGTTCTATTTTTTTTTATTTTAACTGTTAATAGTTGCCCCCTTGTGTACCTAATTCAGAAGTCAGGCAGAGATTTGGGCAGTTTGTACACAGATGTTGTGACTTCCCACACTTATCATGTGTTCTTTTCAACACTCCTTCATATAGCAGGTATGGTTATACTGAACTCTGTAATCTAGTTCTTCAGGACAGAAAGACTGTTGGTTTTCTTTTAGGGTTTCTGTAGGAGTTTTAGTTATTTGATGGTGTCAATTGTGTCATGCCTTCAGGGTTAAAGGCCTTAAAAAAAGGTGAAATTTACCTGATTTTTCCTTTTCTCCAGAATATTTATTCTGTTTTATTTTCCACTAATTGAAGGTAGTTCTTTCTGTTTGGAAGATATAGTTGTCTGCAGGATGCCTGATTCAGTTGGAGCTTATTCAGCCATATCAGAAGATATGTCAAACTCTTTTTGTCAAAATTCGAATGGCTCAAATTGATAGGCTATCCCAACCAAATGTTACCATACATTTTAATAAATGTGATTGTGTTTATATCTGCCTTTTCAATGAAGTACAGGTGACTCATATTTGAATCACAGTATATGTATGCCAAAGTTTTACTAGGTAACAATATATGTACATATTGATTATCATTAAATGCTGCATTATTTAAAAAAACATAATATGTTGCTGTTACACTAACAGTGAGTGATAATTACAAGACAAGAATGGCAGAAACAAAATCATGATCAACTGAAATCAAAGGGTGACCTAATAATAACAAAGTTTCCTTTGTACCCTTTTAAACTGAAAACTATTCTAGTTAACTCTAAGATTTCATCTCACTGCAGTCAGAATGGCAGTTATCAAAATACAAATAACAATAAGTGTTGGAGAGGATGTGGGGGAAAGGCACACTCATACATTACTGGTGGGACTGAAAATTGGTGCAACCAGTCTGGAAAGCAGTATGAGATTCCTCAGAAAACTGGGAATGGAACCACCTTTGACCCAGCTATCTCACTCCTCGGTCTATACCCAAAGGACTTAAAATCAGCATACTACAAGGACACAGCCACATCAATGTTTATAACAGCAGCACAATTCATAATAGCTAAATTGTGGAACTAACGTAGATGCCCTTCAATACTTGAATGGATAAAGAAACTGTGGTATATATATACACAATGGAATATCACTCAGCATTAAAGTCATGGCATTTGCAGGTAAGTGGATGGAGTTGGAGAATATCATGCTAAGTAAGCCAATCCCCAAAAACCAAAGGCCGAATGTTCTCTCTGATAAGTGGATGCTGATCCATAATGGGGGTGAGGGCAGTGGGAAGAATGAAGAAACTTTGGGTCAAGGAAAGGGTGGGGTATGGGGGTAGGAAAGATGGACATCATTACCCTAGGTACATGTGCGACTGCAACATGTGGTGTGACTACATTGTGTACAACCAGAGAAATGAAAAGTTGTGCTTCATTTGTGTACAATAAATTGAAAAGCTTTCTGCTGTAATGTGTAACTGATTAGAACTAATAAAAAATAAATTAAAAAGTCAAAGAAATAAAAAATTTTAAAAAAGTATGCTAGTTATCTGAGCTACAACAGGAATTGTGCAGAACAGGGAAATGATAGAGGAAGCCTGTCTTAGCAGAAAATGGAACTTATATCCTTGGGAGACTAATAAAATGCTAATTTTAGTTTATGAATATTAAGATTTAAAACATTTAATAATCGTATTTAGTAGTTAACTTATTAGTAAGTTGAAGACATATGAAATGTTTACCCTTAGAAACTCCAGAAAAAAAGTCTTTTGAGGACTATTTATAGGAAGTAATCATTTAGCTGCTGACCTGTCTGTGAGGTTAGTTGTGAGATTAACAAACTACTTCATTTTGTTTGGCTTCATGTTTTCATCTGCAACATGGGCTGGCACTAAGAAGATCCATCTAGAAAGTTATTTGTAAGACTGAATGAGATAATGCATGAAAAGCCTGTTTCCACTAAATTCTGTGAATTTGGGGGCCATTTTAGTGTTGCTTAATTGCAGGGACCTTCCAGGTGCTTGGCACAGTGTGTGGCACATGGTAGGTGCTCCGTAAGTATTTGATAATTATGCCAATGGATAAATAGTACAGTGCCTGAAACAAAATTCATAATAGATGGAAGTTCTTTCCCTTTCCAACCAACTGGTACCATAGTAGGAAGGATGACATTTGGGCAGGCACTGGTAGGACTCATTTGTCAGACGCGAGAAGAAGCTGGCTATCATTCAAAATTCAGGGCAGGAAGCAGCTGGCATTTGGCATCAGGAGTAAAGAAGACAGATCCAGACCTATGGGGCTGGCCCCAGGCAAAATGGTGATAAATGTTAATCATTATTATTTCTATAGCACCTTGCATGGCTGTATTATATCTTTCAAAGCACTTTTTACAGCTTTGATTTTGCTTGTTCTTTAAGCAAAGGTCTGAAAGAAAAGCTGCTAGGATTCCAAGGACACCAGTAATTTATTAGGTGCTCCTCGTGTGTGTGTGTGTGTGTGTGTGTGTGTGTGTGTATAAAATGTATTTTTATTTGGCTTATAGTCTTATGAAATATGCACAGGATTGAAGTCAGAGAATCTAGAGTTGTTTTGACTCTAATAATTTTAATCAACTCACTTAATCTTTTTAGGAATCAGTTCACATATCCTGAGTCCTGGTTCTTACTACTACATAATTAGAAAACACTTAATTTGTCTGTGTCTCTATTTTCTTATTTGCAAAATGTAGATAATAGTATATAGTTCATAGAGTTGCTTAGGTATTTGACACATTAGGTGTCTATGTAGATGAGGTTCTGTTCTGGGAGCTTGGGGCACACAAGTGAAAAAATGAGATGAAGCCTGTTGCAGGTTTGGAAGAGTTAATGCATAAAAAACATAAAAAAAATATATATCAATACCTGTCAAAAAAGAACAGTCAATAAGAGGCACCTGCCTTAAAATGAGCAACAGTATTTTCTATGGTTTAAGTCTAGTTGGATTTTAGTATGTATAAAAGGAACGATTATAATTCAGAAAAACTATTTTTGTTATCACAAATCTGGGCTTTAAAAACCATAAACTTGCTAAGAACTTAAATCAGTTTTGAGGTAACAAAAGATCAATTTGTTGTAGTTTATTTCCTTTTTCCTGGGTTGATCTTTCTTACTTAGCCTTAATGGTAGCAAACTGTCAGAAAATGTGATTTCCAGGGGAAAGAGATTTGTAGGAAGAGGAAAAAGCACTGATTTAGTATCATCTCTATTATATCAGATGCCTAATAAATGTTTAATAACAACTATTTCTAATTATTTCTCTTAGGAATTCTTAAAAATGATATCACAAACAATTTTAAGACCTTTTAAGAGTCTTCAGCAATACAGCTTTTTATAGGTGGTGATAATTCAGGGTAGTAAATATTCACAGAAGACAATAAAACACATCCTAGAAACTAGGCCAACAGTCTAAATAAAACTGAGCCCTGTTGTTCAAAACGGTAATTTTTCCTCAATGAAGAATCTAGTCACTTGACCAGGAGTGTGTTGTAAAGGCAGATATTTCACAAATTTGGTGATTTCCGTCAGCAAATGGATTTTATGCTTCTATTTTGTCAAGGAATTTCTCCAGAGTAGAACTGAAGTTAGTATTTTGGGCTTTTGGGTCAAATACAGAAGTTTCTAGAAAATTTAATATCCAAATGCTGAACAAAAAAGCATTTGATTGTATTCCATTACACTGGGAATTTAGAGTTCTGTTCTATAATGCAGTGATGAGTTTCAAGGTGCACCTTTGTGAAATATTCGTTTTATTACTGTGCCCTCAGATTATCTAGGTACCTCTCCTGTAGCCCAAAGGAGTAGGGCTGGGCTGGTTAGCAGGGCCTGGTGGTGTAGAAAATTTCTCATTCAAAACTGAAAATCTTGGCAACTTAGCATGTATAGACTAGATGTAAGCAGACAATAGATTGTAATAAATGAAAGAAGCTGTGCTTGGAAACTGGAATATGGTTCCAAGGCTGTGAGAAATGTAGAAACACAATTAAGCATGTGAAGGTTGAAGAATGCAAGGGATAGTCCCAGGCATTTTGGGGGAGCAGACATGGGAGCCTTTGTGGGCCTTCATGAGTCTATTCCAACCTGTGTCTGGGAAGGGGGAGGCACTTACTGGTGGAGACAGGAGATGGGATCCATGGCTGCTATGCTTATTTGAAGACCAAAACCCAGGTAGGAATCCATGAGCTCCATGATACCTCTTTGTCTTCACCATTCCTCTATGATGAAATGAATATGTTTGCATGTTAAAGCTTTGCCATCACCTATATTTTGTGTTTTTTAAAAACAAAAACAAAAGCAAAGACTAGCCTCAAATCCCAACCGGGTGTGGAAATCTAAGTCAATATGAACACCTGTGAGTAATGCCTTATGCATGAAAGCCTGTGATTGGAATGTTAGATAGCAAAGTTCTTCCACTCTTAAAGGAAAATATGTCTGATGAAGGGTGGCTTTGGGTGATTTAATGCAAATTGGCCATTGAAATCAGAGTGGATGGGACTGCAATTTTGTGGGATAAGGTAGTAGTTTCCAAGCCTGATGAAGTATCAGAATAGCCAGTGAGCATGTTAAAAATACATATGGCAGACCCACTCACTGAGTTAGTATTTCCTTAGGCAAAACAATTCCAAACTTGTAGTTCTTGTTTTCTCCATATTTGACTTTGAAGTGCAGAAAAGTTTAGGAACTAATGAAGTAGTGTATTGAAGTAATATCTCTCTAATAGGATTTTTCCAAATGCAGACTCTCATTCAATTGCATATGAGTTTTGGAATGGGAGGGTGGCAAGGAAGTGAAAGGGGGTGCATATTAAAATATGATTCTTGAGTTTCAGTTTAATCCTACCCAAACTGCATTTCCAACAGGTGATTCTTATATGAAAACAGTTTAACAGGTCCTCCTCTGTAGTCTATGGATGAACCGCAGATGGAGATTTAAATCAGATGAATTGACCCTTAGAATCAATGGGGTGGTAAATGCATCAGCTGAAGAAATGAAGACAGCCCAGTGGCTTGGGAGGCTGAGATAGGTGGACTGCGAGTTCAAAACAAGCCTCAGTAATGGCAAGGCACTTAGCAACTCAGTGAGACCCTGTCTGTAAATAAAATACAAAATTGGGCTGAGGATGTGGCTCAGTGATTGAGCGCCCCTGAGTTCAATCCCTGGTATAAAAATAAAAAAATAAAAAAAAGAAAGAAAAAAAGAAAGGAAGAAAGGAGAAAGGGTGCTTCTGGGAGCCTACTGAATACTGGGTAAGGTGCTTGGAAATTTATCAACACAATGTCATTTTTTTCTTGGTAGCCATGTTATGAAGTAGGTATTAAGTGGTCCTTATGTGAGGTCCCAGAATCAGAATAAGTGGTATCGAGAGAGAAATTTGGGTCCCAATTTCCAGTAAATATATACTGAACTATGCATAAATCAGAACTAGCATTTAATCCTCACTCTGACAGTTTATATCTCTGCAGTATTAGCTATGTCTCTGGGCCTGAGTTTCTTCTTCTTCGTCTTCTTTTTGGTATCAAGGATTAGCCCAAGGGCACTTGACCATATCTCTAGCCCTTTAAAAAAATGAGTCAGGGTCTCACTAAATTCCTTAGGACTTTGCTAAGTTGCTAAGGCTGGCTTTGAACTTGCCACCCTCCTGCCTCAGCCTCCTACTTCAGCTTCCCAAATTGCTGGATTTACAGGCATACTCCACTGAACTGGGTGTTTCTTCACTTTTTGTAGCTTAAGTGTTATATAAGGATATGTTTCTATTTCCTACAGTGGTCAGTCTTCCTTCTTAAACTGCCATCAAAAGACATTGAATCACAGACAGAATATCCTTGGGAATTACAGGTCATCTGAGGGTCGTATTTTTCTATTCTCTTCTAAGTAGGTATTCAAAGCTACTTTTGAAATGTTTAAAAAATAATTCAATTTTCTCATTTGTGCAAGAAGCCTTACATGGAAATCCAGTGTGTTGAAGATGTATTATCATTATTTATCTTTGAGCATTTAGAATGCTTTTGGTCACCTATCCTCAAAGTGGGGCTTATATGTGTTAGCACATATAGAATCTCAAGGGACTATTCAGCCATAGTAGAAAAATAAAAAATGCTGTCACATTTGCAATGGCTCTTTGCCCTCTACATCCCTGGAATAAATGATGTTCAACCTCTGGGACCCTCTGTGCACCGAGGAAATTTTTTTTCTAGATGACTGTTCTATTTATAATGGAGGCTGCTATATTCCAGTACAAAAAGCCTCTTGGAAGCTGCAGCTATGGTGTTCATGCATCCAGGAGTTTTTCTGGTGGCTCCTTAAGTTATTTCTATGTGTGTCCACATTATACTCAAGACCTGTGGTGACTGAGCCCATGACCTAGGATCATACTTGCAAGCCCTTCAGTCCGGACCTCAGTCATTGCTAGTCCTGTGGCTCTTCCAGACTTGATATTCATACCTTTGGTTTCCTTAAGATCCTTTGCTTAAATTACTCTTTCATCTCCTTGCATCTTATTTTCCTTCCATGACCCCATAGCACACTGTTTGTGGCTTGTGTGCAGCTGGTGACTGGCTTTGTTAATTCCCCTACTTTGTTAGTTCCCTGACTTACAGGAGATAAGTCAGAAAAAGCTTTAAGAAGATGAGGGTGACAATACACTGCTTTAACAGGAGTAATCCTCTTCACTTCTTACCCTGGCATAACTATTAATATGATTCTCTTTGCTTTCAAAAATAGAACTGGCTTCAATGATTAAATTATGTAGTTAATCCACACATAATGTTCTCTGTTGCATGGAAATGGTCTTGTAGTGTCACACTACCCCTAGAGTCCAAAGGACAAGAATTACACAACAAACAAAAAGCTGCTTCTGATTAATTTTCACATATTATGAACTTTAAAAACCAGAGCTGTCTCTGGCACGGTCCATGGTGTACTGCAGCCTTAAATAAGTGGAAGCTACCAATTTATTAAATCTGGTCACTCAATATGTTACCAGGTTCACAGGTAGCAAGCCCACAGTGGGTAAGCCCAGCACAGCCTCTGCAAATGGTCATGCTTACTCCCAATGGCACACGCAGAGCTCTACGTCAAAGGGGGTCCCACTGCATAACCTTCATTTTAAACTGAGTGCTAAACTTTTCTGACCACTTCACATTTTCTATTTTCTGTTGTTGGATTACCTTATTTACTAGTTCATTTTTTAGGTAAGGATAAGTCAATTTTAACGTGAAAGAAGATGCTATTTCAGAAAAGAGAGGACTATGAAATCTGGAGGTAATAAATGCTTAGTATCTGAAAACAATCTGAGGTGAAGGAAGATAGCACACAAGAAGAGCATCTCCTGGAGTTTTATAAGTGATGATAATTTTGTTCAGAAAGCAAGGGATTCAGGGAAAAGCATTGGGATAGATAAGGGGAGAACTCTACAAGCCCTTTGCAGTTATCATTTGTTTTGAGATGTTTTAGTGGTAGGGAAGGCCTCTGTGTTTCAGAGGCTACAGGAAAAGGTTCTCCTGTCTGGAGTCTAAAGGAAGTGTGCCCTCTTCCAGCTGCCAGATTCCAGGTCTTGGAATGAATGGTAAGCCTTGGAGCAATCACATGGCCTCTGCTAGGAATGCATTCCTGGAGATTTGTGGTCACCCCATCTGGGCCGCAGGTGATGGATTCCATCAGGGAGAAGGAAAAGGCCCAAGAGGGGATCTGAGACTCTGGGCTCAGCAGGGGATCTAGAGAGATTAACAGGAAGGCTGTAGTCCTGGCCAGGCAGAGGCATTTTTAACTCCTACTTGCAGTGCGGTGCATGTGTGTGTGTGTGTGTGTGTGTGTGTGTAAAGTTCTGAGAGCAGGTGGTGACTGTCTCAACAACAATGGAGGAACACCTGCAGCTCCAAACAAAGAAGAAGATTAGAAAACTTCCTGAGCTGCAAAGGTCACAGGAGCAATACATGACTTATAGGCAAGAGCAAGGATGAAGGACAAGGCATTGGTCATAAAGAAAGAGACGTCTTTCAGCAAAAAGTTAGCTGTGAGGCACTTGGGGAAGAATCAGAGTCTGTGACCCCTTACATCCATGGAGTTACTTGGGAATGAAGGCCCCATGTTCTATATCCTGAGTTAGAAGTAGCTGATTTAAGGAAGGTTGCACTTTCAAAGTCAGGTTCAAGTCCAAGTTCTACTTTCCTTTCTTGAATGTGTTTGAGCATGTTCAAATTTGCCTAGTTTCCTCAGTTAAGAAAATTGGACTTCTATATCTCTGTGCTAACATAGTAGCTACATGTGACTATTTAAATTTGTTAATCAAATTTAATTAAATAAAAAACCCTTCATTTCCTGTGTCACACTGGTCACATTTCAAGTGGCCAGTAACTTTGAATGTTTCTTGGCTATCATCTTAGACTGGGTGGATTACAGTGCATTTCCATCATCACTGAGAATTCTTCTGAATAGTGCTGCCTTGATTATGTCTAACATACATTTTGGCCCTGGCTTTCCCTGACTCAGTTTGTGAACTGTGAGTCAAGTTACTATGTGCCAGGGACTAGGGTAGATGCCATTTCTGCTCGTCTTAGTTTTCTTTATGGGAATATTTGCAGTGAAGCTTCTGTGTGATATTCTTGAGACTAATGAACCAGAGTCTGAGTCTTTTCCACCCAGTCTTTCCTCTTCTTCTTCCTCCTCCTCCTTTACAAGTATCAGATCAGCATGGCACCAGGAAGACTTCTCCTGCCCACTGCTTCTCCCTTTCCATTTCTCTTTTACAGGTATTGGCTTTCATGAATCTCTCATACTTCTAATGTCAACTTGGCAATTACTTTTTGGAGGACCTAAGCTGACATTTGAAGGAATATCCTTCATGACAAAAAATTAGAATTTCCAAAGAAGATGATTATAAGTCATGGTCTAAGCACGCGGCGGGCCTCTGTGGCTCTCTTTCCAGGCATGAGCTTTCTAAAGACACACTACGAAAAATTCATTACTTTTCCTTTTTCTAGTCTCTTCTTTTTGGGTCTTCTAACTCTGTCCTGCCTATAGTCTTGGAGAAGATTCTTAAATCAGAGTTCATATTTGATTTCTAACCACTGTTGAGCTTGGTTTTGACCATACTTTTTCTAAAGTATACCCTTCCTCAGGTTAGAAATCCAAAGTCTTCTTTCTTCTATACTCTATGGTCTCTGCCACGTGACTCATTTCTAGCCTTGGTTTTTGACTCAGCTTGGGAAAATCAGTAGGGAACTTCTAGCTTAGAAGGAAAGTGGACAAGAGTGCAAATGAAACTATCCAAGAAAGTGAGATACTCTAAAAGGTGAATGGAAGTCAGATGTGCCAGGCCTGAGAATCCAGTTGGGTCATAGGTACTCAGAAGGGTACATAAGAGTTTACAAGATTCTTTGACAGTCCTCTCAGTGTTATGAGCAGAGATTAGAAAAACATGTCTTTGGTGGAGGACAATGTTGGAATATATAACATCATTCATTCACTTTTTTTAATTTAATGAGTTTTGTGCTGTGCTAGATCCTAGGCTCAATAGGGATGGAAATATGAATGAACAGAGTGTGTGCCACTGTATGCCTATAGACCAGAATTTAGACCTTGAATAAGAACCTGGGTGCTGGATTAGAGTTAGATACTAGCAAGGGAATTGGAAGAAAATATCTGAATCAAACTATCAACTAGAAAGAATTGAGGACAAGACCTAGGAGATGGCTACTCAAACTCTCCTACCCCAGACAGTTTTGGGGTTTGGACTTGGGACTCAAGCACCTTCTGCTGGGAGCAGAGAAGAGCAGGAGAACAGATACAGGAAGCATCCTACGCTGGCCTTGCTTCTTAGGGATTTTTGCAGATTTCCTGCTGCTATAACCTTTGAGTGACATGCAAGCTATTGGAGGACTCGCAGAATGGCTCAACTGGGCAACCGATTATAATTCATCATTTCATCACTGCTAGCATTTGGAGATCTCTGCTGTTTAGAGTAATCATCAATTGATTTGTAGAAACATGAAGAGTCCATTCAGATAAATAACTTGAATTACAGACAGGAGTGAAAAGATACTGCTGCATGTAAGAGACCCAAGGTAATAGAGCTGTATATATTTAGAGGTTCAATTCTCTGTCAGATAAATATCCTTGCTGCTATGCTGGCTCTGCTTTATGAATTCTTGCAAGAAGGACTAAGGTCTTTTCTCTCTCATTGCTCTGCCACTATTAGTTATTGCTTTTAAGCACAGGGTTCAAGACTCCTCACTACCAAGCCTGGATTCCCTTTAGAAGGAAGGGAGAAAGGGAAAGGGTGAGTGTGTGCCTTTCCCTTTAGAGGTGGATTCTGGATGTTACATGCATATCCCCACCTGTGCTCACATCCCACTGTCCATTATTTACACTCAGGGCCCTAGACCAGGTCATAAGCCAAAGGCAGTGGATACCTCAATCCCAGGGGATCATTTCCTTCACTGGAGCATGTATGCATGGATGCTTACTATACAGGGTGTAGCTCATGCCTAGAGTGCTCCAGGTGGGCTTTGTAAACTTTCTTTTTTTCTATCATTATCCCCCAGACTTACCTTTGCCAACATATCTTCACCCTGAATTGTGACTCTGTTCATTTGTATCTGTGAGCCTTTTGCCAAGCAGAAATGATTCATATCTATGATGTGCCAAGTGTGTCACAAAGTATATGTTCAAAACACAGGATACCTAGCTCAGTAAGTAGTTGAGGAATGAATAAAATCCTTTAGAAAGGTTACAGAATCCCTGCATGAGAAGTGACCTGTCCCCAAAGTCCCCCCTCTTTCTCCCTACTAGGACAGTAGGACAGGCAAGGCTTGTACTGTATTTTTGTGTAATCTTGGGGGATGATTTTTTTAAAATGTTCACATTATGTATGATTTACTGAAGGAATGACTGAACAGGTGGAAGTCAGAGATTTGGTATCCCCAGTTGTAAAGGTCATGGTGAATTTCATCTCAGGCCTCTTCAAGCAAGCACCTTCATGGTGCCACTCCCCTGTGGGTAGGAGCTGGGCAGCTTTCCCTGACTTGGTTATACCAAGTGGAAATAACATCCTTTCCCACCCCCTGCCACATCAAAGGGACCCTGGGAGCAGGGAGGAGTGTTATTGTGGCTTTTCACTTCAGGAAGCAAGTATAATGATGCCATTCATGGCATTAACTGCAAAAAAACTATCATTAAGTCTTTGAATGTCTTATAATCATGGGGAAAGGAATTAATACTTTGGAGCTCCAAATATGTCAGGCACTTTGTGACCACTGTGTCTTTTAATCTTCTTAATATTCAATGAGAAAAGGTAATTTGAAGCCCCATCTTACAGATGGAGGAGATCATTTCAGAGAGATAAAATAATGTGCCCAGAGAGGTGCTGATGCTAGGGTTGAAGTTAGGCTCTTCCTGTACCACTTTTTGCACAATATTGAGGAGTCTTTATTTACACTCCTAGAGAGATTCGTAATGCATAAAGTACTTTCATAATGCCAGCTCTCCTGGCCTTCACAGTGGTCCTGTGATGTGCAGGGGCAGAATTTTGTCTCAGTTTTACAGATGATGAACAGGGGTTTGCAGAGATCAGTTGGCTTGCTGAAAATCACACTACCATTGAATAACAGAAACAGGTCTTTAAGTTGAGGGCTCTTTTGCCCTGTCCATCCCCACCTTATAAACAGGTTATGTGGTTGGTGGAGTAGAGAAAAGAATTCAATTCCTTAAAAGGTACCAAACATTGTCATAATGGAGTCCAGGTGAGGGGACAAGCTCATCCCAACTTTCCCAAAATTTCTTGGGGTAATATTGGAATGCCCAGGTTTACACTTAGCCCTGGGCAAACGGGACCACTGGTTCCTCTAACCAGGTAAATTTTCTTGAAACTCATAGAAAAATCAATAATTTTCTTGGACAATGCCATGCCAGTGAAATAGCATCAGAATAGCACTAGCTTTCTGAATAATCATGCAATCACCATTGGTCCAAAGATGTTTATTAAAAATACTTAATTTCAATGGGTGATTTCAGCACCTCAAAGCCCAGGGACTTGCCCTCAGCTCAGTTTTATCTTGTTATTATGTTTTTGTCCCATCAGTCCTTATCTTGGAGCCAAGGACACTGTTCCAGCTGTCGATGTAGCCATCAGTGGTTTTCAAAGTTTATTGTCCATAGAAGCATGTGGAGAACTGGGTAAAACGGCAATTGCCTGGGTGCAGAGATCCTGCTTAGCAGTCTGGAGGGGTCGGGGGTGCCATGAACCTATTCTTTTAACAAGATTCCAGCAAAGCAGATAATGTGGATGCTACCAGTTTACAGACCACACTTTGAGCAGCCCTTGGCCACTCTCGTGGTGCCAAAACTGGGATTGCAAGGCAATCCACTGGGGTTTGGACAGAAAACATATATTTATACATTTTTTCATAAAGTGAAATTTTTGTGATTTAAAATAATGTGTAAATATAGTGGTATAGGTAAATAATCTATGTGTAAATAAATAGACATACTTAGGGATGTATGTCAAAAAGAGTTTGATGGAATTAAATGAATAGCATTTCTTCAAAAGGGTAGGGTGCACATCAGAGTACTCTCTATGCCTCTAAACTTGCATCATGGAGAAGGTGGAAATGGGTTGTTAGTTGGCTACCTTGATAATTCTTAGGCACGCTGAAATTGGAGAGCCCTGATATGAATTCTGGGGTCGGTTTTCTGGGTTTTCAAAGGGTGGCCTTGAAGCATCAGCATCATGTAAAAACTTGTTAGAATGCAAATGATCAGTCTCCATCCCACATGTAGAGAACCAAATACTCTGAGATCTGGGCCAGGTGATCTGTGGTTTAACCAGCCTTCCTGAAGATTCTGAGGCAGGATGAAGACAGAGAAACACTGCCCTGGACAGGAGACATTTAAGGAGACTTAGACCAAGTGATTCCATTAAAGGTGGTCTTCTAGTCCTGCTGTTTGTGACTTTTTAACCTGCAGCCACGTCTCTCTTGAGCTTGAGTTCCCCATGGAAATTAATTCTTGGTGACTTTCTTCTTTCATAATTTGTGGCTTTATTTGAACTTCAATGTTGAGGAACTACTTTTAGTTTGTGGAGTGTGTCATGTTTTCTCTCTCTGGTTTAAAATGGCCCAGTTAGGTTTGAATTTTTGATAACCAACAAATAAATATTTTAGTATAAGCATATGTTGTGCAGTATTTGGGATATACTTATGTTCAAAAGCATTTCCTTTGGGAAGGCTCCAAAGACCCTTAGACTAAGCCTAGTCCCCCTATGCTGGGCTCCTATGGTTCAATTTATTGAAATTGCTTAATTACTTGGCAGTTTTTCCTGCTAGGCTGAAGCTTTCTAAGGGCCGGGACTGGATCTGTCTTATTGGTCATGCTATCTCAGTGCCTAGAGAAAATTTATGGGCATTCAAATATTTGCTTAGTAAATAGGTGAATAGTCTGTTATGAACTCTGGAATTTTTAGAAGCAGGAGCAGATGCTGGAGGTGTCTGTGATGTTACCTGCCTGCTTCTGCCCTACTGACCTGCTGCTATGGTCCCGACTAGCCCAGTGCCCTGCCCTGGCTGGAAGTCTGTGCTGTGGTAGACAGAGCCCATGACAGAGGAGTAAAATACTGGCCCTTGCTGTGTGATCTGGCTAGAAGTACAGCTGAATCTGTTTTTGATCTGTAAGATGGAGGAGTCCGAATAATATCTTTCTTGTGAAAATCCAATAAGAAAATGGGTGAGAGTGGGGTTTTGCACATCACAAAGAACCACAATCTATGTTTTTATTTTGAGTTCTGAATTTCTGGCTCACAGACTTTGCTCATTCCTTTTAGCCTGTTCATCTCGAATCCATTTCTACTTGTGTTTTATTCTAGTAAGAATAATAGATACTATTCACTATTGGGGCCCGGCACGCTGTTATTGCTTTGCATATATTATCAGCAAAGAAAATATTCCCACTTTACAGATAAGGAAACGGAGACACAATAGAGTTTATATACCTACCTATTAACAAGCAGAGCTTGGATTTAGTCTCAAGACTTTATGACTCCAGAACCCTTTCAATCACAGAATACTCAATCCTGACTCTGTTTTCATGATTAGAGAGTTGGGCTTTGCTTGTCCCTTCAGGAGTACCCCCCACCCTTTGGGGTGGCCTGTCTTTCTTGCTCCTAAGCCCTGGTTTGGACATTTGGTGCAAGGGACTAGCAATATCCTGCTAGAGTCAAAAGATACAAGAGGCAGAGGAGAGAGTCGATAAATATCATTGCTTTGCCCCAAAGCAGTTGTATTTCTGATTCTGACTCAAATCTCATCTGAAAACTTAACTTTTAATAACTTTGCCTATTTTCAGCACAGTTCAAACAGGTGGCCTTAGGAGCTTGGCCTCTGCATCTTGGGCTTGCTTCTTGTGTAGTCCTAAAAGCAGTGAGCTGTGTGCTGCAGGTGCTGTTGGGTGGGCACCATTTCCCTTCTTCTCCCTGCTGGAAAATCCTGATTTTGTTCAGCTGTTGATCTCTTTCCCAAGCGATTCAGGAGAAGCGACTCGGCCTCAACTCTAGGAGTAAATCCTGATTGTCTATTCATGGCAGCTCTGCTCCTCTTACTAGTCATTGGTTTAGGGATGAGCATGTAACTCAGTAATGAGCAGTAGGTGAAGAGGAGAAGTCCTCTGATGGATTTGGGAAAGTTTCTTTATCAGTAAAGAGGCATGCAAGAAGATATGACACTATTTTATCTCTTGAAATCTACGGGAGTTCTTAGAACTAATGCAGCCATGTTGTATTCATAAAATGAGCTAAGCATATTGCAATGCCAGCATTCTGGGAATGGAAAGAAGCTGAGCTTCTATAACATCATCAAGATGTTGCATAAACCATTCTCCAAGGAGTCCTACCTTGAACTTCTTGTATGAGATAGTAAAAGTTCAATAGGCATCGTGACATGATCTCGGATATGATTTGAATTTTCATTATTTGCAGCTGACAACATCTTGACTGTCTATTTTCTTCTCTGTCTTTATGCTAGATGATGAGCTTCTGGAAAGCAGGGATATATTTTCTTGTTTAAAGTTATATATTTAACATCTAATTGACACATGATAATTGACCCATAGTTGATGGTCACTGAATGTTTCTTGACTGACCGAATGTGGAAATACAATATTTTCTCCTATGTGGCAAGTCAAAATCAAAGCATGAAAAGGTGTGAGTAGGCCACTTTATTATTTATGAGAAAATTAACTTATGAAAAAAAAGTTTTATTTTGGCTCATGGTTTTAGATGTTCCAGAACATGATTGGGTATATCAACTGCTTTTAGGTCTCTGGTGGGAGTTTTAGATGGCTGAGGCAGGGAGCACATGACAGAGCAAATTGATCACCTCATAGAGGAAGAGACTGGGGAGAAAGACACTGGCGTCCCATAATCCCCTTCAAGTGCTTATTCCCCATGACCTCTACTTCCTAAAGGTTATACCACCCCCCAATAGGGCCACTCAGGTGATCAAGCCCTTAACATGGGGTCTGTTTTCAGACATTCAATATTCAAACTATAGCACCCAGTGAAAATTTCAGCTGGATAATCCTCACATGGAGTTGGAGTGAAATTCTTGAGTAATAGAGCAGGCAGGGTCTTGGACACGGCTCTCCCTAACATCATAAAAAAAGTAACACATGAAAATGAGTCCCAAAGAGGGTAAATAATTGGTCCAGAACATCTCTATATTTTATGACTCTGTTCACTTAAGCCAGCTTGACCTTGAACTTCCTATGTGACTGGGGTCCATCACACATACTTCCAAGCCTTTTTCCAACCTAAGTAACAAAAGGGTAATAATCCCTATTTACTTTCTTCCAGATGGAGGATGAAGAGAGATATTGAGACGGAAGTTGAAGAGTTCTGTAAGTTTAAAATTTCTAAGAAAAAATGCTTTACTATTATAGTTCATACTAACTATATGTGTTTTGAGGTGTGGGGAGGGAAGGTGGTTAAAAGGTGGTGGGTTTCTAGGGAACATAAGAAAGACGAGACTCTAGTAGACAATGAGTGTTGGAATGCAAAGTTGCTAGCTCTTGATAGTTTGCACGGGGACTGTGCTAGACACAATGCCTCCACTATTTTGTACGATCATCACATTATCCTTGAAATACAGGCAGTTTGATTTGATTTATGCCAGTGACACTGCTGAAGGTGGGAGAGGTGCAGTGGTGTTGCAGGTAGCAGAGAGGTAAGGGGCTCATTCCTTCATCGACTGGCTCAGCATCCACGCTCTTTCTGCCATACCAAGGGCCTCTCCAGAAGTCCGAGGGCTTCCATCTGGATAGCCCAGTTTTAAGCCCTCCTTCTCAATCAAAGCTTTTCACTTCTCCACAGGTCCAGCCTGACTGAGCAGTGGGTCTATGCCTGTCAAGGTGGCTTGGATGTGGACATTTCAGAGATCATCATGTAGATGATGGTGGTGACCAGCAATAACACTCTCCTCCTCACCATCAGCTTAGTCCATAAATAGCTAGGCATGCACAGTTTTTCCTTTGGTACCTCTGTCATGTAAATTGTCTTCATTTTAGTAAAGTTTGGTCTACAAATATGAGCTCTAGGACAAGAACCACAGAAGCTAGTGTGTGTGACTCCAAGTAATAGGTCTGGGTTTAAACCCTGGTTCTTCCATTGCTCATTTGGTGGCCTTATACAAGTTTCTTCTGGATTTTAGTATACTATATTAGACCATTTTCTATCACTGCAATGAAATACATAAGGCTGGGTAACTTGTAAAGAAAAGGGGCTTATTTAGCTCAAGTTTTGGAGACTCAAAAATGAAATAGTAGGAGGCCAGCTCTGGAGAAGGTCTCAGAAGAAAATACCATCATGTTGGGAGTACAGGCGAAAAGGGAGAGATCACATGGTGAGACAGGAAGCCAGACAGAATGGAAAGAGTCAAGCATGCTTTTTTATAACCTTCTCATGAGAATCCACCAAGGTCCCATGAAAACAGTACCTTAATTTCTTCTGAAGGTGGCACCCCCAATGACCTAATGATCTCCTACTAGGTCCCACGTCTTAAAGCTCTCATAATCTTTTAACATCACATATGGACCCTTGGGGGACAAACTCAAATTATATCCAAACAGAGCATTTACTTACCTGTAACATGGAACTATTCCTTAGTTGTAAGATTATTGTGTATAGGAATGTTGAATGTTCTTTTCTCATATAGTAGATAATCTATTCTTTAAATTCATTTTTAGAAAAGAAAAAAAAGTGATTTAACTCTTTTTTTCCATTTTATTTTATTTATTTTTTCTCCCTTTTAGTACTCCAGGTTCTTCAAGCCTGTTTTAGTCAGCTTTTTCACTGCTGTGACCCAAAGACCTAACAAGAACAATTAGAGGAGGAAATGTTCATTTTGGGGGCTCACACTTTCAGAGGTCTCAATCCAGTTACGGCTGACTCCATTCCTCAGGGCCTGAGGTAAGGCAGAACATGGTGGAAAGGTATGGGGGAAAAAGTGGATCAGGACGTGGCACCAGGAATTGGGGGGGGGGGGAGGGAGAGAGAAAGAGAGAGAAAGCGAGAGAGAAGGGCAGGGAAGGGCAGGGAAGGAAAGAGAGAGCGCTCCCTTTATAAAATGTTAACCTCAGAGGCATGCCCTCAGTGACCCATCTCCTCCAGCCACACCCAAGCCGCCTACTTCTCAATCAAAGGTTTTCTTTGATTAAGAAAATTTCAAACTGGGTGATAACTAGGCAGTTAATACATACCAATGGATTAATACACCTATTAGGTTAAGATTCTCATAACACAATCAGTTTACTTTGAACTTTCTTAAATTATCTCACACATGAGCTTCTGGGGGACATCTCATATCTAAACCATAACAAAGCCCAATTATTGTCATTTTTTTCTTCTTGTCTTTATACTTTTTATCTGTTATTCTCAAATCAGCTTATATTTTCTATGATTGCATTTCTTTTAGATCCTTCTCCATATTTTCTCTACTTTAGGCTCCCAGCTCTATTCATTTCCCAAAGTGGATTCTTTTGTTCTCAGCACCCTCTCTCCCCTGCTTTTTATAACGGGCTTTTCACCCCAGGCCTCTTAGATGTGGTCATATAGACAGTTGTGCTTGTCCTGAGTTTGTTTCCAGCTCCATCCAGCATCCATCCTGCTCCAGGAATTTTTGAGGCCAAAACATTTGGCTGTGGCAGTGACTCTCAGGGCATCATCGAGGTGCATCTGGATTCTGCAGTCAGCAGCCTTTGAAGCCCTCCAGTGCATCTGGTTGCAAATGTTTTTGGCTAACAAGGAGCTCAATTATCTATGCACTTTTTTTCCTAATCTCTCTTTCAATCTGTTAAAAACATCCAGATTTCTGGGGTTCCATTTAGAATGGAAAACTATAACCACTTGGGAACTGTGATAGTAAAAACCTCTGCTGGCTCCCCATTGCCTGTGGAATGAATGCTAAAGCACTCTGCAGGCAATCAAGGCCCTCAGAGTCCAGCCTTACATAGATCCTTTAATCAGGGGTTCTTAATCTGGGGGTTGGGAATCCCTTGAAGTTCCAAGCAAAATTGTATACACTTTTTATTTATTCTGGATATAAAATCCAAAGCTTTCATCAGTTTCTCAAAGTATTCAAACATCAAAATCATTAATAACCCATTAATCCTAGTTCTTGAATCAAGTTCTGGGCACAGCCAACTCTCATTTTCACAGCCTTCCTTCTGAAGTTTTGTCCTGCTGCTGTCCGGCCTCCTTTCTCCCTCCCTAACCCACATCTTCTACCTTCTTTCACTTTCTGACTTGCTGGATTATCTCTTCCCTTTCCTCTTTATCATACTACCTTGATCACTAAAGCTGATCATTAGTTCTATTTCTTGACAATAACCTAGCTTGTCATTAATGGTAATTTCCTGAAACTTTCTTCATTGGCTTCCCCACAAAAGCAGGCCCTACAACTCTAAGTCAGGTGCAAAGGGTATATTTTGGAAGTGATCCCTAGGAAGTATTCAAAAAGCAGTAGAGAAATGATTCAGGGTAGAGAAGGAAGCTGATAGAGAATCATCATCAAGAAATTAACAATATGGGTAAGAGAACCAACAGATTTATTCACATTGGTCACAGCTTGGGGAGGGGGAAGAGGAGATGGAGTTCCCTAGCACTCTGCCTGCCCAGCATGCAGGGAGAGTAGGATGTGGCGACCAGAAAATGCCCTCCGGTAAAGCTGAAGTGATAAAAGTTGGACATTGGACTGGCTTGTACCAAAAGGCAGGGCTGAAGTGATGGCTGTTCCTGGGACCCAGGAATGTCTGGTATATGACCTTGACTCTCATTGATTGGGCTTATAAGGGTATTTTCTCTGTCTTTTTAAAGCTCCTGTTTCTTTTTTTTCCACATTAAACCAAAACTGGTATAGACAGAAGCACAGTGTCTAGCCTGTACTTACAATCTTGTGGGGTTCCCGCTAACTGTTCTATGAACAGATTTTTAACTTGTTACACAAGTTGTATACCCCAAAGTGCATGATCCAGTATATATGTACTGGATTGGATTATTACAAAATAATGATGGACTAATGAAAATCTCTTGGATAGTTTCAGGTCTATTCTGATAACAGCATCCACGTTAGATAAGTGCCTTACCAGTGGCTGAGGAGTTAGAGTCAGTTACCCAGGGGAGTCAGAAACAAGGTAGCCAGTGGGGAGAAACAGCACAATCCATGGTGAGTGTGTCTAGGGTTCTTTATACAAAATAGCCGTGTAAGTGGAATTGGAAGGGAGAAAAAGATACAAACGTGAAAAATTAAGCCAAAAAATAGAACATTCTAGATTAGAACAGTGTGAAACATGAGCGGCAGAAAATAGGAAGTGTTTAAGGAATGAAGTCATGAGTGGAAAAAGCCACTCATAATATCCATTTGGCTGATGCCTAATTAAGAGACAGAAAAACACCCTAAAGAGATCCTGGTAGTTGGAATAGACATGTAGATCACCATTCCTGTCAATAATGTTTTGCCATCACCCAGGTCAATTCTCAGCCCCTGAAAACTTCTGGAGCAGGGCTGTACTCTTCATGGAAAGAGTTAATATCTTGGGTAGTCATGCCTTTTATGAATTATCTCTATCTTCTATTTCCCATGCATTTGGAGTTAACTAAAAAAAAAGTCAACCCACAGACCTACCATGCCTGTACTTGTGTGTGGTATGTGAGCCTGTGGGATTGCTATGAAAATTCAAATACAAAACAGGTGCCTAAGCAGTGGAATCAAGAGAGCGCAAAACCAAATTGATTCCAGTACCATGAAAGGGCACCCCCATCCCAACTCCACCTCAAATGCTGCCTCTCCAGCCACTATCACTCTTGTTGTGGCTTCCACCCTCCTAAACACGTGCTGCCTGTCACAGAACTGCAGCTCCCACAGCAAAGGAAGGGTCCCTGCGGGCTAGCTCACAGCTTCCTTTTCACCTCTCATTTTAAAGCTGGCATATCCACCCAAAGAATGGGTGCACTCTCCCATCCCAGATGGACCTCATTCTTACCTTACCTTTTAAGATTTAAATTCTTCTAGCAACCTCTATATCCGTTCTTTCTAAACTTGGCAAACGATTCACCAAAAAGCACCAAAAATATTTCACCAAAATAATTTGCTTTTTATTAAAAGGCACAAATTGAAATATAATAACCAAAAGCCATGGACTAGAACCCAAGACACTGAATTGAATAAGTAGCTCTTGATTTTACAAGGGACATAAAATAAATGGAAAACTATGTCCCCAAGAAGGTTGGTGTCTAAAATGAACTAAATGTTAAGCATCCTCTATATTCAAGTATTTGTAGAACTTTCTAAGAGGTCTCTCTAGCAGAATAATCAGACCTCTTATACCATGGCTCAGGGCTCCAAGAAACTAAGATGGAAAAATAAAATGAACATTTTCTGAACATAGGCGGAAGTCAACTCTGTGAGGGCAATAGACATGGTTCTTGGCTTCAAAGAGCTCACAGTCTTGTCAGAGAGATATTTAAGGACACTATCTACTAATACAACATGACTGGTCTTACCCCTTCTGGAAGTACCAGTTAAATATTTCTAAGTCAACCCCATTTATTACACGAGGACTTTCTTATCAACTTGAAGTCACTCCCTGTGATTGAGTCAAGCATTCCCAAAACTCCCTTGTTTCAAGGGGTCAGTGTTAATAACTGTTGTCCATAGAGAAAGAATAAGGAATTCATGGTCCTATTCACTGTTGAAGTTGTTCTTACGCAGCATTCCTGCGACACTCAGCTCCTTCGGTGATGTATGATGGACTGACTATGGCAGAGTACAGCAGGGTCCTAGATACCATCATGGAGGACAGGTATACCTCTCTGCTGGGAGATCAGGCAGTCAGGTACAGGTGGCACTAAAAATATAGACTTGTTCCTTTCCTTGCAATTGGTGGTTAATGGATATAAAGCTGCCATTGGCTTGGAGTATATGGAACTGAGAAGGTAGTATGTTTGATTGTCTTCTATATTAATGTTCAAGATTCCCAGTTTGATAGAAATGTTGGGATGGAATTGCTGTAAAGATTTTATGAAGGCAAACACTGCAGAGCTTGCAGAACCAAGGGAGACAGTCACGTGTTCAGCTTTGGTCATATTGTTTTGGGGGTTCCATTAAACATAGGAGAGCAAGTATTTGAATATAAAGGCCTGGAGCACATGATTGCCTGAGGTGAAGACAAATGTTTGTATATTATCATTATCTCATTATTAATCCTACATTATAAAAAAGGTTAAATAACTTGCTCAGAGTCACACAGTGCTGGAGTCTGTCCAGCTTCTTACCTGATCACTGTATCTTTCTCTTTCAGCCTTGCTCTCTCATTCCTATGTCCCTTTGTGCCCAGAGAAGTATGTTGTTCATGAGATGCTAGGCAAATATTTTCACATATCCCAAAGACTCCGGAGGTAGATGTCTCAGACCTACTTAAAATCTGTTGGCGACTCTGGTCATTTGGAAGAATGTTTTGAAAATGTGAGCTTTCTGATGGCTGTACTCTGGGAGACAACAGACGAGGAAACATGCAGTGAGACTGCTAATTGCATTTACTGGACCACATGCCTTCCCTGGCTCTCAGAGGGATACATGTTTCCAAGAAGTATGGGGTTTGTATGAGGTCCAAGGGCACTTAGACAATGGAGAAAACAATCTTTCAAGCTGTGGTTAACGTCTGTGAGTGTCTGAAGACCTAGTCCACTCTATTGCCTTATGTCTGAACAACTAGCACTTTGGGATACTCATGTTTAGTTTTCATGGATACAAATTTAAAGATTTTTTTTCTTAGTCTGAGTAAATAAACCCTGATTCAATGGTTTCAGTGCTCTTAATGTGAATTAGATCTGGAGTTCTGGATTTGGACACTGAAGGCCAGGCTTTGATGTTGCTTCTGAACCCCAGAAGCACATGACCTTGAGCAAGTAACTCTTAATTGTAGGAGTTCTGTTTTCTTGGCTCATAACAGAGGATTACCATACCTTCCTCCTGGTGTGAGGATACAGTGAAATGGCCAGTGTGAAAACATGTGCTACATGTACATTAGAAAAATCTGGTAGGGTTTAACACTTCATGAAAACATATTTCTTCAAGTTTTAGGATCTTGAGACTTTTTCACTTATCTTCAGTTAGGGTCTTATTATCCCAAATTTTACCTGGGGATAAATAGTATTACTCCACTTCAGATAGTACCTCTGAAATGATATTTTACATCACTGTAGTTGTTTCCAATTACTTTGTGTCTCTTTCCACAATAGATACTCTTTGGGGGAAAATTTCTTTTGCTCTCATGATATGATTTGGTGGAGACCATTGGCTGAAGGGATTGGTCCCTGAGTGGGCCAGGCTTTTAACCACAGTTGTCAATCCAGGAATTTATACAGGATCCAATTGGACCAATGTCTTTTCCTGTAAATCTAAATGACTGACCCCAGGAGAGACAAATTTTCTTTACTGTCAATATGAAGGGAAGGAGAGTTAACAGGTGGAGAGAGACTTCTGATAACAACATGAGTTTCTGCACTGTAGTCCTTCAGACCCATTCAGCCTCTGCTCTTTTATAGATTCATGAATCAATAGATTCCTCTTTTGGGTCGTCTGGCTGGAGTTTTGCATTCGGCCCCTGCTCTTTTATAGATTCATGAGTCAATAGATTTTTATTTTGGGAAGTGTGGCTAGAGTTTTGCATTTTCTATTATTATTTTCTGTTTTGTATGAGCAATCATTGCATGACACACCTCCTCCAAATACAGTAGTTTAAAGCTACTGTCATGTAGCTACTGTCATGATTCTGTGGGTCAGGAATTCATAGAGTGCTATGACAATGGCTTCTAACTGCTGCATGATGAAGCCTCAGTAGATAAGACTTGAATGGTCATATGATGAATAGAATCAAATCACCATCTGTCAGATGAGTTCCTGATGGATTTGCTTTTATCTTATAAGGATCATAAGGAAATAAAAAAGACTTGAACATCTGTGGTGGCTCAGATAGCTCAGATTCTGGGACTAAAACAATGGGCTGTAGTTTCTACTAGTAAGATGGCTCCTTCAAACGTGTCCCGTGTCCCTGGTACCTGGTTTGTGATGACTCAGAGGAGGGACTCACTGGGGGCATCAGTGTGAACTTCCCCATGTAACCGAGGTTTCCCACAGCCTGCTGGCTTGGTTTCAAGAAGTGTCCTAGGAGGAAGCATTAGAGAAGTGAGCAGGCCATGAAAACCAGGTGAATCTTCATGGACATTTGTGGTCCAACTCTGAGATCCCATAGTACCAAATAACCAAGGGGAGGAGATTCAGAACTCATCAGTTATTAAGAGAGATCTCAGAGAATTTGTGGCCATTTAAAAAAATACAAACAAGAAAAACAATTCATATATGTCTTCTTTTTGTATCCAGGCTCACCGCTGTAACACCTTATTTTAATATCTCAAAACACACCTCCTCCAGGAAGCTCTCACTGATCTTCTTTGTTTTACTCAGAGCTCCTTTAGTAAAAGGCAAAAACTTTATTTGAATGAAAGAGAAAGAATATTCATCTTAATCCTTGTTCTTTTGATGCTGATGATGGAAATTTCTAGCAGAAACTTGGACACATCTATGCATTACGTAGCCATAGATGTTGTAAGCTGAAAGGAATTTGAGAAATGATCTAGTCAATGTATTGTGGATTCAGTTCAAAAGACCTTAATTAAATTTAATTCTATGACAGTCTTTATGCAATGTGCGAAGGATGCAAAGTTGAGCTAAATGCATGGAATATGCATACAAGAAATTTATAATCTAGGGAAGTATTTCTGAAAACATCATTTGAAAACTTGGGTTCCAGATAATGCTAATCATTTTATGAAAAAAAATTGTGTTACCAAATAAATTTGTGGAATCCTAGGTTCAGTAAAATGAAATAATGAAGCATATTCTTTAAAATTTTTTTTTGTAGTTGTAGGTGGACAGCATGTTTTTATTTTGTTTATTTTTATGTGGTGCTGAGGATCCAATGCAGTGCCTCACATGTGCAAGGCAAGCACTCTGCCACTGAGCTACAGGACCATCTCAAAGCATGCTGAGTGATATTCCATTGTGTATATATATACCATAGTTTCTTTATCCATTCATCTATTGAAGGACATCTAGGTTGCTCCCACAGTTTAGCTATTGTGAATTGGCTGCTATAAACACTGATGTGGCTGCATCACTATAGTATGCTGATTGTAAGCCAGACTAGGCAATTTAGCAAGACCCTATCTCAAAAAGAGCTGGTGATGTAGCTCAGTGGTTCAGCACCCTTGGGTTAAATCACCAGTATTGGGAGGTAAATTTGGAGAGCCAGAGGGAATGAACTATTGAGAGTGATTTTATGTGGGAGCCAAGATCTTGGAGCATCAGAATCATGGTGGGTGAATAGTACAGGTCCCACTCCTTCACTCCTGCCTCCCAACACAGTTCTTTTGGGATTCCCTTGTTACTGTCTGCCCACGGATACTGCCACGGATACACACAGAGCCAGTGTCAGCCCCGCCCTCAGAGCACACAGCCTGGAAACCTCCAGGGAGAATCTTTGTCAGGCAAGTGCAGCATTCCATACTAGCCTGGTTCCACTTTTCCCTCATCTTCAATGCATGCACAACAGAAAGCTCCAGGATGAGGATGTGGGGGAAAAGTCATACTCAAACATTGCTGGTGGGACTGCAAATTAGTGCAACCAATCTGGAAAGCAGTATGGAGATTCCCTAGAAAGCTCAGAATGGACACCATTTGACCCAGACATCCCACTCCTTGGTTTATACCCAAAGGACTTTAAATCAGCATACTATAGTGATGCAGCCACCTCAATGTTTATAGCAACCTAATTCAGAATAGCTAAACTGTGGGAGGGACCTAGATGCCCTTCAATAGATGAATGGATAAAGAAACTGTGGTATATATACACAATGGAATATCATTCAGCATTAAAATCATGGCATTTGTAGGTAAATGGATGGAGTTGGAGAATATCATGCTAAGTAAGCCAATCCTGAAAAACCAAAGGCTGAATGTTCTCTCTGATAAGTGGATGCTGACTGATAATGGGGGGAGGTCATGGGGAAAATGGAGGAACTTTGATTGGGCAAAGGGGAGGGAGGGAGTGGTAGGGAGGAGGTAAGGGGGCAGGAAAGATGGTGGAATGAGATAAACATCATTACCCTAGGTACACGTATGACTGCACATGTGGTGTGACATCGTGTACAACCAGAGAAATGAGAAGTTTTACTGCAATTGTGTACAATGAATCAAAATGCATTCTGCTGTCATATAGACCTAATTAAAATAAATAAACTAATTAATTTAAAAAAATTAAAAGCTCCAGGGAGAATCTCGAACTGGGAGTTCTGCTTTCTTCACTCTCTTGTTTCAGAGGGCAAAGCAGCTGAGGGGGATTCTAGCTTCAGATACAAATCACTCCACTAGTCACCATCTGAGCACCACAAAGACATGAAGAGGTGGGTGAAAAAACAAAAACAAAAACAACAACAACAAAAAAAAACAAACACCCAGGCTCTGCTCTGTGCTCAGGGCATGTGGAGAAGGGAGGGAGGCTTTGATCCATTTTTCTTCTCTCATGGCTTCACTTGAGTACCTTGGTGGGGAGGGAGTTCTTATTTTTTATTAATTCTTATTTTTTTAATTAATTCTCTCTCACTCTTGCTGTTTTTGGTTTGTTTGCTTGTGTTCTTTATTGCTGTTTTCTTTTAAAATTTTCCTTTGATTCCTACCCCTTTCTACCTTTTTACTTTCCACTTTTCTCATTTCTCCTCTTTTTAATTTTCATTAATTTTTCTTTCTTTTTTCCTTTTCTAAAAATGTTATTTCCATGATTTCAGCATTTTTACTCTATGCTGCTTTTCTCTTATCTTTATGTAAAAGTAGTTTTTTTTTTCATCTGCTTTTTTCTTTTCTTTGTTCCCTTTCATGCTGCTAGGGGTTGAGCCTAGGAGTTCAGCACTGTTGATGGGTGCTCTGCCACTGAACTGCACCCCCAGCTCAGCTGAGAGGAGTTGCTGCTTCAACTATGACCTAGTCCTGCTGAAATCGCAATAGTACTTCAACTTAAAGAAAAGTGGAGATAAAAGTTCTCAGCTGACCAGCTATTCCCACATGGCATGGCGAGTGGGGCTGTGACCTCCTGCTCCTGGACACTCACCTCCACGTCAACAGCAGAAGGAAGTAACACAACTTTTGTGGATACTGAATGTACAAAAGTCATCAGCATCAGTCACTCCTACATCCTATCAGATAGCATATTGATGACAAGACTGCAGGCAAGAGCCACAGAGGGGGAGCTATGACTGCTGCCTGTATCTCCCTGTGAAATATCAGATCTGCATCAGTGTATAAGCAGAGTGTCAAAACTTCAGGCACTTCATAATAATTGGAACAGCCAGCACCAGAATCATTTTTAAGTAACAGAACCAACAAAAACAGTATTTGAGGACACCTCCATTACTTGCTAGGTAGAGACTTCTAATCCCATTGGGGGTAAACACAGAGGGTGCATTCCACTTATTCTACTGTCTATATTGTACCTGCTTGAATTACCTAAGGGACTTCACTCTTGCAAAGGGGAAAAAAAATCACAAAAACTTGTCCCTCAAGCTCTAACACTGTTTATGCTGTGAAAAAAACCAGTAATCACAGCCAATCAAGCCACAGGGAGACTGCGCTACAAAAAACAAATTAAAATCAAACTCAATACTACAAAAAAAAAAAATAAATAAACCAGTACCCCAAGATACATCATCAAGAGAAGGTGCTTGCTAAGAAAGCCTTCACATTAAAATGGAATAGATATCCTTCCCATAATGTATAAATCTCAACATAGAAACCCAAGAAATAAGAAGAAGGAAATTTGTCACCTCTTAAAGTTGGTGACTCCATGCTATCAGATTCCAAAGATGTCAAAGTATATGAAATGCTAGTCAGGGAATTCATAAGAATGATTTTAAAAAGTCAAGTAAAATTTAAGAGAATACAAATAAACAGTTGAATGAAATAAGGAAGACAATACAGGACACACCTGAGCATTTCAAAAAAGAGAGGATTTTGATAACTAAACAGAAAGCTTGGAAATGAAAAGTTCAATAATCCAGGTTAAAGATTCAGTTAGAATCCTCACAAACAGACTAGATCAAGCAGAAGAAAGAATATCAGAACTTGAGGATGATCCTGCCAAAATACCATATTCAGATGGCAATAAAGAAAAAAAAAATAATGAATAGAACATACCAAATCTCTGGGACGCCAATAGGAGATCAAACATCTAGGTAATCAGTATGCCAGAGGTAGAAGAGTTATGTGCTGATAGCATAAATAAACTATTGTGTGAAATAATAGCAGAAAATTTTCCAAATATTGGGAAATATATGGACATCCAGGTACAGCAGGAATTTAGAAACTCAAATAGACATGACCAGAGAAGAACTTCTATATGACATGTTATAATTAAATTGCTAAAAGTACAGAACAAATAAAGAATATTAAAAGCTTTAGGAGAGAAGTGCCAAGTCATATCCAAAGGCAAGGAAGGCATGGAATGATGCATTTCATGGCCTGAAAGAAAATAACTGCCTACCAAGATTACTACACCCACAAAGATTACCTTTTAGAATCAAGCACAAATAAAAATATTTCAAGATAAGCATCAATTAAAGGAATCCATGACACTAGGTCAGTATTATAGAAGATACTTAAGGGAATTCTACACCCAGAAGAGGAAGAATGATGCTCACAGTCATGAGGGCACAGGAAAAGATAAATCTCACTAGGAGAGGAGCTATGCAAATGAAAAATAGAAAAGAATCAAACACTGCCATCAAATGCCTAAGATAAATAAAAGAGGAATAAATGAGCATAGAATGTTCAAAGCAACAACAACAAAAAAGAATGAACAAAATGATAAGAACAATTGTATATTTTCAGTAATAGCCAAAAATGTAAATGATCTTAACTCACCCATTTAAAGCTCCAGACTGGTGTTTGTATTAAAAAGCAAGATCCAACAATAAGCTACCTGCAAGAAACTCACTTCAGTTTCGAAGGTATATACAAACTGAAAGTGAAAGGATGGAAAAAGATACTCTAAGGAAAATGGAATTTAAAAGCAAGCAGGATAGTTGCAAAGTTTCCCTCGCAGGTGCGGGTGGCGGCTCTGCCCCTCCTCCAATTGGGGCAATGTGCCTACCACGCCAGCAGGCCACTGGGCCTGCTCTGCCGGTCGGCAGCAGGTCCGCCTAACTTGCAGGCGCGGGCGGCGGCTCTGTCCCTCTGCGGGCCGCTAGGCTTGTTCTGTCGGTGGTCGCAGTTCTGCCTACTTTGCAGGCGCAGGCAGCGGCACTGCCCCTCTGCAGGCCTCTGGGGCTGTACTGCCAGTGGGTCGCAGGTCCGCCTACCTTGCAGGCGCGGGGGGCGGGGCGGCTCTACCCTTCCTCAGGCCACTGGGCCTGTTTTGTCTGTCGGTTGCAGGTCTGGCCTGTTCTGATGGTGGTCACAGTTCCGTCTACCTTGCAGGCGCTGGGGGAGGGGGCGGCTCTGCCTCTCAGCAGGCCGCTGCTTGTCTTCTGCCGGTGGGTTGCAGGCCCGCCTACCTTGCAGGAGTGATTGGAAGGTCTGCCCCTCCGCGGGCCACTGGGCCTTTTTCTGTCGGTGGTCACAATTCCGCCTACCTGGCAGGCGCGGGGGGTGGGGGGCGGCTCTGCCCCTCAGCAGGCCACTGGGCCTGCTCTGTGGGTGGTCACAGTTCCCTCTACCTTGCCGGCGAGCGGGAGGGGGCGGCTCTGCCTCTCAGCAGGCCGCTGCTCCTCTTCTGCCGGTGGGTTGCAGGCCCGCCTACCTTGCAGGAGTGATTGGAAGCTCTGCCCCTCCGTGGGCCACTGGGCCTTTTCTGTCGGTGGTCACAGTTCCGCCTACCTGGCAGGCGCGGGGGTGGGGGGCGGCTCTGCCCCTCAGCAGGCCGCTGGGCCTGCTCTGTGGGTGGTCACAGTTCTGTCTACCTTGCTGGCGCAGGGGGAGGGGGCGGCTCTGCCTCTCAGCAGGCCGCTGCTCCTCTTCTGCTGGTGGGTCTCCTCTTCTGCTTTGCAACTATACAAGACCAATATAAATATATAGGGGGAAAATTCAATAGCACAACAGTTTCACCAAGTAGAAAGGAACGCGAACAGTATGAAGAGACAAGGAAAGAAAGGACCACAAGCAATGCAGGTCAACTCAACGTTAGAAGAGGTAATAGCTGCAGCAGATGGAATGTCAGATAAAGAATTCAGGATATACATGCTTCAGATGATCTGTAGTCTCAAGGAAGACATCAGACAGCAAAATCAGACAATGAAAGATCACTTCAACAATGAATTACATAAACAAATCCAAGAAGCAAAAGATCAATTATACAGGGAGATAGAGGTTATAAAAAACAAACAGAAATCCTAGAAATGCAGGAAGCAATAAACCAACATAAAAACTCAATTGAGAATACTACCAGCAGAGTAGAACACTTAGAAGATAGAACATCAGACAATGAAGATAAAGTATTTCAACTTGAAAAGAACATAGACAGCTCAGCAAGACTGTTACGAAACCATGAGCAGAACATCCAAGAAATATGGGATAACATCAAGAGACCAAATTTAAGAGTCATTGGGATACAGGAAGGGACAGAGTTTCAAACCAAAGGAATGAGCAATCTATTCAATGAAATAATACGAGAAAACTTCCCAGACTTGAAGAATGAGACAGAATCCCAAATCCTAGAAGCCTACAGGACGCCGAATGTGCAAAATCATAAGAGATCCACACCTAGACACATTATAATGAAGATGCCCAACATACAGAATAAGGAGAGAATTTTAAAAGCTACAAGAGAAAGGAAGCAGATCACATTTAGGGGTAAGCCAATCAAGATAACATCTGATCTTTCAACACAGACTCTGAAAGCTAGAAGATCCTGGAATAACATATTTCAAACACTGAAAGAAAATGGGTTCCAACCAAGAATTGTGTTTCCAGCGAAATTAAGCTTCAGGATGGAAAATGAAATTAAAACCTTCCACGATGAACAAAAGTTAAAAGAATTTGCAGCTAGAAAACCATCTCTTCTAAACATCCTTGGCAAAACATTACAGGAAGAGGAAATGGAAAATAACAATGAAAACCAACAGTGGGAGGTAGGACAGTAAAGGGGGGAAAAATAATCAAAGAGGAAAACAAACCATGTTTAGTAACATAAATAAACAAATATGGCTGGAAGAACAACCCATATCTCAATAATAACCCTAAATGTTAATGGCTTAAACTCACCAATCAAGAGACACAGGCTAGTAGAATGGATCACAAAACAAGACCCAACAATATGCTGATTACAGGAGACGCATTTGATAGGAAAAGACATACATAGGCTGAAGGTGAAAAATCATATCACTCATATGGACTTCGGAAAAAAGCAGGAGTGTCCATACTCATATCAAATAAAATAGATTTCAAGCCAAAGTTAATCAAAAGGGATAAAGAGGGACACTACATACTGCTCAAGGGAACCATACACCAACAAGACATAACAATCATAAATATATATGCCCCAAACAATGGTGCAGCTATGTTCATCAAACAAACTCTTCTCAAGTTCAAGAGTCTAATAGAACACCATACAATAATCATGGGAGACTTCAACACACCTCTCTCGCCACTGGACAGATCTTCCAAACAAAAGTTGAATAAGGAAACTATAGAACTCAATAACACAATTAATAACCTAGACTTAATTGACATATATAGAATATACCATCCAACATCAAGCAGTTACACTTTTTTCTCAGCAGCACATGGATCCTTCTCAAAAATAGATCATATATTATGTCACAGGGAAACTCTTAGACAATACAAAGGAGTAGAGATAATACCATGCATCCTATCTGATCATAATGGAATGGAACTGAAAATCAACGATAAAAGAAGGAAGGGAAAAGACTACATCACTTGGAGAATGAACAATAGGTTACTGAATGATCAATGGGTTATAGAAGACATCAAGGAGGAAATTAAAAAATTCTTAGAGATTAATGAAAACACTGACACAACATATCGGAATCTATGGGACACATTGAAAGCAGTTCTAAGAGGAAAATTCATTGCTTGGAGTTCATTCCTTAAAAAAAGAAAAAACCAACAAATAAATGATCTCATACTTCATCTCAAAATCCTTGAAAAAGAAGAGCAAAACAACAGCAAAAGAAGTAGAAGGCAAGAAATAATTAAAATCAGAGCTGAAATTAACGAAATCGAAACAAAAGAAACAATTGAAAAAATTGACAAAACTAAAAGTTGGTTCTTTGAAAAAATAAACAAAATCGACAGACCCTTAGCCATACTAGTGAAGAGAAGAAGAGAGAGAACTCAAATTACTAGCATACGGGATGAAAAAGGCAATATCACAACAGACACTTCAGATATACAGAAGATAATCAAAAATTATTTTGAATCCTTATACTCCAATAAATTAGAAGATAGTGAAGGCATCGATAAATTTCTTAAGTCATATGATCTGCCCAGATTGAGTCAGGAGGATATAGACAACCTAAACAGACCAATATCAATTGAGGAAATAGAAGAAACCATCAAAAGACTACCAACTAAGAAAAGCCCAGGACCGGATGGGTATACAGCAGAGTTTTACAAAACCTTTAAAGAGGAACTAATACCAATACTTTTCAAGCTACTTCAGGAAATAGAAAAAGAGGGAGAACTTCCAAATTCATTCTACGAGGCCAACATCACCCTGGTACCTAAACCAGACAAAGACACTTCAAAGAAAGAAAACTACAGACCAATATCTCTAATGAACCTAGATGCAAAAATCCTCAATAAAATTCTGGCCACTCGGATACAAAAACATATCAAAAAAATTGTGCACCATGATCAAGTAGGATTCATCCCTGGGATGCAAGGCTGGTTCAATATACGGAAATCAATAAATGTTATTCACCACATCAATAGACTTAAAAATAAGAACCATATGATCATCTCGATAGATGCGGAAAAAGCATTCGACAAAGTACAGCATCCCTTTATGTTCAAAACTCTAGAAAAACTAGGGATTACAGGAACATACCTCAATATTGTAAAAGCAATCTATGCTAAGCCTCAGGCTAGCATCATTCTGAATGGAGAAAAATTGAAGGCATTCCCTCTAAAATCTGGAACAAGACAGGGATGCCCTCTCTCACCACTTCTGTTCAACATAGTTCTCGAAACACTGGCCAGAGCAATTAGACAGACGAAAGAAATCAAAGGCATCAAAATAGGAAAAGAAGAACTTAAATTATCACTATTTGCAGATGACATGATTCTATACCTAGCAGACCCAAAAGGGTCTACAAAGAAACTATTAGAGCTAATAAATGAATTCAGCAAAGTGGCAGGATATAAAATCAACACGCATAAATCAAAGGCATTCCTGTATATCAGCGACAAATCCTCTGAAATGGAAATAAGGACAACCACTCCATTCACAATATCCTCAAATAAAGTAAAATGCTTGGGAATCAACCTAACAAAAGAGGTGAAAGACTTATACAATGAAAACTACAGAACCCTAAAGAGAGAAATAGAAGAAGATCTTAGAAGATGGAAAAATATACCCTGTTCATGGATAGGCAGAACTAACATCATCAAAATGGCGATATTACCAAAAGTTCTCTATAGGTTTAATGCAATGCCAATCAAAATCCCAACGGCATTTCTTGTAGAAATAGAGAAAGCAATCATGAAATTCATATGGAAAAATAAAAGACCCAGAATAGCAAAAACCATGCTAAGCAGGAAGTGTGAATCAGGCGGTATAGCGATACCAGACTTCAAACTATACTACAGAGCAATAGTAACAAAAACAGCATGGTACTGGTACCAAAACAGGCGGGTGGACCAATGGTACAGAATAGAGGACACAGAAACAAATCCACAAAACTACAACTACCTTATATTTGATAAAGGGGCTAAAAGCATGCAATGGAGGAAGGATAGCATCTTCAACAAATGGTGCTGGGAAAACTGGAAATCCATATGCAACAAAATGAAACTGAATCCCTTTCTCTCGCCATGCACAAAAGTTAATTCAAAATGGATCAAGGAGCTTGATATCAAATCAGAGACATGCCGTCTGATAGAAGAAAAAGTTGGCTACGATCTACATACTGTGGGGTCGGGCTCCAAATTCCTCAATAGGACACCCATAGCACAAAAGTTAATAACTAGAATCAACAAATGGGACTTACTCAAACTAAAAAGTTTTTTCTCAGCAAAAGATACAATAAGAGAGGTAAATAGAGAGCCTACATCCTGGGAACAAATCTTTACTCCTCACACTTCAGATAGAGCCCTAATATCCCGAGTATACAAAGAACTCAAAAAATTAGACAATAAGGGAACAAACAACCGAATCAACAAATGGGCCAAGGACCTGAACAGACACTTCTCAGAGGAGGACATACAGTCAATCAACAAGTACATGAAAAAATGCTCACCATCTCTAGCTGTCAGAGAAATGCAAATCAAAACCACCCTAAGATACCATCTCACTCCAGTTAGATTGGCAGCCATTATGAAGTCAAACAACAACAAGTGCTGGCGAGGATGTGGGGAAAAGGGTACACTTGTACATTGCTGGTGGGACTGCAAATTGGTGCAGCCAATTTGGAAAGCAGTATGGAGATTTCTTGGAAAGCTGGGAATGGAACCACCATTTGACCCAGCTATTCCCCTTCTCTGTGTATTCCCTGAAGACCTAAGAAGAGCATGCTACAGGGACACTGCTACATTGATGTTCATAGCAGCACAATTCACAATAGCAAGACTGTGGAACCAACCTAGATGCCCTTCAATAGATGAATGGATAAAAAAAATGTGGCATTTATACACAATGGAGTATTACTCTGCATTAAAAAATGACAAAATCATAGAATTTACAGGGAAATGGATGGCATTAGAGCAGATTATGCTAAGTGAAGCTAGCCAATCCCTAAAAAACAAATGCCGAATGTCTTCTTTGATATAAGGAGAGTAACTAAGAACAGAGTAGGGTCGAAGAGCATGAGAAGAAGATTAACATTAAACAGGGATGAGAGGTGGGAGGGAAAGGGAGAGAGAAGGGAAATTGCATGGAAATGGAAGGAGACCCTCAGAGTTATACAAAAGTACATACAAGAGGAAGTGAGGGGAAAGGGAAAAATAATACAAGGGGGACAAATGAATGTCAGTAGAGGGGGCAGAGAGAGAAGAGGGGAGGGAAGGGGAGGGGAGGGGGGATAGTAGAGGATAGGAAAGGCAGCAGAACACAACAGACACTAGTATGGCAATATGTAAATCAATGGATGTGTAACTGATGTAATTCTGCAATCTGTATATGGGGTAAAAATGGGAGCTCATAACCCACTTGAATCAAAGTGTGAAATATGATATATCAAGAACTATGTAATGTTTTGAACAGCCAACAATAAAAAATTAAAGAAAATAAATAAAAAAATAAAAAAATAAATAAAAGCAAGGAGGAATATCTATACTTACATCCAACAAAACAGACTTAAAACAAGATTAGGAGACACAAAGAAGACCACTACATATTGATTGAGGGAACAAATTTATCAAGAAGATAGTTATAAAACAAACATTACTAGTCATATAGGGAGAGGTAGTCACCAATATAATAACAGTGGAATACTGCAGTACACCATTCTTACCAATAGGTAAACCATCCAGACAATAAACAACAAACAAACAAGAAAACTAACAAATTACACTGTAGATCAAATAGATTTAACAGACATCAAATGTTCCTTTCAATAGTTATAGAATATACATTCTTTTTATCAGAAAATGGAACCTATTCCTCAATAGACCATTTATTAGACCATAATGCAAGTCTTAACAAATTAAAAAAAATTGAAATAATTTCTCTGATCATATCAGGTCAGAGTAGAATGAAACTAGAAATCAAGAGGCAAAGAAGCTACAAAAATTAAACAAATACGTGGAGACTGAACAACACACTTTTTTTCTCTACATTTTTATAGGTGCTTTGTAATTGTACATAATGGTGGAATTCATTATTACATATTAGTACATGCACAAAAGATAACAACATAATTGAACCAATATCCCTCCTAAAATTTTCCTGCTCCCTCCCTTCCTTTACCACTGTTCTCCCTTTGGTCTTCATGAGATAACCCCCAACTTTCTTATACTTTTTAATATCTAGCTTCCACATACAAGAGACAACATACAACCTTGTTTTACTTAAAACAATGGTTCATATTCCATTCATTTTCCTGCAAATGGCATAATTTCTTTTTTCTTCATGGCTGAATAAAACTCTATTGTGTATATATATCATATTTTCTTTATCCATTCATATACCAAGGCTGGTTCCATAGTTTGGCTACTGTGAATGGTGCTGCTATAAACATAGGAGTGTGTGTATCACCATAGTATGCTGACTTTAATTCTTTAGGATAAATACTGAGGAGCAGTATAGCTGTGTCATGAGGTAGTTCCATGCCTAGTCTTCTGAGAAACCTCCATACTGATTTCCAAAGTGGTTGCACTAATTTGCAATTCCACCAACAGTGTAAAAATGTTCCCTTTTATCCACATCTTCTCCAGCATTTACTACTATTTGTATTCTTGATGACTACCATTCTGACTTATGTGAGGTGAAATCTCAGTGTAGTTTTGTTTTGCATTTCCCAGATTGTTAATGATGTATTTTTTAATAGAGTTGCTAACTGTATTTTTTCTTTTGAGAAGTGTCTGATTAATTCATTTGCCCATTTATTAATTGGCTTATTTGTTTTGTTAGTGTTAATGTTTTTGAATTCTTCATATATTTAAAATATTAATCCTCTGTAAGAATAGTAAGCAAATATTTTCTACCATTTATAGGTTCTCTTTTCACATTTTTGTTTCCTTTGCTATGCGGAAGCTTTTTTAATTTGATGCCATCCCATTTATTAACTCTTGGCATTATTTTTTGAGCTTTAGAGATTCTATTAAGAAAGTTGTGTTCTGTGACTGTATGCTTGTGTGTTGATCCTATATTTTATTTTAGGAGTTATATAGTTTTTGGTCTAATTCCTAGGGTTTTGATACATTTTGAGTTGATTTTTTTGTACAGGGTGAGAAATAAGGATTTAGTCTCATTCTTCTCCATATGGATAAGTAGTTTTTTTTCTCAGTACCTATTGTTAAAGAGGCTATCTTTGCTCCAGTGTATGTTTTTAGCACCTTTGTCAAGGATCAGATAAAATGTAGATTTGTGGGTTTTTCTCTGTGTCTTCTATTCTGTGCCATTGATCTGTCTGTTTTTTTTTCTCCATATAATTTAGTTGTCAATGGACCTTTGTTTTATTTATTTATTTATTTATTTATTTATTTATTTATATGTGGTGCTGAGACTTGAACCCAGTGCCTCACACACACCAGGCAAGCATTGTATAACTGAGCCACAATTCCAGGCCTATGTGTCTGTTTTTATGCCAGTACCATGCTGTTTTTATTACTGTATCTCTGTTGTATAACTTAAAATCAGGTATTATGATGCCTCCAGCTGTGCTTTTTGGGCTTACAATTGCTTTGGCTCTTCTGGGTCTTTTATTTTTCCAAATGAATTTGGGACTGTTTTTCTATGAACAACACATTTTTTTTGAACAAAGAGTGGGTCATTGAAAAAATCAGGGAGGAAATTAAAAAATTCCTAGGATGAAATGAAAATGAAAACACAGTATACCAGAATCTGTGGGACACAATGAAAACAGTACTCAGAAGGAAGTTTATAACAGTAAGTGCTTACATAAAAAAAGAGATCTCAGATAAATAACCTAGTAATGCATTTCAAAGACTTAGAAAAATAGGAATCAATCCCCAAATCAGTAGGAGGAGATAAATAACAATGATTAGAATAGAAATAAATAAAATGGAAAAGAAAAGAACCATGGAAAAGATCAATAAAATACAATTGGTTCTTTGAAAGGTTGAGCAAGCTTGCAAACCTTTAGCTAAACTAACCAAAAGAAAGAGACATAAGATTTAAATATATAAAATTAAAGCTGAGACAGGAGATGCCACCATGGATAGACTGAAATTCAAAGGGTCATTTAGAAAAACAACATGTAAATAAATTGGAAGATCTAGATGAAATAGACAAATTTCTGGATATGTGTCAGTCTATCAACCAACAAAAGCCTAGGATTAGATGAATTCACTATTGAATTTTAGCAATCTTTTAAAGAAGAAGTAACACCAATACTCCTCAAATCATTCCATAAAATAGAAAGGGAAGGAACTCATTCTATAAAGCCAGTATTACCCAAACATGATAGGGACACAACAAAACCCAGAAAACTATAGACTGATATTCCTGATGAACATAGATACAAACATCCTGAACCAAATACTTTCAAAGTGAATTAAATAGCACATTAAAAATATCATATACTATGACTGTTTCATTCCAGAGATGCAAGGATGGTTCAACATACACAAATTAATAAATATAACACAGCACAAAAATAGAGTCAAAGATAAAAATCAGATGATCATCTCAATAGATGCAGAAAAACCTTCCATAAAATTTAACAATGCTTCATAATCAAAGCACAGAATAAATGAGATATAGAAAGATTATACCTCAACACATGAAAAAAATGCTCACCATCTCTAGCAGTCAGAGAAATGCAAATCAAAACCACCCTAAGATACCATCTCACTCCAGTAAGATTGGCAGCCATTATGAAGTCAAACAACAACAAGTGCTGGAGAGGATGTGGGGAAAAGGGTACTCTTGTACATTGCTGGTGGGACTGCAAACTGGTGCGGCCAATCTGGAAAGCAGTATGGAGATTCCTGGGAAAGCTGGGAATGGAACCACCATTTGACCCAGCTATTGCCCTTCTCGGACTATTCCCTGAAGACCTTAAAAGAGCGTACTACAGGGATACTGCCACATCGATGTTCATAGCAGCACAATTCACAATTGCTAGACTGTGGAACCAACCCAGATGCCCTTCAATAGATGAATGGATAAAAAAAATGTGGCATTTATACACCATGGAGTATTACTCTGCATTAAAAAATGACAAAATCATAGAATTTGCAGGGAAATGGATGGCACTAGAGCAGATTATGCTTAGTGAAGCTAGCCAATCCATAAAAAACAAATGCCAAATGTCTTCTTTGATATAATGAGAGCAACTAAGAACAGAGCAGGGAGGAAGAGCAGGAAGAAAAGATTAACATTAAACAGATACATGAGGTGGGAGGGAAAGGGAGAGAAAAGGGAAATTGCATGGTAATGGAGGGAGACCCTCATTGTTATACAAAATTACATATAAGAGGTTGTGATGGGAATGGGAAAATAAACAAGGAGAGAAATGAACTACAGTGGATGGGGTAGAGAGAGAAGATGGGAGGGGAGGGAGGGGGGATAGTAGAGGATAGGAAAGGTAGCAGAATACAACAGTTACTAATAGGGCATTATGTAAAAATGTGGATGTGTAACCGATGTGATTCTGCAATCTGTATTTGGGGTAAAATTGGGAGTTCATAACCAACTTGAATCTAATGTATGAAATATGATATGTCAAGAGCTTTATAATGTTTTGAACAACCAATAAAAAAATAAATTAAAAAAAATAAATAAAGATTATATTTGATAAAGCCATGGCTAATATCCTAATGAATGGGGAAAATCTGAAAGTATTTCCTCTAAGATCAGGAACAAGACAAGGACACTTAGTCTCACCACTTTTATTTGATATAGTACTGGAAATTTTAACCTGAGAAATTAAGCACGAGAAAGAAAGAAATAGAGAAAAAAGAGGGAAATAAAATTATTTGAGGATCATTCTACACTTAGACAATCCTAGCAAGTCTACTAAAAGATTCTTAGAACTAATAAACAAATTCAGTAAAATAGCAGGATATAAAATCTCAACATATAAAAATCAATAACTTTTCTATACACTAGTAATGAATTTACTGAGAAAGAAATTGGGAAAGCAAGTTCATTCACAATAGCCTCAACAAAACAAAAAAGGAAACAAATACAAAACCAAACAAATAACAGCAACAAAACACCAGCAATAAATACCTCCACAATGAAAACTGTAAAAAAACGAAGAAAGAAATTGAAGACCCTAGAAGGCACAATGATCTTCCCTGTTCATTGATTGGGATAATTAGTAGCATTAAAATGGCTATACTACCCAAAAATGATCTACAAATTATTACAATCTCTATTAAAACACTAATGACTTTCTTCACAGAAATAGAAAAAAAAAACAACTCTAAAATTCTTATGAAATAAAGCATAGCTCTGAGTAGCCAAAGAAATCCTGAGCAAAACAGCAATGCTGGAGAATCACAATTTCCAATTTCAAAACATACAACAAAGCCATAGTAATGAAAAGAGCATGGTATTGGCATAAAAATAGGCATGTATGCTGATGAAACAGAATAGACATTCCAGAAATAAATTCACACATGTACACCTAATTGAGTCTCAACAAAGTTGCCAAAAACATGTATCAGAGAAAAGACAACCTCTTCAAAAAATGGTATTAGGAAAACTGGATATCCATACATAGAAGATTGAAATTAGATCCCTATCTCTTCCCTGGCACAAAAATCAGTTCCAAAGACCTTAATGGAAGCACTTGAACTTTGAAATTACTAAAAGAAATCAATGTAAGCCCTTGAACTTTGAAATTACTAAAAGAAACCAATAGGGAAACACTTCAAAATATTGGCACAAGCAATGATTTCACAGATAGGATCTAGTAGCTCAGGAAACAAAAGAAAGAATGGAAAAATAGTATTACATCAAATTAAAAAGAAACTTCCACAAAGCTAAGGAAAACAATTACTAAAGTGAAGAGACAACCTGTAGAATAAGACAAAATCTTTCCCTGCTGTTTATCCAACAGAGGACTAATATCCATAGCACATAAAGAATGAATAAAACAAAAAAAGAGCAAGTAATCAAAAAACCCTTACATGATTTGAACAGACTCAAAAGAAGAAATACTCAAAAAAAGAAATACAAATAGCCAATAAGTATATGAAGAATGCTCTATATCTTTAGACTTCAGGAAAACTTAAGTCAAAAATACAATGAGATTCCATCTCATGCCTAGTCAAAATGGCTATTATCAGAAAAACAACAACAATAACAACAACAACAACAAACAAATGCCATTGAGGAAGTGGAGAAGTCTCAGTAAATTAGTGTGAGTGTAAATTTGTACAGCCACTATGGAAAATGGTATGGAGGTTATTCAAAAAACTTCAAATAAAACTACCATGTTGATCCAGTTATATTCTGGGTTATATCTCTGAAGCAAATTAAATTAGCATACAAAAGAGACCCTCATGCCATGTTTCTTGCAGCCTTATTCACAATAGCTAAGGTATGGAATCAGTCTAGGTGCTTGTCAACAGATACATGGATAAACAAAATATGGTTTACATACAAAATGAAGTATTATTCAGCCACAAAGAAGAATGAAATTCTGTCTGTAAAAAATTGATGGAACTGGTAGTGGACACCATGTTAAGTTAAATAACTCAGAGCCAGAAAGACAAGTATCTCATCTTTTGTTCTCATATGAAGTTAAAAAAAACCCAAAAAACAAAACACAAAACAAAACAAAACAAAAACCAAACCAAACCAAACCAAACAAAAAACCAAAAATGATGACCCAGAAGTAGAAGAGAGACCATTAGGGCCTGGGAAGGGGACTAGGAAAGAGAGGGTGGATGGGAAGGTGGACATGATCAGTGCATGATAGACATGTATGAAAATGTTACAGTAAAACCCATTAATTTGAACAATTAGTTTGTGTTAATAATGAACTATTTTCTTTTTAAAAAGAAAAGGTATTGAATATCCTCAAGGTAAGGATGAGGGTGAGGGTGGGGTGAACTGTGCTGCATTTCTCTGACTTTGTATCTCCCTTTTTTGAAGTTTAAACTGCCCTGTTGTCATGTGGGAAATAATTGATAGAACAGAAAGTGACATCAAGTTATTCTTCGTGTTTCACCCCTTCTATTTCTTTTCATGTTGGCCATGCCCAAAGCCTGGGCTCTACCTTAGTATCCCTATGTGCATTCCTGGTCTTTGATGGAATGCTACTTGTTTGGAAAACTCAAAATCTAGCTTCACTTTTTTTTTTTTTTTGGTGATGGGTACTAGGGATTGAACCCAGGGGGCATTTTATCACTGAGTTACATTCCCAGTTATTTTTTATTTTGAGACAGGGTCTTGCTAAATTGCTGAGGCCAGGCTTGAACTTATTATTCTGGGTCTCTGGGATTACAGGCATGCACCAACATGCTTGGCCTAACCTAACTTTTGCTAGGACCCCCTTCTGGGTACCATGCCCTGTGTCAGACACCTCATGACCAAACAGACTGCTTCACACGGACTGAAGTTCCAAACCAGGATGACAGTATCCACCAGAATTTGAGAATAACCCATCCATTAGACTGAATCTTGAATGCTATCTGCTTAATGTTCCCCTGAATTAAATAGTCTCTTCTTAGCAATTGATAAGACAGCTATCTATGATTTACCAAGGAACTTCCCTAGGCCAGTTCTTAGGTTGATGTAGATTCAGTATTTAATATCAGGTTAACAATTATTAAATATTAGCAATTGTGACATCATACCTATAGCTCTTGGTCTTTATAATGTTTCTATGAGTGAAGCCTTAGCTGGATCTAATCAAGGAATACTATCATTGTAGCAGGCCAGTGATTTCAAACCAATCATCTTGAAATCTCTAGTATTTACAGAGCCTGAGCATAGCTTGGGGGAAGCGGATAAAGGGATTCTTGTTGGTCCTGCCAGTCATTCTTCTATTTATCAGAACAAGTATGTTCTGGCCTAAGATTTCATAAAACACTGTCTAACAAAAGCCTATTGTTAACCAGACACACCTGTCCTTAGAAGGTGGTTTAGCAACTATTAATTGTTACTTAATACTGTCTTTCCCCTCACAGCCATTTTCCTTCTAGCTATACATTCTACTGGTTGTGAAAGATGTTCTAGGAATTACTTTTTTCTCCCATTTCATTTCATTTTCAATTAATTTTTTCCAGGATAGTACACTTTAAAAGAATAGTCAGACACTCTCACTTATTTCAACAGAGACTTACAACACCATTAAGAGAAATTTTTTAATTGCTTTTATTTTTTAAATACATGACAGCAGAGTGCATCACAAGTCTTATTACACATATAGAACACAATTTTTCATATCTCTATAATTATTAAATATTATAGAGATTTCATATCTCTATAATTATTAAATATTCTGGCTCTCTATATAAAATATATAAAGTATGTTCACACCAATTCATGTCTTCATACATATACTTTGGATAATGATGTCCATCACATTCCACCATCATTGCTAACCCCCTGACCCCTCCCTTCCCCTCCCATCCCGCCCTATCTAGAGTTTTTCTATTCCTCCCATGTTCCCTCTCTCTACCCCACTATGAGTCAGTCACCTTATATCAGAGAAAACATTCTCCATTTGTTTTTTTGGGATTAGCTAACTTCACTTAGCATTATCTTCTCTAACTCCATCCATTTACCTGCAAATGCCATGATTTTATTCTCTCTTATTGCTGAGTAATATTCCATTGTATATATGCCACATTTTTAATCCGTTCATCTACTGAAGGGCATCTAGGTTGGCTCCACAGTTTAGCTATTGTGAATTGTGCTGCTATAAACATTGATGTGACTGTGTCCCTGTAGTATGCTGTTTTTAAGTCCTTTGAGTATAGACTGAGGAGAGAGATAGCTAGGTCAAATGGTGGCTCCATTCCAAGTTTGCAGAAGAGAAATTTTGATGCATCATAAATAACTAAGTGGAAGGCCTGAGAAGTTTCATCTGTCTTTGGGATTATCATTCCTGTTTTACAGATGAAGAACTTAGAGTTCAGAAGGCTTAATGAACTTGTTAAGGGCTAAGCTGCCAGACTGCCGTGGAGCTGGATGAGTCCCAATCCAGTTGTCTTAACCACCAGGGAGTCGGAGTCAACAGCTCTATCTGCCCTCTGGTGTAGCTTTCCTCAGTCTGGTGCTCAAGAAGTGGATCATCCTGAGCTTGAATCTGGCTCTATCACTTAATAGTTGTACAGCCTGGGTAGCAAATCACTTAACCTCTCTGTTTTAGTTTCTTCATTTGTAAAATAGAAACAAAAAAGATACCTTTTTAAAAATGTTAATGAAACTGGGCATAGTGGCTCACGCCTGTAATCCTAGCTGCTCAGAAGGCTGACAAAGGAAGATCACAAGTTCAAAGCCAAAGCCAGCCTCAGCAATTTAGTAAGGCCCTGAGCAACTTAGAATGACCCTGTCTCAAAATTAAAAATAAAAGGCACTGGGGGTGTGATTCAGTGGTTAAATGCCACTTGGTACCCCCATATAAAAAAATCAGTTATTATTAAGACAGTGTCCAGTGAATGATTTTTATTAATTTAAGGTTATTTCCTGTCAGCAGGGTTGTATAGAGAGTCAGGGGTACCCAAAGGCAGAGGGAAGGTTCTCTTCCAAAAGTCTGAAAGATAAGATGAAAGTCTGGGAAGAGAAGTTGGGGTGGTCACAGTGCCTATGGGTAAGATCAACCACACTACGGACTCCACAGCACTAACTGTAGATGGGGGGATCTCCTGACATTTATGCACAGAGCAAGTCAACTTGGGTTCATCCACAAGTGGTGTGCAATTCAAATTTGCTTCATTTGGGATCCTCTGAGAGAAACTCCTATGTCAAGAATATAGATGGTTATATTTTTGCCTTAGATACCAGGGTCAAATTTGGTTTCTTTTAGCTTCTTTATTTATAGCATTTGGGTTAAAACAAAGTTATTAGATTGAAAAAAAGAAGACATTGTATGATAAAGGGCATATAATTTTTAGAGAAACATTATGGCAAAATGTTCAGAGGTAGTCATTCTGTGAGGTAAGTTTGCAACTCGTAGCAGGCAGGTCACATAGCCAGTCACTGGCAGAACTCAGATTTGTATCAGATCTTGTCAGAGTTGTTATCTATGTTGCATAATGTCTCCTCGGCTGTAGAGGACTTTCTCTAGTTTGCCTTTTATTCACCAAATACTCTTGGGACCTTAGGCAAATTATTTAACTATTCTAGTTTTATGTTTCAAGAGCTGTGAATGCAGAGGTTGGACTTGACTAGAGCTTAGATAGGAACTCAGCCAACTTTTTCCATGCAGCACCAGGTAGTAAATACGTTAGGCTTTTCAGGCTATGTAATTTCTGCAGCCACTAACGAGGTCATAGACAATAGTAAGCAAATGATCATGACTGTGTTCCCACAAACCTTCATTTATAAAAACAGGTAGTACACTCATTTGACCTGCTAGCTCTAGTTGCTAATCGTGGGTTTCCTTCTCTCTAAGTAAAAAAAGTTGCCCCCCCCCTTCTTTGAAAAGCAGGGGAAAAAAGGAAGGAAATTTATACTGATTGTGCATGTACTGCGAACTAGGCATTGTACTTAGGGCTTTGATGTTTATATCATTTCATCTCACAATTTAATGCCTATGCTACAGATAAGAAAATAGAGTTTTAGAAAGCTAAAATAGATTATCCACAATCACACGCCTGGTGGAAAGCAGAACTTCTGGACTCCAAAGTTCTCTTTCTTCTCTTATATGTGGTCCACATGTCTTCCCCTGCACCTAGAGCTGCACTTGCTTTTGATTCTATAATGGGCACATTGACAAAGAGATAGTCACAATAGCAGCCCAACTTCATTAATATGGGTATACATAGTCTCCATAAAGATATATACATATCTACAAGTTTATCATGATTTATCTTTTTTCCCTTTTCACAGATGGGGAACATTAGGTCATAAATAAACTGGAAATTGGCAAGTCTAGGATATGAACCTTCATTTTCTAACTTTCTTTCCTGGTCAACATTGGATTAAATAATATAGGAGGACATTTTCCTCTCTCTGGACCTTTCTAAAGGCAATTGCCAACTCAATTCCAACCAACAGAGGTAGCTGAGAGTGGATTGATGGCTTTGGAGGGACTATCAAATTCACTGCAGTGGACTCCTGTTAAAGCAATATGGACCTGTGTCCAGGAAATATCTGAAACTCTTGTGCTTTGTCAACGCCTTGGCTCTTAGGCTGACGGCCACCTGGATTCCTCTTTAAGGAATTCCCCGAAGTGAGAAAATGGCTCCTGCAATCATCTGACTCTTAGAGTGCCCAAATTTCTAGGCAGGAAGAAGACACGGTCTTTGGCTGACAATTTCCAAAATATAAATGCAGAAGCTCAAGGGAAGGAAACCTTTATTTATTTATTTTTTTATGTTAGGAATGAAAAGAGAGAATTCAGGACTATTCTCAGGCGATACCATAGGAAACTATTTAGCATTTTGCTTTTGGAGCCCCATCTTGGTCAATTTTCTGTTCTGAATTGAGGGGAGTCTTCCATTCCACTCCTTCATCTGTGACCTGGATCCCTTACATCCCTGATCTGTGAACCTTAGAAACTGGGTCAGTTTGATAAAGCAGGAAGGAGTTTATTAGAAGGAATTGGGCCTCTCAGGGCTGCAGAACCGCTGTGCGCCAGGGCTTGAGGTGGGAATGGTGTGTGAGGAAAGGGTTGTCTGAGCTCCCAGAACTGCTCGACTGTGGCAAGTTCTGACTTTTAGACCACAGACATTGAGAAGAGAGCATAGGAGAGGGAAGGGAGAGGGTATGAGGAGAGGAAAGGAAAGAAAAAAGGAGGAGAGGTGAAGGATGGTGAAGGATGTCTATTTGTGTCACTGAGATCCTGTTCAGTTCTATACTTTGATGCAAATGAGCCTGAAGTACAAGTATCTATTATTTCTAATTCTTTGAGGAGAAGCAATTTTCTTCTTCAACAAGATCCATACTGGGTAGCTAACATAAATAACCAGTGTCCATGATGGTTTCATGCCCCCAAACCTTGATCTTTACAAACTTCTGGTTTCTAACCAAAAAGAACTTTCCCTCTTGGTATTCTAACCCTAAGAACTCTTCTCTCTTATAATAGTGAAGCTGGTGGGTTAGCCTCATATTCTAGCACCTTCTTATGAAAGAACCAGAATTTTCATCTAGGTCACAGAGCTAGGTGTTTTTGAATATGCTCTGGGGAGTCACAGAGCTTCCTAAGACTCCCACAGGAGTGAAGGCCTCACCTTCCCTTACCCTCCTTCACTCCTCCATGCACAGTAGGTCCGCTTTAGAATGTTCTGCATATTGAACTTTTGTTTTTTTGAAGGAAGAATCTAAATCTAAAAATTGTTCAATAGCCATTGGTACAGACAAAGCCCCTCAACATGTCTCATTCATCTTTGTAACCTACTCCTTCCACAGGACCTGACCAACAGAGGTGCTTAACAAATATTTCTGAATGGACACAGATAGATAAATATTTCATTTACTCATCCATTCATCTATTCACTGGAAAACCACTTGTCCAACTCCTGTTAGCTTGTGAGCACGATTTACCCGTAATGCCAACTGATTGCCTGCCATTCTCAAGTTAGCCAGTGCATATGACTAGAAAGTGTCATCTCTGTGACCAAAAGAAAGGACAAGAACAATGTAGAGGAGAAAAAGTTTATTTTGGCTCATAGTTTCAGAGATCAGTCCATGGTCAGCTGACTTCATAGCTCTGAGATCCAGGAGAGGCAGAACATTATGGTGGAAGAATGTGGTGGACGAAGGCAGCTTAGGACATGTTAACCAGGAAGTGGGCGGGGTGGGGGGGAAGAGAGAGAGATCCTCTCATCAGACAAAATATAAGTCCAAAGGCATGTCCACAGTGATCTGCTTCCCCCAACCACATCCTACCTGCCTACCATTACCACCTAGTTAATTCACCCAAGCTCTCATAGCTTAATCATTTCACCTCTGACCATTATTGCATTGTCTCACACATGGGCTTTGAGGGACAACTCATACATAAAACATAACCGTAAGCTGTGTGCAGTAGTGTACAACTGTAACCCCAGCAGCTTGGGAGGCTGAGGCAGAAAGGATCGCTAGTTCAAAGCCAGCCTCAACAAAAGCAAGGGAGTAAACAACTCAGTGAGACGCTGTCTCTAAATAAAATACAAAATAGGGCTGGGGATGTGGCTCAGTGGTCAAGTGCCCCTGAGTTTAATTCCTGGTACCCTCCCCCCTCCCCAAATAAGGGGGGAGGGTTCCATGCAATTAGGGCATGGAAGACTTTACAAGGACATGGAGGTTTCCAAGGTCAATTATCTAAGGTAATACAAGGAGCTAATGAACCTTATGCTGAATTTGTAGATAGGCTTATTCAAACAGCTACCAGAGTTTTTGGGAATACAGAACAAGCAATGCCATTACTAAAACACCTGGCTTATGAGCAAGCGAATCGTTGGTGCTGATAACGCCAAGGTCGCGGGTTCGTTCCCCGTACGGGCCACCAAATGCCGCAGTCTGGCTGGGCACAATCAGGAGCCACTTGTCAAAAGAAACTAACTTTATTTTTAGAACCACACACGCCAAACAAAACAGCCTCTCAGGAAAAACCCTCAGAGCCTCAACTGCCACCACCGGCTTTCCACAAGCCTCTCTCTCCCACCCAAGCTTCTCTCCACCTCCCACAATCCTCCTGCTCTTGAGGCCGATTGGCTGGGTCACGTGGGCGGATCCAAAAAAGTCCCCCAATGAGCAGCTCCGTGGTCTGAAAGGGCAGGGAAACAGCCCAATGAGCATCACCGCAGTGGCCCCAGCAACATCTAGCTGATTGGCTCCTCGGCCCCAGCAACATCTAGCTGATTGGCTCCTCTGCGGTGATGCTCATTGGGCTGTTTCCCTGCCCTTTCAGACCACGGAGCTGCTCATTGGGGGACTTTTTTGGATCCGCCCACGTGACCCAGCCAATCGGCCTCAAGAGCAGGAGGATTGTCGGAGGTGGAGAGAAGCTTGGGTGGGAGAGAGAGGCTTGTGGAAAGCCGGTGGTGGCAGTTGAGGCTCTGAGGGTTTTTCCTGAGAGGCTGTTTTGTTTGGCGTGTGTGGTTCTAAAACTAAAGTTAGTTTCTTTTGACAAGTGGCTCCTGATTGTGCCCAGCCAGACTGCGGCACTTTATGGTCATGTCTCAGTCAAATCTTAGTCTTCCCTGCAGAGAAAAGCCACAGCTCCTTGGTAGTGTCTTTATTTTGCAATAGTTTCATTGTGCTAGGTATCTGAGTTAGACTGTGGCCCTTTGCCTCATTCAGCTAACATTTAATCGGTGTCTTTTAATATTTCACTTATTCATCATGCACTCATCCATTCACTGACTCATTTAACAAATCCTTTTTGAGTTCCCATGATGTACTGAAGATTAGCAATAAATCAATGGGAAGGAATCCCTTTGAAGTTTACGTTCTGGTTCTCGTGGTGGTGATGGACCAGTGGAAAGGGAGATAAAGATGTAGAAGCATGTGGACTGTCAGATGGTGATAAGTGCAGAAGAAAAAAATAAAAGGGAAGAGAGGGAGGGAGTGCTAGGGGAGCAGGATTTCAGTGTTAGCTAGTGTGGCTGAGATAAGAAGCCATCTTCATGAAAATGACAGCAACTCTAAGATTCAGGTGTTAGTTCTATTTTAGACATGAAGCACAATGACTCGGAGAGGTAAAATGACCCAGGGGAGGTCAGTCAGGGAGTTAGTGGCTGAGTGAGTATTTGGATATGTGCAACCTCAGAGCCAGGGTCTTTTTCTAATTCTAGCCTCCCACACGTTTTCATTTGTGAAGCACTGGGCTGGGTTGAGCTGGGACAGTCAGAGTTCCTCCTTTCTGGCTTGAGCATACCTTGCACCAGCGGCCTTTTCTGAGGGCTTGTACATTGCAATTGCTATCCACATTATCAGAGCCAACGACATCCTGTTGCCCGCCAGCTGCTCACTTTGGAGTTGCTATTGCTGGCTAGTGATCAGGTTTGGCATTTGATCCTTACCACACAAAACGCAGCCCTGAAAAGTGAAAATGCATGCTGCTAAAACTTCAGTGTGGGAGGCGTCATTGTTATTTATGGTAACAGATTATTTAGGCTTTCAAGCAGGTTTCACGAAGATCCTAGGAAAAACAATGCTCAAGAACTCTAAATACTTGAGATGCCAGAGAATTCAGGAAAGGCTGTAGGTGGGGTGGGAGAACCAGGGGCCAGGGACTCCTATGAGGTCTGATGCAAGCTGCTGTGTGAGCCAAAAGTACCTTGAAGGCCAAGGGTCCAGAATCATAAGCCGGATCTGGTAGGTCAATTCCAGTCCTGAGAACAGGGAGGCTGTCCGTTCTCCGGTTATCGGTAAGGCCAGGCACAGTGCTTGGCACTTGTTTCTTAGTAAGTGCCAAGTGTTTGACAGTGGACGAAAGTATAATGACAAGGACACCCAAAGCCACTTAATATAAGAATTGGAGAAAGGGACTGAGAATATATATTACCTTTTCCACATTCCCTTATCTGCTTCCAAGCTTCATTATTGATTCTTAAGGTTACCTCCTAAACAAGTAACTGGTGTACATGTCCTTCTCTTAGTTTTGCTTTGTAGGGGTACAAAAGCTAAGGCACTGTTTAATCTCTCTCTCCCCTACCTCTTATCTTAATCTTTACATCTATCTATCTGTCTATCTGTCTAGGTATGTATGTATGTATGTATGTGTGTATGTATCTATCTATCTATCTATCTATCTCCTTTTTGGGGGGTTGGGGGTATCGGGACTTGTACTCAGGGACACTCAACCACTGATCCATATCCCCAGCCCTATTTTGTATTTTATTTACAGACAGGGTCTCACTGAGTTGCTTAGCACCTCGCTTTTGCTGAGGCTGGCTTTCAACTACTGATACTCTTGCCTCAGCTTCCCAAGCTGCCGGGATTACAGGTGTGTGCCACTGTGCCAGCTTCTTATCATCTTTTTTGCATGGGGGCTGGGAGGAGAGGAGAGGAGAGGAGAGGAGAGGAGAGGAGATGGGAATTCAAATAGGAGGTCTGGTCATCAAAGAAATTTCAGCAGGAAAATGATAAAAATGTCTGAGAAGAATAGACCTTCCTTCCATGCCTGATGCTTAAGCAGCCTTAATTGTCTAGTACTTTAAACAATGCTTTGCTGATTCCTGAGTTGTCATATGCTCTGTAAGTCCCATTAAAGGCTATACAAATCCCTTTTGAGCTTTCTCACAGCTAAGCAATTATGCCTTGATTGATGGTAAAGTAAGCACACCTTGATTGCTTATGTAATTTTGAATTAATTACATTACTTCCAGATTTGTGTGTTATTGAGGAAGGTGCCTATTGACTGATTCTAATTAATGTATAATAACTTTATCATATGCATAGAAGCTTTAAATACTTAAGGTATTACAGCTCCCAAGGTTCAATTCATTTATTCATTTGTTTATTCATTCATTCAACAAATATTTATGGAAGGTGCTTTGGGAGTTGGTATGGTAACGGGGAACAGGCATACTGCTTGGTGCCCATGTACTAAGATGGGAATGAAAGGCACACAGATGGCCACCAGGTGGAATGGCAACGTAGCTGCTCTAGTCTTCTGTTGCTATCTTCATGTAAATCAGTCAAATTAAGAAAAAAAATACTTTGAAGGAATTTAAGGCAGGGATGGAAAAGAGGAGAAGCTTCACCAGTAAGGGCGAGTGCAGCAACCTGAAGTTGTGCAGCAGCAGGAAGCCACCATCTCCTGTGTTATAGAGGAATCAAGGACAGGGTATTTCTGCAACCCAGGGGTTGAGGTCACCAAGGGATGTTGGACCATGGCAGGATTGTGAGATGGTAGCTGGGCCATGGCAATGGTGCCACTCTTGAGCATAGGGTTGAGGATGCCTGTCTTTTCCCACCCTGGTCCCCTCCAGTACATCTCTTGGGAGTTGCAGCCTATGGAGGCAAGTCCCAGTGCATAGATTAGGAGAAGGGAGAGGAAAGGATTTGAAGGCAAACTGGCCTTCACCAGCCTTCAAGGGAGTCCAGGGTTGATCAATGCCTAATGCCAATTATATTAAGTGCAAAGGTTCACATCCTGAACACACATATAAAGCCTGTCCTTGCTGGGGAACTTTTGGTACATGTTTTTTTTTTGTGTGTGTGTGTGTGTCCCCACTGGGGCAGGGTGGGTATGAGATGGGGCAGAAAACTCGCTTGGAAGAAAAGGGAAAGAAGGACTTCTCCCAAGTGGTGGATCAATTTGAAAGGGTGAGTAGAGAACAGACTTCCATTGAGAAAAGAAACTTGGAAAGTTAGGGGGAAAAAAAAGGATTGTAACTCACTTTATGATTGAGAATTTGATAATTTAGAGAGTAAAAATAAAGCCTTACTGAGAAGTACTTAGCAACTGTTGAATCCTTTAACTAATTAGTTTCACAAACATGTATTAAAAGCTAAATATGAAATATGGACCAGGTGCAGGGTCAGGTATGAGTGAGTGATGATGTGCTAAGTAAAAATAGAGTTGCTTCTGTCCTCTTGGATTTTATTGTCCTGTGAGTGAGAAAGATGTTTATTTTTCAATTAATAATACAGGTGGATAAGTACTGAGTGTGCCAGTACCACAGAGGAATATGGCAGGAGCTATAATGGTGTGTAACAGAAGGATGCTCTAGCCTGGGCATCAGGTAAGACTTCTGGAGGAGGAGGCAAATCACCTGGGAGTATTTAAGTATCATAGGAGTAGGACTAAGAAAATGGGGAGAGAGGGACTGGGGAAGTGTCTTTCCTTCAGGGACAAAGAAGAGGCATATGAAGGCCCTTGGGTGGCGGGGGGCATTCCAGTGAGATGGGTTGGATGGGAAGTAGAATCTCCCAGGGGAGTTTTTCAAACAGTTTAATCCACTGTAGTTGAGGGGATTCTTCTATCATGCCTTTCAGTAACCCTCCAACTCTAAAATTCTATGATTCATAACATTTAAGTGCTTGCCAATGTTGGGTTTAATCCAATCAGAGATGCTTGAGATAAAAGAGCAATGTGAGAAGAGGTGCTTTGGTGAGTAGGACTTAGCAAGTTGAGCCACCGTCTATGACAGCGTGCGATTAAGTATTACAACGAGGGGTCCCCATGACCTCAAGTATTGGAGGCCAGGGACAAAAGCAGAGTAGGATGGGGGATGTCTGCTGTCACATTTCCTGATCAGACAGCTGGAATTTTCCACGATATGAGAGGGGGGGTCTGACTGGAGAGAATTCTTGGCAGCCGTGGGTAATCCATATACCAGCTGTCAGCGGTGTGACTCTCAGGAAGGAGCAAGGACACGGGGTAGTGTTGCTGTTTTGTACCAAATGCTTCGTGTGTGTCATCGCAGTCTTCAAAGGAACCTATGAAATAGTAAGTAGTAGTATTCCCATTTTACAGACCAGAAACCTTAAGTAACATGCTCATGGGTCACCACAGTTGCACAGGTCCTCACTTGGGGTTAGAACCCTGTCCTAACTCTAAACTCAAGCCTCCTACCACCGCCCTGGGATGTCTTGCTTTTAAAAAAAAAAAGACTGTAGTGTGTGTGTGTGTTCTTGCCTTATCCTCTATACTAGAATATATGTTTATAATGGAAGAGGAAGATGAAAGAGCAGGGGCAGGAAGTGAGTTTTAAAAATCTGCTACATGCCAAGCAATATGCATGCTAGTGACCTACAATATTTCAATTAAAGTTCAATCTGCATAGTACGTAATATTGCCTCCATTTTATAGACGAGGAAACTGATCTAAGCGACTTGTCTAAGATCTTTCATCTGCCAGGGGACTAGAGCTGGGATTAGGTATACTTTAATCCAAACTGCATGGCATGCTCTTTCTAGTCAGTTACATTAGTCTCTGGGACCCTTTAAATCAGTATTGTATCCTTCATTGTGTTACATACCTCCTAATCTTTAGGAAATATTTTTCATTATTTATTCATTTAACTAACATTATCTGTGCAACTGTTTTATGCCGGACACTGTTTTATGAGTACAGAAAGAGAACCATTTTCTTTAAAATTTCCTTTTTTCCCCCATATACTTAGTTCCAAACAGTGTGATACTTAATTGTTTGCATATTATTTCTTGGGCTTTGCTCAATCGATATTAGAAATTAAAGGGATCTTAACTGTCATCAAACTTTCCAAACTTACAAAAGAATTATTGTAATAAAGATGCAAAACTCCAAATGAAATGTTACTTAGCAGAATATAGCCACATGTTAAAGAATACTATACTATGAGGAGGAGAAGTTATTTCAGGAATATAAGGATGAACCAATATAAAGACATATTAATAACATTATTCATATGAATTTATCTAATAACCAAATATTTGTAAATATCCTCCAGATATCATAAAAGGCAATTGATTAATGCAACATCACATACATCTTAAACATACACAAAATGTATAAATAATGTTACAAATAAAAGTATAAATGTAATCACACACACACACACACATATATACGTGTGTCTGTGTGTAATATAACATAGTGTATACATGTATTCCTGAAATTCCACAAAAGAAGAGCTGAACAAATTGAAAGGCACAAACAAAGTTGTTGGATTGGAAGATTCAAACTAATAAAGATGTAATTATTTCTACATTAATTTATAATTTATATTTTAAAAATACCCCAATTTTTAAAAGTCCTTGTGTGCTTTTTGGCAAATGTCATAATTTCATTCTTTTTTATGGCTGAGTAATACTTCATTATATGTGTATATACCACATTTTCTTTATCCATTCATCTGGTGATGGGCCCCTAGGTTGATTCCATAGCTTGGCTATTGTGAATTGTGATGCTATAAACATTAATGGGGCTGCATCCCTATAGTATGCTGATTTAGATTGTCATGTAAGTGAGATAAGCCACACTCAGAAAGTCAAAGGTTGAAAGTTTCCTCTGATAGAGAATTTAAAAAAAAGAAAAAAAAGAAAAGGAGGGGGGAATTCCATTAAAATAAAAGAAGGATCGGTGGAGTAGAGAAAGGGGATTGAGGGAGAGGGAGGAGGGGTGGGATAAAGAAAGAACAGTGGAAGAATCTACCTGACTTTCTTATGTACTTATATGAATATCACTGTGATTCTCACCTTTAAGTATATCCTCAAGGCATTGATTTGAAAAACAAAAAAACCACAAAACTATAAGTAGCTAGCAGAAAGATCAGTAGAGGAAAGGAGAAGTAATGGGGACTGAATCTGAACAAATTATATTCCATGCTTTTATAATTATGTAAAAATGAATCCTAAATATTATGTATAACTAAAAAGAGCCAATAAAAAATAAAGCTAAGTATTTTTTGTGTTATGGTTAAAAAAATCTTATGCAAAAAGAAACAAATAAAAGCCAAAAAACAGAAAAAGGAGGGTAATAAGAAAGCACCTGTAGGAAATGTAAAACCTTGTCATAAAGCTTTAATAACCCGTGAGATACTGGCTGACAAATAAAACCAATGGGCAGAATAGAAAACCTATGTACAGAAGCAAAAATATTTGGAAATTGATGTTCAATGAAGTTGGCAACTCAAATCAGTGTGTGTGTGTGTGTGTGTGTGTGTGAGAGAGAGAGAGAGAGAGAGAGAGGGGTGTAGTAGTCCATAATAGTAGTAACCAGATAGCTATTTGGAAAAAAAGCTTGGATTCATATTTACACTGTGTATTAGGACGAATTCCAGATGGATCAAATATTCATAAAAGTAGTAGAAGAAAATGTGAGAATTATTTTATTATATACAAATGAGAAACATCTTTCTACTATAAAAAATGCAAAAGCCAGAAGGGAGAAATATTGATAAAATTCACCTTATATGCTTAAAGCATCTTCATGCAAAAGTGCTATAAACAGAGTCAAAAGACAAATGAATGTAGACAAAATATCTGTAACTTATCATAGACCAATATTTCAAATATATAAATAGCTCTTATAAATCAATAAGAAAATGAACATCAACCCACTGGAAAAATGGGCAAAATAAATGCATAGATAGGTTAGAAAAAAAGAAAATCCCAAACTAGAGACTCTTAGAAAAAGGAAAGTTACTTGACATTTTGCATAATAGGGAAAATGAAAATTAATATTATATATATATATATATATATATATATATATATATATATATATATATATATATATATATATATACTGCTTTCACCTATCAAATTGGCAAAAATTCAAATGTTTGATGAAGCCTAATTTTGCTAAGGCTATATGAAAACATTCACATGCTGCTGGTGGGAAGTAAATTAGTACAATTGAAACAGAATCAAACAAAATTACAAATGTGCCTAATCTTTGATCCTACAATTTCACTTCTAAAAAATCATACTATAGATATATTTGCCTGTGTGAAAAATGACATCTGCAACGTTATTCTTCACAGAAAAGGATTGGAAATAATCTAAATATTCAACAACTGAGGACTGATTAAATGAAATTATGCAGCTGAAGCTTTTTAGGAACAGATAAAGGAAGACATCCAAGTTACATTTTTAAGTGAAAGATCAAGATGTAGAACAGTGTGTCTTGTAAAGAAGGAACATGGGAAAAAAAAGAATAATCATATTTGCTTCCACAGACATTAAAAATGTCTCTGAGACACACCCAAAGAACTCATGATAGTGGGTAAGTGCTTTTGTTATTGTTTTGTTTTGCTTAGTCCTTTGGGTTATACCTGAGGACTGGGAGCTTGAGTATGAGAAAGAGTTTTCATTTGATACATTGTTCTACCCTTTGAAGTTTGAACCATAGATCAGGTACAATTTGTTTTAAAAACCCAATGCCTAGGGACCAGGGTTGTGGCTCAGTGGTAGAGTGCTTGCCTAGCATGCGTGAGGCACTGTTTGATCCCTGGTGCCACATAAAAATAAACAAATAAAATAAAGGTATTGTGTCCATCTACAACTAAAAAAAAATAAAAAAAATGCTTTGTATGTATGTATGAATGAATGTACCTCAAAGTTTTAGGTTCTCTTTTCACATGAAGTTTGAGGGGTGGTCCCAGAGGTTTATCCAATTAATCCTTTCCATTTTTTTCAACGACCTTCATATCTCAATGTGGAATCCTATTACCACAACGACAGAATGCCAACTTTTAAAATCAAAGAGTTAGTACGGACAGGGCATCTACAAAAGGCCTGGCACATGGTAATGTTAGCTATTATTATTATTTTTTTTATTTTTATGTTCTGTTAGTGAAAAAGAATCGTCACACAGATCATCAGAAATAGTCACTGAGCCTTAAGATCCTCTTTGTTAATTCTTGTATGGTGCTTGTCAATGTCTGGACACACAGTAGATATTCCACAACCACATGATGATTGATGACCTCACTCAATGGTCTTGTCAGTGATTAATAAAGGTAATATTCTGGTGGAGATCGATGGGGTTGGGGGTAGTAGACATCAGCACACAGTGGCTTGCCCTGTTGCGGGCCTGAGGATCTTCACCTTCCAAGAGAAGACTGTTCAGAAGGCAAAATTTAATTTCAAATCACAACCGAGGGAGGCGACATGGCATGATGGAAAGCTCAGGCAAGTTGGAGTGAAAAGACCTAGTTGGGATTCACAGAGCAGCTTCACAGATACTGGCAGGTCTTCTCCCAGCATCAATCCTCAACTGCTTCTCTCATAGTATCTGTCCTCCTTCCCACAAAAAGCTCCATACGCCTAACTGGACTTAAAAGCATTTTGAAACTACAAAGTACCATAGCCATGTGCAGCAGAATAATGGACAATTTCATGATCGTGTTTGCTCCCTCTGCATACGTGGTGGAGGATTTGTGGCTGGTAAGGACAGTGTTAAATTTACAGAGCAACCCAAGGAGAGACTGGCTTGCCATAAGGGGAGACCCAGGACTGATGGTAGGCACTTAACAGCATGTTCCAATTACAGCATTTAAATCTAATTGCATACTCTGTTAATCTCTGTCAGTGCGGCATCATTTAATATCATCACGGCAGCCTCTAATATCATGAGCAATGTGAGCCGAGCTGAGACTATTGAAAAAGTTCAGTCCCAGGTCTTCATATCCCCTTTAATTCTCTCTGTCAATTATGCCGCAGCCGAGAGTTCAAATAAAGGTCTTGAGATCCGGGCTTGGAGCTACCTTTTTGAAACGAAGCCTCCTATAAATATACAGATTATATCAGGAGCTTCCAATTTCTTGTTCTGGTTATTTTTGATGGGTTAGATGTAGTGACTAGTCCCTGGGGTATAACTTACTATATAGGCTGATTTCAAGCAAATATTACAAATGCAATCTGTTCCATAGTTTATCGTTCTGGAAATAATGTGATATCACGTGCACATGTATTTCCCCTCCACAATCCCTCTGGTGCATAATGAGGTTGGTGGGGAAAAGACCACTTACTTAGCCCATTTCCTTGCACATAGTAAGCTTTTTTTCTTTGCTTAATCCAGTATAAACAACACTATTTAGCATGGAAGTTCTGGTCACAGACTTAGATTTTGAAAGGTAACTTCTAAATAATAAAAGAAAATTAGAAATACTACTAACTCTATTCAAATCCTATATAGGATTCCATGAATGATTGGCTCAGTTAAGGTTTCTGTCGGTTGTATAGTTAGATGCCATTATTTACCCCTGTTCTATGGTTGAGGAGATCAAAGCACAAAGAAATCAAATGTTTTGTTTATGATCTCATAGCTGGAAAATGGGGAGCAAGAATTTAAACCTAGGCAATGGGGATCCACAGTTTTCTCTCTAAGACTAACTCCATGTCCTCAGGAACTATTCTTCAAACCTTTCTGGGAACATAAGATTTACCAAAAGGTGTAACTGATCAGCCAAACCAGGCTTGTGTAACTGGATGCCAAGAGGTTGTTTAAAGAAGGCAAGAAAATGGGAGGTTTACAGACAGCAGGAAAAGGAGAGAACGGATAAGACATGAATCAAGTATGGAAGGACAGGATTTACATGAGTGGAAAAGAGAGGAAGAGGTCAAGTTGGGAGGAGGGCCTTTCATAGACCAAGAGACTAATCATGCTTGATTGGAAGTTAGTGGATGAGATAAGTTAGAGAGCACATTGAGCAGCACAGGCAGAGATCCCAAACCACTTGATGGAAATAAGAAAGAAGTTGCATTTCCTTTCAAAATTTTGTCTAGAGATACATGATCCTTGCCTGCCCAGTTTCATCTGCCATCTTTACATGAGGGCTGGGTACCAGGCTGGGTTCCTCCTTCTTGGGTAACACAATAGGACAGTATAGTGGCTAAGTCTCACTAACCACTTTCTGCCTGTTGGACCTTGAGAAGGAAATTTTCTTTCTCTGCTGAAGTTTTCTCATTTGAAAAAAGGTGTAATACTGTTAGTGGTATAATTGAAAAATGTTTTGAACATTGCTTGGCACTCTTCCTGCCATGTGCCCCTGCCTTGATGTGTTGCTTTGCCACAGGGCCAAAGCAGTTGATGATTAGGGCCAACTGATTATCAACTAGAACCTCCAAAACTCTGTTTTTTTTCTTTTAAAATTGATTATTTCAGGCATTTTGTTATAGAAATGGAAAGCTGATTAACATGGATTATTTACTTGAGATAAATGAGGGTTTTAATTTCCTCCACCTGGAATTACTACAGCTGATAGGGAGAACCAGGCATAGATACTGCAGATAAAGACAAGACAGATTACCCCACAATGTAAAGAGCTTAGAGCAGGCCTCACTGTGAATAGGTGGGATGGGAAGCAGTGTAGGGTAAGTGATAAGATATCACTCAATCTGTAATGGAGGTGAAGGCTTATCCTATGCCTGCCTTGTTTTCTCCATTCCTGAAGAAGAGATAAACTCAGATTTTGATCAAGAATACACTGTGGGCCATGGAACAGGCAAGGATGCTTGAGCATTCTATGCAGCCTTTCTCTAAGAAACCCTATCCAAGATCATTTCAATCCTATTAAAATGCAACCACATCTCCTATTTCATATCATTATGAATAATCATGCGAGTTAAGTTGTATTCTAGTAACTGACAAAATGTTACATTTGTGTAGCTATTTAATTCAGTATTCATTCACTTTAATTTCCAGTTTTTCCTATTTTGGAGACACTGTACTTATTTTTATGCATGTAAGTCTTAGGCCCTGAGCTTTATAGTGCTGAATGTATGAAATGGGCTTGGCAGTGTTGGTTTTGGAGCAGATGATTTGGTCAAAACAAAATTTAAAAAATGATTGAAGCAATGATTTTGTTTATCACTGGTTTTCTTTTTGAAATTTGGCCCAGAACTTCTGTGGCTGGAATTTCTTATGCATGGGAGGGGAAAAGAGGTTACTTTTGTTACTTCTTTGGGGATTGTCTTTACTCTTAGCTGATATGTTAAGATTGTCTTTGGCTTCCCCTTACTGTGGAGATGAGATCCTATTTCCAAATTCATTACAGGATCAGGATAAAGCTCAATCAAGAAACCTGGTGGGGGGGAAAGAATCCTGGAAATGGGTGCTGATACTCAGGTGGGGAAAATAGATTCTGGAAATATCCCAAGTAGCTTAGTCTAGTTAGTTGGAAGGTGGAGGAATCTGTTCTTCAGTGGGGTTAGTGAGGGATTATGGGGAGGGGAATAGTTGGAGATCTAGCGCTTTGGACCTTATCATCTATGTGATGCTGAGCAAATGATTTTACCTTTGAGAAACTCAATGGCCCCATCCATAATAAGGATCTAATTGTTATTGTGATAAAAGTTCTATGAAATGCTCATTGTAGTGTTTGATATACAGATAAATAAACATACCAGGGGGAAGTAAAATAGTGTTGAGGCATCTCAAAGCTGGGAACAAAAGATGCTATTGCTTCATCTTCTAGAAGTCAGAGAAGTCAAAGAAACCCCTGCTATAATATTGCCCAGCACTGACTGCATGTAGGCTTTGCATAGCACAGCCTCCAATAAAACTGTGACAACTTTCTACCCTTGCCTAAAAATGAAGAAGAATGGGGCAAAGATGGGAAGTTACTCTAGAGTCTAAGTTTCATGGAGACTGTTAAAGTTAGCCTTCTCTCTCCTACCTAACTGGGGCTCCTGCAGGAAGAGGGATCCAGGAGCTCATTTTCCTTAATGACTGTTTGCTAAGTTTAAGACACACCCCTAGGATCTAGAGGTTTGGAGGCAGAAATGATGCAGAACCTTAGAAAGGAGAAAAGACAACCTATTACCCTAGGTTCTTGAGGAACAATGGGAAATACCACCTGCTTCCATAGGCCTTGAGTTTGGGAGGATGAAGTTAATAACATTGGAGATCATCAAGTAGAGACTAATGGGGGATATTAGAGAATACAGGCTGGAGTCACACTGGAGATGTTTCTCAGTGTCTCAGAGATCATCTGCATAGGGCCGGGGCTATAGCCATTAGCACCTACTATCCCAGGTGAGTACACAGGCCAAGAGTGGACAGGCAGTGAGATACAAACAATAAATTTCACTATATAAGTGTGTCCTCATATTCTGCTCTCCCACAGACTGCTCTGTCACCCACCAACTCCCATGTTAGCTCAAGACAGGGAGAGACAGAAGCAGCCCAGGGTATGGAAATGAAGTATCAGTGGTAGGAATGCACCTTCCTTTCCTGTTTCAGTGACCCTTGCAACTGCTTAATGGAGGATTCAGGGATGGCAGGTGACAATCTCTGCATGGCATTGAAGGTTTGCCTGAGAGGAAATTGCTGGGCCAGTATGAATTCTTGAATGACTAAGATACTGCTAAATGGTGATTTTACAATTTTAAGGTGTCACCAACTCCAGTCTTCCACTAGCATGTGATTGGTGCTGATGGTACTTGAAGGAGCAGTTGCAGTTATTAGAAAAAATGAAAAGTCTCACTTGGAATTTTCTTGAGTAGATGATATTTAGTTATAGGTATTTAGTAAGAAGTCATTAAATTTTGCTTGTAATTTTATGATTGTTATTGTTGAGCACCTAGTATTTGTCAGGAACTTACACACTCAGAATACAGAAAGAGGGACAGAGTTTCTGCTTTATTGAGCAGCTAACAAGTGGAGGTCATTAGCATATAAGCAAAAGATTATAAAAGAAGGGAAAATAATTTGGTAGAGGTAAGTAAGGGATTCTATAGGTACATAAACCAAAAGTGGGAAACTAAACCTGTGGGGTGTGTGCATGTGCACGTGCATAGCAGTATAAATATTTAATGATGATCCTCTAGAGAGAAAAGTAATGTTTGTAGTATTGGCCAAGTTCTGTGGTATAAATACTCTTACCACAGCTATTAATAGGGTGCTTCAAAATGAGGAGTTGAGAAGAAATGTGCTCAATCAGCTCTAGTGAACTACCTCTAGCTAACTCTGGCACATCGGTGCATGTGTGTGCGCGTGCGCGCACGCTAGAGAAGGTTTTCTGAGAGTGGAGCTCTTGACCTGAATCTAAAAGGATGAGTAAAAATTTACTAGGCAGGAAAGGTTGGAGAGGTATCCCAGGCAGGAGGACAGCATAAGCAAAGGAAGGAGGCCTGAAACAGCATGATGTATAAAGACATGAGGAGAGGAGCATCCAGAACACTTTATGGTGCTTACTGGTGGTCAGCATGCGCTCAATCATGTTCTTTTTTGTGGTAAGTGACATATATGTAAACTTACATAAATTACTTTCATGTTTAAATCTATTCATTTTATTGATTCATCAATCATTTGTCAACACAACAAGCATTTATGCGAGTCTACTTTGTGTTTACTAGGAGCTAAATATTTTAAGATGAGTCAAACATCATCCTTGTCCTGAACACACTCATAGTACAGTTAAGGGCAGAACATTAACAGATATGTTTAACACAGCCTGGTGAGTGTACTAATTTAAATATGCATATATTATTGGAGATGGCGATAAGTTGAATGAGGGACCCTAAAGATCCTAGGACCTGTGCCTAAGTTCCTTTTTTTTCTCCATTGAGGCATTTTATATGTCTGTATGTTTTTGATCCCTAGAACAAGAATCCCAGGATTTTCCCTCCCGTGTGTCTTCATCTTGCTTCTTCATGGTCCATGATACCAGCTAAAATTGTCAGTCCAATGGATCCGAACTGATGGAATGGGAGCAGATGATTCTGCCATTTTTCTAGGTTTTTGATTTGCATATCAAATCTGGGGCTGATCCCTCCACACTTATTTAACTTGCCTGTAAGGTTCACAGCAGTTTTCCCAGCTTTGTGATCATCAGTGATTTTAAATTTGCCAATGTGACTATGTTTCCTCCTCATAGTTAGAAACCAGACGATGGCTTTGGAGCACTCCCTGATAAGGAGCTTGCATTTGCCTCTCTTTTCAGCATCATTGATGCTCTTGAAAGCATTAGCCAGGACATTCATGCACAGAAAGATGGCACTTATGTTATTTTAAATGGCAAAAAGGACTTTGCAGGTGTGATTACATTAAGGACAGTGAAATCATTGTCCTTAATGAAATGGGTGGTTAACCTGGGTTGCCCAGGTGGGCTCTCAATGTAGTCACAATAGTCCATAAGAGGGAGAATCAAGAGGTAAGGAGAGAGGGAGAGAATATACTATGCTTCTGGCTTTGAAGATGGAGGAAGGAGCCACGAGCCAAGAAATGTTGCAGACTCTCCCATCTGGAAAAGGCAAGAAGGCAGATTTTCCCCTGGAGCCTCCAGAAGGACACCTTGATTTTAGCTCAGTGAAACTGATTTCCAACTTCTGACCTCCAGTCTGTCAGCTAACATATTTGTGTTGCTTAAAGCCATCAAATTTATGGCAATTTATTACAGCAACTGTAGGAAACTCAACGAAATTATTGACCCAAAGAGAGGTGGTGACAGGGATTAAGAATCTTGATTTGTGAGTCAGATCACCTCTCACCATCGTGGTCTATCTCTTCACAGTTCTATAATTTTGGGCATCTTACTGACTCACGTCTTCATCTTTGCGGTGAGATAATTTTACCTACTTCATGGATTTAGAGTGTAGAACTTTGAAATTATATACATACTGTACTGATTATGTCGTGAGCCACCTTTAAATGTTAGCTACATTTGCCTTTTAGACTATTATTAAATTTCTTCCTCATCTCTGCGCCCTGATCCAGAGACCCGTCTCTCATGTTGGTGAGTATAGCTGAACATGTTGAGGACGAACTAGATTTCTGTGGCCCCAGGTGGATAAGTGGCTGCCATTTCCATTTTTATTTTTATGGGCACATATGATCTCGACTGGAAAAACCCACTCCTTGATGAGTTTCGGAGCTGCAGATTTTATTTCTAAATTCTGTCTCTTGACAATAAACTATCACATTTGATCAAGCCAATAAAAGGGTTAAGAGCTTTGTGTCTTTCCCACTTCCCTGCCCCCCTACCCACCCCCCCCCCCAATAAAACCCTCTTTTGTACACCCTCTCTTAGGCCGGGTGTTATTCTCTGTGCCACGATTTGGAGTCGGCCTGTCTGTCCCTTCCGGAGCAGGAGCAGCTGAACAGCTGTGAAAACAATGGAGGAGCCTAGGAGCTGTGATTAGTGGGGGACGCTGGGGCAGTCTGGGAGCCACCAGGCCCGTTTCCCATGTCAGAGCACAGCCAGTGGAATCTGGGTATCACATGGCCTTCCAGCCTCTGTGGGCCTGCTCCCGGGCTGGGGCTCCCACTACTCACCCTACTGCTGCTCCCATCAGAAACAGGTTTTTGTTTTCTTTCTCTTCTTCCTTCCACGTCCTGGGACCATTGCATAAACATAGTGTTGCTAGGCAGCCTTAAAGCCTCCTTTCATCCTGGATCCCAGGAAATTCAGTCCAGGCAGATTCAGGGGAGTGTACTTACAGCTGGCTTTGTCCAGCGGGCCAGCTCTCTCTCTCCTCTTTGGCTCCAGGATTCCCCACCAGAAATTCCCAGCCTCTGTCTCGTGCATCGATTTGCTAGATGCAGATAGTATTTAGGCAGGTTTAGAAATCCCTCTTCCCTCTTTCAGGTCCCTCCTTCTGGGTGCGATGAATACAAAACACCTAACTTAATCATAGCCTTTTGCAAATCAATCCTAGGTTACTGGAAAGCAAAGACTTTTGCTTAGTGCTCCCCAGAAATACTCAGTGACCTCCTGACTATGCTCTCAATTTCACCCAAGTTTTTCTTTTGGTCCAGAGCTCACCTGTGATGGGTTTTTAAAATTATTTTTTAAAGAATACTCAGGTTTTTTGTATATTTGTGGAAGTATGCAAACATAACCAGAATCCAATTTCATGTATTTATTTGATAAAAATATTCACTTATTTTTAATTGACAAGTAATGCTTGTGCGTTTTGGGGGGCACAGTAATGAACCTAATGAACATAACTCGTCCTCTCCCTCACTAACCATCTCTGGTGGTCACGGCTTCCAAGTGTTTACTCTCTCCAGGATTTTTTCCTTTTGACACCGTGATGGTGACAGCTTTTTGTGGGCCCTCTTTTTTCCTTGCTGGTCCTAGCTAGTTGACAGCAGTGTCCTGTTTGTCTCTGCCTCCAGTGGCAGGAGCACTGAGATGGGTGTGTGTGCTCCTGCAAGCCTTTGTAGGGTGAAGAAATGACATCACGGGAATGCACTTACTCCTAATTTGTGTTTTTCTCCTCTTTGAAACATCATTAAAAAAAAAAATTTGGCTACCATCCTGATTTAGGACTGATATTTTCTCCTCTTGACTGAGTTATCACTGTAATTATACTTAGTTCCCATTTGATCAAAAAAATCTACATACATTAAAATGTTGATCGATACTATATTAAATATAAAAATAGAATTTTATTGAAAAGGCCTCTCAATGAGATGAATGAGATTTTGTCATGTAGTTCATGTAGCTATGAATAAATAAAAAAAAATAACAATTAAATGCCACTTATTTGCAGAATGACAAGAGGCTTTTACATTACTTCCATTCCAATTTCCTGTTTTTAATAATATTTTACATTATGGAAATTTTGAAATTTTGAAATATACAGGAGGTAGAGAGAATAGTACATTGTAATTATCATTTTCTTCTTTTTATGGCTGTCTATGCATTGCATTATATAGCTGCACATGAACTGTCCAGTATATGTAATTTTTGGTAGTCAACTTGTATTGATAGTGATATAAGCATCTATCCTTATTTAACATTTTTAATTGTTATACACAAAAGGTCACTCTGACTTTTATTAGACTGTTGGAATGTTGATTATATGACTATAAGTTTGACTACATGTGTGTAGCCGGTATGGCCATACTTATTCTTGGGGGTCATGGTAGATCAATCAGAGATTTGTTTTCTGCCAAGGTTTGGCATAGTTTGAATTCCTTCTTAATATGGAGCTCCAGAAAACCAATATTAAACAACTAGAATGGGTATTGAAGCTGAAATTAACTTCACTTTCATAAAAAATTATGCCTATATATATATATTTCTAACATATATTTTTAATTTGTTTAAATTAGTTATACATGACAGTAGAATGCATTTATGCACTTTGATATATCATATCATATATAGATGGGATATAATTTCTCATTTTTCTGAGTGTACGTGGTGCAGAGTCATATTGGTCATGTAGTCACATATATACATACAGTAATAATGTCTGTTTCATTCTACTATCTTTCCTATCCCCAAATCCACTCCCCTTCCCTCCCATCATTTCCATCTACCTAATCTAAGGTAACGCTATTCTTCCCTAGTGCCCCCTGCCTTATTGTGAATTAGCATCCACATATTAGAGAAAACATTCAGCCTTTGGTTTTGTTGGATTGGCTTATTTCGCTTAGTGTGATATTCTCCAACTCTAACCGTTTACTGGCAAATTCCATTGTTTTACTCTTCTTTAAAGCTGAGTAATATTCCATTGAGTATACATACCACATTTCTTTATCCATTCAAAATATTTTTAAATAGTAATGTCTTTCTTATTTTTTGTCAATATGGTACATGCTAAGTATATCAATCAGTAGTGAAAAGTTCATAGAAAAAAGTAAAATCTCATTCAGAGAGTGTTGAGAGTTTCAGAGAGTGTTGTTTTGTGCACTTTCTTTGCCAACAGAGACAGAGATAAGTACATACACCCAGGTCTCCATATCCACAGGTTTGGTGTCTGCAGTTTCAACCAATCTCAGGTTGAAAATACTTAAAAAGAAATTTTGTCCTTCCCCCTTCAAGCATTATTCCCTAAGCAAATATAGCATAACAACTATTTACATAGAATTTATATTGTATTAAGTATTATAAGTAGTCTAGAGATGATTCAAAGTATGCAGGAAGATATGTGTAGGTGAATACTATGTTAATACTATGTCATTTTACACAAGGGGCTTGAGCATTCTGAATTTTGGTATCTATGAGAGGTTCTGGAATCATCTCCTGTAGTTACTGAGGAATAACCGTAATTGTATAGAAATGGGATTTTTGTGTACCTACTACTTAAAATAAAATGTCTACAGTATTTATTTTTTCTTGAATCTAATGGAAGAAAACATCAGAAGGAATTGCTGAACCTAAGACTGTTCTTTACAAGAAGAGATATTCATTCTTAAAAGGTACTTCAAAAGTTAAGTAAAACATGAAATACAATAAGGGATGAGTGAAAAATCACATGCTTCAAAGTGGCCAGTATTTGTTAATACCTTTTTTAAAAATATGAGAATATCAGGTAATCTATGCTTTCCATCCTCTCCTTATATTTCCAATTTTTCCTTAATAAAATTATTTTGCCTTGTTGCAATCTATACTATTCATATTATATTCCACAGCTGCCATCTCCACAGTTGTTTAAGCTGACTTCAACATTTGAGTCCATGTGGCGCTCACTACCAGCTTTTTGAATGGCTTTTCCATTGAAGAGCTCTTTTATTTTGAAGCATTAGCGGCTTGCTGTGTTTTGTTATCAGGTACCTTTCTCAATAAAGGCTTATAGGTTTTAAATGTGCTTGAGAAGGTTCTCAAGAATGTTCTCATCTTTATACTTGAAGGAAAGATAATTAAATTGAACTTTTGATTTCATGATCCAGACAGCAGCAAACGGGTGGTACTGTTGCTCTGATGACCCACGAGTAGTCCACCTAAGCCCCCAGTGTTTCGATATTCCTTGCCATCCTGCCCAGGGTTTGAAGGGGACGGAGGAGCCTTTTGCTCTCAGTGAGCATTGGCTGCTCTAGGAGGCCCCCTTCCTGTTCTCCTTGACACTCTCCAGCCCTTTGCTGCTCTTGGCCCAGGTAAGTCTTTTTCCTGTCTTCACTTTGTGGATCACAAGGTTCTGTTCTTAGTCTATCAACTGTGAGATTTGATTTCTTTTTTTTTTGAGAAACCAATAAAATGTGATTTTTATTCTAACATTTTAAAAGACATTTAACCCAAATTTATACTAATACAGTAAAAAATAAAAATATCATTTTTGTCAATGATATATTAAGAAATGTAAATATGTTTTTTTTTAATTTTTTATTGTTGGTTGTACAAAACATTACAAATTTCTTGACATATCATATTCCACACTTTGATTCAAGTGGGTTATGAACTCCCACCTTCACCCCATACACAGATTGCAGAATCACATCAGTTACACATCCATTGATTTACATATTGCCATACTAGTGTCTGTTGTGCTCCGCTGCCTTTCCCATCCTCCACCCTCCCCGCTCCCCACCTCTCCCCTCCCCTCCCCTCCTCTCTCTCTACCCCCTCCACTGTATAACCCTGAGGGTCTCCTTCCATTTCCATGCAATTTCCCTTCTCTCTCCCTTTCCCTCCCACCTCTCATCCCTGTTAAATGTTAATCTTCTTCTCCTGCTCTTCCTCCCTACTCTGATCTTAGTTACTCTCCTTATATCAAAGAAGACATTTGGCATTTGTTTTTTAGGGATTGGCTAGCTTCACTTAGCATAATCTGCTCTAATGCCATCCATTTCCCTGCAAATTCTATGATTTTGTCATTTTTTAATAAAGAGTAATACTCCATTGTGTATAAATGCCACATTTTTTTTATCCATTCATCTATTGAAGGGCATTTGGTTGGTTCCACAGTCTTGCTATTGTGAATTGTGCTGCTTTGAACATCGATGTAGCAGTGTCCCTGTAGCATGCTCTTTTTAGGTCTTCAGGGAATAGACCAAGAAGGGGAATAGCTGGGTCAAATGGTGGCTCCATTCCCAGCTTTCCAAGAAATCTCCATACTGCTTTCCAAATTGGCTGCACCAATCTGCAGTCCCACCAGCAATGTACAAGTGTACCCTTTTCCCCACATCCTCGCCAGCACTTGTTGTTGTTTGACTTCATAATGGCTGCCAATCTTACTGGAGTGAGATGGTATCTTAGGGTGGTTTTGATTTGCATTTCTCTGACAGCTAGAGATGGTGAGCATTTTTTCATGTACTTGTTGATTGACTGTATGTCCTCCTCTGAGAAGTGTCTGTTCAGGTCCTTGGCCCATTTGTTGATTGGGTTGTTTGTTCTCTTATTGTCTAATTTTTTGAGTTCTTTGTATACTCTGGATATTAGGGCTCTATCTGAAGTGTGAGGAGTAAAGATTTGTTCCCAGGATGTAGGCTCCCTATTTACCTCTCTTATTGTTTCTTTTGCTGAGAAAAAACTTTTTAGTTTGAGTAAGTCCCATTTGTTGATTCTAGTTATTAACTTTTGTGCTATGGGTGTCCTATTGAGGAATTTGGAGCCCGACCCCACAATATGTAGATCGTAGCCAACTTTTTCTTCTTTCAGACGGCGCGTCTCTGATTTGATATCAAGCTCCTTGATCCATTTTGAATTCACTTTTGTGCATGGCGAGAGAAAGGGATTCAGTTTCATTTTGTTGCATATGGATTTCCAGTTTTCCCAGCACCATTTGTTGAAGATGCTATCCTTCCTCCATTGCATGCTTTTAGCCCCTTTATCAAATATAAGATAGTTGTAGTTTTGTGGATTGGTTTCTTTGTCCTCTATTCTGTACCATTGGTCCACCCGCCTGTTTTGGTACCAGTACCATGCTGTTTTTGTTACTATTGCTCTGTAGTATAGTTTGAAGTCTGGTATCACTATACCGCCTGATTCATACTTCCTGCTTAGCATGGTTTTTGCTATTCTGGGTCTTTTATTTTTCCATATGAATTTCATGATTGCTTTCTCTATTTCTACAAGAAATGCCGTTGGGATTTTGATTGGGATTGCATTAAACCTATAGAGAACTTTTGGTAATATCGCCATTTTGATGATGTTAGTTCTGCCTATCCATGAACAGGGTATATTTTTCCATCTTCTAAGATCTTCTTCTATTTCTCTCTTTAGGGTTCTGTAGTTTTCATTGTATAAGTCTTTCACCTCTTTTGTTAGGTTGATTCCCAAGTATTTTATTTTTTTTTTAGGATATTGTGAATGGATTGTTTTTCCTCATTTCCATTTCAGAAGTTTTGTCGCTGATATACAGGAATGCCTTTGATTTATGCTTGTTGATTTTATATCCTGCCACTTTGCTGAATTCATTTATTAACTCTAGCAGTTTCTTTGTAGAGCCTTTTGGGTCTGCTAGGTATAGAATCATATCATCTGCAAATAGTGATAATTTAAGTTCTTCTTTTCCTATTTTGATGCCTTTAATTTCTTTCGTCTGTCTAATTGCTCTGGCCAGTGTTTCGAGAACTATGTTGAACAGAAGTGGAGAGAGAGGGCATCCCTGTCTTGTTCCAGATTTTAGAGGGAATGCCTTCAATTTTTCTCCATTCAGAATGATGCTAGCCTGAGGCTTAGCATAGATTGCTTTTACAATATTGAGGTATGTTCCTGTTATCCCTAGTTTTTCTAGAGTTTTGAACATAAAGGGATGCTGTACTTTGTCGAATGCTTTTTCCGCATCTATCGAGATGATCATATGGTTCTTATTTTTAAGTCTATTGATGTGGTGAATAACATTTATTGATTTCCGTATATTGAACCAGCCTTGCATCCCAGGGATGAATCCTACTTGATCATGGTGCACAATTTTTTTGATATGTTTTTGTATCCGATTCGCCAGAATTTTATTGAGAATTTTTGCATCTAGGTTCATTAGAGATATTGGTCTGTAGTTTTCTTTCTTTGAAGTGTCTTTGTCTGGTTTAGGTATCAGGGTGATGTTGGCTTCGTAGAATGAATTTGGAAGTTCTCCCTCTTTTTCTATTTCCTGAAGTAGCATGAAAAGTATTGATATTAGTTCCTCTTTAAAGGTTTTGTAAAATTCTGCTGTATACCCATCCGGTCCTGGGCTTTTCTTAGTTGGTAGTCTTTTTATGGTTTCTTCTATTTCCTCAATTGATATTGGTCTGTTTAGGTTGTCTATATCCTCCTGACTCAATCTGGGCAGATCAGATGACTTAAGAAATTTATCGATGCCTTCACTATCTTCTAATTTATTGGAGTATAAGGATTCAAAATAGTTTTTGATTATCTTCTGTATTTCTGAAGTGTCTGTTGTGATATTGCCTTTTTCATCCCATATGCTAGTAATTTGAGTTCTCTCTCTTCTTCTCTTCGCTAGCATGGCTAAGGGTCTGTCGATTTTGTTTATTTTTTCAAAGAACCAACTTTTAGTTTTGTCAATTTTTTCAATTGTTTCTTTTGTTTCGATTTCATTAATTTCAGCTCTGATTTTAATTATTTCTTGCCTTCTACTTCTTTTGCTGTTGTTTTGATCTTCTTTTTCAAGGATTTTGAGATGAAGTATGAGATCATTTATTTGTTGGTTTTTCTTTTTTTAAGGAATGAACTCCAAGCAATGAATTTTCCTCTTAGAACTGCTTTCAATGTGTCCCATAGATTCCGATATGTTGTGTCTGTGTTTTCATTTATCTCTAAGAATTTTTTAATTTCCTCCTTGATGTCTTCTATAACCCATTGATCATTCAGTAACCTATTGTTCATTCTCCAAGTGATGTATGCTTTTTCCTTCCTTCTTTTATCGTTGATTTTCAGTTTCATTCCATTATGATCAGATAAGATGCATGGTATTATCTCTACTCCTTTATATTGTCTAAGAGTTGCCCTGTGACATAATATATGATCTATTTTTGAGAAGGATCCATGTGCTGCTGAGAAAAAAGTGTAACTGCTTAATGTTGGGTGGTATACTCTATATATGTCAATTAAGTCTAGGTTATTAATTGTGTTATTGAGTTCTATAGTTTCCTTATTCAACTTTTGTTTGGAAGATCTGTCCAGTGGCGAGAGAGGTGTGTTGAAGTCTCCCATGATTATTGTATGGTGGTCTATTAGACTCTTGAACTTGAGAAGAGTTTGTTTGACGAACATAGCTGCACCATTGTTTGGGGCATAAATATTTATGATTGTTATGTCTTGTTGGTGTATGGTTCCCTTAAGCAGTATGTAGTGTCCCTCTTTATCCCTTTTGATTAACTTGGGCTTGAAATCTATTTTATTTGATATGAGTATGGACACTCCTGCTTGTTTCCGAAGTCCATATGAGTGATATGATTTTTCACCTTCAGCCTATGTATGTCTTTTCCTATCAAATGCGTCTCCTGTAATCAGCATATTGTTGGGTCTTGTTTTGTGATCCATTCTACTAGCCTGTGTCTCTTAATTGGTGAGTTTAAGCCATTAACATTTAGGGTTATTATTGAGATATGGGTTGTTCTTCCAGCCATATTTGTTTATTTCTGTTACTAAACATGGTTTGTTTTCCTCTTTGATTATTTTCCCCCCTTTACTGTCCTACCTCCCACTGTTGGTTTTCATTGTTATTTTCCATTTCCTCTTCCTGTAATGTTTTGGCGATGATGTTTTGAAGAGATGGTTTTGTAGCTGCAAATTCTTTAAACTTTTGTTTATCGTGGAAGGTTTTAATTTCATCTTCCATCCTGAAGCTTAATTTCGCTGGATACACAATTCTTGGTTGGAACCCATTTTCTTTCAGTGTTTGAAATATGTTATTCCAGGATCTTCTAGCTTTCAGAGTCTGTGTTGAAAGATCAGCTGTTATCCTGATTGGCTTACCCCTAAATGTAATCTGCTTCCTTTCTCTTGTAGCTTTTAAAATTCTCTCCTTATTCTGTATGTTGGGCATCTTCATTATAATGTGTCTAGGTGTGGATCTCTTATGATTTTGCACATTCGGCGTCCTGTAGGCTTCTAGGATTTGGGATTCTGTCTCATTCTTCAAGTCTGGGAAGTTTTCTCGTATTATTTCATTGAATAGACTGCTCATTCCTTTGGTTTGGAGCTCTGTACCTTCCTGTATCCCAATGACTCTTAAGTTTGGTCTCTTAATGTTATCCCATATTTCTTGGATGTTCTGCTCATGGTTTCTTAACAGTCTTGCTGAGCTGTCTATGTTCTTTTCCAGTTGAAATACTTTGTCTTCATCGTCTGATGTTCTATCTTCTAAGTGTTCTACTCTGCTGGTAGTATTCTCCATTGAGTTTTTAAGTTGGTTTATTGCTTCCTGCATTTCTAGGATTTCTGTTTGTTTGTTTTTTATAACCTCTATCTCCCTGTATAGTTGATCCTTTGCTTACTGGATTTGTTTGCGTAATTCATTGTCGAAGTGATCTTTCATTGTCTGATTTTGCTGTCTAATGTCTTCCTTGAGACTCCAGATCATCTGAAGCATGTATATCCTGAATTCTTTATCTGACATTCCATCTGCTGCAGCTGTTACCTCTTCCAAAGTTGCGTTGACCTGCATTGCTTGTGGTCCTTTCTTTCCTCGTCTTTTCATACTGCTTGCGTATCTTTCCTGCAGGCGCAGGCGGCGGCTCTGCTCTCTCCTTATTCCAATTGGGGTGTCGTGGCTACCACGCCGGCAGGTCACTGGGCCTGTTCTGGGCGCTGGCGGCGGCTCTGTTCTTCCCCTACTCCAATTGGGGTGACGAGTGTACCAAGCCGGCAGGCCACCGGGCCTGATCCGCTGGTCGGTTGCAGGTTTGCCTACCCTGTAGGCGTGGGCGGCGGCTCTACTCTGCCCCTACTCCAAATGGGATGACGTGTCTGTCGTACCGTCAGGCCACTGGGCCTGTCCCGCTGGTTGGTCACATTTCTGCCCACCTTTCGGGCAAGGGTGGCGGCTCTGCTCTGCCCCTACTCCAATTAGGGTGGTGTGTGTACCACGCCGGCAGGCTCCTGGGCCTGATCCGCCGGTCTGTCGCAGGTCTGCCTACCTTGGAGGCGCGGTCGGCGGATCTGCCCTGCCCCTCCTACCACGCCTGCGGACCCCTGGGCCTGATCTGCAGGTTGGTCACAGGTCTGCTCACCCTGTGGGCACGGGTGGCGGTTCCGCTCCGCCCCCACTCCAATTGGGGTCACGTGGCCACCACACCGGCAGGGCCTGATCCGGGCGTGGGAGAAGGATCTGCTCTGCCCCTACTCCAGTTGGGGTGACGTGTGTATCACACTGGCAGGCCACTGGGCCTGACCCTCCAGTCTGTCACAGGTCTGTTTACCTTGCAAGCGCGGGCGGCGGCTCTGCCCTGCCCCTCCTACCACGCCCATGTACCACTGGGTCGCGGGTCTGCCGACCTTGCGGGTGTGGGTGGCGGCTCCGCTCCGCCACCTCTCCAATTGGGGTCACGCGGTCACCACGCTGGCGAGCCGCTGGGCCTGCTCCGGGCGCTGGCGGCGGCCCGGCTCCTCCCCTCTGGCTCGACGACAAATTGAGGAGACTCGGGTGTCTGTGCCTCACCCCCCCCCACCAGGAGACCAACTGTTTCTGTCGCCGCTGGTATTGCTGAAGTTCTCTCCTCCGCCGCTTTCTGATGACATCAGATCTCTGCCATGTTGGTATCCTATGCGAATGGCAGCATTTCGTTCCCCTTGCCGGGCAACCAAAGCAACGGGTGAGTCCTGACCGGCCCTCCGCAGGACCCGGACCGAGAAGCAGTTTCCGTGGGCTCCTAGCCCTGGGCCAGGGCAGTTCCGGGAGCCGGAACTCGGCCGCTCCGTGCTCGGTGTAAGCTCCGATAAAAGTAGGCTCCAAGAAGCAGTCCCCGCGGGCTCCGTTCCGGGAGCCGGAATTCGGCCGCTTAGTACTTGGTGTATGCTCTGATAGGAGCAGGGTCCAGGAAGCAGCCTCCGCAGGCTCCCCAGCCCTGGGCCATGGCAGTTCCGGGAGCCGGAACTCGGCCGCCCCGCGCTCAGTGTTCGCTCCGATAAGATCAGGTTCTAAGAAGCACCCAGGCACTGAAACCTAGCAATCTGTCTGCAAGCCGCAGGCGAATGGCAGCCTGAAATTACCTGTTCTATGGCTGAATGAGCTGTGGTCAGTCGAAAACAGGGATGGTGATGTCAGCTTTCCAACATGGTGGCTGCTGGCCTCCTCTGTGGTCTGACCTGTGTGGAGAACCGAGATGGACCGCTTCCTTCCCCCGTCTCGAACCCAGAATTCAGCCCTGAGTACGGTGCTTGCACGGCTGGCAGAAGCTGCAGCACTGTATCCCTGCGTGGCTATCTCCTCGTTTCCCAGCGCGCGCTGCAGACTCTAGCACCAGGGCGATTTGCTGAATAAGCAGTGTTTCCCTCCGTGCGACAAACCTCTCGCGTTTGAGTCCCCGTAGCCGATCCTCGTGCAATGGAAATCCTTCCTCCAGGTTCCGGAGCACCCCACTATTGCTGGAAATTCCTAACAAGTTAGCCTTTAGCCGTCCTGACTTGTCATACTCCCACACAGTGAAGCAGCACACGGGGGCAATGCACTCCCCTCGCTGCCATCTTCTCAACCCCGAGATTTGATTTCTTTAGCATTTGCTCTAGAAAGATCTTGTTTCTCACAGAATTTCCTCTTTCCTACTCACAAGGAAAAAACATTCTGCCCTTGGCACCTCTGAAAGATGAAGTCAATCATTTCTGTAAGCTTTCTCACAGGTTTTTCTACTTATACCGTACAACTGACACTAGGATTGCTGTATGTATACACATGGATGTATAACCAATGTGATCCTGCAATCTGTACATGTGGAAAAATGAGAATTCATACCTTATTTGAATCAAATGTATGATATGTCAAGATCATTGTATTGTCTTGAGCAACTAATATATATTAAAAAAAAAAGATTTTCTTCATCATTTCTCTCTTTAGTCCAGTGTTTTCTTGCTTCAGAATGGACTGGTTTGACTTGAGCAATTCTTTACTGCATCTAAAATAGGCTGTTTATCAGAAATCTGTTCCCCGTGGCTCTGAAATGCTTGGTGATTCAAAATCATGGACTAGTGATGTACAGCTTGGTTTGTACCGAGGTCTATTGCCCATAAAATTAAACAGCAGAGGCCACAATAATGACCCTCTTATTAGCATGATACAAATTAAAAACATTTTCTTCCTATATAATTTTGGGTAGTACCTGCTTTGTGATTTGAAAGGGGGAAGACAGAGGAACAGTTATGGTGCAAATTTTCCTTGAACTGGATGACAGGAGAGTGAAGGTGATCTAAATCTGTTAGATCTAAATCAGGGAAGACTGGGTGAAAGATTAGCATTAGAAGGAACACTTGAAGCTGAGGGTTTGTCAGGAAGTCAAGGCTTTGGGCAGAGAACACAGACTGCAAAGAAGCATGGTGAGGAAGAGTATGGTGGGCGAGAAAGGGGGGGCCAGCAGTCACTCCCTCAGGCCTGGAAGGAAGAGGGCTGGAATCTGTGGCTGGTGAGGTGAGCAGAGCCTCCTACACCATATAATAGAGTTTTGATGTTATTGTGTAGTGAGGGAAAGGCAGGGAATAATTTTGAGAGGGGAATTTGATATAATCAGATTTACATGTCAGGGAGGTCACTCTGGCAGGAGTGGGGGCCCTTGTCAGAAGGTGAGCCTGGAGGTGGTGAGACAAAAGGCCACTGTTAGAGTCCAGGTGAGAGATGACAGGTGTGCAGGTGAGAGGTAATGGGCATGATGTGGGCCTGACTGACCAGGAAAGCAGTGGATATAGGGGTGAAGAGGAGGCCACTGTTAAATTTCTTAGATGATCTTGAGGACGGAAAGGGAGCTGACAGAGGCAGGATCAGCAGCAGGTCTAGACCCATCTGACCTGTGTGCAATATGTGTTCCTTATTGACCACATGACCATGGGAGGGTCACCAAATACCCTTTCCTTTAATCTCTTCATTAGTATACAGGGGAAAAAAATGCTCAACCCAAGATTGTTGTAAATAAAGCAGGTAAAGCCCTGGGGAGGATGCCGGTCAGTGACGATTCCAGATGCGTTAGCTCTACCCATTCCCACCTTCCTTGTCATTTAAGAATCCTTGTCTCTGGGAACTGTTAAATTGGAATGAAAATTCTGTACTCTGGGCTACCCTAGCACCCAGCTTGTATTACTAAGTGGTTCAGCCTGTGAGTCACAAACCTAAAATCAATCAAACTCTTGCTGAATAAATTTTGCATGACACATCTTCTTAGTCATAGATCGAATAGACACTTCCAACAGGCTCTGTTTGTAGTTTCTCAGGGCTGGAATCCATGGGAGGGTGAAGTGTGGTGGAAGTATTGCTACCATTACCACTCCCAATGTTGCAGCTATCCTTAATTGAGGACCTAATATGTGCCATGCACTGTTTGCCAAATATTTCCACTATGTGACATCACAGTAAACTTATGTAGTAGAAATTGTTAATGTATTTTACAGACCAGGGTACGGAAGCTGAAATACTGTAAACAACTTGCCCAATGTCATGAGACTAGAAAATGAACTCTAGAGAAGGAACTGGGCCATTAGCTTTTGCTAAACCATGCCAGAAGGTAGTGGCTTCAAATAACTACACCCCCCGCCCCCGCTTATTTTTTTTTTTATGATTCCCGAGTGTAAGGGACAGCTGAATGTTTCTGATGATCTAGGTCAGGCTCAGTTGATATCAACACTCCTGCTTCTGTATCCAAATGTTAGCTGTAGGACTGGCTGTAAGCGGCTAGCCTTGAATGGTCTCTTTGGCTGTTGACCTGCTATCAGCTGGAGCCATGGGAGTGACTGGGCCTTGGTGCAGACAGGCCAGCCTAGGATAGTTCATGGCATACAGGGAACATTCCAAGACCAAAGAAACTGGGAGCAGATACTTGAGGCCCAGTCTCCAAATGTTGCTTCTGCTACATGCTTTGGCCAAGGTGATACAAATCTAATACAGGTATGGAAAATGGAGAAGTAGATTCTACCTCTTGAAGGAAAAAGTACAAAGAATTGTAACCATTCTTATTATTTACCACCCAAGACAATCTGAATACCATAATTTTGTAATAAAGTGCAATCATTTAAATTGAATTAATTCAGTGATGTGAAAAAGTTGCTATTTTGTCTTTTTTTTTACTGATTTTGTTATGGGACAATGAAAGCCTTCCATTGGTCTAAGTAGCAGCATGTAGATCCACTAATCTAAATATACTCTCTTTCACGGTTGGAAATGCCCTCTGCAGCATTTTTGACATGTGGTTTTTAATTCATTGTCTGCATTACTTTTTTTGTGACAGGGAGCTCACTCTTACCTGAACTAGTTCACTCCATTCTTGGACAAACAAACCAAAGAATTTTCTTTATGATAATGAACTAAAATATTTCTCTCAGTGACTTTACTCATTAATGGAAGTTCATCATTTGGTGCTCAACTAGAAGGAGTTGAATGCACTAAACTCTTTGAAAATAGCCATGATGATTTCCTTAAGCTGTCATCTGCCCTAGTCACATTGGTCTTCTTTTGCATAGCGTTGGCCTTGAGCACCGTCTGCTTTTCTACTCTAAGGCTCCATCCAGTTTGCTACACCCACCTTCATCAAGTATAGAATTCGGTCCAAGTCTCCAGCCTGGCCTGATGAAATGCAGGAGATTAGATAGATGGTCCCATTTTTTTTTCTTTTACATGTGCTTTTTCTTTTAATGAGGTTTAAGGTGATATTAGCATTTATGAGGAATCTTATCAATCTGTTGACTCAAGGAAGTTAAAGTCCATAAAGTAAAACAAACATGGAAAAACAATAAAAAGCAAGATTATCAGGGTTTGCATTTTGGTAGTGGCATGTACCAAGTGAGTTGGGAAACAGGAAAAGGAACATCAGTGCCTGCTAGGGCTCCAGGAAAACTTTTAGAGAAACCAGGATCAGGAGACTGTGTAGGTTTGGCCAGGTGAACTTTTCTTCTCTATGTCTGGGGAGGTCATATGTCATGGAGATTAAAGAACACAAGTTTTGGAACCACACCAATCTGGATTATAGTCTTAAAACCTCTCTATCACATCTTCTCTCCTTGAGGACATTATTGTTCCCTTCCCAATGCTGTAAAGATTAAATGAGATAATATATAGAAAAATTCTTAGCATAATCTAGTATAGAGTGTGGGTAATTACTCTTTTTCCAATTGACGGAAATTGGCTGAAGTGCCAAACACTCTGAGTCTGATCCAAGAATCTTTAACTCCTTCACCTTGGCCTCTGCTCAAGGCAATGCAAAGCCTACCCAGAATGCTTCCTTTTCTTATTTGGGTCTTAAGAAATGGCTTAGGGAAGAACATGTGTGAACTCAGAGCATTAGAAGAGCAGTTAGAAGAGCCAATATTCACAGGAGCAGGCAATCAGGTTTACATTTCTGTTCTGAAATCTAATCACCAAAAACCCAATATTTAAAAAATATTTGAAAAAACTGAAAATAACCACAAACTTGAAAAAAAATCACAAAATAAGAACAATAAAAAGGATAGGCACATGCCCTTTACCCAGATTCCCCTATAGCTAACACTTTACCCCATTTCCTTTAGCATTTTCTCTCTTTTTGCCTCCTGTGCATGTGCATGCCTGTGAATAAACGCTCATGCACACAAGTGTACCATTTGGAAGTAAGGTAAATCTACTAAAAACTTAACCCTAAATATTAGGTTGACTGTTTGCCAGGAATAATGCTGTTTCCTTACATAAATCATAATATGGCTATCAACTTCAATAAGTGGTGAAAAATACTTTGATATAGTCTACCATTCCATTTTTTTCAATTGACCCAATAATGTCATTTACATCATTTTTTAATCCTCCATTATAGGATCCAGTGTAAGGTCACATTGCATTTATTGCCATGTATCTTTATTCTCCTTACATCTGAAACATTTCCATAGGCTTTCTTTGCCTTTTATGATAATTGACATTTTAAAAAAATGCAGCCTCCCCACTACCCTTCTAGTAGAAAGTATCTGTTTTTGAGAGAGGGCTGATCTTTTTATTTCCTTGAAATTAACTTCAACTTATGCATTCAGGGGAGAAACCTACAAAAGTGATACAGTGTCCTTCTCAGGGCATTACATTTCGAAGTACATCCTGTCCATCTTCACCTCATTGCTGAAGTTTAATCACTTAGTTCAGGTGATATCTAATTTCTCTGCTGTAGAGTTAGTATTTCTCTCTTTCTTTTGCTAATTAACAAAATGTGGGAAGATATTTTCAAGACTGTGAAAGAGTCTTTATTAAAATTTCCCCACTGCCTTTAATTAATTGCATTTACAAATCATCCCATACTTGGTCAGTGGGAACCCTTTCAAGCTGGCTCCTATGTACTTGTAACATACTCCCAAACCATTTTTTGAGCACCTTCTTACTTCCTTTTTGTAAATTATATATAATATAATATATATATTTATATATAATGGTGGAATGCATTACAACTCTTATTACATATATAGAGCTCAATTTTTCATATCTCTAGTTATATACATAGTATATTCACACCAATTCGTGTTCTCATACATGTACTTTGGATAATAATGATCATCACATCAAACCATCATTAATTATCCCATGCTTCCTCCCTTCCCCTGCCACCCCTCTGCCCTATCTAGAGTTTGTCTATTCCTCCCATGCTCCCCCTCCCTAATCCACTCTGAATCAGCTTCCTTATATCAAAGAAAACATTGGGCATTTGTTTTTTTTTTGGGGGGGGATTGGCTAACTTCACTTAGCATTATCTTCTCTAACTCCATCCATTTACTTGCAAATGCCATGATTTTATTCTCTTTTATTGCTGAGTAATATTCCATTGTGTATATATGCCACATTTTTTAATCCATTCATCTATTGAAGGGCATCTAGGTTGGTTCCACAATTTAGCTATTGTGAATTGTGCTGCTATAAACATTGATGTGGCTGTGTCCCTGTAGTATGCTGTTTTTAAGTCCTTTGGGTATAGACCCAGGAGAGGGATTGCTGGTTCAAATGGTGGTTCTAACACGACACATTTTTCTAGGCTCACACTGTGCACATCTTGCTCCAGCTTTGAAATCCACCATTTCTCTCTGGTGCCCTGTTTCCTTTGAGTGGGGAATGGCATTAGAGACCAAAATTTGACAGCTGAGTACTCATTGCTACAGGGCTGTTTCTTCTGCTAGGTCCTTTCAGAAGACTGCACTAGGAAGGTATGTATACACATTTATATAACAATCCTGAATGCTGATGACCTCTGAGCTCTATTCAGAGGACTGTCACTCCATTTCATTTTCTTGTCATTTCTGAACTCTCAACCCTGCAGGTCACCAACTTCATTGTATTCTGGCTTATTGTTTCTTTCTTCTTTTCTTTTATGTCTGGGGAGGGGATAAACAGGAGTAGAGACTTACATGTTTATCTGTAATATGGCATTTTGCTTTTGCCACTTAACAATATCTCCTGGAAATCACTCCATGTCAGTATGTAGAGGTTGCCATTCTTTTATACAGCAGCATACTACTGCATCATGTGTCTATATACTATAGTTTATTCTACCAATTTCTTATTCTTGGACGTTTAGGTAGTTTTCAGTGTTTTTCAAATCAAAATCAATGAATAACTATGAATATGTACTTTCATATCTTTAGAAATATAGATGAAGGATAAATTCTTGGAATCATATTGCTGAATAAAAGGGTAAATACAATGTGCAATTTAAATATATATAAAGCCAAATTATCCTCCACAGGGCTTTTGCCCTTTTGCATTCCCCTAGTAAGAGAATCCCTTGGAAACCTGACATTGTGACTTTTATTCCCATAAGTTGATAAATTACAAGGGATTCAGGAACCAAGACAAAGTGAAATGAAGATCAGGTGTTATATGTGAATGGAAGAAAGGATACCTATACCAAAATCAATTCACAAAAAGCCTGTCTTGACACTTGGACACCATCTGCATAAGGACAAGGCAGTCTCATTTAATTTTTCTCTGAAGCACTGAGCATCTCCTGTAGGCATCTCAGTAAGATGCCTAGCACATTGTATGTGATCTATAGACATGGCTTCTTTAAATGAATGGAAGAATCAACTTGTAAAAACCTGGCATTGCTCATGGGAATAAACAAACCTTGCTGGGGAATTACTTTGAAAGGACAAGTCTCACCTTCTTTCTCCCCTGCCCTGCCAGACAGACACTTCCTTTTAACGTCCGTTCCTGGGCACTGAGCAGTTTAAAATTTCCAGAGACGAAAACATGTAAACAGTCCTTGCCTTTGGAGATGAGGCTGTACAGAGGCCTATTGTCTTCAGGGACACTGAATGCTCTGTGGTGAGAGGGGAGTATCCTCAACTGAAGCTTGGTCTCTTTAGCCTCAGCATTGCTTTTTTTCTTTCTGGAATGAAATATTCTACCAGTTCCCTCAGAGTGGTATTGTGCAGTAGCAGGGTCAGGGGTGCTGAGACACAGACTGGGAAATGATCTTTGCACAGGCAACCCAATAAGTCAGAAGCAGCATTAGAGGACTTGGCCAGGACTGGCTCTCTGAATGGGTGCTTTGTGCAAAAATTGGTGGCAGAGGCTGGAGAAGCACCTTCCTCTTGCCACTCACCTGGAGCTGGAACAAAGCAGCCTTTCAGGTCTTGGGATCCATGACAAATACTGTGCAGGTGATCAACCTGATTTCCTGCCCTGCAGTGGCCCAGGGATTACATTTCTTCCTGGCATTTCTTGTGAGTTGCCACTAGGGCCCGTTCTCCCTCCAGGATTGTAGGGGTGAGAGTGACAACAGCAGAACTAGCCCAGGAAGAGATGGGGGCACCTGTTATGAGGACAGATGGGTTACTGGAACTCTGAGGACCATTTCTTCTGAGTCACAGCATAGTAGGCACAATTAGTCTAGATTTCTGCTGACTCTCCACGTAATCTGAATGAGCAAGCACTCTTTGCCCTGCCCTCTGCATTTATGAAATTTCTTTTCTATTTTGATCTCCATCATGGTCTTGAGAGGTCCATAGGACAGCTTTTACCCAAGAAAAAATAGAGACATGGTGAGCTGAAGTGGGTTCAGGATGGTAGGGCCTTCTGATTCTCAATTCAGAGTTTTATCTTGGACACGCTAATGCATGGCATCGTGGGATTTAATGTGATGATGAGGGTGAAAAAATATACCACAACATTACTTTTGATCTTGATACGAGCACTCAAAAGACTTCAAAGGACAGGTGCTATTTTTCCTCTCAAAAACTCACGTGTGAGACAATGCAAGAAGGTTTGGAGGAGAAATGATTGGGTCACAGCTTTAACCTAATCAGTGAATTGATCCCTGATGGGATTAACTGAGTGGTGACTGGGGGCAGATGGAGTGTGGCTACAGGAGGCGGTTCATTAGGGGTGTGGCTATATTTTGTATCTGAGAGTGGAATCTCTTTCTCTTTGCTTCTGATCACAGTGTAAGCTGCTTCCCTCTGTCACACTCTTCTGCCATGATGTTCCTCCTCACCTTGAGCCCCAAGGAATGGAGCCTGCTGTCTATGGATTGAGAACTCTGAAACCCTGAGTCCTCACATAAACTTTTCCTCCTTTAAAATTGTTCTGGTCAGATCTTTTAGTCACAGCAGCGGAAAAGCTGACTACAGCAATAATAAATGGCCTGAGTCTCTATACTGAGTTTGAGTTCCACACAGGAGGGCTTGTTAATAGTTTTATGTGTCAGAGTTGAAAATAAAAATTGTGAAACACCTGGATGAAAACATACATAATTCTGTTTGTACTTATAAATTCAGGGAGAGAGGCCAGCATTTTGGTTCTGGGACATAGCAAGGGTTCAACCAGAGTAAAAAAGGAAGGATTTCCTTTTTCTCGGAGACAGGATTAGATTGTGTTTGGGCCTTCTTTTCTTGGGTGGCAAAGGTCTATGACTGATGTATATGAAGCATCAAGTTTTGGGAGATGTCTGTGAGAGGATTGTGAGGTCTGTTGCTAACAGAGGTATTTGGAGCAGTCTAAGTTAGCTGAGCCTGTGTTGAACAGAGAGGACTGCTGATAGAGTATCTCTCAGCCCACTTGGAGCATCATCACCTGCTGATGATGAGGACCAGTTTCCTCCAGTACCAATAGGCACAGAATAGGTAAGTGTAAAGATGGTGACAACGTGAAGTTACCCATCATTTTTGGGATAACACGTGAACCTTTAAGATTGTTTTCAAAACCCTAAAAAGGAAGGAAATCCCCTTTAAAAGAGACTGAAATTGAATCCTCCCTGCCCTTAGCAAGTGGGACTCAGAGCCAAATTTAATAATTCTCTTAAAGAAAATGAAACAATTCACCCATTCATTCATTCAGCTATATTTATTGAGTTGTTACACTGAATCAGTATGATTTCAAAGAATGCCAGTATATTCTTCTCTGGACATCTTAAAATTTAATTAAAATAGATTAATTTGATATTTAGCTGCTGTGATGGTTCTCTTTTTTGTTGTGTTTCCTCTTCATGAATCATTACTGCAGTGTTTGCACAAATTCTACTCTTTCTTCAAAATGTGGCTCAAATACTTTTTGTTTTTAGATAGTCCCTCCCCCCATCTAACCCATAAATTAAGATCTTTCTGAGTCTTGTTTCAGAGTGGGCCATGTTTGTTTGCAGGTCTGAGCATTTCTGAGAATGTTGAGACAACTTCAGAATCAGGTCTGAAAGACTTTGATTTATGAAAATACTCAGGATCTTTCTGTGAAAGAAATCTTGATGTTTCCACTGTGGGATCCAAGCTGACATATCTGAGAACCAGTAGAGTGACCTAGGGTTCTAGAAAGGGGATAGCGAGATCCTAAGAAAAAATCTTATGCCTTGGCTGCCATTTAGGCTTATCTCCTAATCGGCCTTAAGATTTTTAGAAGGGTGGGTTTTAGGGAGCACAGAGTTGCCCATATAAACAAAAACAGAAAAAAAAAACCAAACTGTTTTGTTAAAATCTTTGCAAACCTTGGAGTAAAAGTCACACATTTTGTGTCCCTCTCCCCATTCTTGGAAATGTACATAAAAGGCAAAGAGATATTCTTCTCCATTTGGCCATAATATTGCCATTTTTTTTTGAAATGTTGGCATATTGAAGCCTTGGGTCATTGAAGGTGAGACTTTTTAGAGCAGAGGTCAAGCAACCATGGAACTGTGTAAAAAAATGAAGATGAATGCTGTTTGGTTAAGAAAGGAAGAGATTTGTGAGAGTCAGAAATCACATCGGACAGGTTGCTGTTTACCTTAAACACAAGTTCCTTAATATTTAACTTCTCAGTATAAAATGATTTTTGGAAATAATGTGCTTATAAGAATTCAAACTGTGATAACTTCCAATCCTGGGACTGCTGTTGACTTGCTTATGGTCTCAAAGACTTTTTGCTTACTGCTAACCTCCTCCCTAGCAACCTAATCATGTATAGCTTAATATGTGAACAGACACCTAGCACCAATGGAAATGCATTCAAACAACTTGTTATTTTGCGTGAGTCTCTGCCTGGGGAAGTCTAGGAGTTAGTTGGAGGAGAAGCCTTGAAGATGAATGAAGGTCCTGTGTGAGTCCAGTGGGGATGAAACACCACAACATTTTTGATAATTCATCTTAACATGACCCCAAAGCAGAAAGAGTGGGCAGAGGAGCGATAAAGACATCAGGGCCAATCAAAAAAATTGTTCAAAACAAGTTACTTCACCTCTCCCCATTGTTTCCCTTTCTCTCTCATTTCACTCCGGAAATCCAGTCTTCTTTACCCTTAATGAAAAACTTACTTGGTTTCTAATTGAACCTGTGTCTCCTAATTTGCAAATTTATTCTGTACCCTAACAAAAAAAAATCTTTGAGTTTATTTAAACCTATTTTATAATTTCTTAAAGACAGAACTTTGGTTGGGGCTTGGTTGGGTGCCATAGAGGAACAGTGGGCACCATGATGTCCTGTGTCCAGGTGCAGATTTCAGCATGAGTGGACTTGTCCAAGAGTGAGATTCTGCCTGTGAAAGTCTAGAAGTTACTTGGAAGAGAACTCTTGGCCATGAATGAAAGTCCTTTGCCACAACCCTTTTGATAATTCAGGTTAAAGTGACTCAAAAGTAGAAAATGTGGGTGAAGGAGGGATAGAGACAAGGCTAATGAGGGCAATAGGGAAAGATTACAGATAACCTAATAGCAAGTCCAAAGCAGCTTGAAGAAATCAATTTTGAAGACTGAGATTAGGTAGTGAGTTAAAAAAATAATTCTGGAGGCTGGCAGATAACTTCTTGGAGATCAGTAAACTTGAAAGAGGGAAAGCTGAAAACTTCACCTATTTCTTAATATTTCTGGGGCTATTTCAGACCACAGATTAAGCCCGGTCTAGGAAACAGCTACCTTTTCTCCCTCAGGACTTTTTTGGATAGGTTAGATATCTGGGGAATAAAGAACAAAGTTAGTCTTTATCTTGAGTTCTGTTTTCATGACCCCTTTTCTTGTTATCAAGGTGGGATTTTTAAAGAATCTTTCATTTTATAAGTCTTCTTAGTAATCAATGATTCTGTCTCAAGAATCAATTTTTGCCTATATTATAGGTTTTTAGAAGATCCAACTATTCTGTGGTAGTAGTTAAAATTGAAATATAATTCCTCCAGATGGATTTTAAATCTATGTTTTTAACATTTTGCTCTAAAACCATAAGGATACTTGCTTAAAACTTCCATTTGCTTTTTAGCGTACCTAATAAGCTTGATCAACCATCAATTGTCCCTTGTCCCCAATTCACATATACACAACACACACACACTCCACTCAAGTACTTAGACACTACATAACTCATATACCATCTCTGTACTGCTTGATCCTCGGTCATTATTGACATTGGATCATTATTAAAAATGAAAAAAATCAAGAATTGTGAAAAGTGAGTCATGTAATTTGAAAATTTTCAACTAGAAATGTTGCTATTTTGAGAAGAATTGAGAGTCAATAGCTTTACAAGATGGAGGCCTATTGACTACTATATCATTTTTTTTTGTTCAAAACATTACAAAGTTCATGACATATCATCTTTCATACATTTGATTCAAGTGAGTTATGAACTCCCATTTTTACCCCAAATAAAAATTGCAGAATCACATCAGTTACACATTCATATTTTTACATAATGCCATATTAGTGACTGTTGTATTCTGCTACCTTTCCTATCCCCTACTATCCCCCCTCCCCTCCCCTCCCATCTTCCCTCTCTACCTCATCTGTTGTTGTTCAGTTCTCTCCCTTGTTTTTTCCCCCCTTTCCCCTCACAACCTCTTATATGTGATCTCATATAACATTGAGAGTTTCCTTCCGTTTCCATGCAATTTCCCTTCTCTCTCCCTTTCCCTCCCACCACTCATCTCTGTTTAATGTTAATCTTTTCCTCATGCTCTTCCTCCCTGCTCAGTTCTTAGTTGCTCTCCTTAAATCAAAGAAGACATTTGGCATTTGTTTTTTAAGGATTGGCTAGATTCACTTAGCATAATCTGCTCTAGTGCCATCCATTTCCCTGCAAATTCCATGATTTTGTCATTTTTTAGTTCTGCGTAATACTCCGTTGTGTATAAATGCCACATTTTTTTAATCCATTCATCTATTGAAGGGCATCTAGGTTGGTTCCACAGTCTAGCTATTGTGAATTGTGCTGCTATGATCATTGATGTGGCAGTATCCCTATAGTATGCTCTTTTAAGGTCCTCAGGGAATAGTCCGAGAAGGGCAATAGCTGGGTCAAATGGTGGTTCCATTCCCAGCTTTCCCAGGAATTTCCATACTGCTTTCCATATTGGCTGCACCAATTTGCAGTCCCACCAGCAATGTACAAGTGTACCCTTTTCCCCACATCCTCGCCAGCACTTGTTGTTGTTTGACTTCATAATGGCTGCCAATCTTACTGGAGTGAGATGGTATCTTAGGGTGGTTTTGATTTGCATTTCTCTGACTGCTAGAGATGGTGAGCATTTTTTCATGTACTTATTGATTGATTGTATGTCCTCCTCTGAGAAGTGTCTGTTCAGGTCCTTGGCCCATTTGTTGATTGGGTTGTTTGTTCTCTTATTGTTTAATTTTTTGAGTTCTTTGTATATTCTGGAAATTAGGGCTCTATCTGAAGTGTGAGGAGTAAAGATTTGTTCCCAGGATGTAGGCTCCCTATTTACTTCTCTTATTGTTTCTCTTGCTGAGAAAAAACTTTTTAGTTTAAGTAAGTCCCATTTGTTGATTCTTGTTATTAACTCTTGGGCTATGGGCGTCCTATTAAGGAATTTGGAGCCCGACCCCACAATATGTAGATCAGAGCCAACTTTTTCTTCTATCAGGCGCAGAGTCTCTGATTTGATATCAAGCTCTTTGATCCATTTTGAGTTAACTTTTGTGCATGGCGAGAGAAAGGGGTTCAGCTTCATTTTGTTGCATGTGGATTTCCAGTTTTCCCAGCACCATTTGTTGAAGATGCTATCCTTCCTCCATTGCATGCTTTTAGCCCCTTTATCAAATATAAGATAGTTGTAATTTTGTGGATTGGTCTCTGTGTCCTCTATTCTGTACCATTGGTCCACCTGCCTGTTTTGGTACCAGTACCATGCTGTTTTTGATACTATTGCTCTGTAGTACAGTTTGAAATCTGGTATCGCTATACCTCCAGATTCACACTTCCTGCTTAGAATTGCTTTTGCTATTCTGGGTCTTTTGTTTTTCCATATGAATTTCATGATTGCTTTATCTATTTCTGGAAGAAATGCCGTTGGGATTCTGATTGGCATCGCATTAAACCTGTTGAGAACTTTGGGTAATATCGCCATTTTGATGATATTAGTTCTGCCTATCCATGAACAGGGTACATTTTTCCATCTTCTAAGATCTTCTTCTCTCTCTCTCTTTAGGGTTCTGTAGTTTTCATTGTATAAATCTTTCTCCTCTTTTGTTAGGTTGATTCCCAAGTATTTTATTTTTTTTTAGGATATTGTGAATGGATTGTTTTTCCTCATTTCCATTTCAGAAGTTTTGTTGCTGATATACAGGAATGCCTTTGATTTATGCGTGTTGATTTTATATCCTGCCACTTTGCTGAATTCATTTATTAACTCTAGCAGTTTCTTTGTAGACCCTTTTGGGTCTGTTAGATATATTATCATATCATCTGCAAATAGTGATAATTTAAGTTCTTCTTTTCCTATTTTTATGCCTTTAATTTCTTTTGTCTGTCTAATTGCTCTGGCTAGTGTTTCAAGAACTAAATTGAATAGAAGTGGTGAGAGAGGGCATCCCTGTCTTGTTCCAGATTTTAGAGGGAATGCCTTCAGTTTTTCTCCATTTAGAATGATGCTAGCCTGAGGCTTAGTATATATAGCTTTTACAATGTTGAGGTAAGTTCCTGTTATCCCTAGTTTTTCTAGAGTTTTGAACATAAAGGGATGCTGTACTTTGTCAAATGCTTTTTCTGCATCTATGGAGTTGATCATATGGTTCTTATCTTTAAGTCTATTGATGTGGTGAATAACATGTATTGATTTCCGTATATTGAACCAGCCTTGCATCCCAGGGATGAATCCTACTTGATCATGGTGCCCAATTTTTTTGATATGCTTTTGTATTCGATTCGCCAGGATTTTATTGAGAATTTTTGCATCTAAGTTCATCAGAGATATTGGTCTGTAGTTTTCTTTCTTTGAAGGGTCTTTGTCTGGTTTCGGGATCAGGGTGATGTTGGCCTCATAGAATGAATTTGGAAGAGCTCCTTCTTTTTCTATTTCTTGAAATAGCTTGAAAAGTATTGGTATTAATTCTTCTTTGAAGGATTTGTAAAACTCCGCTGTATACCCATCCGGTCCAGGGCTTTCTTGGTTGGTAGTCTTTTGATGGCTTCTTCTATTTCTTCATTTGTTATTGGTCTGTTTAAATTGTGTGTGTCTTCCTGACTCAATCTGGGCAGATCATATGACTTAAGAAATTTATAGATATCTTCACTATCTTCTATTTTATTGGAATATAGGGTTTCAAAATACTTTCTAATTATCTTCTGTATTTCTGTAGTGTCTCTTGTGTTATTGCCTTTTTCATCCCGTATATTAGTAATTTGAGTTCTCTCTCTTCTTCTCTTCGTTAGCATGGCTAAGGGTCTGTCGATCTTATTTATTTTTTCAAAGAACCAACTTTTAGTTTTATCAATTTTTTCAATGGTTTTTTTTTTGTTTCAATTTCGTTGATTTCCACTCTGATTTTAATTATTTCTTGTCTTCTACTATCTTTGCTGTTGTTTTGCTCTTCCTTTTCTAGGATTTTAAGATGCAGTGTGAGTTCATTTATTTGTTGGTTTTTTCTTTTTTTGAGGAATGAACTCCAGGAAATGAATTTCCCTCTTAAAACTGCTTTCATTGTGTCCCATAGATTCCGGTATGTTGTGTCTGTATTGTCGTTTATCTCTAAGAATTTTTTTATTTCCTCCTTTATGTCTTCTGTAACCCATTGATCATTCAGTAACATATTGTTCATTTTCCAGGTGATTCAGGATTTTTCCTTCCTTCTTTTATCATTGATTTCCAGTTTCATTCCATTATGATCAGATATGGTGCACGGTATTATCTCCACACCTTTATATTTACTGAGAGTTGCCCTATGGCATAATATATGGTCTATCTTTGAGTAGGATCCATGTGCTCCTGAGAAGAACGTGTATCCACTTGATGATGGTTGATATATTCTATATATGTCGGTTAAGTCTAGGTTATTGATTGTATTATTGAGTTATATAGTTTCTTTATTCAGCTTTTGTCTGGAGGATCTGTCTAATGGTGAGAGCGGTGTGTTGAAGTCACCCATAATTATTGTGTTGTGGTCTATTTGACTCTTGAACTTGAGGAGAGTTTGTTTTATGAATGTTGCCGTGCCATTGTTTGGTGCATACAAATTGATAATTGTTATGTCTTGTTGGTGGATGGTTCCTTTTAACAGTATATAGTGTCCTTCTTTATCCCTTTTGATTAACTTAGGTTTGAAGTTGATTTTAGTTTGCCAAATCTGAAGATCCTGGAACAATTTATTTCAAACGCTGAAAAATAATGGATTCCAACCTAGAATACTGTATCCAGCAAAATTAAGCTTCAGATTTGACAATCAAATTAAAATATTTCATGATAAACAAAAGCTAAAAGAATTCACAGCCAGAAAACCAGCACTGCAAAGCATTTTGAGCAAAATACTACAAGAAGAGGAATTGAAAAATAGCGCCCAAAACTAACAGTGGGAGGTATCTCAGTAAAGGGGGAGAAAATTAACCAAAGAGGAAAAACTAGCCAAACTAAAATAAATAAATAAATAAACATGACTGGAAGTACAAACCATATTTCAATTGTAACCTTAAATGTTAATGGCTTAAATTCACCAATCAAGAGACATAGGCTAGTAACCTGGATTAAAAAAACAAATACAACAATATGCTGCCTTCAAGAGACTCATATGATAGGAAAAGACATACACAGGCTGAAGGTGAAAGGTTGGGAAAAATCATACCACTCACATGGCCCTCGGAAGCAAGCAGGAGTGGCCATACTCATATCGAATAAAATCAACTTCAAACCTAAGTTTGAAGTTAATCACATCGCTCTCTTCAATGGAGTTTTGCTAGGAGATTCTCCGCAGGTAGAATCTAAGTGTATCTATGCGTCTCTCTGACCCCATCACTGAGGGGGTACTGAAAGCTCTGCCTCTCTGCCTGCCGCCATGTTGGATCCCCACTACTATATCATTTATACCTACTTTCAGGACCTACCTATACTGACCTTCAGAAAAGTGCCATATTCGTTTAGTTATTTTCTGTGAACTACAAATAGGAATTTTAGAAATGCACAAGTGGAAGATAATTTAATTGGAATCAAATGTAAGGAGTAATAAAAAAGAGCATTAGTGTGAACAAATTTATGATTGTTGTTATGTTGTCATCTATTTAAAGTGCCATTAGGATCCTAAGAGGATGCTTTCCTGTGATATACAGTGAAGAGCCACAGAACTTTGAATGATGTGCTGATGAATCATGTGGACAAAGCAGGAAGGCAGATTGTCATGGATAATAATAGTGACATAATGATGGACTTCCTGGTAACTGATAAATGTATTATACTTCTTAGCTATTCACATGTTTTCATGAGTGAGTTAAGCTGCTAAATTGAAATTGGACCATTATAAAATTATCTTTCAAAAATAATTGAGAGCTAGGCACAGTGGTGCATATCAGTAATCTGAGTGACTCAACAAAATTCTAACCTATGCATTTTAATTCCCCATATTAGAATTTCACAAAATGGCTAATTTTCTTGTCTCTAAACTTTAAAAGTTATCTTAAATAAATAAAAGGGGGACAGGTGGAAATCTAGTCAGCTGATTGGCAATCCTGTTTTATTAGCACTCTTTTCTCCAGCCAGGGCTGCATGCATAATGGTATGAATGCTCAAATCTTCCGTAGAACTTCAAATCCTCTTCTAGCCTCACAGTGTATCTCCTAAGAAATGCCTTCACATTTCTTGGTCAATCTTAGTGAAGAACCTTCTATGTCTCATTTTTATTCATATAAAAATGGTTGAAATGGGACAATGCCATTTCTTTATGCTGAATGCTGACTGCCACCTATTAAAATGTTAATTTAAAAAAATCACACACACACACACACGCACACACACAAAAACCAAATACGGGAGCCAAAGACAGCCAGGAAACAAGAGGAATTAAGTCTACCAAGTGATTAATCATTTGATTAACCAGGTAAGTCTCTGGCACATTCCTAATTAGCTCACTTACAAAAGCCCTTGACTGAGCAGCCTGAGTTTGATTAAAGAGGGGACCAGCCATTCAAACCCTAATGCTTGAGCTTCTTTTATAAAATAGGATGTGACTTTCATGCTAATCTGATCTCTTTAATCCAGCTGTGATTTCTGAGGCCTCTGACACTCAGACCTAGGCACATAAATCAGACAGCAGAAAACAGCCCTTGTGAACATTCAGAGAATATTATCTGTATTTTAGGGCTCTTTATTCTAATTGAAAAGAGGAAATTGTCTGCTTTCTGAGGTTGCAGTAACTATCTGTGGGGTGTCTTAAAGCTGTGTCTTTGATGACCCCGGTGGGTTATCCGGAGGCATCAATAGAAGACTGCTTTTGAAAGTGGTATAAATCTGCTCTCGATCTACTCTCTGCTGCAAGTAGGATTTATGAGCTTTAAAAAAGGATTCTTTATGCTACTAACAAAGACCCTCTCAAGTTTAATATAGAGTCTGCCTTTAAAATATAGTCAAGTTTATTTCTTCTTGGTTAGGTTTTGCTTTTCTTTGTCATTTAAATTTTTTCCCCAGATGGGAACATCTGTCTTCTTGGTAGTGTGAATTTAGAGTGATCCTGACCACCTGCAGAATTAAGGAGGTATATAGTAGGCTCTTCCTGTTCCATGATGCTACTTTGGACTCTTGTATAGAATCTTTGTTCCTTTATTTTTAAGCTTTCTGAAAATAACTGAAGACTTTCTCCCAACTATGCGCTGTACCATTGAGTTTAGCCGCTCCATTGCTCTTTCCTTTGTGGCTGTTGCAGAAGTAAAGAAGAGAATGCCATGCTGTTCGGACTAGCTGAAGTACATACAGTATTAAGGCCAAGGTCAAATTGTTACCTCCTGCTCTTCCTGGTTGATTACATCACAGCTAGTCACTGTCTCCCCTCTGGCTGCCATGTTTGAAGGGGTATTGATAAATCAGAACCCATCTGGCCAGGGAAGACAGCGTTATGTTGGGAAATCTTGTCATAAGGGAATAATAGCTAAGGACCTGAAGAAGAGACCAGAGTGGAGAAACACCTGTCTTTAAATATCTGAAAGGTAGTATGGGATGGATTTTTGTCTGCTATTATATCCACAACACAACCACGATGCCCGGAAAAGAGCAAACATCAACCATAGTAATCAGCTTTTCTTGAGTACACACTACGTGCCAGTCAGAGCAACGGTGATCAGCTTTTATTGTAATGAGAAATTATTATTATCCTCAATTTATATTTGATGAAATTTAGCTTACAATGATTCAGAAACTTGGCTAAGTCACATAGTAAATATCGAAGCTGAATTAAAGATGGGTCTGTCTCCAGGGCTTGAGTTCTCCTCTGCATGCTGGCCAGACTCATCTGATACCTCTCCTGATGCTATGGTGAGGCTGCTATCCTTTGGGGGCCTGGGGACAGGGTTTTGCTGAACAGATCTTATCATTTTTACCTTCTCCTTTATGGATGCAAAATGGAGGTTGGAGGAAGTGAGGTTACATTGTCAGTACGTTCCAGAACCAGGGTGAAAGCCCTCGTCTGTCTTTCCATGAAAACCTTGTCTCTTGATTGCTGTGTACTCTCATCTTGTTGACACAAACAAACTCAACTCATGCTTGTTTCTAGTGTGACTGTAACAAAGTACTATTATCTCAAGTTTGAATCTCCGTTATACCTGCCTTCTGCTTTACTTCTGAAAAGTGGTTGCTCCCTGAATTCCTGGTTTGCCCTTATTTTAATTCCTGGTGCTCTGCTTCTTCCTGGATCCTCCATCTGCCCTGCTCTAGCCTCTCTGATGGTGATCAGGGTAAATATAACCTAAGTTATTAAGTGCTTCCTGTCTGTGCCACGATATCAGATGACCTAGTACCAAATGCTTCAGCTCTCAACGTTTAAATATCCCCTGAGGCAATCCCATGAACAGATTATTATTGCCTACATTTCACAGATTAGCAATGACAGTCTCAGAGAATATACTTTTCCAAGGTTAATTAGCTAGTTAATTAATGGACAATTTCAGTTTAATAATAATAATAATAATAATAATAAGCATGTTTCTTGTACTGTGTTTCTTCTGTGTGGATGCTACTATATTCCTTTTGCACTTCCCATCTTCTCTTGTCAACTTTTTCCTTCTAACCATGTGAAAAACATGAAAAGCCTGTAATTTATCAGAGCATCTCCAGGTAAATATCATCATCAATTTAAGTAAAAAAAAATAAAATAAAAATCTATGTAAAGATTAAAAATACAAGTCACTCAATTCGGAGATAGGATTTAATTATTAACAAGGAAACAGGCTTTCAGAAATGAAATAATTTTTTTTTCGTGTCATTCATCTGGTAAATGAGAAGGCAGTGCCTGATTTCAGGGCCTTATATTTTGGATAGTACTTGTTTTTAAAGGGAAGCAGATGGGTAATCTAGATGTTAGTGAGTAAAGAATAGACAATGATGGAAAAATGTTTAAGAAATCTACAAAAGGTGGTGAAAGCTCATAAAATGTCAAGGGAATCTTAGGAGGACATAAATAACTTCAAATGATATTAAACTGTCCAAAATTGCAACCATGTTCCCTTTTTAGTTCAGAGATTTAGTTAAACTGCCCCTCCTGGATAAGGAAATGTAAAAGTTTAAGTGTGTATGTATCTGGAAGAAGATGTAACTGAACTTGCATGCATGTGGCTGCACATGTGTGACTTAGCTAAAGCTATGTTTAGGTCCTTTGACTTGTGGAATGTTCTGGTAGGTTTAGACCAGTTTGTCTTCTGAGACAGAGGAAGAGATGTGCAAGCACCTGCTTCCCATGCTATGAAGTTAGGGATCTTGGCTGAGAGGACTGGACCTGACCAAGATATGCTGGCAAGAAAGGACCCCAAAGAACTCAATGACGGCACAGAGAAGTTCACGTGGAGGAAAAAGATGACGGACAGCTTCTGAGTTTACATCTATAGCCTCTTTTTTCTAAAGTTCAGACTTATATAATCCAACCTGATGTCCACCAGATAGATCCCCAAATTAATCTCTTGATTTTTTTCTGCAGAAACCTTTCTTTGATTTTTCACCTTGCTGAGGAAAAGCCTCTTTTCCTGGCCTCCAATACCCTTTATGATCTGACCTTTGCCTACCTTAGTTTCTTGTTTCTACTTGGTTCTCTGTGCTCCATTCACAAAGGCTCCTTGATGTTCCTAAGCCTGGTCTGACCTTAGGATATTTCCATCTGCTGTCTTCCTACTTTAGTCTCTCTATCCCCAGCTATTCATAATGCCTGCTTTCTTGCTTCATTCAGATCTCAGCCTGTCACCAATAAGGGCGTCCAGGAGCCACCCACCTAGGACACCCAGGACACCCCTCCCTACTCTCACTTCTGTTTAAAACATTATCTCAATACTTTTGTATTTTTTTTTATACTTTACACTGTCTGATCTCTCTCCCACCCCCTCATGCTCACCCCCACCCCCCTACACACTTGTATATATTCATTTATATTCATTTGCTAGTTGTCTGACTCTCCCAACTAAGAATATAAGGCATTATGCCCTCTGCCTGGAACATACAGTGGATATCTATGGGAACTTGTAAATATATATAAATATACACACACACACACTTTATATATACATAAAAACTTTATATAAAATGTATATATAAACCACACACACACATGCACACACATATGTATTTATTTGGTCCTGGGAATTGAACTCAGGGGCACTTGACCACTGAGCCACATCCCCAGCCCTTTTATTCATTTTATTTACAAACAGGGTCTCACTGAGTTGATTAGCACCTTGCCATTGCTGAGCTGGCCTTGAATTTACGATCCTCCTGCCTCAGCCTCCTGAGCCACTGGGATTACAGGCGTGTACCACCACGTCTAGCTGGAACTTATAAATATTTTTAAATGAATGCCTAAAGAGCACTGGGCAATTTTGATGACTCCTCACCAGGGAAGGTGTGGAGGGCTGGTGTTGGGCCAGGGTCTGCCGGATATCACAAGCACAACCCTCAACACTGACACAATGTGACTTGAGAGACAATGTTAGCAGAGGTTGATCTTAGACCTTCTAGATTCCTGTGGAACGGGCAGAGTAGGCAGGACTGAGTAATCCCTATAGGTTTTGGACAATTTCAGGTTATGTGCTTGAGTTTCAACTTACATACTATATTCACATGGTTTTAAATACAAAAGCAACAAAATGCATGTGGTGGGGCATCTCCCTCTCATGCCATTCCTAGTCATCCAGAATTCCTCTTCCGATGTGGCCAGTGTTGCCAGTTTCCTATGCAGCTCTCTAAAGATACTATATGCATGTGAAAATTAATACAGAGAGAATCATATGCTTTATTTTCTTTGCATGAAGTATTTATTGTACATGCTGTTCTGCAGCTTGATTGTTTTAAAACCAAAAGCATGTAAAGTGCATAAATGTTGTATAGGATGTGCTAATTTTTATTCAAGCACATATCCATGTGATCACCATATAGATCAACATATGCACTTCCTACCCCAATGTGACCCTTGTGTCTCTTCTCATTCCCTTTTATCACCATGCTTTAGTTTCTCCTAGTCATGAATGTCATATAAATGGAGTCATAAGGTATATGCTATTGTGTTTATGACTGTATAGTTTAGAATTTTGTACTTTTCAATATAAAATGATATCTCAATGATTGTATCACTCAAGATAAAGGATATAAAGAACTTTGTCATTCTCTTTTGTGATTGCATAGTATTCCATTGTGAGAATGTACTATGATTTATTTGATCACCTCTTCCTGATGTAGATGGAGCTTGCAATAAAATAAGAACAAATACATGTGTAAGCGTATCTGTTGATTGAATATGTGGAAGGTGAATTTAAGGTCAGTGTTTCTGTACCTATGTGATTTGACATGCATTTCTAATTTGTCTTCTGATAACTCTTACAGCAATGTGAAGGTTCATCGATAGTGTCTGAGTGTGCTTGTTTCCCACATCCTCACCATCTGAGTGTGTCTCAAACTTTGTATCATTGTGAATTTTTAAAATGCAAAGGACACAACCACACATTTTTTCATCATGAACGATATTGTACATCATTTCTTGTTTTAAAGATCTGATTGTGTTTTTCTCTAAACGATGTGTATATACTTGAACTAGTTTCAGTTGGGATAATGATATTTTCTCCTGTTGATCTCTGACAACCTTTTATATATAAGGAAAATCATCCCCTTGTGTGGTATGCATTGCAAATGTTTTCTCCAGTTATTTCTTTTGCCTTCTGACTATTTTTCGTCATATATGTTTTATTCATGTGTGGCAAAGCATTGACTTGTTTAAATTTCAGGGTTTTGCATGACTCTTTGAAAACCCCTACTCCTAGGTTGTTAAAACAAATAGCATATAATTCTTTTAGTCTTTTAGAAGTTTTCTTCTAAATTGTTAAAAAGTTTGATATTTCTAGAACTCATTTTGGTATAAAGTATGAAGTAGGATCCATAATTTTTCTACCAAGTGGTACCAACTACCATTAATTTTGTCTATTCATAGATCCACTTTCCCTTCAGCTGAAATGCCACCTATCATAAACTAAATTCCTCATGCATTTGGTTTTATTTCATAATTTAACATTGTTCTATTTGCATGTGTATCAGTTTAACTTACTATATCTTTGCTATTTTTTTAAATAACTGAAAGGCTTAGAAAGAGGGGTATGTAGATATGAGCTACTGGTTTTTCCTTCTAATATGGTAGTAGTTTTTATAGTAGTTAATTATACTAGTAAAAGGGATGTGACTACATTTGCATCTCAAAATTGGGGAGTAGAACACAGGGGTTAGAAAATAAAAGGTAGCAATAAGAGGGCTCTTTGACTTAGATTCGAAACTACATTCCTATTATCCCCACCTCTCCCCAAGCATGCGCAGCATGCACACAAACATATACCCTCCCCAATATCATCCCCCTCCCCCCTCCCTTAGTAGAATGACTTCCTGGAGCGAACAGTACAATTTTCCCAGTACAGTGGTGGATAGCAACATGAAAATGATAGGTTAGGGCTTCACTGTAGAGAGTCTCACTTTACCCCTGGCCTTTTAAAAGTGATACTATAAATAATAGATTTTATAACTCTACTTCCTTAATGATTTAGAACTTAGTTTAATATTAATTTATTATTTCTAAAAAATTAATTTTTTGAAAGAATATCTATTAACAAGAATGGCCAAAATCCAAAACACAGACAACACCAAATGCTGGTAAGGATGTGGTGCAAAAAAGGAACTCTTGTTTAATGAAAAAATTTGCAGCCACCTTGTAAGAAAGTTTGATAGTTTCTTAATAAAACTAAGCATACATTTAGAATAGGATTCAGGAATTGGGATTCTTGGTACTCCCAAATGAGCTGAAAACTTCCACCCCCACAAAAACCTGCACACAGATGTTTATAGCAGCTTTGTTAATAATTGCCAATACTTGAAAGCAACTAAGATGTTATTCATTAGGTGAGTGGATAAATTAACTGTGGTGCCTCCTGACAAGGGAATGTTATTCAGCACTAAAAAGAAATGAGCTATCAAGGTATGAAAAGAGACGGTGAAACTTAAATGTATATTATTAAGAAAATATAATCCGAAAAAGATAGTTACTGCATGATTCTAACTTTATGGCATTTCAGAAAAGGAAAAACTATGGAGATAGTAAAAGGATCAGCAGTTTCCAGGGGTTGGGAGCAGATGGATAGGTGGAGCCTGGAGAAATTTTAGGACAGTGAAATACTCTATATAATACTATAATGATTGGTGCATGTCATTATACATTCATCTAAACCCAGAATGTACAACACCAAGGATAAACCCTAATGTAAACTGTGGACTTTGGGTGATAATGAGGTGTAAATGTAGGTTTATTGATTGGAACAAATGTCCCACTCTGATTTGAAGAAATATGCATTTGGGGGAATAGGATATACGGGTTCGCTCTACACATTCTGCTCAATTTTATTGTGAAGGAATTAAAACTGCTCTAGAAAATAAAAATCTGACCCCAATTGGAGTAGGGGCAGAGCAGAGCCACCACCCGCGCCCACAAGGTAGGCAGACCTGCAACCCACCTGCAGAAGAGGCCCAGCGGCCCGCGGGTGTGGTAGTCACGACACCCCAATTGGAGTAGGGGCAGAGCAGAGCCGCCACTCATGCCCGCAAGGTAGGCAGACCTGTGACCGACCGGCAGAACAGGCCCAGCGGCCTGCTGGAATAGTAGACACGTCACCCCAATTGGAGTAGGGCAGAGCACAGCTGCCGCCCACTCCCGGAACAGGCCCAGCGGCCCACCAGCGTGGTAGTCACGTCACCCCAATTGGAGTAGGGGCAGAGCAGAGCCGCCTCCCGCGCCCGCAAGTTAGGCAGACCTGCAACCGACCAGCAGAACAGGCCCAGTGGTCTGTAGGTGTGGTAGACACGTCACACCAATTGGAGGAGGGGCAGAGCAGAGCCGCCGCCCGCGCCTGCAAGGTAGGCAGACCTGCGACCAACCGGCAGAACAGGCCCAGCGGCCCGTCAGCGTGGTAGACAGATCACCCCAATTGGAGGAGGAGCACAACCGCCGCCCGACCCTGCAAGGGAGACTTTTCAACTATACAAGAGCAATATAAATATATAGGGGGAAAATTTCAAAAACAACAGTTTCACCAAGCAGAAAGAAACGCGAGCAGTATGAAAAGACAAGGAAAGAAAGGACCACAAGCAATGCAGGTCAACTCAACTTTAGAAGAGGTAATAGCTACAGCAGATGGAATGTCAGATAAAGAATTCAGGATATACATGCTTCAGATGATCTGGAGTCTCAAGGAAGACATTAGACAGCAAAATCAGACAATGAAAGATCACTTCGACAATGAATTACGCAAACAAATCCAGGAAGCAAAAGATCAACTATACAGGGAGATAGAGGTTATAAAAAACAAACAAACAGAAATCCTAGAAATGCAGGAAGCAATAAACCAACTTAAAAACTCAATGGAGAATACTACCAGCAGAGTAGAACACTTAGAAGATAGAACATCAGACAATGAAGACAAAGTATTTCAACTGGAAAAGAACATAGACAGCTCAGCAAGACTGTTAAGAAACCATGAGCAGAACATCCAAGAAATATGGGATAACATAAAGAGACCAAACTTAAGAGTCATTGGGATAGGGAAGGTATAGAGGTCCAAACCAAAGGAATGAGCAATCTATTCAATGAAATAATACGAGAAAACTTCCCAGACTTGAAGAATGAGACAGAATCCCAAATCCTAGAAGCCTACAGGACGCCGAATGTGCAAAATCATAAGAGATCCACACCTAGACACATTATAATGAAGATGCCCAACATACAGAATAAGGAGAGAATTTTAAAAGCTACAAGAGAAAGGAAGCAGATTACATTTAGGGGTAAGCCAATCAGGATAACAGCTGATCTTTCAACACAGACTCTGAAAGCTAGAAGATCCTGGAATAACATATTTCAAACACTGAAAGAAAATGGGTTCCAACCAAGAATTGTGTATCCAGCGAAATTAAGCTTCAGGATGGAAGATGAAATTAAAACCTTCCACGATAAACAAAAGTTTAAAGAATTTGCAGCTACAAAACCATCTCTTCAAAACATCATCGCCAAAACATTACAGGAAGAGGAAATGGAAAATAACAATGAAAACCAACAGTGGGAGGTAGGACAGTAAAGGGGGGAAAAATAATCAAAGAGGAAAACAAACCATGTTTAGTAACATAAATAAACAAATATGGCTGGAAGAACAACCCATATCTCAATAATAACCCTAAATGTTAATGGCTTAAACTCACCAATTAAGAGACACAGGCTAGTAGAATGGATCACAAAACAAGATCCAACAATATGCTGCCTACAGGAGACGCATTTGATAGGAAAAGACATACATAGGCTGAAGGTGAAATGTTGGGAAAAATCATATCACTCATATGGACTTCGGAAACAAGCAGGAGTGTCCATACTCATATCAAATAAAATAGATTTCAAGCCAAAGTTAATCAAAAGGGATAAAGAGGGACACTACATATTGCTCAAGGGAACCATACACCAACAAGACATAACAATCATAAATATATATGCCCCAAACAATGGTGCAGCTATGTTCATCAAACAAACTCTTCTCAAGTTCAAGAGTCTAATAGACCACCATACAATAATCATGGGAGACTTCAACACACCTCTCTCACCACTGGACAGAACTTCCAAACAAAAGTTGAATAAGGAAACTATAGAACTCAATAACACAATTAATAACCTAGACTTAATTGACATATATAGAATATACCACCCAACATCAAGCAGTTACACTTTTTTCTCAGCAGCACATGGATCCGTCTCAAAAATAGATCATATATTATGTCACAGGGCAACTCTTAGAAAATATAAAGGAGTAGAGATAATACCATGCATCTTATCTGATCATAATGGAATGAAACTGAAAATCAAAGATAAAAGAGGGAAGGAAAAATCATGCATCACTTGGAGAATGAACAATAGGTTACTGAATGATCAATGGGTTATAGAAGACATCAAGGAGGAAATTAAAAAATTCTTAGAGATAAATGAAAACACAGACACAACATATCGGAATCTATGGGACACATTGAACGCAGTTCTAAGAGGAAAATTCATTGCTTGGAGTTCATTCCTTAAAAAAAGAAAAAAACAACAAATAAATGATCTCATACTTCATCTCAAAATCCTTGAAAAAGAAGAGCAAAACAACAGCAAAAGAAGTAGAAGGCAAGAAATAATTAAAATCAGAGCTGAAATTAATGACATTGAAACAAAAGAAACAATTGAAAAAATTGACAAAACTAAAAGTTGGTTCTTTGAAAAAGTAAATAAAATCGACAGACCCTTAGCCATGCTAATGAAGAGAAGAAGAGAGAGAACTCAAATTACTAGCATATGGGATAAAAAAGGCAATATCACAACAGACACTTCAGAAATACAGAAGATAATCAAAAACTATTTTGAATCCTTATACTCCAATAAAATAGAAGATAGTGAAGGCATCGATAAATTTCTTAAGTCATCTGATCTGCCCAGATTGAGTCAGGAGGATATAGACAACCTAAACAGACCAATATCAATTGAGGAAATAGAAGAAACCATAAAAAGACTACCAACTAAGAAAAGCCCAGGACCGGATGGGTATACAGCAGAATTTTACAAAACCTTTAAAGAGGAACTAATATCAATACTTTTCATGCTACTTCAGGAAATAGAAAAAGAGGGAGAACTTCCAAATTCATTCTACGAGGCCAACATCACCCTGATACCTAAACCAGACAAAGACACTTCAAAGAAAGAAAACTACAGACCAATATCTCTAATGAACCTAGATGCAAAAATCCTCAATAAAATTCTGGCGAATCGGATACAAAAACATATCAAAAAAATTGTGCACCATGATCAAGTAGGATTCATCCCTGGGATGCAAGGCTGGTTCAATATACGGAAATCAATAAATGTTATTCACCACATCAATAGACTTAAAAATAAGAACCATATGATCATCTCGATAGATGCGGAAAAAGCATTCGACAAAGTACAGCATCCCTTTATGTTCAAAACTCTAGAAAAACTAGGGATAACAGGAACATACCTCAATATTGTAAAAGCAATCTATGCTAAGCCTCAGGCTAGCATCATTCTGAATGGAGAAAAATTGAAGGCATTCCCTCTAAAATCTGGAACAAGACAGGGATGCCCTCTCTCACCACTTCTGTTCAACATAGTTCTCGAAACACTGGCCAGAGCAATTAGACAGACGAAAGAAATTAAAGGCATAAAAATAGGAAAAGAAGAACTTAAATTATCACTATTTGCAGATGATATGATTCTATACCTAGCAGACCCAAAAGGCTCTACAAAGAAACTGCTAGAGTTAATAAATGAATTCAGCAAAGTGGCAGGATATAAAATCAACACGCATAAATCAAAGGCATTCCTGTATATCAGCGACAAATCCTCTGAAATGGAAATAAGGACAACCACTCCATTCACGATATCCTCAAAAAAAGTAAAATGCTTGGGAATCAACCTAACAAAAGAGGTGAAAGACTTATACAATGAAAACTACAGAACCCTAAAGAGAGAAATAGAAGAAGATCTTAGAAGATGGAAAAATATACCCTGTTCATGGATAGGCAGAACTAACATCATCAAAATGGCGATATTACCAAAAGTTCTCTATAGGTTTAATGCAATGCCAATCAAAATCCCAATGGCATTTCTTGTAGAAATAGATAAAGCAATTATGAAATTCATATGGAAAAATAAAAGACCCAGAATAGCAAAAACAACTCTAAGCAGGAAGTGTGAATCAGGCGGTATAGCGATACCAGACTTCAAACTTTACTACAGAGCAATAGTAACAAAAATAGCATGGTACTGGTACCAAAACAGGCGGGTGGACCAATGGTACAGAATAGAGGACAAAGAAACCAATCCACAAAACTACAACTACCTTATATTTGATAAAGGGGCTAAAAGCATGCAATGGAGGAAGGATAGCATCTTCAACAAATGGTGCTGGGAAAACTGGAAATCCATATGCAACAAAATGAAACTGAATCCCTTTCTCTCGCCATGCACAAAAGTTAACTCAAAATGGATCAAGGAGCTTGATATCAAATCAGAGACGCGCCGTCTGATAGAAGAAAAAGTTGGCTACGATCTACATACTGTGGGGTCGGGCTCCAAATTCCTCAATAGGACACCCATAGCACAAGAGTTAATAACTAGAATCAAAAAAATGGGACTTACTCAAACTAAAAAGCTTTTTCTCAGCAAAAGAAACAATAAGAGAGGTAAATAGGGAGCCTACACCCTGGGAACAAATCTTTACTCCTCACACTTCAGATAGAGCCCTAATATCCAGAGTATACAAAGAACTCAAAAAATTAGACAATAAGATAACAAATAACCCAATCAACAAATGGGCCAAGGACCTGAACAGACACTTCTCAGAGGAGTTCATACAATCAATCAACAAGTACATGAAAAAATGCTCACCATCTCTAGCAGTCAGAGAAATGCAAATCAAAACCACCCTAAGATACCATCTCACTCCAGTAAGATTGGCAGCCATTATGAAGTCAAACAACAACAAGTGCTGGCGAGGATGTGGGGAAAAGGGTACACTTGTACATTGCTGGTGGGACTGCAAATTGGTGCAGCTAATTTGGAAAGCAGTATGGAGATTTCTTGGAAAGCTGGGAATGGAATCACCATTTGACCCAGCTATTCCCCTTCTCGGTCTATTCCCTAAAGACCTAAAAAGAGCATGCTACAAGGACACTGCTACATCGATGTTCATAGCAGCACAATTCACAATAGTAAGACTGTGGAACCAACCCAGATGCCCTTCAATAGACGAAAGGATAAAAAATGTGGCATTTATACACAATGGAGTATTACTCTGCATTAAAAAATGACAAAATCATAGAATTTGCAGGGAAATGGATGGCATTAGAGCAGATTATGCTAAGTGAAGCTAGCCAATCCCTAAAAAACAAATGCCAAATGTCTTCTTTGATATAAGGAGAGTAACTAAGAACAGAGTAAGGACGAAGAGCATGAGAAGAAGATTAACATTAAACAGGGATGAGAGGTGGGAGGGAAAGGGAGAGAGAAGGGAAATTGCATGGAAATGGAAGGAGACCCTCAGGGTTATACAAAATTACATACAAGAGGAAGTGAGGGGAAAGGGGAAAATAATACAAGGGGGAGAAATGAATGACAGTAGAGGGGGTAGAGAGAGAAGAGGGGAGGGGGGATAGTAGAGGATAGGAAAGGTAGCAGAATACAACAGAAACTAGTATGGCAATATGTAAATCAATGGATGTGTAACTGATGTGATTCTGCAATCTGTATACGGGGTAAAAATGGGAGTTCATAACCCACTTGAATCAAAGTGTGAAATATGATATATCAAGAACTATGTAATGTTTGAACAACCAACAATAAAAATTAAAAAAAAAGAACATTCAGACCCAGAATGTTCACCTGCCCTAGGCTAGAGGCCTTTGAAATACCATTCAACCTGCCCAACTCAGCTTCACACATCAGATATTTAAGAAAAACATCCTCTTTGACTTTTTCCTATATTTTTTAAGTTATCCTTTTTGTTAGGTAACTACTTGACAAAATTGGTTTTTTCTTGACTTCTAGGAGAACCATTAGCACCCTCCTTTTATCTTATGGCAATTTTGGTTCACTGCTTTTCACCATTTGTGACAGCATCCCCTTGTATGAAATTGACAATGTTTGCTGCGCATCATGCCATCTTCCTTTATTTTGTACTTTACCATTTAGAATTTTCTCTATTTTTCTTAATGTTTCTACCTTAACATTTCCACTCACTGTCATTTTTGTCCTATGGTTACAATAACTATGTGATAATCAGCTATTTCATATTTGCTTGACAAAACAAAACAAATCTCTTGGCACTTTTGGTTTGTTTACTCCTGAACATTATTAGAAAAGTTTTATAACCCATATTTTCAGCAGTCATTTTCTCTTCTTCTTAGACATACAGGTAAATAATATTTTCCTTGCAGTTATGTGTGCTGAATGGTTGAGTTTTATCAAATGTAGGATGAATGGAAGTGCCATGTGCCATGTATAGACCTGGACTATAAAAATCTCTTGCATATTATTTTGTATGCCTTTACCCATCTTCCTACTTAATATTAATGGAAAAATTAATATTAGAAGTCAAAAGGGTAGAACTATAAAGTGAAAGGTATCTGATATTTTGAACCACTACTGAGGAAAAAGGATTATATTTACCAAGGATGTGGATTTTTGCGAGTGAGCCAAAAATGTCTATTATGCTTTAACTGTTGTATATTTGGGCAGTTATTGAATTCTGTAGGTGGCATTACCTTAACTAATGCATACAACAATCATTTTCCTGATGAATATATATTGTTCAAAATTAATAAAGATGCATTATTAAAAAAAAGAAAATAAAAATCTATTGCAATTTTTTTAAAAAAGCACACTGGGCATCCATTGCATTATCAGGTATGGTCAAAAGTAGTGGTAGCTATTTAATCCTTCTTTTTTCTTCTCTAAAAAGTAACTCTGCAATTTGTTGATCTCTTTTGTTTTTCTAGTCTCAATTTCATTTGTTTCTGCTCTGATCTTTATTATTTCATTTTTTCTTCTAATTTTGGGTTGAGGTTGTTCTTGCTTTTCTAGTTCCCTGAAGTTCAACATTAGGTCATTTACTTGAGATCTTTCTTTTTCCCTAAGGCAGAACATTTATTGCTTTAAACTTTCCCTTAGAAGTGCTTTAGCTGCATCCCATAGGTTTTAGGATGTTGTGTTTTCATTTTCACTTGTCTCAAGAATTTTTAAAACTGTCTTCATTCACCCGTGGGTTATTTAAGAGCATATCATGTAATTTCTATGCATTCATAAAGTCACTGAAGTTCCTCCTGTTATTGATTTCTGGTTTAATATGATTCTGATCATAAAAGATACTTGAAATAATTTCAGTACGTTTAAATTTGTTAAGATTTATTTTGTGGCCCAAGCTATGACCTACTATCAAGAATGGTTCACGTGGAGTTGAGAAGAATGTGGGTTCTCCAGTTGTTGGATGGAATATCCTGTATATGTCTGTTAGGCCCATTTGGTCTAGAGTAAAGTAAGTCTTCTGCATCTTTATTGATTTTCTGTCTGGATGAACTGTACATTGCTGAAAGTGAAGTATTAAAATCCCCTACTATTAATTGTATTGCAGGCTTTCTCTTTAGAATGGTTCATATTTGTTGGGTGCTCTGGTTTTGGCTCATATAATTGCTATATTTTCTGGTTGAATTGATCTCTTTATCAATATATAATGATCCTGCTTGTCTCTTTGTAAAGGTTTTGATTTAAAATCTATTTTTAATATAACTATATATTCCTGCTTTATTTTTGTTACAATTAATATGGAACATCTTTTTCATCCACTTACTCTGCATGTTCTTAAAAGTGGGATAAGTTTCTTGTAGGCAGCATAGAGTTAGGTCTTATTATTTTTTCAATTCATTTATCCTCTCTATGTTTTATTTGGAGAATGTAATCCATTTACATTCAAGTAATTATTGATAGATGAGTACTTACTGCTGTCATTTTGTTAAATGTTTTCTAGATTATTTTTACCTTTCTTTCCCATTGCCTTCATTTGTGGTTCAGTGATTTCTGTAGTAGTATATTTTGATTTCTAGCTTAACAATTTTAGCCTATAAATAATTCACTTTATGGCTATAATAAGGTTTTTTTTCAAACAAAATCTTATAGTTACAACAGGCTATTTTAAGATGATAACAAGTAAATTTAGATTACAAAACAAAACAAAACCCCACTAGTGTTAGTATGCATTTTGTCACTGTGACAAGAATTACTTAGAGGAGAAAAAGTTTATTTGGTCTCATGGTTTCAGAGGTTCAGTTCATGGTTCAAATTACAGTGGACTGATTACATTACAGCTCTCACAATTCAATCAATTAACTTCCAAACATATTTGTGTTAACATAGGAGTGTTCAGGGGACACCTTATACACAAACCATAACACCACTTTATACTTCAACTCTTCTCCCCAGAGTCTGATTTTTTTAATTTTACATTTGTGTCTTTTCACATTGAATATCGCATAACAAATCTTTGTCATCATTATTATTTTTTACATGTTTTGTCTTTTAATTGTCATGCTAAAGATGTAAGTGATTTATACACCAATATTGTATTAGAGAATTCTAAATTTGATGATGTACTTACTTTCACCTGTGAGTTTTATATTTTCTGATGGTCTCATGCATTCATTAGCATCCTTTTTCAGATTGATGTACTCTATTTTAGTAGGATTTTTTTTTTTTTTGCTGCGATGATCAAAAGAACTGATAAGAACAATTTTAGAGGACAAAAAGCTTATTTGGCACTCATGGTTTTAGAGGTCTCAGTTCATAGATAGCCAGCTCCATTCCTTGGGGTTTGAGTTGAGGCAGAATATCATAGAGGAAGGTTGTGACTGAGGAAGGCAGCTCAGGACATTGCACCAGGAAGCAGAGCTGAGTCTAGGGACTCAGCCTGTGGTACTTACCTGAAATCAAGAGTCATGGAGATGTGCCCAGTGCTGAATTCTACCTTGTTGCACCAAACATTGGTTTCCAGGTTAAGTTCTATGCTTACTTCCCTCTCTTTCCCTAGGTCTACAGTATATCTCTCTGCACTATGCTGTGCTGCTAGGTTTGGGGAAGGGTCATAATAGTAATATAAAACTGTCTTCCCTGTCCTCTTCAATGCATCTGTATAACTGAAGACTGTAATCTCCCCTTTTTTTAAAAAAAAAAAAAAACTGAAGTGAAGGTATTTCCATGTGTGAATAGTTGTTCAAATTAAAGTTTCTTCTGACAGATAATCACTTGAGAGTCCTATCCCAGTCTCTTGCTCTGTAAGTTTCCCAGTGGTTGAGATTAAATGGTAAACAAGACTGGGATAGTTCCTGCTCTCAGGAAGTTAGTGAGATCAGCCTAAAGTTTACATTGTATCTAATCAAAGAGTAGGAAAAATTCTCAGAGGGGAAATATATGGGAGTGGAAAGGACTTTGGTGGCAGTCAGGTGTGGATTCAAATTCTAACTTTAGCATGACTTTGGGCATGTTTCTGAGACTTATTTGCTCACTTGTAGGAAGGACATAAAAATACTGCCTTTGTTGTATTATTATGAGAATCAAATAATAAATGCAAGTGACTTGGGATGGCACCTGACCCACAGCATATGGTTGATGCTTCCTAGATATCGGAAGATATTGGGTCCTTTCCTAGATATTGGGTTGTTTCTCCTGCTTTTGTGAGCCATTTCACTTGGGCAAGTCAAATGGCAACCTGGCTTAGAAAAGTGCTGGCTATGCTTTCTAATATGTAATGTGTATACCTCTATGGAGAACTTGCCTAGTGTTGGTAATTTCCCCCAGAATCTTCCTATATTACACAAGTCCTTTACAGACACAGACTAGTAAAACACAGACTAAACAGAATCCATGTACCTTTCCTTGGATATACTTCCAATAAACCTTTATGATGTTTACATTCTTTTCTTTCCTTTGGCTGAAACCTTGGCTTTGTAGGAAATTTCCTACATTAAATGTTCTTTTTAACCAAGAAAGTAGATGCTTCTGACAACTGCACATCATTGCGATATTTATACTACATATAATAACGCTAACATCTGCTTCTTTGTCAGTTACCCAAGACCTAACTGACTAATAATATGACAAGCGGATATAAAATTGTCTGTGTTGTTTTGATGCACAGCTCTGTTTCTGGAGGAGGCACTGGAGGTTAGACCTGAGTGTTCACTCCACTGTAAACATGCTCAGAGACAGAATTACGAAACCCAGACAGTAAATGAGTGCCATTCTCTGACACTTAGATTAAGTTCCACATTCTATTTTTTTTTCCAGAGTGCCTTATGTTTGCCCTTGGAGTGGTAGTGTTGGACAGTGATTAGATCTGTGGGCTCTGGAATTTGTCTGCTTAGGTTAAAGCCAACTACTACCATGAAGGTGCTTGGGATCTGTTAAATTGCTAATATTCTCTGTGCACTGGTTTTCTCATCTGTAAAATAGGCTTAATAATAGCATTTGCTTCATATGGTTGATGTGAGAATTGAATAAATTAGTGCATAAGGAGCACTTGTGCTTGCTTCTATTCTAAGTGCTTCCTATGCATTATTTCATTCAAACCTCACAACAATCCTATGAGGCAAGTACTATTATTAAAAATGCTGCAAATGCTTAATGTTTTTAAATATCAAAACTGTTGTCACATCGAATTGTAAATGTATGTTTACTTGTCTATCTTCCCCACTCACCTGTGAGATTTTTTTAACCCCACCTTTATTGAAGTATGATTGATAAATTAAAAATTATCTAAATTCAAATTGTACAAAGTGATGGGGTTTTTTTGTTTGTTTTTGGTACCGGGGATTGAACTCCAGGACACTTAACCACTGAACCACATCCCCAACCCTATTTTGTGTTTTATTTAAAGACACAGTCTCACTGAGTTGCTTAGTGCTTTGCTTTTGCTGAGGCTGGCTTTGAACTTATGATCCTCCTGCCTCAGTGTCCTGAGCTGCTGGAATCAAAGTCATGTGCCATCACACCTGGCCAAAGTAGTGTTTTGATATAACTATACCTTGTCTAATGATTCTCCCAATCATGAACATGTCCATTGCCTCACATATTACTTTTTTGTGTGATGCAAAAGACTTACTCTCTTAGCAAAATAAATATATAATGCACTATTACTATTGTTAACCATACTCTACTAAATCTTAAGAACTTATTCATCTTATAACTGAGAGTTTGTACTCTTTCACCACCATGTTTTCATTTGCTCCATTCTTTGGCTCTTGTCAACCACCATTCTACTGTTTCTTTAACTTCAACTTTATGAAAACATTACACATATAAGTGATGTTAAATCATATTTATATTTATGTGTCTGACTGATTTCCCTTAGTATAATGTTCTCCAAGTTAAAAACATAGTTAAAAATGGAAGATTTTTTTCTTTTTAGAGGTATAATAATATTACATTGTGTGTGTGTATCACTATTTCATTCATTCATTCATCAAAGGACCCTTAGTCTTGCCTATTATGAATAATACTGCAATGAACATGGGTATGTAGGTAATCTCTTCAAGATACCAGTTTCATTTCCTTTGGCTATAAACCCAGAAGTGGGATTGCTGGTCATATGGTAGATCTATTGTTAATTTTTTGAGAAATCTCCATACCATTTACACATAATACCTGTACCAATTTACATTGCCACCAACAGTGTGCAAATGTTTCCTTTCCTCCACAACCTGGCTTACACGCTCACAATAGCCGTCTGAGCAGTAATGAGGTGATATCTCATATGGTTTTCATTTCCATTTCTCTGATGATTAGATTTTGAGTACCTTTTTACATATCTCTTTACCATTTTTATGTCTTCTTTGGAACAATGTCTACTGAGGTCCTTTGAAAATTTAAAAATTAGGTTATTGTGTTGTTGATATTGAGGTGTATGATTTCCTTGTGTATTTTATCAGAAATATTTAATATTTTCTTCCATCTTATAGGTTTTCTTTTTGATTTGTTGATTATTTCCTGTGCTTAGTTTGATGTAGTTGTACTTGAAATAGGAAAAACAATCCTAAGATTGTATGGAACCACAAATACTCTGAATAACCAAAGAAAACTTGAGAAAGAAGAACAACGACAGAGGCTTCATACTTCCTGATTTGTAACTATATTTCCAAGTTATAGAGATCACCATGATACAATACTCACCACAAAACACACATAGAACAATGGAATGGAAATCAAACTTTTCATATACATTCAATAAATCTTTACAAGGCATTATGGTTTACAAGGCAGTATGAGTTGACTCCAGAAGCACATGTATGAGACAATGCAAGAAGTATGAGAGGCTAGATTATGAGAGGTATAACCCAATCAGTGAGTTAATCTACTAATGTAGATTAACTGGGTGGTAACTGTAGGAAGGAAGAGTACGACTGGAGAAGTGGGTCACTGAGGGTTGCCTTTGGGATTTATATTTTGTCCCTGGTGGGAGGAGCACTCTCTCCTTCCTGTTTTCCATGTCCTGAGTTGCTTTCCTTTGCCATGCCCTTCTGCCATGAGGTTCTGCATCATCTTGAGCCCAGGGCAATGGAATTGGCTGACATGGACTGAAAACCTTTGAAACTGTGAGTCAAAATAACCTTTTTCTCCTCTCCATTGTTTTTGTCAAGTCTTTTGGTCACAGTGGTGAAAAACCTGACTAAAACACAGGGACACCAAGAACATATCAGAGGGGAAGAGTAGTTTCTTGAAGAAGTAGTTCTGGAAAACCTGGATGTCCATATTCTGAAGAATGAGAATTTGGACTCTTATCTTTTATCGTATATATATGAACAAAAGTCAGCTCAAAATGAATTAAAAGTTTAAATATGTGATTTGAAATTTTACAAAAAATATTACAAATTTTTTGGGGGTTGAAGTTTTTTGAAGATGATATTAGTAATAAATTCTTTAATGTTGGTTTTGTAAATATATATATATATATATATATTTTTTTGAATTTGACACCAAAATATTGGCAACCTTTAATGGCAGGAAATGTGTTTGGGTTATTGTTGCATCTCCAGAGCCTAATGTTTTGCTTGCAACACAAGGCACATATGTTTGAAATTTGTTTTAAAATGAATTAATGCATAACACCTTACTCTTACTCTGATTCATCTATTCAACAATTTTATGAAAACTGAGGTAGTATGGTATGAACAGACAGGAAAAGATTACTACATAGGCCTTTCGCATTGCTTCTAGTCTTGCCTATTATGAATAATACTGCAATGAACATGGGTATGTAGGTAATCTCTTCAAGATACTAGTTTCATTTTCTTTGGCTATAAACCCACAGATTTTCCACACTGTGCACTAAACAGGTCCTATAGGTATCATTCACATAGTCTATACAAAACAATAGCCCTGAAAAAGACATTCTTAGAAAATGTGAAGAGAAATCTCACTCCCCACCCCCACAGCCTGACCCCTGCCACACAAATAGCTGTTTATTCTTTAGTTGATTTCAATGACTAAAACCTCTGGGATACTTAAAAAAATTGTTGTTGTTGTTGTTTTGGGTTTTTTTTTTTTTTTTGAAGTTATAGTTTGGATAGGACTCAGAGATGTGATGTGTACATTGTTTTTTTTTTTTTTTCTCCTTTTAATCATCTAAAATTTAAAATGGGACTTAGGGGAAATGCTGGAATGGAGGGCTGTGTCTTACTTAGTGGTCTAACCAATCTGTAATAATAGAATTTCTCCCTGTCTGACCTTTTCACTCTCTTCTTTCAGTGGTGAGATAAGAATTGTCTTTATGACCTCAGAGGATGGGGTTGGAATTAGGGAGGCTAGATGGACAATTTACTAGCTCTCTGATTTTGGGAAAGTCACTTAACCTTTTTGTGCCTTGGTTTTGTCCTAAGGGCTGTTGTGAAGTTCAAGTGAAATAATGAATGTTAAAATGCTTAACAGGGAATGCTATCCTTCCTGTGTGCAGGGTAAAATAGTGGGTACTTTGCCTCCCATGTTTCTGCTCTTGCCTTTCCCCCTTTTGCACAATCCTTTGTGTTGGTAAGGGAAGGACATCAGATATGTGCATAATCCCAATGGAGAGGTTCCCAAAGGGGAAGAGTACCATCTCTATCTTCTCTCTTGCATTTATATTACTGTGTAGCTATTGCTCCCTCACAGGGCCTGGACCAAAGAGGTGGGCAGGTGAACATCTCTGACAGCATCTTCATGGATAAGTCATGTTAAATCCGCTTTATGTATTTCATCATCTTAGATATAGTCAGGAAAAAAAATGGTAAAAAAAATCTTCAGCCAAACACTTCATCTTAGTTTATTAAAGAAACCCTGAGCAGGGCAACCACTTACTTGGTTTCTTTTCTGTAATTTTTCTTTGGGTGAACAACTTTCTTTGTTAGAAATCCTGTAGGGGAGGAGGGCTGAGTGTTAAAATTTAAGATAAATCTTACCCTCAAATTACCGAATGTCATCATCCTTGAAGTGTTACGAGAGGCTGAATGCCATGGACCTTCATGCTCAGGTTCCAGAGTTGGAAAGGCATATAGTGAATCCCAGTTTAATTATTCTGTGACTTGGAAATGTGTTTTAGCTTTTCTGGGTTGAATCTTCACTGTGAAAAGGGAAGCACGTTTGTACCTACCATTAGGGTTATTGTATGGACTCTGTGAATGATAATGTATTCAGAGCACTTACTATCATAGGTGCCAAAAGGAAGTAGGAAATAACTGTTCAATGAAATCATTTTAGTATTTGTATTCATGTAGTTTATTTTTTGAAAGCAATAACTAAATTAATAAAGACAGATTTCTTCCAAAGCAGGGCATTTAGTTAGATGTGGATTTGAACATCACCTCTTGCAGACCATGTCTACAAGTCTAATTTTGTTTCCCACTGCTTGTCATCACATGTATTCCTGTACTTTCCTAAGCATATATTATACTTACTAAGACCTCTATTGTCCTATAAAAGCATTTCTGCCTTTTGGTTTGCCCTTCTCTTTTCCTTCCATTTCACCTTCCCCAAATCTCCAGAAACATTTCAGCACCTAGTCTCAGTATTGCATAATTGACTATAAATAACTGACATTATTTGAAATTGCAAGCACACACAACTGTTTATTTCATGAGTATAGACATCACGATGCTTATTTTCTCTTGATGACTTGACAGTGCAGTATGTGGAAAGCTGCCTGGAGTTTTGAAGTAGGAAGTAAGGTTTTAGCAATGGGAGACTGGTGGGCAGTCTTAAAAAAAAAACAAAAAAAACCAAAAAAAAAAAAAACACCTCATCACTGGCAATAACTAGCCATGTTTTCTTTATGTTATATTATGGCTTAATCTGTGTGTTACTATGTGGTGCCTTAGAGATAAACTGACTAACTTTGCTCTGAATAGAAATCTGTAACCCAGCATTTATTCTTTTGCAGGATCTTGTTTAGAAAATCTTTATTTTCTAAGCCTCAACTCTAAAACTCAAGACTTTTCACTGTTAAAAAGATATGTTTTGGGGCTTGGGTAGTGGCTCAGTGGTAGAGTGCTCGCCTAGCACACATGAGGTACTGGGTTCGATTCTCAGCACCACATAAAAATAAAATAAAGGTATTGTGTCCACCTACAACTAAAAAAAAAATAAAAAGATATGTTTTTACTGTAACCAAATTTTATTTAGTAGAATTACATTTCATGATATAAGGAAGCCTAGGTAAGAGTAAGGGTGAAAACTAAGGAATGCAAAGAAAATGAATGACCTTTAAATGATATGTGTATCAAAGCATTCATTTAACATTTTTCATCTGAAGAGTTGTGTTACATACAGCAATATGGAAATCTGTGAGTTGATCCAGTGGCAAAACCTGTGCATTTAAAGACAATGGACCAATCAGTGAACAGTCTGAAGGATTTTCTTAAGATGAGAAAATAGAACATACAATAGAACAAGTGCTCATGGTGCTTACCCCAGGCCAAAGTCAACTTGGTACCTACCTTATTTCATACCCTCTTTGAAAGTCTGAGGCATTTCATTCCACACTGATTGACCTTCTACTGTGTTTGAATTTGAACAGGGTTCCCGAGATTTTTTGTAGGTGGGCATATCTAAAAGGGTGCCTGTAATTAGAGATGTGTCTCAAACTTAGCTAGTTCAAGATCAAAACCATGCTTGATTCCCCAAATTTTCTGCCTAGTTGGGAGACAATTCTAGAGTCACAGTGGCCAGCTTATTGGAAAACAGATCAGAGACCATCTTGCATTGTTGAATCTTCCTTTATTTAAAGGCACAAAGGTTAAAGTAATGTGGTTAAAGATCAAAGTGATCCTTGCATTCACAGAATCCATATTTAAAGCCACGGGGACATGCCTAGGAGGGTCAATTAAACGCGACTTTCAGGGTCAAGAAAGGAGGAAAGAGCATCTACGCTGAGGAGTAAAGAGCCAGTGATAGCCAAATGCAAATTGCAGATGGAGGGTCCTGACCAGCATGTACACTACCCACAGTAGTGGAAAGTGGAGTACTCGGGGATGGATTTGCAAGTCATTTGTTGGTATTGATTGAGGCTCAGTAGGAGAAAGAGGTAGCTATAGAAGAGTGTCTAGCCATTAGCATGGGTTAAATTAAAAGGGATCTTGCTTAGGGATCAAAGTCTTTAATAAGAGTTGTGATATGAGAAAATGTTTTTTTTTCTAGAACAGTCTTTCTGAGTACAACGTGAAGAATGAGAAAGAAAAGCAAGATTTAGTGAGACCACTTTAAAATTGGCAAGAGATGATGATGACTTACACAAACATGGTACTATTGGGGATAGAGACAATAATATTTTAGAGATTTAATGTACATAGCCCATGATTTTTTTTTTTTGGATACAAGGAATAAGAAAGCACGACATATGGGTTTAAGCAATTGGGTGATATGGGCATATTTTATTAAGGTAAGAGAAAAGGAACATATTTTGTGGGAAAAACAATTAGTTGCTTGCACATGGTTTATCCAAGCAAGATGAAAACCAGAAAATGACAACAGAGAAGCCAGGGGATCCTCTTTCCGAGGAGGGAATGACCAACACTATAAATTCTACCAAGAAATCAAGAAGAAATAGATTCAAAGTTGCCTAGGGAGATCTGGGTTTCAGTGAAGCAGAAAAAAGGTGGCGATATCAACCAGGTTAAAGATGGAAGAGGGGGAGGCTCCTGTGAAAAATAATTTCCGGTAATGCAGATGGGGGGATGGGAAAGCAGTAAAAACAAAAACAAACGAACAACAACAAAAAAAGCATGTTTGGAAAGTAAAATAGCAAGCTCATTAAGATTTATGGAGTGCTTACTATTACCTTGGAAGGTGCTTTACACATGACTGCTTTTAAGACTCACATTAGCTTATGGAATTGGCACTCCTGTAGTCTCCCTTTTCCATATGAGAAGACTAAGGTTCTGAAAGGGCTAAGTCAATTTACCCAGTGAGTATGTGACCAATTGAAGACGGATCTATGTGACTCAGAACCCTGCTCAGAACCACCAGAGGTGCTATTGCCTGGATATCAGACACAGTACGCTCTGAAGAGCAGAACAGAAGGCATAACAGACGACCATAAAGACTTGCTCTTTGGGGTTTGATTCTGTTAATTCCTTTGTTTGGATCCTTTGTTGGTTACCTTGCAATTGGGTTTTAGCAATGGGAGACTGGTGGGCAGGAGGAGAGAGAGGTCTCCTCTGCTTTGATATCTTGCATCTGGTCATAGCTGTATCCCTCAGGGTGACCCCTCCCTCAATATTCCCATCATCTCGGAACTATGGTAGAAGTGGGAACTGCTCCCAGCTGTCATCGGCCTCTTGGAATTTCAACATGCCTTTTTCATTCCCTTAACAGAACTCACATCTCTCTACGTAGAAACTCACTAAATTCTCCCCATGTGTACCATTTGACAATGAATTCTATCTCATGCTGTGATCCTGTATGACAGAGACAGTAGCCAAGGGGTAATGGGGATGCAAAGACTAGATGATTGAACTAACAGCAACCCCATACATTCCATCACCATAAATAATGATGATGACAGTTATAAACCTCACTCACTATCGTTGGCACTTTACTATTTATAAAGTGCTTTCACAGAAGTTCTATCATTTGAGTCTAGAAATAATACCAAATAGTAGTTCAACAAGCAGACTAAGGCTCTGAAAAGTTCATTTGCCCGAGGCCTCCCGTGTGACGGGGCTGGACTACAGAACCCAGAGCAACACCAGTATCCTTTTTACCATCTCATATGCTTCCCATTAGTTATTGAGATGCCAAGGTGCCTTTTCTGGAAATCCTCCTGCAGTGGGCAGGCAAAGAATATCTGAATCATGTCAGAAATCCCCAAGGACTCCATGCATTTCACACATAACTAGATTCCCATGAAACAAAACTTCCTTCAACCTCCTGGGGCCTGTCTCCCTGTGTGTAGGTTGAAGAAGACTAATAAAGCATGCCAACTTTGCAAATAGTATCTGTATAGAATGGGACCTCATAAGTGGTCTCTGGGGGTTGGACCAGTACCAAAAAATTCACAATGCCAGGAGATCATGCTGATGATTTTATTGAGCTTATTCTTTGGATCTAAAGCTTTTCCCCCAACATTTTGGACATTTCCCACAGGAATTTTGTTTCCCAAGATCAATACTAGCTGATTATAGATTCAGATTCAAGAGCATCTTTCGAGGGCCTACTCTGTGCCAGATGTTTCCCAAGCATTATTGCATCTTAATTTCCATAGCCACCTGGAGAGATGACATGTCTTTGTTCAGGATCAGGGGGCTGGTGAATGAGAGAGTAGAATAAAACCTAGAGTCCTGGTTGTTTTTGGAAGTCCAGTCTCTGAGCCTGCTGCCTCAGGTTAGTTAGGATCAGTTCCCATACTTTCTTCCCCTTAGCTTAGATAAATTTAATGAAAACATAAAGAGGAATCAAATTCATGGAGTGAATCTGTTGACTCAGTCCAGGAGGATGTAGAAAGGGCTTCTCTGCCTTCTAATTAGGCAATAGGGCTGGTAACATGGAGAATTTCTATTGTCCAAAATCAAAGTCTTTCTGAATCTTTATTGAGACCCTTAGAGAGAAAGGAGAGACCTTTACATTTTTTCCCCCTCTGATGATGAGGCACTAAGTCTGGAAACCTCCCCATTAAAAGTAGCGCTGAGAGACTGCGTTCAAACTTAGTGCAGCATGGGCTAGGGATGTGGCTCAAGCGGTAGCGCGCTCACCTGGCATGCGTGTGGCCCGGGTTCGATCCTCAGCACCACATACAAACAAAGATGTTGTGTCCTCTGAAAACTAAAGAAAATAAATTAAAAAAACTTAGTGCAGCAGCTTGAGCAGAATATGTCCCCAGAAGTGACTCTGACAGAAATGATCAACATAGCTTAGTCACTGTTCTTTTTATTATTGTTTGTTGCCTAAGCCATCATAACAGCCATCAAGCCTCAGCATTTATATTCCTCTCAGTGACTAATGGTTCATCCAGATCTGCCTTCTTAATGGGCTTCATCCGTCTTCTAGTATGATGACAAGCTCCCGAACTAGGCAATGGCAATGGAGAATCAGAGAAGGGAACTATTGAATAAACCCCTAGGTGTGTAGCTTGGAGATCAAAGTTTCCCATTCAAAGATCATTTCTCTTGAGCCTTCCCTGATTCCCTGTCTCCATCCCTACTACTCTAGAACTGACCTCTCCTGTCTCTGGACTCTGTAAAAAAATGACTTCTTACGTTTAGTGTAGGACCTACCACTAGTAGAAAATGTGCCACGGGCATTCCCCAAACCCTGATAAATGCTCAAGGGAAGCAGCTATTACAAAGTAGGCCCTCAGTGGAAGTTAATGCCTGAGTAAGGGATTGAATTCTCATTCTCTGAGTGGATGATTCTAGAATTTGATCATTCTCTGATCCTTACAAAGCATTCCAGATTGTGGTTACACAACAGCAATTTATATCTTTGCTCTCAGATAGGACCAAACTTTGGCTGGCTGCCTAACAATATAGTGGACATAAATTAACAGTGAAGCAATTTACAGTCTGTCATGTCTTATTGCTTAATGAATTTGTCAAAAATCATATTACTCTGAAAATTATGGCAAGAGGGGTCCATGGGGCTTATATCTTTAAGAGAGAGATTGTTTCAGCCTCACCCAAGCAAAACTGCCTGACCACTTTCCTCTTTTTTAATGCAGACACCAGAATCTCTGAGCACTTCTGTTTATTTATCAAATCTCTGTTGACCTTCACTTTGCATTAAGACTACAAGGGATGACCTTGGCCAGTTTGCAAATCCCCAACCCCATCCACCTGCTGTCAGAGCCAAATAGGATTTAGGAGTCTATCTTAAACTGCTGATTTTATGCTAATATGATGTCATACGTTTCTGGCTTGTGCTCACCCTAGACTTCATTACTCACTTTCAAATAAAGCCAAAGCCTTGTCCTCTGTAATGAGGGCACTGAGCAGAACCCCCTTTTAGTTCTGCCCCAACCTTTCTTCCTCTTTTTCCATCCATTGACTGTCCAAATCTTACCCAGCCTGTATTCCTCTCTTCTGGGGATATGAATCCTCTTATAGGGTAGAAATTCATAGTTGGGTTTTTCTAGGCAATACTTTCTTCATTTATAACATGGAATTAATAATATTCCATGCACAGTATGAGATTTATTGTGCTTAGCCCCTTCCTTCCTTCCTTCCTTCCTTCCTTCCTTCCTTCCTTCCTTCCTTCCAAAACACATTCATTCACTTTATAAATATTGTTGGAGTACTTAAAATGGGACAGGCCCATGCTGTTGAACTCTAGACCAGCTGTCAAGGACCTTGGAATCTATTAGGATGGATACATTAAAAATAGCTACAAATTAATAAGGAAAACTAGTGGTTGAGAGAGACACGTTCTGACCAGATGACAATTTTCACAGAAATCTTCATAAGAGTAGGAGGGAGGATGACTGTCAGGGCTCAAACCTTGAGAGAGTGCTGCCTTTTATCTTTGAGGCCACAGTTGATGGTGGGAGTGACAACACTTGACAATAGTTCTGGCTATTATTTTCTGTTGTTTCTTTCCTTTTTCTCCACATTGTTTCTTTCTGTTAGTCAGTCTTTCCTGTTTCGCACTTTACACACTGTTTATCATATAATTCTTTTGGAAAGGCATTATGGTAGAATTATCGATGTCCAATTAAAACACAATTAGATTTTAAACATTTTTTTTGGCTATTTTCTTTTTTATGGTGTTGGGATTGAACCCAAGACCTTATACATGCTAGGCAAGCATGTTACCACTGAGCTACGTCCCCAGCTCTCAACTCGATCTTTTTATTACATGTTTTTCCAAAGGAAAAATTGTCCCAATGGCACCTGAACATATGGAAGAACCATGACTGGTTTGCAAACCAGTGGGGGCTGTTCTATGGAGGCGGCAGATGCCCAGGGCAGCTACCTGGCCCGTCTTACAATCTATGTGGTTGGCCAAATGGAAGCAAGCCAGCCACCTAACAGTTAACTGTGATTCTTCTTTCCCCCTGTTTCATTTCAATCTCTTTGTTACATACAACCAAAGAGCTAATGGCTGGTGAATTTATTATGACCCATTGTTTGGTTTGAGGAATAAACCGGTTCTTTCCCTTTCTATGTTCTGACTCCCCCCTTTGTCTGCAATTTTATTTTACGGTTCTTTTTGTACACATCCAACACATGCTGAGGTTATTGAAAAGCACAAATTACACAGAATTCAATTTGCATATCTATGGAGGGTCCAATCCCAGAGTCCTCAGTCAGGCAAAATGCCCACTGACTCTTACTCCTTTACTCTGCTCTGCCTTGGCACTAGAACAGGCCGGCTACCCGTCCATTGCTCCTCACAGACCTGGCAAATGGCCTTCAGGAACAGCTTCAGCAGTGACACTGTAGAGGACAGCGAGCCTGGCGTTTGCAAAGTTCTAGCAAAATTACTCAGTGGATCTGAGTGGGCACAGTGGTGGGGCACTTTTAGTTACTGGTGCCACTGGGAAATAGAGACATCAGAGCCCACAGGTTACAAACGATTTTCTGCTCTGCTAAAAGCTTGCTTTTTTATTATTAAACTTTTTATTTTGAAATAATTGTAGGTTCACATTCAGTTATAAGAAATAATGCCTAGAGATTTTGTAGACTCTTCCCTTTCATGTATTCAGTTTCTCCCATCATTTGCTTTTTGTCCTTTCGTCACTTACCTAACCTTTGGCTACTTACCTAACCTAGCTAAGTCTCATTTTCCTCATCTGTAAAGGGCAAGTAATAATAGTGCATACCTTGTAAGATTAGTTTGAAGACCATCTGCCCTAACATCTATGACACAACCTAGACAATATTTGTACCCAACCTGTCCTCAGTAAACATATTCTCTTAAGAGCTAATTAAAGTCTGAGTAATAGAGGAATTCATATAAACCTGAAGGGTCTCTAGCACTATACTTACAGTTTTGATCTAAATCTGATCATAAAATAGAATATTTAAAAAATTTGATATAAAAATGATACTTTTAGAAGGAGATTAAAAGATAGAGAAACTTAAATTAAAATAGTCTATAATCTCAACACTCAATTATAATTGTTGCTAATGTTTTGTGATATTTTTAAACAACAAAACGTGACCATACTTCTTATACTCTTTTGTAACCATTATAAAACACAGCAGTCTATTTTAGGACTGCATAATAAGGTGCAATAAGGAGTACCACACATTGTTTTTCATTTTTTTATGATGCCTGATATATTACTTCTGGGAAATCAGTTTTCTCTCTTCTCCTTCTTCTCCTTCAACTCTCCTTCCAACTCATTCCCTTGCTCCTCTTCCTCATTTTTTTCACGTATAAAGAGATATGTCTTCAATGTCCTTATAAACAAATCTTTGCAATCATTTATGATTATTTCCTCAGGGTCCATTTCTAGAAATGAACATTTAGAGATTAAATAATCCACACATTTTATGGTTTTTGTACATAGTAAATCACATTATTATCCATTCGTTAGGTCAGTGATTCTTTAATCAGGATATGTATTCAGAAACATCTGGGGAGCTTTCGAAGCCTGTACTTCCGCAGGCTTGACCTCTGGAGATTTTTATTTCAAGGATCTGGTGCAAACCCTCAGTACCTATATTTTTAAGCTATTAATCTAAGATGCTCTCCAGGAGATTCTGTGTGTAGTTTTGATGAGTACCACTGGTTGAGAGGAAGACAGAGGTAAAATACCAAGAAAATTTTCAAGTGATAAGGCTGGAAAGATGAATTAATTAGTTGGGAGGCAATATCAGATTTCCTAAAGATGTCCATAAACTAGAATCATGAAGGAATGAACTGAGGGGACTTCGTCTATATTGGGCACCTTCTGTAAACCTGACACTGTGTTGCCATAGAACATATATTATCTTAATGTTCATAGCATTCCAGGCAGGATGTGTTCTATGTCCTACAGATGAGGAAATTGGAACTGAGAGAATTAAGTTTCTTACCCAAGGCAAGGGTATTTACAGAGCCAGGTTTTGAACATTAGTCATAAGAAGTCAGGGTTTTTTTTTTATCACAAATTTTCATTGGTGAATTTAAGTGGATCTTTACAATGTTATGAACTTGGACCTTCAAAGCCAAGTGTGCATGAAGAATTCCAGTAAGAAGTGAACTTTAAAGTAGCTGTAATGAACATTTAAAGCAGTGTTCTTGAAGAGCACTCCAACATCACCAACACAAGAAATATTGGGGAGAGGGAGGAATCATAAAAAATACAGACTTTTTTGATCCCTGCCACAGACCTACTGAATTAGAATCTTTAAGTTGTGACCTAAACATCCATTCATTTCTGATGCACACCAAACTTCCAGAATCAGTGGTTAAAAGTTTTAATTAAACTTGGGTTTAATATAAATCAACAGGGTAATATGTCTGTAAAGACAATAAAAAACTTCATGTGAGTCTAATTTACTTTGATCAAGAGGCTAACACATTTGCACTGCTGAAGTTACTTTTGAGCACTCTAAGTATATTTAAAATTTGCAGTGCAGAGAAGAGTAATCAGGTTGGTGTATATTCTTGATGAAGTTGTAGAAACTATGAGGACTCAGCCTGCAATAGAGAGTACATGAAGACATAAAAGAGGTGCTAAGATGAGGTGTCGGGGCTTCCTTCTTACCCTGTCTGCAGACCTGGCAGTGATAGGAAACACGAGGACTGGGGAGCTCATCTTCCAGTGGTAGAATCTCTCTGCAGCAGGAGGAAGGGATGTCACTGTAACATGGGATTCTGGCAGCTTCCCTCCACTGTCATGGAAGCTGAAGGCTTCAACTGCCAGACGGTCCTCACTCTGTGCTTTTGTTAGTTAGATAACTTAATGGAGCCAGAGAAGGGTCCCTAACATGAACATATTTGGTGGGGGGGAGGCAGCATGGTGTTCTGCCATGTTTATCACCTCCTTTCTCATTAGTGACAGTGTGGGATTCTAGAACCTGGGTGTCAGTGTTAGGGTAGCTAGTTGTGGTTCCAAATTTGCACTTAATGAGACAATTAAAGCAGGACCCTCCTCCCCAATCTCTTCATAGTCTTTGTTTATCTGCAAAATGGCAGTCTTCGTGGCTTCTCTACATACTTGTAGAGAAGTGAAAAATAGGCAATAAAAATAGTTCAGCCAGATTAGAGCAGATTATGCTAAGTGAAGTTAGCCAATCCCTAAAAATCAAATGCCGAATGTCTTCTCTGATATAAGGGGGGTGACTCAAAATGGGATAGGGAGGAAAAGCATGAGAAGAAGACTACCACTAAATAGGGAAGAGAGGTGGGAGAGAAAAAGAGGGACAAGGAGAGTTGCACGGAAGATGGAAGGAGAACCTCATTGTTATACAGAATACATATATGATGTTGTGATGAGAAAAAGAAAAAAAAAAGTGTGTCCCATTAGATTGGATAGAGAGAAAAGATGGGAGAGGAGGGGAGGAGTAGTGAGGATAGGAAGGGCAGCAGAATAGAATAGACAATATGACTGATGTATGTACATTCCATGTATGTATTATATGTCAAAATACATTCTGCTGTCATGTCTGACTAAAAAACTAAAAATAAATCATATGGTAAAAAATAAATAAATAAATAGAGTTAAAAAAATAGTTCAGCCAGGGCTGGGGTTGTGACTCAGCGGTAGAGTGCTCGTGTAGCATATGCGGGGCCCTGGGTTTGATCCTCAGCACCATATATTAAAAAAACAAAATAAAGGTATTGTGTCCAACTACAAATAAAAAATAAGTATTTTAAAAATGGTTCAGCCATAAAACACTATAAAAAGTCAGATATTAAGCCAAATTTCCTGTCATTTTAAATATATATATATATATATATATATATATATATATATATATATATATTTAAATACCTATATTATTTGCAAAGTAAGAAAAAAAATATTGTGCATTAACCTAAACTTCACAGAACAGACTATGCTAAAGTAGAAACGATTGGAACAAACTAACTACAACAATCAGTGCTTGTCACTTTCTGAAAAAACCTTACTCCCTATCTTTCAGGATTAGTGTGAAAAATTAGAATGTGTTTAAGGGAATACTTGAATATGTCAAACATGGTTAAAATGTGCTAATTATTATATGCACTCCTATCACAGTTCTTAAAGCCACCTATTTTAAAGTTGAGGAAACTGAGGGCCAGAAAGCTTAAGCTCCTGCCTACAGCAGTCATTGACACATCCACACAAAGGACACCATTGACACTAGGAAGTGTTGATGGGGAAGGCAGTTGTGTTCTTCTTCTGTAATATCACTGGTGAGAATAAGTGCCATGGTTTATGTCAGATGAAGAGTCAAGAAGGGTCTCAGAGCAGAGAAATTTAATAAATATTTAAAGTCTAGGAAGACTGTGTGAAGATTAGTCTCATTTCATGTGCATTTGTGGAGTTCTTCTTGGGGAATATACTCCACTAGTCACTGGAGGTACAGCCAACAACACATGTTTCCTGCCATTAACAATGTTCTTAATGATTACAGAAAGCATTTACACTTACTCCTTCTTGCTTTAGCTTCTACTTCCTTTGTCCTCTCCTCTTCTTTCCTTGATTCTGGTGTGATAAAAATACTGCCCTGGTTGAGTCTGGATGACCTTTTCCTTCTCCCTCATCCTCTCTTCCTGGCAATGATTTCTTACATAGTTACTATGTGCCAGAATCTGTGCTTTCCACTTTAAAGGGACCATCTAATTTAGTCCTCATGATAGTGCCATGGGGTAAGCTTTACTATCCCATTAAGAAAAATAGATCTGGAATGTTAAGTAATTTCTTTGAAGTAGCCTATGATGACCAGTAAATATCTGAGCTGGCTTTTATGCCTGGGCCTTTAGACTCCAAATTCATTAATACGATGTAATAACTGCCTCCAAATGGGATGGCATATATGTTTGCTGTTGTCATAGATCATCAGTTTAGCAGAAGTTAAGAATAAAAGGTTAACAGCTTCTGGGGAGCCATATTTTAAGAGTTGATTTCACTATAAACATAAACATTATAAGTATAGGTTATATGACCTGGAATTATTTATCTTGTAGGCAAAAGCTAGAATGGCTACTTACATGCTGTCATCACTAAGAACCTGTAAATTTACAAAAATTGAATTTGAGTCTTGACCCAACCATATAATTCATGTGTGACCTTACAAGTTTCATTTAATTTTGTTTATTCTCATTTGTACAATAGGACTCATAATTGGATCAAACATATGATAATTATAAGGAGAGACTCCTAGTGTATAGTAAATGCTCAATATATATTTTTATCATGAGTTTTATGAATTTAGCCTTTAATGGTTTTTCAGGTACTCCCAGAAGTCATAAAAGATGCTGTCATTCTTCATTGACACATACTCAATAAGCAGAATGGGATAGAAATTTGGCAAGTTAAAAGGAAATGTCTTCCCTTTGCCTTGCCCCATGTATATTTTTTATCTTTCTTTCTTATTTAATTATAAGGTTGCATGATTCTAAAAAAATTAGGTGAGGCTAATGAAAGATATGCTGTTTTTTCCTCTTGAGAAGGAGGAGTAGAACCCCTCTTCTGAAGCCAGTATTACCCTTTCTTAGCTGTACCTCATTGGGTCTTCCCTGAGTATCTCTGCTGTAATTGGTCCCAAGCTGCTGGGGTGTTGGGGGTGTTGATTTTGGTGATACAAATCCATTTTTCTCTCATGTTAGTGTAAGTCCTCCAACCTACCAACACAGGTACTGAAATAAATCTTTCCTTAAAATTATTTTTATGTAAGTTTTAGTGTTCTACAGCATAGTAGCATAACTATAGTTTACAACTTATTATATACCTTATAAAGAATTAGAAAAGAGGAATCTGTAGGCCCCCAAAACAAAGAAATTATAAATGTTAAGGAGGTGGGAATACTATTTACCCTAATTTAGTCACAGAAACGCACCAAACCATCACCTTGTACCCCATAAATGTCATCACATGTCAATTAAGCATAAAGAAATAAAAAAAGAAGTCCCTGCCTTCTTGTGGCCTATAGTGTTTTTTTTAGGGAAGATAAAATACTAAACAAACAGAATAATATATGATAATTGACATGGCAGGTTGGTGAGGCTGAAGAAAATGGGGTAAGGTGAGGTACAGGTAAGGACTGAAGTGAGGATCTAGGAACTCTTACTATGATACAGCCTGGTGAGTAGAGGGCTCTATAATCTAGAGGAAGCATTGCAGGAATAATTGGGAAAATTGATGTGGTCAGAAAGTGGGATATTTGGCTCTTTATTTGAAAGTACAAAAGTGCTAGGTAAAAATCTAAGCTCTTGGTGGTGTTAGAAGGAATGACCTGGAAGGAGAAAAATCACCATTCAGGAGCAGTTCAAAGTCTTGAGGTACTAGAGTCCTGAGATACTAGATACTGAGATATTAGATACTATGGCTTGTCCACTTAGTACTAATGTTACTTAAGATAATCAGAGTCTATAGGAAAACTTCAAGTTTCTCAAAAAGTAGATCTTTTGAGCTTCATCTGCCATTCAATACAGACTTTTTTGATCCCTGCCACAGACCTACTGAATTAGAATCTTTAAGTTGTGACCTAAACATCCATTCATTTCTGATGCACACCAAACTTCCAGAATCAATGGTTAAAAGTTTTAATTAAACTTGGGTTTAATATAAATCAACAGGGTAATATGTCTGTAAAGACAATAAAAAACTTCATGTGAGTCTAATTTACTTTGATCAAGAGGCTAACACATTTGCACTGCTGAAGTTACTTTTGAGCACTCTAAGTATATTTAAAATTTGCAGTGCAGAGAAGAGTAATCAGGTTGGTGTATATTCTTGATGAAGTTGTAGAAACTATGAGGACTCAGCCTGCAATAGAGAGTACATGAAGACATAAAAGAGGTGCTAAGATGAGGTGTCGGGGCTTCCTTCTTACCCTGTCTGCAGACCTGGCAGTGATAGGAAACACGAGGACTGGGGAGCTCATCTTCCAGTGGTAGAATCTCTCTGCAGCAGGAGGAAGGGATGTCACTGTAACATGGGATTCTGGCAGCTTCCCTCCACTGTCATGGAAGCTGAAGGCTTCAACTGCCAGACGGTCCTCACTCTGTGCTTTTGTTAGTTAGATAACTTAATGGAGCCAGAGAAGGGTCCCTAACATGAACATATTTGGTGGGGGGGAGGCAGCATGGTGTTCTGCCATGTTTATCACCTCCTTTCTCATTAGTGACAGTGTGGGATTCTAGAACCTGGGTGTCAGTGTTAGGGTAGCTAGTTGTGGTTCCAAATTTGCACTTAATGAGACAATTAAAGCAGGACCCTCCTCCCCAATCTCTTCATAGTCTTTGTTTATCTGCAAAATGGCAGTCTTCGTGGCTTCTCTACATACTTGTAGAGAAGTGAAAAATAGGCAATAAAAATAGTTCAGCCAGATTAGAGCAGATTATGCTAAGTGAAGTTAGCCAATCCCTAAAAATCAAATGCCGAATGTCTTCTCTGATATAAGGGGGGTGACTCAAAATGGGATAGGGAGGAAAAGCATGAGAAGAAGACTACCACTAAATAGGGAAGAGAGGTGGGAGAGAAAAAGAGGGACAAGGAGAGTTGCACGGAAGATGGAAGGAGAACCTCATTGTTATACAGAATACATATATGATGTTGTGATGAGAAAAAGAAAAAAAAAAGTGTGTCCCATTAGATTGGATAGAGAGAAAAGATGGGAGAGGAGGGGAGGAGTAGTGAGGATAGGAAGGGCAGCAGAATAGAATAGACAATATGACTGATGTATGTACATTCCATGTATGTATTATATGTCAAAATACATTCTGCTGTCATGTCTGACTAAAAAACTAAAAATAAATCATATGGTAAAAAATAAATAAATAAATAGAGTTAAAAAAATAGTTCAGCCAGGGCTGGGGTTGTGACTCAGCGGTAGAGTGCTCGTGTAGCATATGCGGGGCCCTGGGTTTGATCCTCAGCACCATATATTAAAAAAACAAAATAAAGGTATTGTGTCCAACTACAAATAAAAAATAAGTATTTTAAAAATGGTTCAGCCATAAAACACTATAAAAAGTCAGATATTAAGCCAAATTTCCTGTCATTTTAAATATATATATATATATATATATATATATATATATATATATATATTTAAATACCTATATTATTTGCAAAGTAAGAAAAAAAATATTGTGCATTAACCTAAACTTCACAGAACAGACTATGCTAAAGTAGAAACGATTGGAACAAACTAACTACAACAATCAGTGCTTGTCACTTTCTGAAAAAACCTTACTCCCTATCTTTCAGGATTAGTGTGAAAAATTAGAATGTGTTTAAGGGAATACTTGAATATGTCAAACATGGTTAAAATGTGCTAATTATTATATGCACTCCTATCACAGTTCTTAAAGCCACCTATTTTAAAGTTGAGGAAACTGAGGGCCAGAAAGCTTAAGCTCCTGCCTACAGCAGTCATTGACACATCCACACAAAGGACACCATTGACACTAGGAAGTGTTGATGGGGAAGGCAGTTGTGTTCTTCTTCTGTAATATCACTGGTGAGAATAAGTGCCATGGTTTATGTCAGATGAAGAGTCAAGAAGGGTCTCAGAGCAGAGAAATTTAATAAATATTTAAAGTCTAGGAAGACTGTGTGAAGATTAGTCTCATTTCATGTGCATTTGTGGAGTTCTTCTTGGGGAATATACTCCACTAGTCACTGGAGGTACAGCCAACAACACATGTTTCCTGCCATTAACAATGTTCTTAATGATTACAGAAAGCATTTACACTTACTCCTTCTTGCTTTAGCTTCTACTTCCTTTGTCCTCTCCTCTTCTTTCCTTGATTCTGGTGTGATAAAAATACTGCCCTGGTTGAGTCTGGATGACCTTTTCCTTCTCCCTCATCCTCTCTTCCTGGCAATGATTTCTTACATAGTTACTATGTGCCAGAATCTGTGCTTTCCACTTTAAAGGGACCATCTAATTTAGTCCTCATGATAGTGCCATGGGGTAAGCTTTACTATCCCATTAAGAAAAATAGATCTGGAATGTTAAGTAATTTCTTTGAAGTAGCCTATGATGACCAGTAAATATCTGAGCTGGCTTTTATGCCTGGGCCTTTAGACTCCAAATTCATTAATACGATGTAATAACTGCCTCCAAATGGGATGGCATATATGTTTGCTGTTGTCATAGATCATCAGTTTAGCAGAAGTTAAGAATAAAAGGTTAACAGCTTCTGGGGAGCCATATTTTAAGAGTTGATTTCACTATAAACATAAACATTATAAGTATAGGTTATATGACCTGGAATTATTTATCTTGTAGGCAAAAGCTAGAATGGCTACTTACATGCTGTCATCACTAAGAACCTGTAAATTTACAAAAATTGAATTTGAGTCTTGACCCAACCATATAATTCATGTGTGACCTTACAAGTTTCATTTAATTTTGTTTATTCTCATTTGTACAATAGGACTCATAATTGGATCAAACATATGATAATTATAAGGAGAGACTCCTAGTGTATAGTAAATGCTCAATATATATTTTTATCATGAGTTTTATGAATTTAGCCTTTAATGGTTTTTCAGGTACTCCCAGAAGTCATAAAAGATGCTGTCATTCTTCATTGACACATACTCAATAAGCAGAATGGGATAGAAATTTGGCAAGTTAAAAGGAAATGTCTTCCCTTTGCCTTGCCCCATGTATATTTTTTATCTTTCTTTCTTATTTAATTATAAGGTTGCATGATTCTAAAAAAATTAGGTGAGGCTAATGAAAGATATGCTGTTTTTTTCCTCTTGAGAAGGAGGAGTAGAACCCCTCTTCTGAAGCCAGTATTACCCTTTCTTAGCTGTACCTCATTGGGTCTTCCCTGAGTATCTCTGCTGTAATTGGTCCCAAGCTGCTGGGGTGTTGGGGGTGTTGATTTTGGTGATACAAATCCATTTTTCTCTCATGTTAGTGTAAGTCCTCCAACCTACCAACACAGGTACTGAAATAAATCTTTCCTTAAAATTATTTTTATGTAAGTTTTAGTGTTCTACAGCATAGTAGCATAACTATAGTTTACAACTTATTATATACCTTATAAAGAATTAGAAAAGAGGAATCTGTAGGCCCCCAAAACAAAGAAATTATAAATGTTAAGGAGGTGGGAATACTATTTACCCTAATTTAGTCACAGAAACGCACCAAACCATCACCTTGTACCCCATAAATGTCATCACATGTCAATTAAGCATAAAGAAATAAAAAAAGAAGTCCCTGCCTTCTTGTGGCCTATAGTGTTTTTTTTAGGGAAGATAAAATACTAAACAAACAGAATAATATATGATAATTGACATGGCAGGTTGGTGAGGCTGAAGAAAATGGGGTAAGGTGAGGTACAGGTAAGGACTGAAGTGAGGATCTAGGAACTCTTACTATGATACAGCCTGGTGAGTAGAGGGCTCTATAATCTAGAGGAAGCATTGCAGGAATAATTGGGAAAATTGATGTGGTCAGAAAGTGGGATATTTGGCTCTTTATTTGAAAGTACAAAAGTGCTAGGTAAAAATCTAAGCTCTTGGTGGTGTTAGAAGGAATGACCTGGAAGGAGAAAAATCACCATTCAGGAGCAGTTCAAAGTCTTGAGGTACTAGAGTCCTGAGATACTAGATACTGAGATATTAGATACTATGGCTTGTCCACTTAGTACTAATGTTACTTAAGATAATCAGAGTCTATAGGAAAACTTCAAGTTTCTCAAAAAGTAGATCTTTTGAGCTTCATCTGCCATTCAATACAGACTTTTTTGATCCCTGCCACAGACCTACTGAATTAGAATCTTTAAGTTGTGACCTAAACATCCATTCATTTCTGATGCACACCAAACTTCCAGAATCAATGGTTAAAAGTTTTAATTAAACTTGGGTTTAATATAAATCAACAGGGTAATATGTCTGTAAAGACAATAAAAAACTTCATGTGAGTCTAATTTACTTTGATCAAGAGGCTAACACATTTGCACTGCTGAAGTTACTTTTGAGCACTCTAAGTATATTTAAAATTTGCAGTGCAGAGAAGAGTAATCAGGTTGGTGTATATTCTTGATGAAGTTGTAGAAACTATGAGGACTCAGCCTGCAATAGAGAGTACATGAAGACATAAAAGAGGTGCTAAGATGAGGTGTCGGGGCTTCCTTCTTACCCTGTCTGCAGACCTGGCAGTGATAGGAAACACGAGGACTGGGGAGCTCATCTTCCAGTGGTAGAATCTCTCTGCAGCAGGAGGAAGGGATGTCACTGTAACATGGGATTCTGGCAGCTTCCCTCCACTGTCATGGAAGCTGAAGGCTTCAACTGCCAGACGGTCCTCACTCTGTGCTTTTGTTAGTTAGATAACTTAATGGAGCCAGAGAAGGGTCCCTAACATGAACATATTTGGTGGGGGGGAGGCAGCATGGTGTTCTGCCATGTTTATCACCTCCTTTCTCATTAGTGACAGTGTGGGATTCTAGAACCTGGGTGTCAGTGTTAGGGTAGCTAGTTGTGGTTCCAAATTTGCACTTAATGAGACAATTAAAGCAGGACCCTCCTCCCCAATCTCTTCATAGTCTTTGTTTATCTGCAAAATGGCAGTCTTCGTGGCTTCTCTACATACTTGTAGAGAAGTGAAAAATAGGCAATAAAAATAGTTCAGCCAGATTAGAGCAGATTATGCTAAGTGAAGTTAGCCAATCCCTAAAAATCAAATGCCGAATGTCTTCTCTGATATAAGGGGGGTGACTCAAAATGGGATAGGGAGGAAAAGCATGAGAAGAAGACTACCACTAAATAGGGAAGAGAGGTGGGAGAGAAAAAGAGGGACAAGGAGAGTTGCACGGAAGATGGAAGGAGAACCTCATTGTTATACAGAATACATATATGATGTTGTGATGAGAAAAAGAAAAAAAAAAGTGTGTCCCATTAGATTGGATAGAGAGAAAAGATGGGAGAGGAGGGGAGGAGTAGTGAGGATAGGAAGGGCAGCAGAATAGAATAGACAATATGACTGATGTATGTACATTCCATGTATGTATTATATGTCAAAATACATTCTGCTGTCATGTCTGACTAAAAAACTAAAAATAAATCATATGGTAAAAAATAAATAAATAAATAGAGTTAAAAAAATAGTTCAGCCAGGGCTGGGGTTGTGACTCAGCGGTAGAGTGCTCGTGTAGCATATGCGGGGCCCTGGGTTTGATCCTCAGCACCATATATTAAAAAAACAAAATAAAGGTATTGTGTCCAACTACAAATAAAAAATAAGTATTTTAAAAATGGTTCAGCCATAAAACACTATAAAAAGTCAGATATTAAGCCAAATTTCCTGTCATTTTAAATATATATATATATAATATATATATATATATATATATATATAAATACCTATATTATTTGCAAAGTAAGAAAAAAAATATTGTGCATTAACCTAAACTTCACAGAACAGACTATGCTAAAGTAGAAACGATTGGAACAAACTAACTACAACAATCAGTGCTTGTCACTTTCTGAAAAAACCTTACTCCCTATCTTTCAGGATTAGTGTGAAAAATTAGAATGTGTTTAAGGGAATACTTGAATATGTCAAACATGGTTAAAATGTGCTAATTATTATATGCACTCCTATCACAGTTCTTAAAGCCACCTATTTTAAAGTTGAGGAAACTGAGGGCCAGAAAGCTTAAGCTCCTGCCTACAGCAGTCATTGACACATCCACACAAAGGACACCATTGACACTAGGAAGTGTTGATGGGGAAGGCAGTTGTGTTCTTCTTCTGTAATATCACTGGTGAGAATAAGTGCCATGGTTTATGTCAGATGAAGAGTCAAGAAGGGTCTCAGAGCAGAGAAATTTAATAAATATTTAAAGTCTAGGAAGACTGTGTGAAGATTAGTCTCATTTCATGTGCATTTGTGGAGTTCTTCTTGGGGAATATACTCCACTAGTCACTGGAGGTACAGCCAACAACACATGTTTCCTGCCATTAACAATGTTCTTAATGATTACAGAAAGCATTTACACTTACTCCTTCTTGCTTTAGCTTCTACTTCCTTTGTCCTCTCCTCTTCTTTCCTTGATTCTGGTCTGATAAAATACTGCCCTGGTTGAGTCTGGATGACCTTTTCCTTCTCCCTCATCCTCTCTTCCTGGCAATGATTTCTTACATAGTTACTATGTGCCAGAATCTGTGCTTTCCACTTTAAAGGGACCATCTAATTTAGTCCTCATGATAGTGCCATGGGGTAAGCTTTACTATCCCATTAAGAAAAATAGATCTGGAATGTTAAGTAATTTCTTTGAAGTAGCCTATGATGACCAGTAAATATCTGAGCTGGCTTTTATGCCTGGGCCTTTAGACTCCAAATTCATTAATACGATGTAATAACTGCCTCCAAATGGGATGGCATATATGTTTGCTGTTGTCATAGATCATCAGTTTAGCAGAAGTTAAGAATAAAAGGTTAACAGCTTCTGGGGAGCCATATTTTAAGAGTTGATTTCACTATAAACATAAACATTATAAGTATAGGTTATATGACCTGGAATTATTTATCTTGTAGGCAAAAGCTAGAATGGCTACTTACATGCTGTCATCACTAAGAACCTGTAAATTTACAAAAATTGAATTTGAGTCTTGACCCAACCATATAATTCATGTGTGACCTTACAAGTTTCATTTAATTTTGTTTATTCTCATTTGTACAATAGGACTCATAATTGGATCAAACATATGATAATTATAAGGAGAGACTCCTAGTGTATAGTAAATGCTCAATATATATTTTTATCATGAGTTTTATGAATTTAGCCTTTAATGGTTTTTCAGGTACTCCCAGAAGTCATAAAAGATGCTGTCATTCTTCATTGACACATACTCAATAAGCAGAATGGGATAGAAATTTGGCAAGTTAAAAGGAAATGTCTTCCCTTTGCCTTGCCCCATGTATATTTTTTATCTTTCTTTCTTATTTAATTATAAGGTTTCATGATTCTAAAAAAATTAGGTGAGGCTAATGAAAGATATGCTGTTTTTTCCTCTTGAGAAGGAGGAGTAGAACCCCTCTTCTGAAGCCAGTATTACCCTTTCTTAGCTGTACCTCATTGGGTCTTCCCTGAGTATCTCTGCTGTAATTGGTCCCAAGCTGCTGGGGTGTTGGGGGTGTTGATTTTGGTGATACAAATCCATTTTTCTCTCATGTTAGTGTAAGTCCTCCAACCTACCAACACAGGTACTGAAATTAATCTTTCCTTAAAATTATTTTTATGTAAGTTTTAGTGTTCTACAGCATAGTAGCATAACTATAGTTTACAACTTATTATATACCTTATAAAGAATTAGAAAAGAGGAATCTGTAGGCCCCCAAAACAAAGAAATTATAAATGTTAAGGAGGTGGGAATACTATTTACCCTAATTTAGTCACAGAAACGCACCAAACCATCACCTTGTACCCCATAAATGTCATCACATGTCAATTAAGCATAAAGAAATAAAAAAAGAAGTCCCTGCCTTCTTGTGGCCTATAGTGTTTTTTTTTAGGGAAGATAAAATACTAAACAAACAGAATAATATATGATAATTGACATGGCAGGTTGGTGAGGCTGAAGAAAATGGGGTAAGGTGAGGTACAGGTAAGGACTGAAGTGAGGATCTAGGAACTCTTACTATGATACAGCCTGGTGAGTAGAGGGCTCTATAATCTAGAGGAAGCATTGCAGGAATAATTGGGAAAATTGATGTGATCAGAAAGTGGGATATTTGGCTCTTTATTTGAAAGTACAAAAGTGCTAGGTAAAAATCTAAGCTCTTGGTGGTGTTAGAAGGAATGACCTGGAAGGAGAAAAATCACCATTCAGGAGCAGTTCAAAGTCTTGAGGTACTAGAGTCCTGAGATACTAGATACTGAGATACTAGATACTATGGCTTGTCCACTTAGTACTAATGTTACTTAAGATAATCAGAGTCTATAGGAAAACTTCAAGTTTCTCAAAAAGTAGATCTTTTGAGCTTCATCTGCCATTCTTTTTCTTGTTTTCTAATTTGTTCAGGACTAAGGAGGATGAGAGTTCGTTTTATCATGGGCTCCCATGGAGTTGCCCACAAAGGACTTCTCGGTTCATTTGGCAACGTTTATTAAACAACTTTAGTGAGATCCGGATTCCAAGGGGTTTATAAGTATAGGTTGTAAAGGGCTTAACGTGTTGTGGGATGACAAACCCACAGCCCCAGATGACAATATAGGTGGTGCAGCCAAGCCATAAAGGAGCAAAGAAAGAAACTGATGTGGGCCAGAGTTGGCTGTGGAGGTGGTGCATGAGATGTCTGGAAGGAGGGATTGGATGGGGTTGTTGAAGAATACTGGGCAGGTCTTCCAGAGAACAAGAGAAACAGTGCTGGCCTTGGGGAAATGCCTGGACCCTGGAGTTTGAGAGACACATTGATTACTGTCTGAACTTAGTGTGGGCTTGGTACAGTGATATTCTCAGTCTGCCATTTATCCCCTGAATGAGCTTGGGCACATGAATCCATTTTTCTGAACAATAGTTTCATCATCCTTAAAATGAAGGCAGTAATTCTTCCCTTGCCTGGTGGTTGTGAGATCTCGATGAAGCAATGGATAGAAGGCACAAAGTCCACTGCCTGGCACAGAGTAAAAGTTTAATGCATTTATTTGTTATGACCGAAGAGTGGATTGGGCTGCATGTGAATGAAGCAGCATGCCTGTAGTAGGAGAGTCCAATTTTTGCTTTCTATAAATTCGGTCAGAATTCTTTGATCTCTAAAAACAAAACAAAATACTCCAGTTTTAAGTGGATATAATCATCATTCAGTAAATCAGTTTTCAACCTTTAACTTGTAACTGCAAACTATTTTTTAAAAGCTCTGCTCTTTCTTCAATTATTCATTTCCACTAATTTTTTAATAAAACAAATGTAAATACAGAACCAGCATGACCAAATTACAGGTCCAATATCATGTACCAGTGATTACATTTAGGTTCTGAAATATTAAAGAGCAGGATTACTAAGCAGGATTTTCTGACATCAAGGATTGCCAGAGGTTCCATTGGCCTCACTTTCTTCTTATAGATTCTCAATCAAAGTCTTATTTCCTGTCAGAAACTCAATTGCTTATTGTTTTTGTATATTTTGGAATAATTCAAAAGTTCCTCATGAAGATAGCCATGTTCTTTGACAAGAGCTGGTTCACAACCAGCAGGATTAACAAACATTCCACAGGAAATGAGGAATGATTCTTGATCTGTCATCAAAACCAGATGTGCACCCTGAGGAGCACCATTCTGGCATTTCACATGGGCCACACCAGAGACAGTGTTGGGTGATCCTGGCCACCCCTGGGTGATATTGCCACCTTTACACAAATGACTTCAAAATCTCAATCACCAGCCTAGAACTGGGTTCTTTGTTCCACACCCACTTAGTCAGTGCCTGCTGGGCTTTTCTACAATATCACAGGAGCCTTGATTGACATGTTCCCAAATGAACTCAGTTCTTTCTCCCATCAGGAAGTAAACGGCATGACCACCTCTCTAGTAGGTGACTAAGCCAGAAACCTGGGCATCACACTTGGCAGCACAGCATTGGTGGGCAAGGATGTAGACTCCAGGGGAAGAGAACCTGTTCACTAGCTATAGGAGCCAGGGTCAGTGATTCACCTTCTGTATACATTACTTGTCCCATTTGTTTGTAATATGGAGATTGTAGTAGCTCATATTCATAGATTTGGTATGATGATTAAATTAATTAATATTTCTAAGTACTTACAACAATTCCTGACACACAGAAAAATATGTGTAAATATTTACTAAATAAATATATCACACCTAGCATTCCCCAAAAGGCTATTAAATTCACTCATTCCTCTTCATTACCATGGATGCTGCCTTAGTTCAGATTTGATCTCCTCTGGAATGATGCAGTTATTTTCATCTTCTTAGTGAGGTCCTGCTTCTATTCCTTTCCCTGCCCCCCTCCAATCTCTACTCCCTGTGGAAACCAGAGTGACATTTACTGAACTCAGAGATGATCATATTAGTCTCTGATTACCACACTGAGTGACTTTTCACCATTTCGGCCAAGCTGACTTGGCTTTGCTATGACTTGGCTCCTGCCTGCATTTCTAACTACTTCTCTCCCTTCAGTTCGTGATCTAAGCACTAATTCTGTCCCCCTAAACCTGTCTTCATTTGCTCTGCTTCCTGTTGATGAAAGGTTCCCCTCTGCCTTGTTCACCTCCAGATCTCTCTCAAGATTCCTTGGCTTTTCCACCAGGAAGAAATCTTTCCTCTGTGCTTTTTCTGTGCACATGATTATCACTGTACAAATTTATTCTTTATTGCATGCGTTGTCTACACATCTATCTCCCCACCAAAATGTGACCTCTGAGGATGTGGGCACACAAGCATGTATACACACATATGCATGTGCACAAACACACATTTAATTTTAATTAAAAATTTTTGTTCTATTCCATTACCTTCCACAGTATCTGATGTGGGGTAGATGCTCAATAAATGTGCATTGAGTGAATGAAGAAACTGAAATTATTTCATTGATCATTTAATCCAATGCTTAATTTTATAGATGAGAAAACAGAGGCCTAGAGATATGAGTTAGCTTGTTCTAGGTCACTCAGTGGGGCAACATTAGTATCTAGACTAACTTTCTAGCATCTCTCATGACTATATAGATTACGTTATTAAAGCCATTTGGAACAAATTGTACAATTTTAAATTCCAGATTGAGGGAGCTGAGTGCACCCTGATCCCATTCTCCTAATTTTTCCCAACTAGAAATCCTTTTCTGTATACTGTTGATTCAGACCCTGTAGTCAGCAATGTTAGATGAATTCCCGAAGCATTCAGGCGTTCTTGGGTAGGAGTTTGGTTTCCTTGCCTTCCAGTCACTGGAAGTGACCTTCACAGTTTATCATTTGAAATTGTGTTGGAGTAGGGGCAGGGGAAGCAGGCCACTTTTTGAAATATAAATGTAAAAACTCTTTTTAAAATGAATTCTTTTGTCCTTAAGAAAGTGTGTGTGTGTGTGTGTGTGTGTGTGTGTGTGTGTGTGTTGAGCAAGGTTGCTTGAGAGAGTGGTTCAGAGGCAAAATCATGGGAATGCCCTGAGTTTTGCATTCCAGTTGAAAAGTCATCAGGAAAGAGTAAGGTCAGCTCTGAACTCTGCCAAGTTTTGCCTTCAGTGCTGCAGAATGAAATGAGGTAATGTATTTTATGAACTGTGAAGAGCTACAGAAATGTGAGATGTTTTTAGAATTGGTGATTTATGGCATAGGGAGGCCTTTAGAAATGATGTAGCCCTCTACTTCCTCCTTTGTGGGCAGGAGAAGTGGCTTGCCCAAGGTCATGGCTGGAAGGTTGTGCTGTTGGGCCCTGCTTCCTTCCTGATCTTGGCTCAGCTCTCCCCAAGACCCTCTGCAATCTCACTGGCTACTTTGGCACCTGACTGGCTAGACCCTTTCCCCTCCTCTGTGTTTTTGCATACACTGTTCCCTGTGCAGAGAAACCTTCCTTCATCCTGTGGGTCCTGCCTCGCCTGCCCTTCCTTCAGCCTCTAGCTCTTCAGCCCTGATGTCTGGCCATCATATAAAACATGTGGGAGGCACAGCCCTTCTCTTAGAGAAATTTATGCATTTACACACATTGACCAATTTTGTGTTTCCAAGGGGCCCCATTGAGAGCAGTCTCCACCAGTGACCAGAGGCTGGGATTATACTGGAGACATCTTGGCCGGCAAGAGATGGACCTGGGGCCCAGAGAGAGTCCTCTCAGACACATGACCCTCCTGGTCCTGTCCAACTCATGCCTCTTAGGCCATGCCCTTCTTTCCTATATTTAAATTCAGAACATTTGTGGGAAAGGGTTACCTTGGGGTCCTGGAAGAGTCTGCAGTATCTGTGAGAAGAGTGTTTGCTTCTTCTCAGAGAGAGTTGAAGTACAGGAGACGTATGTTGAATTAGATCCAGGAAGCTCATCCTACCAGTAAGGGCTGATCAGCCTGAGGAGGCAGGACCTCCCTGACCTTGCTGTTCTTTAGCAGAGAAGCTCACAGTGTGCAGGACTAAGCTGCAAGGCCTCCAATCTTGCACCTGGAGCTGGGGTTCTTGATTCTATGGCAGTTTCCATCCCACATCCAGGATGAAAAAAAAAAAAACTGCAGTTTTCAGTCCTGAAAAGAAGAGTTTTCCTGTGGAACTTCAACTGTATGTAATTTTAATTGAGGTTAGAATGACCAAGTGAAGATTTCTCGAAATGTTAAAAAAATGTTATAATTGTGATGTGTCTGTGCATGTGTGAGTAAGGAGGGAGAAGCAAATATAGAGTTGTCATTTATTTTTCTTATCTCCCTCTTCTTTTCCATTCCACTGGGTTGAAATCCTGTCCAACTATTCAGATTCCCCATTTTTTTCACTCTGTGGAAATCCATTGAACACATATTCTGTGCCCCAATTTCTGAGCATGATATTGGTGGTACAGATTAAAATATAGTCTGTTTTCATTGGTTTAGCATAGTAGGAAGAGAGAGCCAGGAAGGAGAGTCACCCCCTCCCTTGTTTAGTCCTCAAGCTGGCTTAGCTTCTCAGTCTGTCCCCAACAGTGTAAATGCTTGTAGAGAACATACATTATGCATTTCCTTTCTTAATTCTCACATCCACATATCTATTTGTGTCTCTGCAGAATTTATGGAACATGTGTTACTCACAGTTCCAGAAGGAAATAGATGTACACTCAAATCGGGCAATTAAATACAAATTGAATAAATATTTATTTATAAAGGTAAGGGTAGGTAATATGGAAACTACAAGGATAGTGCAGCATGCTGTGGCTAGAGAAAAGCTAGCTAGGTTTACCCTTGTGTGTGAAAGAGAAAGAGTAGAAGGCAGGTAACAGAATTTGGAGAACAGAAAATGGTGTAGAGGGGGCCCTCTCACAGGACTAGTGACCCTATACTGATATGCAGCTGCCTGAAATGATGGCAAAGGAGTGAGATCAACGGTGGTTTTCTTCTCTCTGACTGCCTACGTTGCCCTTCATTGCTTGACCCATGTGGAGCCTTTTAATGGAACTCAAATAGGGCCTTCTCTAAGGGCACAGAGTTGGTGATACGTGATTGGGAGTGGATCTAGGGGAACATGGGGGGAGATAGACACTTCTTTACATTAGATACAGTAAGTTGTCAATCCTGCGAAGACTCACCTGAGCTTCACTTTTCCAATCCACACACTCACATACCCACATGCCTAAATATATTCTCCCTATCCAACACCATTGGCAAGAACAGTCTGGTGCAAGATCTCATGAAAAATATCACCAACTTTATTTCTCATTTCAGTTTCACAGTCATGCCTCACAGGAGGTGAGGGTAAAGACCAAAGATGAGAACAAAGTCTCTGACTCCAGGTCCATGGTGCCTGCCACTGAGGAGTTCTTAATTACTAGCATGTTAACCCTGAGCATTTCATTGGGCAATACCTTCAGGAAGACACACTCCTCTCTCAGGGACACCTTGCAATCCCCATCTGTTTAACTCCTGACTCTTCTAGGAGTTTTTTTTGGAGGACTCCCCTGATCTGGTGGTGTGCTCCTCTCTCATGCTCCTCATCCACACTGGTCTTGTTTCTGAAGTAGCACCGGTCACATTGAATTTAATCATCTTGATTGTTTCCCTCTGGAGATTGTTGGGTCTTTGAGATCAGGGGCCATTTCCTTTTCATTTATATGTCTGTAAAAAGCACAGTGGCTTGCAGGCACCAGGGCTCAGTAAATATTTCTTAACTGAAAGATTGAAAAATGAGGATTTTTTTCTATAACCAGGAAAAAACAGGTGGAGGGGAGCATGGAAGATAAAGTACAGAACAGCCTTTATTTTTCAATGTTTCAGGCACATTCAGGAAACCTGGTGGATTCTATAACCAGATAGGCTGAAGTGATGTAGTGAAAATCTCACTGTTACCCCCATGTGAACACCATCTCATTGCAGTTAATGGAAATAAATGTACCATTTAGTACTTTAAATCATGAAGCAACATAACTGCCTTCTATTTGCAGTGACCTTCTGATGCCCTCATTATTTTCTTACTGCAGATGTCTGTGCCTGATCTTGTTGATTCAGCACAAGAGGTGCATCCAAGAGGCATAGATGAGGTGCAGAGAGGTGAGGGAGTAGGGGAAAAAGGAACCTGGAGTCTCCTTTGGAGTGGGGAAGGACCACCGTGATTCTTCTGCCTTCACTCCTTGTCGCTCCATCATCCTCTTAGCATGCTGCATTTCAAGTGCTTTACAAATCTCCCCAGTAGACCAGGGTCTCCCGATCAACTTTAATTCTTCTCTGGACCTCAGTGGCTGGCATGGTGTGTTGGATGTAGGAGGTGTTCTGTACGTGAATGCTTTGTAAATGGCAAATGCATGACTGAGTCATGATTGAAGGAGCGACTTGGTTACTTTCAGGCTCTACCACTGATTCAAAAGAAACTGGCTGAAAGGCTGGAGAGAGGCTTAGGGCTCTGTGAAGAGCATCACAGTTGGTATTAGAAAATGAATCTCCAAACTCCTTCATTTGCATATTATGACCCCAAAGTTGACTTGATTCAATGGCTTTCTTTCTTTTTTTTTTTTTAAGAGAGGAGAGAGAGAGAGAGAGAGAGAGAGAGAGAGAGAGAGAGAGAGAATTTTAATATTTATTTTTTAGTTATCGGCGGATACAACGTCTTTGTTTTGTATGTGGTGCTGAGGATCGAACCCGGGCCGCACGCATGCCAGGCAAGCATGCTACCGCTTGAGCCACATCCCCAGCCCAGATTCAATGGCTTTCAATGTTTCTTTTTTTTTTTCTTTTTCTTTTCTTCTCTGTTTTTTTTTTTTTCCTTTTTCTGTTTTTTAAATTAGAGAACTCTTTATTCAAAAGAAGTCTTACCTAGAAGCTCAGTATGTAAACAGTATACAAAGTCAATTTTGCTCTGGTTAAAGTGGCAGTGGTACTATATCCCCCCAAACTCCTACATAAATGGGTCCTTTGGAGCTGGTAGGAGCACAGTGTGAAAGTTGTTGGTGTCACAGGGTGCCTGAGTCTTTACTGAAAGCAATCTGATGAGGATAAAAGAAAGGATGAATTGAGGCTGAGCCCTTATTTATCCATGGCTTCTTGTGAACCTACAGTGGCAATGGCAGTCCTGAGCACCCTGACAGGGAGCGACTGCAGAGAGAACAGGAGGCATGTGGGCTTAAAGTGAGAGGTTTCAGGTTCAAGGCTGAGACCTGCCAATTACTAAGGGCAAAGTTGTAAAAACTTCCCCTAATTTAGCCTTGATTTCTTTGTGATGTTATTGAAGCTTGCTAATACCAGTGATGAGCAAGCTTTTTCCTTCTAATGCTAATGTAGGAAATAAAAATTCTTTAAGTGCCACTTACATAAAAAAATTCAAAGTGAAAATAACTACTGAGTTCTAAGGAAAAAGTTATATTCTTATAACCTATATAGTATCCTTTATTGAATAGGAGACTTTCAATGAGAAACTCAAAAGCTTTCTAAGCCACTAAAATTATACCTTGGCATACTTGAGAAATGGAAGAAAGTGATAAGTTTCTTATAGTCTATCCTGAAGTTGTGTAAACAGTAAAACATTTGTTTGCATGCATTATCTCTATTCATTAGTGAAAGTTGTGTGACATAGATATAATTGATGGGGAAACTCAGAGCAGTAAAGTCATTTTCCTTAAGTTATCCAGCAAATTTGCCACAGAGCTGGAAATCAAAGTAGTTAATTCCAGTTAATGCAATGTTTACAAACTATATTGATGAAGGCAGACATACCATCTATAATAAATAAACCTCTAAATCTTAATGCTTAGCACAATTTTTTTTTTCCTTGCTAATCCAAGAACCCATTGTGCATGCTTGTGGTTAGTGCATCTCTTCTATGCAGTAGTTCACAGAGCTGGGCTCCTTCCATCTGTGATTCTGCAATCTTCAACACACAAGGCTCTCCCAGTTGATGTGAAAGTTGCTTTCATTCACTCAGCAGCCAAAGAAGAAGCACATGGTAGATTGCATGAGGATCATTTCCATGAAACAAATGCAGAAATGACCCATTCTCACATCACATTGGTCATAAGTTAGTCACAAGACAATCTCTGACCACAAGCAGACTGAGAAGTATACTCTGATTATTTCAGTACTAAAATGGGCATGACAATCTGCCACATTGTTACTGTGAGCCCTGTGAAGATGAGGGTCAGGTCTTATTTATTTTTCTGTATCATATATTATTTTGCAGACAGTGCATGTGAAGCCTCCACCACTGAACCTCTTGCTCTGCTGGTGTTGAAGGGTCTTCTTTCTATTTACAACATGAAGTTCAAGATCTTAATCCCCCCCCCGTTTTTTGTTTTGTTTTGTTTTCTGGTAATATTCCCTCCCACTCTCCACTTAACATGAAGGCAGGAATCTTGTTCCGGTAGACATAGCTGATGGGTATAGGGAGAACTGCTGCCCCACGCTGAAGCAGGAAGAACCCTTCACAGATTTCCTTCCCTTCCCTGGGACTTTTCAAGTTTTAATAGAAGAAATAAACATAGATCTCTGGTGGTAGACTCTGCAATGTGAGGCCCAGGAAATGCTGGTGGCTATGTTTTCCACCTTGCAGCAGAAGGCAGAATGCGGTGACAGACAAGGAAATCAGCAATACAAAACCAGAGAATAGAAAAGAGATGGGGCAAATCTTTATGGGTTATGTCCCAGACTTCAATTGCTTCAAAGCTCAACTATAACCACTCATTTCTGAATTTCATTTGTTCCACACTATCTTAGTCTGTTTGGGCTTTTATAACAAGATGTCTTAGAATGGGTGGCTCATAAACAGCAGAAATTATATAGTTCTAGAGTATGTGTAAATCCCAAATCAAGATGCTTACAAATTCAGTGTCTAGTGAGGGTCCACTTCTTAGCTAGTGTTTGATGTGGTCCCTCTGAGTCCTCACATGGGGTAAGGAAGCTCTCTGGGGCCTCTTTAACAAGGGCACTAATCCCATTCATGAGGGCTCTTTCCATTAAGCAGTCACCTTCCAAAGGCCTCACATCCTAATATCATCACCTTGATGGTTATGATTTAAGGTGAATGGGGAGGTTGAATACAAACATTCGGACCATAACAAACTCTCCCACCTACATGACATACCCAAATATCCTTCTGATAAATTTTCTCTTTTCCTGACCTCCTCTGAGTTGGATGTTTGTTTAAAGCAATCAAAAGTGACCTCGTCATGCAGTTTAATGGCACAGAGACACCTGAGTTGGACATTGCTTCTCTGCCAAAAGGCTATCCCATGTGGCCTATTCTGTATGCTGGTATGTTGCTGTAGGTTCATTTCTCACCGTGGGCCATCTCAGCCCCAGTGGGGAAGGTCACATTCTCTCCATCTGACTCTCTTGGGGGAATATCATGCTGAGGAGTCTTAAAAAGTATTCTCTGTGGTTGCACAGTAGTGTTTTCTCCTTTCATTTTCATAATGTAACCTGAATGATGGTGTTTTGACATAAGCTGAGGGTCTTATCTGAAGCTGGGTCAGTCAAGGAGACCCCAGTTCAGGGTTCACTCATGTCCACACCAGATGATCTGTGAGGTTCTACTTACTCTGACCCTTGCATAAATAATATATGTGGGCGGAGGTGGAGAAATAATTATTTCTGAAGTTCATCTTTATTATCAAAGCTACTTCCTGATAGATTTCTCTTTACCTAAAAGAGTAGAAATGACTTCATCACACACAGCCTAGTAGCCTTGTGATCCTTAGGATTTCTGTTTTCTCATTTGTGAAATTAGCTAATAGCAAAGATCACATTATATCTATGTATGGAAATATCTTGCACAGTGACTGGAACTTGCCACGTGTCAGATTCTTCCTCAGACCTTCTTGCACTACCTTATACTCAGGGCTTCTAACAGGTAGAGGAGGCTTAAGAAAACAGGGATGTGGTGGTTTTAAGCAGACTCTCCCAGGAACCACCTCATCCCCTGCCACTTATCTTGGCCCCTTTGCCTTCCCCCCTCCCCAACACCTCTGTGTCCTTGTTTTCTCCCACAAGTCCTCTTTCCCCTCCTCTTTACCTCTCCCCTCCTCCTGCCAGCCTCAGCTGCTGGTGTGGCTGCTCGTTCTGATGCTATTGATTTTGTTCTATAAAAGATTGCTCAATTCATTTTCTCCACTTGCAGCTCAGCACCCGACCTCAGCGTAGGCCTCCTGATGACCAAGGTGATTATGTACACTGCTTCCCCGGAAAGACTGCAACCACATTCCCTCTCGACTCCCAGTCAGGAGAAGACAGTGAAGGTGAACATGATTCATTAACTCTCCAGAGGTAAACAGAGAGCAGTGGACCCTGTCTTACTCATCTTCATATTTACAAGGCCCTTGCATAGGGCCTGGCACCAAGTCAGTGTTAATAATGTTTGCTGAAATTAAATGAATGTCTTCTCTTATAGCATGCAAGGAGAATCTTCATTGACTTCTGATTGGCTGCAATGCCAGTTCACAACCCTGGCTGCACATTGGAATCACTTGGAGAGATTTAAAAATTTACCCATGACCAGTTCAACTCAGAATATGCATGGCCTGAGCATTTTTAAATCTTGATGGATGACTGCTATGTGGCCACATTGGCCTGAAGAATAGGACTTGGTCTGGGGTCTGGCCTGCAAGCTCCTTGTGTCTTAGCTCCTGCCCTGTTCCTGCCTTACCCTCTTCCACTTTTCTCTACATGATCCAGTCACTATGACATTCTTGCTCTTACCTGATCCTTTGTGCCTTTGCTCATGCTGCTTCCCTATCAAGGATGGCTCTTTCCGAGATTCTCTTCCCAGCAAGCTCCCAGTCACCAGATCAAATGCCATCTGCTCTGACCAAATTTTTCGTCTTTTCAAATCTCTGTTGCTCTGGATTTATACCTCTGCTTTGTGTTTTCTTTTCTGGATGGGTTTTGCCTGATATCTCCAATTTTCTGTGCTATTGCCCTGGATTTGATTCCTTCCACTCTGATTGGTTCTTCCTCTCTGATAGTCTAGTTAGTTTTCACCTGACCTTGTATTCTAGCTTTGTTCTTGGCCCAGATGTTTGGGGTCATCTTTGGTTCCAATCCCTGATGCCTACTTACTCGTCCCAATTCTCCCATCTTTTATGGGCTACCAGATCCCTTGCCTTAGAGCAGTGGCTAGTACTCTGTGTCTCTGGGAGAGGCACTGGATGCAAGTCACATTGAGAAATAATGGCCCTTATTTACAAAGTACTTACCATGTGCCATATTAAAGGACTTCACTGCATTATCTTATATAATCTTTTACTGATAGGTGACTGGGACTTAGAGACCTCAAATACATTATCCAACATCAAACAGGTAGCAAGAGGCAAAGTAGGATTCTCTTCAAGGCTATCATTCTTCAAAGCCCACATATGTCCTACCTAGGTGATATATTAGTGTTCTTTCTCCATGAGTTTTGTTTTTAAGTCTGCTATTACATTCTCGATGTTGTATCAGAATTTATTAGCTGGTGTATCTTTTCTACCCCACTAAACTGTGACCTTCCCAGGGACAGGGAATGAGGTATTCAAGTCTGCTTTCCTAGCACTTAGCAAATTGCCTGGCACATAACAGAGTCTCAATAAATGCCTGTGGCCTGAATAAATAAATGGCAACATTAGTCTTGGGAAAGACTAGTAGGGAAAAAGAGACGGAATGATCGAGACCATAATTTGACCCAAAGCCCATTCCCCCCATGTCCCTGGTTACTGAGATCTCTGCTAGTAAACAAGGCAGATGTGTGGAGAAGTTGGGGTGGCTGGCTTGAGGGTGCCTTTCCCTGGTTCTCTTGAAATCCAGCGTCTGCTTGTTCTATTGCCCAGCAGCAAGAGAACATTTGTTCCCTGAAGGACTGGCGCTGTGCCAGCAGCAGGTGGTGGCCTGTCCACTGGGAGGGAGGGAGGCAGCAGGCGGGAGCACTGATGTGTGCCTGAGACAAGATGCTCCAAGTCTGTTTGCGGCATGGCGGTGACAGCAGCTGGGCCAGGGTTGCAAGCCACCATTCTGTAACCATTAAAAACCAGTTGCTGTCCCTCCCCTAATAATAAATTAAAATATCATTCCAAATTGTGCTGGTTGGGGAGAGCAGGAAGAAGGAAAAAATACACAAACAAAACAAAAACAAACCCCAAAGCCTACAAAAACCACCCAGTGTTGAACCAGGTGTGATGAGTTGCCTTGCCTGTGAAATGGATAGGTTTCTTAGCAATTACAGAAAAGCTTTGTGGCTGCTTCTCAAGATGCAATTTTTCATTTTCTTACAGAAAGAAAAATGAAACAACAACATTTGAAAGAAGGAGGCCAGGAATGAGAGCAGGGGTAAAGGGTTTTTGTTGCTTACTTGGTTGCTGGAAGAACTCAAGAGTTACTACTAAGCCAAATTATTAACATTTCCTGTTTATGACTGTCGGAAAATATGCAGGTTTGATACTAGCAAGGTCTCCCTGGATGCCGGGAAAGTTCATCTCACTGGCCCCTTGTGCCTTGGCCTTCCATAGGTCACTCGCCAATGCCTTGACTAGACCAGATAAAGTGGCTTGGAGTGACTTCTCCTGTCTACAGTGGCAGTTCAGTATCCTCCTTAAGATTTAAGAGGATTTGTGGCACACAGGGGATCAGCTGCTTATGAAGGATTTTGGGTTCTCAACCAGCCAGCTCACAGCAGCCTTTGTGGCTGCTCCTGTGTTTCTCCCCACTCTGTCCCAGTCCTTGACAGTTTTCTTCTTCACTTTCCAACCACAGCTGACAGAAGATGTGTGTGTGTGTGTGTGTGTGTGTGTGTGTGTAAAGTTTTACTAAATAGAGGGATGACTACAGGGATTGTAGTGAAGAAAAGAAACCAACCTAAAATGGAAATGGGATTATTAGAAGTCTCAAAAGCTGCTAGCCCCCCTCCCCACATGTAAACCCACCCTCAGTACAGTTATATTCAGATCCTGCTGACAAGCAGTTTCCTTGACCATGACTCTAAAGTTCCTGTGACTTTACATGCAGAGCATGCTCTCTCTCTCTTTGGAAATTCTTACCCATCCAGAATAACATAGGAAGACTTGTGGTATATAAACCTTTTACTTTTGTAAGTAAAAAGCCTCTGAACTTTATTTTGAGAGGAAGGAATCTAACCTTTATTATACTATCCAAGAAAAAAATCTGTTTGCATAAATTTGATATCAAATTATTACTACAAACTATTATTACAATTGCTTCTATTAAAATTACTATTACTGTGAACATAAAGTAATTGGGCAGTTTCATGCCATTGTAGCTTGGAAGCCATGAGCTCATGTCCTGAGCTTTATCTGAAGTGTGGCTGTCACATAAATGCCAGGCACAATAATTCACTTGGAGTGATTTTCTCATCAGGAGACTGTGAGTGTGGCACATATTTAAATTTAAACCCATTGTCCAGTAGGTAGAGCTTGGCCTTTGCATTAAGAGTATGACAATGATATCCTGATTATAGGCTTACTAATTACTTAATAAGTAAATCAAGTAGAACTACTCAGTGCCATAAAGATCATTTTCTACACTGGAACTCATCTCAAATGTATGGGATTATTTGTGAGGTATTTCTTAAGGATCAATATTAGTGCTTCAAGTTAGTGGAGTAGACAGCAAGAGTTTACATTCTCCATTTGAGAACCTACAAAGAAGACTGGCATATAGTAGACTACTTGCTAGATGTGAAAGAGAACAAATGACACATCAAGACCCCCCCGACTTATGTTATTCCTGTACCCTGGAATGTGTCCCTTAAACAACACACACACGCACACAGAGTCTTTCTCTGTCTGTCTGTATCTCCTTGGTTAATTTCTACACATTCCTATTCATTTAGCCCCTTGTAATCTATGACATAATACTCATTATATTTGTCCCTTGTACTCCCTTCACATCATATTCACAACTGTATTGTTTAAATAAGTATATGTTGTTAGCACATGTGTGATTATTTGTTGAACTCTTTTACTCTTCTCTATACTTTAGCATATGTCTGTGTTAACTTCTGTCTTTCCATTTGGAACAGAGTAGGCACTTGTCTTGGCTTTATGCTGTTGTGAGCATAGTACCTCACTTGAACAACTGAAAGAAAGAAAGACTTATTTTGGCTCATGGTTATAGAGGTTTCAGTTCAAGGTTGACTAGCTCCATTGCTCTGGGCCTGGGGTGAGGCAGAACATCCTGGTGGAAGGGTGTGGCAGAGAAGTGCTCTCAGCTTCTGTTGGCTGGGAAGCAGAAAAAAAAAAAGAGGGACCAGAGAGAAATTAACCTTTCCAAGGCATATCCCCAGTGACCTACTTCTTCCAACTAGGTCCTACCTCCCAGTAGTTTATTTAGTCATGAATGAATTAATCCACTGATGAGGTCAGAGTCCTTATGATATCATTACTTCCTAAAATCCTGCCTCTGAACAAACACCTAAAACTTTGGGGGACATTCTAGATCCAAACCATATGAGCACTTATGAAAACATGGAATAGCTTCTGTCAAGCCAATTTCTTATCCTTCATGGGCACGAGCCTGGCTATATTTCTTAACTTCATTTGATTCAAAGTATGGTAAGTTGATGGATTTCCAGCTGATGCAATAGGAGAGGACTTACTATGTGACATTTCCAAGCCTTACCCTTTCAGACCTCTCATGTGGGATCTTCCATTGCTTGTTCCTCCTACCATTGGTTTGTGGGAAACAAACACAATAATTTTGGAAGTAGCACATTGAAGGTGGTGGAGATAAGAGATGGAAGGAACTTAGGTCCTCAAAAACTCTCTTGGAATAATGTCATCACCAATCAAGATTACTTGTTGAGTATTATATCTGAAGAAGAAATATTTATTGTATTTGAGTTTTTATATGTTTCTGAGTTTGTTATAATGTCTAGTATTATCTCAAATCATACAATACTCAATGTTTTTGTGCATAGAATTATTAGATGTATACAGAAAAGCAGGTATCAGGGATATAGAGTGTGTCTTTTGGAATGTTGAAGCCTTCCCTGCTATGGTAATATTCAAGGTGATTAAAGACAAAGGGTTCTGTGTAAGAATGAGGTGGCATCTGAGCTCTCCAACATTCTCTTGCAACCTGACAATAAATCCTTCACACTGAAGTCAACAGTAGCTTATCTCTCTTTTTACCCATTAAAATCTTCTCAGTTCAAAGACACTTAACTTTCTCAGTGCTCTCTACTCTCAAATAGTCCTATATTTGTTCCTATGCCATTGAAAAATCCAACATTTATTGATCTTTAATGATCTTTCAAAATGAACTTGTATTCAGGAGCAAACTGCTGCCTTCTGTATTACTTTCACAGGCAGGATATGCATTTTTAGGGAGAGTGTCAAAAATTGGTCTTTAGTTGCCAAAATTATAGCAGTGAATTAAAATGAAGCAAATATTAGTAAGCAGTGACAGGCAGTTTGCAACCTAATCATTCTTAAATGTTTGCCTTCTTGATTCAGAATGGCAGAAAAGAATGATCAAGGGGGCCTGAAATATTGATAAAATGTCAAACTGCCTTACTAGTCCTGGATGTCAACCTCTAAATTTCTTTTATGGAAGGAAAATAGTCCCTAACTGAAACAGATGCCAATATTTTCCGATAACAATGTGGTTCTTCCAGAATTGTGGATGTTGGAAAGAGAGGGTGAATATAGATGTTATGGGGCCAGGATGACTGTAGAAGTGCTTAGTAGCAGTTTATATCTGGCATATCTATAAGATAAGTTGATGTGGCAACAAAAAACAATTCTTTGCACAGACACCTTACTCCATGGAAAGGTGGTACCTGTAATGACAGACAGGATGGAGGGACCATAGTAATCTGCAATGTCCTTTCCCATACCCCCTGGCCCCAGGTCTAAGGACTAAAGACAGACCATCCAATATGTTAGAACATTAAAGAATCATGCCATGAATGAAAATGTCTGAGTACAGTGTGTCACTTTGCAACCAGAGTTTAGTTATGTCTTAGATAAATGAATCCTGGGCTCCTGCCCCACCTCTGCTACCCTCTGAGGCACATGCTTGACTGACCAAGGATTTTTGTCCTCAAGTGTACTTAGAGAAGAGACTTAGAGTTAGTTGTGATCTGATGCCATTATATATCCTACTGGCCACCTTTACCTGTGGACCTAGATTCAGACAGACTTCCCTGATCCATAAATGAGTCACCACTCTGACAATGATCTACACCTTCCTAAAAGCCTATGACTCTGTTATCCACAATTGAGACTCTTTGGCTATTATAGTTGATTTATGCTACTCTTCATGGCCCTGACCCTGTTAGTCATGGGCAGTCTTATCTATTTCTATACCCCCAGAACTCAGCATGGAACTGGGCACATAGGAGGTTCTCAGAAAGTACATGTCAACTACACAAAGGACTTGGTATTTTGTTAAACTGACTCTATCATGAAGAAAAGAAAATGTTTTGATTGATTCCTTGCTCCTCTTTCCATTTTATGGCCTCATCATCAAAGCCACTCAGGGGCCAAGAGATAGATGCAGACATTCTTAACTGAGGGGGTAGGAGGTTTGGAAGTATCAACCATAAATGCAGAGAGAAGAAAACAAGAACCTATAACTATTATCGAACATTTTGGGCAATAGACATTTTTCCTAAAGGGAAATTGAGCTCAAGGAAATACCTCAAGAAGATGAGATTGTTGTTTACATGGGGGAAGAACTGAAGAGGGAGAAATGAATTTAAATGCAAGATTCTGACATATTTGGATCAAAAATGTGGGCAATGGATGCTAACAGTGATATTTCAATAGTAATTATATCTATGATGACTATAACAATTATTACCATCATTCCTCCTGTGCTACTGATACCATTATTTTTTGGACATTTAAGACATCTATTGTCTGAGCCTGGGCTTAATAATTTTAACAATATAACCTCATTTGATACTCACCATAAACTTGGAAACAGAAGTGTGTGTGTGTATATATATATATATATATATATATATATATATATAGAGAGAGAGAGAGAGAGAGAGAGAGAGAGAGGGGGGGAGGGAGAGAGAGAGAAAGAGAATGAGAGAGAGAGAGAATATGAATGAATGATTATTGTGTAGGTCAAAATGAAGTCCTATGCAGAAAGGTTAAACATGGCACATAGAAATAGTAAGTGCTCACCTGAGCATAGAAATAAATCACACCTCCCAGCCTCCTCTTCAGTTGCTCTGGATCCTGAAAGGAGTTTTGGTCAAAGTGGGCAGAAGTGATGTTGGCCACTTCCAAGTCTCACTTGAAAACACCTCAAGCTTTTTCATTCCCTTTTGTGGTGAGCTTGGAATCTCTGTCTCAGAGATTGTCACTGCAAATGGAGCAGACTCCAAATTACATTGAACTGAAGCATAAGGAATTGTACCATTTTGTCATATCAAGCAACAGAAATTTGGGGACTTTTCTCATACTGTAACTTAGCCTCACCTCTGCTAGCTGGTCAATTTAAGAAACTTGCCAGAATCACAAAACCAGCCATTGGTGGAGCTGCTATTTAATTTAAATTCATTGGTTGTGTTCATAGGTATTCTTCCTGATGAAGTTTGTGAACCACTCCTTATTTTCTTGGCCACAGTCTTTTGCTTGATGCTGCTGTTGGCCCTCCAAGATGATAACCTGACAGCAGCTATTTTCTCAAAGTCTCCAGAGGGGATGTTTCATCTTGAGTTCTGTGGCTACTGTTGTGGCTGGGCACAGATTGTCATGGCACTCCATCTGATTCTAGTCCTTTGTATTAATGCAATAGATTGTGCTCTGGGTCTTCAGTGTTGCTGCTGAGGCAGGAAGCACCATGGTGCCCTGAGATTCAGTGTGATGCATGTGCAGTGACCATGCATACTGGCTTACCAGGGGTAGACTGCAGACCACACCTGTGCATGCTAAGAGAATTGTAGGCTTATCCTCAGTACTTTCATAGGTCTGCCTTCAGGTAACCAGTGATTTGACTTCAGGGATCGAGGGATCTGGCTTCAGGTATCTAGGGGTCTGATCTCAGATGGTGCGGATGGGCTGGGTAGTACAAGGTAGATGTGTGAAGGATCTGATGCTCCATGGAATGGGCTTTACCAATTTGATAATTCTCTATTTTATTCCACCTTCAGCATGTACAGGAAAGCAGCAGTTTGATGTCTTCTCTCAGAAGACATCCATGGTACTAAGCTGTGACCAGCTTGGTAATATCTTCCTTATTTTCGGTTCCCTTCCTTCCTGGCCTCAGCAATTTTCTTCCTTCCTGCTTTCCCGGCACTATACTCTCTCACATGTTAATGTGAAAACCTAAGCCTTGGAATCTGTTTTCTAGGGAATTCAGCATTCAGCCTAAGACATCAATCCTCATGTTAGACTAGGTGTGTTAGCTTATTTAAATTGATATTTGAGTTAAATGATGAAAATCTATATAGTTGTATTAGTCAATTTTCCATCACTATGACAAAATATCTGACAAATGCAACTTATAAAGTAAAGGGAGTTTTATTTGGCTCGTGGTTCTGGAGGTTCTAGTCCAAGATTGGGCAGCCCCATTGGTTTGGGCCTCTGATGAGCATGGCACATCATGATGGGAATGCATGTGAACATGTGAGATTAAGAGGATCTATCTTGAGTAAGGAAGCAGAAAAAAAAGGCAGGAAGAGACAGGAGTCCCCAAATCCCCTATGAACTCACATCCCAAATGACCTAAGGAACTTCTGCTAAGCCCACTTCTAATACCTTGATCCTGGGAACCAAATACACACACACACACACACACACTTTTGGGTCTACCCATATTCAAACCATAGTAATAGATTGGGTAACAGTTTGAAAAATGTTTAATAATATTTATATCATTTTCTTTAAATTATTAAGATAATATATGTGCATTATTTTAAAAAACTCAAGTCACATATAAATAAATCCTTTTTCTGTCTTTCTATCTTTCTTTACTCACCCCCAAATCCATGTATTGGATTCTTCTTATTAATGAAATAAATATCTGATGAAATCATTCCTGAAGAGTCTATAGGAAATTTTTGTTTTGCCTTTTGAGGAGAACATTTTAGTTTGTTCTAGAAGTACTAAACCCCTCAAGCAGAACTTGAGCTGGAACTGACAGAATGCCAGGAAGATAAAACGAGCTAGAGGAGGAGACAGCCGAGGTGGAGGCCTCCTCCAAAACACCTTGAACTTTGCCAAATTGTTAAGGCCCACTTGACCTGGGTTTTGATTCTTTCCTGCATGAAGATGCACGTGGTGCCAGTGTGAGGATGTCTGCCTTGGAGATGAGCAGCAAGGGACAAACAGCCAGAGAAAATAAGGCAATTTTGCCAACTAGTCATTTCCACAATGCCCTCTCCCTTGTTTTCCCGTAAACTCCCACTGAGGCAGAGACCCAGTGATTTGGAAAATGAGTAAGTTGCTAGCATCAGACTTTTTAGCCCTGGTCAATATCACAACCACACTAAATCTCCTCTTTCAAAGTGAGCATGGGAGCCCTTTGTTCGGGGAATCTAGTCTAAATGTGCTCACATTCTTTCCTTTGCCAAGCAAAGCTTTTTGTGAAATGCAGGAGTCTTTGAGGGATATAGTTCAGATTTCAGTGTAGAGGATTGGTGAAGCTGCCAGCACACAAAGCCTCACCTTTTAAATCACCTTGGTAGTAGGTGGTATGTGTGGTTGCTGCAAAAATGGACTTGAAATATCACTGGGAAGGAAAAGTAAATCAAGATACCATTTCCTTCCGGTGGCTTTCTCTGAAAGCAGGGATAAGAGGCTTTAAGCAGAGAGGGAGGTCAAATCTTGGTTGTATTTGTAACAGCAATAAACAACAACCCAAATCCATTCTTGAGCCACAGAGCTTAAATGTCTGGAGAGGCCAGATCTGATATATGGCTGGAGTTCTAGGCAGAGGGAAGATTTCCCACAACTCCAAAGAGATTGAGATGGACTCTTGGGAACTGTAGAAGGGACCCCAGCAAGGGCTGGAGGGAACCAGGAGGAGAGCTGGGTCATTTGGCATCTGGGACTAGAGGCTTAGCTCACAGACTCCAGGTTTCACATTTCATAATTGGACTTTCTTTCCATCTTGATTTTGAATTAAGCACCCCAAAAATCTTTTACAAGAAAACTTCAAGATTCAGTGGTGGGAGTAGGCTGTTTGCTATTATTATTATTTAAGTTTGTCTCTGTGGGTAGTAAGGGAGAGAGTGTCACCTACATTCCACGTCACTCTTGGATAGAGACAAAGAGGCATTATAAATTGGGCAGCTCCAATACTCCTCCCTTCTCTGCCATGGGCCTCACTGTCTCCCACACCCTCTGGGCATTTTCATCCTCCGTGAGCAATTACTCTACATCCTCTTCTATGACTTAGAGTTCTAGCATCTTCTTTGCTTCTGCTCCCTGTATCTTTGGCTCACCTGTGGCTTATCATGGTTATTTAGATTCTGATTATGCCTTTGAACTGCTGGTTCCCAATATCAATCTGATTTATACCCTCAACATTTTAATTTCAACTTTCCAACAAAGGCTGTATGATTGTCTCCTTTCAAATTCAACCAGTTTTAGATGAATAGCAGAGTCATGGAGCAGTGAATGTGGTCATGTAGGCAGCAGGTTATGGGCTGGACAGTTTTGCTTGGAAGAGATATGAGTGAGAAACCACAACAACTGATATCTCCAGCCCCATATACAGGCTGGATTATTAATAGGAATGGGTACTAGCCGTTTGGGGATGCAGGTGTGATTAGACCAGTTTTATATTTGGATAACCAGCAAGATATGCATATGGGCATGGCAGACACAGCAACAACAGAGAGGAGGAAAGGAGTCAGTCTTCCAACAAACATCCATGAGCCAGACACTCATGGGTAAGTATAATGACTTTGTAATTAGACCAGTGTTTTAGTCAGCTTTTTTGCTGCTATGACTAAAAGACCTGGAAAACACAATTTTAGAAGAGGAAAAGTTTATTTGAAGGCTCACAGTTTTAGACATCTCAGTCCAGAGACAGCTTCATTTCTCTGGACTGGAGGTGAGACAGAACCTCATGGTAGAAAAGAATGGTGGAGGGAAGCAGCTCACATGATGATCAGAAAGCAGAGAGAGAAACTCCATTTGCACAATACAAAATATATACCCAAATGCCATGCTCCCAGTGACCCACCTCCTCCAGTCACTCCCTACCTGCCTTCAGTTACCACTCAGTTATTCCCATCATGGGATTAATACACGGATTGGGTTAAGACTCTCACAACCCAATCATTTCTCAGGTAAATCTTCTTGCATTGTCTCACACATGAGCTTTTGGAGGACACCTCACATTCCAAACCATTGACAACCAGTGATTCAGTTTTCTCTGCATTGAAATAGTAACACCTAACCAAGAATATTACAGTAAGAGAATATATGTGAAAATACATGGCACACTGTGAACTTTCAAATATCTTGTGGTGGAACAGCATAGTTTGGGTTAAGAATATGCATAGGGCTATGACTAGAATATGGCTTGTCATCTCTGAAACTCATGCTGAAATTTGACTGCCATTGTTGTGTTGGGAGATGAGGCTGTAAGAGGTGATGAGGTCATGAGGAGGGAACTGGTTTTTATAAAGGAAACTCAGCTCCTCTAGCTCTCTCTTCCATATGTGTCTGTTTGCCCTTCTCCTTTCTGCCATAAGTTAAAGCAGTAAGAGGCCCGAACTGGAAGATAATCTGATGCCAGTAATAGGCTCTTGAATTTAACCAGTCTTCAGGACTATGAAGCAAAATTGAACTTTTTTTCCCGATAGATCATCCTGTCTCAGTTATTCTGTTGTAACAACAAAAAATAGATTAAAACCCATACACTCAAACTGAATTTAAATATAGGCCTTACTACTTACTAGTTAGACAAATTTAAACAAGTCACCTAGCCTTTCCAGACCTAAATTTTCTTATCTGCTGAGATTAATGGAAATAAATGGCATAAATGGAATAAACGTTTGTTATCAATATCATAGATATTAATGTTCACTTCATGTTGATATTATTGTGTATTGGGGCCTTTTGGGTAGAGAACAGGAGCAAGGAATTTCTTGGGTCATGGAAAGCCTAGAAATGTGGAAGGTTTTAGTGAAGTAGAGAGCCATATCATAAGGGGTTGGGAAGATACCAAACTGTGGTTCAGAGTAGGTCCTGAGGAGGCCTCTCTCCCAACTTGATATTTTCAATCCATTCTCCATGATACTGTTAGAGTCATTTTTCTACATCCCAGATATGAGCATGAAATTCCCCAAATAGAATTAATTCTGTATGTCTCCTGATCCTTCTAGAATAAGGGTCAAACCCCTAAACCTGGGATGCAAAGCTCTCATGATTATTCCAGTACTCTTACAATTGTGGCATAAACACAAAAACATAACACCCCTCCCCCTTTCCCCATCTTTATTTCTCTAGCTATAGAGTCAAAGCGGACTGATGGAACCAGTTATGTGCTCACGCTTCACTGTCAGGTGGCTGAGATAGTGGACGCCTCCATGGCCATCTCCTGGAAAGTGTTCTGTGTAAGATTATTCCCCTACATGCAAGCGACTCACCACTCCAAGGAAGCTGGGATTTGAAGTAAGCAGCAAGTTTCCACCGCACTATTTTGACTTCACAGATATTTTGACTTCTGTTTCTGATTTGTTTTTACAGATTAATAGAAATATACTATTTGATAGCAAATTCACATGGGATGTTTTATTCATAGAAATAATAAAAAGCAGAAATTGACAACAGTTAAGGCTTCACATAAGTAAATGTGTTAGAGATAAAAAAAAATTCATGAAGTTGAAGAATGCAAAAATCAACTTGGAATATACTCATTTTTTTTGGAGGTATAATCCAACAAAATCATCAAAGGCTAAAGCTCAATATTGTAAAATAACTTATTAACAAAATATTGGTAAGCGAATAAAATTATTTTGACAAAATCTATAAATTCTAAATTGTGTCAAGAAAATTAGACCTTGTGGAAATAATATCCCCCAAAGAAAACTTATGAAGGGAGAAGCTATTGTTATTGAATTTAGTGTTGACAATTAACAAAATGATGAATTAAGGTTCTATTGTAAAGTACAAAAGGAAAAAAATGGACATTCATGAAAATAGGTTTAATAAGATAGAAATAAAGATGGAAAAATATTACTAAATAGAAAACTTGTCCAAGAATTAAAATGACTTCATTCTATCAGAGATAATTTTCCCCTTTAGGGAATTCACCAATATTGACATAGTTCGGAGGCAATATTTGTTAACATTGAGTGAAGACAACTTTAGGGTCACTACATTTTGATCAAAATCAGCAATTGTCCATTAGAAATTATACCACTCATTTAATGCTAATAGCATTATAAGATTACTTATTAGAAAACCAACTTTTGTCGAAGTTCTTTTTTGGAACTCAAGATAAGAGCAGGGATATCTGTTTCTTCTGAGAAATTAACTGAATTATGAGAGCATGCATCAATGTAATGAGCTGCTGATATGAGTCAGTTCCATTGACAAGAACAGTGACCCTCTGGCTGTCCTACCTGGAAGAGTAGAGAAAAACTTGACTCCTTTTTTCAAGGCTCTGGGTGGTGAGCACCCAAATAAATGTCTTCCAGACTGAACTTCTTGGCAAGCCCCCCCCCCCAAATTCCCAACTCTCTCATCCTATTTTGTCATCCCTCAAATAATTTTTTTTTCTCTGCCACTGGGAAGATAATGGGACCAAGAGATCCTGGGGGCCTGCTCTCTCCCTGTAGCTGGAAGTGCAGTTCCAGGCATGTGATTCAGGGCCTGCCTGGTCAGAAGGGTATGGAGGAAGCATTCTCTATAGCCCCACAGGTATTGCCTGCTGAGTTCCTTTTCTGCACCATTATCAGCATCTAAAAGCATTTACTAGGATCTCTTTGTGAAAGCTTCATTGTGACAACCGGCCACAATGAAGGGAACAGATGTGGTGGGCCAACCTCCAGGGGTTTGCAGTCCCAGGCAGAAGGACAGACAGTGTGAGCACAGATGAGCGCTCAGGCATAACCTGCAAGCCGGGGCCTAGGTACCACAGTCAGGATTGAGACAGCACTGGAGCCGAGGCAGCAATCTTTCCTTTCCATAAGGATGCTTCTTTTCACACAGGGTTCCCTCAGGGCTCCTTTAACAGCCGGCCCTCTTTGTGCATTTCTAATAGGATCTGATTTACAAAAATGCTTAGAAAACAACTTACATGGGGACTTGTTTGCTGCATACAGCATGTGATGTTGGTAGCATAGATGAGGTCAACACTGAACAGGCTAGCAAAGAACTGTGAACTTGTATTCACATTCTAACAAGCCAAGGGACTTCTTGCATTGTGCATGAGCACCAAAAAACCTGGTTCGTTCTGTGTCTAGCAGAACACCTGGCATGTCGTCTTTGGTCAATTAATGCTTATTAAATAAATGAATTTATGAATGAATTAAAGACAAAAATCTCCCTTATTCACAATTTACATAAAACTCTCATCCCTTTTCTACTAATTTTCCTTTGCTAACCTCCTTCTCCTCCTTTTTGTTTCTCTTCCCTTTCCTTACATTTATCCTTTTTAATTTTGAATTTATTTTGGTATTTGGTATAAGGTGATCTTTGACACAATTTTTTCCCCAGAGTCATGCTAAATGTTAAAATTCCAGTAATTATTAACAGTCCTTCCTTTGCCCACTGATTTCAATTTCTTCAAGACAGAGACTTTGGTTTACTACTACTTATGTTTCTAGTGCCTGTTGAAAGATCTATGAATATTTTCAGGATATGAGCATACATGAGGTATTATTATATTATTGGGTATATAGAGTATTTATTTTGTCACATTTAGCACTTGTTACAGACTGACTTATATCTCCCTCCCCAACTTATATTTTGAAAACCTGAACTCCAGTACTTCAAATTGTGACAGTATTTGGAGATATAGTTCTTTTAATAGGTGTTGAAGTTAAGATGATGTCATTAGGCTAGGCCCAAAGCCAATATAAAAGGCCTCCTATATGAAGAAGGCATTTAGACATAGCATATTCAGAGGAAAGACTACTGGTAGACACGGGGGAGAAAGTGGTCATTTCCTAGTACAGAAGGATCTCAGAAGAAACCACCCCTGACAATGCCTTGATCTCAGACTGCCAGCCTCCAGAACTACAAGGAAATAGATTTGTTATTTAAAGCCACCTGGGCTATGGCCCCTTGTTATAGTAACCTTAGCAAACTATTTCAGCATCTATAAAAATAACGTTTTTATATCAGCATCTATCTGTGCACTATTTATTTTTTTGAATTATCTGACTATGCTTCCAACCAAGTTATATCATTTCAGAGATATGACATATATATAAAAAAAACTGAAGGAATATGAGAAAATGTCAATCACCTCTGGGTATGAGATTTTGGGTTATTGTATTTTTTCTTTGTATCTTTCAACATTTTCCAAATTTTCTATAATGAGCCTGATGTGTTATTTAAAAGGTATTTTGAAATCATGTTAAGTCCTTGGTGTGTTAATAAGGTGGCGGCCTAAAAGAGAAAGATGAGGGTTGTGTGTAGTTGAGTTTTGCAGTTTCTGATGGTGCTTATATATTTTTTTAATTAATGTAGCCTTGGCTTGTTCTGTAAAAATGCTTGTTTCTGAAAATGATGATTTGTTTGGATAAGCTCACCACCTCTTTGGTTTTTTATTGCATAGCCACAATGGAAGGCATTGTTCACAAGAGACAGGCATAGTTCAGACTTCTATTCCTCTCACTGACAGTATTATTGACAACTGCTTTTTCTTTTAGTTTTTCTTTTTTTTCAGCCTCTTCTAATTTCCACACTACCACTTATTGTATTTCATTAAAACTGGTTTAGAAATGCAAGACATATAATTAGATTGAGAAATATGCTATCGATTTAGTTTTCCATTATGATGTTATCACATGCACAAGAAGAAGTCATTTGGTACAATTGTTATGATTAAAACCACAAAAGACATCTATTCACCAGACTTAGTTTTCAGTGCCTCATGCAGTGTAAAATATGAAAGTGAGGGGTTAATCTGTTTTTGTTAGAGCTGCATACGTCATATTTACATAAATGCTATAGGCTAATAATTTCAATTGAATCTTCAGCAGATGAGAGGGTTTTTTTTAAGGAATTCATTTTAAATAAAAAATCAATTAATACCCAAATACGCATTTCTAGGTCTGAAAAATCTCATGCCCCATGTCTATACAAGGAGGCTGGGAAGGCAAAGAGTCAGATACAAATGGGGGTCAACTCACAGCCCCACTGCTGTCTAGAAGACAGCAGGGTCACTATTTAATGGGTATTTACTATAAGCCAGGCTTTAATAGACACTATTTCAGTCTGTCCCTACAAAGCTCTGAAGTCACTGGCCCAACTTCATATAACTAGTAATTGTTGGGATTTTGGTCCCCTTCACCCCAGAATTGATGCACTTTCTGCAATAACATTCCCTTTTGCTATTCATGAGTGATTTTACATGACTTGGCTGTTGTTTCTGAGTCTTAATTTTCTCATATGAAAAGCAAGGATAATAATATGACTTCATAAGTGGTTTGATGATTAAATGAATTAATATTTATATAAAATTGAACATTATGCATGGCTCATAGTAGGTGACCAATAAATGCACTTGGTCTTTCCCTACTTACCATAAGAACTTCACAATCTTTGGGGTAACTTGAGGGTTGTACTGAACTGGAGGAATGATACTGATTTCTCCCATCTTTGATGACACAGGAAAGGTAAAGAAAGAAAAAAAATTCAAGATTATTGACATGAAAAGACACTGTTGATTAGAATATTCTGGGAAATAGCTATAAAGATTAATTTATAACTATCCTTCTTAAACTTATGTTTCAGTAATGTACAAAGTGGATTTTAGATAATTTGTTAAGCATCTAGTGCATTGCATGTATTGTGCCAGAAACATTTGCTCATGTGTTATGCTCTTTAATTTTTTTCAACTACTTTACATGGGAAATAGTTAAGAAATTGAGACTCAGACATAGTAAAATAATTTGAGCAGTGACTTGAAGAATGAGTACCATTTCCACAAGCAGAAATAAGATGTGTACAGGGGTCCAACATAAAATGACATTAGATTGCATTTGATCTTTGTAGTTGTTTTGAGTAAAACAAAATTTTGTAGTAGAAAGGGAAAGGATTTTGAGCCAGGCAGATCTGGATTCAAAATTCAGCTCAACACTTGACTCTTGGGCAGTTCTTGGTGACATAATCTTGAGTCTTAGATTTATCAACTGTAAAATGAGAGATGTTAATACCTAATTCTTACTATGACACTTGCCCTAATGAGTCCAGGAGGCAAAGTTTGTGAAATTATTGCATAATCTTAGTTTGTGACTACTACATTTTAATAGACAAAATTAAATGTTTCTTATTAAGATTTCAAAGGATTTTAGAAATGAATTAGATAACACTAGTGAATCCTTAACATTCTTGGTTGCAACTTGCACACCCATAATAGCAATGTCTAGTGCAGGTTTAGTTAGGGCTGAGCCAAGTGACTCAAATAAGGCCACTGGACTCTCACTCCTGTGGCTTCTCTGCTTTGCTTCCTTCTGGTTGTCTCCATTTCAAGTAAGGTGACCCTCCACCCCATCCTCTCAGCAACATCAATGTAAGTAAGGATAGCACTTCTTTTCTAGTTATTCCATAATTTTCCTGGAACATTCTCTGAATAGAATTAGTTGTATCATGCACTCATCCCTGGATTGATCACTGAAGCTACAGAGATGGAATATAATGATTGGTCAAGTTTGGGTCATAGTATCCACCCTGGATATGAAAGCAGAATTCACTTAACCAGAAGAGTGGTGTATCCGCTGTTGTCAGTATTCAGCCCATAATTCTTCAGATCTCAACATTTGCATCTCTCTCTCTCTCTCTCTCTCTCTCTCTCTCTCTCTCTCTCTCTCTATATATATATATATATATATATATATATATATATATATATAAGTGTGTGTGTGTATGTATATATGTGTGCATATATATTTGTCAGAGAGATACCTACAAGCTGTCAGAACCTACTTTGCCTGCATTCATGAAGAATGCATCTGTGGATACATTGTTTTCCTAAAGCCCTAAAGGCAGTGTTCACACAATGAATGGGAGGAGTTGAGTATAAATACTTCAGCTTCCTTCTCTTTGTGGAGACATCTCTCTGAGGTATGACCTAAAACATCTCTAGAGTTCTTTTGTGAAGTTGAGCTAATGTTGTCTACTTTGAACTGTGATATTGCAGTTTCCTTGACTCACATAGCCACATCCTTACAGATTTGCCTGGGAATGCATCTTAATAAATCACTTTCCTGGGAGTCCTTGTGAGAAGGTCTCCTTCTAGCGAACCTAATCTAAAAGGTTTCTCCAAGGAAAAGTTATGTACTTTAATTTAATCAGCCACTGCAATGATAGTGCTAAAGAAAAGACAACATCAAAATCTCCCGTCTTACCACAAGAAAGGTTTTATATTCCCTGACAAGTTGTCTAGGACATCACTGCTTCAGAAATATGTGTTGGGTATAAGTCTTCTACATGTCTCTTGCTCTGGACCTAGGAGTCATCCAGGGCATCTATTCTCAAAACAAAAGCCAAGCCAAACAAATATGGTTAAAGCCTCTGCTCAAAGCGATATCCTCTTTCTACTCTAGACAAAAAGTAGAAGGCTGGCTGCAAAATTCTACTGAAAAAGAAAATGAGGAATTGAGAACCATAACTCAATCTACCATATTTTCATTTGGAGTGTAAAGAGCGTATTGTGCAGGTAAAACCAACAGGTGCCCACTCTGAGAATTTACAATGAGGCATATGTGGTAGGCTGAGTGATAGCTCATAAAGATAATGATGTTCTAACTTTTGAATATGTTACCTCATATAGCAAAGGGACTTTACAGATGTGGTTAATTAAGGCTCTCGAGACTGGGAGATTGTGTGGATTATCTATGTGGTCACAATGTAATCACAAATGTACTTATAAGACAGCCAGGGAGTCAAGAAGACAGAAGATGGTGCTCTGATGGCTTTAAAAATGCAAGAAGGGGCCAGGAATCAAGGAATGTTAGCATCTTCTAGGAGTTAGTTGAGATCAGGAACAGATATATTCCAGCTTGCAGAGGAACTAGTCCTGTCAACACCTTGATTGCAGCCCCCTAAGTCACCTAGGATTTCTGACTTTCAGAACTGTAGGAGAATAAGTGTGTATTGTTTCAAGACATCAAATATAATGGTAACAGTGGTAAGAGGAAAATAGTACACCATACAATTACACTTCAGATACTTCAACTAATCCTATAAAGTAGGCATAATTTTTCCCATTCTAAAGATGAGCAACCTGAATTTTCAAGACATTAAGTAATTGGCCCAATATCACACAGCTGGCAAGTTTGAGTCAGCATTCTTACTCAGGCAAACTTCAATATAAATGTTCTTGCCATCAAAACACTGTTTTATGTTAATGGATAAATTAAGGAATAAGATCAGAGGACTCTGGACTCTTCAATATTCAGAAGGACATGAGGGCAAATGTATCATCTTCAAAAATAGCATTTGTGTTTTTGTGGTACAGCCTATGATTTTTCATCTCAAGCTTTGAGGCACATATAATGATGAATTCCTTGGAAATGAAGAGATGGCATGTGTGTGAAATTGTGTCCCTCTAAATTCACATGTCAAAGCCCTTATTACCCATGCAACTCCATTTGGAGAAAGGATCTATAAACAGGTAAGACAGACTAAATGAGTTCATAAGGGTGCAGCCCTAATCCAATGTGACTGGTGTCCTTGTAAGAAGAGCAAGAGACACCAGGGATGGGCATGTGCAGAGGAAACAGCATGTCAAAAGGCAAAAAGCGATGACTCTCTGTAGGCCAAGGAGAGTCCTCAGAGAAACCACCCTGCCAGCACCTTGATTTTGGACTTTGAGCCTCCAGAGCTGTTGTAAATTATATGATTAATATATATGAATAATATACACATTTTAAATCATCAGGCTGTGATATTTTGTTGTGGCAGTGCAAACAGGTGAGTACAGATGGCATCTGGCTTCTTTTATCTTTGTGGTGAGTTATAATCATATTTCTGCTCAAGATTTCAGTGATTGATACCTTTTATAATTGTGTATATTTATGTTTAATTTCAAGGAGACGGTTGTGCATATTAAGTTAAATTACTGGGATTTGAGAGCAAGGCACGGTCTCAAACCATAAAAATGAGACAGACAAGAAGGGGTCTGAACAATGGGTAGGCAAGTGGGAGGATATCCTGTAGAGAAAGTCCTGGATCCCTTTTTTCCCTTTCTACTCCCCTAACACTAAATGCTTACTGTTATGACTTGGATATGAGTGTCCTCCAAAAACTTCTATTAATGTAGGAATGTGCAAAGGTGAAATGATTGGATTACACGAACTATGGTCTTATCAGTGGATTGATCCATTTGATGGATTAATGATTTAAAAGAATTACTGTTCTTGATCCTTAGCTATAAGAAGGTGGTACATGGTTAGAAGTAGGTAACTTGGGGCATGACTTTGGGGTTTATAGTTTTGCCCCTGTCTCCTTGTGTTCTTTCTCTGTTTCCTGGCTTCCAAGAGCCCAGCAGTTTTCCTCTGCCGTACCCTTCCACCACGATGTTCTGTTTCATCTTGGGTCCAAAGCAATGGAGCCAGCCAACCATGGGCTGAACCTCTGAGACTGTGAGTCAAAATAACTTACCTGCCTCTAAGTTGTTCTTGTTAGATATTTTTTTACAGCAACAAAAAGCTAACACATTTACCCAATATAGTTTTTATTTTTTTTCACTTTAATATGAGTAGTAACAGGACCATAGACATATCCTCAGGGCTTCAGGAAGAAAGAAAATGTGTGGTGAGTCATTAAACCCACATTCCTAAAAGGACCTTAAAGAAAATTTAAATAACCAAGGATATAATATTTATTGAACTTTGTGCCATAAAATGTGCTGAGCCATTTGATGAGCTGTTATTGGTAGAGTTTGTTTATTTATTTGTTTGTTTGTTTATTTATTTTCAGTATTATTATTGAAATTTTATTTTTTACTGGTTTTATTTTTTAAATACATAACAGCAGAATACATCACAATTCTATTACACATATAGAACAATTTTTATACCTCTGTTTGTTTATAAACTATGTTCACATAAATTCATGTCTTCATATATGTACTTTGGATAATGATGTCTATCACATTCCACCATCTTTGCTAATCCCCTGCCCCCTCCCTTTCCCTCCCTCCCCTCCTCCCTATCTAGAATTCATCTGTTCCTCTCATATTCCCCCTCCCTACCCAAATATGAGTCAGCCTCCTTATATCAGAGAAAACATTCAGCATTTATTTTTTGGGTATTGGCTAACTTCACTTAGCATTATATTCTCCAGCACCATCCATTTACCTGCAAATGCTATAATTTTATTCTCTTTTATTGCTGAGTAGTATTCCATTGTGTATATATACCACATTTTTTTTATCCATTCATCCATTGAAGGGCATTTAGGCTGGCTCCACAGTTTAGCTTTTGTGAATTGTGCTGCTATAAACATTGATGTGGCTGTGTCCCTGTAGTATGCTGTTTTTAAGTCCTTTGGGTATAGTCCAAAAAGAGGGATAGCTGGGTCAAATGGTGGTTTCATTCCCAGATTTCCAAGGAATTTCCATAGTGCTTTGCATACTGACTGCATCAATTTGCAGCCCCATCAGCAGTGTATGAGTGTACCTTTTCCCCCACATCCTCACCAACACTTATTGCTGTTTGTCTTCATAATAACTGCCATTCTGACTGGAGTGAGATGGTATCTTAAGAGTAGTTTTGATTGCATTTCTCTAATGGCTAGAGAAGATGAACATTTTTTCATTTATTTGTTGATTGATTGAATATCCTCTTCTGAGAAGTGTCTGTTCATGGCCTTGGCCCATTTATTGATTGGGTTATTTGTGTTTTTGGTGTTTTACTTTTTGAATTCTTTATATACCCTAGAGATTAGTGCTCTACTTGATGTGTGAGGGGTAAAAAATTGTTCCCAAGATGTAGGCTTTATATTCACTTCACATATTGTTTCTTTTGCTGAGAAGAAACTTTTTAGTTTGAGTCCATCCCATTTATTGATTCTTGGTTTTAATTCTTGTGCTATAGGAGTCTTATTAAGGAAGCTGGAGTCTGATCCCACATGATGGAGATTAGGGCCTACTTTTTCTTCTATTAGACACAGGGTCTCTGGTTGTATTCCTAAGTCCTTGATCCATTTTGTGTTGAGTTTTGTGCATGGTGAGAGATAGGGGTTTAGTTTCATTTTGTTGCATATGGATTTCTAGTTTGCCCAGCACCATTTGTTGAAGAGGCTATCTTTTCTCCAATGCATGTTTTCTCCAATCCATTAGTGCTTTTGTATAATATAATTGTAATTTTGTGGGTTAGTTTCTGTGTCCTCTATTCTGTACCACTGGTCTATCAGTCTGTTTTGGTGCCAGTACCATGCTGGTTTTGTTACTATTGCTCTGTAGTATAGTTTAAGGTCTGGTATAGCAATACCACTTGCTTGACTCTTCCTGCTAAGGATTGCTTTAGCTATTCTGGGTCTCTCATTTTTCCAGATCAATTTCATGATTGCTTTTTCTATTTCTATGAGGAAATTGGATTTTGTTCAGAATTGCATTAAATCTGTATAGTGCTTCTGGAAGTATGGTCATTTTGATAATATTAATTCTGCCTATCCAAGAGCAAGGTAAATCTTCCCATCTTTCAAGGTCTTCTTTGATTTATTTCTTTAGGTTTCTATAGTTATCATTGTATAGATATTTTACCGCTTTCATTAAGTTGATTCCCAAGTATTTTATTTTGTTTGAGGCTATTGTAAATGGGGTAATTTTCCTTATTTCTGTGTTGGAGGATTTGTCACTGATATACAGAAATGCCTTTGAGTTATGGGTGTTGATTTTATAACCTGCTACTTTGCTGAATTTGTTTACTAGTTCTAAAAGTTTTCTAGTGAAGCTTTTTGTGTCTTCTAGGTATAGAATCACATTGTCAGCAAGTAGTGCTATTTTAAACTCTTCTTTTCCTGTATGTATCCCTTTAATTTCTTTCATCTTTCTAATTGCTCTGGCTAGTGTTTCAAGGACTGTTAAATAGAAGTGGTGAAAGAGGGCATCCCTGTCTTGCTCCAGTTTTTAGAGGGAATGGCTTCAATTTTTCTCCATTTAGAATGATGTTGGCCTGGGGCTTAGTGTAGATAGCTTTTATGATGTTGAGATAAGTTCCTGTTATCCCTAGTTTTTCTATTGTTTTGGACATACAGGGGTGCTGAATTTTGTCAAATTATTTTTTTTTCATCTATTAAGATGATCATATGATTCTTATCTTTGAGTCTATTGATGTGATGAATTACATTTATTGATTTCCTTATGTTGAACCAACCTTCATACCTGGGATGAATCTCGCTTGATCATGGTGCAGGATCTTTCTGATGTGTTTTTGTATTTGATTTGCCAGAATTTTATTGAGAATTTTTGCATCTATGTTCATTAGAGATATTGTCTAAAGTTTTCTTTCTTTGATGTGTCTTTGCTGGTTTTGGAGTCAGGGTGATATTGGTTTCGTAGAATGAGTTTGGAAGTGCTGCCTCTTTTTCTATTTCCTGAAATAAATTGAAGAGTATTTATATTAGTTCTTGAAGTTCTTGTAGAACTTGGCTGTGTAACCATCCGGTCCTGGGCTTTTCTTGGTTGGCAGGCTTCTCATGGCATCTTCTATTTCATCACTTGCTATTGGTCTGTTTAAATTGTGTATATCTTCCTGATTCAGTCTGGGCAAGTTGTATGACTCAAGAAATTCGTCAATGCCTTCTCTATCTTCTATTTTATTATTCTTGCCTTCTACTGCTTTTGCTGTTGATTTGTTCTTCTTTTTCTAGGGCTTTGAGATGTAAAGTGAGGTCATTTATTTGTTGACTTTTTCTACTTTTAAGGAATGAACTCCATGCAATGAACTTTCCTCTTGGAACTGTTTTTATAGTGTTCCAGAGATCTCGATATGTTGTGTATATGTTCTCATTTACCTGTAAGAATTTTTTAATCTCCTCTTTGATGTCTTCTGCAACCCATTGTTCATTCAGTAGCATATTGTTTAGTCTCCAGATGTTGGAGTAATTTTTATTTTTTATTTTGTTATTGATTTCCAATTTTATATCATTATGATCTGATAAATTACATGGTAGTATCTCTAGTTTTTTTGTATTTGCTAAGAGTTGCTTTGTGGCATAGTATATGGTCTATTTTAGAGAAAGATCCATGTGCTGCTGAGAAGAAAATGTATCTGCTTGATGCAGGTTGAAATATTCTATATATGTCAGTTAAGTCTAAGTTATTGATTGGATTATTGAGTTCTATTGATTCTTTATTCGATTTTTGTTTCGAAGATCTATCTAGTGTGAGAGAGGTGTGTTAAAGTCACCCAAGATTATTGTGTTGTGATCAATTTGACTCTTGAACTTGAAAAGAATCTGTTTGATGAAGATAGCTGCACCATTGTTTGGGACATATATATTTAAAATTGTTATGTTTTGTTGGTGTATGTTTCCCTTGAGCAGTATGTAATGTCCATCTTTATCTCTTTTGATTAACTTTGGCTTCAAGTCTACTTTAGTTGATAGAAAGATGGAAACCCCTGCTTGCTTCCGAAGTCCTTGTGAGTGGTATGATTTGTCCCAACATTTTACCTTCAGTCTGTGTATGTCTTTACCTATCAGACGAGTTTCCTGGAGGCAGCATATTGTTGAGTCTTTTTTTTTTTTAAATCCAATCTGCTAGTCTATGTCTTTTGATTGGTGAGTTAAAACCATTAACATTCAGGGTTACTATTGAGCCATGGTTTGTATTCCCAGCCATATTTGTTTATTTTTGTTATTTAACTTGACTTGGTTTTCTTCTTTGATTAGTTTTTCCCTTTAGTGTACTACCTCCCTCTGCTGATTTTCATTGTTGTTTTTGTTTCTTCTTCATGGAATATTTTTCCAAGGATGATTTGTAGTGTCAGTTTTCTAGCTATAAATTCTTTTAACTTTTGTTTATCATGGAAGATTTTTATTTCATCTTCAAACCTAAAGCTTAATTTTGTTGGGTACAAGATTCTTGGTTGGCACCTATTTTATTTTAGAGCTTTATATATGTTGTTTCATGATTTTCTAGCTTTCAGGGTCTGTGTTAAAATCTGCCATTATCCTAATTGTTTTTCACCTATGTGTAATCTGATTCCTTTCTCTTATGGCTTTTAAAATTCTCTCCTTATTCTGTATGTTGGGCATTTTCATTATAATATGCCTTTGTGTGGATCTCCTGTGATTTTGTACATTCGGCATCCTGTAGTCTTCTTGAATTTGGATTTCCAATTCATTCTTCTTGTTTGGAAAATTTTCTGATATGATTTCTTTGAATAGATTGTTCTTTCCATTGGTTTGGACCTCTCTGCTTTCCTCTATCCCAATAACTCTTAAATTTGATCTTTTTATGCTATTCCATATTTCGTGAATGTTCTGCTTGTGGTTTCTTACCATTGATAATGTGTGGTCTATGTTCTTTTCAAGATTATATATTTTTTCTTCATTGTCTGATATCCTGTCTTCTAAGTGGTCTACTCTGTTGGTGATGCTTTCATTTGAGCTTTTAATTTGGTTTATTATTTCTTTCATTTCAAGGATTTTTAAAATTTTTTTAGCACCTCTATATCCCTGTTGAGGTGATCTTTTGCTTCCTGTATTTGCTTATATAGCTCCTTGTCCAAGTGATCTTTCACTGCCTGTATTTGCTCTCTTGTATCTTCCTTGAATTTCCAGAACATTTTAACCATGTATATCTTAAACTCCTTCTCTGTAATTTCTTCTGCTGTGGCTGCCAATGATTCTAATGATGTGGTGTCTTCATTTGTTTGGGGCACTTTCTTCCCTTGTTTTTTTCATGTTGCTCATGTGTCTTCCTTTCTAGACTCTGTGGGTCTAGAATGTTATTGTTTTTACCTTATAGGTTTGCAGTGCTCTTTTAGAGTTACAAGACCTCTCCTTTGTGGGGAAGGACAATATTAACAGATCCCAGTATCAACAATATACCACCTATGAGCAATTTGTTGTTATTGAGACGTTTACAGTTTAGTCTCAATGTACAGAAATGTTGAATTCAATTATTATCTAAAATATAATCAGTAGTTTTATAAAAATGTTTACAGTTTCTGACAGTGGACAATAAACTGGGGGTGGGACTTAGGACAATATGCTGAGGAGGTAGGATGTGAGGATATAGAGTTAATATGTCTTAGGAAGTATGAAGGAGAAAGCTAGTGAAGAGGGTTAGTAGCAAGAGAATAGACAGGAAGTAATTTAGGGTAGGCCACGTGGATGACAGTAGAGTACATAAAACAACACACATATGTATTTAGAAAAATACAGATGTTAAAATAGTAAAATTTGGAGGGGAAAGAAAAATGAAAGACTAAAAAGGAAAAGAAAGGGCATATACAACACTTCTATATTATATTATTCAGATGATTCAGTCCTCAACGTCCTATTTCTTAGTTTCACATATGTTGAGGGATGTGAAGGCAGGAGGATGGAGGGGTAGAAGAGAGAAAAAAAAAAAAAAACAGCCCAACCAACCAACAAACAAAAAACTCAAGGAAGAAGCCAGGGTTGTAGCTAGCTTTAGAGGTCTGTATCTTTCCTTCTTCTCTTCGCATCCAGTAGGTGGCGTCATCTGTTATAAGCTGTAAGGGTGGGAAGACTGGTCCTGGCACAGGCGCCTGGATGTGGGGAGTGGCACCCATCAGTCCCTGCAGAAAGACTGCACCTTACGGGTCTCTTCTGGGGACCGCTCGTATGACGTGAGCACCAGGTACTATCTCCCTCTCTTGCCTGGAGATTTCCCAGTTCCTGGTCCTCCCTCTCCCTTAGCAGCTCCCAATTGAGGAAACTCTCACCCCTGGGCTCCCATGGGTGGCTCCCTGGTCACACTGCACACCTGTGTTGGGCAACTACTGTGTTGGGTTACCGCCGCTGGGGAGGGGGGAAGGTTGGAAACCTGGTACCTGATCACTGGAGATCTGATTTGGGAACTGCCCCTAGTTAATATGGCCAGAATGTTGAGTCAAGATGGCGGCGGTCTGCTTTCAGCTCCAGGGTGTCTTGTGAGGTGGGGAGGCTGGGAGATGGCATTGTGCTGTCGGTAGGTAGCAGCTGAGTGACTTGCATGAGCGTGGAGCCATGTCTTGGTGATCTGCACATGTGTTAATAGGTGATTCTGCTAAGGCGCTCCCAGAGTCTTGCGTGGGCTAGAACTTTGAGCTTTGGGTCCTGCTCCAACATGGGGCATCTACTTGAACACTAAGGCCAGGAGCCCCGCATGGGGTCATAGTGCTGGTGATTTCTTCAGAGAGCAGCTGGAGAGGGGCCCTCTAACACTCTCAGAGATGTAATATTCCGGCTAGGTGAGATCTACGGGTCTGGCGGCACTGCACCGGGCGGCTCACTCCCTTCCTGGCCTCCATGTCCCCCCCCCCGCCAAACCTGGTAATAATAAGAATTATAACAGCTTATTCATTAGGGCAATTCTAGTTGTAACAAACATGTGTTGGTTGGATGAACTTTGGATAAACCTATTTTAGAGTCACCATATTGTCCTTCCTATGTGGGAGGAGGACTTTTTCCATGTATTTGAATATGAATGCTAATTTTTGCTCAGTTATCTGTGGGGAACTACCACTCAGAAGAAAGAGGAAAAGCGGGGGCTGGGAGGCATACTGGCTTGCTTAACCACCACAACTCGTAAGTGGTCTTCTCTATTTCTAGCATCTCCTTGGTTTGAAACAGTCACACAATACCATTAAAAATTCATGTTTTCTCTTTAGTTGTGTGGAGTTGTCACTGGAAGGCAGGTGGCCCAGCCAGGACTCCCTGAGTGTTGTCTTGTGTAAAGCCAGAGTGTATTACTAGTTGTCACTAATGAAATGTGGACAGCAGTGGATGTATGTTACATCTGGACCAAGTGGTTAAGAGAGGATGTGTTTTTTTCACCCTCTTATTTTCTTACCAGCAAGAAGTCCCTGGGACATGACAGAATCCCCCAAACCTAAGAACCTGTGTCTCAAGACGGCTGCATGGAATGCTCCCCCTCTACTCACCATGACTACTTGCATTTTATTGCAGGCAAACTTAAATAAACTTTTATTGTGTTAAGTCACAGACACGTTGGAGTCTTCTGGCTACTGACCAATGTCACTCTAGTAAAGACCCATGGCCTCCCCTCAAGTAAGGGAAGATGGGAAATATGGTCCCTAATGGTACAACCACTTCTCAATGAAAATTGCCTCCATATTTTGGAAACCAGAATGTAGCTCTTAGGTGCTCATCTATCTGACTCTGCTCAAGCACTTTTCACAGTATTTGATATTACTGAATGAATCAGTGGCCTGTAACTAAGTTGAAACTGCCCTTTGCAAAGCATTACACAAGTTTAGAGCTAGTATACACTGACCACAGTGCTTTTCATTAACTTGTTATCTATATACATCATTGCATATAATCTCAGTGATAATCTAATTAGATTCCACTTTACTGCAGTCATTTGTTGTTGTAAAGTTTTGTTTGTCTTCTTGAACAGTGTACTTTTGGTTGTCAAAATTAGTGTTTGACTTCTCTGATGCCTGGAATAGTGCACAGTACACAGGAAAGACTCAGTGCCTGTTGAATTAATACAAGCATGGGCAGATGGATGGATACGAGGTCAGTGTGTGAGATGTGTGAGTTTCACAACAGAGAGGAAAAGCAGAGCAGAAGAAGACCGGCTCTGGAAATAGACATGATCACTAGGTGGTAGATGGATGCTAAATAGTACACTCATCTTCAGGTATTAGGAGAAATTCCAGTCAGTAAATGTAAGCACAAACCAGGAATATGGGAAGCAATAGTCAAGCAAGTGGTGAGTGGGTCTCCAGAGTTGAAGGAATCTGGTCTCTTTAAGCATTTCAGGGAGAGGCACTTGAATTTGCTGAGATAGAACTTTCTGTCCCACAAAGCTATTAATTAGTAAAAACAAACAAACAACACCCCCCCCCCCCCAAACAAACAAACAAAAGCCCTGTGAATTTAAAAAATGTGGTTATTTAAGATTGAAGGGTAATTAAAATTCTCTGGCCAATGCTCATACCTTTAAAAAAACAACACAAAAACCAAAAAACAACAGAAGATGCATGGTTTAAGGTGATCGATCGTCCTTCTCAGTCCTCACTCTCATCACCCGTCTTGGTAGGTCTTTCCTTTTGCTTTATTTCAGTGTTTTTTCTCTTCATTTTCTCTCCCCACCTTAACTAACTCCTCCCCAGTTGCCACCACAGTGGTTTATTTGGTGTGTTTCCTTCTTACCATCTGCCACAAAAGAGGCAACATGACACTGTTGCACAATGCAGGCCTTGGGTCTTAGGTTCCATTCCTCATCCTGACGCTATGCATCTAGGAACTGTGTGCAAGCAGTTGAACCTTTCCGTGCCTCAGTTTCTCCATTCATCTATGGTTATTTAATGAGTTAAACAGATTAATATGTACATAGGATAAAACCAATTAGTACTTGGCATAGAGTGGTAGTATATCCTTGCAAATATACTTAATGTTTGTAGTTTTTAAGTGGAGAGATTTATAAATTAGTAAATATCATCCTTTACTTTTTTCATTAAACACCAAAATTTTGGAATCCATGACTTCCTATACATATATCTAGGCTCATTATTTTGGTTGCTACATAATATTCCATTCTGTGTGATGCCACTTTACATCCTTTTATTGTCTTAAAAGAGGATACCTTGGTTGTCTTCAGCTCCTTGTTCTGACAGGCAGTGCTGCTACAAATATCATTGTCTGTATCTTAATATATTTATCCATAGTCAATTACTGTGATGAAATTATTATTCTTTGATAGATTACTTTGCATTGCTGGGATAAGCATATGTGATCCTAGTAATTATTTTCTGAATTTATTTTTATTTGAAACAATTTTACATATTTATGGTGTATAGTGTGATAATTTAACATACCTTCTTATACAATGTGTAATGATCAAATCAGGTGATTAGTATTTACATCTTCTTAAAAATTTGTCATTTCTTTGGGTTAGAAACCAATGAACTCTTAGCTCTTTATAAAATGTATGAGTTGTTATAAACTGTAGTCACCCTACTATGCTGCAGAAAATTTATACCTCCCATCTAACGGTATCTTGGTACCCAGTTTCCAACCTCTATCTATGCTCCATCCCTCTTACCTTTCTAGTTTCACATCATCATTATTCTATTTCTTCTTATATGAGATCATTTTTTTTAGCTTTCACATATGATAAAATATTTGTTTTTCTTTCTTTTGCTTTTATCTCACCTAACATAATGCCTTCTAGTATGTCTTTTGCTACAAATATCCATATTTTATTTTTTATGGCTAAATAATATCCCATTGTACATGTACTATATTTTCTTTTTCCATTCATCCACCAAAGGACACCTGTCAATCCCATGTATTGGTTATTGTGAACAACACTGAAAAAACCATGAGAGTGCAGCTATCTTTTTGATAGGATGATCTAATTTCCCTTAAATATATACTTGAGTGTGGAAATTCATCATCCCTAGACTGGCCTTATAAGAATGCTTAAAGGAGTCTTAAACTATGACTCAAAAGACAATAACTACTGCATGAAAACATGCAAAAGTATAAAACTCACCAGTAGGGAAGAAAAGAAAAAGAAGAAAATCTTATCAATGTAGAAAACCACCAAACCACAAAGATGATCAAGAAGAGAGGAAGAAAGGAACAAAAGAAATACAAAGCAAGTAGAAAAAAATTAACAAGATGACTTGAGTGTATCATTACTTGTCAATAATTACCTTAAATATAAATGTATTAAATTCCCCAATTAAAAGATTTAGACTGGCTGAATGGATTAAAAAAACAACAAACACCCAATGTTAAGCTACCTACAAGAAACTCATTTACTGGTAAATATACACATAGACTGAAAGTGAAGAGGTTGAAAAGATGCTCCACACAAATGGAAAGAAAAACTGAGCAGTATTAAATGTATATTAATAGTATCTAAATAAAAATCTGTAAAAAGAGACAGAAAGGTTACTGCATAATGATAAAGCTATCAATCAATTTAACAAAAGGTAATAATAATTATAAAAGATATTTTTGTACTTCAAGATTTGGTAGCCAAATTTTATTTTATTTTTAAATATTTTCTTAAAAATGTTTACATATAAAAATTATATATATTTGTGGAATAGTATGTGATGTCTCAATACATGTATACATTTTGTAATGTTTAAATCAGGTTAAACATTTTTCTCAAACACATATCATTTATTTATGGTGAGACATTCAAACTCCTTTCTTCTAGTTTTTTTTTTTAATATATAGTACATTATTGCTGTCTATAGTCACCTTACTGTGTAACAGAACACCACAACTTCTTAATTCTAACTAACTTAGTATCCATTGATCCGTGTATCCCCACTCCTCTCTGCCCCCAGCTATCCCCTGTCTCTGGTAACTTCCATTCTAGTCTCAACTTATATGAGATCAACATTTTTTTAGATTCTAGATATATGTGAGATCATGTCTTTCTGTGCCTGATTAATTTCACTAAACATTATGTTCTCTGGTTCCATTTATGTTGTTGGAAATGACGGGATTTTATTTTTTAAATGGATGAATAGTATTCATATGTTGTGCATATGTACCACATCTTCTTTATCCTCTCTTCAGTTGATTAACATTTAGGTTGTTTCCATATCCTAGCTATTGTGAATACCCAGATATCTCTTTGACAGACTGATTTCATTTTCTTTGGGTGTACGTACATTCAGTTGTGAGATTGCTGGATCATACGATAGCTCTGTTTTTAATTTTTTTTGAGGAACTCTTTACTGCCCTCCATAATGGCTATACAAATTTACATTTTCACCAAGTGTTCATTTTTTCTCCCTCTCCTTACTAACACTTGCCATTTTGATGATAGCTATTCCTTCTGGAGGGAGGTAATATCTCATTGTTTTCTTGACTTGCATTTCACTGATGATAGTGATGTTGTACATTTATTCATATACCTGTCGGTACTTTGTGTATCTTCTTTTGAAAAATGTCTATTTAGGTCTATTGCTCAGCTATTAATTGTTTTGGTTTCTGTTTAGTTTTGCTATTGAATTCTTTAAATATTCTAGATATGAACCCCCTTTCGTTCACTCTATTGATTGTTTACTTTGTTGTGCAGAAGTTTTTATCTTGATGTAATCCCATTTTTCCATATTTGCTTTTGTTTCCTAGGCTTTAGGAGTTTGGTCCCCCCCCCCCAAAAAAAAAAAATTGCTAATTCCAGTATCCTGAAGGATTTTTCCTATGTTTTCTTCTGGTAGTTTCATGTCTTACATGTAAGTCTTTAAACAATTTTGAGTTAATTTTTGTAACATTTATAGATAGGGATCCAGTTTCTTCTTTGTGTAGGTATCCAAATTTCCCGGTAACGTTTAGTTTTTTTTAAAAAAAAAAACCCAAAAACTTGATGGGTCTTTTTGACTGTATATTTTTTGCATCTTTGTTGAAAATTAGTTTGCAGTAGATATGTGGGTTTATTTCCAGGTTTTCTATTTGGTTCCATTTGTCTCTGGGTCTATTTTATGCCAGTACCATGCTGTTTGATTACTGTAGTTTCACAGCATATTTTGAAATCAGAAGTCATAATGCTTTCTGTTTTTTTTTTTCTTTTTCCTCAAGATAGCTTTGGCTATTTGACATCACAAATTTTAGGATTATTTTTATCTAATTGTCATTGATACCTTCTGAGGAATTACATTAAACCTGTATTTTGCTGTGGGTAGTGTGGACATTTTAATGATAGTGATTATTGTAATCCTTGAGCACTGGCTGCCTACCTTTTGTATCCTCTTCAATATCTTTCATCAATGTTTTGTATTTTTATTGTAAAGCTCTTTTACTTTTTTCATTGAATTTATTCCTATGTATTTTTGGTAGATAGCATGAATAAAATTTCACAAATCTAGAGAATGATATAATCACCCAGGTACAGGAAGGCCACAGGTCACTAGTAAAATTTAACTCAACTAAGTCTACCCTAAGAAATCTTATAATTGGGCCATCAAAGGTGAAATATATAAAGAATATTTTTAAGGCTGCAGAGAAAAGAAAAAAAAAATGAACCATAGGTGTGTCCCAATTCACCTAAAAGCAGACGTCTCAACATATCTTACCAATGATGAGTGTCTTCAGATTTTCAGTGCTGAAAGAAAAAAAAGAAAAAAAGGCAGGGGTGGGGTGGGGGTGGACAACTGAGAATACCCAGTAAAGCCATTCTTTAGAAATGAAGCTGGGATAAAGACATTCTGAAGGAAACAAAAAGTGAGAGAATGTATCCCCTCCACCAAGTATGTTCTGTAAGACTGCTAAAGGAAAAATTTCAAACTAAAAGAAAGAGACATTAACAATGATTAAAACTCACTGGTAAGAGAAATTACACAGGCACATTCAGAGTGCTCTAGTATTATAAGCATCACAGGAATCAAACAATTAATATCTTTTAAATTTGTTTTAATTAGTTACACATGACAGTACAATGATCTTGACATATCATACATTTGAATTAGATGGGGTATAATTTCTCACTTTTCTGAGTGTACAGGTTGCAGAATCACATTGGTCATGCAGTCACGTATGTACATACAGCAATAAAGTCTATTTTATTCTGCTGTCCTTACTTTCCCCCCTTCCCCTCCCCTCCCCTCCCATCACTTCTCTCTACCCAATCTAATGTGACACACTTCTTATTTTTTTTCTTTTTCCTCACTTCATATACATGTATTCTGTATAACGATGAGGGTCTCCTTCCCTCTTCCATGCAATTCACCTTCTCCCTCCCTTTCCCTCCCACCTCTCTTCCCTATCTAGAGGTAATCGTCTTCTCATGCCCTTCCTCCCTACCCCATTTTTAGTCACCTCCCCTTATATCAGAGAAGACATTCGACATTTGTTTTTTAGGGATTGGCTAACTTCACGTAGCATAATCTGCTCTAATGCCATCCATTTCCCTGCAAATGCCATGATCTTGTTATTTTTTAGTGCTGAATAATATTCCACTGTGAAAAATGCCACATTTTTTAATCCATTCATCCATTGAAGGGCATCTAGGTTGGTTCCACAATCTAGCTATTGTGAATTGTGCTGCTATAAACATTGATGTGGCCGTGTCCCCGTAGCATGCTGTTTTTAGGTCTTTTGGGTATAGTCCGAAAAGAGGAAAAGCTGGGTCAAATGATGATTCCCAGATTTCCAAGGAATCTCCATACTGCTTTCCAAATTGGCTGCACCAATTTGCAGTTCCACCAGCAATGTATGAGTGTACTTTTTTCCCGCATCCTTGCCAGCACTTATTGTTGTTTGACTTCATATTGGCTGCCATTTTTACTGAAGTGAGATGGTATCTTAGAGTAGTTTTAATTTGCATTTCTCTGATTGCTAGAGATGGTGAACATTTTTTTTGTGTATTTGTTGATTTTGATTGTATATTCTCTTCTGAGAAGTGTCTGTTCAGGTCCTTGTCCCATTTGGGTTGTTTTTTTGTTATTTAATTTTTTTGAGTTCTTTGTATACCCTAGAGATTGGAGCTCTATCCGATGTGTGAAGGGTAAAAATTTGTTCCCAGGATGTAGGCTCCCTATTCACCTCACATATTATTTCTCTTGCTGAGAAAAAACTTTTTTAGTTTGAATTCATCTCATTTCTTGATTCTTGGTTTTAACTCTTGTGCTATAGGTGTCTTATTAAGGAATTTGGGGTCTAACCCCACATGATGGAGATTAGGGCCAACTTTTTCTTCTATTAGACGCAGAGTCTCTGGTTTGATTCCTAGATTCTTGATCCATTTTGAGTTAACTTTTGTTCATGGTGAGAGAAAGGGATTCAATTTCATTTTGTTGCATATGGATTTCCAGTTTTCCCAGCACCATTTGCTGAAGATGCTATCCTTTCTCCATTGCATGCTTTTAGCACCTTTGTCTAATATAAGGTAGTTGTAATTTTGTGGGTTGGTCTCTGTGTCCTCTATTCTGTACCACTGGTCTACCAGCCTGTTTTGGTGCCAGTACCATGCTGTTTTTGTTACTATTGCTCTGTAGTATATTTTAAGATCTTGTATAGCAATACCACCTGTTTCACTCTTCCTGCTTAGAATTGCTTTAGCTATTATGGGTCTCTTATTTTTCCAGATGAATTTCATAATTGCTTTTTCTATTTCTGCGAGGAATGTTGTTGGGATTTTGATTTGAATCACATTGAATCTGTAAAGTGCTTTTGGTAATATGGCCATTTTAATAATATTAGTTCTGCCTATCCATGAGCAAGGTATATCTTTCCATCTTCTAAGGTCTTCTTCTATTTCTCTCTTTAGGGCTCTGTAGTTATCATTGTACAGCTCTTTCACCTCTTTTGTTAAGTCGATTCCCAAGTATTTTTTTTTTTGAGGATATTGTGAGTGGGGTAGTTTTCCTCATTTCCATTTCAGAGGATTTGTCACTGATATACAGGAATGGCTTTGATTAATATGAAAACTAAAATACATTAAAAATCATAACTACATTAATATGTTAAGAGATACGCAATATAGAAGATGCAAAATGGATTATGAAAAACAACACGTGTGCTGAAATGGAGTGCAAGTTCAGCATTTTCTTGGTCTGTTTTCTCTTGTTCTTTTGTATATTTCTTATATTTATGATTGTGTTAAGTTGCTGTTATTTCAAAATAGCTGGTTATGATCATAAGATGCTTTTTGTAGGCCTCAGGGTAACCACAAAGCAAAGATATATAATAGATTAACCAAGAAATAATGACCAAGGAATTAAAGCACAATTCTAGAGTAAATCATTTAACCCAAAAGAAGACTGCAGGAAAGAGAGAAGGAAGGAATGAAAGTATACCAAAGGTAGAAAAGAAATTGTGTAATGGCTGCTATGAGGAACTTACCTATACATAATTATCTTGAATGGAAATAGATTAAATTCTCCCATTAAAAGACATAAAGTTACTGAATGAATGAAAGTAAAACAGAGTAAGACTCAGTTGTATGTTGCTTACAAGAATCACTTCAATGTAGAAATTGAAAATGAATGGATGGAGGGCTGCGGATATAGCTCAGTTGGTAGAATGCTTGCCTCACATCACAAGGCCCTGGGTTCAATCCCCAGCACTAAAAAAAAAAAAAAATGAATGGATGGTATGAGATATTCCATATGAATAGAATCCAAAAGAAAATAGGAATAGCTATATTTATATTAGAAAAAATAATCTTTAAATCCAAAGCAATAAAAGAAGACAAGAGAGGTCATTATACAGTGATAAAAGTCATCAATTCAGCAAGAATAAATAACAAATCTAAACATGAAAGCTCCCAGTTTAAGAGAACCCAAATATATAAAAACAAATATTAATAGAATTTCCTCAGGGGACTGATCATCTAAACAAAGTCAACAACAAAATATCAGAGTTAAATTGCAACCAAATGGACCTCAAAGACATCAATAGAACAGTTCATCCAGAAGCTGATGAACACATTTTTTCTGATTGTCATGTGGAGCATTTTCCAGGAAAGACCATATGATAGGCCACAAAACAAGTCTTCACTAATTAAAGAAGAAAGAAAGAAAAGAAGTCCTATTAAGTATCTTTCTTGACCATAATGTTTCTTTTTAAATTTCTATTTCAGATAATTGGTTATTGGTAACACTACGGATATTTGTTTTGATTTTGTAACATGAAAATTTGTTGGATTTATTATCTTGAACAGTATTTGGTAGAACATTTGAGGGTTTGTGTATATAAGACTATGTCTTCTGCAATCAATGACAATTTGACTTCTTTCCAGTTAGGATGAACTTTAATCCTCTAAATGATTGCTCTGGCTAGGAATGCTAGTTTTGTGTTGAATAAATGTTGAGATACATGCCCTGTATACCTAATCTGCTCAGAATTTTTATCATGAAGGGTTGTTGCATTTTATCAAATGCCTTTTATTTTTTCTGCATGTAAGAGATGATTAGGTGATTTTTATCTTTCATTTTCTTGATTGGTGTACTGAGTTTATTTATTTGTGTATGTTGAACCATCTTTGCATCTTTTAATGTATGATTGGATTTGGGTTGCTAGTATTTTCTTGAGAATTATTGCTTCTGTTTTCATCAAGAATATTGGCCTATAGATTTCTTCTTTGTTGTACCTTTTTCTGGTTTTTGTATCAGGGTAATGCTGGCCTTATAGAATGAGTTTGGAAGACTTTCCTCCTCTTCTATCTTTTGAAATAATTTAAGAAAAATAGATATTAGTTCTTTAAATATTTGGTAAATTCAGCAGTGAAGCCATCAGTTCTTGGACTTTTCTTTGATCGGAGACTTTTTTATTACTGGTTTGATCTCATTATTCATTATGGGTTTCTTATTCTTCATGATTTATTCTATGTAAGGTGTATATGACCAGTAATTTGTCCATTTCTTACAGGTTTATCAGATTTGTTGGCATATAGGTATTCATAATAATCTCTAATGGTTCTCCGTATGTCTGTGTTTTCAACTATAATGTCACCTTTTCATTTTATTTATTTCGGTTGTGTCTTCATTAATCTAGCTAAAGATTTGTCAATTTTATCTATCTTTTTGAAGAACCAGCTCTTTATTTCATTATTTTTTTGTGTTGCTTTGAGTCTTTTTCATTTATTTTTGCTCTGACTTTTATTACATCTTTCCTTCTACTAATTTGAGTTAAAATTACAAATTCTAATTTTGACTTTTTCCCCATAAATTTTAAATGGATTTCATATTTAAGAATTGTTTTATATTTACAGAAAACTTGCAAATATAGTAGTAAGAGTTCCTGTATACACTGTACCCCATTGTGAATGACTAACATTAGTATGGCACGTTTGTCACAGCTAATGAACCATATTGTTTTATTGTTATTAGCTGAACTTCACACTTTATTGCATTTCATTATTCTCCCCCTAATATCCTTTTAGTATTCCAGAGTACCACATTATATTTACTTTTCATGTTTCCTTATCTCCTCTGGACTATGATATTACTTTACTTTATTTCTGTGACCTTAGTTTTGAGGAGTACTGCTCAGGTGTTTTGTAGAATGTGTCACCAGTTGTCTGAAATTTTCTTACTGTTAGATTGAGGTTATGATATTTTTGAGGGGACAATGACAGGGGTAAATTGGCATTCTTTCCATCTCATATATCCAGGGTATATGCTATCAACATGATATCACTAATGATATTAATCTTGTTCTTCAGCCAAGATAGTACCAGGATTTGGCATTATAAAGTTACCTTCTCCTCAATCCTTTTTTTACTATACTCATTGTAAGCAGGTCATTAAGCAGGGTTCATAGTCAAGGAGGAGGGTGGAGCTAATCTCCTTTTTGTTGAGGGGCGGTATCTACATAAAGTAGTCAGAATTCTTCTGTATGGTAGTGAAAGAACGAACAAGGCTTGTTGTCGGAGCAAATGCCTGTTTATTGAGGAACAGCTCTGCATATTTATAGAGCCAGGGGTGGTTTGACAGTTGGCATGGGATGCTTTTTGATTGGAGGGTAAGGATCAGGTGAGCCAGCAGGGCTAGTCTGATTGGTGGGTAGGATCAGGTGAGCCAGCAGGGCTCTGATTGGTGGGTAAGGATCATGTGAGCCAGCAGGGCTCTGATTGGTGAGTAAAGATCATATGAGCCAGCAGGGCTCACCATTGGACAGCTCTTCTTGGGGGATGGGGAAGTTAGTCTTTGGAGCTGGGGCGACTCCTAACAGGTAGATTTGTCTCTCCTCCTCAACTTATTTATTTATTCATTCATTTATTTAATCATTCATTTATTTAATCATTATTTATGTTGTTAAAGATTAAAAGATTTTCATTTTATTGTTTTTGTTATAATCAAATACTACTTCACTTTCTTCTTCACATTATTCCAAGTTTGGACACGGGGGACACTTTTAGCTGGCTCTGTAGTTGCTGTAGCATACCCCTGTCATTTTGTGCTTGTGCACACAAATATGCATCTGTGCGTTTTTACTTTGTTACTGTCTGGTAATGAATACAAGATACTTCAAGTTAATCTTGGATAGTCTCTGGCACCTTCATAGAATTAATCATTCCCAAGGATACCTAGTTTCTTTTATTGGAGAAGGTGTTAAAACCCCAAATCTGGACATTGGGTGTGCTCATTGCTACTGAGATATCAATGCTTCCAGGTCCTTTACACAGAGTTAAGAAATATATGCATGCATGCATACATATCTGTGTACACACATATATCTAAAATTATATGTCTTTAATTATTTCTATATTTATAATATTTCTCTCTGTATTCATATTAAGCTAAACATGAGTTCATTATAATATTTCCAACTTTGATCTAGTCCACATGATTCATTATAGCCTTCTTTCCATGTTGTTCTGTAATTTTATTCTCCAACAGTAAGAAACCCAGCTCTACCACCCAGTATCCATTGCTAATGTGTTTAATCCAAGTATAGATGGCCAGCAGTTTCAGAATTGTGAACCTACCTCTATAAGAAAACACTTGACTGGCTAGAGGAGAGTGGTTTTGCCCTTTGTCTTATAGATGGAAGTCATTTCCTAAGTAGCATCTTTCCTGCCCCCACTCCCTTTATTAGGTGCCATGCATTTGAAATACAGTTAGATACATTTTGTCTCCATCTGCATTCTGTTTTAGGATTAATCCTTGGGTTTTTAAAAAATTAAGATTTGCTGTTTGGGCTCATAAATTCCACCACTGGGTTTTGACAAGTGCATAGTGGCATGAATCAACCATTATAGAAGAATTTTACTGTTCTAAAGATCTTTGAGTTTCTCCTAGTCAGCTCTCCTCCTGCATACATCTCTGGTATCCACCAAATCTGTTATCTTTCCCTATATTTCTGCCTCTTACGGAAGGCCATGTAAATGCAATATGAAGCCTTTTGGATGGCTTTTTTTCACTTAGCAATATACATGTTGGAATCATTGATGTTGTGTGAATCAATAACTTATTACTTTCTCTCACTGACTAGTATTTCATAGTATGTGTGTCCCACAGTTTGTTTACCCAATTAAATGTTAAAGGATAGCTTTTTTTTTTTTTTTTAGATTTTAAAATTAGGAATGAAGTATGAATAACTTATTTGTGTGCATTTCTGTGTGGATATTGCATCTACTTTTAAAATTAAAATTTATCTATATTATCATCTAATTTTGATATCTAGTACATATTAGCTTTGTAAAATTATTAGTGTAGTTTCACCTTCACTATTCTTAAAAGAAACTTTTTAAAAATTGTATTATTGATTTTATGAAAATTTAGTAGAATGCATCTAAAAAACCATCTATAATTATGAATTTGGGGGAAGTACTGGGGATTGCAAATTATGAATTTTCTGAGTAGGGAAAGATTTGGGTTGCCATTTCATTTTGTGAAACGTTATTTATCCATCCAAATTTTTGAATTTCTCATGTTCTAATTTTTGCACTCTGTATTTTTCTAGAAACATCTCAATTTTATATTGGCTTTCTAAAGTATGCTTGTTTCATAAAAATCTCTATTATATTTGTGTTTATTTCTCTGTTTCCTGTGTGTGTGTGTGTGTGTGTGTGTGTATTTGCTTCTAAGTTTATGTATGTCTTTGCTACAGATTTATCTGTATTGGTGTTGATCTTTTTAAGAAGATTATGACTTATGGTTATTTTTTTCCTTTTTCACCTATTTTTGCTCTTTGTTATATCTTTATTTGGGGGGGGGTTATTCTGATATTGTTTTTCTAGTTTTTTAAATAAAATGCTTGTTTCATTTGCCTTCAGTTTTTCTTATTTTTAAATAAATATAGCCTTAGATAAAACTTTGCTTCAAAATACTGCTATAGCTGTATCTTATAAATTTTGTCATGTGGTTCTTTTTACTTTATGGTCTAAAATTAATAATTTTCCTTCTGAATTAATTTTAATTTGTACCAGTTTGGGTAACAGTTAAAATAATTATACTAAGTAATGAATTATTAGATATATTGGATATTATTAGCAATGTTATTTTAATTATTAGAAATGGGATTTAAAAATTATTCTTTTCCAATTTCTTTATGATATCATAGTATAGCTATTAGAGGACATAGTTCAAATAATGCTGATTCTGCATCTTTGTTGTGAGTTCATTGTGTGGCTGAATTTTATGAATGTTCCAAGCATGCCTGAAAAAAAAAAAAAAACATGAAATCTTTATTTAGTTTTAAGTTTTCTTGATGCATTAGTTAATCAAGTGGTTCAAATTATCTGTAATTTTGGTTTACCTGATATCTCAGTTTTTATAATAAAGAACAGTTATATTTGCAACTAAAACTTTAATTCTGTCTGCCTGTTTTCATGTAAATTGTTATTTTTATATTTTATTAATATTTTATCCCATGCTATTATATGCATACCTACTTGTGATTCCTACTCTCTAAATTGCTTTTATACCTCATGATTTTTTTTTGTCTCATAAGAAAGTTGATGCTGTAGTGTTCTGTTGTTCAGAATTTGCTTGGCATATATTATTCATCTGTTTATTTTTAATCATTTGGTTGCTTTTTTTATTTAAATATATCTCTTAAATTCAACATCAGTCGATTTTTAAAACTGTTCTGAGAATATCTTTGGGGTAGTTAAGCTGCTTTAATTATTATAACTAATAGAGTGAATTATACTATATTATTTATATTTATTCTTTGGCATAATGTTTTTTATTTCTCTCTTTCCTCCTTGCCTCTTCCTCATCCTTTATTAAAATTTTCTTTATATGATCATATTTTACTTCTTGGGTTTAAATGTAGGTAATGTTCACTTTCATATATAAATGATAATTCCACTAGATATGCAATTTATTTCAAGGAAAAGTCCTTCCAGATAAAAAAAAATGTTGTATCACTTTTTTTTTATTATGGTCACTGTAGTCATTGAAAAATTTGATATTAATTTGACTATTCTATCTTAGGCAAATGCCTTAATTTTCTGGGCTTATTGTTTTTAATTATTTGAAAAAAATGTTTTATTTTTGAGAAGTGAGTGTTTTGAAAATGCTTTTTAAATATATCTAAAACATTAAAACAGCTTGTCTTGTGCTGACCTATATGATCTCTCTTCAAATGTAATGTCACATATCTTATCATTATGGCAAATTATTAGTTCTCTAAATATTTTTCCCCGGCTTTTATTTATTTTTTTACTGGGACTAATATTAAATATGGACATTTCTACATCTCTCTTTCTGTATTACTTTTTATTTATTGCTCTCATTTTAACTTTTTTAATATCTTCTATAAAGAGTTTTGACTGAATCTTTGGCCCACAAAATCACTTTGGCTCTACCTTCTGTTATTCAGCCTATCCATCAAGCTTCTTAATATAGCAATTATGGTTTTTATTCCCAATAAATCCAACTAATTAATTTTTATACGGACTTCTTCCTGATTTGTTCTTGCATTATGTTCTCTGTGCTCTCTCTCCCTTTCTCTCTGTAAATATTTAATTATACTTAAAAAATTAATGTTCTGTTTGCTTTACTCACTGTGCTACCACTGCTCCATGTTGTTCAGTTTTTTAGTATCCCTTTCTTTTCACTTATCTTTTTGAATGTCTCATTATATTCTTTGGATTGTTCTGTTACTTTGATTACTGATGTGTACCAAGAAGAAGGCTGATGTTTGGACCCCTCTCTATGATCTCAAATAACCCATTTTGGAGGTATTAGGGAGAGTCCCTGGGGTTGCACTCCAGGCTTAATTGATCCATGTTTTCATCTTTGTTCTTCCTTGTCTCGAAACCTTTTCTCTTAGGAAATCTTCGAAGTACTGTGCCTTTCTGAAGGTGGCCCTTTGTTGTTTTGCCTCACCCAAGGATGAGTCATGGAAGGGAGATGAAGATATAATAAGATATAATATAATATAATAAGGATCTTGGATTTGAGAAAGTAAAACAGAGAGGGTACACTCGTAGGTCAGCTTGATCAGAGCTCCAGTAGCAATGGCAGGTGGACCAGACCAGACCTGTGGTTTGCCTTTTGCAATGCCTACTGACCAAAGCCTGATTCTTTGGTCTCTCATGGGAGTTTGTGAATACTATTTTATCTAGTATCTATCTATCTGTCTGTCTATCTCTCTCTCTATCTATCCATCTATCCATTCAGCTAGCTACTTTAAGAGACCCAGACAATTTATCTTTTGCTAGTCCCACGAATCCTGGCTAGAACACTAGGTGCTATAATCTTTTAAAATATATTAGCTTTAGAAATTAAATAGAGCATTCACTCCATGGGTTGTCAATTCAAAGAAATGTTTTACATACAACAAAAGCTTAAAATGTAATATTTGTTATATTGTAAGAGAATCTTTAATTTGTTATGTTATAAGAGAAGAAAAACAACCGAGGTTGTGAATATCATGCTGGCAAATGACTATTTTGAGTAAGATTTGAAAAACATATTGGAATTGATATTTTAGGGACAAATGTTACTTTGAAAACAGGTGTCATACACCATCCGTCCCCCTAGTGAGTACAATTACTTGGTTTCCAGTGGAGACTCTGCTTCCAAAGCAAAAGGAGAAATACAAAAATACATTTCAAAGAGCTTAGCTGTTTATTTTATTTATTTATCTCTTGGTCGTCTTTCCTAATCACAGAGAAACCCCTGTCTGATTAATGAACAGTTTCTGGCTCTGTTTCAGAATCTGGCTGCAGTACATTTGCTATTTGATATCTGAGATATGTACAACATGTTCACAGTGAATTCTCCAACTGAAAACAGTAGAGTTCAAATAAAGTCAATTAATTCACAGAGTGAATGGATGGAAGCCCAGAATCGCATGTCTTGTGGAGGCCTTTTTGTTTCACTTGCCAAAAGATATCTGTTTATAAATGCAGTAAACATAACTAGTTGAGACTTATGGCAGCTACAACCTGATGCTGTTTCCTCCCTGTGTTATGGCTGATCTGAGATAATTGAGTTATATTTTACATACATTTCAAACATGCTCTCTTTGATCCCCTCCCCTGCAATGCAGTTATATTCTTTCTGCTCTGACGGGAAGACCTTTTCCCCTTCCTCCTTTCCTCTCATTCTTTCCCTCACTTCCAACTCCCTCCTATTTCCTCCTCTGTGTTCCTTTTCTTTTCCTCCAAGATTTTCTTCCAGTTCTCTTAATTTCTATGTTTTTTTTCTTTATTATATTTGTTTCCACTTTTCTTCTTTATTTTCCTCCTTTTTCTTCTTTCTTTTCTCTCCAGCCCTCCTCTACTGGGGTGTTTGGGATTTTTCTATGTTGGTTTCCTCCTTCTTGCTCCAGTTTCATGCTGTGTGTGAACCCTGGCCTGACTCTTAGCCTGTCTGGCTAGTGACTGGACAGCTCTCTTTGGGACTCAGTATTTATTTGGATGCTGTCCTGATACAAATAAAATAGCAAACCTGGATCATATTTTGACAGGCCCAGTAATCGTGATTCTGAAGAAGTATTTACTTTGACTTTTAAGGATAGCAACCTCCCTGGAATTCCTGGCTAGTCCTTCCCATGATATTACATGGCATTGATCCTTTCTTAAATACTGTGGCCAGGCTCCATCAAACTTGGCTACGACCTCTTGGACACTTTATATTGAACCATGGGATGCTTTCTGCAGGAACCAGCAAACAGGAGTGTCAGCAGCCTAGTGTGTCAGTAGAACCCAGTGTCCTCCTTTACCTAGGGATCTTATTTCTATCCCTCCCAGCCCTGCACATTTCTTCTTTATTTCCCCTTCCTCAAAAATTAGCAAGAATTTAAAGCAGGAAAACTAATTCCTCTCCTTGCTGGAAATACTATTTTCTTCTGACATTTTTTTTTCTTCAATATCTATTTTTCCTCTAACTCGTTATCCTTTTTTCTTCTTAGTGTCCCTTGCCAATATCACATTTCTGCTGGACCTTTAAATATTAGTTCACATGTTGGTACCCTTTTCTCACTCACATCCATTCTTACTGCTTCTCCAGCCATTGCATGGCTAGTTGTGCCTAATGATTTTTTGTCAGTTCTTCTGGTTCCATTCATTCTGGGCATTTAATGTTAACGGACCTGAATTCCCAGATTATAAAATTAACATTTTCCTCAGTGCCATTGTGAGCTTTCGATGATGACATAGCATTTCCAAATTTCCATGTGAAGCACAAACTGCTCAATAATAATGTCTAACATTTACTAAGAGAAGCTGAATTTCAGGGACTCCTTTAAGCATTTTGTATGCCTCTTTCAATGAATGAGCGCAGTGTCCCTATTGTCAGAAATTACTGTTGTCTCTTTTTTTTTTTTTTGATGAGGCTAAAAAGCAATATGTTAATCTCAGGACTCATTTGCAGGATAAAGAAACTGAGTTTTCCTGATTTAGGAAAAAAAAGAACTTATTAAAATAATGTCAGTTTGATTAGTGAGTCAGATTCAGAGGTTACTGAACAAAAACTCCACCCAAAATCCACCCCAGAAAACTGATTAAAAATTAATAAGTGGACTTTGGTGCTGTTACCATTGAGCTAGTGATTATAGTGGACATTGGCAGCTGACATTATTATGGTGCTATCTTGCGATGATAATCTCTAAAGGGATGCAGTCTCTGTGACCCTGCTTCTTTGGGTTATGAGTGTTCAGTTGAGAGCCCATGGTGGATGCTGATAATTTGCAGATTCAAGTGACCAAGTCCAGTCCACTGTAGAGGCTCAAAAGCAGCATCTGGATTCTTTAACTTCTGTGCTGAGAGTTGGGCTCTGTCCCCATCAATATTTATAAGATAGAGAATACTCTAAACATAGGAATGGGGTTAGATAATAGGTAATTAAAAAGAGTGTCAAATGTCCATTACAAGCAACTTGGCTAAAGTCACAATGCTGAGAGTTGTCCAGGGAGGGTTTGATAAGACTCAGGAATTTACTGTTGTATCACGCTGCCTCCTATACTAGAAATGTCAGCTAGAAGAGAAAAAAAATTTATGCCAAATCATGCATCCTAAAACTCCAAATGTCGGAAGCTTCCCTAATGGTGACTTTGACTAGAATGCTTTATAGAATTCTCACTCCACCCACTTCAGACAAGCTGTCTTCACAAACCCCAAATTTGGATAATTACGTCACTGCACATTGGTATGGTGCTACCTGACTTTTACCCCTATTTTCTGATCTTGGCATCTGAGTTTCTGATCTGGCATCTCTCTCCTAGATTTCAGAATTTTGGCTGCATATTTCCTTTGGCTCATGCTACTGTTTCCTGGTAGATAACATTCTCCTTTGTTAGTACATGTGCTTGTTAAACAAACATATAGTCCTCTCTTATCTCTCAGGAGCTTCCCCATATATTAGCTCATTTAATCCTTATAACAAATCTATAGAGGGCATTAGTATTGCCGTGATTCTGATAAAGACACTAAGCTTCAGAGAGATTAAATAGTTTACACCAGTTACTACACCTTATACATAGAAGCTCTTGGATGTAAACCAGCGTCGTCTGACTTGAGTGTGTTCTCAGTCCAACACGTCCTTTCGCCTTTCTCCTACTCACTCTTTTTCACTGTTCACAGCTAAGGGAGTTACTCAGTGCTCAGAGGGCTTTCTTTGACCCCATTCCCTTCACTCATCACAAGGCATCTTACTGCTTTTAACCCTTTACATTCTAGCACCATCTCAGATTGGAAAGTTGAACATCTATTTTTTTTAACCTTCATTCTGGATAGCAACTGATTAGATTTACATTTTTTCAGAAAATGAACTTTAGTATTATTATTATTATTAGTAGTAGTAGTAGTAGTAGTAGTAGTAATAGAACCAGGAATTGAATCCAGGAGTGCTTAACACTGAGTCACATTCAGCCATTTTACTTTTCATTTTGAGACAGGGTCTCCATAAGTTGCTTAGAGCCTCACTAGTTGCTGAGACTGGTCTCAAACTTGCCATCCTCCTTACTCAGCTTCCTGAGTTACTGGAATTACAAGTATACACCACTGCATCCAGCATCCAGAAGCTAAATTTTGAGTGTAAAGTATGTTACCAAAAGTGTCAATTCATTTATTTTCATACTATTAGTAATTTGTAGGCTAATCAGAAAAAAAGCATATATCAAATACTTACTGTGCCATAGATAAAGTTGCATTTTTCCCCAGTGTACAAAATATTTTGTTGTGTTTATTATCTCTACTTTAAGATAAAAATGAGGCTCAAAAAAGTGATGTCTATGCCTAAGGCTGCACCGCCAGCAAGTAACAGTGCTAGTTTTCTCTTAAAATGTTTTCCCACAGCATATGGACTAAAACACAAAGGTAAGGAAGCAGGAATATGTGCCAGGCTCAAAATAATTGAGAAAGCCACCCAGGAATACAATACTTGCCTCAGAATGAGGCTTAATCAGAATGGAAGAGAGTAACTACCATCCCATACCACCAGGCTAAAAGCACTGGGTAACAAATGGTATGTGGGAGAGAGCTCCTATGGCATGCCGTGTGAAGAGAAAATAAAATTATAACAGTAGAATAGACAATGGAAAATAAACCTTCCAGATCAATCCACCCTAAAGCAAGCAGGATCACAAACAAACAAACCACAACAGCAAAAACAAAACCCAGTAATTACCCTAAAAGAAAACACCTTGGTGTATCATATCCATGCATGTATGATTATATTCAAATAAACCCCTATATTATATATAACTATAATGCACTAATGAAAACATAAAGAGACTGGGTAAAACAAAGGAACATGAGAGAATCTTGAAGTAAACCAAAGAAAGTAATTGCATTACCTAAGGAGAAATAAAAAAAAAAAATACTGCAGACTCCTGAGAAATCATATTGCTGTGGTGTGGATAAGCATTGTCCAAAGACCCATGTGTCAAAGGGCTTGGGCCCCAGGGTGGTGCTGTTGGGCGTAGGTGAAAACTAGGAGTCCAGGCCTAGTGGCAGGTCCCTCTGCTATGGGGCCATTCCCTTAAATGGGATTTCAGGACTCTTGTCTCTTCCTCTAGGTTTTCTGGCTGATGAAGTGAGAAGTTTGCTGCTCCTGGAAGGCTGGCCTACATTATCAGAGGCCCAAAGATCATAGGGCCACTCAATAATGGACCCAAACCTCCAAAACCATGAGCCTGAATCACCCTTTCTCTTTATATGTTAATTGCCACAGGTATTTTTCTGTGATAATGAAAAGATGAATAAAGCACATTTACATCAGAAGATAAGTGCTTAAAGTGCTGAAAGAAAATACAAGGAAGACTTCTATTACCAGACTTGATGGAGGAGCTTGGAAGAGATTATACCCCTTTGCTGAAAAAAATTAGGGAACTGGACAAAATACTGATGGTCCTTGACTTACAGTGGTTTGATTTAGGATGTTTTTACCTTATGATGGTGTGAAAGCACATCCAGGCAATCATTCTGATGTTTTATTTTCAGTGTAGTAGTAATAAAAATATCGTATATGAGATATTTGACTTTATTATAAAGTAGCCTTTGTGTTAGATTATTTTGTCCAATTTAGGCTAATGTAAGTGTTCTATTCTTGAGAACATTTAAGGTATGCTTGGCTCAGCCATGATGTTCAATAGGCTAGGTGCATGAAATGCATTTTTGATTTATAATATTTTCAACTTACAGTGAGTTTATTGAAATGTACCCCATAAGTTGAGGAGGATCTGTTTATGAAATAATTTTTCACATGCTGGGCAACAAATACTATAGAATAGGAATTTGTTAGAAGTGGGGGAAATATGATCTATGAATGTCCTAGAGGAACTTTCTGAACTTCAGTGCAGGGAGGGAAATCTCACATAGAGCATGACATTCTCCATGTGAGTTAGGAAAACAGGACTCAGATAGAGGTAGCAAACATTTTATAGTCACATTATGGGATGGAGGAGAGCTATGAACAGAAAAGTTTCAGAAATGTGCATGCGGGTACCTTGAATACTTAGCTGAAATCTAATCTATTTAGGCACACAGTGATATTTCACAAGGTTGATCAAGAGCTTGCACTGGAGAGGGAGATGTCAGAATAATGTTTGAATAAAATGGACAGATTGCATTGAATACACAAAAAAATCAGTAGAGGCTTATGCCTTAGAAGGTTAATAGAATAATAGCAACAGCAGGGGATACACTCATCCTGCTAATTTTTAGAAACAAAACTTGAAAAGAGCAAAAGGATCTTCAATAACTTTACTGTTGGCTCAAACAAATTTCAAACTTAAGATAACACCAAAATTCAAATATTCAATAATCCAGAATCCAATAAAAATATTCTAGACATGAAAAAAACTGAAAGTGTTGACTTATAATTGGAAGAAACTTTTGTAAATAGAACAAGAAATGTCAGACAAGAACTGTACCTTTTATTATTAATTTATTAAATATTAAAAATACACTCAAGGACTTAAAGGAAATCATAACAACCACAAAGAAATGGATGATAGACATAAAAAAGAAAAGAATTAATTTCAAGAGATGAAAAACACAATATCTGAGATGGAAAACAATTTACTAGGTGGAATTAAGAAGCAGATTAGAAAATGCAGATCGGTGTACTTGAAATATCCTAACAAATCTCCAGTGAGAAAAAAAGGCTTAAAAATGAACAGAGACCTGCTTCTACTGCTTATCAAGATGGAATAACAGGGAGTAGATTTGGTGTTCCACTAAATAAGTAGCTAAATATCTAAGAAACAACAGTGGCAACAACAACAAATAAGAAAACCCCAAATAAAAGAGATTTTCAAAATAGATAAGACACAAATGAACAGAGTCCTAAAATTTTCCCATATTAATGTCTTGAGAGAAATCCACAGAGACTGTTGGATCCTTTGAGTAGAGACGATGGAACCCAAGACACCTAGAGTTTGCAGATGCATTTGAACTGAAAGTGAACTACAGAGATATATAGAAAATTCCCCCTCAGTATTTGACAGAGGAATCAGCGAAAGGTTATAGGGAGTTTATTTCAGAATAAGGAAGGAACCCCAGAAAGGACAGAGGGAATAGTGCCTTGTTTTCACAGAGGGCTGGGAACAGTTGCTGTTTCTGCCACTTGGCCTGAAAAATTTCACCATTCATTGGGATTTAGAAAGAATATCCAGAGAATTTGCCTTAGTAATGGGGAATAAAATAGCCCTAGGTTGACCACTACTCTGATTATACCTAACAAATCTTAAAAGCAAAATCTGAAAGAAATAAACCTTCCAGTTAATTTCATCCAAGAAGAAAATCCATAAATATTGACTGGAATACAAAAAAATGAGGCATTAAACAAAATAAAATTCAGAATGTTGAGCATTAATTAAAAAACAGGTATATACAAAAAACAAGAAAAATATGATCTATGATGAAGTAGATAATTGGTCTCCTGATATTGACCCAGAGCTAACAAAGATGCGGTGTTAGCAGGAAAGCACATCAAAGCAGCTATAACCCTATTCCATATGTTCAAAATGGTTAGTGGAAACATGGAAAATAGAAAAAGATGAAAGGTTTTAAAGATGAAACTTCTAAAGATGAAAACTATCAATGAGTGAGAGTGAGATGAAAAACATAGTTGATGGTAATAACAGTAAATTAGACATTATGGGAGAATTCGTGAACTTGAAGGTGTAGCAATAGAAACTATCAAAAATAAAACAGAAAAAATAGTTTTTAAAAGTGAAAAAAATAATATGGTGTGGAACAACTTCAGGACCCACATAGATACAATTGGGTCACTGAGGACAAAGAGAAGGGAAGATACATCACCAAAATTGTTCCAATTTAATCAGTGTTATAAACAAAGTCAAGATCAGTGGATTTCAGATGCAAATCACATGAAGAAAACCACACCAAGGAATATAATCAAATTTTTCCAAACCAGTGATAAAGAGAAAAAAATTTAAAGCAAATTAGATTAAAAAGAGAAGTCTAGAGGAACAAAGTTAAAGATGACAGTGAATTATCAGAAATGCCATAAGAAGGCTAGAATTGTGGCTCAGTGGTAGAGCACTTGCCTAGCATGTGTGAGACATTGGGTTTGATTCTCAGCACCACATAAAAATAAATAAAATAAATATCCATTGACAATTAAACAATATTAAAAAAAAAGAAATAAACCTGTTTTAAAAAAATTCCAATACATATAAATGCCATAAGAAAACAGTAGAACACCATCTTAACAATTTGGAAAGAAATCAACCATTACCAGAATGATCTAAATTCAACTCAATACCAACCAAACTATATGTAGAGTTTTGAAAATATAGAAATTGATGATATGACTCTAACATTTATGGAAAGAGGAAAAAGGCTAGAATAGACAAAATAATTTTTAAAAAGAACAAAGTTGGAGTATTTACACTTCTTGTTTCAAGACTTACTATAAAGCTACAGTAATCTAGACCATGGGGTATTAGAGCGAGGAGAACAAATATATCAAGGAAACACAAGAGAGTTCAGAAATAGACTTGCCCTTAATAGCCAACTAATTTTCAACAAAAGTTCTAAAGCTATCCAGTGGGGAAATGATAGTTATTTTCACAGATCATGTTAGAGGATCTAGTCAGTCACACTGTGGGGCGGGGGACACTTTGACAGTTACCTCATACAATGCAGAAAGATAAACTCAGAGTAGGTCATAGACCTAAATGTACTTGTTAAAAATTGAAAACTTCTAGAAGAAATCATAGGAGAAAATCTTTGCAAATTTGAGATAAGAAAAGATTTCTTAAACAGGAGTCAAAAAATTTAAAACTCTGAATGCATAAAAAGATAAATTAGGCTTTATCAAAATTAAAAAAAAAACCCAGCTTTTTGAAGACACTGTTAAGAATACAAAGAAGCAGCAGAAAATTGGGAAGAATGTTAATACTACATACGTCTGGTAAAGGACTGATAATGCGCAATATATAATGATGTTCTACAACTCAGTAAGAAAAAAAGACTGCAGAGACAAGTGTGGAGAAGGATTTGAAAGAGATTATCTTATGCACAGCTCTTGACTGTGTAAAATGTCATAACCAGGGCAGGGGTGACGGGATTAAGTGGCCTGGGTACATGCTGACCTACTATCCAAGATAAAATTATGTAAAATAAAGCTCCTTGGCCATTGATGAGTCTCTGATTCAGCAGGCATGAAGCTACGTTTCTAGCTTTCCTTTCTTAAGAGATACCCTAAATACGTGCAGGCAACCAAAGCAGGAATAAGAAATTACCTTTATACAGAAACTCTCAGAATTGCTCAACCATTGAAGTTTAGCTTAGCAAATTTAACAATCGTGTGAAAAATGTTCTGTGGGTATTTGGATAATTGAAGGATGTAGGAATCTTGGTTCTAAGTCTGATTTTAAAGAACTCCTAGTTCAGTAGGGACAACAGATCCCAGCCAGGATTTCAACACACTCCCATATATACTAAACCCAGAGATGTGGTGAAGGCAAAATCTCCTAACTTATACTGGTGAGGAAAATTAAAATGTAATAAAGAATAAAATAAAAATTTCCAGACGTTGTGCCTGAATGCTGAGTTGGAGTCTGCTTGAAGGAAATGGGAAGGGTGCCCCATGGCAGACATCTGCATGTGGGGAGGGAGTAGTCAGGGCCTGGAAGATAACTGAAGAAGCAGTTAATTCACACTATCACTGTCAGAGCCTCTGCACTTCTCATCTTGACTTCACAAGAACCCTAGGGTTTTGAGAGATATTTATAGGTGTTGTTTTTCAAAGTAAAATGATATCCAAACACAGGTAGCAAACACAAATTTAAACCAAATTTTAAAATTTTAATTATAGGCTTTTTCTGAGCATTTGATATATCAATATGAATTGTTATTTTTGAAGATGGATACAAATACAGTGTGCAATAATTTCTAGGCTTATCTGACCACAGAACTGCATGTGTGTGTGTGTGTGTGTGTGTGTGTGTGTGTGTATGTATGTGAAAACTCTACAAACATCTCAACTATGTTTCTTGGGAACCATATAAGACACATTGTACCCCATTCATTCCTTAACTTTGCTGTTGGTATCTGCCCGGTGTATTTAAAACATATGTTCATGGTCAACTTTTCTTGGTTCTCTTTCTTACTCTTTCTTAAATGATCAGAATCTCACACTGAATTGGTTTGGGACCTCTTACAGGAGAAAATCAATCATTTCCCCATCATACTGCAGCAGTCACAATCCAGCCAGGATCAGATTAGTCATTCCAGTGCCACTGCCTCCCCAGGGCCAGGTCAGAGCCTTGGGTCATTCCAAGCAGACCATCCACCAGTGGAGGTGGAGTTCTGTCTCCTGAGGGCTCAGTCAACTCCCCTGCTCAAAGCCTCACAGTCAACTCATGGAGCACCTGTTCCCTTTCTCTACTGCACCTCACAGCTTCCCTGGAAAGGAACCTGGGTACCTAGCACTTCACATGGGACTCTGACATTTGTCCTCTTCCAGCTCCGAAGCCTTCTTTGAGGAGCTGAGAAAACTGAATGCCCACATTAGCCTAAGGTTTCTGAAGGTCTGTGTGGTTTACTTCTTTCCAGGCAGAGGCTCACTCTCTTGTTAGCAGATGAAGAAGGGAAGTTTAGAGAGGCTAATGATTTGTCCAAAGTGTCAGACTCAGATTAAGATGGCCTGGAAGCCTGGCTCTTACGTCCTGCCCTCTTTTGTTTCTTGGTGCTTAACATGCAAGGCCAGCTAAGAGCCCTCCTCCCTCTTATCATTTGAATGCCTCACAGTGTAAGTAGTTCAGACTGTTTTTTTACTTTCATCCCCCCCCCCCCTTTTAAACAGGATAATCTCCAAGAAATTCCCTTGAGGCGGCCTCCAAACATCCTCGATCCAGATTCTTGTAAGTGAAGAAACCTTTTGAGATTTGGTAACTATTTTCAGCACCACATTAAGATGTGCCCTCTAAATTTTGTGTGAGATTAAGGTTCCCAAGGGTACATTTCAAACATTGTTACAGCACTTCTCGGCCAACATTTCTCTACAGTATCTGCTTATAGTGCCTACCTACTGCTTCTCAGATATCCCAAGATTAACCCAAATCATTGCCTTATTGGAGGTCTATTAATATTATCCACTTGATAAAAATCATGCCTGCCAGCACCTTAGCAAGTTGTCATAACTCAGTTTATTATTATTGCCTATAATAATAATAATCATTTCTGATGGCATAAATGAACACATTCTTTATGTACTCTTAGGTCAGAGACTTCTGCTATTAATCAGATTCCTCTGAGTATTTCATATCTAGTTTTGATCCTTGTGATATATCCTAAGGAAAAAAACATGTACTTCTAATTTGATCATGAAGGTTACTGTTTGAATAGGTTTTTTTTTGGGGGGGTGGGGGGGACTTTAGGCATTTGGTTTATTTAAATTGACTCAGAAAGTATAAACCTGACTTCCTGACATTCTGGAGACTTCAAGAGTCAATGGCTTCTGGCAATGAGCCACACAGGCTTCCATTTGGCTTTAAGTCAGCTCCAACACACCAGTTTTATAGAATTTTGTGTATGTCATATGTCAATAAAAAATATTCTAACACAAAGCCAGAAAGCCTGTGATTGTAATTAGCTACTGAATAAACTTTCTCATTAACATTATTTTCCAAACTGTTGTAGTTTTCTTATAGATCCTTTTTGCTTGATTGTTTTATTTATCTATTTATTTATTTATTTATTTTTAATTTTTTTTTTTGCAATCATACAGGCTTCTGTCTGTGGGGTACCTTCTTTGCATCAGATAATTTGAATATTTTTATCCTCATATCATAGCTATAAGGCAAGTATTATCAACTCCATTTTACAGATGAAGAAACTGTGGTCAGAACAATAAATGGCTTGCTCTTTAACTGCTACTAAATGATGCAGCAAATATTTAAACTAATATTCATCATGTACACACAATAAAATTAATTTAGTGTAATTTGAGCATTATCTATACTCTAGTCACTGCTCTATGAAGTTGAACCATATGAAATTGCTGATATTTCATCTATAAAATAGCAATTTCATATGGTGTAATCTAAATTTGTCTCCTTTGATTCTAGGGAGAGCCTTGGGATGCAGCTGTTGTTAATGTCATTTCTACAGAAGAGGAAACTAAAGTTCAGCAAGATAAAATTATGTGCACAGTCCATAAGTGGTGTTGCTCTCTTCCTCCCTCCAGGGAACTCTTTACTATGAAGTGGTGACCAGGATGAAGTGATGACACTTCAATTGTCCCCAGTGGTGGCAATTCTGAGTTTGTTAGTTCATTCGCTTCATTCAGTATATTAAGCACAGACCATGTACCTGAGTCACACGTATTCCACCTGAGAGAAACCGTAAACAATAAAATGGACATCAAGCTAGTTAGTTCAGATTTGGGTTTTTTAAAGAAATAAGAAAGCAAAACCATCTGAAATAAATGACTATGTATGTACATCTTGAAAATTCAGAGGATGTGTGTTGTTACTGGAGCAATGTGTAACCTTTTAAAGTGTTGATTTCTAATGTAACTATACCCTTTGGATAACACAGATATTTGTTAAGGAGTCACATTCATTGTGCTCTCTGCCTGGGATGCTCAGTTCCTAACCATTTGATCTTTTAAGTCTTCTCTCAGTGGTCACTCTTTCTCTGTAAAAACCCTACAGTTTTTATTCACTTGAAAATGAACTGCCTATCATTTGGGCCTTTACTGCAATTTGTTTTAATTTTGATAATATCATAAGTCCTAAATTTTGTTTATTTTTTTCTCCATACATCCAGCATTTACTATATATCTGTAAAGTTCTAGTCAGGGTTAGGGGTCCTGAGGATATAGAGATTAAAAAAAAATCAGTTCCCACTATCAGGGGCTTATTTATGGAGACAGTTAAGTAAACAAACCTATCAACACAACTATAGTTAATTTTCATTTCAGCCCCACACATTTGAAAAATGTATTAACTATCATTAGTAACAGCTCATGATGGCTGTAATTATAGTGAATGGCTGGGAAATGGGAAGGGAAGTGGGGGTTGGGGAGAAGAGAAGACGTTTTCTTCCTTTGCTCCAGAATATAAACAGGAAACTTGTGATCATGTTTCTCTAGTCCAGTCCAGCCTCCTGAACTGAGGATCAGCAATGACAGGTTACACAATGATATTGCCTCAGAGAGAGAGAAAGCATAATCGTCCCATCTTTGGTGTGCCTATGATGGAAGCAGGGGAGATTTCTGGGAAATGACTTTTATTCATTCACTACACTTGTAGCAGAGGTAAGGGCAGTCAGCCAAAGGGGGAGAGCTGCACCTAGAAAGGCCCGGAGGTAAGAGTGTATGTGTGTGTGTGTGTGTGTGTGTGTGTGGTGTAAGAATAAGAACTCAAATAGGGCTACTTTGGAGAGCAAAGTGGTGGTGGAAAGAATTGAGTGATCAAGAGCAAGCAGTGAAATAATAGCATTTTAAAAAGTCACACTTGATGGTTTGGAGAACAGGGAACTCATATCTTCTATCCACCCTAAGACTGTGGTCTGCCTGAGGGCAGAGATTTCAATCCGTTCACATCCCCATGTGCTGGTCTCCTTAACAACTCTGGATACCCTAGCGTGGCTCTGCATTATAGCGACACCTCTGATACCACCTCTCTCTCATTGTGGGTAAGCCAACTTGCAGGGCAGTGCACTTCAGAATGTTTCACATCTTGAAGGAGACAGTGAAGAGAGAGGCACCGTGGTAAAGAGAAGGGGTCTATTTGAAAGAAATAAAGAGGCTCCCATCCATTATCACGGTGACACTAAAATAAGCATTCCTTCTCTGAATAATATTTGTTCCTGTTTACTTTCTTCCTTGTGGCACCGAGCTGGGCAGCATTTGCCATTTAGGCATAATTACTATTTTATTCTTATTTTTTTTTCACAGTTAAGTGGAGCATTTGAGCACAGCTGAATTGCTGGGAGCCTTGGTGGAAGAAATCTATTAGTGAGATAGCTTGAAACAATACACAAAAGGCCACTGCGTGTGGTCTGCTCTCCACGCTTTCAACTTCCTTATGTGGAACAATAAATCTCCAAGTCAGCTAGAACGAGAGACTCCCATCCAAAGAGAGCCGCATTCGTATCTTTTATTCATTGGCAGGAACATTAGCTGTAGGAGGTATTCAAATCACACTTTTATTTAAACAAACACAGCTGGATCGCAGCCTCTTAATATAGCAATTCTCTAATGAAAAATAACAACATAGTATTTATCTCTTTTCTTTTGTGTGACTCTCAATTTGCTAAAATTAGGCAGACTTCAATCCCATACAAAATTGGCATGTTTTCATGACCAGAGCTCATCGCAACTAACTGCAAAATTATAATGGGGATGTAATTATAGGAGGGCATGTGAAATACACATCCTTTTGCTGCTGTAAGCTATATGGGGTTATACAATTATGTTGTAATAACATCATTTATCTTAAAGGAGTCAGACAGCTGACTTCATTTATTTAACTTGAGCACTCCAATTATGTGCTGTGTCAGTTTAACATAAATGTCTTGCCCAAAGAACACGGTGTAATAATAACAGTAATAGCAATAATAATAATAGCACACATTTGTATAGGGCTTTACTGAGCACAAAGCTTTCTCTCAATTGTGAACTTCCTGGAGTCTCCTCACAGCTCTGCAAGGCAGGCATCTATGCCTGCAATTCTATCTACCCCATTTTATTGATGAAAAAACTGAGGTCTGGGGAAGTAGTGACATTGTCAAGATGGCACACATATAAGTAGTAAGATGAGAATAGGAAACGGAGGTTTCCTGGTGGTCTGCAGGGATCATTTCATCACCCTTGCCCATGTCACCAGGTTTTGGACACTGTGTTGTCTTTGTTCTCATCTCTTATTTTATCTCATAGCAATCCTTTAAGGCAGTTGGAGCAGTCTCAGAGGATAGGAATCACAGGTACAAACTGTGTGACTCTGGGCAAATTCAATTAATTACTGGACCTCAAATTCCTCATTAGAAAAAAAAAATAATAGTAGGATTACACACTGAGCAGAGTGTTTAAGAATTAAGTGAGATAATGTTTGGGAAGTGCCTGGGCACAGGTGCTCAGAAAATGAGTTTGTTCTCTTTCTCTATGGAACATGAAAAAAATTCTTCCATTGTACACAGGACAAAATTGCTGTGCATTTTTGCTAAATTAGCTTGTGAACTCACCAAGTTAGTGTTAGGGCAGTGACAGAAATTCACATCTTCCTATTCTAAGTCTACTTTTTACTCGCCTTGCAAGAAAAAGTAGAATAAGATACTTGTTTTTTATTTGAACTAAATCAATCTTTCTTTCTTTCTTTCTTTCTTTCTTTCTTTCTTTCTTTCTTTCTTTCTTTCTTTCTTTCTATTCTTTGCATGAGTGGAGAAACTATAAGTGTCATGGGAAAGAGCAGGGTTTGGAGTTAGGAGGACTGTTATGGGCCTTCTAGCAGCAATGCTACTAAGTTATGTAAGTTGAGGCCAATTCTCTGATTTCTGTCCACCTGGGTTAGCCCATCTACCAGTGTTATTTCAATCTGAACTTCCTGAGAGAAAGCCTGAGGCATATAATGTTTCTGGAAGTAAAAGCTTGTAGAATAATAGATGTAGTTTGCTGCATGCTGGGCACTGTTAGCACATTGCTCAAGAGACACTGCCTCCTTTAATCTTTGTAATCCCTGAAGGATGATATTGTCCCTATTGTAAAGATGAGGAAAAGAGACTAAAAGTCTTGTCAAAGATGTATAAAATTTACATTTTGGTGATTCCTACTTAATTAATGATTGAGGTGACTTAATATTCAAGTTTCCTGAATAATTAAGTAGTTGAATGGGGGGAATGTAGGTGGGGTTTGTTCAGATGATTCCAATTTAAAAAAATGCAATGTCTTATCAGCTTTATAATTATTATGCTTCTTAGAGGAACTTTCCTCAAAAACATAATTTCCATAACATCAGTGTTTCTAATTGAGTCAGCAAGGAAGTTTCATACAAAAGGAAAACTTAGTGAAGGCATTTCAGGACTTCAGCCTTGGGGCTCAGGTACCTTGAAAGTGGGTTGGCAGAGTTATTCAGAAAGATGCAATGACTTAGCCAGAAAGGGACAGGACAAAATTTTAAGACTACACCAATCTATACTTTTATTTCTTCTGTTTCTCTTGCTCTTTCCTCTGCTCACTCATTCATATGTCAGATTTGCTAAGATTTGAGTTAAAATAAAAAGTCCTATATTTACAGTGCTTTCCTGAAGCTGCAATGTATTGGGGGAATATCCAAGTGAGAAGTCATTACAGTACAGGGAGATTATGGAGAGAGGGATGCTATTGCAGAGATTAGGCCTACGGTCAAAATTGGTACAAAGCTTGGAGTTATCAATTCTGCTTAAAGGGTGGAATCATGGAAATTTTGCAGATGCCTAGTTCCTGAACAGAAGTCCCTCCTCTACCCCACCCTAGGTGCTTTTAATTTGAAGTGACAGAAGAAGTACATAAAATATTTTATTTCAGAGGGGCTTTTATGGTAGAGACACTGGGTGTTTGACAGTACTTAAGGATGGCAACATGGCAAAACAAAAGGAACAATTGTATACATATATTTGAATTTTAACATTAGCTTTCTCTCCAACTCTCATCTCTGCTTCATTCTTACTGTAGACTGGCCATCTCTATCTTTTGATCACTTTGATAGCAAATATTTTAACTTTCTAACTTTTATATCAGAGGACTTCAAACACTGGAAAAAGGCTGCTTCAGTGAAATGTCCACATTTCAATATTCTGAGGCCAATTTTTTTTCTGGGGAGGATATTCATTGGTTACTCCCATAATATCATAGGCCATCTTGGGGCAGGTTAATTAGAAATCAGCAACAATCATAGAAGCTTTTTCAAAGTAGTTGAAAAGTGACAACTCCTCAAAGAAGGAAAGCAAGATAGATTCTCCCATAGATTTGTGCTTCATGAGCTCCTGTGGATCTCAAGGTTAATTTAGGGAGCTCATGAGATCGAACTCTTTTCTTTATAACCCTCATATATTATTTGCTTTCTTTACTATGTCATTTGCCATAAGCAGTGATAGGTAGAACTGGTAGCATGTTAGCATAATTCAAAGTAGTTGCACCAAACTGTAAGAAGTCATTATTAGCTTTAGGACTTTGAATTCACAACAAAAAGAACCTGTTTTCTTTAAGGATGTCCTGGATTAACAGTGAAAAATTTGCATTTATTAGATATAATCCAAGTGTAACACCATTTTAATCTGTGTACTAGAATAGTTACACCAGGAAGTTATTTCATTCATCCTAAAGTACAGACACACCTCAAAAAAAGCACTCGTGCAGGTGTTCAAGTTACAAGCTGGATTAGTTGCTTTTTTCATGAAATACCACTATTATTTGGGAAAAAAAACTCATAAAAAATTGTGGCTGTTTAGACTTGGGCTTTAGAGAGTTACTTCATGGAAAATAGCTATTTTGTTGTCAATGATAAAATTTGAAGTTTCAAGTAAGAATCAGAATTTTCAAAATCTTGAAGCTATCACTCTAAACTTGATTGTTTCTTAATAGTTAAAGTTATTACTGAAGATAGTTGTGTTAATATCAATCAATGTAACTTTTTGATATTCCATAGTTATTGTCTCAACATTTGAAAAGTCTATGGTTTAGTAAAACCTTTATTTTCAAATGATCCGTACTTGAGGTCACAGAGATCATACATGCATAAGTGATTTATTCAAGGTTGACCAATGAGTTTTAATATAAGAGTATGAGAACTTCATCATTATGGATTCAGATTCTGTATTGCAGCTGCACATTCAAAGAATAACATCCAGAAAATCCTTCAACTTCTTTTTTAAATACTCAAAAAACCCAACATATCAAAATGATTGAATATAGGTAGATATGTAAAAATATATCCTCTATTAAACTAGAAAAATCTGTCCTCTATTAAAGAAATCTGGAAAAATGTAAAACAGTGCCACTTATATTTAAAAAATATTTTTTCATAAAATATGCATATAAGCATTATGTTTTTTCAAGTGATTTAATAAGTAAATTTTCAAATTCTTCTCATTTTAAATTTCTAAATGGTAAATATTGAGAGATGCAAATGATGAAAGTAGATGGTTTTATTGTCTATCATAATATTAGAGTGGACTCTACTTCTGAGACTAAAACATTTGAGAACTGCACCCCTGATAACCAACAAGTTTTGAAATATGGAAGTAGCAAGCCAGGTGTGTGAGAGGTGGAAGAGCATTCCAGTGGAAAGACAAGGAGGAGGCATGAGGAGTGTGGCACACTCCAGAGTTCAAGAAGAGGTACAGGTAGAATATGGACAGTGGGGAATAGGTTATGGGCACATAACTCAGGTTCAAGAAGGGAAGAAAATGCAGTCTTTTAGCTGCATTCATTCCTGTTAAGATAAGGTGGGAGAAGAGAAATTCTCTGCCAGGTAATGTGGTACCTTAGAAGGGTCTTAAGCAAGGAAATGATGTGATTAGATTTGAGTTTGGACATGGCATGTTGTTGGCAGTGATGAAGATGGGCACCCCCCCTACCCCTTTCAAGTGTGGCCAGAGGTGGATAAAATGGAGACAGGGAAATGAGTTGGAAGCTATGGTAAAGGTTAAGAACAGAAAAGGTGAGGACATGAACTAAGGCAATGGTGGTAGGGATGATGAGGAAGGGGGATGTCATAGAAAATTTTAGGAAAGAGAATCGAAAATAATCTCATTCAGATAGGATATAGGGGTTGGAGGGGAAGGGGTTATAAATGAGGATCATTATTATCCAAAGTACATGTATGAAGACACAGATTGGTGTGAATTTACTTTGTATACAATTAGAGATATGAAAAATTGTGCTCTACAAGTGTAATAAAAATTGTAATGCATTCCGCTGTCATATATAAATAAAAAAAGTTAAAAAAGAGAAAATAATCCCATTCAGATGGAGCTTATACAGAGTAGATTTCATAGCTGGAAGTGAGAGTTTATGCTTGATAATATATCTAGGATGGTATATTATATTATATCATGGATTGTCCATCTCCAGGGAATACTTTAGAAGAGAGAAATCTAAATCCCAAGATCCTGAGGTTTATTTTTGCAAAGTGGCTCCATTAGTTAGGATCATATTCAGCTGGGTATAATGAGAAACACCAAGCAATAATGATTTAAACAAGAGAGGAGGTGGTCTCTCAAGCAAAAATTGTTCAGGGCTGTTATTATCATTAGCTTCTCTATCATTAGCATAGGGCTCTCATTCTCAAGGTCAACTCATTGACCAAGAGAGCTGCCAGAACAACATCACATCAGCATTCCAGGACCACCAAAGCAAGAAGCAGGAAAGGACAAGAGGTCCCAGTTTCCTTTATCAACTTTCCTATCTCTACCGTCTCATTGCCCAAATCTTTTAAACTTTACCAAACTTAGGTTCAAGAAGGGAAGAAAATGCAGCCTTTGAGCTGCATTTATTCCTATTTCAAATAACACGAGGTTCTTTTACAATGAAGGAATGCTTATCTGATGTCATCCAGCAATCTCTACTATAGAAATTTTAGAGGCCTGCTTTCTTTCCCCAGAAATACGGTTATCCAAAAATTATTTGTCTTTTCCTTCTACTATGAGATTTCCTGAGAATGAGAAAGCCACCTATTTATTTTATTGGAAGCCTTGTGTCTGACAAATCCAAATTGCCATAATACAATTTGAGAATTGAGAATAGAGTAAATGAATCCCTGGGAAGCCTCATTTCTTTTCTTTTTTTAATAAAATACCATAATCATTTCTTAATTTCTTGACCAATTTTTTTTGCATCTTTCACTCTAATCCTCACTATACACTGTAGCAAGATTAATTTTTCTGAAGTATGTTTCAAATCATTCTATTTCATTTGTCAAGAATCTTAATTAATTCCTCACAGCTTACTGAACATTCACAAATGCCCACAAAGCATTCAAAGTCCTCTTGAAATTTTACCAAAAACTACATTTCTAGGCATATCTCCCAAACCACACACTTGAGTCTAATGGGACCTAACACTCTATGGTAAATCCAACCTCTGGGCTTTTGCTCAAGTTACTTTAGCTTTTCAGAAGCCTAGCTGTGTGACTGCATGAGCCTGGGACATTTATGGAGGGTACACAGGAGTTCTTGAACCCCAGTTCCTTCTCAAAGCATTCCTTGATAAAATATCCCAAGACTGAACTTTGTAACCACAGGGATGTTCAACATTTTGTGCTTGGAGCTCATCTTTCTTCCTAGCCAGAGCAATTAGTCAAGAAAATAATAAAAGGCATCCAAGTAGGAAAGAATGAAGTTATCTGCTTGATGGCAACATGATCTTATATAAAGAAAACCCTAAGGATTTCACCAAAAACTGTTGGAACTATGAAATGAATTCAGTAAAGTTGTAAGACACAAAATCAGCATACAGAAATCAGTATCATTAACAATGTACTGACTAAAAAGAAATTTTAAAAAATCCCAATTACTAGCACACACACAAAAGTACTTAGGAATAAATTTAACCAAGGAGTTAAAAGGTCTATGTATTAAAAATTACATAATATTTATTAAATAAATTGAAGAGGATGCAAAAATTGGAAACATAGCCTATGTTCATGGATTAGAAGAGTTAATACTGTTAAAATGTTCATACTACCCAAAGCATTTTACTGATTTGATGCAGTCCCTATCAAAATACCAAAATCATCCTCTACAGAAATAGAAAAAACAATTCTATGGAACTGCAAAAATTCTTGAATAGTCAAAAAAAAGTCTTGAGCTCAAACAACAAAGCTGGAGGCATCAAACTACCTGATTTGAAAATATATTACAGTCAGGTGCAGTGGTACAGGACTGTAATCACAGCAGCTCAGGAGGCTGAGGCAGGAGCATCACAAGTCAAAGCCAGTGCAACAACTAAGTGAAGCCCTAAGCAATGCAGAGAGACCCCGTTTCAAAATAAAAAATAAAAAAGGGCTGGGAATATGGCTCATGGTTAAGCACTCCTGGGTTTCATCCCTGGTACCAAACCAAACAAATGGAATTACAAACCTATAGCAAAAACAGCAAGGTTTTGTCAAAAACAACAACAAAAAAAACCCTCTCAGACACATACACCAAGGGAACAGAATAAAGAACCCAGAAATAAACCCATGTACCCATCCATGTATTTATAGTCAACTGATGTTGAACAAATGCTCTAAGGAAACACAATGGGGAAAAAAGAGTTTTTTCAGTGAATGGTGCTGAGAAAGCTGAATGTGTACATATTGAAGAATGGAATTGGACCCTTTTTATATACTATACACAATAATAAACTCAAAATGGTTTAAAGACTTGAATGTAAAACCTAAAACTGTAAAACTTCTAGAAGAAAACCTGGGAAAAACTTTCCATGACATTGGTCTGTGCACTGACATTTTAGAAGATGTAAACCCAAAAGAATAGGCAACAGAAGAAAAATAGACAAATGGGATTTTATCGAACTAAAAATCTTACATACAGCAAATGAAACAAAAACAAATGGAGACACAACTAACGAATTGGGCTAAAATATTTTCAGATCATACATCTGATAAGAAGTTCATTTCCAAAATATATGAGTGAGTTGGATTCTCAGTTCCAAGAAAACAAATAACCCAATTAAAGATTTAAAAGCACACAAATGACCTAAATAGACGTTTCTAAAGAAAACAGACATACAAATGGCTAATGGTTACATGAAAAAAAAGAAACTCAACTTTACTAATCACTAGGAAACTAAAAATTAAAAGCACAATGAGGCATCATTTCACACCTGTTAGAATGGCTATTACCATAAGATGAGAATACAAGTGTTGGTGAGGGTGGAAAGGCAACCTTTGTACACTGTAGGTAGGAATGAATATTATTGCATATGTTATGGAGGTTCCTCAAAGAATTAATAATGCAGCTGTTGATTTTGATCCAGCAGTCCCATTACCAGGTATGTTTTGAAAGTAGATATCAGTATCTTGAAGAGATAGCTACACTCCCATGATCACTATAGCCTCGTTCACATAAAAGCCAAGATATGGAGTTACCCTCAATGTCCATTAATAGATGATATGTATGTATTTAAGTCCATATATGTGTGTGTGTGCATGTATATATACACACACAAACATATATACATATGCATATATATTCTACACATATAACTATAGATATACCTATCTATAGGTATCTATAAATATATCTATATATACACAAATAGAATATATTCAATCTTATAAAAGAAGGAAATACTGTTATTTACAACAGCATGGATAAACTTAGAGGACATTATGCTCAGCAAGATAAGCTTGGAATAGAAATAAAAATATTGCATGATTTTACTTTTATGTAAAAATCTAAAAAAAAAAAATGAATTCATAGAAGCTGAGAGTAGAATGGTAGCTACCAGGGGTTGGGGCTTGAGGGAATGAGGAAATGTTTGTCAAAGGGTTATAAAGGTTCAGTTTTAAAGAAGGAGTAAATTTTGGAAATCTGTTACATGGTGATGATATTTAATAATGTAATTTGAAAACTGTTGAGGGAAGATTTAAATGTTCTCATCACAAAAAATTAATTATGTGAAGTGATGGATATGCTAATTAATTTGACATCCCACACATATATATCAAAACATCACACTATACCCCATAAAAATATACAGTCATTTACTAACTAGAAATATAATTAAAAAATGAAAACATCTTCCTTTCTAAATATTTATTTCTAAGTTTTAGGTGGACACAATATCTTTATTTTACATTTATGTGGTATGGAGGATCGAAACCAGTGCCAAACGTATGCTAGGTGAGCACTCTACCACTGAGCCATAACTCCAGCACCGAGAGCATCTTCCTTTAACCTAGACCCAACTGCCCATAAGTTCTGGGAAGGGAAATTGCTTAGAAGAGCAGGAATCTGGCCATGGGCACAAAGTTGACCCATGTCTCTTATGTAGAATTCTACATTGTTCTCCTAACCCAAGTCCTGTGGTCAGTGAGTGAATTTTGTTTTTGCTGTTGCTTACATTTCTGACTGGTTCATTACTCTTAACAATCTACACTTAAATTCTTTTTCTTTGCTTTGAAATCAAATATATCTGCATCATCTGCCCACTTACCCATCATTAACTTACAAACTAATCATTAACAGAAATGAAAGACCTGAAAGGATTAGTAAACACCAGTAGCTTCTTATTAACAGGGAAAACTTTGTTTTCACCTTGGCAAACTAACACTCTCATTTGTTGTGGGGTCTTTGACAGGTGTCAAGGCACCCAATCTCTTTACATCATGCTCCTGATGTTCCACTCCTACCTGTCACCTTTGGAACTGTGTTGTAGGAACACAGTGGACTAGAATGAGGACACATGAAATCCTGTCTCCACTTTTGCCCAAGATCCATGGCAACCTATAGTTTAAACTAGGAAGTTGATTCAGAAATTGAATTTACTGTGTGTACTATATGATTTGTAGGGAAGTAAGCAAGTCTTTTAATATTTTGAACTTGAATTTCCTCATTAGTATATGAAAAATAACACCTTTAAACTATTTTTTTGTCCTTGCAATACTCCTTTAAGAAAGTTAAGGTATTCACTATTAATTCTCTCCTGATTAGAAGTTCAGACATGTTAAATAATTTACTCATATTGCTTTCTAACTCAGGATTGAGTAAATGTCCATTCTGAGATTCCATTCTAGCTCTCATAGTTTCAGTTTTATCACCCATAGAATAGAATGTAAAATACTGATCTTATGCTACTAGAAAATCTGGAGCACTAAACAAGAAAATAGATGTGAAAAATTCTGCCACATGATTAGTTCTCACAGGGTTTGGTTTAGAGAAATGTAGCTAACTAGAGATGGAGGTTTTTGCAAATGTCTAGCCTAAAAGCTCTTTTATGGAGACAGGTATTACTTCTCAAACATCTGCTGAGACTACCATCTTCTCTTCTGTGTGCTATGCCCTGGAGCTATAGAGATGAATAATCTGTGACTCCTGCTACCAATGAACTATTAACTATATAATAACTAACATAGTTCACTCTGTCTCAGAGTTCTTGTAAACCATGTCATATACTATATTTTTTTTCCTCTTCATTGCCGTCTGTATATTTAAGATCATGTAGCGTGTCTTCAATGCCAGCAGTTCTGTCTTCAAGGACTGAGGTTCTATTTTCTACAGATTCTAATCTGATAGTGATGCCTTCAATTGAGCTTTTAATTTGATTGATGTATTTGTCATTTCTTGGAGTTCTGATTAGTTTCTTTTCACTGCTTTTACTTCTTTATTAAGTGGTATTTCATTTCCTGTGATTGTTCTTTTAATTCCTTCCTTAGGCCTACTTTTAGTCCACTGAACATTTTAATAATTGTTTTTTTAAAATCTTTTTCTGGGTTTTCCTCCACCTCACTATCAGTGGGATTCTTTCTGGAGGAATTTTGGATTGGGGTAGGGGGATTTATTTGCCAACTTTCAAAACCTGTAAAAGTTTTGAACTTGCATATCAGTTGAGATGGATTCCCCTGCCTCTTTTTTGTGCATGTCCTTTTGTGTGTAATTATATTTTCTGTTTTGGGACTTCTCTCTGTTATTGATGTATGTGTAGATGCCAAGGAGTGCCACCTGAGTTCCCTCTCTGATTTTTCCTCCTTGGGTCCTTGTTCATTTGAGGCTTTTGTTTATTCACTTCTTTGAGTTGGAGTCATGTCAGAGAATGTTTAGATCAGCAGCAGAGTCTCAAACCGATGGTCTTTTAGTGTCCCTGTACATTGCCTGCAGCTCACAGAAGGGGATGAAATAAACAATAGTAACACCCATTGCAAACAGCAAATGGTAAACAGTGTTAAAGTACATAACCCCTTCCTACTATGATATCTTCAACATTAATTGCCACCAATAAAGATGAATGGTGGGTTCAGCAATTGGGAACAGCAAAAAACAAACAAACAAAAAAAAAAAAAAACTGTGAACTAGATCTGGCTTTAAAGTAAGCAGCTGGTGTCAACTCCATCAGCCACAGCAGTAATGATTTTATTAGCATTAATGGTAGGGACAGGAGCTAATGTGTTCTGAAAGATGGTAGAAATCCACCTAATTATGGGTAAGATAAATGTGTTAGGAAGTTAGAAAAGAATTTACAATTTCAAAAACTGAACAAAAAGAATGTAGAAGAGATGGAGCAGGTGATGCTTATATAGAAGGGGATAAAAACAGAAGAAGCAAGATATTGAGAGAGAGGAAGAGAGAACAATAGTATTTGGTCATTAGTAGGTCAATATAAGAGAAAAAGAGAAAAAAGAGAAATTAACAAATGAAAATAGTATAAAACCAAGCCAAAATATACAAACCAAAACCCCCAAGCCTTCACAAGACAATATTAGAAAAAAAATGATTACAGTAATAAAAACGAGAGAAAAATAAACAAATAAGTGTATGTGTATATGTCTCTGAACCAATCAGCACAGCCAGAATTCCCATGCATGCACACACATTCTCTCTCTCTCTCTCTCTCTCTCTCTCTCTCTCTCTCTCTCTCACACACACACACACACACACACACAGGGAATTTAAAAAGGTAAAACAATAAAAAATATAAAAATCTTCGTGAAAACTGAAATCCTCTCCAGTGTGGTGGTAAAAATAGTTGACCAGACTGAGTGGTTACTGTCCATGTCCCATATTCTTTCTTTCCACTTCTTTTTGATTTTGTACTGATAGAGAGCAAGGGGTGGGGTGTTAACCCCTTCCTGCTTTGTGTTGCTCTTTGAGCTGCCAATTAGAGCAGCCTAAGATTGAAGGTGTTATATAAGACTCAGCTCCCCTTCTCACCAGTACAAGGTGGAATGGGTTAGGATGCACTGTCAGAAGGTGTCTTGTCCACTTGGGCTGCCAGTTGGATGCATTCCTAGGGTACCACTTCTGCAGTGTTCTGCGAGGGGAGTTCCAGCAGATGGCGCTGAGATATAACCTGTCCTCAGGGGCTTTGTTGGGTGGCACCTTCTTTGGAGAGACTAGATTGACTTGCCCCTAGGGCTAGACAGTAGCCAATCTCTTGTGCAGGTCTGGTTCTCAGGAACCTCCCATAAAATCCAACTATGGGGCAGACGCTTATGTACTTTCGGGCTGCCCAGGAACACAGCCTTCCTGGGCTTAGTTCACCTTCACCTGCTCAGACTCCTGGTGGGCTCCACTTGGTTGCATGAGCAGCCACACACAACAGAGAGCTGAGTTGGGCTCTTTTTTACCCTTCCAACTTAAAACCCCTAGGTACAGTCAACTTCGTGCGTGTAACACTCATGTTCCATCAAGCCCCGCCTAGGTCATTCCATGGGCACGTGCTGGGATATTTGGAATATTGTATCTTCCCCCCTCCCAGATCTTCTGGGTCCCACAGTCACTGTGGTGGTGCACTGACTCAGGTCTCCATGGCCAGTTGGGATATAGAGCGTACTTTTCAAGTACTAGTGAGTGGTGCAGCCTCTGGATCAGCTAATATTCTTGATATCAGTTTGTCTGTACCAAGACTGGGATTCCCTCTGCGTGTGGTGAATTTGCCCTGGTGGTGCCCCATGGGTCCAACAGGTTGGCTCTGAAGTGTTCTTTCTTCTTTGTCATTGTGCCCAAATTGCTGAGTCCCTAAGTCACTTTGAGTGTCCAATATTAAATTTCCATCCACTTTACCTTGAAGCTGTACACTGCTGCTTTGGTTGAATGCTGCCTTGCAGCTTGGAATGCAGCTTTCACCTATACCACCATTGCCTATCCAGCTACAGTAGAACCATTTTTTGAGTTCCCTGGTGGGAACTCATCCCTAAGAGCAAAATAATGGCAGTAGAAAGTGTGATTCTGCAAGGGCCTGCCTGCATGGAGAGATGACACTGTTATTTAATGCATATTCTATACTCTGTGAGTTTGCAAAGGTGAGATGCTGTCAGACATTGCTTCACGAATGCCACAAAAATGGACCCAGCTCTATCAGTAGTGGGTCCACTTGGCTTCACAAAACATTTCCAGGCAGGTTGTATGAAGAACTCAGGCCTCAGACCATTCCAAGAGAGATGAGGAAAGGAATTTTATTTGCTTGATACTCTCCATTTTATTTTATGTCATTGATTAAAGTTCATCCAAGTGGGAGATAACTCATGTACATTTCTAGGTTATGTCATCCAGTCCTTTCACTGATATATTAGTATTAACAGGATAGTATTTGAGTGCTATCATCACCATCATGATTATAACTATGAATTTTGGAGAAGAGAAGGGTGTAGAATTTAACATTTATATACCTACCTACCTGCCTACCTACTTACCTGACTTCATGTCTATTTATTTATATGTCATGGGAAATACAATGATAAGTGTATTTAAAGGGTATGTTGGAGCATTGGGCAGGAAGCATTAATCCTGCTGGGGTCAGAGGGATTATTAAAGATAATGGGGGCTTGCTTAGAAGGTGAATTTCAGACACAGAAACAGTGTGAACGAAGATGCTAGGACAAGGCCGGGCTTTCAACTTATGTAGACGCAAAAATCATATAAGGTGGAACTGTGACCACGGACAGAAAAGGCCCAGTGGCCCGCGGCGGGGCAGAGCTTCCAATCACTCCTGCAAGGTAGGCGGGCCTGCGACCCACCTGCAGAATAGGAGCAGCGACCTGCTGAGAGGCAGAGCCGCCCCCTCCCCCTGCACCGGCAAGGTAGAGGGAACTGTGACCACGCACAGAGCAGGCCCAGCGGCCTGCTGAGGGGCAGAGCCACCCCCCACCCCCCGCCCCTGCCAGGTGACCACCGACAGAAAAGGCCCAGTGGCCCGCGGTGGGACAGAGCTTCCAATCACTCCTGCAAGGTAGGCGGGCCTGCGACCCACCGGCAGAAGAGGAGCAGCGACCTGCTGAGAGGCAGAGCCGCCCCCTCCCCCTGCACCGGCAAGGTAGAAGGAACTGTGACCACGCACAGAGCAGGCCCAGCGGCCTGCTGAGGGGCAGAGCCACCCCCCACCCCCCGCCCCTGCCAGGTGACCACCGACAGAAAAGGCCCAGTGGCCCGCGGTGGGACAGAGCTTCCAATCACTCCTGCAAGGTAGGCGGGCCTGCGACCCACCGGCAGAAGAGGAGCAGCGACCTGCTGAGAGGCAGAGCCGCCCCCTCCCCCTGCGCCGGCAAAGTAGAGGGAACTGTGACCACGCACAGAGCAGGCCCAGCGGCCTGCTGAGGGGCAGAGCCGCCCCCCACCCCCCGCGCCTGCCAGATAGGGGAACTGTGACCACGGACAGAAAAGGCCCAGTGGCCCGCGGCGGGACAGAGCTTCCAATCACTCCTGCAAGGTAGGCGGGCCTGCGACCCACCGGCAGAGGAGGAGCAGCGACCTGCTGAGTGGCAGAGTCGCCCCCTCCCCCTGCGCCGGCAAAGTAGAGGGAACTGTGACCACGCACAGAGCAGGCCCAGAGGCCTGCTGAGGGGCAGAGCCGCCCCCCACCCCCCGCGCCTGCCAGGTAGGGGAACTGTGACCACGGACAGAAAAGGCCCAGCGGCCCTTGGCGGGACAGAGCTTCCAATCACTCCTGCAAGGTAGGCGGACCTGCGACCCACCAGCAGAGGAGGAGCAGCGACCTGCTGAGAGGCAGAGCCGCCCCCTCCCCCTGCACCGGCAAGGTAGAGGGAACTGTGACCACGCACAGAGCAGGCCCAGCGGCCTGCTGAGGGGCAGAGCCACCCCCCACCCCCCGCCCCTGCCAGGTGACCACCGACAGAAAAGGCCCAGTGGCCCGCGGTGGGACAGAGCTTCCAATCACTCCTGCAAGGTAGGCGGGCCTGCGACCCACCGGCAGAAGAGGAGCAGCGACCTGCTGAGAGGCAGAGCCGCCCCCTCCCCCTGCGCCGGCAAAGTAGAGGGAACTGTGACCACGCACAGAGCAGGCCCAGCGGCCTGCTGAGGGGCAGAGCCGCCCCCCACCCCCCGCGCCTGCCAGATAGGGGAACTGTGACCACGGACAGAAAAGGCCCAGTGGCCCGCGGCGGGACAGAGCTTCCAATCACTCCTGCAAGGTAGGCGGGCCTGCGACCCACCGGCAGAGGAGGAGCAGCGACCTGCTGAGAGGCAGAGTCGCCCCCTCCCCCTGCGCCGGCAAAGTAGAGGGAACTGTGACCACGCACAGAGCAGGCCCAGAGGCCTGCTGAGGGGCAGAGCCGCCCCCCACCCCCCGCGCCTGCCAGGTAGGGGAACTGTGACCACGGACAGAAAAGGCCCAGCGGCCCTTGGCGGGACAGAGCTTCCAATCACTCCTGCAAGGTAGGCGGACCTGCGACCCACCAGCAGAGGAGGAGCAGCGACCTGCTGAGAGGCAGAGCCGCCCCCTCCCCCTGCACCGGCAAGGTAGAGGGAACTGTGACCATGCACAGAGCAGGCCCAGCGGCCTGCTGAGGGGCAGAGCCGCCCCCCACCCCTCGCGCCTGCCAGGTAGGGGAACTGTGACCACGGACAGAAAAGGCCCAGTGGCCCGCGGCGGGGCAGAGCTTCCAATCACTCCTGCAAGGTAGGCGGGCCTGCGACCCACCTGCAGAATAGGAGCAGCGACCTGCTGAGAGGCAGAGCCGCCCCCTCCCCCTGCACCGGCAAGGTAGAGGGAACTGTGACCACGCACAGAGCAGGCCCAGCGGCCTGCTGAGGGGCAGAGCCACCCCCCACCCCCCGCCCCTGCCAGGTGACCACCGACAGAAAAGGCCCAGTGGCCCGCGGTGGGACAGAGCTTCCAATCACTCCTGCAAGGTAGGCGGGCCTGCGACCCACCGGCAGAAGAGGAGCAGCGACCTGCTGAGAGGCAGAGCCGCCCCCTCCCCCTGCGCCGGCAAAGTAGAGGGAACTGTGACCACGCACAGAGCAGGCCCAGCGGCCTGCTGAGGGGCAGAGCCACCCCCCACCCCTCGCGCCTGCCAGGTAGGGGAACTGTGACCATGGACAGAGCAGGCCCAGCGGCCTGCTGAGGGGCAGAGCCACCCCCCACCCCCCGCGCCTGCCAGGTGACCACCGACAGAAAAGGCCCAGTGGCCCGCGGTGGGACAGAGCTTCCAATCACTCCTGCAAGGTAGGCGGGCCTGCGACCCACCGGCAGAAGAGGAGCAGCGACCTGCTGAGAGGCAGAGCCGCCCCCTCCCCCTGCACCTGCAAGGTAGAAGGAACTGTGACCACGCACAGAGCAGGCCCAGCGGCCTGCTGAGGGGCAGAGCCACCCACCACCCCCCGCCCCTGCCAGGTGACCACCGACAGAAAAGGCCCAGTGGCCCGCGGCGGGACAGAGCTTCCAATCACTCCTGCAAGGTAGGCGGGCCTGCGACCCACTGGCAGAAGAGGAGCAGCGGCCTGCTGAGAGGCAGAGCCGCCCCCTCCCCCTGCACCGGCAAGGTAGAGGGAACTGTGACCACGCACAGAGCAGGCCCAGCGGCCTGCTGAGGGGCAGAGCCACCCCCCACCCCACGCGCCTGCCAGGTAGGTGGAACTGTGACCACCGACAGAAAAGGCCGAGTGGCCCGCGGCAGGACAGAGCTTCCAATCACTCCTGCAAGGTAGGCGGGCCTGTGACCCACTGGCAGAAGAGGAGCAGCGGCCTGCTGGGAGGCAGAGCCGCCCCCTCCCCCTGCACCGGCAAGGTAGAGGGAACTGTGACCACGCACAGAGCAGGCCCAGGGGCCTGCTGGGGGGCAGAGCCGCCCCCCACCCCCCGCGCCTGCCAGGTAGGTGGAACTGTGACCACCATCAGAACAGGCCAGACCTGCAACCGAGAGACAGAACAGGCCCAGTGGCCTGAGGAAGGGTAGAGCCGCCCCCCCCCCCGCACCTGCAAGGTAGGCGGACCTGCGACCCACTGGCAGTACAGCCCCAGAGGCCTGCAGAGGGGCAGTGCCGCTGCCTGCACCTGCAAAGTAGACAGAACTGTGACCACCCACAGAACAAGCCTAGCGGCCCACAGAGGGACAGAGCCGCCGCCCGCGCCTGCGAGGGAGACTTTGCAACTATACAAGACCAATATAAATATATAGGGGGAAAATTCAATAACACAACAGTTTCACTAAGTAGAAAGGAACGCAAACAGTATGAAGAGACAAGGAAAGAAAGGACCACAAGTAATGCAGGTCAACTCAACATTAGAAGAGGTAATAGCTGCAGCAGATGGAATGTCAGATAAAGAATTCAGGATATACATGCTTCAGATGATCTGGAGTCTCAAGGAAGACATCAGACAGCAAAATCAGACAATGAAAGATCACTTCAACAATGAATTACATAAACAAATCCAAGAAGCAAAAGATCAACTACACAGGGAAATAGAGGTTATAAAAAACAAACAAACAGAAATCCTAGAAATGCAGGAAGCAATAAGCCAACTTAAAAACTCAATTGAGAATACTACCAGCAGAGTAGAACACTTAGAAGACAGAACATCAGACAATGAAGATAAAGTATTTCAACTTGAAAAGAACATAGACAGCTCAGCAAGACTGTTAAGAAACCATGAGCAGAACATCCAAGAAATATGGGATAACATCAAGAGACCAAATTTAAGAGTCATTGGGATACAGGAAGGGACAGAGTTTCAAACCAAAGGATTGAGCAATCTATTCAATGAAATAATACGAGAAAACTTCCCAGACTTGAAGAATGAGACAGAACCCCAAATCCTAGAAGCCTACAGGACGCCGAATGTGCAAAATCATAAGAGACCCACACCTAGACACATTATAATGAAGATGCCCAACATACAGAATAAGGAGAGAATTTTAAAAGCTACAAGAGAAAGGAAGCAGATCACATTTAGGGGTAAGCCAATCAGGATAACAGCTGATCTTTCAACACAGACTCTGAACGCTAGAAGATCCTGGAATAACATATTTCAAACACTGAAAGAAAATGGGTTCCAACCAAGAATTGTGTTTCCAGCGAAATTAAGCTTCAGGATGGAAGATGAAATTAAAACCTTCCACGATAAACAAAAGTTAAAAGAATTTGCAGCTAGAAAACCATCTCTTCAAAACATCCTTGGCAAAACATTACAGGAAGAGGAAATGGAAAATAACAATGAAAACCAACAGTGGGAGGTAGGACACTAAAGGGGGGAAAATAATCAAAGAGGAAAACAAACCATGTTTAGTAACATAAATAAACAAATATGGCTGGAAGAACAACCCATATCTCAATAATAACCCTAAATGTTAATGGCTTAAACTCACCAATCAAGAGACACAGGCTAGTAGAATGGGTCACAAAACAAGACCCAACAATATGCTGCCTACAGGAGACGCATTTGATAGGAAAAGACATACATAGGCTGAAGGTGAAAGGTTGGGAAAAATCATATCACTCATATGGACTTCGGAAACAAGCAGGAGTATCCATACTCATATCAAATAAAATAGATTTCAAGCCAAAGTTAATCAAAAGGGATAAAGAGGGATACTACATACTGCTCAAGGGAACCATACACCAACAAGACATAACAATCATAAATATATATGCCCCAAACAATGGTGCAGCTATGTTCATCAAACAAACTCTTCTCAAGTTCAAGAGTCTAATAGACCACCATACAATAATCATGGGAGACTTCAACACACCTCTATCACCACTGGACAGATCTTCCAAACAAAAGTTGAATAAGGAAACTATAGAACTCAATAACACAATTAATAACCTAGACTTAATTGACATATATAGAGTATACCACCCAACATCAAGCAGTTACACTTTTTTCTCAGCAGCACATGGATCCTTCTCAAAAATAGATCATATATTATGTCACAGGGAAACTCTTAGACAATATAAAGGAGTAGAGATAATACCATGCATCCTATCTGATCATAATGGAATGGAACTGAAAATCAACGATAAAAGAAGGAAGGGAAAAGAATACATCACTTGGAGAATGAACAATAGGTTACTGAATGATCAATGGGTTATAGAAGACATCAAGGAAGAAATTAAAAAATTCTTAGAGATTAATGAAAACACAGACACAACATATCGGAATCTATGGGACACATTGAAAGCAGTTCTAAGAGGAAAATTCATTGCTTGGAGTTCATTCCTTAAAAAAAGAAAAAACCAACAAATAAATGATCTCATACTTCATCTCAAAATCCTAGAAAAAGAAGAGCAAAACAACAGCAAAAGAAGTAGAAGGCAAGAAATAATTAAAATCAGAGCTGAAATTAATGAAATCGAAACAAAAGAAACAATTGAAAAAATTGACAAAACTAAAAGTTGGTTCTTTGAAAAAATAAACAAAATCGACAGACCCTTAGCCATGCTAGCGAAGAGAAGAAGAGAGAGAACTCAAATTACTAACATACGGGATGATAGAGGCAATATCACAACAGACACTTCAGAAATACAGAAGATAATCAAAAATTATTTTGAATCCTTATACTCCAATAAATTAGAAGATAGTGAAGGCATAGATAAATTTCTTAAGTCATATGATCTGCCCAGATTGAGTCAGGAGGATATAGACAACCTAAACAGACCAATATCAATTGAGGAAATACAAGAAACCATCAAAAGACTACCAACTAAGAAAAGCCCAGGACCAGATGGGTATACAGCAGAGTTTTACAAAACCTTTAAAGAGGAACTAATACCAATACTTTTCAAGCTACTTCGGGAAATAGAAAAAGAGGGAGAACTTCCAAATTCATTCTACGAGGCCAACATCACCCTGATACCTAAACCAGACAAAGACACTTCAAAGAAAGAAAACTACAGACCAATATCTCTAATGAACCTAGATGCAAAAATCCTCAATAAAATTCTGGCCACTCGGATACAAAAACTTATCAAAAAAATTGTGCACCATGATCAAGTAGGATTCATCCCTGGGATGCAAGGCTGGTTCAATATACGGAAATCAATAAATGTTATTCATCACATCAATAGACTTAAAAATAAGAATCATATGATCATCTCGATAGATGCGGAAAAAGCATTTGACAAAGTACAGCATCCCTTTATGTTCAAAACTCTAGAAAAACTAGGGATAACAGGAACATACCTCAATATTGTAAAAGCAATCTATGCTAAGCCTCAGGCTAGCATCATTCTGAATGGAGAAAAATTGAAGGCATTCCCTCTAAAATCTGGAACAAGACAGGGATGCCCTCTCTCTCCACTTCTGTTCAACATAGTTCTCGAAACACTGGCCAGAGCAATTAGACAGACGAAAGAAATTAAAGGCATCAAAATAGGAAAAGAAGAACTTAAATTATCACTATTTGCAGATGACATGATTCTATACCTAGCAGACCCAAAAGGGTCTACAAAGAAACTATTAGAGCTAATAAATGAATTCAGCAAAGTGGCAGGATATAAAATCAACACGCATAAATCAAAGGCATTCCTGTATATCAGCGACAAATCCTCTGAAATGGAAATGAGGACAACCACTCCATTCACAATATCTTCAAAAAAAATAAAATACTTGGGAATCAACCTAACAAAAGAGGTGAAAGACTTATACAATGAAAACTACAGAACCCTAAAGAGAGAAATAGAAGAAGATCTTAGAAGATGGAAAAATATACCCTGTTCATGGATAGGCAGAACTAACATCATCAAAATGGCGATATTACCAAAAGTTCTCTACAGGTTTAATGCAATGCCAATCAAAATCCCAACGGCATTTCTTGTAGAAATAGAGAAAGCAATCATGAAATTCATATGGAAAAACAAAAGACCCAGAATAGCAAAAACAATGCTAAGCAGGAAGGGTGAATCAGGCGGTATAGCGATACCAGACTTCAAACTATACTACAGAGCAATAGTAACAAAAACAGCATGGTACTGGTACCAAAACAGGCGGGTGGACCAATGGTACAGAATAGAGGACACAGAAACCAATCCACAAAACTACAACTACCTTATATTTGATAAAGGGGCTAAAAGCATGCAATGGAGGAAGGATAGCATCTTCAACAAATGGTGCTGGGAAAACTGGAAATCCATATGCAACAAAATGAAACTGAATCCCTTTCTCTCGCCATGCACAAAAGTAAATTCAAAATGGATCAAGGAGCTTGATATCAAATCAGAGACACGCCGTCTGATAGAAGAAAAAGTTGGCTACGATCTACATACTGTGGGGTCGGGCTCCAAATTCCTCAATAGGACACCCATAGCACAAAAGTTAATAACTAGAATCAACAAATGGGACTTACTCAAACTAAAAAGTTTTTTCTCAGCAAAAGAAACAATAAGAGAGGTAAATAGAGAGCCTACATCCTGGGAACAAATCTTTACTCCTCACACTTCAGATAGAGCCCTAATATCCAGAGTATACAAAGAACTCAAAAAATTAGACAATAAGAGAACAAACAACCCAATCAACAAATGGGCCAAGGACCTGAACAGACACTTCTCAGAGGAGGACATACAATCAATCAACAAGTACATGAAAAAATGCTCACCATCTCTAGCTGTCAGAGAAATGCAAATCAAAACCACCCTAAGATACCATCTCACTCCAGTTAGATTGGCAGCCATTATGAAGTCAAACAACAACAAGTGCTGGCGAGGATGTGGGGAAAAGGGTACACTTGTACATTGCTGGTGGGACTGTAAATTGGTGCAGCCAATTTGGAAAGCAGTATGGAGATTTCTTGGAAAGCTGGGAATGGAGCCACCATTTGACCCAGCTATTCCCCTTCTCGGTCTATTCCCTAAAGACCTAAAAAGAGCATGCTACAGGGACACTGCTACATCTATGTTCATAGCAGCACAATTCACAATAGCAAGACTGTGGAACCAACCTAGATGCCCTTCAATGGATGAATGGATAAAAAAAATGTGGCATTTATCCACAATGGAGTATTACTCTGCATTAAAAAATGACAACATCATAGAATTTACAGGGAAATGGATGGCATTAGAGCAGATTATGCTAAGTGAAGCTAGCCAATCCCTAAAAAACAAATGCCAAATGTCTTCTTTGATATAAGGAGAGTAACTAAGAACAGAGTAGGGTCGAAGAGCAGGAGAAGAAGATTAACATTAAACAGGGATGAGAGGTGGGAGGGAAAGGGAGAGAGAAGGGAAAATGCATGGAAATGGAAGGAGACCCTCAGAGTTATACAAAAGTACATACAAGAGGAAGTGAGGGGAAGGGGAAAAATAATATAAGGGGGACAAACGAATGTCAGTAGAGGGAGCAGAGAGAGAAGAGGGGAGGGGAGGGGAGGGGAGGGGAGGGGAGGGGAGGGGAGGGGGGATAGTAGAGGATAGGAAAGGCAGCAGAATACAACAGACACTAGTATGGCAATATGTAAATCAATGGATGTGTAACTGATGTGATTCTGCAATCTGTATATGGGGTAAAAATGGGAGCTCATAACCCACTTGAATCAAATTGTGAAATATGATATATCAAGAACTATGTAATGTTTTGAACAGCCAACAATAAAAAATTAAAAAAAAAAAAAAAAAAAAAATCATATAAGGTAATATACCTGTATTGAGAGCTTTGGAATCAGCTCAAATACTAGCAGCTTACTTGTTGTTTCTCTTCTGTGCTTCAAATTGCTCTGTTGCATACTAATAATACCTATCCTTACATTTGTTTTTGCAAGGCAGGTAGCAAGCATTTAATAAATGTTAACCATTATTAGGCATTAAGGAGTCATGAAACACTTTCAGGGACATAGTGACATGGTCATGTTTGTGACTTGGGTATAAACATTGGGTTGGAGGGGATTAGGACAGAGGCAGAGAAACCAGATATTTGCTGACATTGCTGACATGAGTTTGTTTTAACCCAAGAGGTGATGGTGGGCTAAACTATGCCATAGTCAGTGGGAAAATCGAGGAAATATTTAGAAGGCAAATGCACATAGAAGTTGATAGGTATTTGATTGGAAGTGGTGTATAAGGGACAGGGCTGACTTGACAATCTCTCCCAGGTTATTGATTTGGATGATTGCATCCCTTGCATTATATTGGAGATATTAGTGACAGCACTTTCATAGAAGTACTGGTTACACTGTTATGTCTTCTTTATGAAAGAAAACTCTGAGGCTCAGCATTGCTATCTGAATTCCTTATGCTCACTTAGCTGGCTATGTCTAGTGTGCTGCATAGTCATTCATTCACTGAACAACAACAACAATTATTGAGTGCTTAATATGTGGCAGTCACTGCACCAAGTTCTGGGTACCCAAGAAAAGTAAAGCACAACTCCTTTATTCCAAGAGCTTACAGTTTTGGAAACCATATGAAGAGAATGGCAAATTTATAACAGCTGTGTATAGAGAAGGGAGCAAGGGGATAAAGCTGTGTGCTTGGGCCAGGGATTTGGAAAAGATTTGAGTGGTGAAATTGGTACAGTTGACTCTTGGAAGAAGAGTAAGAATTTTCCAGGTCAATGGCTGGGATGAGTTGGAGCAAAGGAAAAGACAAGTGGAAATTTCAGGAATGGGAGCAGCAGGTGCAGGGGCAGAAGGTGTGAAAGAGCCTGGCACTCCCACGAAATCACAGTCAGCTCAGTGTGGCTAGACGTAGGGCAGGGCTGTTTACTGGGATTTGGAAAGACTTTTGAGAAATTTAACCTTACCTTGTAGACCACAGGTGCATCCTCAGTAGTTCAGAAGGTTCATGAAGGCCATACTCATACTTTTCTATAGATCTGTGTTCCTTGAGAGGCCAAGGGAGAGGCTTCAAGAAAGTAGTGGTTGTTAAGATCAAATTCTAAAATATGTATGTATCTTATCCTTCTCAGGAGGTAATTGTATTTCATACAAAAAGAATCTCAGGTAATCTTCAGTTGATTGAATAATTCCTATTCTGCTAGGTAGTCATTGTGGGTCCTCTGAGAATTACACCATTGCATGTATAAGCGACTTATTGGGGGAAATGCTAATGTACAACAAAAGGTGAGGAAACAGAAGTAGGCAGAAATAAGTCTTAGACCCTAATTTAGGGCTGACACCTGTGAAGACAGAGAAAGAGAGAAGGAAGCTGGGAAGGAAGAGCCCCCATCACGGCACAGTTTCGAGGTAAACTTGGCTAGGTTGATGGGAAGATGACAGACAAGCAAAGCTTTTCCATTAGAGATGGGTCTCACACCTCTCCTACCATGTTCAGTCACTGAAGCTCAGATTGAGTGTAGCCTCCATGTGAGTATCACATCTAATTCTCAGGTGTGCAGCAAGAGGCTGCCAAACAACAAAATCCTCATCGGACATTCTCTAAAAGGGAGGTCTGACTGCAACACAGTGCAGTTGTTCTTTCATATCTTCAGGTACCACCGCCTCGGGTTCACCCAACTGTGGTAAACTTTTTCTAAAAAACAGTGCGTCTGTACTACTTTTCTTGTACAGGTTTTATTCCCTAAATAATACAGTAAACAACATTTTATACCGAATTTACATTGTGTTAGCTATAATATGTGATTCAGATATGATTTAAAGTATATTGGGGGAGTTGCATAAGCTGTATGCAAGTACCACACAATTTTATATAAAAGACTTTTGCATCCATTCATTTTGATATCCTCAGGGATTCTGAAGTCCAAATTCCATGGATACCGAGGGAAAACTTTTTAAACTCATGGAAACACTAATGTAACAGAAAGATTATTGGTTATTTCTATTGCCAGAATTATTGAACAGGGCATGAATTAAAGACAGAAATTCCAGTTACCCACATTTTAAAGTTAACTATCGAGAATTAGGGATAGAGTACTACTCGCTCACCAGACTGCTAAATGAAACCAGAACTGGTCCCGGCACAATCAGACTCCTCCCCTCCTCACTGGATGTAAGAGAAGCAGAATGTTTTGAGTCTTGTGAAAAATAAAATATTTCTGCAGACGCATACCCTTTCTCTGACTGCTAGGAATAGAGGTGACAGAGAAAAGTAGCTCTAGGGAGTTACTTGCAGAGACTGGGGCAACAAAATGTGTGGAGATTGGCATTTTACTCTTAGTTAACTTATTAAGATGAAGAGTCTATAGCCTGATTTGAATGTGGTCTTGGAAACTTTTTGGGAAGAGCTTGATAAGTGAACTTAGAAGCTGGGAGGTTTATTCGGTCACAGAGAATGGTATATTTTTCTTTTTGGACTTTTCTGAATGTACACAACTTTCTGGAACAAAATGAGCTATGAAGCCAAGAAGAGATAATAAGGTTATCTGAGTAGGAACAAAAATGTGGTTGTTCAGTTTAAGGACATCAACAAGGATGACATTCGTAGTACACATAGCACCACGTGAAGGAGCCCAAAGGCTAGATAAGTGGCAAGAGCTATGGGACTAAGAGGTTACCAAGCATGTAAATATACATTGGAGGAATGTACCTGTTATGATGTGGGAGTCTTCCCAAAGCTCACGTGAGAGACAATGCAAGAAAGTTTAGAGGTGAAATGATTGGTTACTGAGAGCTTTAATCTAATCAGTATACCAATCCACTGGTATGAATTAACTGAGTGATAACTATAGGCAGATATGGTGTGGTTGGAGGAGGCAGGCTACTGGGGTATGCCTTTAGGGTCTATATTTTATCCCTGGTGAGCCAAGCTTAGTCTCTCTGCTTCCTGGTTGACATGTCCTGAGCTACTTTTCTTCACCACACCCTTCCTCCATAATGTTTTGCCTCACCTCAGCTATGGTTTTAGAGTCAGTCATCTGTGGACTGAGACCTCTGAAACTGTGAGCCCCAAATAAACTTTTCCTCCTCTAAAATTGTTCTTGCCATGTCTTTTATTCACAACAGAAAAAATAAAATCAAAGACACAAACAACAACAACAACAACAAAAAAACTTACTTAAACAGTAATATGGGCATAATCAAAGGAGACATGTGGTCTTATTCTGAGTGAGTCTTCTGGGATGTGGGAGGTTAGAAAGAAGCCAAACTCTAGCCATAGGAAACGATGCACACCATCAACATAAATACCACTATATCCTCTACTTCCTAGGTATGACTATGAGTAGATAACTAGCCTTCTTATCAAAGTTTTTTCAATACATTCTAACCCTAATGATGATATTAATCTATAATTCCCTCAACAATGCAGTCAGTGTAGCTTACTTTGTAACTTACATTTTCACCATAAAATTTCACCAGATTCTCACAATAGCCAGTGAAAATAACTTATTTTCAAATGAAAGTTTGAAATGACTATTTATCAATGAAGAATACCGAGTCTCAGAGTTTCAGCTCATAAGTGGTTCTAGGTGCATTGTTATTTGTACTCAATCTCATCATTGTTGCTTCAAGTTCATTTCTAGTTCTACTCAAATTCAAATTCTGCCTTAAAGCCAGGGCAAGGATCAGGAACTTGGCAATCCTAAATCATACCTGCTGCATTTTTCCTTCCAGGTTCATGCTGTGGTGATTTTATAGGAATAAAAAACAAAAAAGGATGTAAGGATTTTCTTTTTAGATGGCAAAGCTTCTAGAATTTTAGCGACTCCTTAACACTTAATACCATAAAGTTGTTGACTTTTCTACTGATGTGGGGAAGAAAGGAAGAGAATAGAGAGAAGAATAGAGAGAAGCACTTATCATAGTGACCATAAAGAATAATCCAAGAACAGAGTTGATCTGTCTTCTATTCAAACTATTCTTTCCAAGGATGTGTTTTCCAAGTAATTATACTAAACCATCAATTAAGAGCCTTATCAGGTATGGTAATACCTCAGGTGCATTTCAGAAAGTATAATTATTGGAGTGTAAAGGGGCTTCAAAACCATCAAGCAATCATATTCAGTCAGTCATAGTATTGAAGTGAAAATAGCAGCAATTGGCATTTAGAACTATTACCTGGAAATCCTCATTCATGTCGATTTGGGAGTTCAATTTCTATAGCAGACATGAGAATTCTATTTACACAGGGCCCCCCACCCTCCCCAGATTACTGATCATCTCTGAATCCATCCATCCATCTTCCTAGTCCTCGTGCCTTTTACTCACTGAATCACAGCAAGGTCCTTGAACATTCTATGAGACTACAATTCTGGAGAGACTCTGCTAATCCTCTTCAACTATTTTTTTCTTGCCATTTTTCAAACTGTATTTAATATCAATTTGTCACCTGGATTGGTTATTGATCCTACTAGAGCACATGGAGGAGCTGGCTAAGAGGCTCCTTAAAAAGTTCATGTGCTTGCATTTACAGAAAATGCTAGTGGGTCTGGGTTTCTGGAGCAGAAGGATTTAAGGAAAAGCCCTGGACATAGCAAGCCATGCACATTAGCATACTCAAGGTTAAAATTAATAGGACTCCTGATAGTTATGAGGTTGTGTGCAATGTACAAAACACCTTCTTATACATGATCTTTGTGTTTTTTTCTTTTATCCTTCCCTCTTTTTATCCTTTCCTCCCTCTCTCCTTACTTTCTAGCTTTCCTTCTTCCTTCCCGTACGTTTTCCTTCCTTTCTCTTCTCATTCTTTTCTTCAGCAAACATTTAATGATTCCTGGGCACTGTGCCAAGAACACTGAGAATTAATAGCCAAGATCATTAGTTTCAAAGTGTGCAATGTTTGTGGGACTGACAACAACTAAGTAAGGGATTCTAATATGGATTTATAGGGTGATGGTGGAAGCATCAAATATTTCCTAATAAGAAGACCCTAACTCTAAGTGAGCTGAGAAGAAGGGTAAACCTGAGGTCAGGAAAGACTTTCTGTGAAAGGAGATCCTGAGCTCCCTCTGAAAGGTGGAATTCCATCTATATTAGCAACAAAAGGTAGGAAGAGCTTTCTGAGAGAAGGAACCAACAAATGTAAGTGAATTTAGTTAAATGGTTTGGCATAGCTGGGGTTGAGGGTGAGGGAGGTAGAAAGGAGGGGTCAAGTTGTCGGGCAAAGAATGGGGTGAGGAGGTTCTGGTCATATAGGCAATATCAAATCATCTTGGCTCCTGTGTGTACATAAAGGTGTCTGGATTTACCCCTGAAGCTGATAGACTGTTCTAAAGAGGAAAGTACTGCATTACAGTCTGGCTAAACTCTAATTAGATTTTTAAGTCCCTGTCTGCTTCCAGTATCAACTGACTTTCTGAGTGTTGTTGCTTTCTTAGGCTTCACCTGACCTAGATGCAGTCCTGGCTTTGCAGAAAGAAGAGCAGTTGCTGAGTCAGCACAGCCCAGGAGGCAAGCGGGGAACATGGATTATTCATGGGGCCCGAGCACTGGTCCAGGTGCAGCCAGGATTGCCCTGGACTGGGCCCATTTGTAATGCAAAGGCATGGCAAGAAAATCCATTTTCTCATTTTCAGAGCTGATTTTATCTCCATGCTCCTGCCCATGTTATGAATTTAAGCTGATAAAATGAAACAGGAAGCAAAGGAGCAATGTGGAATTTGTGACGACTGTTTGCAAAAGGAAGTTTTTGATGCCAATTTGTGGATCTGTTATTTGGAAGGAAAAGATTCAGAGAGTGTATCATAGGGCTCTTTTTGTATAAAACAATGGACAATGAGTTCTGAAGTCAGAAAAATCTAAATTTGAGCACTAAGACCTTGGGCAAGTCAGATAGTGTCTCTGAACCACCATTTATTTGTTTATTGGTAAAATGTGATTAATAACACTGAGGAGAGGAAATCTTCACCTCTTCTTGTATCCTTGGCCTTCACCTTGTGACTTTGCAGTTGTTCCCATTAGAGACAAACTGTACTTTTCTGCCCCTTTCCTTTGGGCTCAGGAATGTGACTTGTTTTGTCCAATAGAATATGGTGTGTAGGTGGGAAGGGTAGCAGTGTGACAGGCTCAGTCCTGCCTTAAAAGTAATCACATGGTTCTTTTTCCTTCTTGTACTTCTGTAATTGCTGAGGGCACTGTCCTAGGATTTTGTGGTCTCCTTTCCCTGGGCCCCATGAAGCAAACTTGTACCCACTCCACAGCATGTAATCAAACACTGAGAAACTATAGTCTGAGATATTCAGTTTTCCTCAATTGACCACCAGACATATGACTAAGAAAGAATAAACTTGTTTTAAGCCTCTGAGCTGTGACTTGTTATGTGGCAGTAGCTAAGTGATACAAATACTATGGCAAGCTACTCCAAAAATGGCTCCCAGTGGTTCTTTCCTGATAATAGTCACTCTCTCAGGTATTTTCTTCTCTTTGTTTGTGGACTGGTCCTGCTGATCTATGGACTTGCTTTTACCTAACAGAATCTGGCAAGATGATGGGATGCTACTTCTAAAATTAAACTATAAAAGACTATGACTCCCATCTCACTGGTACCTTCTCTCACTCACTGCCTACTCACTTTGAAAAAGAAAGTTGCAATAACGAGAGGCTCTCATGGGAAGGAACACAGGGTGGCTCTTCCTAACGTCTAGAAGGAACTGAGGCCATCATCAAATAGCCTAGGAGGAGCTGAATCTCACCAATAACCACATGGTAAGCTTGAAAGATCTATCCCCAGCAGGGCTTCAACTGAAACTGTGGCTTAAGCAGACACCTTGATTGCAGCTATGTGAGACACCCTGCAACAGAGAACACAAGCCTTGGTCAGATTCATGACCCTGTGATGAAATTGAATCTAAATGCTGGATAATTGGGGGGTTATTGGTTATTGATAACTAATGCACTTGCCTTAGGGTTTATTTGGGAGAAGTAAATGAAAAAGCAAATAAAGGTTGTCATATGTGGAATAATGGCACTGAAAGATGTTTACCTCTAGTCCTACTGAATATGTTACCTTACATGGTTCCTCATGACTATGTTAGCTTACCTGGAAAGAGACCTTGCAGGTATGATTCATACTAGGATAGGAAGATTTTTCTGTATTATCCAGAGGGGCCAATCTAATTCTATGTCTTTAAAAATGTAGATAGTTTTCAACTGTGATGATGATATTGGTGAGAGAGAGATGTGAAGATGGCAGAAGCATCAGAGAGCTACAATATGAGAACTAACCCTACTGCTGCTGAGTTTGAAGATAGAGAAAGCAAACTCTGTGCCAAGGAACACGGGTATCCTCTAGAAGCTGAAAAAGTCTCAGAAATATTCTCCCCTGGCGCCTTCAGAATGAGATGCAGCCCTGCTGACACCTTGATGCTAGCCCAGTGAGACCCTAGAATTGTTAATAAATTCTTGTTGGTTTAAGCACTAAGGTCATGGTATTTTGTTATAGCAGCAATAACTAATTGATACATGGGCAACCTATTAGAGCTTAGTAATATGAGTTTTCTTTAGCTTTTTTTCTCCATGTCTTAATTTTTGAAACAAATAACTTTATGTGAGAGTAGTTTGTATACAACTTGATGGCATTCTCTGAGGGTTATTGGAAGAGTATCTGTAAGCACTTAGAAAAATGCCTGAACATGTGAGGGGTCATAGGTTAGCTGGTATCATCTTTTTGATTGTTGTTAACCATTGTTATGGTCTAGAGGCTCTGGTTTCCATTCTCTGTTCCTTTAGGGAGCAGAGTAGTTTTTATTCCACTTAGGAGCTAGGACATAGCCAGTGGTGAAAAGTATTGGACGTAAGATATTTTATTTCTTCTTTCCGAGAATTCCAGTGCCGAAACTTAAAACTTTACTAAAGAAAGTTTAGGGTCATTTGTTACAAACCTCTATGTTCCTGTAAAATGGCTGCAGTTTGAGGCATTTCCTCTTAATTGCTAAATAGAAGTCTCAGCTCATGAAAACTCTCCTCAGATATCTCATGGGGCTTCGAAGGAAGGAGGAACAGTTTTTTTTTTTTTTTTTTTTTTCCTGTGCATTCTTACTGGGTAGAAGGAGTAATGGAGATTTTTCAGAAGCTGAGTGGAATCATTGGAGCTATATAAAACCCCAGGGCTGCTGTAAGGATACTTAATATATGAAGTGCAAAATCAGCAAAGACAATTAGAGCAGGCAATTGGTGTCATCTGGATCTGTCAAGTTCCCCAAAGGTTCATGGGTTAAAGGCTTGAGTGTCAGCCTGTGGTACTACCAGGAGGTGATGAACCCCTAGGGGTGGGGCCTAGAGGAAATTCATTGGGCACAATCCCTTGGAGGGGCTTTTGTGACCTATGCCCCTTCTTTTTCTCTTTTTCTCCCCAGTCACTATAAGGTGAACAGCTTTGCTCCACCATATCCTCCCCACTGGGATGTTCTGCCTCACGACAGGCCCCACATGATAGGGCAAAGCAACCATGGACTGAAACCTCTGAAACCGTGAACCAAAATAAGTCTTTCCTCCTTTTCAGTTGTTTATCTCGGGTATCACAAAGATGAAAAGCTAACTATCAGTGCTATCAAGTGTGTGGCAGAATGTACCCTTTCAATCCCTGAGGATATAGTAACTACTGTCTTGTCTAATGACATCAGAGGTATAGATAAAGATATATGCAATGCTTTTCTAAATTAATTTTTAAAACAACAAATAAAAGTTGCACCTATTCATTATGTACAACACGATGTTTTAAAATATGTACACATTATGGAATAGCTAAATTGAACTCATGGGCACAGGTGCTACTTCACGTAATTATTACTTTTTATGGTAGGTACACTGAAAACCTACCCTTAGCAATTTTCAAGAACACAATACATTATAATTAGCTATTGTCACTTTTGTACAATAGATCTCCTGAATTTATTTATTCTGTTTAATTGAACATTTTCCACCATATCTCATTTTGCTATTTACCTTTTCATCCTTTGACTAACACCTCCCCAACTTACCCCACTCCTGGTGGCAACAATTATTCTCATCTATATTTCTATGAATTCAATGTTTTTAAGATTTCCTAAATAAATGAGATCATGTGATAGTTATCTTGATCTGCCTGATTTATTTTACTTAAAAACTGCCCTCCTCATCCATGTTCTTGCAAATGAAAACAATTCCCTTCTTTATTAAGTTGGATTTTTAAAAATTGCAACATGAGTTATAATAATCAGAACAAAATAAAACAACAACAAAAACTAACCAATTGCCATTGGCTAGAGAGAAGAGTTAAGCAAATGAACACACATCAACCTCCTGGGTTATTACATGGACATGAAATATAATTTTATATGAAGAGCTTCTGTCACACAGAAGATAGGATATAATTTTAAAGCTAATAACTAAAGGAACTGTATATATAACAAGTAAACTATGTAAAACAAAGAAACAAGTATGTTCAGGTAGAGAAAAACTGATGTATAGATCAAAAACTTAAAATTAAAAGATGTTTTCTTTTGGAGAATGAGTTCTGAGTGAATCTTTCACTTTTTATATTTCCATTTTAAAATATATATTCATTGTATACAAGTATTTTTGGGTTGTAATATAATGTACTTTGCTTTAAAAAGTGGGTAATATGTGCTTTCAGAATTTCTTTCTTCCCCTACGTATTTTTGTTATCCCCAAAGGACTCCCAAGACTGTACTGTATGCATACATATACCACTTTTGGGGCAAAAAATTCAAAATGATAAAGTCATTTATATATAAAAATAAATTAAAATGTCAAAAGAGGACCCATTCTTATGTTCTGAGTACTGACCAGGTTCAAAGTTTGAGAGTGTTTAATGTGAAAGCATTAATTCATTATTGATGATAGAAACACAGACTACCAAGTACCATATAGTACTACTGTATGCTGGGCATATTACTATATTATCTCATTTACTTTTCACAACTAACATAAAAGTTAAATATTCCATTCTTGGTGCAAAGATAAATGAATTAAAGTTTTCACAAAATTGCCCAAATAGGAATCTACACAGGTAAGAGTTTAAACTATGTCTGTTTCTATGAGTTAATATCTTTGTCACTTTGTCACATGCTCCATATACAAAGAATATATAGTGCACCATTTTCTCTATTCTGATGTAAAAAATAAATTAGCTTTGTCTTTTTTTGAAAGTGGTTGAGCCTTCTCATTTATCTTAGTTATGTTATGTTTCTTTTTTTTAAGAGAGAGTGAGAGAGAGAGAGAATTTTAATATTTATTTTTTAGTATCTGGCGGACACAACATCTTTGTTTGTATGTGGTGCTGAGGATCGAACCTGGGCCGAACGCATGCCAGGCGAGCGCGCTACCGCTTGAGCCCATCCCCAGCCCCTATGTTATGTTTCTTTATGAATTCTTGGCAGCTGTGTATGGGCCAGGCCATGATACCCAGAGGTTGGACATTATGTTCTTTTAGGTATTAGAATCGCTCCACTATTTTACTGTCCTGGTTTATTTTCCTCTGTGATCATCATAAACATATATTCATAAGCCAGATATTCTCTAATACCTTTTTAATCTTACTGGAGAAGGATTTTTGAGGATTTTCTTTCTCATAACAGTTAACTTTGTATCTCTGAGCCAGTGGTGGATAGCTGGCTCAAGGGTAGTGATGGATCTGGAAGAATAGATCTACATAATATGAATGTTAATCACCAAACTAGCCAAATAAGATTTGTGAAGAAATAAAAATTCAAAAAATTTAGTTTCACAAATCAGATTTATTTCAGCCTCAGTGAATTTTCCTGGGACACATAGGGAGAAAGACAGTGATTAGTAATAAAGAGAGAAGTCATATGCATATAGAGGATGGAAGGTACTACAAGTTTGGGGTGACAGGAGACATGAGTACAAAACTGTGAGTAAGCCAGGCAGGAGCATGGATAGGAATCTGTTGGTAGCAGTTGGAACAGAAGAATGGATGAGTCACAGTAAAATGGTGGCCGTTAGAGCGGGATACCAGACCTGCACTGCTGATGCAGCAGCAATGAGGGCCGACCTCTAGAATGATTGCCCAGTTCCTAAGCAGTGTTCTACCTATCCAGAGGCTAGAATCTGCAGCAATTGACACTTATTCATTTTCTTATATGTTCGTTAACAACAACAAAACAAAGGAAAAAATACCTTTTAGTGTGTGTGTGTGTGTGTGTATGTTTACACACTAGCACTTACTTCTGGTCATCTGAAATAGCCCACCTATCAAGTACAACTGGCTCAATTGTGTAAGATCTCTTATAGAGCCCAGAGGGCCCACCACATTAAAGAATGGGTAGCTGATAATCCGTAGCTGGGAGAGCTCCCCCTTTAAAACTCTTAATTCTGGAATCAGTCTTGCTACTGGGCAGGGGGGAGTAACAAGGAGAAACACAAAGGCTATCACCTGTTTTTAATCTTTTTGTAAACCTTAGACCTTCTTTTTTGATGTTTTCCGTTAATGCAATGAACAACTGATGCAGGTAACAGTGCCCATGCCTCAGGGTAGGGTTGCATCTCTCTCCCAGATAGGCTTGGAGATGGAATGAGGAGGGGTATAGGATTAAGGATCTGAAAACTGAAAGAAATGTCCTATTCATGACGATATGAGCTGTGTTACTTCTGGAAAGTTACTAAACTTTTTGAATTTTTATTTCTTCATATAATAAAACAATGAAAGCTTGCCTTCCTAACCTTTAAGATTCTTATACAAGTTAAAAATGTATTTCAAAAAAACTACCACTGTAGAAAGCAGAATGGAGGTTCCTCAAAAGACTCGGCATGGAACCACTACATGACCCAGGGATACCACTCCTCAGTATTTACCCTGAAGAATTAAAGACATCTTACTATGGTGATATATGCATAGCCATGTCTATAGCAGCACAATTCACAATAAGCAAACAATGAACCAGCCTAGGTGTCCATCAATTTTGATGTAGTGTCCGCATCAAAAATGTGGAAAGATTAAAAAAAAAAGAAAAAGAAAAACATTAGCAGCTAAAAAATGTATTTAAAAACTATAAAGTAATAGCAATCACTAGTATTTTTTTTACCATAAACATAACACTACTCATGATTCATTTTTGAATTTGGAGAGTTTTCCTAAGTTGGGCAGGCTCAGAAAGAAGTGAGAGAGAAACTTTTATGAATTGTTTGGGGAAGCCAGTCTTCAGACCTAGACTTGGTCACCCTTAAAGTCAAACAGAGTTGGAAGTGGCATTTGGAAGACGGTAACAACAACATTGGAAAGCAGCTGTTGATGGTATGTGTTTCTTTGTGACCTTCTGTCTTCTATGTCTCTTTCAGGGTGTCAGAGAAAGAAGAGAGAGAGAGAGAGAGAGAGAGAGAGAGAGAGAGAGAGAGAGAGAGAGAGAGAGAGAACACCAAATAATAACTGACAAATCTGCTTGCAACATCTTGATGGCAGCCAACCCAAGGGGCAGGTCAGGAGGGGCAGGTCAGGAGGGGTGGTTTCTTCTTTCATGTTGACTTTTAAAAGCCAAAGGTCTTTATTTGAGAGCATCATTCTTCACCTATCCTCTTTCTACCCCTTCTCAAAATCTTTCCTTATTAGATTAGGTTATCTTCATCAACCCACCCAAGCCCCACCAATTTGTATAATGTCCTCATGAAGATGTTCTTGGCTCTCCTTAGGTAAATTTTTTCACCTTAAAATTTCCCAATCCTCTACCTGTTCTTCTTTGATAATAGTTAGTACTATTTGCATTGAACTTAACACGTCTATGGGCACATTTAATTTCCATAAGTCTAGTGACTAAAATGTTACTTAAAAGTATATTCTGTTTCTGATTCATCTTTTTATGCCCCAGAATGCCAAGCTTGCTCCGAGGCACAGAGTTGTTTCTTAGAAAATTATCAGTGAACAAATGGATGCATGGAATAGGAAGTTAGGCAGACAATAAGAATCTAACTTAGAAATGAGATGTGTTTTGAAAGTGCTTTTGCAAGTCAACTCTTTGAAATAAAGAAATTTACTTCCCAGAGAAAGTATACATTTTTATATTTCCTCCTTGGGATAACATCATTCCAGTTTTCATACTGTTCTTCTCACTCTCTTACCACCATACACTCTTTCTTCTCCTTGAAATTAATTTTCAAATGTGTTCTAGTTTGGATCTTGATAGTCCCCCAAAGTTTTATGTGTTCAGGGTGGGGTGTTAGAAAATTAGTAAGATTATGAGAGCACTGACCTGCACTAGTGGAAGGTGGGACCTAGGTGGAGGGAGTAGGTCACTGGGGTGTACCCTGGAAGCATTTAGCTTTTCTTTGGATTCTCAATCCTCACTCCCTGCTTCCTGGCTGCCAAGAGCCAGGAGGCATTCCTCTACTCCCTTGTCTGCCATAATGCTTCTCCCTTGGAGCTAGCCAACCCTGGGCTTAATCCTTTCAAACTGTAGACCCAAAGAAATCTTTCCTCTTTGTCATTTTTATCAGATATTTTTGTCACAGTAACAAAAAAACCTGACTAACACAATGTTGCTTTGAACACTGATATTCTGTGGATGAAGTTGTATGTATGACTCTCCACACCACATATTACCATTTCCCCTCAATGACTTTCTCCTGTCTGACCCTGCCATCCTTGACTGGGCCCATAGATCTTCCCTCCAGATGCTTCTGTCTTGCTCTAATTCCCAATAACCATCCAGGATACAAAAACCCCCGACCTCACTCAAGGAAATGATTTCTTGTTGAAGCCACTCCTTTATTTTCCTCCAATTAATATATCAAGAATTCCACTAATATAAAAGGTACGCTTGATTGAAGAACTTTATATCAGGCTTTGTGCTAAGCTCTTGGTGTACTGTCTCATTTAGTTCTCCATACAAATCTTGAAATAGGTACTGACTGGCTTTCTGTTATACATGAGATGAAACTAAATCTTTGAGAGGTTAGGGGGTTATTTCAGATCATTTGGCTAGTTAGTGAGATAGCCAGCCTTCAGACCTAGACTTGGTCACCCTTAGAGTCAAGTTTTTAGTTATTTTTTTCTAGTTTACAGCAGACATGTAATGCTCTTTTGAGAGTAGGGAAAGGAGTACGATAGTTGGGTGGGGTTCATACACTGCATTGGAACCAGTTCATTGGTATCTGGTCTTTGACATCCTGGACAACTGACTTAATCTTAGTGAACCTGTCTTCCCACAAAAGGTTAACTAAAAATACTCCCTTGTGAATAGTAAATGAGATAATATATTTGAAGGTCTAGGTCATCTGTTGGTGAAACTATTCAGCAAATGATTTATTTTTCCTTTTCAATCTTTTCTCTTTCAATGTTTTTCCTCTGGTCCTTCTGCTTACATGTAGTATGGTGACCACAAATACCTGTTTCCTGGAATAATTAGGAGCACTCCCCTTTACTCCGAAATCCATCCACCACTGGGACACAATGAGTTATATGGCCAAGCCCTGCATGATGCTGGTAGTTTCTCTTTACCTTTACTTGCTACATCTAATGGGATCTTTCTAATGGAAAATATGATTTTATCTTTCCTCTGCTTAAAACTCCTGACCCCATTGCCCTGGGGATGCAATCTAAAGTCTTTATAATGGGGTAGGAAGCCCTTCACGTTCTGACCTTACTGTTTTGCTATGGTTGTCACATATCACCCAGCCTTTTCTTCTAAGTGCTACTCACATCAACCACCTGCAGTTTCTGGAGCTACTCATGCTCTCTGTTGCTTCTATGTCTTTGCAAATGTCTAACTGTGCCTAGGATATCTTTTGCTATTGTCATTGACATGTATTACTTCTTTCTTACTGTGATTAAGATCCTTTTCTAAGTGTGAGGATTCTTTCATTTTGAGATACAGTAAAGGGCAAAGACTGCTTTATGGTATAGGGGATTCAAATATTATATTGCAAACTCCCTTGTAGCTAAGACTAGGCCCCTGATCTAGGTTCTGCCAATCAAAATGGACTCTGCCAATCAGAATTGATTCAGGAAATGTGACACAAGAGGGAAGAAACAGGAGTTCTCTCTTAGTCTTTGATCAAGAGACTTCAACAATAGGTGCTTCAAGGCCAGGGCTCAAATCCAAATTCTCTTTACCTCAGTTATTAATTGTTTAATCTTATACAATCTACTTAACTTATTTTTACCTTGGTTTCTGTATCTATTAAATGGAGATAATAACCGTGCCTAAGTTGTGATTTGGATATGAGGTATTTGCTAAAAGCTCCTGTATTGATGCACAGGTAAAATGATCAGATTAGGAGAGCTGTGACCTAATCAGTGGATTAATCCATTTGAGGTATTAATAGTTTAAAGGGATTACTGGGTGGTAACTGTAGGTAGGTAGAGTGTGGATGCAGGAGGGGGTCCTGGGGGTGTGCTTTGTGGATTATATATTTTGTCCTTGGCTCTTTCTACTCTCTCCGCTTCACAGTCACCATAAGGTAAGCAGTTTTCCTCTGCCATGCCCTTCTGCAATCGTGCTCCACCTCACCTCTGGCCTAGAGAAACGGAGCTTGTTGACCATAGACTGAACCCATGAAACCCTGAGACAAAATAAATTTTTTCTGCTCTAAGTTGATTTTATTGGGTATTTTTTTTCACAGTGATAAGAAGCTGACTAGCACAGCCTATTTCAATGGGTACTTACAAGGATTAAACATAAATGTAGGGGCTGGGGATGTGGCTCAAGCGGTAGCGCGCTCCCCTGGCATGCATGCGGCCCGGGTTCGATCCTCAGCACCACATACAAACAAAGATGCTGTGTCTGCTGATAACTAAAAAAAATAAATATTAAAAAAAAATTAAAAAAAAACTTCAAACAATTAAACACTTTAAAAAAAAAACCATAAATGTACTGTGGTTAGAACAATGCCTAACACATGGTAGGTTCTCAGAAATCTAACATTTTCTAAGAACCTACTATTATTATCACTATATTTTACTATAAGGGTAATTAATAGCAATAATAATAGCAGTAATAGTAACATAACCTCTGTAGCATAGTTTTTATTTATTGCATCTAAGAATTGTGTCCACTAAAAAATGACAAAATCATAGAATTTGCAGGGAAATGGATGGCACTAGAGCAGATTATGCTTAGTGAAGCTAGCCAATCCCTAAAAAACAAATACCAAATGTCTTATTTGATATAATGAGAGCAACTAAGAACAGAGCAGGGAGGAAGAGCAGGAAGAAAAGATTAACATTAAACAGATACATGAGGTGGGATGGAAAGGGAGAGAAAAGGGAAATTGCGTGGTAATGGAGGGAGACCCTCATTGTTATACAAAATTACATATAAGAGGTTGTGAGGGGAATGGGAAAATAAACAAGGAGAGATATGAATTACAGTGGATGGGGTAGAGAGAGAAGATGGGAGGGGAGGGAGGGGGGATGGTAGAGGATAGGAAAGGTAGCAGAATACAACAGTTACTAATAGGGCATTATGTAAAAATGTGGATGTGTAACCGATGTGATTCTGCAATCTGTATTTGGGGTAAAATTGGGAGTTCATAACCAACTTGAATCTAATGTATGAAATATGATATGTGAAGAGCTTTATAATGTTTTGAACAACCAATAAAAAAAATTAAAAAAAAAAAAAAAAAAAGAATTGTGTCCAATATAGCTCCCTCTGACTAGGCTAATATGGACTTATGCTTAACATCTACACTGAGATTCTTTCTTACAGAAAACTTTCTTAAATTCTTTGCTACATTAGAAACCACTTCTGGACTTATATTTTATTTTTAATAGTAGCAAAGCACCTATCACATTTTATTCAAATGCCTCATTCTTCCCATTCTCTTGAACTAGACAGTGAACTCCTTCCAGGCAGTGCAGGCCACCTGCTCAACTTTATATTTCTAGAGTCTATCTTAGGCAGTACCTTGGCACCTTGGAGATGTTTAATAAACAGTGGCTGGATGAATAGACAAATACCCTAGCAGCCCTGAGATCCTGCAGTGGGGGAGTCAGCAAGCATAGGGGTCATTATTTTCTATTCATATGCCCTAGTCCTTCTTATGGGTTCCCTCCTGTGGCCCCATTTAAGACTATGACAATCATTTGTACTGATGATCCTGAAATATCCTCGACAATCTCAAGAGATTTGCAATCAATATATTTCACTGCTGCCGTGTTCCTACCTCCCACGTTTGGCTCAGCAGACGGAGCTCACCCAGTTGATCCCAATCAGTGCTATTGTGCTTCCCTTAGAAGAGTATCTTGTAGAGTCAGGTGGATGCAAAGCAGTTCTCCAAACTGGAGAGCCAAATCTGTCCTAAGAAGACATTGGGTTTCTTTTTCTTTTTCTTTTATTTCCACTATGGCATATACATTTTTTTAAGGCATAATGGAAAGTGTGCTTCTGTTTGATCCTCTCTAAATGAGTGATCTGATACAACATTCACTGTGAGCTGAACTTCTATATCTCCTTGTCTTTGTCTATGTATGCTAGTATCTCAGTTTCCTGTGGCTCCTCACTCTTCAAAGGAGAAAGCCTTACTTACTTAGCAGCGCATCACAAACTGATCCCCAAATATTATTCCAGATTTATCTCCTACAAACTTTCTATAACTAATTATACTTCCCTTCCTTTTTTTTATTTGACAATGATTTACAGGTGATAATGTGAACATTGTAGTGATTCTTATGGTATTCCAGGTCTAATAGTAGAAATGAGAATTTTATGAATAATGTCAAATAAAAATAGGAGTAAGATTATGAGGAGTACAATGAAGTTAAATTAGAGCAAGGGACTGAATATGGCTGGAGACTCTATGATTGGCAGGTTAAAAGAACTTCAGGAAGTCCTTTAAAAGTTTCTGGAATCCAGGCCTTGTTTTGTGGGATGGCTATATCAACAATGGCTCAGTACCACACCTAGGACAGATCAGGCGTGCAATAAATGTTAATCAAGTAAATGAATAAATGAAACTATTGATACTGATAAAGGAGGATAAATAAATCTACACACTATCTCATGACCAATTTCTATTTCTCATTTTTGGGTAACAGGTAACAAAAGCATGCACACATACGTGTGCGCATACATACACACATTTATAACATATCTTATTGTAATTATATATTAATTAGTATTTTGCAGTTTATAGTGCTTTTCTGTATAACATCTCAATGAGTTACATATAAAACTATTAATGCAGGGTGATAAAATTCTTTAGTTCATGAGAGACTATGAAAGAGTTGCCAAGGTAATGCATCTTCTAAGTGATAGAAACATATACAGTGCTGGTCTTCTTTCTGGCCTCAAGTCTGGGGCCTCATTCTTCTTTATTAGCAAGGAAATAAGGATGAGATGATTTCAATAATACAGAAAAAAGTGATGAAAATTTATGCTCCACTGGATAAAATATTAAACACCATGTCTTCTTGAAGAAATAAGGATTTTTTTTTCAGGGGGTTATTGGGGATTGAACTCAGGAACACTCAGCCACTGAGCCACATCCCCAACCTTATTTTATATTTTATTTAGAGACAGGGTCTCACTGAGTTGCTTAGCATCTCACTTTTGCTGAGGCTGGCTTTGAACTCGTGATTCTCCTGTCTCAGCCTCCAGAGCCGTATACAGGGATTACAGGCTTGCATCACAGTGAATATTCTTAATACAGCAAGAATATTCTTTTTTTTACTAGTTCCATGAATTTCTTTCTTTTTTTAATTTGTTTTAATTAGTTACACATGACAGTACAATGACCTTAACATATCATACATTTGAATCAGATGGGATATAATATCTCATTTTTCGGAGTATACAGGTTGCAGAATCACATTGTTCATGCATTCACATATATACACGCAGTAATAATAATGTCTGTTTCATTCTACTATCCTTCCTATCTCCCCAACCCCTCCCCTCCCCTCCCATCACTTCTCTCTTTCTAATCTAGGGTAATGCTCTTTTTTTCCTCACCTCTTCATACATGTATTTTGTATAACAATGAGGGTCTCCTTCCACCATCCATGCAATTCCCTTTCTCCCTCCCTTTCCCTCCCACCCCTCTTCCCTATGTAGAGGTAATATTCTTCCTTTGCTCTTCCTCTCTTCCCCATTTTGAGTCACCCCCTTATATCAGAGAAGATATTTGGCATTTGTTTTTTTGGGATGAGCTAACTTCACTTAGCATAATCTGCTCTAATGCCATCCATTTCCCTGCAAATGCCATGATCTTATTATTTTTTTAGTGCTGAGTAATATTCCATTGTGTATATATGCCACACTTTTTTTAATCCATTCATCCTTTGAAGGGCATCTAGGTTGGCTTCACAGTCTAACTATTGTGAATTGTGCTGCTATAAACATTGATGTGGCTGTGTCCCTGTAGTATGCTGTTTTTATGTCCTTTGGGTATAGTCTGAGAAGAGGAATAGCTGGGTCAAATGGTGGTTCCATTCCCAGCTTTCCAAGGAATCTCCATACTGCTTTCCAAATTGGCTGCACCAATTTGCAGTCCCACCAGCAGTGTATGAGTGTACCTTTTTCCTGCATCCTCACCAGCACTTGTTGTTCTTTGTCTTCATCATGGCTGTCATTCTTACTGGAGTGAGATGGTATCTTAGAGTAGTTTTAATTTGCATTTCTCTGATTGCTAGGGATGATGAGCATTTTTTCATATATTTGTTGATTGATTGTATATCCACTTCTGAGAAGTGTCTGTTCAGGTCCTTGGCCCAAGCAAGAATATTCTTAATACAGCAAAGAATCATAGGTTAGACTTGAGACAAGGAAACTTAGATGCGGAGTGTGGCAGGTAGAACAGCTTCTCATCCAGGAATTTCTGCACATTCAGGCAGAGGTAACTAAAAGTTTGGGATGGGAGGTCCAAGAAGCACCATGGATGGGAAAACCCAGTAAACCACTCATGCTATGAATGGGGAACCTGGAGTCATCCACTCAAGATGCGTCAGCCAACCAGGCATACTCTGGCTTCCCTTGGGACTGAATCCCCACCAATGGCCTAATGTGAGTTTCATTGTTATGCCTGTAGCACTACCCAAGGAGAATCTAAATTTTTCCTGGACCAGGAAACATCAATATAGGCCTCAATTATTTCTGTGATTAATTTTTTTTTCATATAAAATATCCACAACTAAATTTTAAAAAGCCCAAAGGGAATTTTTCCTGGACAAACTAAATTCATCTTTCAAATATCGTTCTGCCTATGGACACTAGGTTTAACTTGGACCTTTAAAGGGTTTTAAGGGGGGAAGTTAAAAACGTTTGAGTATGTTTTCTGGAGAAAACACAGGGGAGAAAGCTGGCTTAGTGTTCGCTTAGAATTATCTTAACTCGCTTCCACTTAACTCATTGTCTAGATTAATCAATTTCAGGATTAAATGTTAGTATTCATTCCCTCTGTGGCATGTCTGGTGGGTGTCAACAAATAAAAGCCCTTGTGCTTGAGCTTCAATCAATTGGGTTATATGTTTGTCAAGTCATTTGTAATAGTCACCAAGTCACATCAATTATAATTCTTGCCATAGATATACAATTTGAATGAATATTCTGTAATCTGATAAAATAATTCCAAAAAAGAACAGTTTTTGTTTTATTGAAAGCAGGCTGAACATTTTAGAAAAACTGAATTAGAGGTGCCTACTCAAGAATTACTATCAAATAAGGTATAAGCAAGAAAATTATAATGATTTGGAAAAAAAATTGTAAACTTTTAGAAGGATTCTGTGTTTTGATTATTTTTTAAATACTTTAAAAAGTTTTTATGTAACTGGATAGCGGAAAGAGGTCATTGATATCATGAAAATTACCTTCTAACATCCACTGGAATTCTGATATGTGATAGATTACCATATAGAAAAGAGTATGAAAATAATATTACTACAATTAGTTAATAAGGTGGACTAAAATGAAATAATCATATTAACCATATAAAATGTAACAATATAGTTAATTCGTAATATATTGTATTTATTACTATAGAACCTATTGTTACATAATTCTATCATCTCATTAACATATATTATTGTTGATAAACAATTCTATAATACTCTTTTATAATATTAGTTAATTATAAAAAAATAACATTTACTTTAATCAGCTATTCCATTTATGAACATCCTTTATTCTAAAGATTAGCCCAAACCTTGTCTCAGAATAGGCACTCAAGATTACTTAATGAATGAATAAATCAAAATATAACCTTTCAATACTGCAATCACTCTTCTCAAGTAACTCAAATTTATCAACATTAGTTGAAAAATGAAGCCCACAGATTGACACGTTAGTGGTAGGAGTGCTTTCAATAGCAATGGCCCCATTTTTTCATGGAACCCACTCATAAGGCACTTGCCATTCAATAAACCTATAAATCTATTTTTACACAAAATTGCTTCTGTTACAGGTGATCCTTTATCCTGGACTTGCAGAATTGATTTTTAGAACCATAATATAAGTGTCTGCATTAATTAACTCATTTATTGATCCCAGAAACATTTTTACAGGGCCTACTATGAGTCAGAAACTGGCCAAATTACATTCCTTTGAAGAGATGCTTTATTCATTTTGGCCTTCTCTCTTCAATTGCTTGAGTCATTTGGCCTCTTGAGTCTATATTTAAAATACTAAATACTTCTACCAGTTGGTTATCACCTGAACAATTGGCACACATGCTATTTGTGTAATTTGTTTAAGTCACTGAGTGAAGATATTGATCAAGATAAAACCAAAAAAGAAGATAGTAGAAAACACTGAATTTTTCTTTCTAGGTTGTCAAATTCCTATTCTCATTCAGGTGGAGTTGGATGCAGAACAGATCTGAACAGATCTGGCAGAATTGTGGTACCAGGTATAATAGAGACAGTGTAGTCCCTCTAGGCAATGCCCAAGAGGATATGGAAGAAAATAGATAAGGAAGTTCTAGACTAAAGAGAAAAAGGCCAATGCCCAAGGGGGCACCTAAACAAGAACCAGTTAGCACTACAACCATTATGACAGAAAACCAGAGAAAGGGAAGTGATGAGTTAGGTTCATAGAGATGGAAGGTAAACCTCTAGGAATTCCCAGGGGAAATCTGAAGTAGACATGGCATATTCTTTGGATCATTCCAACTCCATCTTGTTAAAGTGAGTGCACCAATCACTTTTCATGGGAGTAAAACTGAATAGAAATAGATTGACATAAATCTACAAATCAACCATTTTTTAAATATTGTCAAATATGGTCTTTGCTGTATCTGTTATTGGGAAAGAGAATTAGTTACAAGAGTAAGATTCTCTGATCCCCAAACCAAGGAATAACCAATTAGGCATTCAATCAATACTCTGTCAGTCATGCTCTGAAATTTTAGAGATTTGATACTTTCTGGGCAAAGGGTTCCTTTTTCCTTTGCTTGGGATTTCTTCAATATCGGGAATTTCTCTCTCCTGATGGGAGAGTGCAAAGTTCTCATGGCCTTACTCTAAGATACTGAGGCAAGGTCCAAGTGGGAAAAATTCCAAGATGCATTAATTCAACCAACATTTATTGAGTACTATGTGTTCTATACTTTTCTAAATATTTGGAGTACATCAATCAGAAAACAGAAAAAGAACACTGCCCGTCTAGAGTTATTGTTCTAGTGGAGGAAGACAGATAATATACACTAAAAACATTCAGCAAGTGGGTAATATAATTCCTTGGAAGCTCTTAATTACTAACTAACCAAAGGGCTAGATCACTGTGGCAGTTGTACTAAGAACACATTATAGGCAAATAAGACCAGATGTGGGAAGATATTTTAGAAAGTTATAAGAGTCTGGGGAAAATTTTGGTGCCTTGGCTTGGCATTGCAGGAGCAACGAGAACTAACTGGATTCTAGATGGATATTGGAAGTGAAACTAACAAGATTTCCTGGTAGTGTGGGTGTTACAAATGAGAAAGAAAGGGGTGACAAGCCCAACTTCAAAAATTTTAAAGAACTTTATATTTATACATAGGAGTTTGGTTTATCTCTACAAACTCATCCGTGCATGAAAGTTGAATTCTGTTCATATTCATCTTCTTTTCCCTCTAGTCCTCCCTCTTTTCATTCATTCTTTTTTTCTCCACTCTATTAGACTTCATTTTGCTTGTCTATTTATTTGTATTTGTTTGGTTATTTATGTTATCTTCTCCTTTTCTCTCCATTTCCTTTATTTGACCCTAGCTTCTACAAAGTAGAGAAAACATTTGACCTTTGAGTTTCTGAGTTTGGCTAATTTCATGTAGCATGATATTCTTCATTTCCATCCATTTACAACAAATGCTATAATTTCACTCTTTTTTTATGGCTAAGTAGAACTCCATTGTATATCTATACACCACAATTTCTTTATCCATTAATCTATTGATGGGCTTCTGGGTTGATTGCATAATTTAGCTATTGCAAATTGTGCTTCAATAAACACTGAGGTGGCTGTGTCACTGTAGTATGCTGATTTTAGATCTTTTGTGAAAATACCAAGGAGTGGGATAGCCATGTCATATGGTGGTTCCGTCAGTAGTTTTTTGAAGACTCTCCAAATTGCTTTCCAGAGTTGTACTAGTCTCCAGTCCTACCAACAATGTACAAGTAAGTGTTCCTTTCTCCCCATAACATCACCAGCATTTATTGTTGTTTGTATTCTTGATCATTATCATTCTGACTGGAGTGAGAAGCAATCTTAGTGTAGTTTTGATTTGTGTTTCCCTGATTGCTAGAGATATTGTATATTCTAAAATATATTTGTTGGCCATTTGTGTTTCTTCTTCCAAGAGTTTCTGTTTAGTTCTTTTGCCCATGCATTGACTGGGCTATTTGCTTTTTTTGCTGTGAAATTTTCTGAGTTCTTTGTGTATTCTGGATGTTCATCTCCTATCTGAGGAGTAGCTGGCCGATATTTTTCTCACATTCTGTAGGCTTGCTCTTCACAATTTTAATCATTTTCTTTGCTGTGCAGAAGCTTTGTAGTTTGATAGCATCTCACTTATTGATTCTTGGTTTTATTTCTTGTGCTTTGAGGGTCTTGTTAAGGAATTTGGTGTCAGCACCTATAGGATGGAGTGTTGACCCTATGTTTTCTTTTGCTTTAATTACTAAGTTTGGATCCATTTCAATTTGAGTTTTGTATGGGGTGGGGGCGAGAGAGAGAGAGAGAGAGAGAGAGAAGGTGATTTCATTTTACCAGTACCATTTATTAAAAAGACTGTCTTTTCTCCAAGATACATGTTTTGGCACCTTTGTCAAATATCAGAAGGCCTATAGGTATGTGGGTTTGTCTCTCTATTTTCTATTTCATTGGTCTCCTCTCTATTTTGCTTCCAATACCATGCTGTTTTTTATACAGCTCTTTAGTATAATTTCAGATCATGTATTGTGATGCCTGCTGCTTTGATTTTCTGGCTTAGTTTGCTTTGGCTATTCTGGGTCTGTTATTTTTACAAATGAATTTGAGATAGTTTTCTAATTCTGACTATTATTGTTTTTTTGATGGGGTTTGCAGTGAACGTATGTATTGCTTTTAGTACTATGGTCATTTAGACAATATTGATTCTGCCCAACCAAGAACATAAGATGTCTTTCCATCTTCTAAGGTGTTTTTCAATTTCCTTTTTCAGGGTTCTATAATTTTCATTGCAGACCTCTTTTACCTCCTTGGTTAAATTAATTACCAAGTTTAAAAAAAAATTTAAGGTATTGTGAATGAGATGGATGTTTTTCTAGATTTCTTCCTAGGCTGAACCATTGTTGAAGTATATGAACGCTATTCATTTTTGGCTGTTCTTTTTTTTTAAACTTACAAATTGTTTATTTCTGGAATTTCCCACTTAATATTTTATTTTATTTATTTTTTTATTGGTTGTCCAAAACATTACAAAGCTCTTGACATATCATATTTCATACATTTGATTCAAGTGGGTTATGAACTCCCATTTTTACCCTAAATACAGATTGCAGAATCACATCAGTTACACATCCACGTTTTTACATATTGCCATATTAGTGACTGTTGTATTCTGCTACATTTCCTATCCTCTACTATCCCCCCTTCCCTGCCCTCCCATCTTCTCTCTCTACCCAATATGCTGTAATTCAATTCTCTCCCTTGTTTTTTTTTTTCCCTTTCCCATCACAACCTCTTATATGTAATTTTGTTTAACAATAAGGGTCTCCTTCCTTTGCATGCAATTTCTCTTCTCTCTCCCTTTCCCTCCCACCTCTCGTCTCTGTTTAATGTTAATCTTTTCCTCATGCTCTTCCTCCCTGCTCTGTTTTTAGTTGATCTACTTATATCAAAGAAGACATTTGGCATTTGTTTTTTAGGGATTGGCTAGCTTCACTTAGCATAATCTGCTCTAATGCCATCCATTTCTCTGCAAATTCCATGATTTTGTCATTTTTTTAGTGCTCTGTAATACTCCATTGTGTATAAATGCCACATTTTTTTAATCCATTCATCCATTGAAGGGCTTCTAGGTTGGTTCCACAGTCTAGCTATTGTGAATTGTGCTGCTATGAACATTGATGTGGCAGTATCCCCATAGTACGCTCTTTTAAGGTCTTCAGGGAATAGTCCGAGAAGGGAAATAGCTGGGTCAAATGGTGGTTCCATTCCCAGCTTTCCCAGGAATCTCCATGCTGCTTTCCAAATTGGCTGCACCAATTTGCAGTCCCACCAGCAATGAACAAGTGTACCCTTTTCCCCACATCCTCACCAGCACTTGTTGTTGTTTGACTTCATAATGGCTGCCAATCTTACTGGAGTGAGATGGTATCTTAGGGTGGTTTTGATTTGCATTTCTCTGACTGCTAGAGATGGTGAGCATTTTTTCATGTACTTGTTGATTGACTGTATGTCCTCCTCTGAGAATTGTCTGTTCAGGTCCTTGGCCCATTTGTTGATTGGGTTATTTGTTATCTTATTGTTTAATTTTTTGAGTTCTTTGTATACTCTGGATATTAGGGCACTATCTGAAGTGTGAGGAGTTAAAATTTGTTCCCAGGATGTAGGCTCCCTATTTACCTCTCTTATTGTTTCTCTTGCTGAGAAAAAACTTTTTAGTTTAAGTAAGTCCCATTTGTTGATTTTTGTTATTAACTCTTGTGCTATGGGTGTCCTATTAAGGAATTTGGAGCCCGACCCCACAATATGTAGATCGGAGCCAACTTTTTCTTTTATCAGACGCAGAGTCTCTGTTTGATATCAAGCTCTTTGATCCATTTTGAGTTAACTTTTGTGCATGGCGAGAGAAAGGGATTCAGTTTCATTTTGTTGCATATGGATTTACAGTTTTCCCAGCACCATTTGTTGAAGATGCTATCCTTCCTCCATTGCATGCTTTTAGCCCCTTTGTCAAATATAAGAAAGTTGTAATTTTGTGGATTGGTCTCTGTGTCCTCTATTCTGTACCATTGGTCCACCCGCCTGTTTTGGTACCAGTACCATGCTGTTTTTGTTACTATTGCTCTGTAGTATAGTTTGATATCTGGTATTGCTATACTGCCTGATTCACACTTCCTGCTTAGAATTGCTTTTGCTATTCTGGGTCTTTTGTTTTTCCATATGAATTTCATGATTGCTTTCTCTATTTCTACAAGAAATGCCGTTGGGATTTTGATTGGCATTGCATTAAACCTATAGAGAACTTTGGGTAATATCGCCATTTTGATGATATTAGTTCTGCCTATCCATGAACAGGGTATATTTTTCCATCTTCTAAGATCTTCTTCTATTTCTCTCTTTAGGGTTCTGTAGTTTTCATTGTATAGAAGTTTCACCTCTTTTGTTAGGTTGATTCCCAAGTATTTTTTTTTTTTGAGGATATTGTGAATGGAGTGGTTGTCCTCATTTCCATTTCAGAAGATTTATCTCTGATATACAGGAATGCCTATGATTTATGTGTGTTGATTTTATATCCTGCCACTTTGCTGAATTCATTTATTAGCTCTAGTAGTTTCTTTGTAGACCCTTTTGGGTCTGTTAGATATAGTATCATATCATCCGCAAATAGTGATAATTTAAGTTCTTCTTTTCCTATTTTTATGCCTTTAATTTCTTTTGTCTGTCTAATTACTCTGGCTAGTATTTCAAGAACTAAATTGAATAGAAGTGGTGAGAGAGGGCATCCCTGTCTTGTTCCAGATTTTAGAGGGAATGCCTTCAGTTTTTCTCCATTTAGAATGATGCTAGCCTGAGGCTTAGCATATATAGCTTTTACAATGTTAAGGTAAGTTCCTGTTATCCCTAGTTTTTCTAGTGTTTTGAACATAAAGGGATGTTGTACTTTGTCGAATGCTTTTCTACATCTATCGAGATGATCATGTGGTTCTTATCGTTAAGTCTATTGATGTGGTGAATAACATTTATTGATTTCTGTATATTGAACCAGCCTTGTATCCCAGGGATGAAACCTACTTGATCATGGTGCACAATTTTTTTGATATGCTTTTGTATTTGATTGGCCAGGATTTTATTGAGGATTTTTGCATCTAAGGTCATTAGAAATATTGGTCTGTACTTTTCTTTCTTTGAAGTGTGTTTGTCTGGTTTTGGGATCAGGGTGATATTGGCCTCATAGAATGAATTTGGAAGAGCTCCTTCTTTTTCTATTTCTTGAAATAATTTGAAAAGTATTGGTATTAATTCTTCTTTGAAGGTTTTGTAAAACTCCGCTGTATACCCATCCGGTCCAGGGCTTTTCTTGGTTGGTAGTCTTTTGATAGCTTCTTCTATTTCCTCCTTTGTTATTGGTCTGTTTAAATTGTGTGTATCTTCCTGACTCAATCTGGGCAAATCATATGACTTTAGAAATTTATCGATATCTTCACTATCTTCAATTTTATTGGAATATAGGGTTTCAAAATAATTTCTAATTACCTTCTGTATTTTTGTAGTGTCCGTTGTGATATTGCCTCTTTCATCCCGTATGTTAGTAATTTGAGTTCTCTCTCTTCTTCTCTTCCTTAGCATGGCTAAGGGTCTGTCGATCTTATTTATTTTTAGTTTTATCAATTTTTTCAATGTTTTTTTTTTGTTTCAATTTCGTTGATTTCCGCTCTGATTTTAATTATTTCTTGCCTTCTACTACATTTGCTGTTGTTTTGCTCTTCCTTTTCTAAGGTTTTGAGATGAAGTGTGAGCTCATTTATTTGTTGTTTTTTTTCTTTTTTGGAGGAATGAACTCCAGGCAATGAATTTCCCTCTTAAAACTGCTTTCATTGTGTCCCATAGATTCCGATATGTTGTGTCTGTATTTTCATTTATCTCTAAGAATTTTTTGACTTCCTCCTTTATGTCTTCTGTAACCCATTGATCACTCAGTAACATATTGTTCATTTTCCAGGTGATGAAGAATTTTTCCTTCCTTCTTTTATCATTGATTTCCAGTTTCATTCCATTATGATCAGGTAAGATGCATGGTATTATCTCCACACCTTTATATTTACTAAGAGTTGCCCTATGGCATAATATATGGTCTATCTTTGAGAAGGATCCATGTGCTGCTGAGAAGAACGTGTATCCACTTGATGATGGTTGATATGGTTGATATATTCTATATATGTCGGGTAAGTCTAGGTTATTGATTGTGTTATTGAGTTCTATAGTTTCTTTATTCAGCTTTTGTGTGGAGGATCTGTCCAATGGAGAAAGCGGTGTGTTGAAGTCACCCATAATTATTGTGTTGTGGTCTATTTGACTCTTGAACTTGAGGAGAGTTTGTTTTATGAACGTTGCCGCACCATTATTTGGTGCATACAAATTGATAATTGTTATGTCTTGTTGGTGGATGGTTCCTTTTAACAGGATATAGTGTCCTTCTTTATCCCTTTTGATTAACTTAGGTTTGAAGTTGATTTTATTCGATATGAGTATGGCCACTCCTGCTTGCTTCCAAGGGCCATGTGAGTGGTATGATTTTTCCCAACCTTTCACCTTCAGCCTGTGTATGCCTTTTCCTATCATATGAGTCTCCTGAAGGCAGCATATTGTTGGATTTGTTTTTTTGATCCAGGTTATTAGCTTGTGTCTCTTGATTGGTGAGTTTAGTCCATTGACATTTAAGGTTACAATTGAAATATGATTTGTACTTCCAGTCATGTTTATTTATTTATTTATTTTAATATGGCTAGTTTTTCCTCTTTGGTTATTTTTCTCCCCCTTTACTGAGATACCTCCCACTGTTAGTTTTGGGTGCTATTTTTCAATTCCTCTTCTTGTATTGTTTTGCTCAAAATGCCTTGCAGTGCTGGTTTTCTGGCTGCAAATTCTTTTAACTTTTGTTTATCATGAAATATTTTAATTTCATTGACAAATATGAAGCTTAATTTTGCTGGATACAGTATTCTTGGTTGGAATCCATTATTTTTTAGAGTTTGAAATATGTTGTTCCAGGATCTTCGCACTTTCAATGTCTGTGATGAAAAATCAGCTGTTAACCTAATTGGTTTACCCCTGAATGTAATCTGCCTCCTTTCTCTCGTAGCTTTTAATATTCTCTCCTTGTTCTGTATGTTGGATATCTTCATAATTATGTGTCTTGGAGTTGGTCTATTACAGTTTTGTATGTTTGGGGTCCTGTAGGCTTCCAGGATTTGGCAATCCATTCCATCTTTCATATCTGGGAAGTTTTCTAAGTTATTTCATTCAACAGATTGTTCATTCCTTTGGTTTGAACCTCTATACCTTCTTCTATCCCAATTACTCTCAAGTTTGTTTTTTTTATGACATCCCATATCTCTTGGATGCATTGCTGGTGATTTCTTACCATCCTTTCTGCATTGACTATGTTCTTTTCGAGTTGATAAACTTTGTCTTCATTATCTGATGTTCTGACTTCTATTTGATCTAGTCTATCTGTAATATTCTCGTTTGAGTTTTTAATTTGGTTTATGGTTTCCTGCATTTCTAGGATTACTGTTTGATTTTTTTTTTAAAATCTCTATCTCCTGGTAGAGTTCATTCTTTGCTTTTTGAATTTGCTTATGCAATTCATTTTCAAAGTATTCTTTCATTGTTTGGACTTGCTGTCTAATGACTTCTCTAAGATTCCATTCCATCTGAGTCAGGTATGCCTTGAGTTCTTTCTCTGTCCATTTTTCTGATGCCTCTAGGTTCTCCTGTAAATTTAAGTTGTCCTGCATTGTTTGTAATCCTTTTTTCCATGGTGTTCACGTTACTTTCCAACTCTGTTTAACTGCTGTGTTTCTATTTTCTCCTATAAATTTGTTTTGGTTTTGTATATCTCTGTGGTCTCTCCTTTGTGGTGGGAGACTATGCCTAGAAATGTTGGGCTTTATTGTACTTTAAAACTGATTCATTCAATTCATAATAGGCTTACGGATTCTGAATGCATATAGTGATTTGTTGTTTGGTCTTAGGACTTTATGTTTAGGTTAGGTGCTATGATGGTATGAAGGTTAGTATGTCTTGCCTACTTTGGAAGGTTGCTCTATTGAAGGGGGATATTAACAGGCAATTTGATCAGGGTGTTTGGTAATAGCTAGGTATTTAGGAGCCCTATAGACAGCCTCGAAACAATCACCTATATGTATTTAGACAATTACACGTAATGGAAGACGTAATGCTTGGGATGAAAGTTGGGGGGAAGGGGAAGGAAGGAGCTCTTAAAAAGAAAGAGGGAGAGAGAGAGAGAGAATAGAGGAGAATGGAAAGAACAATAAAATTTGAAAAGAGAAAGAAAGAAGGAAGGAAAAGGGGAGAAAAAAACTAATAAAATAGAAATTTAAAAAAGAAATGAAGTCTTAGAGATCCATTTTCTTCTCTTCCAGTAGGCGGAGTTGTGCCCTCTGAGCCAAGCTTCTGCCCTCTATGTGCTGACAGCAATCCCTTTAAGGTGGCTCCTGGGAGTCTTTCAATCCTGTTAGTCCAGAGCCATTTCTCTTCTCCTCCTTTCCCTCCCCCCCCTTCATTCTGTCAGCCAGCTCGACTCCCCGCTCACCGGAGGCGCTCTCCAAGGATTTGGTTACACTTGCAGCCCCACAGAGTGCCCTATTTCCCAAACGACTGAGCACTCTCTCTGTCATTCATCCAAGCCCCAGTGCTGTGGAGCGGTGATCTGGGAACTGACAGTTTAATTTTTTAGGACCCTTTTGGGTGGCATGCCCCCAGGAACTGGTGGCTAAGACCTTGGGTGTCACCGCTGGTGGTAAGGGGAGTTGGGGATCGAGAATCCACTCTGCTTCCCTCGGCCCCTACAGTCACACCCATGCCGCTGGCGGTTGGGGGAGTTGGGGGTCGGGAGTCTTCTGTGCTTCCCTTGGCCCCTACAGTCACGCCCACGGTGCTCTGGGTTGAGATTTTTGAGGTTTGCCAGCTGTATGTATCTGGTGGGTTGGGAGTCACACACCTGCTTAAGCCGATTCCGCTGGGAAGGAATCCCATCGGCCGAACTCTGGTGACGTCACCTCTCTGCTATGGCGGGCCCCAGGCTCCTTGCCGGAGTGTCCAAAGGGAGGGGTGGGTCTGGCCTGTCTCTGGTTTGACCCAGTCTCGGTTGGTTTTGGGTCCGGTTCACTGTTTCACGAAGGCTTGGTTAGAGACCTCTTCATAGGGTCCCTACGCCGGGCCTGCTGAACAGCCTACTACTGTGCTGGTCGCTGCGCAGCAGCAGCAGGTGGCAGGTCTGGACCTCCACGCCGCGTGGCAGAGATTCACTCGTCTGGGGCAAACTGTCACCTCCAATAATCCTACAAATACACCAGCAGGTCTCACTTCAGCAGAATTTTGCTAGAAGTTTCTCAGCAGGTAGAATCTGAACGTATTAATGCGTCTCTCTGACCCTGTTATTGAGGAGGTACTGAAAGCGCCGCCTCCCCGCCCGCCGCCATGTTGGGTTCCCTCATTTATGGCTGTTGATCTTGTATCTTGCTAAACTCTTTCATCTATAAGCTCTATAAGTCTTCTGGTGGAGTTTTTAGGTCTTTGAGATACAGGATCATATTATTAGCAAACAACAGTAGTTTGACATCATCTTTTCCTATCTGTATCCCTTTGATTTACTTTTCTTGCCTGATCACTCTGGCTAATAATTCAATGACTATATTGAATAAGAATGGTAAGAGTGGATAGCTTTAATTTGTCCTGAATTTAGAGGAAATGCTTTTACTTTATTTTCATTTAGTATGATGTTGGCTTTGGGTTTGTCCTAAATGACCTTTATGATGTTGAATTAAATTTGTCCAATCCTCATATTTTCCAGAATTTTTAACATGAACAGGTATTGGATTTTAGCAAAGGCCTTTTCTGTATCTATGGAGATGATCATTTAATTTTTGTCCTTAATTTTATTTAAGTGGTGAATATATTCATTGATTTGCATATGTTGAATCAACCTTGCATCCCTGGAGTGAACCCCATTTGTTCATGTATATTATCTTCTTGATGTAATTTTGAATGCAGTTTGTTAATATTTTATTAAGAATTTTTGCATATATGTTGACCAGGGATATTGGTCTGTAGTTTTGTTTCCTTAATGTGTCTTTGTCTGGTTTTGTTAATGGGATTATTTTGGCTTCATAAAAAGTATTTGGGAGTGTTTCCTCACTTTCACTTTTATGAAATACTTCAGAAGGCCTGGGGTTAATTCTTCTGTAAAGCTCTGGCAGAATCAGCTGTGAATCCACCAGGAAGGCTTTTAATTGCTGTTTGAATTTCATTCTTGGTATTTATCTGTTTAAGTTTTCTATATCTTTCTGATTCAATTTATGCAGGTCATATGTGTCTAGAAATTTGTCAATGTTTTCCAGATTTTCCATTTGATTGAAGTATACATTTTCAAAATAGTACTGATAATCCTCTGAGTTTCAGAAGGATCTGTGGTGATATCTCCTTTTTTTTTTCTCTGATCCTGATGATTTGTGTCTTTGCAGTCTTTCTTCTGGTTAGCTTTGCTAAGGATTTGACAATCTTAAGTTATCTTTTCAAAAACCAATTCTTTATTGGGTTGATTCTGTGTATTGTTCCCAAATTCCCAGTTTTATTGATTTTGGCTTGGATCTTAATTATTTCCTATCTTCTACTGGTTTAGGTGTTAGTTTGTTCTTCTTTTTCTAAGGCCTTGAGGTGGAGCATAAGATTATTTATTTGAGTTGTCTCTAATTTTTAATGTAGGCGCTCAGTACTATAAATGTTCCTCTTAGAACTGCTTTCATACTGCCCCAGATATTTTGATATATTTTGTCTCTATTCTCATGGTGTATATTATTTCTCTTGCTGTTGATTCCTGGATGCATTTTATTATTATCTAATAGCACACATGGGATTACATTGATTTTATTTTTGTTTTTGCTAAGATTTAATTTTTGGCCCATAATAAGATCTACTTTGCAAAGTAATTCCATGAGCATCTGAGGAGAAAGTAAATTCAACTGTTTGGGGTGGAAGATTCTATAGATGTCCATTAGGTTAATTTGATTTATGGTGTTGTTTAGGTTAGAGATGTCTTTATTGCTTTTATGTTTTGATGACCTATGTATTGTTCATAAGTATGTATTGAAATCAGTTAGTATTATTATGTTGGAGTCTATGTGAAATTTAATGTCATGGCGTACTTTTTCCATGTCACAGAGTGTGTTGACATTTGGAGCATATATGTTTACCATCAATATGTCTTCTTCTTGGATTGTTCCCCTTACTAGGATGCAGGGGCCTTCTTTGTATCTTCTGATTATTATTATTATTATTTTTTGGTGGGAGTACCAGAAATTGAACTCAGGGGCACTCAACTACTGAACCACAGCCCACGCCCTATTTTGTATTTTATTTAGAGACAGGGTCTTACTGAGTTGCTTAGTTCCTCACTTTTGCTGAGGCTGGCTTTGAATTCTCCATTCTCCTGCCTCAGGCTCCCAAGATGTTGGGATTGAAAATGGGTACCACCATGCCCAGCTCTGCTTAATTTTTTATTTAAATCTGCTTTGATAGATATGACAATAGCTACTCCTACTTGTTTCATTGGACCATAAGCATGGAATAATTTTTGCTATCATTTGGCCTATAAAATTTTTATAAACAGCATATTGCTGAATCTAGTTTTTTGATCCATTCTGCTAATTTGCATCTTTCAGTTGGGGAGTTAAAGTCATTAACATTAAGAGTATGGATGGGTTTTTTTCCTGCCATATTGATTTTTAGCTATATATTATCCTACCTTGATTCTCATTTATTCTCAATATTCTTCCATTGAACTTCCACAGTTTCTGAGCTCTGGAATTTTTTTTTTTTTAAAATGTCTTCTCTGTGCCATTTATCTTTGAGTATTCTTTGTATTGCTGGGTTGGTGCTCATGAATTCTTTCAGCTTATTCTTGTCATGGAAAGTTTTTATTTCATCATTAAATTTGAAACTGAGCTCTGTTGGGTACAGTAACCTTGCCTGGCAGTTTTCTTTTAAGATTTGGAATATATCTTTCCAGGCCTTCCTTGATTTTATTGTCTGAGCTAAAAAATCAAGGGTGTTTATTGGTTTGCCTCTGAATTTAACTCCATGTTTCTCTCTTGCAGTTTTTAATATTCTTTCCTTCTTTTCTGTTAGGAATTTTGATTATGATATGTCTTAGGAAGCTTCTTATTTGACTAGGTCTATTTGAGTCCTGTAAGCCTCTGGTATGTGGATATCTACCTTTTTTCTTTTCTTTTTTTTGGGGGGGTGGGTACTGGGGATTGAACTTAGGGGCACTCAACCACTGAACCACATTCCTAGCCCTATTTTTATTTCATTTAGAGACAGGGTTTCAGTGAATTGCTTAGGGCCTTGCTTTTGTTGAGGTTAGCTTTGAACTCATGATCCTTCCATCTCAGCCTTTGAAGCTGCTAAGATCACAGGTGTGTACCTCTGTGCCCAGATCTGTCTTCCTTATGTGAAGAGTTTTCTGTAACTATCTCACTAAAGGTGTTGTTTATGCTTTCAGTTTGCATCTCCATATACTTTTCATTCCCAATGTATCTCAGTTTGGTCTTTAAAAGTTGTGCTAGAGTTCTTATATATTCTGGTCATGTTCCATAATTTTTCACTTTATGGTTTGTGTACTCAAGATCACATAACCTGTCTTTAATACTTGAAGTTTGATCTTCAAGGGCTGAAGCTTTATTTTCCATACACTGTTTTATTTTGTCATCTGTTAGTAATGCCTTCAATTAAGTTTTTAATTTGATTGATTGTGTCTTTCATTTCTAGAATGGTTTCTTTTCATTATTTCTATTTCTTTATTAAAGTGATTAGAAAATACTTGACAATTTCAAAAATGAACAGAGAGAATATAGAAAAGATGCAATGGTGATATTCATATGGAAAGAGGGGAAAAATAGAAGAAACAAAGTCTTGAAAACAATATAAAACCAAACCAAAATATACAATACCCAAACCCCATACCACTCAAAATATAATGCTAGGATAAATAATTAAATTTAAAAATGCTAAAAATGAGAGAATAAGAGACAGATAAGGGTACATATACATACATGAATCTATTAGCTCAGCCAGAATTCACATACAATACTCATGTGTGCACATTCATGTGCACACACACATACATACATGAAGAAAAAAATTTTAAATGTAAAATTAAAAAATTTAAAATAATCTAAAATCTTAGTAAGGAATAAAGAAAGCCTCTCTACTGAGGTCAAAATATTTGACTGGATTGGGTGGATACTGTCTATGTCCAACAGTCTTTTTTTTTTTTTTTTTTCAGGTCCTCTTGAGTTATATACTGATAGAACAGGGATGGATGTTGTTTAACTCCTTCCGTTTTTTTGTGTTGCTCACCAGCTAGAGCAGCCTATGACTGAAGGTGTTTGATATGCGACTCAGCTTCCGCTCCATCAGTACAAGGTGGGATGGATTAAGTTGTACTGTAATATGGTGTCTTCTCTACTTGGGCTAGTTTGATGCACTCCCAGGACCAATTCTATAACATTTTGTGATGGAAATTCTAGCAGTTGGTACTGAGGTCTCACCCATCCTCAGGGACTTTGTTGGTTGGTGCTGTTATTGGAGAGACTAGATTGACTGACATCTAAGGATAACCAATCTCTTTTGCAGGCCTGATTCTCAGGAGCCTCCTATGAAATTCAATTGTGTGGAGGGGGACAATTTTCTACTCACTGTTCTGCAAGAGCACAGCCTTCCTGGGCTTAGTCCCTGAATGTATTCACTCCTATCTTCTCAGAATCCTGGCCTGTTTCCACTGGTCATGTGAGCCAAAAGACACAAAGGAGAGGCAATTCAGGCTCCCCTTCACCCTTCTGAATTGAAGCCTCCTTTTTAGTCTACTGTTTCTGTTTCACTCACGTTCCATCAGGTCCACCCTAAGTCACTTGATAGGCACCTGCCAGTATATTGTGGCTTTGTGTGTATGTGTGTGTGTGTGTGTGTGTGTGTGTTTTCCAATATTCTGGGTCCTGAAGTTGTTGCAAAGGTGGTTTATTTCAAGATGGCTCTGGCCTCAGGTCTCCATGGTCAGTTGAGTTACTCTGTAACTCAAGCACCAGTTCACAGTCTGCTGTTGTTGCCTAATGTTGCCTAATCTGAGCAGCCTCTGGGTTGGCTTAGATTAGGCAATATTTTTGGTCTTAGATTTCTCTGTACCAAGAATGTGCTCCCCCACCTTCTGCCTGCGGTGAATTCTCACCAGTGGTACTCATGGCTTTACCATGTCTCTTGATGTATTCTTTCTTTTTTGCTCATTGTACCCATATTTCTGAATTCCTTAGCTGCTTTGAGTGTCCAATATTAAATTTTAGTGAAATCCTCTTTCATCCACCTTTCTGAGAAGTGCTACACTTGCCACTTTGGTCTCACATCACAGCACAGCTTGGTATGCAGCTTTCCTCATGACTCCAAGGTTTCTGGCTTCAGCAATTGGAAACATTATGTTGCTTGAAATTGACATGGGAAAGACTATGGATGAAGGAGTAGATTTCAGAGAGAAAACAGAGTTCAGTTGTGGACATACTGATTTTGAGATATCTATTTGATATCCAAGGAAAGATAATTGAGTTAGCAGTTGGGTATATGGGTCTGAGTTCAGGAGAGAGATATGGACTATAGATAACAATTTCAGAGGTGAAAATGTAGATGGTGTTTGAGACCATGAGACTGAATGAGTTCCTCAAGTCAGTGAGAGCTGATAGAGAAGAGAAGATGACTAAGGATGAGTTCCTGGGCCACTCCAATATTAAGGAAAGGAAAAAGGAGTACAGAAGACTAACAGAGTGGCCAGAGAGTTTGCTGTCCTGCATTCCAACAATTACTAGTGGTCTACATATGTTGTTGCTGATAGGCCAAGAAAGACAAAGACAGAGAATAGAAACTTCGGCAATGTGGTGATCTCGTTATCAGCATCTCCTTTGTGATGAAGAGCTTACTTTTCTGTTTCATTCTGCTTCAGTTTCCTAGGTGGGAAGACTGGGAAAAGAGGCTACAATCTGATTTATTCATCTTGTTCTTTGTGTCTGTGTGGAATTCCTGGAAAATTTGATGTCTATATTGGAATCTTCTACCTTTCCACTCTACGCTTCTGAAACTACAGCCCTGCCCGTCCTCAGAGATAATGCTTCTCTGATTCTCTAAATTGATCTAGTACTACACTGAACAGGTGTGCCTCTGTTTGGAGGCAGCCCTTGAAGTAGTTAGTTTTATTCCACATTTTTGCTATTAAAAACATCTTCCCCTCTTTACTGTCTCTTCTTTTGTTCCCACACAAACATTCCACTTGACCATGTGTTCATGCAACAAGGAGTCAACACTAGTGATTATAGTTGTTCTGCCACCCATTATTCAGTATTATGGGTAATTCTACTTACTCATTTTGTTCATAAGGATGTCATGACAGATGTTTTGATGTAGTATTAGACTTTGTGACTTAACACATTTTGTGACATGTTGTCATTCGTCACTTTTATTATTTGTCATATTAACGTTCTCTGTGGTATTGTCCTGAGGTTTGTTTGGTAGAATCTATTCCAAGTGAACTCACAATGACTCCATGTGATTAATTTGTTTTTTCCTACAAGCCAATGAGAAATCTGTTTATGATCATTTCTTTTGCCAGGGCTAAAATCATACTTACACATTTTAATTTCTTGGGAATTGCTTATTTCTCCTCTTTTGAAATTATAACAGGTTTCGCCTGCCTTTGGTGTTTTGGCCTATCTCCAGTTCCCCATAATTTTCTTGTGTAAGTATGAATTCAAAGATTTTTTGCACAGTTTTTCATTAACACAATCTCAAATTCAGAGTTGGCAAAAGATGTCATTTTGAGAGAGAGAGAATTAAAAAAAAAAAAAAAGAACTTTCCTAGTAAGTAAAATGCTGGGGATGATTTTCTGACATATGTTTCTATATTTACAAAATAAACCGTTTTTAGAGATCAGTTTATAAATTGAACATAAGGTTTAGTATTTCCCTTCAATTCCATTAAACTTTTAGTTTGTTGTGAAGATGGCACAGGAAGCAACATGAAAATGGTCAATATGTAAATACATATAGTAAATCCTTTCCTGTAATTGTGTGTTTTAGTAGAAAGATTGTGGCTTTGGATTAAAAATCTGGGGTGGACTCTTTGCTCTGTGACTGATAAATTCTGTAACCTCAAAGGTCACATCTTACAAACTTCTTATCATTATCATCTGTCAAATAGAATAATAATGAATGCCCCTCTGTTGTTACCTTTTATTCATTCAACAAAGTTATTGAATATTTGTTATATGCTAGGCACCATATTAAGGATTGAGGAAACAAGATACAAGCTATAAACCATGCCCCCAGAAAACCAGAAATAGATGTGTAAACACACTAAAACTTGAATGTGATCATTTCTGTAATGAAAGGATTACATTGGAAATGTATCATTTTAATCTGCGTGAGAGCTTTTTTGGCTTAAGTCTATGAAACTATTCTGGATTCTTCTCATGTATAAAGGTCTTCAAATATATTAATAATTAAAAACTGCAAAGTCTCATCAAATGGCTTAGCTGCCAAGTGGGCATGTGAAATATGACTTAAATATAAGTTCTTGGCTCTGTTAGAACCTCTTTTGAGTTAACAAGTCACTGATGAAACAATGATTTCTAGTCTTTGTAGGACTTGAAGAAAACTGCTAAGTCAATTCAAATTACATGAAAGATAATATAATAATATTTGGTCTAATAGGTTTGTCTTCCTTAACCTCTGAAAATTTGAGAATAAAGTGAAGAAATCTAATGAAGATCAAGATCAAGAACATGTACTCTGAAACCAAATGCCAATTTAAAACTATATTTATCTTTACTAACTGTATAATCTTAGATAAGTTACTTAAATTCTCTGCACTACTTTAGTATCTTTGGTTTTTAAGTGGGGAATGTAATAATTTTCTAAGGAAAAAAATAGTGCCTGGAACATAGCAAATATTATATGAGTGTTTGCTATTACAGTAGTATTAATGCTAGTAATAACATTGAAAATCAATAGTACGAATAATGAACTTAATATTTTAAGCTAAATAATTTGTCTCAAGTTCCACACAACCCCACAGATAAAGGAAAATACATGAAGAACAAAAAGATTCAAAATTAGGAAGTAAAACTACTAGTTTTTACAAGTGACATGATCATCTACATTGAAAGTTCAAAATCACTTACTGGCAAAATATGGGAAATAATGAAAAATTTTAGCACAATAACTGAATTAATATTAAAAATGCCATTGCATTTCCCTATGGTAAAACAAATTTTGGCCACAGTTGTGTTAGTAAATAGCTATGAGACCCTGGATAAGTAATTTTACCTCTCTAAAGTTGGTATTTTATCCATCTGTCTATTGAAGTTGTTTCATTTTCTGCTCTGGTCTATTCCAGTTCTTCTATATGATCAATTGGCAAATTTTCTGCCTTACCTCACTTTAACAGTGTTGCTTTTCAATTGAAAAATACGCTCTGACATGTGCTAAGTGAAAGTGTTATTTTACATAATTTTGATATGCTTTCTGCCTCCACTGAGTTTATAACCTAGTAACAACAGAAATATTAATGATACCAAGCATTTTTTTAGCTCATCAAAGTTAACAAAGCACTTTCATTCATGCAATGAAATATTTCATGAGTATATCGCAAGTACATAAATAGTGTGGAACCATACAGAATGTGTTCAGCTCAATAAAAGAGAGAAGCTGAACAGTATCAGAGGGAACTTCCATTTAGCATTTACTGATTGATCACTCCTGTTTGTTTTCCTTTTCTTCCTTGGCTTTATAAAATTGTAGTAAATAATTAAATAAACAGAAACACTCTATTAATGATGTCTTTTGCTTTTACTTATATTTCTCCAGAGCCTGATTCTTGGTAGTAATTTAATACATTGAGCATATCCAATTTAAAAAATCCAAAGTCAGAAATGTTCCAAAATCTGAAGCATTTTGGGCAATGACATGACATCACAAGTAGAAAATGCCTTGTCTGACCTTATGAGATGGTCATTGGCAAAATGCAGGAGAACTAAAAATATTGTGTAAAATTGCCATCAGTGTATGTGTACAAGGTGCATATGAAACACAAATGAATTTTGAGTTTAGATTAGGGCCCTGCCTTCTAGATATCTTATTACATATGTACAAATATTCCAAAATCTGAAAAGAAATGTGAAATCTGAAATTCTTCTGGTCTCACTCATTTCAGGTAAGGGATATTCAACCTGTAAATCCTTGTTGCTTGAGTGATTGAATAAACACCACCATGAAGAGGTGAGAGGTCATTGGAAGGTGGGGTATTTCAACAAATTTACAAAAGAGAATGCAGGTGGAAGTCTGTTTTCAGCTATGTACCAGATTAGATAACCTAACTGACCCTTCTGCTGAAAACCACTAGAAATTCTAGATTTTATCTGAGTCTTTTAAAATAAAGTCATTAGCTAGCATTGAAGGAAAGAGGCCAAAAATGACATGAAAATAGGAACCCAGGAAGATAAGTGTGGCCCTGCATACTGCTTTTGCTTTTAGGTGTTTAGTGAACACAGTTGACCTTGATTTGCCTGGTGTTGAAAAGAACTGTGGACAAGCTTTACAGCTTGCAGACCAGTGACTCTATCTGAAGGATTTCTCCCTCCATATAACTGAGGGTTCATCCTGGTAGGTCCTTTGGTTAAATCTGAACCTCTGAACCCTAAGGAAATAGAAAGAAAAGTATCTTAAATTTTTGGGTTTGTTGTGGAGAAAAGCAATTTATCTTAATAATTTGAACTATAAAAGTATAAAATCTATAAAAACTACAAAATCATTTAAAATGTGTAGCCAAAATCAGCCAGTGGCTTAAAAAAAGGCAAAATTTAAAACAAAAACTTAATCTGTGAGTTTAAAGAGTCTTAGATTTATAGTATGCAAAATGATGCCCGACAGAATCAACTTCTCTTTCCACAAATCCTTAAGCCAGGCCTCAATGGTGTTTAAAGTTTCAAGGAATACAAATTATCAGTTAAAAATTATAAAACACAGAAACATAAGCTGAGAGCTACCAGAAACTACAGATAAAATAATCAGAGTCATCTTACAAATTTCAGATATTAGAATGATCTTACAAACTTTAAAATAATGTATGAATCTACTTTTTATAAGTATATAAATATGATATGAAAATCCAAAGACTTACAAAACCAAAGATTTACTTCTTGCTAAGGATTTGTGGGTAGGGTATGCCTTTGGTCCACTTTTACTGAATCTGCTTCATTTGTTGGAGTTTAACTTCAAGTAAAGATTGGTTCAGGTCTGTATCAGTGGCTTCCAGTTTTGGAACTCAGACAGAAGGTGCAGCAGCTACCTGGGACTTGATTGTATTATGGTAGATTGCAGTAGTACAAGAGACCAAGCCAAGAAATGCAAGCCCTGCTCAAACACACTGTGTGTCATGTCCAACTATACTCCACTGGGCAAAGGAAGTCACAGTCAAGTTCAAAATCAGTGGAGCAATGAGGGAAACTTCCACACATGTGGAAGAGGAAGGTGGTGAATATTTAATGAACAATAATCCAAATCACTAAAATGAACATAATCATTAATTATAAATAAATAAGACATTGAAAATATCAGCAAAGTAAAAAATGACCAAATAAAATTGAGACAAACCACAAAAATAGGTATAAGTAAAGAACGTATAATATTTAAAAGACACGGTGGAAATTTTATAACTGATTGGATATAGCCGAGGAGAGAGTTAACAAGTTAGACTATAGACCTGAAACAGCATATGACTAGAGGGGAAAAGGACATAGCTAGTGTGAGATACCGCCATTATGTGGTTAGATTAGAAGAGATAAAATGAGGAAGAGGGGGGTGCTTGAAGAAACTTGGCTGAGAATTTTCCATAACTTAAAGAAATAAAAAATCCTCAAATTCAGGAAGCCAATTAATTTCAAAGAAGATAAATAAAAACAAATCTATACATACACCTACAACATGGAAACTGGGATGAAATTCACATCACATTACAATTGCAGTGCATAAAATGGGACAATGTTTTTAAAATAGAAGAAAAATGATTATCTATAAAGGAGTCCTAACTCTCAGCTGACTTCCAAGCAGCATCAATGGCAGCCAGAAGACAGTGGGATGATATCTTTCACAGCTGCGGGATAAATACAGATCTTATCTTACAGAATAAGATACCTTTAAAATACCAATAAAAATATCTTTAAAAATAAAAGGGAGCCAGGCACAGTGGCACATGCTTGAAATCCTAGCAGCTCAGGAGGCTGAGGCAGGAGGATAGCAAATTCAAAGCCAGCCTCAGCAAAAGCTAGGTCCTAAGCTACTCAGTGAGACCCTGTCTCTAAATAGAATACAAAATAGAGCTGGGGATGTAGCTCAGTGGTCAAGTGCTCCTGAGTTCAATACCAGTACCCCACACACACACCAAAAAAAGGAAGTAAAGTTGTTTTAAGACAAAATTTTATTTTACCCACAGATTTTATTATATAAAATTCTAAATTATGAACTTCAAGGAAACATGAGTTTAACTCAGATAAAAGATTTGAGGTATAAGGTGGAACTATAAACAATAGATAACCAAACCAATAAATATTGACTGTATAAAAATATTTTAGTAGTGTTAGAACAATGCAGAAACAAAACACATAACAATACCATATGTACACAGGGTGAGTACTGATAAGAAATAGCATAAAGGTACTGATAAAATTAGGCCTTAGTAAAATATGAATAAATGTTAAGCTTCTAGGTTGAAAAAAATTAGGAATAGAAATATGGTAGAGAGAGAGAAATTGGAATGATAAAAAATCCATTTAAAATCAAACAAGTAAAAACATAGAAAGAAACAGAACAGCTAAGTCAAAGAGAAAGTATACAAGAACATCATCATAATAAATTGAAATAAATAAGTATGTTTTGCTGAAGTAAATGAACTAATCTCTCATTTTGAAAGACAAAGATTATGCCAATGGCTACATAAACATACTCAGGATAAATACAGTTTATGAGAGCTGTATCCAAAATATGTAGACCTGAGTATTTGAGAATTAATGGATAGGAAAAGATAAATGAACAGATATAGAAACGTCTTATCTTTATGTGTGCTATTTGAAAAATTTGCTTTCTTCATGCTACACTGGGCACTAGAATCAAATGTGTGCTCCCATATTTAAATGTGTATTTGCCATTCCTTGATATGACTATTGATCCTTTTCCTGATTAGCTAGGATTACCTTCATTCATAGAGTGTTATGTCCTTTTTTTTTTTTTAAATAAAATGTTGCCTAGATGCAGCCCTATCCTGTTAGTCTTATTTACAAATGGTATCTTGCCCTTGTGATAGAAATTGCATTTTCATAAGGGCCTTACCTCAGGGTATGTAATATGGCATTTTCACACAGACTGTTAGGAAACAGAGTTTAACAATGGAGCATTTTGGAGCCTGTCGAATCCAGTGACTGCAGGCAGTTCTATTGCTTTTGAGTGAAGCTGACTGTGATTGGGAGATATTCACTTTTTCCATTATCAGACCCTAATGTGGAGCCCATCAGAGTGGGGGCCACTGTGTCTTTGGCTTTGCATAGTTCCTGAGTCAGGATTTATCTACTAATTCTACTTGCTCTGTGTCTGTGAGGAGGTGTAGTTTATTGTATTGCAGTGTGGTTATTAGGCATTTAGTTTGATTAGTAGAATGAGGAACTCATTTCTAAACACTTTTTTTTATAAAGCATGTGATTCAATTTCATGCCTTAACAAAATGATAGATTTCTTTGTACTAAGGAACTTGGATGTCTATAATGAATAGGTGAAAATGTCAATGTTAAAATCAAGTGTTGTGGTTTTACTGACACTTTGCTGTTTCCTGCTTTTCCGGCTCTCAGGTCACAATTTCAACTGGAGTCCTAAATAATTTTCCTAATTCTTTCTTCCTACTTTGATTTCTCTCACATATACCAACAGTCTTAATTTTTTGCAGTGAAGTCTAGTCATGATTGGGAAAGTTATTACTGATAATGTAGACCAGGATATTTTCCCTATAGATTCTTGGAGTCTCTGAAAAATGCCTTGTAGACCACATGAGAAGGAAGAAGAAGGCTGGTATGAATTGAATTAGCCCCCCCCCCCCCATTCAATGTTAAGGCCTTAATTTGCAATGCAGCTTTTTTTAGACATAGACTATAAGGAGGTAATTAAGGTTAAATAAGATCATAATTTGGGGGCTCTACCCCCACCCCCACAGAACTAGTGGACCATTAGCGACGGTATTGAGAGGAAAGGTCATGTGAAGATATAGTGAGAGTATGGTCATCTGTAGGCTAAGGAGAGAGACCACACCAGAAACCAATGAACTGGAACCCTGATTTTGGACTTCCCATTTTCATAAAATTATATTGTTTGAGCCACACAGCTTGTGGTATTTTGTTATGGCAGCCCCAGCATGCTAATACAGAGGTCAAATAGATAAGACTGGTCTTTGTATCTGCAAATAAATAGTATTCATTTTGCTTCTGTCAGTTTTATATATTGAACTTTGATATTCTTTTCTAAAAAACTATTATTGTGCTTTTAAAAATTTAGGCAGATGGAGAAAACATTGTATAGCAATTCATCCACATGTTGTAATGGAAATATTTCTTCTTGGTACTGATCTCAGATTGTATTGGAAAGCTTCCCTTCCTCTGGTTTCACAGAGTTCCTTATCCTTCTGGAGACATGGAGGTGCAAACCATCAGAACATGAGTCATTTTGATGACAGAAGATATCACCCATCTTTGTGACTTTACCTTACCTCTACTGCCCCTTTCTTCTAATGGCTCACGTGGGTATTGTTGGGGGAGTATACTGAGCAGAGTAAACTATTAGATAAATCTGACACCAACTATGAAGAAGACCTCTAGACAATGTGTAAACCTATGCTAGAAATCCTCTAGTATAAAAATCTGACTGTAGTTCAGATTTTTAAAATATTTAAGGATTTCTATGAAGAGTTTGTTTTTTTATAAGTAGTTTTAGCCATTTTTGTCTCTATAATTTTTTGCATCTGCTTACAGTGCCTAGGATATTCTCTACTCAGAAATTTTAAAAGGAATATTCACTTGTTACTGGCAGAAGCACTAACTTAGAATTAACTAGCCCTTTCTGGACATCATTCCTGCACATTTCCCACAATCATTACAACCGTTGCTAAGGTAGATTACATCCCTGTGAGATCGGGAATGGAATTATCATCTTTTATATGAGGAGACTAGGGAACAAGAGGTAAAAGTAACTAAAACTATATTCATAATAAGAAGGTCATTTAAATTTTGCATTATACATTTTCTTCCATACTATTTCCCTTGCTTTTATGTGTTTAACTATGTAAAAATAAAAGAGAAACATATATTTATAGGATGAATAGTCAGATATGAATCCGTATGGTCAATTATAATCGGGGCCAGATGGTTAGTGCTCTGAGCTACTAGAGACCCCATTTGATGCCCCAGTTACCTACCGTCCTGCAATTAGGATAGTCATCCACCAACACTTAATAAAGGAGACGACATAATATGGTGGAAAGAACATGGGCTTTAAAATCTGTCCTGAAATCGGTTTTCAGCTCCACCACTTACTGGTCCTGGGATGTTGAACAACAAAGAGTGGATGTCTCTGAACCTTCATTTCCCTGTGTGTGAAATGTGAATAGCAGTAATAACTGCCTTATGAGGACACAACAAGTGGGAGTGCCTATGATTATTCTTGACAGAGAGAAATTACACACGAAGCATTTAATAAGTCCTCATAAATACATTAATGCTGCTATAAAAGGGCTTGTGGGAGTGAGCTTGTTCTCTCTTGCCCTTCTGTCTTTTGCCTTGTGAAGTCCATGATCAAATGCCAGCACCTTGTTCTTGGACTTCCAAGCCTCTGGAACTTTGAGGAATAAATTTATAAGTCATTCAATCTTGAGTATTGTCTTAGTCAGCCTTTTCACCACTGTAATCAAAAGACCCAACAAGAATAATTTTAGAGGAAGAAAAGTTTACTTGGTGCTCATGGATTTAGAGCTCTCAGCTCATAGATGGCCAGCTCCATTGTTCTGGGTCCAAGGTGAGGCAGAAGGTCCATGGAGGAAGAGAAAGCAGCTCAGGACATGGGCACCAGGGATCAGAGGGACAGAGAGCTCCACTCAACAGGAGAAAATAGAAACCCCAAAGGCATGTTCTCAGGGACACACTTCCTCCAGCCACACCCTGCCTGCCTACAGTTACAGTTACCTCCTAGTTAATCCATTCAAGTGGATTAATGCACTGATTAAATTAAAGCTCTCATGACCCAATCATTTCGCCTCTGAATGTTACTGTGCTTTCTCAAACATGAACTTTTGGTGGACATCTCATATCTAAACCATAACAGGTATTCTGTAATAGCATCACAAAGTGGGTGAAGACACTCTCCAACAGGGTCTCATAAGCTGGTTTGGGGGACATGAAAGAATGACTTAAAGTTGGGAAAGGACACGTGAAAGAAAACATGAGAGGTGAGTGGTATTGGAACCTAAGTGGATGTCTGTTGCTCAGTCACTGTAGTGTTCTTCTAGAATCTACCTTTCCTGAGACCATTGTCAAAATGAATTTTAGGCTGAAGAAAGTTCTGTCCTTGATCCATCCTGGAGAAAGTCCTCTTAATCAGAGAAATAGAGCTATTAGCACACTGGCAGCCTTTTCTGTTCTGCATTTTAAATTGTTAATTCAATTTATTTCTGGATAAAATATCTATGTAAATCAAGCCAGTTTGCAAAAGTGACAGCCGCATGGAAAAATAAATGTTGGGGAAGAAAGAGCATATGCATGACTAAGCTATATTTTAATTTAAGCAAGTGTCCTGATTAAATCATAAAGGGATTGAAAATGGTATCATGGGAACATCATGACTCATTGAACTGCTGTCAGGTGCGTAGCCACACATTGGACTAATGCAATGATTTGATGGGTTTGATGGGCAGATTGAGCTTTTGGAGAAGGTCAGATCTAGGTTCAAACCATACACATCCTTGTCCACTATTATTAACCCAATACCTAGAGTAGTATTTGACTCTATGTACCTGCTGGACAGATCTTTATCAAAATTATATGAAATGTGAAATCATCTCTACCACTTAATGACTGGAAAACATTGGATAAATTAATTCACCTTAGGGTGCCTCATCAGAAAATTAGACATATTAATATTTACTTTAAGAATTATTATAGGGGTTAAAAACTAATGAAAGCAGGTGAGATACGGGCTTAGGGTATATTTTATATCCTTATTCTGAGAACTGAGGTCATCACCTGGAGTTTCCCTTTTATAGGTCATGCAGAATTCTTTGCTGGGTGGAGTCAACATTCAGGACTCTGATTGGGCCAGCCATTATTTAGGTGTTTATCCTTTGCAAGAATTGGCAGGGGATTTTTAACTAATAGGTACTTGATTGTGAAAAATTAAAATTTCCCGAATTGTAGAATTTTGAATCAAATCATTTCTATTTAGCAAGTAATTCATTTAGGAAAATGGATGCCCATATAATGGGCACATAAAAATTATTATTATTCCATGATCTTGCCCACTGAAAAGTACTATGTTATTTTATCTTTTAAAACCCTACAACAAATTCTCTCTTGTTTTTAAAACAAGTGTATTCCCATTTTCAAGATAAGGAAATAGACTTGAGAAATTGAAACAAGTTCACAGTCACATATCAGATAAATAGCAAAACTGACATTCAAATAGGACTTCTGAGTTCAAAGCCATTGTACTTTATAGGTGAATTTTATATACATTTGTTGATTGAATTAATGTGCAAAGGCCAATCATATTCCACTTTAACTTCCCTTCCGTCCCAAAATGTTCTTTTAGCTCTCAGCATGAAGATATTAAAAACAAGAATCTGGCTTTGGTTCAGTTGCTAAAAGCATGTGTCGTCTGGAACTGTTAGATTTTGTTAGACTATTCTGAAATTTGTATCAGTCTTACAAGAGCAAGGGCATCCTTTTAATTTATTATGTACCCTCCTTCCACCAAAAAAAGAGAAAGGAAATAAAATATAATGAAAAGGCCAAGGTAAAAAAGCTCTGAATTTAATGTTCATGATGGCAGTAACTAACATTTATTATGTACCAATTATGTAACAGGACTTAAACCATGTGCTTTACATATATTATTTCAAAATGGCCCTCTGAGGGCATATTGTTGTCTACAAGTTGTAAAATAAGAAACTGTTCAGACTTCTCCAGTGGCTTCATGTCTCTCTCAGAGTACTGCCAAATTTCTCACCATGGCTCATAGGCCCTCCATGACCAATTCAGCAATCACAAATTGAGTGTAGGAAGCACAATATTGGGAGTGAGATTAACACCTGATACCATTGCACTACTTCAGATGTTGGGATGCTCAACAGACTTGTACAAGAATATCTAATTCCCATTTTTGTCCCTAACGTGAAGAAAACTTTCTTGGTTCAGGCTCTAGCCAGGAAATGTCACAGTTAAGGTCCATCCTTTACATGTGTATGACAATGTTTGAAAACATCCAAACAAAAAGGGACAGAACATTGCCTTCCCATTGCAGAGTTCAGAGTGGGAAAGGGGGCTATAGTGTGCCCAAAAGACAGACTTCCTTAGGGAACAAACAGTGAGGGGAAATGCTATGGTTTGAAGGTATACCCCCAAATTTGATGTGTTGGAAACCTAATCCCAAGGCACCAGTGTTGGGAGGTGGAACCTTCAAGAGGTGACTGGGTACTCACCTCATGAATGGAATACAAGAATGTGTTAGTGATAAAGAAGGTGAGTTTGGCCCCTTCTTCCTCTCTGACTCCTTCTCTTCTGCCTCCACCTTGTTGCAGGGGATGATGAAGCATGAAGACCCTCCCCAGATGCTGGTGCCATGTTCTAGAACTTACCAGTCGGCAGAACCATGACACAGAGTACTTTTTGTTTACAATGTCCCACTCCGAGGCTTTCTGTTATAGCAGCAAAAGTCACCATAAGACAGGAAGTCACTGTGTGGTGCATATGTGAGGAAGTAAACATCCTTAAGGATACTTTTGATTTAAAAAAAGAAACAATCAAACCAAAATACTACTATGATTAGCAATTAGTCCTCTCATTAAAAAAGAGACAGAAGTCGTAGCTTTTCCATACATATACAGGGTAAGAAGAAGGCCGTACTATTTTGAAGGGCTGACTTCCCTTGAAGATGTCATTTAGCCTTCAGGAGGGTCCACTTATCTCTTTTCTGTACCTTGAGAGGTCATTTGCTGATTTGGGAGGTGGCATTCTGGGTGAAGCTTGCTTGGAACTCAGTTCATGCTTCTTTCTTGAATGGCCTTGGAGAAGGGAACATGAGAGATGGAAAGTGGAGGTTCTGAACTTCTTGCAAAGACTGATCACCCAGTATCCACCTGGGTGCACCGGAGCAGGGTTGCATGGGCTGAACGCCCCTTTGTGCCTGAGTCTGGGCTGTGCCAGGCAGCCACCAGTCCTGGGTTTGGCCTCACCACCAGCCCTATAACCCTGGGCTTTACCCACTCCTGACAGGTAGGGGGTAGATTTGCATAACAAACTGTTTAAATATTCAGTTTTTATCCAGCTTCAAGGCACTCTTTGTCCTCAGCAGTTCTAATGGTTACTGACCCTTTCAAAATCAACATCATTTGTCACATCAAATTAGCCTTGTTACTAACTGCAAGGCAGTGACATTCATCTTTTTGATGCTTTCAAACCAGTCTGAGGTGAAGTTCTCCTACCAAATGGGGCTGGGTATGCTGCGTGAGTCACTTCCTCAATGAGGCAATTGTCAGAAAATTAGGAGACTTAGCTCTAAGGTAAATATTGTTGGGTCACTTGAAATATATGCAGATTTGACATTTCCCTTCTGATTAGCATGTCTACACATTAAAGTTTTTTGTATGTCACATTGGATAGTTCAGATGCCTGGGTAATGTCAGTGAGCACTGAGAGAAACTTTATATTTTGCTACTGAAGAAGAAAGTGGGAGGATTAAGGTGGAAACATTATTTGGAATGACACATGGAATGGATAGGGGTATTCAGAATAAAAATAAAGTGCTGGGAGGGGAAGTGACATCTGCTCTGTGCCACTTGCTTTATGTGTCTACATTATCTGTATCCATGTCTACTCCTCCATCTATATACAACATAATTTAAACCTTTTAGGGATTATGTTCCCTTTTAAATAAATGAGAGAGGTAAAGCAAAAGGACAAAGAATGAAATGGAAGAGCTGAAAGATCAGTTCATGCCTGTGTGGTTTTAAAGTCCCCGATCCTCACTTATGTTGCCTTCATAAGACACAAAATATTCAACCTAGCCTTAACAGGAACCTTTGATAAAGTATCAGGCAGGACTTAAGCATCTTGACTCTGTCCTTAGTGTGCAAATATAAAAAGTGAAGAACATTTCTGGTCTCACTTATTCTTTTTATCAACAATGATACATGGTCTCCACTTCAACACTTCCAGTGACCAAGAGCTGACCATTCGCTCATGTCTGTATTTATTACATATATTTATTCATGTATCAATAGTTCTTCTATACTTAAACATACATTGATATCTACGTCTATTTATGACTTCAAGATATTTTCTCTGTGTTTAATTTTTATAGCATTTGGTCATCACAATAAACCAATAAGGCATGTCATACTACTGTTACTATCCCTACTTTAAGAAGTAAAGTAGGGATAATAATGCCTGAGCCATTAAAAAGAATATGTTTAAGTATTACATCATCTCCCAGTTTGGGATATTTTCCTATCACAATGCTACTTCACTGTCCATAATATATAATGAGAGTACTACCAAAAGAAATGATGCAAATTTTGCCCTCAACTTGAAGGTGCCTATCTTATCTTACCTTCTTATCCCATGTTGTTAAAATTTTATGAAATAAAGCATTTTATTAAGGATATTGAAAAAGTGCTCCAGATAAACCCAGGCTTTATCTGCACATAAGGGTAACCACTAGACACTTTCACCATACCCAGTAAGGGATATTATTACATCAGGATTTGGAAACCTGGCCTGCAAGACAAATCTTGTTCCATGCCTGAGTTGTTAAATAAAGCTTTATTGGAATATAGCCATATTAATTCATTTATCTATAACCTATGGCTATTTTTTTTCCACCATAAGTGCAGAGATGAGTAGTTGTGACAGAGACCATATATCCAACAAAGCCTAAAATACTTTCTCTCTGGCCCTTTCTCTCTGATGAACTACATTAAGACTCTTGCAGAAATATATCATGTCACCTATAGAAAAGGTATACAAAGCATTAAAGGGTATCATGGGGGTGATCAGGAATGATATATGGTAAATTATAGGGTAATAGCCAATACAATGTTTTAAGTTGGAGAATGAAGACCTGGAAATGTTATCCACAATATGCTTCAGTTCAAGGCCTTTGCAGTTCACACAGGATTCCCAAACAGCTTCTCCAATTCTTACTGGAGTACCAGAGGATATTAATTTTATTCATTCATCCTGAATCTGTCCTGTAAAACAGTGATTCTCAATATCAAAATCACCTGGGAAGATTAAACATGTGAGTGCACACACACATGTGCCAATTATTGAACTATGGATAGAAAATTCAAACCTAATAAGTCAAAAGTGCTTAGTGGGGGGGCTGGGGCATGGCTCAGAGGCAGAGCACTTGCCTAGCACTTGTGAGGCACCAAGTTCAATCCTTAGCACCACATAACAAAATAAGGACATTCTGTCCATCTACAACAAAAACCAAAAAAATTGAAAAAAAAAGTGCTTGGAATGAAACCAGGACATCTATATTTCCAAAATGTTTTATGAAGCAGTCAAGCTCTGAGTTTCATTGTCACAAACACCTACAAATAGACCTATATCTTCTTGTTGCAAGCATTTGAAGATAGCTTGACAAAAATATGTCTGAGCCATTAAAAAGAGTATGTTTAAAATATATATATATCTTAACTACTTGGTGGTTCCACTTGGCATCTCAAATTCCACCTTCACCAATCCAAAGTTTGGATAGCCACAACAAAGTTACTTACCTCACAGTTGATGGCACATCTGCAGGTAAGTTCAAATTACAACGTGTTTCCATGATTCATTTTTCCTCCATGCCTTTATGTTCTATTCATATATAAGTCTAAAATATATCTAGATTCTGTCTACTTCTCCCTATCCTCTCCACCATCACAGTAGATCATCCATTTGGACTACTAAATAAAATCCACATTTTCTTCCTCATAGATCTTTTAAACTCCTATAATCCATACTTTATTCTCTCCAAAACAGTGACAGTGATCTTTCTAAATTTACATGAAGTTACTTTATTACATTAAGCCCTCCAATGATGTTCCACTACATTTAAAAACCAATGCAAACTTCCTATTGCATCCCGCAAATTTGACATCTTCTGGCTATTGTCTGTCTCCGTGACTTTTCTCCTTGGTAATTCATTTTCACTGCATATCTTCTTTCTTTTCTTGAAAACAGCTTGTTCCCTTCCCATGGGCTTTGCACTTGGTGTTCCTTAAGCCTGAAACATCTTCATGGCCAGTTCCTCCTTATCATGGATTCAACTCAGAGACTCCTTCCCTGACTATCCTAACTGAAGAAACTCCTTTAAAGTAATATAACACTTTTATTGCATCATCTTTTTTTATTTCCCACATATCTCTTATTCCTGCATGAAACTGTCATGTTTGTTTGTTTTTCTTCAGTAGGATACAAGTCTCACACGAATATCTCACCTACCTAGAACAATATGTAGTACGTAATTGTTGCTTAATAGGTATTTTGAATGAATACCTACTGCTTTTTCTTCTTGATTGTTTCTTATTCAGCTAGGTCTTTCTGTTCTTTCAAACATTGAGCAAAGTATACTGTATGAGCACAGTGTGAGTTTGTTAACTATACTTTGTTCCCTGGTCATAAACAATTTATTCTAGCCAACTCTCTCTACTTATAAGGGCAAGAGCTGGTCTTCACCTTCCTTTGAAAGCTTCCTATGCATTTAGTACAATATTGTGTACATAGTGGGTATTCAATAAATGTTGATGAATGGACTATATAATGGGTTTTTGGCTCCATACATCAAGATTTTCTTGAAGGGTGGATAATTACTTCTACTTTGTATCTGACATTTTAATATAACTGGTTGTGGTCATTATCCTTGGGAATTGCATCCTAGTCAATTCGTTCAAAAAAGAGAAGAAAATAAGGCAAAATTACTTTGTGAGCAATCCACAATTGGATTTGCATTTAAAAATTGCCGAGTGAGCACTCCTGCCTGATAGCCAAATGAAATTAATCTCTCGTAACTCAAGGTCTCATCTATTGGCGGAGGGGGGCGGGGTTGGGGAGGGCGCTGGACTTAAGGAGTGCCACTGCCTTTCTAAATGGTGAAAGTCATCACTCATTATTTATATTTATAGGCTGCCTGCGATATTCTCTCACTTGCAAGCTGTAGAGTTACAGAGATGGTTAGGACAGTATTCATGCTCCAGAGCTCTCTGTCTCCAATTTATATGATCAAGATCTCTGTCCAGCTAGTACACTGCTTCTTGGAAGAAGCTTCCATCCCTGATGAAGGGATGGGTCCAGTTTCCTCATTAATATTCAAATATTACCTCTTCTGGACATAGAGGTTGGTTTATTGGTAAACACCTGACCTCATACAGTCAGCTTCTGTTTCTCAAAAGATGGAGTTCAAGGAACAAAGACTAGGGAAGTTGGCCCCTGAATTGTGAAATTGTTATAAAAAAGATGTCCATGAATTCGAGTTGTAATGGTCTCTGGAAAGATTCCACTCTTGACCTTCCTAAGTTCTGCTTATTCATTTTTGTTTCCCATTTCAATGAAACCTTAAGAGAATTTTGAGTAGGTTATTCTTTTACTTGCAGCAAAATTTCCATAAGAAACAGGTAGGTGATGAGACATATAAACCAGAACTTATACATTACTGTGATCAGTGCTACAGTAGATATTTGAGCAAGTTGCTGTGTATACAGAGAGGAGTTCCTTGAACCTGGCCAAAGAGGGTCAGAGAAAGTGTTCAGGAGGCATCAGCTAAATTGAATCATAAAAGAAGAGTAAGAATTGACTTGGACAAAATAGTGTGTGTGGGTGGGTGGGGTGAGAAAAGAAGGCTTATGCAGTAGGACAAACCCAGGGAAATGTAGAAGGCAGATACATTCTGGGAAGTTTAAGTTTAACAAGATTGGAACTTCAAAAACAAGGTGAAGAAGTGGCAAGTTGGGCATGTGGGAAAGTGGAGAAAAGCCAGACCATGGGTGTCTTTCATGGGCACAAAGGAGCTTGAGTTTGCCTTGTAGGTTCCTCATGTGCTGAATGACAAGATTCGCTCCTTTCTCTGAGGAGATCCAAACCATGGCTTCAGCTACCCTCTAGTTATCTTATGACTCTTTTTTAGGATTGACCCAGTGCAAACTTATGGAAAGAAACACATGTGTCAAGAAGACAGAGTCCAAAATCAGTAATCCTGCATTTGAGCCTCTGCTCTTCTGCTTTTAGCAGAGTAAGACTAAGCAAGGAAGTCAGCTTTCTGGACTCTGCTGTTTCCTCTTTTAAACAATGGAAATCATAAAATCTCTACCTCTGAGAGTGTGGTTTGGTTCCTACAAGTAAATTTTGAGCACTCTGCCAGATGTTGCTCTCTGATCTTCCTCTTCTACTGTTTCTGTGTTACAAACTTCTGAGTAGATATTATAGATACCTCACTGAAAGTGGGGAAACTGAGTCTCAGGAGGTAAAGAGCTTTGTTTGGTTCCATACACCTAGAGGTGGAAGAGCAAAGGAGTCTAACAAAATTATATTTGTTAGAATTTATGCCTAAAACTCTTTTCCCCAAACTATAGCTGTTTTATAAGAAAACCAATGAGAATTTTTTTAAAATAGCAGTATTTTAGCTAAAAAGTGTTCCACACATACTAGTTCTGCCCTTCCAGTGGGTGAAGCTGTGTCTGCTGAACTTCCTTCTTGGAGGACTTCTGTCTCTCAGGTCCCTGTGTCATCTTGGGCTGTTTCCTATTAAAGACTAATGCTACCAGGCACTGGGAGCTCCACCTGGGCCACTCACCAAAGTATTACCAGGTCTAAGGCTCCTCACTGATTGCTTATCCAAATTGAGCTTTCCCTGGTATTCTTTTGAATTGCTGAAGATCTAAATCCACTTGCTTAATGGATTTATCCTAAGGCATAAAGGTTTTTTATTTGCTCATTTTTTTTTGCCCTGCATTATATATTTTTTAAAAACGTTTTTGAAAGTATTTATTTATTTATTGGTTATTTTTAGTTATACATGACAGGAGAATCCATGTTGATATAACTATAAAGGTTTGGGATATACTTGTTCTAATTCAGTCTCCAGAACCCCTCCTTCTCCTTTCCTCCTACCACCCCCTGCTCCCATCCCTCTATTGATCTTTATGCCATTCACCTATAGTTATTTTTAAAAATTAATTTCTTGCAGTTGAACATGATGTTGAGATCCACTGTGGTATATTTATATAGGTACAGAAAAAGGCTATTTCAGATTAATTCCACTGTCTTTCCTTTTCACATCTCTCTCTTCCCCTTTTCCCCTTTGTCTATTTCACTGAACTTCTATCCCTTCCCTTATTCGGGGTTAACTTCCGTAAATCAAAGAAAAACATTCCATCTTTGGTTTTTTGGGGATTGGCTTGATTCACCTGGTACGATGCTCTCCAGATCCATCTATTTACTGGCAAATGTCATAACGTCATTCTTCTTTGTGGTTGAGCAATATTCCCCAGAATATTTTAAAGATATTCTTGGGGAAATTAATACAAGGGGATGTTCCAGTCAAAAAGAATTATTGAGAATCATTATATGGCTTAACAAATGAAGGTGCCTGAGGAATCCTAAGAATTAAAAAAAAATCCATTTTTAAACTTACTGATTTCCCTTCATATGACTACCAATTCTCTCTCTCTCTCTCTCTCTCTCTCTCTCTCTCTCTCTCTGACTCACTTGTTAATTCCAACAAAATTACTATTATGCAAGATACACTTTGAAAATAATGACTTAATAAAAATTGATCTTTGTGGAAAATCTGGTATTGTACTGCCTGGAAAGAGTGATTTTTGTGAGACAATAACCATGTGAGTAAAAACACAATGTATTGGCACTTTTCACAATAGTAAATCCAGGTTTTTAGGGACTTGATTGGTTGGTTGGGGGAGGTCTCTCAACAAAAAGAAAATAAAACTAGAAATCAAAATTTGTTTTTTTTTCCATTAAGCAATTGAAACACACTTTAAGTGATTTTTAAAAGAAATCCTATGATGCAGAATACTAATTAACTGTTGATTTAAACATGAATGTATGTTACTTCTTATCCTTCTTATTTGTAAAGTAAAATTCTTTCTTTTTTTCATTTAAAAAATTATTTGTAGGTCTGATACAGCACCAGGATACACCTTGACATAATCACAAAAATAATTGGTTTTGAAAGGGAACTGTGCAAGTGAAGAGACCAACTTCTTTATTGCCACTCCACAAAGACCAACCTTTTTTCAAATTAGTGCAAACTCAGCCTAGCTTGTGTTCATAAAGTAAGTGAAACAGGTTGGTGTTTTTGTTTAGAATTGTCCATTTTATTCCCATTTACTAGTCTTTTTGGCTTTGGATAAGCCATTTTATTTCTCGTCCCCAGTGGAATTATTTTTCAAGGAGAATAATAGTGTCCTATGGGTGATGAAGAATCATTTTGAAAAGTTAATTAATGGAGAAGCATTTTTTAAAAACATCGTCATTTAGCACTATACAAATAGAGGTTACGATCCTTGTGAAAATGCTTATTAATTCTAAGAGCTACACATATGTTAGCAATCATTAATATTATTACAAACACATCAAATAAAAAAAACAAATCTGGACTTAAGCAAGGAGAGATTTTATTCAAGAAATCTTATCATAAGGAATGGGGCCCTACTGCACAAGAAAGAAGGCTTTGACCTTCACATCTGCGAGCATCCCTCATGACAGGGAGGAAGGGGCTTTTCCCTGACAGGTTGAAATAAAGACCGCTGCAATGGTCCCGAGTGGGCTGAAGGGATGAATGGGGGGTGGCGGCTCTGATGGGACAGTTGATGTTCTCTCTTCTCAGTAAAGGCCACTTAGGAAGCGCTGTTGGTGGTGGTGTTGTAAGTTGGGGGCCAAAGATTAAAGACTTGGAAGAAGACATAGAGTTGGAATAGGTCAAGTTGGTGGGCACTTTGTTCCAACTGATCATTGCAAGAGACAATTCATCTGATCATTTCTGAGACAAAGAGTGGGAATTCACAGGATTCTAAGTCTGCCTTTGTCATAAGTAAGCAAGGGTGACATGCGAGTCATGTGGGAAGGTGATCCACTGCAGTGGGCTATTTGTCAGAATATACTAGGTTGAAGAGATTTCTTGACCTTTGCTATTTTCCAGGAACACAGGGCTCAGGAAAAGTTCAACACTGTCCCACATCATCAGTGCATTTCTTGGATCTGGTCAGTCACTCAAAATGCTCTCTCTCTCAGCAAGTTACTTAACCTTCAGTTTTCTCATCAGAAAAATGGGAAGAATTATAATAATAACTAGTTCACTAGTTGATGCTAGATTGGCCTAATGACTAAGTTGTGTTTTATAAACTATATATATTGTAGAAATGTTATTTATTATTTTTTCCTATTATTAGTGGTTCCAGACACAGGGCTACTCAACACTCAATAAAATCCCAAGATGGGTATTTAGTATTTTGCCAGTGAAGAAAGAGGCTTAGCAAGATTTATATGTCTAAGCTGACACAGTTCACAAGTAATGGAGGGAAGCAGTACAGGTCTAGGGTGTAACTCCACTCTGCCTCTCCTATGTGCATAGACCATGGGATTATCATGGGCCCTTAAAACTCACTTTCATCCCAAGGATGTGGAAGAACAGTAGAGAAAGAGTCATCTCCATGACCTATGGATGTTAATAACTAATTTTATTCTATTCTGGAAGCAATAAGCTTGTTTTCCTATATAGCTTTCTTTGAAAAGGGCAAAGGGAAAGATAAAGAGGAGGGAAAAAAATCATCAAGCCCATATTGCACATTGGCTGCCAGCAATGCTTCTTTTAAAAATAAAATAAAAATGTTCTGTTGCAGATTTTTTTCTCTTTTGGAGAGATACAGGAATTGCAAAGAGAGTGCCAGACAGCACTAGCATATGCTTATTTTTCTAACTCAATGTGGGCAGCCTTTCTTAAACATTTTGTATAAATATATTTATTCTCCCACTGAGACCTTGCCTGCCAGGTTCAGGAACAACTGAGTAAGCAGATGAGTTACAAACCGAGGAAAGAAAAGGAGGGATTTCCATGGAAATGCTGATGGCCCCTTTATTCCAGTTGAGTACACTGCCCTGGTATAATAAATTAGTGGTTGATGTGTTGGTGATAAATATATAACCGCTTTCATATTCAAAGTAAAATAGATTTTATTCTGTATTTGCTGTAGATATATTCTGAAAGCAAGGAAATGTTGACATCCGGTGGGCAAGATTGAAAAAACACACACACACACACACACATAAAACCCTTTGGTGCACAACCCACATTTGCAAGCTGTCTGCATTTCTTGTATTGGCCTCAGCTTTGACAAATGTAAAAAAGTCACTAATATTTTGACACTCTCCCTGCCCAAGTCTGATACCAGCTGGCTGCGAAGCCATATCCTCATTGTTCTGCTGGATTTTAAAGACTGGGTCCCAGCCAAAGGACTGGACTGGATCCATTCATTCATTTTCAAGATTGAAGTTGCAGCTTAACTGTAATGACCATTTCTCAACTCAATCTGCAAACCTCTTCCAAATCCAACAGATGCCTGAGAGGCAAATGTTCATTTGGATTGGAAACCACTCTCTCTGAGAAAGAAACAAAAGGTGATCTTTGAATCTGAAAACAATTCCTTGTTTTTAAGAGTAATTAATATTCTGAATATTGACTGTGCTTTACTTTAAAAGACAGGCTTTCATTTTTAGAACCCTTGGGAAAAAACACCATCAGTAAAAACAAAAAATTAAATTACAGATATGGAAAAAGAACAATTATGGAAAAATATGTCCCCTTCCAAAAAAACTTGGAAAAAACTAACACACAAAATGTCAAAAATGTTAACAGGAAAAATTCTTAAGGTTATAGTGAGTCTTTTCTTTCTACTTTTGCATACTTTTCTCTCTTTTATCAAGGTTTACATTTATAACCAGAGGGAAGTGAAGAAAATAAACTGTTTCTTTGAAAATGTGCTTTTACTTTTACTATATTCCCAGCTCTGGTGACCATATTGTTCTAGTAATCATAATCAACTATTTATTGCTCAAGTGTGCTGCAGCCATGAAAAATAAAACCTTTCTGTAATCTACAAAAAATAAAAAATAAAAACCTTTGCTTTTACATCTAAAAAAAAAAGTTCCCCTGCTGTGTGTTCCTGCTGTCCCATTTTTCCTGCTACTTAATTATTGGAGACATTAAATCTGATCATTTGCAAATTTTCCATTTGAATTTATTTTCAGGTACAGGGTACAGATGCTTAGGAAAATTGCCACCATAGAGCCATAGGAAAAATGGGTTATAACTTTCCTGAAATCATTGGAGGAGGTTATTTTCAAGGCTTGGTGAGTACTTATGTTTTTGAGTGTCAGAGTAATCTGTGAGAAAGCAATTCTATTAATATTTTGAACAAAGTGCCCACCAACTTGACTTGTTCCAACTCTATGTCTTCTCCCAAGTCTTTAATCTTTGGTGATCTTATAAATAACTAGTCTATCATTACTAAATGCAGATACTGTATGAGGGATTTATATGTGTTGTTTCATGCAACCCTCGAAAAACTTCATGAAATATGCAACTTTCTCAGATCTGTTTTTTAATTGGGAAAACAGATACTTAGAGAGATTAAAAAATTGAAACTCCATCAGTTGGGTTCCTGTTCTTGCTGGAGTTTTTACCCTTGAGCTATTGGCTTTGCCAATAGAAAGACTTGCCTCTAGTCTCAGTGTCTCCACTTAGAAGCTGGTGACTCCAGTCACTCACTGTGCCTCTTTAAGTCCTAGTTTCCTCGTCAATAAAATGGGAAAATAAAATGGAAGACATAAGGCAGGTGCTAGAATTAAAATAGTAAACACCATCAGCATTGAATGAAGAAAGTCCCTCTGATGGTAGTGCATCCCTCCCAGATAAAAACTAACACAACAGGCACAGATATAGGCATCTCTGGATCGATTCCTTATCCTGTCTGTAAAACTCTGACAGCATTTCTCCACAGCCTGTAGCCGTATCCAACCCTCTGGCTTGCGCAGCACTGATTAAAAAACGGATTGCCAGCAGTCATCTAGGATCGTCTGCCATGGAAGTGCGGCTCTTTTCTTCCTCCACTCAACTGTCCCATGCACTATTCATGAGTAGTACAATATTCTAAACTTTAATTTGCACAGATTAATTCTCACTAATTATTCACCATATGAACCTTCGCAGGAGAATTCCACTAGATGCTCTTCCATCCCGAGGCAGGGAAGGCAATGTCGAATCGTTTTCTGATTTCAAGTGGAAAACAAACTAATTATGTGGAAATATGATAATAGATTGCGCTGCAGGGACCAGTCCTCTGCAGGCTTCAAAATGTTTGCTTATGATCGGCTCTTCGTGTTATTTCTTCCAGGAGGAGCTGCCCTTTCATAATGCATCAACATTATTGACTGGACTGTGATTCCTTACTTGGAGTTAAGATGATTTGCATAATTGTATATTACTTCCGTCTGGTGGAAACAAACAAGATGCTTGGGTGCTAATGATCAAGCAGGCAGCAGTGACTGCTGGGAAAAATAACATGAGCAAAGTCCAAAAACAATGAGGAACAGCTTCTCTCTTTGGCATCTTGCACCACCTTCCTTTGACCCAGTTCTCTATTCTACTTGGCCATGGGCCTTGTTTTTTATCTCTCTGTCCAAGCTTAGGAGGTGTCCTGGCTAGGACTATTCCAAACCTGCAAGAATATAAAACATTGTTAAGCTGCATACTTTCATACTTCTTTGTGTTTGGTTAGGTCACTTCTTCTACTTGGAACATCTTCTTTCTTCTCTCTGGTGAAAGGTGTCTTATCCTCAAGATCCAGTAGAAATGTCACAATCCTTTTGATGTCCCTCAACTTTTTAATTTGTCATGCATTATTCTCAAACTAAAAATGTCAAGTGAACACAAAACGTGCTCATAGGAAGCACAGAATAGGTGTTTAGCAAATTTGGTTTTACTCATTTAAAGCAGTTTATGATCTTAAATTTCCAGCTCTCTTCTAGGCATTCTGGATACAGGAATGAACACATAAGACAGCCACAAATTCTCTTTTCCTTCTATTCTACAACCTTCTTTTTGTCTGCTTTGATTCATAGCTCTATTTAGCAATTATTCATTTTGCCTTATAGTACACCTGATTGACAGGGTTAAAGCTTGTTTATCTTCATAACTTCCTGTCCAGGCAGGCTCAGAGTAAATGTTAAATGAATGTCTGCTGAACAGACAGAGAATTTTAGGCAAGTGGACCATACAAACTGTTTGATCTATTATAAGAGGGATGCAAATAGAGGTTCCTTACTCATCAGCTCTGAATGATTTGTAGTGGCTGCATGAAATGCTGAGAAAAAGATTTTGAGGCTGCATATGTTTAGTGAACAAGTTGTCTGTGATTGATTAATCATGTCTGAAATGGAAATATTAATGAGGAATAGCAAATCACATACATATTTATATTCTTGTTTTTAAGATGTATACTTGGGCCTCTTTAGGAGATTCAATGGCTATTCAGATGGTTTGGTGGGTGGAGTTTATTGTGTTGAATTCTATGGAGTAAACTTACAAATTTTTATGTTGAATAGGTTATGATCTACCAAGAAGATCATAGTATTGTGGCTTTGACCATTAAACATGAAACATTTTTCTTTACTCTTTATGGAAGTTGTCTGATTTGCCATTCTTATTGGATTAGGCACCTTCCATAAATTATCCTAATTTGTCATAGCAACACTGCACATTAGATAATTTTAATCCCATTTTACAGATGTATAGACCAAAGACCCCAAACTTGAATGTGGTTAAAAGGTCATGAATGGCAAGTCCAAGCTGAGTTTTTCCTGACTCTAAAGTTCATGACTTTTCATTATCATCCTAGCTAAAGCATAATGCTTTGGATTTCAGAGAAAAGAACCCTTTGACCTCGTGGATAATGAGAGAAACAAATGTGAGCCATTCCAACAATTGTGGTCATTGTGGGTATTAGAGGAACAGAGACCTTGTGTGACCATCTGTGTACAGACAGTCTGTAGCGGGAAAGTGACTTCAAATGGGGAAAGATTGAAAATGGAAAAGAATTCTTTTCTCTGAGTGAATTTTGCATGCCAGGAATTGTGTTACTCGCTGAATGATGAAAATCTTTTGGGAGGAGCATTACTAGTTCCATTTCTCAGAATAAGAAAATGTGGGCTCAGAGAAGTTGAGTAACTAGATTAATGAGAAGAGAGATGCTGTTTATTCTACTTGACCACTATTGTATTCCTAATTCAATATTGCATCTTCTGCCCGGCACAAATTAGACACTAAACAAATAAATGCATATATAGAAAGACATTTTTTATGAAGGTTAATAAGAGGTAAATGAGGTTTTAAATCGGAGTCTGTTAAATTCCAAAGCAATTTCTATCATGCCAGGCTGTCCTTGGGAAGTTTAAGATATGTTTGAGACTTTGAAACAAGCTCCATTTTTTTCAAGGATAACTTTTTGCACAGCTGCCTCAATGCAGCTGGTCCTTTGGAAAAAAAATGTTTATAAGAATCCTTGGCAGGTTTCTTGGACATTAAATATCTCTTACAAAATAATATTTTGATGGATTACATGTAAATGAATCAGAAACATATGGCTTCCATTTCCTTTTGAACGCACACACAGAACATTTTTATATGTTTGGCAAAATGGATTTTCCTGAATGCCACCTCCATGGGCCCCTCCCCTTTCATCCCCCAGTGCTTTATATCCAGGAAGACTGAAGATCTTCTGAGAATCTCACAAAAACCAGGAGTACACTGTCTCTGCTTCTGACTTTACAATCACACATAGGTGATGCCCCGTTTATTTCCAATAGCAGAGGCACTTGCTGTACAGTAAGGAAAGACTGAAGCCTGTTTATGGCTTTCCTAGAGTGTAAACCTCTCATCACAATAGATACCTCTTAGGGGTCTCAGGAATGCCAAGTATTCAGTCATTGCAAGAGAAAAGATTTCCTTTTCGTGTACACAAAGTTAAATGATTTAACTGCAATGTGAATGCGTCTATATTTTGAGTCTTTTAAAGAGATTATGCCTCAGGGTATTACATCTGCAAAGTTCACTGGACTGGACACAATCAGATATTTTTTTAGGACAGATAAACCTATTATGCAGTCTGTGGAGTATACAATGTATTTATCAAGACTTCATAGAAAGAATAGTAACTTATGACATACACCTCACTCCACTAGAGCTAAAGAACAGAATGATGCCAGAATAGACCAAAACAAAAACCAGGGGCACCCAATCAGACTTGTGGATGCTTTTTATGCTCATAACTTCTCAAAAGCCATAATCATTGTCCATAATACTCAACTTAGTGTAATTGAAAAAGTGAGATACTTATGATTAATGCTTGATAACAAAGGGTACTGTAACATTTAAATGTCTCTAATTGGGAGAGCACAGGGCCAAGACAGAAACCATGACTCAATTCAATTTAATTCAATTTAGAAAAGAGAAAACACAGAAGAAATAAAGTGCACAGGCTTTACCCAGGTCCATAAACATCATGAACTCACATGCCTTGGGATCAAAATAAATGGGTAAATGCTGTGTTGAGGAAAGTCAGCCAGATTTTCTGAAGGTTGTGGGAAGCAGGTGTGAACACAATCCACTTGTGACATATTCAGATCCATATGTTTTCAATGACTAGATGTAGATACCTTTGGATCATAGAATTAGATTTATTTTTGAATACCAGGTTTTTAACTTTGTGACCAATCACCTCTGGGCAAATCTATTTCTCTTATATATGCAAGCATTACATCAGCATTCCACCTTCATCTTTTCCCTCCAATCTGTCTCCAACTGCAGATGGAAAGATTTGATTGGCAGTAATGGGTTGGCCTGATTTGCTCTGAAGCAAATTTGACAATAGTTAGGTTTTGTCACTTTCTCTATCTGCTCTTTTCTTTTTCTTTTTTTTATTCTCTATTCTTATTTAGTGTCTATTTTTCAGAAAAGGACCTGATCCTATTCAAAATAATGCAATTTATACCCAGAAACAGGAGTTTAAGTTGGAAACAAGAAAGTACCAGCATCATGTCTTTGGATGGGATGGGACAAGGCTGGAATATAAACAAGAATAAGGGGAAAGATCAATAGTAAAGGAGGTGGGGAAATAAATAAGGATCTATTGAAACAAGTAAAAATATAAAACATTTTTTATTTCTTTGCCTAGTTTATTTTTAATTATAAGTAAATATTAGGTCAATCATCACATACGTCTATAGCATTCATTTGGTGGGGGGACCACTACATCCTATTCATTGGATTGTTCTACTTAGAGATTAAATGATGGAATGGCTAAGATTCCACGTTTGAGCTTTTCATCTACATCTTGAATTACCAAATTTTCCTAAGATTACATCACTTGTTACATCTGAGCACGGTGCCTATTCAACATCTATCAAATAGTTTATATTCATTAAATTGAATTTTTTCATATACTTCAGGTTTTACAATGAGCTTTTATATCCTTTATTTCACATACCCTAAAAATATACTTATGAAGGTGGAATGAAGAAGAAATGCTTGCAGATGTAAGAGAAATAGAATTTCCCAGAATTGACTAGTCACAGAGGTTAAAAACCTGGTATCCAAAAATTCCTGGGATTCAAAGTTATATATGCACTTAGTAGTATAATTAGTTATACTGTTCAGCTTTGAAAAATATAAACATAAAGCCATATAGGATTTATCTGACAATTTTAGAGCTTCAGTGCTAGTGGGTGGTTATCCACACTATATTTTACCAACAGATTCCATAAAACATAGAATGAGTTTGTCCACCTTGGATGTGACTCTAAGGATTTAAGGGCATGTAAAATAGTGAAGACCACTTTTCAATGCAAAATGGTTTGTCATTTTTGTTAGAGAAAAACAGATGTTAAGGAATAATCTTTGCAGAGAATTGAATAGTAGAATCAGCAGCCAGAAAGCAAGCTTGGTTATACATATTCTGAGTCACTTTGACTAGCAATGAAATAAGTCATTGGATTGAAACAGCCCTCTGACTCTGGTGAAATTACATATAAATTACATATAAAGATTACTGGTAAGGACTGAATATTGAAGCCCTAGTACTCAGTGAGTTGGTTTTACAATGTAGATCTTTAAAAAATATTAGGTTTTGTTGAGGTCAAGAGTGTGGGGCCCCCATGATGCTTTACTTTTATGCTACTATGCTTTTATTCAGCATAGCAGTTTTGAGATTCATTCCTTTAAGTACCCTTTAAGAAGAGAAAGAGGCACCTGAGCTTTGTCTTTTGAACATGTGAAGATACAGGAGAAGGTGGCCATCTGCATCAGGAAGAGGGTCCTCACTGGGGCTACATCTGCCAGCACCTTGATCTTGGACTTCTCAGCTTCCAACCCAGAGAGAAATAAATATCTATTGTTTAAGCCATCCAGGAAATTGTGTTTTGTTATAAATGTCTTGTAGAATATAAAATCCCTCCAGACTTCCAAGATGGAAAATTTTAATCAGAGAAATAAAACTATAAAAAGAAATCAAATAAAAAGTCTATAGTAGAAAAATCTAATTATTGATAATAAAAAGTTAACAGATCCGATTTAATAACAGATTGGAAATAGAAGAAGAAAGGTAAATGAACTGGAAGATAAGTTAGTAAAAAATCAGAAATGCAGACAGGAAAAAGATGGCAATGCATAAATGATCACACAGGGATATGGAATAATGAGAAAAGTTCTCACATATGCACAATTATAGATCCAATGTGAGAGGGGGGACAAGATCGTGGCAAAGGAATATTTGAGAAACTACTAAGAATTAAAAAAAATATCAAGTCACAAAAATTGAAAAAAAATCTATAAACCTCAAGAAGTATCAAGGCAAAAAATTTTGGCAAATGTTTCATACTCACTTCATAGCCAACTACTGAAAATCTAAAGATGAAGAGAAATATTCAAAGTAATTAGAGGAAAAAGACACACCACCTTTGAAGGAACAATAATACTGGTGACTGATTTTTTTGAAACATAGTTGAATAATTTAAGTGCAGTACACTGTTCATCTTTAAAGTACACAATTAGATCACTTTCTGCATGCATATATTTTTCACTAAAACCACAATAAAGGACCTTACAATGCTTTGTAATCCACCTTTTTCTCTATATCACCCCTAGGTAAAAATTGACCTGCCCTCTGTTTCTGTAATTTAGTTTGGACATTTTATGATTTTTATAGGGATGGAAGAAAACAGAATGAACTCTTTTTTACTTTTATGCTTCTATGCTTTTATTCAGCATAGCAGTTTTGAGATTCATTCTTATTGTTGCATGCATCAATAGTTCATTCCTTTTTACAGTTTCATTGCCTCATTACACAAATATTTGTTTATATAATCACCTGTTGATGGAAATATGTCTATCTTCTGCTTTTGTCTATTATAGATAAAACTTCTATGAATATTTTCTATAAAGGTTTTTGTGGAATTTTTTTTTATTATCTTCGGTAAATACCTAGCAATAAACCAGTTTAATTTTCTGATACGTTTGATTTTGTGTATAAATTTTTAAACAACTGTCACATTGTTTTCTAAAGTGATTGTACCATTTTGTGTTTTCAAAAACAGTGAAGCATTTGGTTTTCTCAATAGGATAATTTGAGGAGCAAAACTTTTAAATATTGCTGGGAGCCATTAGCCAAGTAGGTATGACAATTTCCTTGCCAGCGTACCCCATGTTGCTGACATGTTGCAGTGACATTGAATGTAGGTGACCTTGCTCAAGGACCAGGGAGGATTAGGGTGTTCCCGGTTTAACATAATCGGGTTTAGGGCGTTCCCAGTTTAGGTTCCAGGCTTAAGGTTTAAGATTATTCTTCTTATTGTCTAATTTTTTGAGTTCTTTGTATACTCGGGATATTAGGGCTCTATCTGAAGTGTGAGGAGTAAAGATTTGTTCCCAGGATGTAGGCTCTCTATTTACCTCTCTTATTGTATCTTTTGCTGAGAAAAAACTTTTTAGTTTGAGTAAGTCCCATTTGTTGATTCTAGTTATTAACTTTTGTGCTATGGGTGTCCTATTGAGGAATTTGGAGCCCGACCCCACAGTATGTAGATCGTAGCCAACTTTTTCTTCTATCAGACGGCGTGTCTCTGATTTGATATCAAGCTCCTTGATCCATTTTGAATTCACTTTTGTGCATGGCGAGAGAAAGGGATTCAGTTTCATTTTGTTGCATATGGATTTCCAGTTTTCCCAGCACCATTTGTTGAAGATGCTATCCTTCCTCCATTGCATGCTTTTAGCCCCTTTATCAAATATAAGATAGTTGTAGTTTTGTGGATTGGTTTCTGTGTCCTCTATTCTGTACCATTGGTCCACCCGCCTGTTTTGGTATCAGTACCATGCTGTTTTTGTTACTATTGCTCTGTAGTATAGTTTGAAGTCTGGTATCGCTATACCACCTGATTCACACTTCCTGCTTAGCATTGTTTTTGCTATTCTGGGTCTTTTGTTTTTCCATATGAATTTCATGATTGCTTTCTCTATTTCTACAAGAAATGCCGTTGGGATTTTGATTGGCATTGCATTAAACCTATAGAGAACTTTTGGTAATATCGCCATTTTGATGATGAACAACCCAATCAACAAATGGGCCAAGGACCTGAACAGACACTTCTCAGAGGAGGACATACAATCAATCAACAAGTACATGAAAAAATGCTCACCATCTCTAGTAGTCAGAGAAATGCAAATCAAAACCACCCTAAGATACCATCTCACTCCAGTTAGATTGGCAGCCATTATGAAGTCAAACAACAACAAGTGCTGGCGAGGATGTGGGGAAAAGGGTACACTTGTACATTGCTGGTGGGACTGCAAATTGGTGCAGCCAATTTGGAAAGCAGTATGGAGATTTCTTGGAAAGCTGGGAATGGAGCCACCATTTGACCCAGCTATTCCCCTTCTTGGTCTATTCCCTAAAGACCTAAAAAGAGCATGCTACAGGGACACTGCTACATTGATGTTCATAGCAGCACAATTCACAATAGCTAGACTGTGGAACCAACCTAGATGCCCTTCAATGGATGAATGGATAAAAAAAATGTGGCATTTATACACAATGGAGTATTACTCTGCATTAAAAAATGACAAAATCATAGAATTTACAGGGAAATGGATGGCATTAGAGCAGATTATGCTAAGTGAAGCTAGCCAATCCCTAAAAAACAAATGACAAATGTCTTCTTTGATATAAGGAAAGTAACTAAGAACAGAGTAGGGTCGAAGAGCATGAGAAGAAGATTAACATTAAACAGGGATGAGAGGTGGGAGGGAAAGGGAGAGAGAAGGGAAAATGCATGGAAATGGAAGGAGACCCTCAGGGTTATACAAAAGTACATACAAGAGGAAGTGAGGGGAAGGGGAAAAATAATATAAGGGGGACAAACGAATGTCAGTAGAGGGAGCAGAGAGAGAAGAGGGGAGGGGAGGGGAGGGGAGGGGAGGGGGGATAGTAGAGGATAGGAAAGGCAGCAGAATACAACAGGCACTAGTATGGCAATATGTAAATCAATGGATGTGTAACTGATGTGATTCTGCAATCTGTATATGGGGTAAAAATGGGAGCTCATAACCCACTTGAATCAAATTGTGAAATATGATATATCAAGAACTATGTAATGTTTTGAACAGCCAACAATAAAAAATTAAAAAAAAAAAAAGATTATTCCTGCTGGGAATAGGGCGTATCCTGCTGCCTGAGTTCCCCTTGAGTTCTCACAGGATTCAGACAGTATATTTTGGAGATAGAAGCCCAGTGGAGGTGGATTTGGGCAGAGAACGTGGATTTCCCCAGAACGTGATTGTAGACGGCTGGTGTGAGTTCGGGAATAAAGAGTTGCTGTTTGAATCTACAAGCTGTGTGGTGGCTCGTGATTGTGTGCCCAGCCAGACTGCGGCATTTGTGCCCAGCCAGACTGTGGCAAAATATTAAGTTTATTATTTCTTTCTCTTATGGCTCATGTTGCTTGTGCTATAAGAAAACTTTGCCAAACCTAAGATTGAAAAGTATTTTCTTCTATGTGCTGTTTTAGAGGTTTTCATCATGTAGGGTTTCACATTAATTCATATTCTCCATTTCGAGTGTATTTGTAGATGGAATGGGTAAGAGCTGGCAATCACTGATTGTTCCCATCTAGTAAATACAACACCATTTGTTGAGATGACCCTCTGTTCCATGTTGAATTGCCAACGTATTTTTGCCAGAAATCAATTGCCCATATATGTGTTGATCTACATCTGTGTTCTCTATTTTGCTACCTTGATCCATTCATCAGTCTTTTGGCCAACTCTAAACTATTTTGAATACTGAAGCTTTGCAGCAAGTCTTGAAATAAGATCATTCAAATCTCCCAGCTTAATTCTTTTTATCCAAAGTAGTTGTAGCTAGTTGACAAAAATTTTAGAGTCAGCCTACTAATTTCTATCAAAGACTCATGCTGGAATTTTTATTAGAATTATGTTGAGTATGCTGTTAAATCTGATGAGAATTGACTGATAGAAACTAGAAGATAATGGGGTGAAATTTTTATAGGGCTAAAAAAAGAATAATTGCCAATATAGAATTATAATCACAATGCAGCTTTCTAAAGTATAGATGAAATTAAGACATTTTTCAACAGTTATGGATATAATTTATTGCCAAAGGTAAATAGCAAACTACGTTATTCAGACAAAAGAAAAATTATTCCAGATGGAACTATGGAAATGCAAAATACATAAAAATAATGGAAAAGAGTAAATATGTGTGATGAATTTATGTGAACAAAGATTCTACAAAGCAAAAATAATTGCTTATTTTATTTAACATATATGTAGAACTAAAGTTCATAACGGCAGTAGCACTAATAATAGGTTGAAAGTAAATAAATGTTCTAAAGTCCTTGAGCTGCTTGTTAAAGGATAGAAGTATTAATTTCTAGAAGACTCTGTTAAGTAGGGAAGTACACTATGATCTATGAGATAACCATAAAGAAAAAAATAAGATAATGCATGATTAGCACACTAATAAAGAGGAAATGGATCTAATAAAAAATAGGCCATAAGTCAAGAAAGACAACAAAAAGAGAAAAAAAAGAAGGAAAAACTACAAAGGACAAAGAAAATAAATAGGAGAATAGATTTTAGCCCAAATATACTAGTAAGCACAATATTAGATTAAGCATAAGCATAATAAATATTCTAATAAAAGTCAATGTATATAAGCTTGGTATTCAACCAAAACTTTTTAAAAGTTACACCTTAAATATGAGGACTCAGAACATTTGAGATTGAAAGTGTGGAAGAACAGCTGGGTGCAGTAGCTCAGGCCTGTAATGTCACCAATTCAGGAAGCTGAGGCAGGAGGATTGCAAGTTCAAACTAGCCTCAGCAACTTAGTGATGCCCTAAGCAACTTAGCAAGACCCTGTCCTTAAATAAAATTAAAAAATAGGGCTGGGATGTGGCTCAGTGGATAAGCAAGTGCTCCTGGGTTTTATTCTTGGTAAAAAAAAAGTGTGAAAGGAGATGTACCCTACAAATATTCATCATAAAAATGTAGCACACCTGCTTTACTCTTCCTGCTAAGGATTACTTTAGCTATTCATGGTCTCTTATTTTTCCAGATGAATTTCAAGGCTGTTTTTTTTCTATTTTTATGAGGAATGTCATTGGGATTTTGATTGGAATTGCATTAATTCTGTATAGTACTTTTGGTAGTAAGGGCATTTTGATAATATTAATTTGCCTATGCAAGAGCAAGGTAGATCTTTTCATCTTCTAAGATCTTCTTTGATTTCTTTCTTTAGGGTTCTGTAATTTTCATTATATAGATCTCTCACCTCTTTTGTTAAATTGATTCCCAAGTATTTTATTTTTTTGAGGCTATTGTAAATGGGATAGTTTTCCTTATTTTCCTTTCTGAGACTGATATACAGAAATGCATTTGATTTATGGGTGTTGAATTCAGCTACTTTGCTAAATTCATTTACTAAACTATACTACAGGGCAATAGCAACAAAAACAGCATGGTATTGACACTAAAACAGACGGGTTTACCAGTGGTACAGAATAGAGGATGCAGAGACTAACCTACAAAATTACAATTATCTTATATTAGATAAAGGTGCCAAAAACATACATTGGAGAAAATATAGCCTCTTCAACAAATGGTGCTGGGAAAACTGGAAATCCATATGCAACAAAATGAAATTAAACTCCTATCTCTCACCATGCACAAAACTCAACACAAAATGGATCAATGACCTAGGAATAAAACCAGAGACCCTGCATCTAACAGAAGAAAAAGTAGGCCCTAATCTCCATTATGTGGGATCAGGCTCCAACTTTCTTAATAAGACTCCTATAGCACAAGAATTAAAACCAAGAATGAATAGATGGGATGGACTCAAACTAAAAAGTTTCTTCTCAGCAAAAGAAACAATCTGTGAGGTAAATAGAGAGCCTACATCTTGGAAACAAGTTTTTACCCCTCACACATCAGTCAGAGCACTAATCTCTAGAGTATATAAATAACTCAAAAAGCTAAACACCAAAAACACAAATAACCCAATCAATAAATGGGCCAAGGACATGAACATACATTTCTCAGAAGAGGATATTCAATCAATCAACAAATATATGAAAAAAATGTTCATCATCTCTCGCAATTAGAGAAATGCAAATCAAAACCACTTGAAGATATCATCTCACTCAAGTCAGAATGGCAGCTAATATGAAGACAAACAACAATAAGTGTTGGCGAGGATGTGGGGAAAAAGGTACACTCACTCATACACTGCTGGTGAGATTGCAAATTGGTGCAGCCAAAATGGAAAGTAGTATGGAGATTTCTTGGAAAATTTGGAATGGAACCACCATTTGACCCAGCTATCTCTCTCCTCAGTCTATACCCAAAGGACTTAAAAACAGCATACTACAGGGACACAGCCACATCAATGTTTATAGCAGAATAATTCACAATAGTTAAACTTTGGAACCATCCTAGATGCCCTTCAGTAGATGAATGGATAACAAAATGTGGCATATATACACAATGGAATATTATTCAGCAATAAAAGAGAACAAAATTATGGCATTTGCAAGTAAATGGATGGAGTTAGAGAATATAATACTAAGTGAAGTTAGCCAATCCCCCCAAAACAAATGCCAAATGTTTTCTTTGATATAAGGAGGCTGATTCATAGTGGGGTAGGGAGGGGAGCATGGGAGGAATAGATGAACTTTAAATAGGGCAGAGGGGTGGGAGGGGAAGGGAGGGGGAAGGAAGTCAGAAATGATGGTGGAATGTGATGAACATTATTATCCAAAGTACACGTATGAAGACACGATTGGTGTGAATATACTTTGTATACAACCAGAGATATGAAAACTTGTGCTTTATATGTGTAATAAGAATTATAATGATTCTGCTGTCATATACAAATTTTAAAAAATTAATTAAAAAAGATTACAAAAATGTAGTGCAATATCAGACAAAGTAGATTTCAAGGCAAAGAGCATAGATAGAGATAAAGAATAATTTTTTTATAACTACATAAGGAGATGGGACAAATTATCCAGCAAAAGATCTCATTTTTAAAGCTGCATGTACTTAATACCATAGCCTCAAAAGCATATGAACTAGAAACTAACAGATAGAAAAGGAGAAAAAGTCAGATCCACAATTACAGTAGGGCTCTTGAATAGGCACATCCCAGGTACCCAAACAGGAGATACACAGACTAGTGAAAAATATACTTAGGAAATTGTCTAAATGACTTATATAACTATACATTATATGTAACTTTCAGATGCACACAAGCATTTACCAGACGAATCCAAATGCTATTGTGAGAAACAAATCACAACAAAATTCCCAATGATTGAAACCTTGTAAAGTCTATTCTCTGACCATAGTAGAATGAAGGTGTAAACCAATAGTAAGAAATGAGTAGAACTAATTTACTAAATGTTTGGAACTTTTTCTCTTTGCTTTTCAATTATACATAAGTCAAGGAAGTCATGATCAAAATTAGAAAATATTTTGAATGATCAGTAATGAAAACTCAAACTATTAGAACTTGTAAGATGCAGAAAAAATGGAATTTAGAGGAAAATAAAAAGATTGATATGAATAATCCATGTATCTGTCTCAAGAAGAGAGAAAAATAATAGTATATATACCCTTAGGAAACTAGAAGGAAGTAACTGGTACAGATAATGAACAAAAACATATTGAAATAGGAAATAAAATATATAATACAGAGCATCAACAAGCCAAAATATTTTGTTTGATAAAATTAATTAATTGATTCACCTTTAGCATGATTGGTCAAGAATTGAAAAAGAGAATGGATAAAAGGTACATATCACTAATAACAATGAAAAAGCAGAATTTTACTGCAGACAAACTCAATATAGCAAGCATAAGTAGGTATCATAAACAACTTTATGTTCAAAAATTGGAAAATTTAAATAAACTGTTCACATTCCTTGAAATATACAACTTAGCAAACCTAAAAATAAAAAATCAAATATCGAAGATTTCTTATAGTTGTTAAAATTAAATAATAAATTAAATCCATATTTACAAATCTTCTCGTGAAAGAAGAGAGAGTTTTATATTTGAACTCTTAGATAGTTAAAGAATTAATGCCTTTAATATAAAGTCTTTTTAGAGAACAGAGAAATAGAAAAATGTTTTAACTCAGTTTTAGTGGCCAGCATGATCTTTAAAACAGTATATAATAAAACAATTATAATAATGTAAAATTATAAGCCAATCTCTTATGAAAAACAATTGTAGGAAAAATACTTAAAAACAGGTTCTAATCATATGTAAAATTGATATATATATATATATATATATATATATATATATATAATCAAGTTGGGCTTATATAGTTTAACACTTGAAAATCAATCAATTATTGCATTAACAGAATAAAAACAAAAAAAATACATAAGAATCTCACTCGGTACAGAAATAGTCATTAATGCTAATATAAAAAGAAACAGCAGACGAGATCAGGCATGTTCAGTGTGGTATAAATTAAACAATAAGAAAACAAATAACCCAATCAACAAATGGGCCAAGGACCTGAACAGACACTTCTCAGAGAAGTATATACAATTAACCAACAAATACACGAAAAAATGCTCACCATCTCTAGCAATCAGAGAAATGCAAATTAAAACCACCCTAAGATACCATCTCACTCCAGTAAGAATGGTAGCCATTATGAAGTCAAACAAGAACAAGTGCTGGCGAGGATTCGGGGAAAAAAGTACACTCATACATTGCTGGTGGGACAATTGGTGGAGCCAATCTGGAAAGCAGTATGGAGATTCCTTGGAAAGCTGGGAATGGAGCCACCATTCGACCCAGTTATTCCCCTTCTCGGACTATTCCCCAAAGACCTAAAAAGAGCGTACTATAGGGATACAGCTACATCCATGTTCATAGCAGCACAATTCACAATAGCTAGACTGTGGAACCAACCCAGATGCCCTTCAATAGATAAATGGATAAAAAAAATGTGGCATTTATACACAATGGAATATTACTCAGCACTAAAAAATAACAAAATCATGGCATTTTCAGGGAAATGGATGGCATTAGAACAGATTATGCTAAGTGAAGCTAGCCAATCCCTATAAAACAAATGTAGAATGTCTTCTTTGATATAAGGAGGGCAACTCAAAACAGAACAGGGAGGAAGAACATGAGAAGAAGATAACCATTAAACAGGGACGGGAAGAGAGGTGGGAGGGAATGGGAGAGAGAAGGGTAATTGCATGGAAATGGAAGGAGACCTTCATTGTTATACAAAATTACATATAAGAGGAGGTGAGGGGAAAGGGGAAAAAACAAGGGAGAGAAATGAATTACAGTAGATGGAGTAGAGAGAGAAGATGGGAGGGGAGGGGAGGGGGGATAGTAGGGGATAGGAAAGGCAGCAAAATACAACAGACACTAGTATGGCAGTAGGTATAAATGTGGATGTGTAACCAATGTAAATCTGCAATCTGTATACGTGGTAAAAATGGGAGTTCATAACCCACTTGAATCAAATGTATGAAATATGATATGTCAAGAGCTTTGTAATGTTTTGAACAACCAATTTTAAAAAAAGGAAAAAAGAAAGCAAATGAGGAACAAAAGATGTTTAATTTTGAATAAAAGGGATATTATTTAAACTCACAGGTATCTCTAAGTAAAATATTTAGTGAAAAAATTTAATGTTTTCCTCTTGAAATTGGGAACATGGTTTGCTATTTCAATCTCTTCACAACTTTTGTGAAGTTCCTACCCAATGAAATGCAGTGAGACAAAAGACAATAAGAAGCTTAAATATTGGAAAGGAAGAATTAAAGCCTTTTTTATTCAGAAAAAAAAATGACTTGTTTCACAAATAAAACCTAAAGAATCCACAAATCATTGAAAATGGTGAATGAATTTAACAATAATGGCAGATTCAAAGTCCACCAATGAAAGTCTATTGTGTTTCTCCAAATTCTCAACAACTTTTAAAAAATACATAAAGATAAATTCTAAAAGTTCTGTGAGAACTTTACATAGATACTACAGAGTATTGCTGACAGAAATTAAAGCAATTCTAAATAAGTAGAGGTGGCAGAGTGTTGTCAAATAAGGGGGCTACAGGCGATGAGCACACAGGTTCTGGAGACAGATAGTCTGTGTTGGATTAGCCTAGCTCTGGAAGCTTGAGCTACTCACTAACTCTCCTCTGCCTGCCTCTTTAGCTCCAAAATGGGAATAATTATAACTCCTATCTCACAGGGTTACAGTGAGCATAAGTGAATTAATATACAGAAGGTGATTAGAAAATGATTGTGACATTTTGAGATATAATATATATATATAACATAAAATACATTAAAAATTTATATAATTTCAATATAATTATATACAAATAAAATATGCATTTAATATAATATAAATTTACATATACAAGTTATGTTATTTACATATATACAAGTTATATACACTACATATATATAAGTGTATATATGTGTGTGTATATGTATATAATGAATTATATATGTTACATGTGTATATGTGTATTTTTCACAACAGTAACTTTGGAATCTAGCACAGTTCCTGAGATATGGTATGCACTTTATGTTTTAAGTGAATAAATACTATTCATTTTTATAACAATGCTATGATTTTAGTAATGTGATTCCCATTTTACAGATGAGGGAAAAAAGTCAAAGAAAGATTAAGTCACTTGCTCATGGTCATAAGCCTAGTGATTATTGAGGCTGGCATTGATCTTCAATCTAACTGTAGTCTGGGCTCTTAAATATCCCACCAGTCAACTTTCAAGACTTAGCTTGAAACTTAACTATTAGCACTGCTGGGGGTGGGGGGATCTCCTTAATGCTGCCATATACCCTGAGGAGAGAGGTTCCCTTTAGGGTGCTCCCTGTCATATACTGTCTATGTACCTAAGAGTAGGGTCCTTAAGTTTATCTTTGAATCTCTAGCTTCTTTCACAGAACTTGACCTATTAGGTCTCAGTAATTTTTACTTAAATAAATGAACGTTGAATGATCATATGGAAGAGTCTAGGAGTATGAAGAACAAGTTAGTCCTTCCTCTTACCTTCCAAAGATAGCCCATGAGAGATCCTCCCTTTTTTATAAGAGAATTATGAAGTAGGCATTATTTCAAGAAGAATTTACTCACAATACTTAAGGGTTTGCAGATGGCCATAAAGTAGAACTGGAAGAAGGATCTGCTGGTAAGTATCTTACAGACTCTTAAATCCAGTTCTTCACTGTAAAAACAAGGTTGCTAAAGCTCATGGAGTTGAAGGGACTTGCCCCTCTACACATCAATTTGAGGAAAGCCAAAGTGAGAATCCACTCTTATGAGCCCCATTATAGATTCTCTCCACTATCACATATGAACAGTTTGGAGAAATGGAACATTACTGGGGAAATGAAGAGTTATTAGCCTTATGGAAAGGGTTTGAAATTTTAAAAAAAGAAAGAAAGAAACAAAAACAACAAATGAAAAAAAAATCCACTAACAACAACAGCAAGAAACTTAATATATATCCAGTTGAGGCTAATCTGGTTCTGGTTCTGGCTTTGGAGCAGGAGTGAAATTCTCAACTGCTTTTGAGTAGAATAGATTACTTGGCTACTATGAAACAAATACAGGCAGATGACAAATCACTGTGAGGTTCTCAAGAATGTTGCAGATACCAGAACTCATTTAATGCTTTTCCTTGGAGTACAGGTATATGCTTGCCAAGGGGAGACCCACTTAGCCTGCCTGGTGCCATGGAAAGCACACAGTTGCTGGGCTCCACACACTGACTTTACTATTCTTTAGGTCCATGATATCAAGCAACATACTTGTCCTCTTTTACTCTTAAAATAAGAAGTGTGTTCTAGGTGCAGTGGTGCAGATCCTGTAATCCCAGTGTTTCAGCAAGTTGAGGCAGGATGATTACAGGCTTGAAATCAGTCTCAGCAACTTAGACCTTGTCTAAAAGTTAAAAATAAAATAAACAGAGGATGTAGCTGATTGGTAGAGGAACCCTGGGTTCAATCTCCAGTATCCAAAGAAAAAAAAAGAAAGAAAGAAGTGTGTAGGGATTAAGTAGGACAGGCTATGTAGAATTCCCTGTGATAGAAAAGGCACTCAGCAAATGGCAATTATTGTTGTTACTTCAAAGCAATAGTGCCTTTGATTGAAAATGAAGCCCTTATCATATTTACCATATAAGCAAACCAGTAATCAGACAAAAGAAGGCTGACTACATTGACTACTTTTCTATAATTCCTCTTCTCTGTTCAATTAATGTTCTATTCTGGAGAAGGAGAGGTAGGAGGCATGTGCTGGAAGATGATTTTAAGGTGGCTGTGTTTAGGACATTTTGTTTTCTGTGTCTGATGCAAGGAATACCCCCACAAGGTCAGGGTGAGATCAAGAGTTGATGTCTTATGTCTTTTGAGTGACAAACCAATTAATAATAATAATAATAATAATAATAATAATAATAATAATTTAATAATTACTCTATGCTAATTTATTTACCCTTTCATTTTCTAAAATATTGGAAATGGCATATCCTAGGAGCAAAAGGTATACTCAAAATTATAGATGAGAAAGAAAAGAAAAGAAAAGAAAAACCAGCAGCAGAATAATAAAGTCCCAACATTCTGGTCCACATTGTACCAGGTAAAATAGCCAAATATATTTAATTAGCACCCGAGGGCACAGTATAATCACTGATGTTCATATAGATTTTCTTAAATCACCAATTAATGTGTGTAGCTGTCTACATGCCAAAAGATCCATATTTTACGAAAAGACTAACAAGAGAGGACAAGTTTCACATCTGTGAGAGAAACCTTGGAGTGCCCACACAATGCTGGTGAGACACTAGCCTCCTGGCTTCCCTAGATGCTATGGCTCCACAGGGGTCCTCACTCTGCTTTCCTTAAGTTTCTTCATCTTGGGAAATAATAGATCAGGTGTTAAAAGACCAAAAGCTTTGTGGAATTCTTTTGATTGCAAGGGATAGGAACCAAATCCTAATTTGGACAATGAGAACAATAAAAGAAGAAAGGATATTTTTAACATGGGACACTGGAGCATGCCATAGAACCAAATGGCAAAATCTTACGCAGCCTTGAGATATCTAGAGCTAGTGCTTGAAAGACCCAGGGAATCTCTCTCTTTGACTGCGTATGTTTCTCACTCTCCACACCCGGGTCTCCTCTAATCCTCTGGCACTAATGCTGGGAAACACAGTTCTGAGGATTGAGGTGAGGCAAGTGAGGAACCTTGGGTCCCGTATTTAATGAGGTCTTCACTCTCCTGCTCTGTAAGTACCAACCCCTAAATTTTGAAACCTAGATGCCTTGCTTGCCCTACCTTACTTTTATCCTAGTCCTTTTGGACAATATGGCTTGTAATAGCAACCAAACTTAAAAAAAAATAGTTTCTGTCCCTTTTATCTCTTGGCTCCAAACCAAAATTTCTTAGGGATGGTACATTGTGGTTACTGCATACCATGGGTCAACTTTCCCTGACCAAGTGTTCCCCATATTTTACATGGTAGGAAACAGGGAGTCTGTGTGGATAGATTTGGAGGAGCAAGAGGAAAAGGTCCTGGGAAAAAGTGTCTAACAGAGAATGCATTGATCTTGCCCTGTTTCCAGGATTATAGTTTCTCCCAGTGCTTTAGTGGGCTGAATGGTGGTCTTCCAAAAGGTATGTCCACATCCTTTCCCCAGAACTTGTGAATATTACCTTATTTAGAAAAATGGTCTTTGCAAATATAATTAACTTATGTATCTTGAGATGATATTATCCTGGGTTATTTAGGTGAATCAGAAGTCCAATGGTAAGTGTCCTCAAAAAAATTCACATGAAGAGTAACAGAGAGAAAACAAGACTATGTGAGCATGGAGGTGAGATTGGAGTTTTGTAGCTACAATTCAAGGAATTCCTGGAATCACCAAGCTGAAGAAACGATGAATGGAATCTTCCCTGTAGCCTTGGGAAGGAGTGGGGCCTTGCCAACACCTCAAGTTTGAACTCTCAGCTTCTAAAGCTATGAAAGAATAAATCTCTGTTGCTTTAAGCCTCTAAGTTGTAGTAACTCATTATGGCAGCCCTAGGAAATGAATATAGTTGCCAAATAAGTAGTGTTGGAAAAGTCACATGATGTGAGGCCTTTGGAAGAAGATGCATAACCTGATAGTTAAAGGCTTGGGCTTTGAAGCCATGCTACTTGGGTTTGGCTACTGTTTCTGCCATTTAATACATCTCATCTTGGGCAATGATTTAACCTTCTGGGCTTCAATTTCCTCATTACTAAAATGAGAATAATGATAGCTAATTTTTGTGGAGCTTAGAAAAAGCACCTGGCATATGCTATATACTTATTGTGAACTATGATTATTCATGTGTAAATTTGGGATAATTATAACAGTTCCCCTTCCATTTCATGGTGGTGTTGGGATGATTAATTGGGGTAGGAAATGCAAGGGGAAACTGAAATAAAATAAAATCTCTGACCTTAAGAAACTTTTGAACTAAATAAAATCTCTGATCTTAAGAAACTTTTGAAATGAATTGTATCGCTGCCCCCCAGCAAATTCATAAGCTGAACCCCAACCCCCAGTGTGACTCATTTGGAGATACAGTCTGTAAGGACTGATTAAGGTTAAATGAAGTCATAAGAATGGGCCTTCAATCTAACAGGACTGGTGTCCTTATAAGAAGAAGAAGGAACTCTCTGTCCATGTGCATGTAGAGGAAAGGCCATGGGAGGATATAGAAAAGCCAACTGTCGAAAACCTGGAAGAGAGGTCTTGTCAGACCCAAACCCTGCTGGCATCTGGATCTTGGACTTAGAATTTCCAGGAATGTAAGAAATAAGTCTCTACTTTTGAAACCACCCAGTCTGTGTTACATTGTTATGCCAGCTCTAGCAGAATAATGCAAACTCACTGCTGAAAATAATAGAGCAATACATTTTATTGTATCTTAATATTATTAATACTAACAGCAAATTCTTCTAACCCATATACTGTCTCTGGAATGTAAAGGGTGCTTCCCCGATACAAACTCTCTTTGTTTTACACTCTGACTCTAAGAAGTTTGCTCAAGCACACAGTGGAATTCAGGAAATTCAACAGCTTTAAATGAAATGTTCCCTTGAGGGATGTAAGCAGGAAAGAGATGAGGATTAAAAAAAAAAAGTTCTATTCAGAGACATTTTGCTTTAGTAAAATATGTTTTCTCCGATGATCCTTTTCTCTATATTTTACCTTTATTTTTGGAAGTCTATTAAAATTAAAAATTCATTTTGCTTCACTATGGATAGAAATGACTCTGAGGTGGTAGACTATTCCTTCACAGAGGAAATTATTTTTCCCTTCCATGGATAGACAAATGTTGCTCTTTAAATGTCCCTGCCAATCAAATTGTTGCTCATCTTTCAAGGTGCATTTAAATTTCACCTCCTCCATGAAGCCACATCTGACACCACTTCTCTCAAATTAGAATGAATTAATCCCTCTTCCTTCTGTGCCCTCTGCGTCTAGGTCACCATCTGATTTGGAGTAGACATATGTTGTTAGATTATGAGATCTTCTGAGTCCAGAGCAATACCTTTAGTTCTAGATTTATCTTCTCCCATTCCTCCATTAGCTAACAGGGTGCCCATACTTAACAGAACATTAATACATAAAAAAAGGCAGGAGGAGTCTCACATAATACTATTATTATTATTATTATAGGTACCAGAGATTGAACCCAGGGGGCTTAACCACTGAGCCAAATCCCCAGCCCTTTGCATTTTTTTATTTTGAGGCAGGGCTTTGATAAGTTGCTGAGGCTGGCTTTGAACTTGTGATTCTCCTGTCTCAGCCTCTCAAGTCTTGGGATTTCAAGCATGTGTCACCATGCCCAGCTATATAATCCTATTAAAACACACACACACACACACACTCACACACACACACACACAAATCTGTTTGAAAATCTTGTCTTTGGGTGTCATTTGCCTCTACCATATGACAAAGGAGTAGAGCACTATTTTTATTTAAAAATTAAAAATAAAATTCTATCTTGTCCTGACCATGCTCTTCAGGCACATTTAAACTCACCTCACCCTGTCTCTGGCAGCCATTTAAAATGCATGGTGGGAATGTGCCTGTGGCAATGGCCTTCCCCCCTAGACATGGCTCTGCACTCACAGCACGGCTCCTTCTTCATTGGCACAGTGGCCAGTTTTCTGTCTTCTTTCTCCTCTTGAGCGTGTTGCCCCAGTTGCTTTCCTGGTTTTGATTCATAGCACTGTTTAGAGCCCTGCTCTCTGGTGTTTCTTATTCAGTCTCAAGGCTTTCGACCTCAGCCATAGGCACTCCATGCTGGAAAGTGGTTTTCAAAGTGTGATTCCTAGACCAGAAGCACGAGCAGCACCCAGGGAATATGTTAGAATTCAAATTATACAGCACCATCCCAGAACTACAGAATCCGAAAACTTCAGGGGTAGGGAAGGTGTCATAGCCAGCAATCTGTGTTTTTCCACCCCTCTAGGTGATTCCTACAATGCTAAAATTGGAGAACCACCACTATAGAAAGTTCACCTAATCTCTTCACATTTTCAGCTCTCAGCTCTGTAGGGATAGTTTCCATTCTGCAAGGTGATTTGGGTGACTTCATAGGACCTAAAGTCTACTAAGTTCACCTGGAAGGTGCTAAATAAACAGAGTCAAATATGAACCTAATAGTCCTGCATTAGAGTTGTGGGCCTGAGTAACCACAGTTTGACTTCACAGGGCTTTCTATTCTCAGGGGCTTTTGTGCACCTGTTTAACCAGACAACAACGCTCCCGCCCGCACTGCAGCGAGCTCTCCCTCACCTGGCACATATGCTGCACCAAGTCTCATCACACCTTGGTGAAGGAACACATGGACCCATATGTCAGCTGATGTGTTTATATCCTTTTATACAGAAAGGGGAAATATGTTTCACAATAAATGTTTGCATACTTTGGAGCAGATTCATTCATTTATTTATTTAGAGAAAAAGAAAGTAAAAAAGAGAAAGGCAGAAAGTTGAACTGGAGCAGTTGAAGCTTCACTCCTTTGTTATGTTTTTATCACCCAATCTTGAACATGGCCTGTGTGTCAGCTGGGGAGGATCCATGCTGAGGTTTGGGACCCTGGGGCCAAAACAAGGGTAGAGTTGAGACAGGAGGAGAAAGGACTATGGCTCAGAAGTAATTATTCTCAGGACTCAGGCATGGAAAACAAAACCAAGAGAAACCAAAGCCCCCAGCTAAGGGGTAGGAGCTAGGCTATAGGTAGATATAGGAGATATGTCACAAATAATTTGGGAGATTGCTAGATGATTGCCATAAAGTCCAGAGCATGCTTTATTTTGCCTTTTTCTATGCTCTAAGATAGATTGCTTCTAGAAAGAGTAAAGCTTGTTTATTAAACTAATCATGATTCAATGTTGTAGACAATCGTGTCCCCCAAGGATCCATTGAGATTAAGGGCTTGATCCCCAGGACTGCCGCAGTCTGGCTGGGCACAAATGCCGCAGTCTGGCTGGGCACACAATCACGAGCCACCACACAGCTTGTAGATTCAAACAGCAACTCTTTATTCCTGAACTCACACCAGCCGTCTACAAACACGTTCTGGGGAAATCCACGTTCTCTGCCCAAATCCCCCTCCACTGGGCTTCTGTCTCCCAAAATATACTGTCTGAATCCCGTGAGAACTCAAGGGGAACTCAGGCAGCAGGATACGCCCTATTCCCAGCAGGAATAATCTTAAACCTAAACCTGGAACCTAAACTGGGAACGCCCTAAACACGATTATCTTAAAACCGGGAACACCCTAATCTGCCTTGGTCCTTGAGCAAGGTCACTTACATTCAATGTCACTGCAACATGGGGTACGCTGGCAAGGAAATTGTCATAACTACTTGGCTAATGGCTCCCAGCATCTCCCCCCTTCTGATTAATTAAACAACAAGCAATGTGGCTTAAGGACCGTGCCTGGTAGGTTGTCCAATTCAACATATGGTTCTTACCCGTCATCGGAAAACTGACCTTTAGGCGTCAGCCTCCTGTCTTAGGTTGATACCACTGCAATTGAATCATACCCGTCACTGACTACCGGTCCAGCATACAGCCATACTTGTGGATAGGTCTATGCACCAGTGGGGGGGGTGAGGTTCTTTGCCTCACCTCTGTTGGCCCCCAAATTTGGCCTTGGTGCCAGTGGGGGAGTGAGGTTAATGTGGCTTATGGACCGTGCCTGGTAGGTTGTCCAATTCAACATATGGTTCTTACCCGTCATCGGAAAACTGACCTTTAGGCGTCAGCCTCCTGTCTTAGGTTGATACCACTGCAATTGGATCATACCCGTCACTGACTACCGGTCCAGCATAAGCCATTGGCCCCCAAATTTTAGACCATCACTAGCAGAAGGGAGGAGGATACAGAAATGCCACGACACCAAGCCAATTGACGGCTCCTTGGGAAAAATTGCATCACTGGTGACACCATCAGCAAAGATATGCCAGCATTACCACAATTCGCTGCACCAAACGATAGTTACATAGTCCAGGCAAGTTCTGCAAGCAGTTCAAAGCAGAGGAATCTATCAATATGTCCATTTCCTCCCAAAATCCGTTTCCTCCCAAAGTAAGTTGACTCTTTGAGCATTACTTGTTGAGTTCTTTACCGGCACTGGGATGGAGATAGGAATTCTGGCAATGATGCTAAAGAGACATTATCCTGAAAAGAATTATTAAATATAATGAAAAGGAAAGGTGAAAGTAAACAAACAGATCTGTTAACCTACTTTAAAAACAATCCTTAACAGCTTTTTACCTAATTTAAATTAGTAAACAAACAGATCTGTTAACCACCTTTAAAAACAATCCTTAACAGCTGTTTACCTAATTTAAATTAAACCATTTAAATCACGTGAATAAAAAAATAATAATAATTCGGATCCATTTTTCATGAGCGCTCCTCATATAAGAAATATGGACATACGCACATACAGACATACAACACAAAACACAAGAGTGTACACAAACGTACAACACATAAGAAAATAGTAAAGGCCTTGTAGTTTTACCTAGGTGGAATCTCCATTGCAATGTTTAAAAACTCCACAGTCAAAAAATAAAACTGATCAGAAAAACATTAACCTAGGTTTGTATGAGCTCAAAAAATAAAAATAGAACCTTATGATGTGGAAAAATGCAATAATAAAATAGCTATTGAAAAAAGCATCCTGGTTAATCACTGTCGCAGATGTAAGAATGGCCAAGCTGGAGCTCTGGATATCAGCTGTTATGGATTTGAGTCAAATCATCTTCTTTTCGATCTGTAGAAACTGTTTTAGTTAATCTCTCTGGAATCCAAATGGGCTGCTGTTCTCCCTGTGGAAAAACACAAACAGACCCCCGACTCCAGACAATCACTGGGTCAGGACCTTTCCATTGTCCTGTTAGAATATCTTTCCAAAGTACTTTAGGCTTATGTACATTTTTTGGATACATATGCCTTTCCGCAGCACTAAGTCCTGATGAATCCAAATTTAAAAAGTTTAGAGTAAAAAGCGTTATTTTAAGTTTATCTTTGGGGGATATATACCCCCTTCCAATTCCCTCTTTTTGCTTTAATAAGTATGTTTTAATAGTTTGATAAGCTCTTTCAACTATGCCTTGTCCCTGTGGATTGTATGGGATTCCTGTTATATGAGTAATACCAAATGATGAGCAAAATTGTTTAAAAGAGGTAGAGGTATAGCCAGGACCATTATCGGTTTTTAACTGTTTAGGAACGCCCACAGTGGCAAAATTTTGTAAGCAATGAGCTATAACATCTTTAGTTTTTTCTCCGGCATGAAGGGAGCCCATCAAAAATCCAGAAGAAGTATCGACTGTAACGTGTAAATATTTTAATTTTCCAAATTCTGGCAAGTGTGTGACGTCCATCTGCCAAATATGGTTAGGTATCAGTCCTCTAGGATTGACTCCAAGATTAACTTGTGGTAAAAATGTCACACAATTTTGACATTGTTTTATTATATGTCTGGCTTGTTCCTTAGTTATTTTAAAACGCTTTTGTAAAGTATTAGCATTAACATGAAACCTTTTATGAAAATTTGTAGCTTCTTCAAATGTAGAGAAAATATGTATGTCATGTGTAGTTTTATCTGCTAAATCATTGCCTAAACTAAGGGCTCCAGGCAATCCTGTATGTGCCCTAATATGTCCTATAAAGAATGGATCTTTTCTGTCCCAGATTAGACTTTGTATAGTGGAAAACAAAGAGAAAACAGTAGAAGAAGGGGAAATCCTACCAGCATCTTCAAGAGATACTATAGCATTAACTACATACTGACTATCAGAAAATAAATTAAATACAGAATCTTTAAACATCAAAAAAGCTTGTAAAACTGCATTAAGCTCTACCTTTTGAGCTGATTGTTTGGGTACTAAAAATGTAAAAGTTTGATCAGGGGTAACTACTGCTGCTGTACCATTATTTGACCCATCAGTGAATATATTTGGAGCATTCATGATAGGTGTTTTTCTTGTCATTTTAGGAAAAACTACAGGATGCTTAGACCAAAAAGACAACAAAGGATTAGATGGTAAATGATTATCAAATGAAACATTAGATTTACACATGATTATTGCCCAAGTATTTAACTCATTAGCTAACTCATCAATTTGATCCATAGTATATGGAGTAATAATTTTATTGGGAGAAATTCCAAACACTCCCTTCGCTGCTTTTATTCCTTTGAGTATTAATTGTCCTACAGCCTCAGGATACCTAGTAAGAATAGTGTTAGGAGAATAAGATAAATGTATCCACAATAATGGACCTTCTTGCCAAAATACTCCTGTAGGAATATTTTTTGTTGGTAGTACAATAAATAATAAAGGCAAACTTATATCAATTCTATCCAAATGTATGTTTTCCATATATGTTTCAATAATTTTTAATGCCTTTCTTGCTTTAGGAGTTAACATGCGGGGTGAATTTGGATCTGATGGACCTTTTAGAATATCAAATAAAGGTCCCAACTCTCCTGTTGGTATACCTAGATAAGGCCTTATCCAATTTATGTCTCCCAATAACTTTTGAAAGTCGTTAAGTGATTTGAGTTGATCTACTCGTATTTGAATTTTTGGTGGACGGACCATGGTTGAGGATAGTAGAACTCCTAAATAATTAATTGGAAAATTTAATTGTACTTTATCTATTGCTATCTCTAGATTATAATTTTTTAATAAGTTTGTAAGTGTGGCATAACATTCCAGCAATATGTTTTTATCTTTATGTGCCAATAATACATCATCCATATAGTGAAATATTTGTAGTTCAGGATTTTGATTTCTAAGTGGCTGGATTGCTTTGTTAACATATATTTGACACATAGTTGGACTGTTAGCCATCCCTTGAGGGAGTACTTTCCATTCATATCTCTGATCAGGACCTTCATGATTTAATGCAGGGATAGTAAATGCAAAACGTGGACTATCCTCGGGATGAATTGGAATTGAAAAAAAACAATCTTTAATATCTATAGCCTAAACATGCCAGGTTTTTGGCAAAGCAGACAATTGAGGAATCCCTGATTGAGCAGGTCCCATAACAACCATCTCATTATTAATGGCTCTTAAATCTTGCAATAATCTCCATTTACCAGATTTCTTTTTGATGACAAAAATGGGAGTATTATGGGGAGATATGGAAGGTTGTATATGTCCTTCCGCTAATTGTTGTTTGACCAGATCATGGGCTACTTGTATCTTTTCTTTAGTCAGGGGCCACTGAGGAACCCACACTGGTCTTTCTGATTTCCAAGTAATTTTGATTGTCTCAGTGGCCCTTTCTGAAAATCCAACCCATGTCTGTCTGTTCCTTGATCTATTTGTACTGGTGCTGCTATACCTTGCCCTTGTTTTCCTAATCTTTTTTCTTTCCTAAAGCCTTGTCTAGCCCTAGTAGTGGGCGCATTAGGATTGATGTTATTTGTTAACGTCAAACCTAATTGATCTAGGACATCTCGTCCCCATAAATTTATAGGAAGATGATCCAATACATATGGCTGTATAGTTCCTTCACATCCTTCAGGATCCTTCCAATCTAATATCATAGAACTTCTATGGGGATTAGTCGCCACTCCTAGGCCTCGAAGCGTTTGAGTGGCTTGTTGTAATGGCCAATGTTTTGGCCATTCTTGACGAGATATGATGCTAAGGTCAGCTCCTGTGTCCAGTAGTCCATTAAACTCATGACCTTGAATATTTAGTTTTAGCATTGGGCGAGAATCTAAATTTAAAGACAACATAGCCCAATCTACACCTGTGGAGCCTAATCCCCTGGAACCTCTTTCTACACTATGACTAGGAAATTTATTATGTAGGCTGGGTATTATTAACAACTGTGCTATTCTATCTCCAGGTGAAATTACTGATATACCTCTTGGAGAACTAGCTATAATTTTTATTTCACCTACATAATCGGGATCAATTACCCCAGGACTTATCATAAGTCCTTTTAATGTAGATGAACTACGTCCCAGTAATAAGCCTACTGTTCCTTGGGGAAGAGGTCCTTTTACTCCTGTGGGAATGATTTGAACTCCCATCTCTGGAGTTAATACTGCTCTGGCAGAGGCACAGATGTCCAACCCTGCACTCCCTCGGGTTTGTCTGATGAGGGATTTAATGGACAATGTGTCCTGGGCACTACCCTGATGGTGTTGCTGGGATCCTCCACTGCCCCGTATATTTGTGGTTGTGGGCCCCGGAGCATTGGGCCCCCCTGTCCGTTTTTTGGCAATGGAGCCTGATGCCTTTCTCCACGATATCTTGGATAAATACCTGGTCTTTGTCCGTTTTTTGATAAGGGAGTACCTTCTATGGTGGTTTGAGAACGGCATTCATTAGCCCAATGTCTCCCTCTACGGCATCGTGGGCAAATACCCGGTATTCTATTCCTTTGATACCTACTTTTGTTAAACCCTCCTCCTATGGGGCAATTCCTTTTAAAATGTCCTGTTTGTTCACAATCATAGCATGTTTTTGGCCTGGCATCTAAAGCCTGTTGTACTGCAGCTGCCAAGACTTGCCCTTGTTCATTAATATCTCTACATAATTTAATATATGTGTTTAAATCTTCATGTCTCCATGGTCTAATAACCTCTCTGCAGCAACGATTTGCTTGGTCATAAGCCAGTTGTTTTATTAATGGCATTGCTTGTTCTGTATCCCCAAAAATTTTGGCAGCCGTTTGAATTAGCCTATCTACAAAGTCAGCGTAAGGTTCATTAGCTCTCTGTATTACCTTAGATAGCTGACCTTGTAAATCTCCATGTCCTTGTAAAGTCTTCCATGCCCTAACTGCGTCTGCAGCAATTTGTGCATATATAGCAGGATCATATTCAATTTGTTGCCGTTGACCCTCATAAGGTCCTTTTCCTAACAACATATCTAGATTTCTTTGAGGGTAACCGGCTGCTGCATTTTGCCTAGCTGTCTCCGTGCAAAATTCCTCATTGGCAACCTTCCATAACAAATATTGTCCTCCATTTAGTACAGATTTACACATGCTAGCCCAATCTGCTGGCGTCATGTCCAAGTTAGTAATGGACTCAACCATGCTTACCGTGAAGGGAGCTTGGGGACCATAGGTTGTTACAGCCTCCTTTAACTGCTTCACTGTTTTAAAATCTAAAGCACGGTGAATTCGCTGCCCTCCTGCCTGTTCAAGTACAGGGCATGCTAATCTTTGAGGTCCTGTCTCAGGATCCCATTTATCAACTACGGGGTTTGAGGGCCACTCAGCTGTCTCCATCGGTGGGGCTGTTGGTTGAATTACGCCCTCTTGTGATAAAACGGAGTTACTAAAAGCCTCCTGTTGTGGCCTTTTTCCTAACAACCCCTTTTCCTTTAAATTTTCTTCCTCTGTCTGACTAGCTTGAGAGACCTTCTCTTTTGCTTGATCTAAAATGTCTTTCTCCATGGTCTGAACCTCTAACAATTTACTTAACATCTTTTCGGTTTGTTTTTTACTAATTTCTAATCTACTATAAAGATAACGCAACCCAATAAGATAGCACAAAACAAAGCCGAAACTGAATGAAACAAAAACGGAATAAAAAATCGTTGTATCAATTTTCTCTTCCTCAGGGCCGACAAACTTCAAACCTTTAGTCAACCATTTTTTCCAGTTTGCCTGAGAAATTTCTAGGGATAGGCAGCTTGAAACAAAAACAAGATAAATCAAAACAATAACACATTGTTTTTTGAGTTGGTCACCCATTCTTTCGCTCTTCCTCAGGGGTGAGCAATTTCACTTACCTCCAAGCTTCAGAAGTTCCCCGTACGGGCCACCAAATGCCGCAGTCTGGCTGGGCACAAATGCCGCAGTCTGGCTGGGCACACAATCACGAGCCACCACACAGCTTGTAGATTCAAACAGCAACTCTTTATTCCTGAACTCACACCAGCCGTCTACAAACATGTTCTGGGGAAATCCACGTTCTCTGCCCAAATCCCCCTCCACTGGGCTTCTGTCTCCCAAAATATACTGTCTGAATCCCGTGAGAACTCAAGGGGAACTCAGGCAGCAGGATACGCCCTATTCCCAGCAGGAATAATCTTAAACCTAAACCTGGAACCTAAACTGGGAACGCCCTAAACACGATTATCTTAAAACCGGGAACACCCTAATCTGCCTTGGTCCTTGAGCAAGGTCACTTACATTCAATGTCACTGCAACATGGGGTACGCTGGCAAGGAAATTGTCATAACTACTTGGCTAATGGCTCCCAGCACAGGACAGCACTTCTGGGAGGTTCTGGGGCCTCATGGGAGATCCTTAGGTCACTTGGAGCATGCCCTCAGAAAGGATCATGGCACCCAGCCTCTCTCTCTGACTTCCTGCTTGGCAAAGTAGCCTTCCACACATACTCACCTTTACCACGATGTGCTGCACCTGAGAGGGCTTCAAAAGAACTGAGCTAATGCCAGCACCATTTCTGTGAGTCACTAAAACTGTGAGCTAAATAAACCTTTTCTTTATATAAGTAGACGTGTCAAGTACTTCATTGTAGCAATGCAAAGCGGGCTCATACATCATGTGACCTACTGAACAGATATGCTTTTATTTCTTCCTTTTCTGTTAAGGTCTGTAAACAAGTCAAGATGGCACCTGGCATTTTGCAGAGGGAGTGGTTTGTGAAGTAACGCCAGCGAGCCATTAAGTGTGGAGATTCCTTATTGGTTGACTGCTGTATCTAGTTTATGTTAATTAAGATAAGCTGGGTGTAATGTATATATACCCCTCCTGTCCTACAATAAAGGGCTCCCACTCCTGCTGTATCAACGTACACAAGTTGCTCGTCACCCCCCGGTTATTTTGCTGTAGCCGGACTGCGGCACTTTTCCTGTTAACATCCATTTCACCCTGTGACATTCTCCCACTCGGGCCAGAAATAAGAAGCCAGGTATTGTTGTAAAGGCTGTCATTTGAGAAAATTAATAATAATAATAACAAACAAAACCAAGTCATTTATCATGTTTATGTTTTAGAAAACAGTAGTTTTTGTGTAATAGAATATTTGGGAGAAGATGAGACCGTGAAGAATTTTCTCCAAACCTTCCTCCCCATCTCAAACACTAGCAAACAAATGAACTCGGTTCAATATGATTTCCAAATTGAGAAATGAAAGAATAGTTGAACAATATCAAGTATAAAATTTCATCACCAAATAAGGCCTGTCCTCTCTTCCCCCACCTTCAGACATAGGGTTCAGAAATCACACAGCCCTCAGGTGAATATGAGGTCAAATAGTAGAAACAAGCTGTACTAACCTCTGGCCCAAAACTCTGAGAGAGGGTAGGTTCCAGATGGTTACTACACCCCAGAGTCATGGGAACTGTGGAGTGCAGAATTATGCCAAGTTCTGTGCCGGACATTTAACTATATTTTCTGAAAATAACTCTGTGTTATTAGGCTTCTTTGGAAAAGAAAGAAATGAAATATAAGTAACAGTTACAAGATTGCACAGCATGCATATAGAAAATGTGACAAATTCCAGCAAGACTGTGGAGAAAAGGAGCCGTAGTAACATTCAGAGTTGTACCTCCAGGACAGTTCTGTGACTGTGGACAAAGCAATCTCTCCTCCTCTCTAAAAGCATTGTCTGTTCCACAGGGCTCTTGAGAGGATAAGCAAATGGAGTATTTAGTATTTATCCTAGTTGGGATTCTCTGAGGTTCTTGGATCTGTGGCTTGATGTTCTTTTTTGGTTTTGTTTTTTGTTTGTAAAATTCCTGGTAGTTATTTTTTTCAAAAATCTTTTCATTGTGTCTTTTCTCACTTTGTGCCCCCTCAAATTCAAATGTCAAACTCCTGGACTCCAGTACCTTAAAATGTCTCCTTCTTTGGAAATGTGGTCTTCAAAGAGTTTAGCAAGTTCAAATGAGGTCATTAGGGTGAGCCCTAATCCATTATGTCTGATGTCCTTATAAAAGGTGCAATTTGGGCACAGAGACATACATAATGGGAAGATATTATGAAGCCACACAGGGGAGATATCATCATGAGCCTGGAGCAATGCAGCTCCAAGTCAAGTAATGCTGAAGATTTCAGACAGCAAAAGCTATAAGAAGCAAGGAAGTGTCCTCCTGTAGAGAGAATGATCATATTGACACCTTGATTTGGAAATTCTAACCTCCCAAACCATGAGATAATAATTTGATGTTGTTTTAAACTACTCAGATTTAGTACTTCGTTTTAGAAGTTCTAAGAAACTAATATAGATTTTGGAACTGAGAAATCAGGTGCTGCTGCAAAATATACCAGAGATGTGGAAGTGGCTTTGGAAACTGGGTAATGAGTAGAGGCTGCAAGAATTCCAAGCCACTTGATAGAAAACCCTGTATTGCCTTGAAGAGACTCTTCATGGAAATGTGAATGTCATAGGTGCTTCTGCAGAGACCTCAGATGGGAATGAGATCATGTTATTAGAATCTGGAGGAAAGGTAATTCTGGTTAAAATGTGGCAGAGGACTTGCTGAATTTTATTTTGGGTGCCATGTAGATGTACTCATATGCAAACAATGAACTCATATTTAGCTGAGATATCTAAACAAAGAATGAAAGGTGCTGCTTAGTTTCTCCTCTCTAATTATACTAAAACGTGATAGGATAGAGAAAATTGAAGATGAAATTCTGTTTCAGGATTGCAACATAGGAATTCTGACTGTTTCCAGCCCCATGTCCTGCACTGTGGATTTCAAACTCAAGACATCAACTCTTACCTGAATTTCTACCTACCAAAACACATAGGTATGTGACTTCTTTCAAACCAATGTAACTGATGAAGTAATTAATTTAAAAATTACTTTAAAATGTATCACTGCATTTTGTCCATTAACAACTAAGTGAACCCCATGGTCATGAGCCCACTCCTGCACCTCTTTTTCTATGAGGTGGTCCCTTGTCAGATGCTGTGCTATCTGATATTTCATGCTTACAAAGAAGATATTGTATGAATCAATGGATTGGAGTGCTGGTCCAAAGCTCTGTAAGCAGGAAAGTCAACCCATAGAATAGATACCTATCCCTGCAAAGATGAATTTCTGGTTCATCTAGAAAGAAGAGACACAATGTAGACCACTTGCTATGAAATGGTCAGTTGAACTGGATATTCAGGGTCAATAAAAGCTGCTCCATCTTAGCTGTCAGGCTTCATCTTAGCTGTCTGGCAATGAGCTGTCTGGCTCATTGCTTATGTGCCGCACAATGACTTTTCCATTCTTGTCTCTATCACAATTGTTGTGGGTGGCTGGTGATGAAGGCTGGCCTATGTCAATTGGCCAAGTCATTTTATCTACCTTGTTCTGCAGTGCCTCTTCCAGGCTGGATGATTTCTGGTGAATATTAATGTGAGATACAAAACCTTTCACACTTTGTGTTCTCTCACATCTTTTATGCCTCTACATCCATACAAATGCCTCTGTGCCAGACTTCTCTGTGTTTAGTCTTTAAGACTTTTCCGCACATTTCTCTATGATATGGTGATTAATTATCTAATAACCATTGCTTGAGAAGCCCTCTATATTCTCCCTTTGGGTCACATTTCCTTTCACGTATTGGAGATGAATAGGTTCAGTTCTTACAGCTGAGAGTTAAGATTTTTCCCTTTCTGGTGTCCTGACAGTCCACCCTTGATCTTGAGTGTAATGCAACTGCACATTTCCCCAATAAATTTCTTGTGCATTTTATACCATTTTAGTATCTGATTCTCTGAGTACCTAAACTGAAAAACACATGGTACCAAGTGTGGTCCCAGAAAATAGAGGTTTAGGAATAGCCTACTCATTAATTGGCTGGTGAGGAGGAATCCCATCTTAAGTGGAATGTGAAAATCAGATAGTTCCTAGCACAATGTCTTCATCTTCAATGATACTAATTCCATAGGTCCTAATGATTTTTCCAGTGTGGACCTGGGAAGACATCCTAGTCAAAGGGACTGTTTAGGTCATAATGGATCTGGCTTCTGGTATTTAGATTCTGTTACCTGAAGTAATGAGGACTCCATCATGGTCATTACCTTTAAGGAGCCCAGCTCTGAGCTCACCCCCTGCACTCCCACTGTCAGCCTTGGACTTACAAGGAGGCCACTACTCCTCTTCTTACCAGCACAGTCTTGATGGTCTTGGAGAATGGCAGCAGGTTCAGGCTACAGTAAAATAAACTCTGCTGCTTGTGTAGACCCATTGGTATTGTGTTATGAAATATAAAAATTTTGGCTCTTTTCACTGAACATGGAATTTACCAATAAGAAAATATTGATCTTTGGAGAATTTTGCATATTTGGCTTTATAGTCTTTTAGATTTATTAATATATATTAGTTAAAATAAAATTCTAATAGTAAAATTAATAATTATATCATTATGATTTAATAACTGTATTGTGTTCCATATATTTTGATAAGATATGTGGAGTTTATGGTAGGGGTCCTCTTGAGAGAATCACAATACAGTCCCCTGAGGTTCTAGAGAAAGGCCAGGCTGTCTGCAGTAGAGAATTATATTCCTTTTGAGATCTAGCTCTTGTTATGTTATGGGATTCTAGTAGAAGCAAAAGACTTGACAATGAGGCAACCAAAGAACCTTTATCTGGAACTGTCCATCATAAAGCGGATTATATCAGAGCAACCAATTTTTGTTGTCGTTGTTGCTATTGTTATTTTTTATTTGTTCTAATTAGTTACACATGAAAGTATGCACTTCAACACATAATACATAAATGGATATAACTTCTCATTCTTCTGGTTGTACATGATATATAATCATACAGGTTGTATAGGCATATATGCACATAGAATAATAAATGTCTGATTTATTCTACTATCCTTCTTACTCCCACATCCCCTCTTCTGCCTTCACTCCCCTCTACATAATCCAAAGTAACTCTATTCTTCTCTAGCCCCACTGACCTTATTGTGAATGATCATTCACATATTAGAGAAAAAATTCAGCCTTTGGTTTTTTGGGATTGAGAGCCACCAATTTTTTAAATCAATTTGGGTTAGAAGTATCTACTATAAATTGAAAATTGTGTATTCAGGATTGATCCAAGTTCTGTGTATGATAAAAGAGCCAAAGAAGACCGAGTGAGCCTTCAGATCACTCTGCAGGGCTGAAAGCTGTAAGAGGGGAAGGGGAATGAAGGAAGAATAGATACAAAAAAGGCTCACAGTATAGTGCAATTCTGAGAAAATGTAGACGAGGCTGATGGAAAGTTCCTAAACAGAAGTCGCCTGTTAGAGGAGTGTTTCAAGTGGAGTGGGAATGACCTGGCTCTAGTACTTGCATTGTGCTCAGTCATGGGTTGGGAGCTGCTTGGCAAATGCTTGGCTTCCATATGAATACTTTCCAGATCCAAAGTAAGTTGGCTAGAGGCTGCCAGTCAACCAGGCTTTACAGAGAAAGGTTTTAAAATTCTAAACCCTAGTGGCATATTTCTATTGATGCTCTCTCTCTTCATTGTAGTGACAGATTTTTTCTTTATCTTTCCTAAGTTACCCTGCAGGCTTACTCTGCAGTGTCCTAACATATGTTGTTCCACTGCCTGGAAAGTTCTTTTCCGTCTTTCACCCAACTGAGCCTTCAGATTGAAGCCCAGCTATCATTTTTCCAGGGAAGCCTTCTTGAACTGTCAAAGATATCATGCAAATTCCTTACTGAATGACTTCATAACTCCATAATTTTTATCCAAGGAACTTGTCAAAATTAGCTATTACACATTACTAAAAGAATTTGTTTCTGTCTTTATAAGGCTGTGAGCTCTGTAAGAGCATAATCTTTTCTCTTCTGAATCCCCAATCCCTATCATAGTTTCTGGCATAAAGAATGTATTCAATATGCGTTGTTGAATGAATAAATGAATGGATGAACAAATGACTCATTTGTCTTCATTAATTTCAACCATTTTTTTTGTAAACAACTGAGAAACTCTTAGAGCCTTAGGCTCATAAATCTGGGCATAAATTACTATTATCCTATATAGAGATGAAAGTACAGAACATTCAAGGAATTGATGCCAGGGAATTATAGTTTATGAAATAAAAAAATTTTGGCTCTTTTCACTGAACATGGAATTTACCAATAAGAAAATATTGATCTTTGGAGAATTTTGCATATTTGGCTTTATAGTCTTTGAGATTTATTAATAGATATTAGTTAAAATAAAATTCTAAGAGTAAAATTAATAATTATATCATTATGATTTAATAACTGTATTGTGTTCCATATATTTTTTGCATTTTTTTGCCTAAATATTCTCAACATGATATGCTAGGTACTATTTTTCTTATTTTGCAGATGAGAATACTAGCATTTGAAGAGGTTATGTATTTGCTTAAGGTCTCAGGAATAACATGTTATAGATTTAGTTTTAGCTCCATCAAGTCTGACTCCTATGACCATGCCTTCTCCACAGTTCTATAACAGGTCACATTTTACATTCCTTAACCAAATCAAATTTTTAATTCTTTCCAAAAGGTTATCTGAAGACTAGGAACTTTGGACTCTGAATTTAAGCCTTGATTCAGATTCTCCTCCACAGGTCAAAATCTTCCTTTTGGGATCATGTCGGAATGCCCCCCGCCCCTGGCATTCTAAATAATGGATTTTTACATTTGGATATCTTATTTACTCCTCAGTCACAATATGTCCAAGACTAAATTTAGCATTTTATTTCCCTTATTGTTTCTTTTCTTGAATGGCAATATCATACTTCTAGGCTTTCAGGTTGGAAATCTCTGAGCTACCCACTCTTTTCTCAAAAATACTTACTGTGAATTTCTTGCAGTGGGGTCTTGTTTTATCACTTCTGTTCTTTAGTATCCTGCATAGCATCTGGCATGGAATAGTTCCTCTAGAGTTGATTGTAGAATGACTCCTCGTGGGATCCAGGCCTCCACTAAAGAAAACAGTGCCAAATGCAACAGAAGTTTCCAGTGAGGGCTAAATTCTGTTTACAGTGCTTTTAAACTAGGAGCCCATGGATGTGTCAGTGAAGTCTTTGGAAGTATAAACATGTTTTGTGTCTAGGTATATATGGGCATTTTTATAGGAAAGGGTACATGTTTCAAAAGCTTAAGAATTACCCAATTTTGCAACATGGAAAGTATCAGTGAGTGGTCTCAAGAGCATTGTCAGTGAGTGATATAAGCAGAATCAGATTTCAGAATGTTAAAGAATGGTCAGTAAGAAAGGGGGGACCAAGGGAAACTAGGCTCAAAAGAGAAGGAAAACAATGGTGGACACAGGGTCAAAGGTGATTATGCTTCAGGACAGGACGGACTTAAACAGAAGAGAGAACTGAAAAACCATATTTGTTGAACACTTCCTATATTCTGATGACTGAATTATGTGATTTACACACATAGGGTGTTATTGGTTACTAAGTAAGATATTGAACATCATAGAGTTGAGGGAGAGGACAAGGAAACAAATGGAGGAATTGTACCTGGATAGTATGAGGGACATCTCACTCTGTAAGACTTGAAAGAAGTAGAGAAATATAGATACAAATGTAGATGAAGGGATGGAGAGGCCACAGTTAGTTCATGCTGATGATCTTAATTTTCTTTGTTAAATAAAAGACCCAGTCTTTTAATACAAGTCGAAGAGGTGAGGTTGAGTAAAAAAATTGAAGCAAGTGAGGAAAATTTCAAAAAATTTCTTGAGTGTCTTTTATTCACATTTAGTAAATATTTATTAAATACCTACCATGTTGGTACTAAGAATTCATCTTTCCGATTGTCTAGGAGGTTGCCACATTTGATAAAACATGTTCCTGAAGGGCGTGGAGCTAAAACTAAAGTTGTAGGTCAATTGAATCAAATCCATACAAGCTTTATTTTGAGAAAAGTCTAAGGCTCTTGGGGCCACAAATTGTTTAGGTGTGGGCGTTCTGCAGCTGAATAGCTGAAGTCTGCCAGTTCTAAATACATTTGCAAGTTTTAGTAAATGAAAACGCATTTAGAATAGTGATTCTGAACTTCAGCACTGTTGACATTTGGACTGGAAAATTCTTTGGAGAGCTGTCTTGTGCACTGTAGGATGCTTAGCAGGATCACTGGCTTCTGCTGGCTTGTGGCCAGTAGCACTTCACCTACCCACACCCATTTGGAACAAAACTATCTCCAAACATTGACAAATGTCTCCTGAGGCACACGGTAGCCCAAGACTGAAAACCCCTCATCCAGAATTTTTATAATTAATTTATGTAAAAAAACTTCTGTGCAACAAACATTTGAATTCCAAATATCTAATCATTAGGTGGTGATTATCAAAGCTTGGCTGCCCTTTTGTCTACTGACTTGTTTGAGTGATTCTCGCTTCTGTAGGTAGGAGTAGAGAGGGAAACTCTAAGTGATGATTATCCTCTCCCTTTAGCAGCTGGAAGTGGGAAGCTGACCATATTTTTTGATCTTTATCTTCTCTCTTGTAAGATTAGATGGAGTGGATTGTCCTCCCTATTACTGACACTTTCCCGTGATAGTGCATGGATTCACAAGCCTGTACAATGTGGTACAGTGAAATAAATGTTCGGCTCTGATCCCACGTCTTGGGTACAAAGCAAGTTTAATTATATAATGTTGGATAAGTCACGTAAATTATCTTTGTCTCTCTTTGTTATAGGGCTGTTTTGATAATGATATAAGAAAGATGGAGCTGTCCAAACTGTAAAGCACTGTGGAAATTTGGAAGTTAATATTTCTTGCCTCTGTTTATATTCAAGATGATCCCTTATTTGGAGATCATGGATCAGAGAGACTATTTGAAAAGAGAAGTATAAGAATTTGACATTGTTTTAATGTAATGACAATAACAGGAAGTTAAAGTCTCACAAAAATGTCAAATATTAGTGAACACAATAGTGATGAGAGTGACAGTGTCATAGGTACAGATCATAGGGAAAGGAGTTTTTATTTTCAAAATTGAGATTGAGAGATAATTCACATACTGTAAAACCCAACTTTTCCCTTTAAAACTGCACCATTCATTGGCTTTTGGTGTAGTTAAAGAGTTGCACAACTATTATCATTTCTATTTTAGCATATGTTATTATTCCCAAAGTAAATTTCATATCCATTAGAAGTCCCTTGCCATACTCTCCTTGGGCTGCCAATAATCTATTTCTGACTCTGTGGACTGGTATGTTCTGGAAGTTTCATATAAATAGTGTAATGTAGTTTGTATATAGCTTCTTTCAGTTAGCATGATGTTTTCAAGCTTCATCATTCATTCATTCATGTTGTAGCACATATCAATATTTCATTCTTTTTGGCTAAAATTATTCTTCTGTTCAGATAAAACACATTTTGTTTATCTGCTCAGTAGTTTTGGGGCAATTTTTTTTTGTTTCTACTTTTTGGCTATTCTGAAAAATGCTGCTATGATCATTTGTATACATTTTTTGTGGGACATATACTTACGTTTCTTATAGTATGTCTGTAGATGTGTAATTCCTAGGTCATATGTTGAGAAAAATTTGAAACTCACTGGATCTAGTTAATGAGATTAGAAAAAACTAAGATTTAACCCCAGATATTAAAAATCCAAGTCCAGGACTCTTTCCATTACCTTAGGCAATCTCTCTTTTGGGAAATATTTAATACTGAGATTGAACCATTTACTAGCTTTCTATTAATATACTCTTTATTTCAATAATATGCAAAGACATGTGCGAGAGGCTACCTATACTAAACTTTCCAAGCTGTATCAGTCACACTTTATGATGCCACTCATATGTTTTAGAAAGGAATTTAAAGTGTTTAAATTCCTCTTTCTTTAACATGCAAATCAGAGCCATCATGTGGTCTGAGGTGACACTTAGTTGAAGGATCACTGACCTTGCTGGCAGAGGAAAATAGAACTCAACAGTTGGAGCTGCAAGCCATCTGTCTTTAGCTATTTTACATTTTGTCAAAACTCATCAACATAGTTGGAAAAATAGCTGTGGCCAACTAATATTACTAAAATGTAAAGTATGATTAAAAGGCACACTCAAACTATTTATTCAGAGATAAAATATGATATATCCTTTGGAATTTTGGAAGAGTAAAGAGTTATGGAAAATATTCATGCTGTAAAGATAATAAGAGAGGATATTTGACAGGTTGTTGGAAGAAAGTAGATTTATGCATAAACTTTTATAGGTACATATCCTAGTTCTTTACATTAAAGCTATAATTGAATTTAGAGGCTATTCAACTCAATTCCTTTGTTTTATAGGTGAGGAAAATGAGACAAAGAGAGGTTAAATGGGTTGTCCAAGAATATTAAGTACTGACTGAAACAAGCCTCTAACTCTTCTCAATATATTAGGAACCAGGCAAGCATTTACTACTATTACTTCTACTAGTACTACTAGTACTACTAGTGCTACTATTATAAATAGCACCAATTATTTAATGCTCATAATTTTGAAAACTTTACATGTATTAACTTATATTATTCACATAGCAAATCTATATGGTAAATATTATCATTGTCCTTTTAAGGAAGAACTGAAGCTCAGGAAGTTTAAGAATCTTGCAACGTGAACTTACAATATGAATTCCATAGACATATACACAATGGTGTAAGTAAATGAATTAATTAAAAATGTGGAAGAAATACAAGCTCTTCCTTGGAGTAGAAGACCATACAATAAATGATGAAGCAATGCTAGAATTAGAAAAATCATCATTTAGTAACTATGGAGAATCTTACATAGATGATGAAACTAGTGGGCAAAACATTGAAAAGGACTACAACATTTACTCTTGTCTCAAAAGGTTACTTCATAAGATGTTTATGTATGACCAATTAAATAAAGAGCATGTTTATAATGGAGAAACCTAGTATTACATCTTAACCAATGGTCTAAGGTGTCTACATGAAGAAGATAAATAATATCCTCTCCTTCTGATTTCATACATGCTATGACACAACCTAACTTCTTGCATATTCCTGTCAAAAAGGTACCCAGAATCAAACTATAAGAAAAAACTATATGACCCCAAGTTGAGGGATATACTATATAACAATTCACTTGTTCTCTTCAAAAATGTTAATGTTGTGAAGGACAAAGACCACATGCAGCATATGATCTAAGATTTTCTTTTGATATTAAGAGAATATAGGAACAAGTGGAAAAACATTAAGATAATATTAAGGGTAGACAATAGAATTAGATAAACTTTAATTTCCTGATTTTGGAATTATACTATAGTTACATAACAGAATGTCCTTGTTTTAACACTATATATACTGAGCAAACAGTGATCCTCATATATGTAACTCATTTTCAATTGCTTAAGAAAAAGTGTGTGTGTGTGTGTGTGTGTGTGTGTGTGTGTGTGTGTGTAAGAGAAAGAGAAAGAGACAAAGGGAGAGAAAAAGAAACGGCTAAAACAAATACGTGTGTTGACATTTAGAGACTCTGAGAGAAGATATATAAAAATTTGTTGTGTTATTATTCTAAGTTTTCTTTAAGTCTAAAATTAGGCTAAAAAAGTAATAGAAAATGAAAAAGCAAAAACAAAAACTACAAGTCACAGATTCAGCTTTGGGATGCTAACGTCTATCTGCTGAACAAAGGCCATGTTCTCTAGGCTCATGCGTCAAGAATATCCTAAGCTCCCCTGTATGCTATGTGTCTCCTCATCTTTTTGGAGTGGCTCTTACCTCATACATGAATCTTCCAATTATTTTTGAGGCAGGGGGTTATATTTAGTTTAGAAACATGTCTCTCATGTAATTTTATTAATAATGACTTCTTTTGTAAATTTCAATTTCCTCATCCAGAAGATGGTATAACAGTATCTATGTTAAGTATTATTGTAAGAATTAAATGTAACAACAGGAGGGCTCACGTATATCTTGAAAGACACAGTGATTATTCAAATAAATGTTAATAATTGTTATAGAAAGAATATTTGTGACCCACCCAATTCCAAATTCATATGGTGAAACTCTAATTCTCAATGAGATTATATTTGGAAATTAGGTCTTTAGAAGCTAATTAGGGTTAGATTAGGTCATGAAAATGGGACCTCCATCAATTGGATTAATGACTTTATAAATAGAAGAAAAAACATGAGATTTAGCCCCTGGCCATGTGAGAATAAAGCAAGAAAACAGCTGTCTTTAAAAAATGAAGTGGGCCTTCACCAGATACTGGATCTGTAGGCACCTCCAAAACTATGAAAAATGAAAGTTTATTGTTAAACAACCCTGTTTATGGTATTTATTATTTTTATTATGGCAGTTCAAACTGACTACAAAAATTGTCTTTACCTTCCGTTTTTGTGTCTACCATGACCTGTAGATTAGGGGCAGAAAGGGTCTAGGGAATTCAGATGATGAACCAAAGCTTTTTAAAAGGTTGGATTAAACTATACTAATAGGCTCCTCAAATTTTCTAGTTCTCTCCAACCTCTAGAACTGTGAGAATTAAATTTCTGTTTGAAACTATCCATTTTTTGGTATTTTTATATGGAAGCCTGAATTGAACACAAGACAAAATGCTCATCACAACAATTTGTTTTTAATTATTTTCTGGAAATCTAAGTCAAGAAAAGTATATATATAATATAGAAATAAAGAAAAAGAAATAATGATTTTTGTCATTATTCACATATACACTGATTATTTCCATTTAAAAATGTAATAATAAGTAAATAAACTTGAGGAAAGAATAACTTGCAATGTTGCAAGTTCAATAAACTTGCAATGTCGACTAAAACAATAACATCATACAAACTTCAATTGTATTTCTGCGCATCAGCAATACATGTTAAAAATGTAATATTGAAAATGCTACCATTTATAACAAAATATGATTAATCTACCATACACATACATATTAGGAGACATATAAGAACAGTTTTAAAGCCTTTAAAAGTAACTATGAAACTTAATTCAAAAACATTAAAGAAGACTTATACCAATGGGAAGTATATCACATTCATGAATAGAAAGACTTGAATAGTTTAAAGTTAGTAACATTTCTTAAATTTATTTACTCTTATCAAAACATTACCACAACTTTTGACAAATTGATTATAAAATTCTAAATTGATTCTAGATATTTTTATGAAAAAGAAAAGGCTATGAACAGTGGAAACATCTGTAGAGGAACAATAAAGCAAAAATTGGGATACATGACCTATTGGATATCAAGATCCTTATATAAAGCACCATTAATTGGAAGTGCAGTGTTTTATGGGGGTAGACAAATAGGCAAATGAATTTGGAATAGAAATAGCAAAAACATACCCCCTCAATCACTTGTTACATAACAAAACTTATAGGGCAAATCACTGGGTAAAAGGCAACTTAATTAAAGATACTAGAAAAGATGGTTATACATACGAAAACTTAAATTGGATATCTATATCTCCTTATACAAGAATGAATCCATTTTAAATTTTAAAGGAGACAATAAAAATTTAGAAGATAATATAAAAGAATATATGGCCATGGAGTGGAAGCAAGTTGTATAAACAAGATACAAAACACCACCATTAAATAAAATTTAATATATTTTGTTACTTTGCAAAATATAATACTTTGTATTTGCTTGGATGGTGAAAAATTAGAAGTCTGCTGATACTGAGTTTTCGTGAGAATGCAGAATAAAACAACTCTTATGACTTTTGGTGTCTATTCACATTTTATAATCTATATGGAAAAATATTTGTAATTTTTTCCTAATTTGAAGATATGTCTACCTTCCAATCAAGCAATTCCTTTTGTAGATTCATTCTTGAGAGAAATGATTAAACATTTGCTTAACAGGACATGTAAAAACATGTTCATGATTTGTAACAATCAAGGAGAAAAAATCAAGCAAAATAATAAATACTGTTGAAGAGGAAACAACTCAAGTGTCTATTGGCAAGAGAGTGGATAAATAAATTGTTTACTATTGTAACAAATTAATATAAGGAAGTAAAAATTAGTCAGATAAAGCTATACACATCAACATGATTGAATAACAAAACTTATAAACTATCATTCCATTTATATGTAATATTATTAATACACTATTTAGAAATATATGGATATTTTTTAAAATAATTGAGGAAAGAAAGGAAATAAAATCATAAAATTTAAGACAGTGAACAATGTTTGGGAATAGGGAACAGAATGAGATCAGAAAATCACAGAAACTCTTTGAGTATTTGCAAAGTTATTTTTTCTTAAGTTGGATGGTAGCTATGTAGATGATTATTTTATTACTTTTGTAACTGACACATTTGTTATTAATATTCAGATTGGAGCACCTGTGTTGTAATTTCACCCACATATTCCATTCAATTGTTGATTCTCAGCAAAAACCTGAGCCAAGTTTTGTTCAGTTAAAAAGTCATGCAAAAGAATATTTCTTACTTAGTATTTATTCAAAATTTTAGTTGAATTATCATCTGTCTTAGATTCAGCAATTCTAGTCAAAGTTATCTATCATTGACAATTTAAAAATGGTAAGCTACTATTTCTTGCAGATTGAAAACAATTTAGTATAACTACATTGGAAACAGAATATGGAATTTCAGTGGCTTCCAGTGCAGGCTTTGTGGTGAAATTTCTCTTTGCTCACATTGGCTCATTCTCACACATTCTTGAAACACAACAGCCCTTGTACTAAGAGTGGAACCACCAAGGCTGTTCTTTACCATGCCCACAAATGAACTGGTGATTTAAAATATACTCCACCTCCAAGTCAATTGAATTTCCAAGCACATTATATGGATGACTGAATTTACCCTTCCAGTTAATCACTATATGGCTTGATCAAAGTTATTGTCAGGCAACATGATAATGAATTTCATGTGTCAATTTGACTAAGTCATAAGATGTCCAGTATCTGGTTAAAAGTTATTTTTGTATGTCCATGTAACAGTGTATCAGGAACTAACATTTGAATTGGCAGGGTGAGCAAAGTGGACAGTCCTTCCCAATATAAGTGGGCATCATCTAATACATTGAGGATCTGAATAGAATAGAAGGTGAAGACAGGAAAATTTGCTGGATTTCTGATTGTTTTAGCTGGGAAATTTATTTTCTCTTGCACTCAGGACTCTCTTCTCAGGCCTTCAGACTCAAACTGGAATCTATAACTTTGGGTTTCTGACTCTCAGGCTTTTGACCTATGCCACTGACTTTCCTGGTTTGCCTCCATTATTGCATGAGTCAATTACAATAAATCTCACCATATATAATTTATAATATGGTATTATAATTAATGATGATAAACACAAACACACACACAATTTCTGTTGATTCTGTGTCTCTGGAGAACCCTGACTAATACATGTGGGGTGCCCAGAGGGTGAAAACCTAGCAAGCAGTAAGAGAAAGGAGTCTAACAAACATGTATTAGAAGCTTATGCTGAACACTTTGTTAGGTGAAACAATGACTCCAAAAGACATTCATGTCTTAACCCATGAAACCAATGAATATGTTACCTCACATACTGAAAGCAACTTTGCAGATATAAGTAAGGATTCTCAGATAGGAAGAGTGTCATAGATACTAAGGTGAGCCCAGTATAATCACAATGGCCCTTTATAAGAGAAAGGAGGGAGTTTCAGGGTTAGAGAAGGAGGTGTTCTGACAGAGATAGATCAGAGTAATGACATTATTTCTTTTTCTTTTTTTTTTTTTTTAATTTATGGTTCTTTAAAAAAAATGAACCCATGGCCTTGTGCATGCAAGGCAAACACTCTACCAACTGTGCTATATCCCCAGACCAAGAATGTTAACATTTATGAGAGAGAACCATGGGCCTAGGTATAAGGACAGCCTCTAGAAGCTGATGAAATCAAGAAATAGATTTTCTCCTTAAGCTGTCAGAAGGATGAAGCCCTCCTAACACCTTGTTTTCAGTCATATAAGAGCCATTTTTGAACTTCTGACCTCCATCACTGTAAGATATCAAATTTGTGTTGTATTAAGCCACTAAGTTTGTGATGGTTTATTATATCAGCAATGATAACTGGCAAAGACACCTCTTGTATGTCACTGAACATCCTTATGGGCTCCATCTTTTGCCCCACTTGCTGCTGTGGTGACTGTTCTGAGTGGCTTTTTGCAGGTGCAATCATATGCACCTTGCCCCTTTCACATCTTATTGCAGGCATCTCTGCAGATACTCTCTGACAAATACACACACCCTGTATGAAATTCAAGGGAAGTAATGCTATGGAAATACCCTTGATCAAATGGGAGATGGTTACTGATAAATGAATACATACCCCCTTCTCCCTTAGGCAAATTGTTCTAAGATGCATTTTGTAACTTTGCACTGAAGGGAAATTGAGTCCAGGGTGGTTACCAACACCAGTGATTCAATAACATCATTGTATTAATTGTCCCCTCTTTTTTGTCCTCCTCCATACATTTTTACTCCTGCTCCTGGTTATCACTCACAAAATAGACTCTATGCATTCCTTAGATTCTGCTCTCAGGACGCCCCAGTCTAAGAGAGATACACTATGCTTATTGTGTTACCTGGTGGGATACATTCACATCCCTATAATTTTATATAGCAAATAGCATTCGCTTAGGGAAATGAATAGCTTAATTAAGGTCATTTGAGCAGTACAGGAAGAAATTCTTAAAACCTGAATTCACTTTCCAAGTTAGACTAATTATGAAGCCTGCTATTCTTGAATACACCACCCAAACTCTCAAATGCTACTGGAAGAGATTAAATAAAACCATAAATGTGAAATTCCTAGTATAGTTAATTCTCAAGAGAAGGCTTTGACTCTGTGAAATACTTGTGCAGGTCTGTCTTCAGAAAGGCAAAATATTCCACTCTCCATCCTACCCTCAGCTAAACATTGAAAAATTCCTGCAAGTCAATGAAATCTCAAACTCTGTGTTTCTTAGAATATTTTGTTCTACTGAAAGGAAACTTTACAGAATGTGTATCAGTCAAAAACATTGCAGAGAGAGTACAGAAATAATCCCATCACATTATAACCCAAACACTGAAATGCTACTCAATCTTAGCATTTTTTAGTCTAATTGTTAACTGATACATCCATACTTTGAAAAAATGGTAATTGAATATTCAAAATATATTTTATATGGGAAATTAAGCATGACGTAATATTTAGTTTAAAAACAGAATGAATTCAATTGTTATTTAATTAACCAGTACTTCTGCATTTTTGTGAGCCTGAAAGATAAGACAGTATGTATTTAACTGTATTTTTCTTTCATTGTTTAGGCTATGGGTTCAATTTTCATAATACTGTTCATCTTCTCTGAAGTTTTCAGAATGATCTTTAATAATAATAATAATAATAATAATAATTTACAACACACATATATGTTTGATTTTAAAGGTTATCTTTTTGTTTTTTAATCAAGACTGAAATTAAGTACCAACATTTGCTTGAGAATTTCAAAAAGTGTTTTGAGCCTTTTGACACAGATGCTTGAGTCTGCCTCATCACAGGAGAGTAGAAAGGAAGAGGGGTCAGCCTGGTGCTGGGCAAAATCAAGCGAATGCAGACCTTACCCCTCATTAGTTTCCTTTGGATTTATTTTCATTATTACCTCCATTGGATTTCCTGGACCCTCTCTCATCTCCCCCTGACCCTGTAGCCACAGGGAACTTTCTACAAGGCAAATTTAATTACATACTCTCCTGAATGAAGCCCTTTGATTACTCTCTATTGTCACCAGAATAAAGTCAATGCATGTTTTAGTTATTCTCAGTTGAAAATATCACTCCCAATGTCAACATATTTAATTAAACTATGGAGAGGTAATTGTTTATATTTCCTGAAAGAAACTTGGATACCTCATGAAACTGAAGAAGAGGAAACAGGTCTTCAAGTAATGGAAATGGGATCTCAATGTTATCCTCCTTTTTTTTTGGGGGGGTATGGGTTTTGTATTTGTACTGTCTCTTATCTGTCTTTTTTTTTCTTTCTGTGAATATAGGCTTTCTTTCCTACTACTCTCCTCAAGGTTTTTCCATATGCTTGGAAACATGATTGTTAGCCCCAGAGACATACCTTTAACCAAAAGAATGTTAACAGAATATAGTACTTAGATGTTTAATAGAAAGGCTCTATCATCATGTGTATACTTACCTTCTAGGAGGACTCTACTCAAGCCTGACTCAGTACATGCTCACTCCCAGACAAACTCTAGTCTCTATAGGACCAGGTTTCATGGCCAATGCAGGTATGGTATAGCCGATCCTGTGTTTAAGAGTGCAGACCACCTGTCAAGAGAAGGGATTGTGATGAAGGGCACAAAGTAATAATCAGGGCATTTCTAACAAAAAAAAGGCATTTAGGACCAGACTCCTGCCTATTCTCAATTATTATCTGCTACCACAACTTTTGGGCTCTGTAGAACTAGAGGCCTTCTTATGTCATTCATGCTGGTGTTCTATCTGTGCTTTTATGAAGGCATGTCTTCAACTTGGAAGCCCCATGGATTATTCACCTTTCTACATTAGAAAATTGCTACTATTTCATTTAACTTCCTGCAAAAATTCTTTCTTGACTTCTGCTGGCAAATGTGTATCTACTTAGTTTTTACATACTTTCACCATATTTTGACTCATTTTGCTTTCCTACTATCTTGTAAACTTCTGACAATAGGGAGGCTGTTCATATTTACATTCATTATATGTTTTCCATTTTAGGGTTGGTTGATTTTTTTTTTTTTTTTTTACCAGAGAGTGAACCCAAGTGAACTTAACCACTGAGACACATCCCCAGACCTTTATTTATGTATTTATTTATTTTAGTTTTTAAGTTTATTTTTATTTATATATGACAGCTGAATGCATTAAAATTCTTATTACACATATAGATCACAATTTTTCATATCTCTGTGCCGCAGTCTGGCTGGGCACAATCAGGAGCCACTTGTCAAAAGAAACTAACTTTAGTTTTAGAACCACACACGCCAAACAAAACAGCCTCTCAGGAAAAACCCTCAGAGCCTCAACTGCCACCACCGGCTTTCCACAAGCCTCTCTCTCCCACACAAGCTTCTCTCCACCTCCCACAATCCTCCTGCTCTTGAGGCCGATTGGCTGGGTCACGTGGGCGGAGCCAAAAAAGTCCCCCAATGAGCAGCTCCGTGGTCTGAAAGGGCAGGGAAACAGCCCAATGAGCATCACCGCAGAGGAGCCAATCAGCTAGATGTTGCTGGGGCCGCTGTGAGCCAATCATCAGCTGGCAGCTGGAAGTTTGCTGGCAGCTGGAAGTTTGCTGGGGCCCCTTCGGCTGTGGCTCTCAACATCTCTGGTTGTATACAAAGTATCTTCACACCAATTTGTGTCTTCATACCTGTACTTTGGATAATAATGATCATCACATTCCACCATCATTAATAACCCTATGTTCCCTCCCTTCCCCTTCAACCCCTCTGCCCTATCTAGAGTTCTCCCAGAAATCTATTTGTATTTTATTAAAGAGACAGGGTCTCAGTTGGTTAGGACTTTGCTAAGTTACTGAGGCTGGCTTTGAATTTGTGATCTTCCTACCTCAAGCTCCTGAGCCACTGGGATTACAGGCGAGCACCACTCTGCCAGGCTCATTTTATGTTTTTTAACTCCAACCTCATGCTGAGCCCTTTATATATAAAAAAGCATTAAAAATGTTGACTAAATCACCAGCTTTCTGAAAAGACAGCTGATAAGGAAAGGAAGGAAATTTCAACAAATCAACCGGGCCAAAATGGTTACTCACATCCAAAGAAACGACACTGAATTTCTACCTCATACTATATACAAAGCCAACAGCTGAATGATGGAAGACTTAATGGTCAAAGAAAAAATTAAAGATTTTGACAGAAAATAACAGACAATGGTATCTTTCTCATCATTGGTTAAAGAAAATGTTTCTTATTACAGAGATTTTTAAAAAGAAAATCCATAAAATAAACAATTGAAAAATTATGTTATATCAAGAACTGTTTATCAAAAAGATACTTAAAAAATGTATCATACATTGAACTTCCTAGACGCAAGACCTAAGATTGAAATTTTCATAAAATGATTTGTTGAAGAATGCTCTAAAGAAGAATCTGTAGTGAATCCAAGGAAGTGGGGCCAGACCTGAGCAAGGTTATAGTTTTAGCTGGGGTCTTAGTATCAGTTATGGATAGCTCTGGGACTTGACTTGTACCATGGGGAAGGTCCTGGCCAATGAAAAGGAGACACTTCTTGTGCTTGTGAACTGGTCAATTATTGAGTGCAGGCTGACCCCAGGGTATGAGCATAAACTTTTGGGTGGGGCAGATCCATTGACCAGGTATAGTTCTCTTGAGAAGGATGTAGTTCCAAACAAGTAATAGTTAACATTCATTCACAAAGAATAAATGCTAGAAAAATTTGGAAGATAAGACACAAACTGAGAGGATATATTGAAAATCATGTAACTGACAAAAGGATTTGTATAAAAACTACATTAAGTGCTACAAGTAAATAAAAAGATAAATAGGGCCATGGATAAAGATACTGTCCACTTCATTTACAGTTGAGGGAATACCAATCCATACCAAAATGAGGTGTCATTTTATATCTACTCATTGACAAGATTTTAAAAACCTGTCAAAATTATTACAGAGAACATGGATCTCATATACTTAGTTGATGGGTTTATAAGTTGTTATAACCATTTTGTAAAAGCAATTTGGTATTTTTCTGTAAAGTTAAAAATCTTCATGAATTACAACCTAATCCTGGGTATATACAATCTAGAAATTCTACTCTCAAAACCTGTTAAAATATTTATGAAAGCATTATTCATCACAGCAAAAACAAAGAACTGATAATGTCTCAGATTCATATGAACAGAACAATGGGAAAATAAATTGTGGTGTATTCAAACAATAGAATATTATCCAGTAGTTAAAATTAAGGAATAGCAACCATACACAATAGTAAAGATACATATTCATAACGTAATGTTGAATTAAGAGATTCTAGTTCTAGAAGATGGTATGAAACATAGTTTTATGTTTAACTTTTGTATTAAGAAAAATATTTTATGAATACCATTGTATTAGCATTCTGAGATCATTTCCTTTGTACCAAAAATAGGCAAAAATAAGTAAAATGAAAGAAAGCATAAAAACAGAAACATAGTAAATATGAAATTAAATTTAAGTTTCCTTAGAGTTGAATAGTAAATCAGGGGATGGGACAATGGGGAAAAATAACCACATAGATACAGGTGGCCAGTGATGATATTTTACTTTTGTGGTTCAGTGGTGGTTTTGTAGGCATCAGTCCTATTATTTAAACATGAATACATGCATACACACAAAATATCAAGGACTTGTATGTACGAGTGTTGTCTGTGATAAACCTAAGAGTATGACCAATCAAATTTCATGTACCTGAGGCCTATTCAAATAAAAATATAGCTTGAAGGCATAAATTTATAAGCTCATGGCTCTCCAAATTTCACTTCATTAAATATAGAGTGAAACAGATTTGAAGTCAGAGGAAAGAAATCGATTTCCTGTCTTCCATTTATTGCTCATGGAATGTTGGGCAATGCTTTCTTCCTCATCCCACCTTTCCTATTTGAAAAATGGAATTGAACATAGTTTTCCTTTCAGTCCAGTGTGCTGATCCTGAGGTTCAGAAGGAGACCATATAAGGGAGATGATGATGCAAATTATGGATAAGCAGAGAGGAACAGGTAGATAAACACAGGCACATATACACACAGACATGAGGGATGATGATGACAGATGGTGAGAGGAGCAATAGTCATGCCATCATAACAAAAATATTTACCATATGTGCTGTGTGCCAGGCAGGGAGCTTGATACCACCTGTGGAAATAGACACATAGGTCAGGCATTGGCCTGATACAAATTGATAAGTGTTCACATACAGGTATGATCACAGTGTTGTAGACCACAGAGAAAGGACCAATTAAATGCAGTAGAGAAAATGTCATAGGAGAGGCAGTAGTGATGTCCTGAAGGATGAACAGTTTGCCAAGAAGAGATTTCCTCCCGGTAACTCAAAGAACACATGGCCCAGATGGGGTTAGGAAATAAAGATTTTGGGGAGTGATGGGGGCAGAGGCCTGCAGTGAAAGTGGAATTCATCTGGCAATAAAATAAAGGCCAATATCTCAGATTCCTGTGCATAAAGATATTTATTATGCCTGTCATGACTTTAAAAAAGAAAATTATCATATCTAATTTATCCTAAACCAATTCTTTCTCTAAATATTCATAAAGTTCCTTCCTAGAGAATAAGTAAATTACTAAAATGTATTATGCTTTCTGAATATAAGGATCCATAAAGTTCTTTCACAATTAACTTTTGTAATAAGAAAAATATTTCATGAATACCATTGTATTATCACTCTGAGATCATTTCCTTTGTACCAAGAAGAATAAACTTCAGGGATCTATCAGCTCCACCCAATTTATTAAAACTTGTCTTTGATCCATAAGAAACATCCTAAGGTTTTCCCACTTCAAATTCCTTACCAAACTTATTCTTTAAGTTAGTCTTTGGTTTCATATTTATTAAACTGTCTGAGAAAAACCACAGTGCTCACATTATTTGGAAACCTTTCATTTGTGGCCTTAAAAAATTTCTCAAATCAACCATCAACCAGGAGATGATGGTATAAATGAACAGGGACTTTTGATGCTGATTTTATTTATTTATGGGACATTTTTTTTACAATAAAGTCCTGTGTTTTGAATGCTTACCAATTAAAGGGAGAGTAAAGGGTCCCATTATTCCTTTATAGGTCAGAAGAAATATGAGGATGCCCTTCAAAAGAGTCATCACCAAATTATCAATTCTTCCATTAAAAACAGAATTGATCCTTTTTTCCCCCTTATGGGCTTTACATTCAAGAGGTCACCATGGGAGAGGTAGCAGACAGCTTCTGGAAGAGACAAATGCATTGTGGGCTAATTCAAGGTCTTTCAGGAAATCCAGGGCATTATTTGGTATGTTGAATGATCAGTGCCACTTAGGTATTAGATAGAGGATAGACAATTCATATCAGGAATGCTGTTATTCCCTGTGGTTCTTCTCTTATACACATTCTCATCTCGCTTGAAGTATTTATTTATTGGTACTGGGGATTGAATCCAGGGGTGCTAAACTATAGAGCTACATCCCCAGCCCTTTTTTTAAAATTAAATTTAATTTTTTTTATACCGGGGGGTTCACTAAGTTACCTAGGCCTCCTGCTAGTTTGCTGAGACTGGCTTGAACTTGCAATTCTCCTGCCTCAGCCTCCTGAGACCCTGGGATTAAAGGTATGTGACACTGTGCCTGCATCTCAAAGGGTTTTGTGGTTTATTTTATCTATTCTAATAATTGTACTTATCATCTCTGAGCTAATCATTTCTGCATATCTTTCTCTAGTCCCAAACTCTCTAGATTTATATATCCAAATTTATGTTTCAATTTCAATGCCCCTAAAACCTCTCAGTCTCACTGTTTTAAAAACTAAACTCACTTATCCTATGTTTTCCCCAACTTATTCTTCAACTTGTATTCCAATATTTACTTAATCACTTCCACAAAAGAAACCTAAGCCCATCCTTGACCCACTCCTTCCATGCACCAGTTTTCAAGACTTAGAAATGATCATCCCTTTTATATTTAAAATAATGATCTTCTGTGTTTATTTCCATTATCACTTCTCTAGTTACAACCTTCATCATTCCATGTTTCCATTACTACAATGCTCTCTTAAATCATTCTCTTCCTTTATCTTCCTTTTACCTTTATACTTGGTACCTGCATGCATTTATCATCTAAAATAAAACATAAATAAGTCTTCCATTTGTTTAAACCCTTTCCATTGTCACATTGCTCTTAGAAATAAGAAATGATACAGTGTACCATGGCAAGTGTAGACCAGCATGATCTGTGAAATTATTTTTAGGTCCATTTCTGCTTCTCCTCCCTTGACAGCCTAAAGCCCAGACACACAGAACCAGTGAGGAGACCTCAAATTTCCTGTACTCTTTGGCTTCAGTGACTTTGAATGTTGCTTTGGCCTGAAACAGCCTTCCTCCTCTTTCCATTTGTCATTTCCACTTTCTTTAAGAAATATTTCAAGCTTTAGCTTAGGTTAGATACATTCCCTTATCCCTGAAGGGAATGAACCATATCCTCTTCCTCTGTGCCAACACTTGTTTATTGCACTCTGCTGTAGCATCCATCACCTTAATAATGTTTAGTTGTTTAATATTTATGTTCCCCATTTAGTTATGAGAGTTTTAAGAATAGAGGCCATACATGCTGTTCCTAAAACCCCAGTTTTTGACCCAGGTTAGGAACTTGCTAAATATTAGTTCCATAGTTAAGTGGATTTTTTTTAAAGAAACAAAATGAAGGTCATAGAATACTTAAGTCTCTCGTTTTGTCCTCATGTCAGTTCAAAGATGAAAATCTTCCCATATGATTTTGGAAATCTCCACATTCTTTACATAAAACACTATTCTCTAGCAGAAATATGACCTGGATCAGTGACCACCATAAGACAATGACACAGAGGACAATGGTTCAACATCAATATGGTTTGAAAGGCTCAGGCATTTACCTACAGATTAACTGCTTGCCTAAGGTCACATGGCTAAGAAGGGATGGAGTGGAGATTCAAATTCAGGCCAGTCTGTCTTGCCAAGCATATGCATCTTGGTCAAAACAAGCAATAATTTCCAGCTTAAGTGTCATAATAAAGAAATCTTTCTCTGAAAGAAGCAGAAAAATATGCAAAAGAAATAGCTTTGCTAAAGCATATATTCAATTTGCATTGCCAAGTAGCACATTTATCCATTTAGTTAAAACATATGCATTCAGGTTATTTCACTATTTTTTCCAAGAAGTGGGATGGCAGTAAGGTGGGGTGGGATGGAGAGTAATTATGTTACATTTGCATAGCTAAGTATGTGTATCCAGATGATTCTCCTCAAAAGGAAGGAATGATATGCTTCAAAATTTAATTAAAATATCTACTGCTTGCAAAATAGAAAAACAACAAGTTTTGATATTAGTTTTAGCAAATTTATGTTCATTGAAATTTTAAACAAAAAAATCTTTAAAGTAATCCAAAACAAAAAATGAATTAAAAATAACATTAATACAATACTAAAAAAGTCACAATAACAATAAAATGATGTCACCATAATGATAACAATAGTAATAATAATATGAAATAGAGCTTCCTATTTGTCAAGTTTAGCTTTAAGCATTTTCATTAATCTAGCTAATCTTCACAACAACCTTCATTGATAGGCACAACTGTTACTCCATTTTATAAAAAAAGGCCTCTGAAATATAGAGATTAAATAAGTTAGCTGTAATCACATAGAATAATTGATAAAGATGGAATGCAATTTCATCAGATTCTATGCTCTTCACCACTACAATATATGCCTAAATGAATGATAAATATGGGTGCCATATTATAAAACACATGCATATGTGTATGCATGCACTCATTTTTCAAATCATAATGAACATAAATTTGTATATACATAGATGCACATTTAAATGTGTACACCATATATAGACACATGCTCATATGTGTTATATGCATATAGATAAAAATGCACACATACATATTTATATATATACACACACAAATATGAAAATATCAAATAAATATAGCAACAATTTTAATAACTTTTCCTACAAAGATTCAATTGGGCCCTCCGAAGTTCAGCAACAGGAACATGAGAAAAAAAAATTCCCATACAATTTTATTTAGCAAATGTTTTCCAAGAAATATTGTTTAATCACTTCAGGGAAGCAGAACTTTCTAAAGGCTGCAGCCAAGTAAAACTTTTGAAAATTGTTTTTGTAATGTTTACCCAGTGAGATCATATTTTCATTGCCCTGATGAAATACAGGTGCAAAATCTAAATACATCAGTCCTCATAGTGCAGTTTCCTGCCGAGTTTCTTTATTAACATGGCTAAAAATCCTTCCCCCTCTTTCTTCTACCTATCCTCCACCCTAGAATTTATTGGACCCGGGTGATTCTAACAATTTCCACTGAAAGAGAACACAGAAGGAAAATACTATTTACTGGATGCCTAATACATGTCAGTTACTTTAACAAGCATTATTCCATTTAACTCCCTCAACAACATATTGTGGAGTGTATTATTTAAAAAAAAATCTTAGGGAAGTTAAGCAATATACCCAAGAAAACGAAGCTATTAAATGTTGGAGCAAGTGGTTTGTAGTGTTCTCATAGCAGAAAGAAAGGAAGAATAGGATTATAGAATATAGTGTTCGAATAAAGTTTTTTAATCCAGTCATTATTGTCAGTTTAATATGTGCTCCTGGAGGACAATAAATAATTTCTATTCATATTTGAATCTCTAGTCATGTGCAAAATGCTTGCATAGAGGAAGCACTAGATAACTGTTTATTTTTCTAAAACTGATTTTTAAATATATTACAATATTTAGGGGCTCACATATGTCAAACATTTTTGCTGTGCTTGTTGTATAACTTCTTTCTTTAATAAACAGCACAACCTTCTTACATTGCATATAAAGAACATGAGGCCCAGGAACATAAAGCAGTTTATCCAAGGATATCCAGACCATTACCATTTGGAGTTAGTGCTCTTTGTATGCTCCAGGAAATAATTCTTCATTATTGGTGTATTTGTGCTTAGATACGTTGAAATAAATTGATTTAAACCAAATAGAAAGCTTAAGACTCCTTGCCCATCTAACAGCCAGTGCCAGTTCACAGACCAGATGGAAAGAATGTTTACTCCTAATGGTGGTAGAAGGTGAAGACATTCTCTTTTGTTTTCAAAAGCAGGACAGCAGCACCCTCTAGCCTGGACCCCATGCTTCCACACTAAGGGACAGAACTGCCAACCATAAATTGGAAGAGTAACAACCTCTGTTGGGAATTCAGACTCACATATCCCTGCATGGAAGCTAATTTTTTTTTTCTTCTTAATTCAATCACATACCCAACTGGCAAACTTGCATATCAAAATGGGAATCCTGGGAGGCTGTTGGAATATGCAGATCAACAGAAGCTAATTAGCATTAACTTGCAGCCATCCTGAACTGATTGGCAGCACAGCTGTGGGGACCCAACAAAACATGCTGAGTAGCATGTTTGTCAGGCCACCTGCCACTTGGCGGAATCCAAAATAGTGCAAACCACTATGCCATAATAACTCAGTGACCTTAGTTTGGGAGGAGTAGGGAACAGACATATTTGGATCACGTAGTAATTAGTACTGCCTTTACCTGACACGCATTTGACAATAGGCTGCAAGGCTGTACCTTCCTTCTCCGACACATTGACGTCTTAATTCAGATTGACAGCTTCTTCCTCAGGCTTCTAGTTCTCCATGACATTTGTAATCTTTCTCATGATCACTGCAGCCTGCCTGAGCTGTAAACATAGTGACTCTCAGTGTATTTGAGATGTAGGATTTTATCTCCTAGAGCTTGGCTCTCACATTTTATATGTAGAAATAAACATAAAAGACATTAGGGCCAGGTACAGGGAGCATGTCTGCCTGAGATGTCCTGAGATGTAGTGGGCACTGTTGTTGTTGGACTCTCAGGTGTTATTGGAAATCTGAATTCCCTCTGACTGTCTGTAGTGGACCTTTTGCATTTGCCTGTTAGGGCAAGTTCATGGTAGTAGAAATCCTCTTAATCCCTTTTACCCTATCCTTCGCTACCATTGTTGGTAAACTCCTACCACCTTTACACGTGAAATGTCTTTAAAATACATTGCATTTGGAATGGGTAACACTCCAACAACTCTGAGATGGCCAAATAGGTTTCAGCTTGCATCTTGACTCTAGCCAATTAGCAGTGGAGCTGGAGAGCTGGCAGGAGATGGCTTTGAAGCCATATTCTGGCTTATGAGGACAGGAAGATGTAAGGACAGGATCAATACACTATGATCCAAGGAAATGCAATCTCTACTCTAACTTGCTCTTAACTATTGACTAATTTATTGAAATAGAAATTAGTAGGTTTGCATTGGGGGGGTGGCAGGAAGAGAGAGCATGAGGCACTGTATATCAGAAAGGGGGGGCGGGGAAAGTTCATGCAGTTAAATAGGGATAATAAATAACACAGTGATGCCTCTTATTGGCATTAAAAAGAACAAACAAAAAAGCAACCAACATAACTCTGTAGCAAATATAAATATACTTAGTGATTTGGTACAAGAAATATCTAAGCATTCAGTGGGCTGCACAGGGTCACAGAGTCAGCAAATGATGGTTTAAGATTAGAGTCAAGTCTTCATTTATGCTTATGTTTATTCTCTTCTTGCTAAACAATTCTGTCTCAGCCTACAATGCAAGACACCTGCCAATTAAAGAAAGGAGTGACAGCCTACGGGGAACAATATGATGCACGTTGTTCTAATTCACTCCCTGCCATCAGTGAACCTGGGCACGACACTGATTCTTATAATACAAACAGCTCTATTTTATTGGTCTCTATTTTTATTGCAATAAGCACTCAAAGTAATTGGTTGTTTTATTCTTACAGTGCTCTATGAGTGAGATGCAATTAACTATATTTTATAGATTGTGTTCTGAGAGGTTAAATAATTTTTCCAAGAAACATCTGGTATCTGAGATACAAGTCCAAGTCCCTCAGACTCCAAACCTCCAGCCCCTTAATCAATATATCATAGAAGCTCAGTGGTAAAATAAGAGACTTCAGAATAGATAAATGCTTTGGTGACATCACTTCTATGACAGGTGAATTGAAAGAAGGGGAAACAGATTTGAGGGAGTAAGAAAGATATTGAATTGATAGAGAAGAAAATGGATATCAGTGAGAAGGAGGAAAACTCTCTAATGTATCTTCAGTGCCTATTTACAGTGTAGAACTAATAACTTTGGATTCTACCTTCACCAGGAACTCTGGGTTCCATATTCATCTCCAGCACCATGCCCAACAGATTTAAACCAATACTGCCAGCAGAGTACCAGTTCTCAAACCCAAGATTAGTCCTTTGATGAAGGCCCTTGTGGGACTTTGGGAGGATTGTCTAAGAAAGCCAGGCTTTATTATCTAAGAGTGTGCCTGGGGAGTATCAGGAGGAAACATTACAGGATCAAGTAACCAGTATCTTCTGTTTTAATATAAGGTCATCGGGTTCATTGGAACAAGCCTGTTGGAAAATAAGGGGAGGAAGTAAGGATCCGTGAATGTGGGGAGAACACCTGTTCTGTATGGGGAAAACATCATTATGGAGGAATTATGGAAATCCTCAAGTCTCATTAAGTACCAATATAATTTTTTTCTGGGTTGTATTTTGTGATGTTAAAGGACTGTCCTAGAAGAATGAAAAAAAGGAAAAAAAGAAAAGCAAATAAAGAAAAGGACTGGCAATGGAGAGGTGATAGATGAAGTTAGGAAACCAGCCCAGGGGACTTTCATTTGACACTAGGCATACCAGCTCTGTGTGCCCATTCTCTATGGCTAAACGGGTCTTCCAGCACTATGGACTTAATTATATACTCCAAACCCCACCTCACCTTTTCTGAATATTCCCTTTAAATGCAACAGTACAATATTAGCCTTTTGTTGGACCAATTTTGTTTAACATAATGTTTTTGAGGTTCATTCATGTTGTAGAACACATCCGTATTTTGTACCTTTTTATTGTTAAATGATATTCCATTGTAAGCACATACCACAATATTTATCCATTACCCAGTTGATGGGCATTTGGGTTGTTTCCTTTTTTTTTCTATTATGAATAATGCTGTTATGAACATTTCCATACAATTCTTCAGATAGACATATATTTTCATTTTTCTTACATAGATTACAAAGAGTAGAATTGCTTAGTCTTATAGTAAATCTATGACACTTAAAAGAAAACTAGTAAACCATTTTCCAAAGCGGCTGCTTCGTTTTGCAGTTCAATTTCTAGTTTATTCACAACGAGTTTATCAACACTTATTTTTTGTGTCTTTATGACTACAACCATTTTAATGTGTGTGAAGTGACAGCTCATGGTTTGAATTTTTATTTCCCTGATACCTAGTGATGTTAGGCAACTTTACATGGGTTTATTGGTTATTTATACAGTTTTTAGTGAAATATCAGTTCAATTTAAAAGAAAATTTGAAACTGGTTTATTTGTTTCTTATACATATATGGAATATAACTTATTCTAATTAGGATCCCATTCTTGTGGTTGAACATAATGTGGAGTTATACTGATCGTTATGTATGAACATAGATAGGAAAGTTATGTCCAATTCATTCTACTGTCTTTCCTATTCCCATTTCACCTTCTTTCCCTTCATTGCCCTTTGGCTTTTCCAGTTAACTTCTATCCCCCTACACACACACACACACACACACACACACCCCTTATTGTGTAGTAGCATTTGCATATCAGACAGAACCTTTAGCCTTTGGTTTTGGGGGATTGGCTTATTTCACTTAGCATGATAGTCTCCAGTTCTATTCATTTACCAGCAAATGACATAATTTCTTTATGGCTGAGGGATACTCCATTGTGTATATATACCACATTTTCTTTATCCATTTATCTGTTGAAGGGCACTACATTGGTTCCATAGCTAAGCTATTATGAATTGAGCTTCTATAAACATTGATGTGGCTGCATCACTGTAGTATACTAATTTTAAGTCCTTTGTATATATAGAGAAGTGTGGGATAACTGGGTCAAATGGTGGTTCCATTCCAAGTTTTCTTCCCCCCACCCCCAAGAAATCTCCATACTGCTTTCCAGAGTGTTTGTACCAATTTGCAGCCCCACCAGCAATGTATGAATGTACCTTTCTCCCCACATGCTTGCCAACATTTATTGTTGCTTGTATTCCTGATAATTGACATTCTGACTAGAGTGAGATGGAATTTCAGTGTGGTTTTGATTTTTATTTCTATAATTACTAGATATGTTAAACATTTTTTTCATATTATTTCTTGGCCATTTGTATTTCTTTTTCTGTGAAGTGTCTATTCAGTTTCTTTGCTAATTTATTGATTAGATTATTTGTTTTGTTCTGTTTTGTTTTGGTGTTATGTTTTTTGAGTTCTTTATGTGTCCTAGAGATTAATGCTCTATCTGATGTGAAGGTGGCAAAATTTTGCTCCCATTCTGTATGCTCTCTCTTTATGCTTTTGGTTGTTTTCTTTGCTGTAAGGAAGCTTTTTAGTTTGATATTATTCCATTTATTGATTTCTTTATTTTCTTATGCTTTGGGAGTCTTGTTGAGGATGTTGGTTCCTAGGTTGACATGATGAAGAGTTGGGCCTATATTTTCTTCTAGTAGGCACAGGGTTTCTGATCTTTTGCCTAGGTCCTCAATCCACTTTGAGTGGAGTTTTGTTCAGGGTGAGATATAGAGGATCAATTTCATTCTGCTACATATGGATTTCCAGTTTTCCCACCACCATTTATTGAAGAGGCTATCATTTCTCTAATGCATGTTTATGGTGCCTTTGTCCAGTATGATATAACTGTATTTTTATGGGTTTGTCTCTGTGTCTTCTATTCTGTTCCATTGATCTTCATGTCTGTTTTGGTACCAATATCATGCTGTTTTTGTTACTCTAGCTCTGTCGTATAATTTAAGTTTGGTATTGTGATGTCTCCTGTTTCACTTTTCTCTCTAAGGATTGCTTTGGATATTCTGGGACTCTTATTTTTCCAATGAATTTCATAACTGCGTTTTCTAATTCTATAAATAACATCACTGGAATTTTAATAAGAATTGCATTAAATCTACTAATTTAATTGTTAGTATGGGAATTTTGACAATATTTATATATTATATATTTATTCTGCCTATCCAAGAACATGGGAGATCTTTCCATCTTCTAAGGTCTTCTTCCATTTCTTTCTTAGTGTTCTGTAGTTTCCATCAGAGAGGTCTTTCACCTCTTTTGTTAGATATATTCCCTACTTTTCTTATTCTTAAGATGTAAAGGTTCTTTTATTCTGAATACAAGTCCGTTATCAGTTATAAAATTTGCATTTTTTTCTCTTAATTTGTGACATCATTTTTCACTTACTTGATGAAAATATTTCTAATTTTGATGAAATCCAATTTTTTTTGTTCTTTTCATCCATTGAAGCTTTGTTGCTATATCTAAGAAATATTTGTTTACATGAATCACAAAATTTTTCTTACATTTTATTTTAAGAGATTTAAAGTTTTAGCTCTTATGTTTATATCTAAGATCCATCTGAGTCAAATTTTTTTGAATGACATAAGGTATGGGGATAAATACATGCCTTCGCATATGAATATTCAGTTGTCCCAGAAACCTTTATTCAAATGATAATCCTTTCTGGACTGGATGGTCTTGACAGTTCTGTCAAAAACCAATTTGCCACAGATATGAGGGTTTGCTTCTGGACTCTCACATGATATTCTCATGCAAGCACCACACTGTGTTGATTATTGTAGTCTTATAGTTACTTTTGAAATCAAGAAGTATGAGATCTCTAACTTTGTTCCATTGCAATATTGTTTTGGCTAGTTTGGATCCTTTCCATTTCCATATGAATTTTAGGATTGACTTGTAAATTTCTGCAAAAATATCACCTAGGATTGACAGGGATTTCTCTGAGTCTTTGAAGCACAGAAGAGGGACATTGCTATTCAGTTTGTCTAGATTGCTAGCATTTCTTATTGTTATGTTCCAGACAGTTTCATGTACTTATATGGTTTGACTGGTCTCTGAAGCATTTGAACTTTGAACTCTAGGTCTCTACTTACAGCTAGCATAATGAGACATACAATCAGAATGATGAAGCTATTCTATGCTTTTTTTTTGGAAGTTACCATAAGTGAGCACTGATTGTTAAGGGTGGAAAATAGAATAATATTTCTAAAAATTTTTATTAAGGGTACAAACCAAAGCCAACAGTGAGTCCTTAGAAGTTTGACATTTTAGCTCAATTATAAGCTTGGCAAGATTTGAGAACTTTCATATATGCACTTGCTTATCCACTTAATGTCCTTGGAAAGTAGGCATTACTGTTCATATTTTTAAAATAATCATAACAGACTCTTCTCCCACAGGAGATCTGATTTTTTTTTTTTTTTTTTTTTTTTTTGCCTTCATCTTGTTGCAGTGTTTCTATCTCCTGAAATCCCGTGGTTTTTCTCTCTGAACCTCTCTCAGAACATGTACCAGATTAGACTATACCTCTGATCTAACTCCCTTATCTTCTTACTCAACTGTATATTTCTGAGAGGATAGACTGTCAGTCATCAGTATCTAGATTCTAAAAATCAAACACTGTAGTGCATTTATATTTGCTGCATGTATGAATACACACATGATAATTAACCAGTGTTAATATAAGGTGTTTTTCTTTTCTATAGAAGGAAGTATAGTCATTTATTGATTAATGAATGCATTTTTAGGTGTCTTCACCTTTTCAGAGATATGATACTAGGTAGTATTATGTTATGAGACCACCATTATATGTGCAGTCCATTGTTGAACCAAAGTCATTATGAGCCATGTGACTATACTTTGGGTCTCATTTTACATTTGTTTCCAGTAAAAAAATAAAATAGAATGCTTTTGGAGAGTTTGGGCTACTAGAAAATTTCTGGATTTTTTGTTTCGTTTTGCTTTGTTTTGTTGTAGTTGGACACAATACCTTTATTTTATTTATTTATTTTTATGTGGGGCTGAGGATTGAACCCAATGCCTCACACGTACTAAGTGAGCACTCTACCACTGAGCCACAGCCTCATCCCCTAGAAAATCTCTTTTGATAGGCCAAAAAAAGTCAACAAAATTCTAATATATAGAATTTCAAATCAAGTCTAATATGTACAGTTTCAAAAATCATCTAGAGACTATAATCATGTTAGTAAATGTCTTCCTCCTTTGCACTGAGGGTGTAATTTGTAATATGATAGAAATTGGGGCAATTTTTTGTCATGTCAGAATTAAAACCATATTTTTAAAAATTACTTTCCAGAATTGTTTTAGAGCTTCCTAATATCTCCCACTTCCTAAAGCCCTGTGTGTAATGACCCACCTTTCCTTTGTACCCCTATCATTATGGGTTTATGGGTATATACCATTGTCTCCTTATCAATTCCCAGGAGTTGGACAGATACAACTACTTGATCCCATTTGATCCTGATGTCGGAACTGTAAGACAAGACTTGCTTGGTTGGCTGCCAAGGCTCTTTTCCTGTGTTTTCTGCCTGAATGAAGCAGTTCTATCTGTGATGCTGCTAAGTTCTTATTTTGTTTTTGAAGAAGAGCAGTTTGGGAGTGAAACTGTGACTATGACATTTTAGTTTATTGACTTGTTTGCTCTGTTGGTAAATCAAGAGTACATTTTATGAGATTTTAAAGCTAAATGAACACCAAAATTGAACACCAAATTGCTATATCCTCAATAATATGCTCCCGCCACCCCCACCCACCCACCCACCCAATCTCTATCTGTCTTTTCCTTTGAAAAGAACCTTATTTAGAGTATAGCAGGAGGCATTTTAGAAGTCCAGAGATTCAAACAAACAAAAACATGTATCCAGGCCATGGAGCACACTGTATTTCAACACTGAATCCTGATCACGTAGCACAGTACCTGCCATGTCTTTGCGCTTAAATACAAAGCAAATTTTTTTCCCCAATTCTATCTTTCTGTTTCTCCTTCTCTTTGAATTTTCCTAGGAATCCAAACAACTCTGAGCTTTATCAAGTTTCATGTGAAAAATATATCCACTAAATACTACTGGAGATCCGAGGCCACCTTCACAGGATATTAAGAATGATTTACTTCCCCATTTCATTTGCAATGTTGCCACCTCAGGGCCAGTAGCCAACTCTCAGAAAAGACCTTCTGCGGCTTCTTAATTTGGAGATGGCTTTAAGGTTGGATGCCACAGAGTGAGGCTGCCTGGACATTTAGAACATATTCAAGTTTAGATATTGCAGCATGTCCTTGAGTTCACTGAGGCATTCAAAAAAATAAGCACAGAACATCTACCATGCACTGTTCTCTCAGGAGTCCCTTTGAGTTAGGAACTGGGGACAGAAGGAGAAAGATGCTGTCTGTCCTCAGGAAGCTTCCACCACAACTGGGCACTGCAAAGAGAATGGACTACTTCACTGCATTGAATGCTTCATGAAAGGAATCAAAACTGTGCTCTTGGAATCAGAGGAGGGAGTGAATGATGTTGCCTGGGGGTGGGTAAGTGTGTTTATTTTGTTGGTGAGATACTCTTTTGTCACTGGAAGCCCCGAGGACAATTTTTACACATACTCACTTGGCAAGATAATATTTGTAAAATATTTTACTGTCCCCAGATCATAAGGGAAATGATTCATATGGCATAGCAGGACATGAAGCACCAGTCTAACACTGGATTAATATTTTCAAAGTATTCACAGGCATCACTGTGAAAGGACCCAGAAAGATTCTAATTACATTGTGACAGTGGAGGCAAATTGAAGCTTACTGGACAAAAACCTGTTTCATCTCACCCAGAATATCTTTCCCTTAATTTTCTAGTGTGAAGAAAATCAATTCTTTTCTTCCTTCCCTTTTGGCTCTTCCCCTCCTCCGCACTCTTTCTCACCATCAAGTGTGTTGAAGCACTTGCCATGTGTTAGACCCTGTGTTAGGTGCTGAGCGTACAAAGATGGTTAAAACAGTCTTGCAGAGGGACGGAAATAAACAAATCAACTCTGCTCACTAAGACACATGCTCTAAGAGAAAGAACACAATATGCTGGCGATGCTGAAAAAAGCCTCAGTTATTTCTACTTCACTGCAATCCAGCAAGGCTTCAGAGAAGGGCGATCGTTGATCAGGGTCTTGACAGATGTATGCTACCTGTTTCATGTGTGAGGTTTTGCTAATGACCCATAATAGCACCTCTTATCCAAGTCTTGCTTTCGGCAGTTTCAGTTAATCTGGTTCAACAAGAAGGGTGAGCACAGTACAATAAAGTATTTTAAGGGAGACCACAATTCACATAGCTTTTATCACAGTATACTGTTCTAATTTACTATGCCATTGTTAATCTGTTACTGTACCTAACTTTATATATTGAATTTTATTCTACCTATACTCAAAAACATAATATATATAGGATTTAGTATTCTTGGTGGCATCAGCATCCTCTTGGGATTTCGAAATGGATCCCCTGTGAAACAAAGGAACTACTGTAGGAAGTTTCTAGACAACCATAGCAATGTATGCAACTATGAGCTACTGCCCTGTAGAAATGTTATAAATTATACACTAAAATTCGATTCCTGAAATCCTATATTGTAAAATATGTAATTGTCCATGAAAATAAGGGAAAAGCAAGAAAATTTATAAGACATTGAGTAGTAAAATTGTACCATTAATACAAAAACTATTTCATGAGTCTTCTTTTGAAGTGTTTTTTAAATGAAAGTTGAATTGGCTGAGACTTCTTGAAAATAAGTGTGCTAAAGTCTGGATTCCTTGTCCTTGGTGTCCTTTAATGCATAAAAGGCCACTACGTTTTTGAAATGCATTTCTGATATAAGTGTAGTTTCCCAAGCCATCAGATAAGGCTAAGCAATCTTGTTCAGGTCTAATTCCAAGGATGCAATTTTGAAAGATGGACGATGATATGAATTGCGTTCCTGTGGCTAGTGTTATGGCTCTGATGTTTTCCAAGATGATCTCATATTGTGTCCTCTTTGTCTTTACACACATCCACATCCACATCCACATCCACACAAATATAGAAAAGTATCATGAGGAAAAGATTAACATTAAACAGAGACGAGTGGGGGGAGAGAAAGGGAGAGAGAAGGGAAACTATGGAAATGGAAGGAGACCCTCATTGTTACACAAAATTGCATATAAGAGTTTGTGAGGGGAAAGGGGGAAAAAAACAAGGGAGAGAATTAAACAATAGCAGATGGGGTAGAGAGGGAAGATGAGAGGGAAGGGGAGGGGGGATAGTAGGGGATAGGACAGGTAGCAGAATACAACAGTCATTAATATGGTATTATGTAAAAATGTGATGAGTAACCGATGTGATTCTGCAACTTGTATTTGGAGTAAAAAATGGGAGTTCATAACCCACTTGAATCAAATGTATGAAAGATGATATGTCATGAGCTTTGTAATGTTTTGAACAACCAATAAAAAAAAAAACTTCAAATACAACTTTGAAAAAAAAATATAGAAAAGTAAACATATATTAACTGTGCAACTTAGTTATCACAAAGTGACACACCCTGGTAATTAATATGCAGACGAGAAACAGAACATTATCATAAGCTTCTACCTGTGCGTCATTTCTAGTCACTATTCCCACCTACTAATAAACTAACACCTATTCTGATTTTGGAAAGTATTGATTTGCTCTGCTTGCATGTGTGTGTTTTAACTAGTTCTATAGTATATCTCTGATATAGTCTTCAGTGTGATTGCTAAGATATTCAATGGGCGTCTTTATCATAGTCTACATTTAAAAAATATTATACCATATGTTATAAAATTAAAACCTTATGTGAGTTTACATTCATTTTTTTCTTTTGTGCCATGTGCTATTACTGCAATTATATATATATATATATATATATATATATATGTGTGTGTGTGTGTGTGTGTGTACATATATTTATGTTTTTCAACCTTCGAATACATTATTAGTATTTTTCTTTCAACAAATCTTTTAAAGAAATTGAAAAACAAAAGTAAATGCATTTGTGATTTAACCACATACAAAAGCAAATGTGTTTTTGATTTACTCCTTCCAGCAACTTCATTTCTTTGCATAGAGTCATATTTATATTTATATAATTTTTTTCAGCTTAAATAATTTCCTTTAAGATATATATATATATATATAGATGTATAAATATTAATATATATATACATATCCATATATGTATATATCCATATATGTATATATATATATCGATATGTATCCATATATAACCAAAGTAAGGGAAAAGCAAGAAAATTTATAAGACATTGAGTAGTAACATTGTACCTTTAATACAAAAACTACTTCATGAGTGTTCCTTTGAAGTGTTTTTTTAAATGAGAGTTGAATTGACTGAGACTTCTTGAAAATAAGTTTGATAAAGTCTGGATTCCTTGTTTAGAATCTATATCTGTATCTATATCTATCTATCTATATCCAGAATCCATATATACATCCATATATATATATATATATATATATATATATCATATAACATATATTCTATATCCAGAATCCATATATACATCCATATATATATATATATATATATATATATATATATATCATATAACATATATATGATATATATGTATATATGGATATATATTATATGATATTGATATATATGTGTATATATGTACATATATTTATATATTTGGAAATAAATGTGCTGCTGATGAATCCTTTTGGCTTATCTCTGTAATTATATTTATTATGCTATTATTTTTAGAGGATAATTTTTTCTGGGCCTGGAATTCTAAGTTAAGTATTTTTTAAAATTTTTTCTCATAACATTTAAAAAATCTTGTTCCAATTCCTTGTAACTTCCATTATTTCTGATATATTTTCATTTTAGTTACTCTGTAAATAATGTGGGTTTTTTTCTCAAATTTATTTTGAGACTTACTCCTTGTTAGAACTGAGAAATTTGATTATTACTGTCTTCCTATTACTTGTATTTATACTTCTTTGGATTTGCTGAACTTTTTTCATCTGTGAGTCTATATACGTCAAATTTAGAAATTTGTTGGCCATTATCTGTTTAAACATTGTTCTCTGCTTCTTCTATCCTGAACACCAGCTATGTGCATGTTAGATCACTTGACATTTTCCATGAGTTGTAGAAGCTTTGCTCTTTTTTTTTTTTTTTTTTTTTTGCCTTGCATATGTGTCTATGTGGGCCTGCTCTATTTTGGATAATTTATATTTCTCTGATTTCAAATTTATTGATCTTGCTTCTTCCAATGTCTGCTTTGTTATCAAGACTATCTAGGTGTGGAGACACCAAGACAAGATCAAATTTCGGGGCAAGAGGCATACACTGAAATTTCATGAAGTGGATACAAACAGCAGTCTGGCTTTAGAGGGCTTGACTCACCCTCCCGAGACCAAGCCATTTACTTCATCTCTTGTCTTTGCTAACACAGCAAGTTGCCATTCAGAAGACAGCCAGTGGTCCTGGATAAGAGTCAGGGTCATCACTTTAAAGTCTGTTTCCTGTTTTCATGTATTTTATTCCTAACCCTCTTTTCCCCCTTTCACTTTATTTTAAAAATAATTTTGTATTTATAGGAGTTTCAAGGTTTCAAAGAGTGAGCAGAGGTCCCATGCACACTTTGCCTCCTCTTTCCAAGGGTAGCATCTTGTAGAATGAAACATCACTCTCCAAACCAGGAAATGAACATTGGTGCAGTCCACAAACCAAGCCTGATTTTATAACAGTGTCTTATAAGTCTCAGTGTCATGGCTCACAAGAGAGAGACAATTAATTCTCTTTTCAGTACAAAGAGAAAATTAATTAAAAGGGACCAACAGAGGATTATGATTTTAGGAATCAAACAGACTTATAAACATGTAGGCAGAAGGAAACTATGCCTTAATGATAGAGCTTTTCCTAATTCTAATACCATGTAACATTATAACATATTCCAATTCCAAAGAAGATGAGTTAAATTGTGAATTTTTAAAAATACATTAATACATATTCAATGCATGAAAGTAACATACATGTGAGAAATTATGGAATACCAGATTCTGAAACATATTGTAAGAGTAATGCTTGTCCAGTATCTCTCTAAAGATTGATGGTTGCCCTCTTTCTAAAAGTTTTCCATTCAGTTCATGGTGGAAACTTTTGGTCTGCAGAATTGCAACTCTAAAATCTTTTCATGGAAAAAGGAGATTCATTGCTCAGAAATGAGTGCAAAACCACTTACCCTATAAGGCAAGAGAGGCCTGTATGTGCTCTCCTTAGGCCATAAAGCAATCTCACCTCAGGTATTCCAATAGCTACAGCTGCATGAAAATGAGAGTTGTGGTATGTTCACAAAGATAAATCTTCAGCGCTTTTCCCAGGGTGGAAGACTGAGACTACTCCCACATTCCCTTCAAATTTAAAAACCAAATCCTTGTGTCTGTTTAATCCAGAGCTGATGCTGTTCTGCCTGGTCTTTCCATTTATTTATTTATTACATTTATAGAGCACCTTTCCTCCAGAGCAACATCTTTGTCAGACCTGGTTCTAGGAGGAACGATTGATCACAGAGATGTTGTGGAGCCTGTGGGGTAAGCAGAATATCAAACACCCTTTCATAGCAGAATCAGAAATGGCTTCCCAGTTACAATAGCCTTGTTTGTTTCACTCTTTTTGAGTGTGGTTAATACATGAATTTCTGGAATCTTGAAAGAGTTAAATTTCTTTAAGATCATTAACATATTTACAGCCCTACACCATGATTCATTCATTGCTACCTCATCCTAAGCAGAAAGTAAGTTAAAGTAGGAAAAGTTTCTTATTTGCTAACTTAAATAAGATAGGAGAAAAGAAATAGAAACTTGTCTGGGTATTTGGAATTGGGCTCTGGCAGATCCTCAGACATTCTGATTTGTAGAAATATCTTTGATCTTCCAAGTTCTGGTCCAGAATAGCCTGAAAAACATTAGGCAACGTTTAAAACTGAAAAATCCATTTCAGATTTATTTATGTGTGAGAGCTCAGGTTTGTGACCTATGTGATGACAGTTGGGTGTTAGTGCCCAGAGGTACAGGTATTCTCATCTTACCACTCATGATGTGACAACCTCTTACCACATTTCCTCATGGTGGATAAACAGAAATGCTTCAAAAATTCCCACAAAGGACAGGTGAAGAAATATATCATTGAAAGAACGTTAGGCCAAGATTTAGAAAACTTGAATTCTAGATCAGGTCTCTCATTAATTGCCATGTGATCTTGGACAGTTCATTTGCTGTCTCTGGTTCTTAGTTTCCTCATCTGTAAATTAATAGCATAATGGAAATACTAGATGATCTCTTAGGTTATTTCCTCTTCTCATCTTTTAGGAGACTCAAATCAGATCTTTGAAAGCCTCAGTGAAGAGAAAATATCAGAATCAATCCTTGAGCCTGAATTATCATATTTCACTAATCAGGGAAGTAAAGTTCAATTTGGTCAAAAGCAAAAAATATTTATTGCATATATTTATTTTAAGCCTACTATGTACCAGGTACTGTGCTAGGTTACCCAAACAGTGTTTAAAAAAAATACATCCAGTATCACAAGTCACAGAGTTTATAGTATAGGGAAACTGATAATTTTTTTTTAAAAAAATGCTTAATTAATTAAACTCATAATCACAGTTATGAGAGAAAAATATAGGATATCACTGGGAGGTTATAATAAAATCTGACTATCAAAGTCAGGTGCATACTTTGTTAACTTTTGCTAAAAATTCTCTTAGATATTCCCAAGGGGCATATTTTTTTCATACGTATTTGTTTTGACAGAGTCAAAAGATAAGAGTGCAATTTTTAAAGCATCCTTCAGAGCATCATTTATATCACAAATTATTGCCTACATGCAGTTAATTATCTCATAATAAGAACCACCTGAATTCATGTTGGGTCTCTCCACCAGAAATCATGGAGCATCACTCTAGTTTTCTGGCTTATTTTAGTGCCCTTTCTTCTGGATTATCTTTTCAAGGATGTTTTCTTGAAAGAAATTCTTGGGAGTTTGAGGCAATGTTTTCTTCCAGAGCAAGGGGTAAGTGTGCTCATATCCTTGGAAGATGGAAACTGTACTTTCCGTAGTGGTAAAGGGCAGATCCGCTTACTGTCCAGGATGACAAAGATTATGTTTCTCCTTTGCCCATAGAAAGGGAAGCACATCAAATACCCATTTAAAAAGATTGGGGTTTTTCTGAGCTAAGGACTCCTTTCCTGTGACCCAGTTGCTGCCAGTACAGGTGATAATTTACTCTTTTTGTCTGAGGGAACTGAGGTTTGAGGAACCAATGGAAGATTGTTGACATTCTGACTAGTGCTATTACTGTGAGTAATTTTGGGTTTTGCCTCAATTTTCTACCAGAATGAAATTGTAGCAAGGTAAATATAATAGTCTGCAGGAAAGGTGAAGTTTTAAATCTTCACAGTTATTAGTAGTTAATAGAGAAGAAGAAACAAGAGTTTCTTTTGTGACTAATATTACAGCATAAATAGATGAATTATTTTCTGTCTCTCTTGAGACCACTGATTGTGACTTTGAAGAGTTTGGTATCTCATCTTAAAAAGATCACTTTTGTAGAAGTGATTGTCTATTTATTTTAGTAATAATAATAATAATAATAATAATAATAGTAATAATTTAAAAATAAGCTATCCACTTCTTGGTATTTATCCAAAAGAATTAAAATCAGCCTATGATAGTAATACATGCATACCAATGTTTATAGCAGCAGAATTTACAATAGCTAAGATGGAGCCAGACCAGGTGCTCATCAATAGATGAATTAATAAAGGAAATGTGGAATATATACATAATGGAATTTTATTCAGTACAAAAAAGAATGAAATGAGATCATTTGCTGATAAGTAGAGGGAGGTGGAAAATATCATGCTATGCAAAATAAGCCAGGCTCAGAAAGCGAAGGGTTGAATATTTTCTCTAATGTGCAGAAGCTAGGGACAAAGAATAAAAAAGGAAGAATCTCATGAAAATAGAAGGGGGGACAATGGAGTAGAGAAAGGGGATTAAGAAGAATGGAGGAGGGATGGGAAAGGGGAGGAACTGTGAAATGGAGAGGACCAATTATGCTGTTTGTGTGTACAATTACAGCACAGTGAATTCCACTCTAATGGGTAACTCCACTTTTATGTACAATTATAATTCACCAATTAAAAAATCAATATATAAATAAATAAAAGGAAGACCAATAGAGTAGAGGAAGGGAGGAAAAGGAGAAGTACTAGTACTGAAATGGAGCAAATTGTTATACACACATAGGAATATGTCAAAATGAACCCCACTATTGTGTTTAACTATAATATACTAATAAAACGTAAAATAAAATTGTATCATTTATTGAGCATGTATTATGTCCTAGCACCATGCATTTTATATGCATCGGTACTTCTAAACCAAAAAAAAAAAAAAATGAAGCAAGACACTTAAAGCTTTATGCTTTTGATAACTATACCAACTGTGTCTTCACTTATTATTTAGGCTCTCTGGCCATTCACTTCCTTGTCTACAAGGTCACTTAGTGCTCTCACCTTGTCTATGTAGAACTGCTGTGGCTCTTATGGCCTCAGAGTCAGTTAGGATTAAAAATGTTGCTCCAGGGCACCATTTTTCCTCCCTTCACTGCGGCATTCTGTGGAGGGACACTCCCTTCTTCTGTCACCCAGCAGAGACCAGGAATTCAACTCTCTCATAAGAATACATTACTTAACTTTAATTCTGTCCCTGACCACCTCAGGTGAAACCTAAATCTATATTATCCCAGATAAACCAGAATTGCTCTTTCCTAATGTCATTATTTTTGATTGATTGCAGTAGGATGCAAGTATTGTCCTGAGGCTAATTACATGTTTTTAGTTTTCTTGGTTTTGAGTATAATTGTTGCTCTTAAGTAAAAGTACATCTTTGTACCTACAAGATGCCACACACTGGGTAAGGTAGAAGACATAACCTCGATCTTTACAATAACTGAAAATAAACTAAGATTCATAATTTCACAACTGAGCAAATTCTAGTTTAGGTGGGGTTGTAGAACACAGTTATAAATGCTTTGGTTCTGGAATTGGGCTAGCTATGGATTCAAACTCTGGCTCTGCCTTCTAACACCTTTGATGACCAATAGCTAAGCCTCAGTTTCCTTATGTATAAAAGAGAATAATAATAGTACCTACTTGTTATGATTTGGTTCTTAAGTATTCCCAAGTGCTAAAGGCTTAGTCACCAGCATGTGACACTGTTGGCAGGTGGTGGAACCATTAGAATGTGGGGCCTGGCAGAACGAAGTTAGATCATTGGAATATACCTTTGAACAGATACTGAGACCCTGGCCCCTCCTCCTCCTATCTCTCTCTCTCTCCTTTTCAGTCACCATGAGGTGAGCAGCTTCCTTTCCCACAGATACTTGTCACCAATATATACTGTGCCACCACAGACCCAAGGAAACAAGACCAAGATACTCTTGCCTGAAACCTTTGAAATCATGAGCCAAAATAACTTTGCTTCTTTTAATCCAATAAGTCCCAAGTTTTCAATTCTGTGAATATTTCAATTAAATTGACACAGGCACATTGAAATCAACAGGCAATGACTTAATCTAGAGTTTATACATTATACTAAAAATTAATATTGATTAGCATTATTATGTTATAAATATGACATTACAATATATTCTAATTATTACATTTTGTATTATGTACTATATTTAAGTTTTTTATAGGTGTTCTATATCTGGGATGATGGGACAAAATGAGGTAAGTTGATTATCTCAGGTATTTTATTACACCAATAGAAAACTAACAAACATATTACTTTATTAGAATATTATAAGTTTTTAAAAAGATAATGCTCCCACAATCTTTGAGTAAAGACAAAATGACTGACATTGTCTTCTGTTATGTGTACTTATCCCAATTTAAATTTAAAAGTGAATGGTAATTCATGACTTGAATGCATGAGAGGGTTACTAGATAAAATATTGGACACCTAGTTAAATTGAATTTCAGGTTGAAAAAATATTTGTTTAAGTATAAGTAAATCCTAAACAGTGCACATCATGTGCTAAAAATGTTGAAAATTACTTATTCCTTCTTTGACATCTACATTTAACAGGACATGTTATGTTTTTATTTCCTGAATCTGACAATCCTAACTCAGGGTTAATTGGTCCCAAAGCCCATGCTTTTCCCACTATGCAGCATTAAAAAAAAAAAAATGGTTCTTTCCATACCGTCTGCATCATCTCCAATTTCTTTTACTAAATCCCTATTTCCTGCACTTCTAATTATTCTTAAAAGTCATTGGAGAGCAGTTAAGAAAAGGGAGTTGTGAAGAAATTCAAATCATGTAATATTATTAGCAGCCTAGTAGAATTTAAGAATTAGAAAAAGCTGAATTAAGTAATAAAATGCATCAGGTGTTACCCTCCCTAGAAAGCCTGCTTTGAGGTTTCCATGCTGGGTTAATTAGTCCCTTCCCTACTCTACACAGTGCTCTAAATGTCCCTCTTCCAGAGTGCTCACACTTTATTTATTATGTGGGTTCTTAGCCACAGGCCATCATCAGAATCACCAAGAGGGCTTGTTAAACTAGAGATTCTTGGGCCCACTGCCTGAGCTTCTGATTCAGTAGATCTGGGGTGAGCTTACTTGTTCCCAAGAATGCTAATGCTGTTATTCCTGGAACCACACTATTAAAAAATGTTGTCATTTTTATTTTCTCAGCTTTATTGAGTTTAAATCATGCTAGTTAATATATGCATCACATAACAGTGACTTTTTGTGGTTAGAGTGCATAAGATCTAATTTTTTTTAGCAAATTTCAAGTGTGTAGTGCACTATTAAGTTACCTTGCAATATTCTCACAGTTATCATGTCATATGTTAGGTCTCTGGAAATTGATGCTACAATAGGAAGTTTACCCTTGGAACAACATCTTCCCATTGTCTCTACCCACTGTCTCCTAGTAACCACCCTACTACTCTATTTCCATGAGCACAACATTTCAATTTCTCTGTGTATTGGCTTATTTCACTTAATGTCCTCCATGTTCATTCATGCTACCAGAAATGGAATGAATAATATTCATGATTTGAATTTCTTCACAACTCCCTTTTCTTAATTGTGTGTAGGTGTGTGTCCCCTTTTGTTTTCCATTCATCTGTCAACAGGACTGAATATTTGGGTTGTTTCTGCTTCTTGGCTATTGGGGATAATGCTGCAGGGACCACACTTTGAGGAATATTCTTCTTTGGGAATTGATAGTTTACATCTTTGTTTTCCTGGATTAGATGGTGAGGTACTTGATGGAAATTCTCAGGTTGGTATTCTAAAACTCGATTTTCAAAAAGTCACCAAAAATTAGCTCAGCTAATTATTACAGATTTGTTCTCAGCATGTTTGGTTTGTTCTTGCCCTAACACTTTCCTGGATTAAAAAAAAGAAAAAAAGAAAAAGAAAAAGAAAGAAAAGAAACTGGCCATGGTGAAATTTCTTAGACTCTGTTCAAAGTGTTTTTCAGACAATTTCCATGGCTGGGCTGGAGTTGGGGAACACAGTTAGGGCAAATACAATAAGATTTGTAGGGCACATATCCACCCCTAGATTGAGGTTGAAATAACACACACACACACACACACACACACACACTCACTCACCTTAAATGAAGGCAAGGGCAAGAGTGAAATTTTTTTTTAAAAGAAAACTCTGGTGAAATAGCCTTGCTCTGATTAAATTAGCTCTTTAGTGAATTTTTTGTTATAGTTCCTGAATGCCATTTAAAACATTGGCTTTGGTTTCTTCCAAGGCAGGAATCATGTCTTGTTTATGTATCCTTGTAATATCAAACAGTATGTAGCAGATCCAAGCACTTAATAATTTTCATGTAATTGTTGAGTAAATAACTGTATAGGGCTCAATTAGCCACGATATTCTTAAATCTTATGACAAATGAAAAATTATTCAAATATCAAATTGGAAGAAAATTTGCAGGTTTTCCTGTAATATGGGCCAAAAAATGAACATTATGGATTTAATGCAATAACCCTAAATGAAAAAATGTCTCTCTTGGGAGTAACTTCTGTACTTTGGGACTATGATTCCATAAATTGTATTTTTTATCTTCTGGCAACAAATCTCTTGCTGCATTAAAGAGCAAAGGTTTTACAGAAATTACAGAATAGTACTGAGAAGAAAAGTCAAAATCAAGTTGTCTACATTATCCTGTAGGTTTCTTTGTCCTTGGTTGTAATGGAAGCCACATCAAGGAGATGCTGATAATTGTGATTAATTTCAGGAAAGCTTAAATAACAGTTGAGAATATGGATGATAGGACTGCTGTCTCTCCATGTGCCACAAATATTGAATTTCCATTAGTCCCTTTTGTATAGTTTAGGAAAATTAGTAAATGGTCTAGAATCGTTAAAAAAAATTTAACATCATTCTAAAAGTTATCCTACATCATAGAATCTCATAATTGGAAATTTGAAAGATTACATAGTTAAAATACACATTCAAAATAAAACTTCTTTTTTATATCATTCCTACCTATTTTTCTGTCTGGTTGCCAGGAGTGAGTGCATTGTTGCTCAAGGAACATGGGGGTTTGATTGCAATTCCTATGTGGGCTGAAACCCCCTACTTTAAACATACCATGAAATATTGATGTTAGTTTATTTATTTATTTATTCAATTTATCTATTAGTGTATACCATCATAACCATTTTTTTGAGCTGGGAAAATGTACAGGTCTATAACAAAGAAAGATATGACTTGCTCTCAGATGAGCTTATAGTAGTTGGGGGAAAAAAATCCTGGAAGCAAACAACAAAGAAATATTGTTTTGATGATGACACATAAGGCACAGCAAATATTTTGGAGGAGTTCCAAATCTTCCCTGGGGGTTCAGAGAACGCATCATGAAATATGTAATTCTTTAATTGATATTTAAAGGGTGAGTTGCATTGTGAACAGGAAAATGGCATCCACCAAGGACAGAGTATTAAGAAAGATCGCTCTGTGTTCTGGAGCATAGACTGTGTGTGTGCACGTATATGTGTGTGTACGTCTGTGAGTGCATGTGTGTTGTAAGCAGGAGAAAGGAGAAGTTAAAATGGGGAGTTGCAGGAAGGGCAGGACACACAGAAGGAGGGGTAAAATTTCAGATGAGCTTATCTTTCATCCTGTAGGATGCCTGAAAATGTTAAACCAGAAGATATTTCATATCATATTTTCATGTGAGATAGACAATTTTTTTTTTTGGACTGGGAATTGAAACCAGGTATACTTTTACCATTGAGCCACATCTTTAGCCCTTTTTAAAAAAACAGTACAGGGTCTCTCTAAATTGTCCTCCTGTCTCAGCCTCCCAAGTTGCTGGTACTACCGGCATGCTCCAACATACCAGCTAAGAAAGCTAGTCTTGACAAGAGTCAGTAGGACATACCAATGTGGTTGAGACCAGTTAAATAAATGAGAATCTCATTGCAATGGTTAAGACCAGACTAGATTAAAAGAAAGTAGGGACTACAGGAAGGAATCGATTTGAGAGGTAATTTGAAGGAATAAGTGATGGGATGATAGGATGAGGGTGGCTGAGAGCTTTTGAAGGAAAAGGGAAATGATGAAATATTGCACATGAACTCAGGTTTTGTGACTTTGATCCTCACCTCTCATGACCTAGGACATTAGTACTATCTGTGAACTTGTTAAAAATGTAGATTCTTGGGCTTCATTTTAGACCTGCCAGATCAGAATATTTATTTTATCTGAATTCCCAAGGTCTCTTTGTGCACTGAAGTTTGAGAAGTACTGAATGAGACAAAATCATGGGCGGGGATGTCATACTGTGATTCAGAAACCCCAGGAGGAAAATGTAATCAGTTCTTCTGGAAAAGCTTGTTCAGAGTAGGAAAGGATAGAGGATAACTTCAGCATATTGAAGAGTTTGAGCTGTCTGTGGAGGATTCAGTTGAAGAAGTTGTCTAGAAGTTTCTAGAGTGTAAGAGAGATGCCATTTCAGCAGCCACCAGAACATACAAAGTCGTGAAAATATGGGATAGATATTACCCAAAATGTAAGCAAACTCCCAAGCAATTACTTTCAATATTGAATATGGATCGTGAGTTATTAAAAAGATAAAATATTTTCCTCAATTTGGATTTTTTGAGAATTTATCTGAGGTGGCTGAGTCCCCAAAGACGGCCGCAGACAATGTTCCATTCTTTTTTTTTTTTTTTTTTTTTTTTTTTTTTTTTTTAATTTTTATTTATTTTTATTGTTTAATTTTCGGCGGACACAACATCTTTGTGTGTATGTGGTGCTGAGGATCGAACCCGGGCCGCACGCATACCAGGCGAGCGCGCTACCGCTTGAGCCACATCCCCAGCCCCAATGTTCCATTCTTTAAATGTGCACTCTCCTCTTCATACGGAGATGTGATGCTTATTCAGCTTCTCCTTGATTCTGGACAATTCTTGAGATTGTCTTTACCAAAAAGAAGGCATTTGAGATAATAACCAAAAACTTCCATGCCCAAGTCTTCAGGGGTTGACATATTCTGTGTCCATTCTTGTGGAAGTCTGAACAACAAAGGGAGGTCAGGGTGGAAAACTGAGGCACTGCCTTCCACAGCCTCAGTGGAGCTCCCAGCTGACAGCAGCATGAGTGCCAGGCATGTGATTGGCCCATCTTAATGGTCCAGCCCAGTCAAGCCAGGATCATATGATGGGACTGCCTAGCTCTGCTGAGCTCCACCAAGCCACGGCATCATGGCATATTGTAAGATGGGTGTACCTTTAGACGATTAAGCACCCAAGCTGCTTTGTTACATAGCACTAGGTAATATGAATAATATATCTCCTATTATGATTTTAGCAATCTTTTTTTCATTAAAAATATGCTTTGCATTCAGCCGATTGGATGCAAAGCATATTTTTAATGAAAAAAACATGTTTACCCACTTTTTGAGAAATAACAGATAAAGAGAAAAAGAGTTGAACTGGCAACAATCATTACTTATATTTAAATTCTCAGACGCAAACTAGGGGAGTCCCTTGGCACTTATTTTTTTGTCCCCAATTGTCCTTCTAACCCTATTCTCCATTCCCATTGTCATTACTTTAGTCTTTAAGATCTTTATATTCCATTTTTGTCAGGTTAGTCTCCCCTCTAAATGCCACCAGAGTGATCTTCCTGAAAATTTATTTGACCCAGAGATTTGTTTGGTTTTGTATTTGCAATATTGGGAGCTGAACCCAAGGCCTCCCGCAAACTAGGTAAACATTCTACCATTCAGCTACAACACCTCTGGCCCTAAATAAAAATTGTAATGTGGTATCATTAAAGTACCTACAGAATAAATTAATTAAGTCATTAAGTTATTCTTTTTATCAAAGCAATAAGGTTTTATTTCATCCTAATTGTCCAGTTCCATCTGCCTCCAAGAACTCCCTACCCAGCACAGTGATTATTTGGATCTGTCCACATTGGTTGGTCTTGTTTTCCACATCTTTGGCATCTGTTTCTACTACCATGCATTTTCTTATAACCCTTCTTCCTTCTCATTCCACTCTTGATTTTTTTGTACCTCCACTCAGAATTAATGGCCTCTTGAAATTCCTGTCTTTTTTTTTAAACCATATTAACAAAGTAGAAGCGTCTTACTAAGCACCTTACTAAGTACACACTGTGTTAAACACCTCACATATGGTGGGCCATTTAATCCATGAAACAAAAACATTGATACAACACACAAAACCTTGAAGTAGCATTGCTATTTCCATCTTATAGATGTTTTTTTAAAAAATGAGACACAGAGGGATTATGTACCTTGCTCAAGGTTACAGAGTTAAATTCTAGGTCAGGTTTATCTAACTCAAATGCCTAAAATCTTAAGCATCCAATGAAATAGTATTTTCCTACAGACAACATTTTAGTTTCATTTCTACCCTTCTTAGTTATGAAAGCACTGTCTCCCTCTAGACTTCAAGCTCCTTGAGAGAAGGGCTTCTCTATTCTAAGCTTAGCAAGGTCTCCCTACTGCCTTGCTAAGTGATTTGATAATTGACATACAATAGTGTAATTTGGGTTAATTTTAGGTATTCTATTTTAAAGAAATTTCTATATGCCCTCTATTATTTGAAATGCCAAGGGAGAGAGAAAGAAATCACAGTGTAGTGTTCGCTGCCTTACTTCTTATGACATGCTAGGAGGAGAAGACATGTTACCACCATCCCCACCCCAGCATGGATAGTTAACAAAAGATTATACTGTAACAAAGTCCCCTTTCCAGTTACTCATTTTCTGTGGAAGCATCTCACACGTTTTCCATTCCTTCCATGTTCATGGGGACTCTCAATGCTGATAGGCATTGCAACAGCAGGTATTACCTAAGAAAGAAGGGACAAAAGCACTTATACAAGGTATGGTCTAATAATAGACCATTTATTTACCTGGCACTTAACTCTGTTAACATTTGGAATGAACTCATTGTTTTGGCAATCAGCATGCTCCTCTCCTAGGGAGAAAAGGAACAGATACCTTCCAATTTCACATCTCCACCTCAACTGATCCTCAAGCCTTTCTTTCTGCATCCCACTGTACATACATCCCCTATTCATAATTCTCCTCTTATAGTGCTAATTTTTTGAGGTGGTGGGCATAGCATAAGAGACTCTTACCCATTTCCAATCCATTTCCTAACATGTATCCTGAGTCCTTTCTGTCCATATCTCAATTTTCACTTCATGTTCCAGTAAATTCTATGTTTTTTGATGGTTTATAGGACACTGTGACCTTCTTGCCTCAATGCCCTTGCATATCCCCAGGTCTCTTGAAGGTTAGTGATAAATTACTGACTTAAGCACAGTTTGGGTGTGGTTTGAGTGTCCCTGAAGGGTCCATTGTAATTGAAGGGCTGGTCTGCAGGGCAATACTTTTGAAAGATGGTAGAACCTTTGGGACTTGGGGTCTAATGGCAGGACCTTAGGTCATTGGGGGTATAACCTTAGAAAGTTTTACTCATGGGACTCATTAACCTCTCATGAGAAGGTTGATATAAATATTGGAGTTTAGCATCCCCTAGGTCTCTCCACTTCCTAGCTGGAGATATGACTGCTGGATCCCACATGTTCTCCCACCATTGCCACCTGAAGTTTTCTATGAAGTCCTCCCCAGAACTGAGCTGAGGCAGGGACCATGAACCTCCAGCCCTGAGAGCTAACTAAACCTTTTCTCTTTAAAGTTAGCAGCCTCAAATACTTGATTGCATTGGTGAAAGATGACTAATACAAGCACCAAATCCTCTGAGAATTCCAACATTCCAAGTCAATTTCTTTATATTTCCATTAAACCCTGTTTACACATGTTAGTATTCCTATGACCTACTGTGTAAAGGAAGTCTATGAATTTTGTATTCAACAAATAGTCAAAAATGTAGCTCTCTAGGTCAATATCTTTGTGGGTTCTATTTCAGATTGCCTAGGTAGTCACCTCAGCACTGTCATGTCATGAGTTGTCTGATATTGGGCAGGTCCCATGTCTCTGCAGGTTCATTGACTATGTTTCCATCCAGTTCCACGTCTCTGTATCTTTTACTAAAGACACAAGCCTGTGGGAGATATCCCTGAATTGCCTCAATTTATTCACCAGCCACTTTCTGTCTAATGTGGGCAAGCAGAGGAAGATCTGTAGTGGGAGGATCACCAGTTCTTGCAGGAACACACAACTTGGGGGTTCCACCAAAGGGAGATAAGGGTGCAGATGGGGATAGGTGCCAGGGACTGGGAGTAATCAAACTGCTGCCAAATGGATAGGATCCTAATGCATTTCCAGTAAATTCCTTTTCTGTTTAAAGTAGACAGAATCTACTTCTTTTGCATGTAAAGAATTCTGAGTAATAAACCTTAAAACTAAGAAAACAGCTTGGGAGAGATCTTAAGAGGAAAAAATCACCCCAAATAATATTTGGAACCCTGTAAAGTTGTCTTATCCTATCTAGGGGTATTTGCTATTGCATACATTTTTAAATTATTCCTTGAAAGATCGAAGTTTTTATTGAAATAACTTTTATGTTATCCTTCAAGTTATCAAGAGTAATCCTCTCAAACTTTTTGCACTCTTTCATGCCTTCCCTGACTATTCTCAACCCTAAATTATTTTTCTGAACTTTCCTACCATCACTGGAGTACCAAGTACATGCTTCTATTTTGAAGCTAACAACCATGTCTTCAGTGCTTTCTGTTCAGGTCTGTCTCTGAGGGGACCTCATTTGTATGAGAAAACAGCACATCTTGAACAGTTACATACCCTTAGTGCTTAGGAAGTTCCAGGAATCTAGTAGGTTAGTAATACAATAATTGATGGATGAGGACGGAAGTGAGTGGATGAACTGTTGAGTGAAGTCAGTTTGGAATGGAGACTCCTACTTAATTCCCTCACCTCCCAATTGATTTCCCTTTCCCCCTCAAGCTTTCTGGACTGCAGACATTCTTTTTGAAGTCCCATTGCCACAGTCAACATTTGCACCATGGCTAATAAATTAGCATCACTTTGAAAACAAAAATGATTCCCTTTTGCATTTGGAATGTGGTCTGAGAATTAGAAAGGGCAGGGGTGTTATTCTCCCTGAGGCCTGGAAAGTCTGTTGGTGTTTTATTAGGTAAAGATTTCTGTTTTTTCTGGATTTGCTGGTCACTAACTTGCCCTGGGGAGCCTGAACAAATGCCAAGAGGAAAAAGGAAAACATGTTCCTTGCTACCTAGAGACCAAGTAACCTCCAAACCAAGAGTTATCTACTATTGAGAATAGAGGCACCCAAGGTGGTGATTCTGACCATGGATTTCTTAAAGGGGAAAAAGTGAGCAGTACTAGATAAGCATGCGTGGCTTGGTTAAAGCAGCTGGTGCCAGGTCCCTTCTGCTTATGGAGAATATATACAAATGAGGGAAAGGGGCTTATTTCTCAGGATGACAATGATCTTAAAAATATGTTATTTCATGAAGGCAAGCAGAAAATGGGTTCCCTTTCTAGTATAGTGTGAGATTTAAGAAAGTTGCACTAATTTGGGGGAACATTTAGGGGTGATTTTATGCTACCATCACAGCCTTGCTGTCTCTCAAAATCCATATTGATCTCCTCCATGAGTCATCCTTCCTGTATGTCAGAGACCAGAGAAGCTCTGTGTCCTGGAACATGGTCTGGCTATTGAAGCACTAACTCAGAAGTTAGAAGATTTAGGTATCACTCCCATCTCTACCTTTCATAGATGAGTGGGCCAAGATAAAACATTTAACACCTCTGAGCTTCTGTTCCTGACCTGCAAATCGCCTATACTGTTAAAAGCCACAGAGGAGGCAGAGGCTGTCAAAGAAAGTGGTCAGCAGAAAGACATTTGCAAATGGGAGAGATGGCATGAATACAATGGGGACAGGAAAGGCTATTTCCCTCTTTCCTCTTTAATTGCCCTTCTAACAGTCCCTAGGAAGCTATCAAAACTCCATATGAGGCTGCAGAAACTAAGGAGTGGAGAAACAAAACCAGGCTTTGGTCACAGACTGACCTTGATTCACATCATTCAAGGACTCTGCATTCTCTGAACCTTGATATTGCCATTCTAAACTGCAGATGATAATACCAGCTTTATGGGGTTCCTATGAGGGTGGTGAAAAGGTAGGTGAAGTAAGGAAATGAAACTGTTAGAAACATGACAGTTACTTAGCATATATATATATATATACACACACACACACACACACACACACACATATATATAAATGCTGTGTGTTGGGGGGGTACTAGGAAATGAACCCAGAATCTTGCACATGCTAGGCAAGTGCTCTGCCACTCTGCCACTGTACTCATACCCAGTCCCGGGTTCTATTTTCATGTTCCTATCCCCTCCACTCCTCTTCTCTCTCTCTCTGTCTCTCTCTCTTTAAAGAGTCTAGGAAAGAGGAGTCACTGAAATGGTAGATATTCTGTTAAATGCTACCCACAGTCTTTGTTTCATAGAAATTTGCCCAGTTGATTTTAACTATAACTGGCAATTCAGGAATACAAAAAGGAATTTATTTTAGAAATCAAAATGCAGCAAAAAATTCTTCTCTTTTATCTCTTTAAGAAAAAAATAGTAAGATTAATAATGGACTAGTAAATAGATTAGAACACAAACATGCGAAGTCATCTGAATGAGATGCAGTATCTGTCTTGTTGAAGGTCCTCACTTTAACCTACTTAAATATATCTACCTAGTTAAAGGAAGTGATCACTCAGATTTAAGGGATATTGGTCAGGCAACAGAGATACTGAGAAAAGAATTACATAGGTGGCTAACGGCAGAACTCATTTTTACTTTGTCCTCTAATGAAAAAGTCTTGGCAAAGTGTTTGAAAATATTATAGCCCCAATTGGTCCCCTGACTTGGGGAGGGCTGTGTTGGTCTTAAGGCAGGCAGCACAGGATAGGAATCAAAAGCATTGCTGTTGATAGCACCTAATTATGTAGTTAAGCCTCTTGGGTTTGAGCTTCTGCTTTAAGGAAGCCACTTTGCTTTCCAGGGCAGTCTGGTCTTAGAAAATGCAATGGTAGTTATATTTCTCACTGTAAGTTTTAAAATTGCCATTCTTATTTACATACCCCTTTTCTATTAGCCTGGATCATTTTAGTCCATTTCTGAGGTAATGCCTACAGAAATACAAAGTTCATAAATGTCAGATTCCTGAGTTCATACAGGTCAGATCCTAATCCGTGTCCAATGAAGCACAGAAAACACCTTTGATCAGGCCTTTCAGAAGTCAGCAAACTTGGAGTTTCAAGTTGCGCCTCAAAAGATCTACAGGTGCCTTCACTGAGTGTTTCAGATTGGAGAAAGTTGGTGAGGCCATCAAGGACGCATCCAGCTGGTTCAACAGCTTCAATTCATGAGTTCCTTAGAATAAATCCCAAAGAAGTGTTTCTTAAATGTCAGCATATATACATCATAATCGTCCAGAGGGCTTGTTAAAGCTCAGATTTTGAGGACACCCCCTTCACCCTCCCAGAGTTTCTGAGTCAGTACATGTTAGGTGGGACATTTCTAAAAAATTCTCAAGAGATACTACTGATGCTGCCGTACTTTGGGCATCACAGTTTGAGAATAAGTACTTTGTAGTGTGGGGAGCCTCTCTGAATGACCACACTTTCAGTCCTGAAGCGAGGCTCTGACCAATCACTACATTTTGTGGTGACTTGAGCATTGTCCCAGTAGGAGTCACCTGTGGGGGTTGAGCTATAATCATCTACTCCTTTGTAATCCTACCCCTTGCCTCATTTGCCCAATAAAAGGGCTCAGCACCTGCCCCTCTCTCTCTTTCCACAGACCTGAAAGGTCAAAGAAAAAGCTATTTCTCTGTCTCTGTGTAATTTTTTTGAACCAACCCAATTTACCTAGAGTGACCTTGAGTGTTTAGTCATGCAATGTGACATTGTAGTGTTTTAGAATATTCATATTTCAGTATAGCTTTTCTTCAAATGCAGAAACATTTGTTCATTTGCTGAGTTTCTGTCACGTTCAGGTACCCATGCTGGGTTTTGTACATACAAGAATAAGCACCTACCAGGAGATAGATAAATAAACCAGAATGCCAATAACTGGAAAAATTAAATTGGCAAGACAATTAAACTACTTCATTTGGCTGGTTCCTCCTTTCAAGGAGAATCTATATGGGAATTCAATCATTCTGAGGAGCTTGTTGGGAAGCTCTGATGTGAAGCACAAGGGTGTTTAGTAATAGTTTTGAGGTGGGTTGTTGTAGGTGAGGAACACCTGTATATCCTTATCAACATTTCTGACCTTCAGTCTGCTTTCTTTATTTCTCAAAAATGAGTTTTTAGTCTTATTAGTCAAGTTCAGTACTGAGAAAAAGCTACACATGTGTGGCTTTGTACCCTGTTCCTATATTTTCCAGCCATATATTTAGATGGATAAGATGAACCAAGGCTTGCCTCCTCAGGACACATCTTATCATCTTGATTTTTAGCTGGGATGAAGGAAAAATGTTTGTGGTCTTCAAGGCTGTAAGAGGTATTTCAGCCCAGGGTCACCACCCATTCACAGTGGGTTTTATTGATAACCAGCCCGGGTCACCATACCAATATAGTACCTTGTTGCCCATGATATTGAAAACTTGTTTATTTTTTTTAAAGTAGACTTTAAAGGGTAGTTTAAGGTTTATAGCACAATTGAACAAAAAGTACTGAGAGTTCATGTGCACCCTCTGAGGGACACAGGCCCAATCTCCCACACTATCAACAGCATGTGCCAGAGTGATACAGTGTTATAACTGGTAAGCCTACATTGACACATCATTTTCATCCAAAGTCCATAGTTCACTTTAGTTTTCACTATTGGTGTTTTACATGCTATGGGTTTTGACAAATATACAGTGACATGTACCTATTATAGTATCAGAAATAATAGTTTCACTGCTTTAAAGATTCTGTGCTCTGTTTGTCCTACCTTCTCTGCTATCACTGTTCTTTTTACTGTCGCCATAGTTTTTACTTTCCCAGAATGTTATGTAGTTGGAATCATCACCATTACATTTTTTATACATTCAGATGACTCAAGGATGTTGTGAGTGATTGTCAGAAAGCATAACAGGCAATTTTATGTACTCTAGACAAATAATATCTCCTAGACAAACACTTCCATGAAGAGGAAAGTGGTTGATTACTCAGCCAGATCCCAAAACCTACCTGAATAAAATATACTGTCAAATTCTCTCCCTCTGGTGAAAATAACTAGATTCTGCAGAATACTAATTTCACATTAGCCTATCTTCTTCTCACGTGATCAGAAAAAGAATATAAAAATGATAGTGGTACTTTAGAAACAAATAAATACCCCTGAGGAGGTCATCTGTGTTCTCCTCTGTTATAGTTTGTATATTAGTTGTCCCCCAAAAGCTCACATGTGAGACAATGCAAAAAGATTTAGAGGTGAAATGATTGGTTTATAAGAGTCTTAAACCAATTAGCAAATTAATCACTTGGTCGGGACTAACTGGTAAAGGTAGGCAGGTATGATGTGGCTGGAGGAGGTAGGTCTGTGGGGGCATGTCTTTGAAGTATATATTTTGTTCTTCTTAAGACTTATAAAGGATATTCTCAGTGATTAAGGAAATAGCCTCAAGTCTCTAAGCTGATGTAGGCATTAAAATGTTTAACCATGCCAGAAACTTTTCAAATTTTTTTTTAATGTGAGTATATCTTCCAATACTTGTTCTTGGAAATATATGCACCCTCTCACTAACAAGCAATATATATATTTGTTTAATTATATTTCAGCTTTCTAGTTTTCTGTGGTTTAAAGAAAATAGACATATGTATTAAGCTTGATTTTGTCCAAGAACTTTTTGGTCACCTCTCATAGGGTTAACTTTTGTGTAGGTTTTCATTCAACACAAACTTATTCAGTCTTTTCAGTGCCAGGTGCTGTGCTAGATCCTGGAGTTATAGTGATAATCAGAGAGAGGGAAAAAACAGTGTGTAATAAGACTCATAAAAATTTTAATTCCACTTTTAGAACTTATCTTTTTTTTATACCTTGTTCAAATTATTTAGCATCTATCTTTGAACATATGTTTTATCATTTAAAACAAAAAGGAATAATAATGACTATCCAGTAGAGAGGTTATAAGGATTATACCTTAGTGTCTAAATTGACATTGTGTTGGCTTTTGGGGTGCTTTTTTCTTCTTCTGGTTTTATTGCCATTGTCTGGAGATACTTGAATGCCACTGCAGTGGAGTTCACATTTATATATCAGCCATCACTGTTGAGAAGTCTCTCCCTCAGTTATTTCAGTCTTCATCTGTCTCCAGTACGTACATTTCAGGGCAGAATAAGATCTGTTTTCTACTATTACAAGCAAAAAAAAAAAAAAAAAATCCTTTGCCAAGAATTTAGCTCTGATGTGCTTGGCACAGCAAAGCAACAGAGAGAGAAATGAATGATCACTGCAATTATAAATGGGTTAACATTCCACTGTACTCCAGAAGAATAGATTTCAGGCAAGGCTGCAATGGGAGACTGGGGGGGGAGGGGGAGGTGCACAACCAACTCCATTCAAACATGGGAACAAACCCTTCTAAGAATGACTACAGAATGAAACACCTGCCACCCCATTCTTCACATAAAAGTTTGGCAGAAATACAGTAGGCAATTTGGAACAACTTTTATATTCCAAGTTAAAGGAACTGAACAAGAGGACTATACAAATGAATCCCTGAGAATGGACTTTTATAACTCCAAGTGCTATTTAAAACCAATAGAGCAGAAGTCAGGGGTCAGAGCTCATCTTTCCCATCTTGCTTCTCTGAAATATGCTTTCCTTTTGTATCAAGATTTCCTTTGGCCATTTAAAAAAGTTTAAGTGTAGAATGCAGAATTCTGACTGGGACTCTCACCCTTCCGAGCAGTGCTGCCCTATTTTCTCCACTCTGGATTCAGATCCTCCCCAGTTCTGGGACCATTTTACTTCCCTTCTTTTTTTCCTTCTACATCTTCCCCCTCTTTTGTTCTCTCTCTCCCTCCTTCCCTTCCATTTTCCTCTATTTCTTTTTTCTTTTGATTATAGTATAATTTTCATACAACAAGAAGCATAGATATCAGATGTACAATTCAATCAGCTTCTATAAATGTGAATATCTGGGGAACCCACACCCTTATCAAGATAGAGGTCACTTCTATCATCCATGATGGCTCTTTTTTTTTTTTGCCCAACTGAAGTTCATACCAGTTGTCCCAAGACAATGCATGACAATCCGTGTTTGGGTTTTGCTTGTTTGTTTGTTATAGATCACTTGTGCTGAAACCAGAAATTTTTGATAAATGTAAAGAATATATACTTTATATTAGGCTTATATTGATTTTCAAACATCAGTGTTGTTAAGGAATTAGCAATATATAATACTAACACAGGATAATAAATTACTAATATCATGAACTACAAATTGATTATGTTGTATTGCTGACTATTTTTATATTACATAAATATGCTATAACATTTATCCTGAAGTTGGTTGTGGAATATTTGCATAAGTTTTGGCTTTTGCTCCAAAAATTCCCTGTTTGTTTATTCATGCAGTTGTAAATAGTATTATTTGTAATTTTATTTTTAAGACAGTTTTGGCTGGCATATAAAAAAGGCAAATCAATTTTTGTATCCTGAGATTTTCTGTATTTACTTGATAATAATTGAATATATTTGTAGGTTCTCAAGGATTTTCTATATAAATAATTTTGTTATTCTGAATGAAGATAGTTTTGCTTCTTTATTCCAACATATATATTTTTTTCTATTTCTTTTTCTTGTCTTACTGCATTGGTTATAACTCCTCAGTTCAATGCTGAATAGAAATAGTGAGAGTCAACACCCTTGTCTTATTCCCAGTATCAAATTCAGTCTTTCTCAATTAAATGTGATAGTAGCTGTAATTTTTCTTAGGCGCCTTTTATCAAATATAGGAAATCCCTGTATATTAGTTTTGTAAGAGCTTTTATGATGGGTGAGGGTTGAATTTGGCTAAATTCTATGTCTGTGCCTTTGAGATGAGTATAAAAATGTTCTCCCTCAATTCTATAGTGTGACTTAAAAAGGATTTTTGCTGTACTTTGTTTTATTCTTAAATCATAAGTAAAGAGTTCCATAGATATAATGGCAATAATGACAGAAGCCCACATCTATTGACCACTTATTATGTATCAGGTCATTTCCTAAGTGCACTTCCAATATCATTTAAATGATAGGTATTAAAGGTAACCCTCTTTTATATAAAAATTATTTTATATCAGTTTATTAGCACTTTATGAATATACATATTAATGAGGTGAAATTTGATGTTTGATGTATGTATACATGATATATTGATCAAATCAATTTAGTTGCCATATTCATTTCTCATTTCTTTGTAGTGAGAATATTTAAAAATCTCTCTTCTAGCTACTTTGAAATATGCAACAGTTTATTATTCTCAGTCACCCTATTGTGTAATAGAACAGCATAACTTATACCTCCTAATTCTAAATTTGTACTTATTTACCTCCCTCTTCTCATCCTCACCCCTACCCCTAACCTCTGCAGTCTCTGGTGAATGCTATTCCATTCTACTTCTATGAGATCACTTTTATTTTTCTTTTTTGTAGTTTACACATATGAATGAGGCCATATAATGTCTGTCTTTCTGTGTCTGGCTTATTTTACTTCACATAATGTCCTTCAGTTTTGTCCATGTTGTATCTAATGAGAGAATTTCAATCTTTTCAATGGCTAAACAGCATTTTATTTAGGTTTACTGCATTTTCTTTATTCATTCATCTGTTGTTGGACATTTAGGGTAATTCCAAATCTTGGCTGTTAATAGTACTTAAATAAACATGGGAGGAAAAATATCTCATGAATGTACTGATTTCATACCTTTTGGATATGTACCCAATTTGGGATTGCTGTATTATATGGTAATTCTATTTTGAATTTTTAATGAAATTCCCTACTATTTTACAGTAGCTATACTAATTTACACTCACACCAATAGTGTGAGTGTATCTCTGTATCTTCTCCAATACTTGTCTTAGGTTTTGACAACAGTCATTCTAACCACAGCAAGGTGATATCTCACTGGTTTTTTTTTTTTTGTTTTTTTTTTTTTTTTTTTAAAGAGAGAGTGAGAGACAGAGAGAGAGAGAATTTTTTTTTTAATATTTATTTTTTAGTTTTCAGCGGACACAACATCTTTGTTTGTATGTGGTGCTGAGGATCGAACCCGGGCCGCACGCATGCCAGGCGAGTGCGCTACCGCTTGAGCCACATCCCCAACCTCACTGGGGTTTTAATGCGCATTTCTCTGATGATTAGTGATGTTGGGCATTTTCACATACCAGTTGATCTTTTGTGTGTCTTCTTTTGAAAAATGTTTATTAAGTATTTGGTACACTTAAATTGAAGTTTGTGCAGTTTTTTGTTTGCGTTTTTGCTATTGAGTTATTTAAGTTCCTTACATATCTGGATATTAACTCCTTATATATATTTTCTTCTATTTGATAGATTGTCTCTTTCCTCTGCTGCTCTTTTCTATGAAGAAGATTTTTAGTTTGATATAAAGCCATTTATTTATTTTTCCTTTTGTTGCCTGTGCTTTTGCAGTTTTATTTAAACAATCCTTGCCAAGTCCAATGTCACCAAATATTTTTCCTTTGTATTCTCCTAGTAATTTCATAGTGTTGGGTTTTCCATTGGAATCTCTAGTCAATTTTGAAATGATCTTTTTTTATGTGGTGAGAGGTCTAGTCTCATTCTTCTGCAAATAAATATTTAATTTTCCTAGCACCATTTAGTAAAAACACTATCATTTACCCATAGAGTGTTCTGGCACCTTTGTCAAAAAAATCAGTTGACTATATGTGTGTAGTTTGAGTTCTCTATTTGGTTCCATTACTCTATAGGTCTTTTTTCATATCAATACGATACGTTTTGGTTACTATAGCTGTGTAGTATATTTTGAAGTTATGTAATGTGATGCCTCTAGTTTTATTTCACTTGCTTAGGATTTCTTTGGCTATTCTGTTGTTTTTTTTTTTCTGGTTTCATGTTAATTTCATGATTGTATTCTATTGCTGTGGAGAATGTCATCTGTATTTGTTGACTCTGTAGATAGCTTTGGGTAGGATGGACATTTTCACAATATTAATTATTTTAATACATGAACATGGGAAATCTTTCCACTTGTGTGTCTGCTTTAGTTTTTTTTTTTCCTTACTGTTGTATAATTTTAGTGTAAGAGATTTTCCACCTCCTTTATTAAGGTTTTACCTAAGAATCTTATTATTGTTATTTTTGATAACTATTGTAAATGAAATTTTTAAAAATTCTTTTTCAGATAGTTCACTTAACAGTGAATAGTTAGTGTATAGGAATGATACTGATTTTTGTATGCTGATTTTGTATTCTGAAGCATTACAGATTTTTTTTTAGTTGTAAGTGTGTGCAGCAGGGTAGGTGTACTCTTCAGGTTATTTTTATAAGATAATACTGTCAACAAGCATGGGCACTTTTGACTTCCTATTCTCTACTTTGGATGACTTTCAGTTTTTTCTCTTGCCTGGTTGCTTTACATAGTACTTCCAGTATTATGTTGAAATAGAAGTGACAAAAATGAGAATTCTTTTCTTGTTCCTTGGAATTCTTTTCTTCTTCCTTGTTTTCTTGGAAGAAAAAGTTTTAGACTTTGCCTGTTCTATATCATAGTAGCTGTGGGTTGGTCATATATGGACTTTATTGTACTGAGACACATACTTCAATACATAATTTCTCAAAAGTTTTTATCATGAAGGGATATTGAATTTTATCAAATGCTTTTCTGCATTTATGGAAACAATCATATTTTTTTGTCTTTCTTTGTGATATCATAGTATGTCACATTTATAGATTTCAGTATGTTGAACCACATTTGCATTCCTGGGATGACTTCCACGTGATCTTAGTGACTGATCTTTTTAATGTGCTGTTGAATTTGATTTGCTAATATTTTGTTCAGGAGTTTTGCATGAATATTCATCAAAGATATTGGACTATAGTTTTATTTTTTGTTGTTGCTGTTGTTGTGTCTTTTTCTGGTTTTGGTATCAGAGTAATGCTGGATTCATAAAATGAGTTTGGAAACATTCCCTCCTCTTCAGTTTTCTTAATTAGTTTGAGAAGAATTGGCATTAGTTATTTTTAAAATGTTTGGTAAACCTTAGAAGTAGTCCTGGGTTTTTCTTTGGTGGAAGAATTTTATTACTGCTCAATTTCTCCACTCATTATTGATAGGTTCAGATTTTCTCTTCCTTCATGTTTTAATCTTGATAAATTGTATATGTTCATGAATTTATCCATTTCTTCTAGGTTTTTAAATTTATTAGTGTATAATTCTCAATAATAGTCTCATAATTATTTGCATTTCTGTGGTATCTATTGTAATGTTTCCTTTTTATTTTTGCTTTAACTTATGTGATTATTCTCTCTTTTTTCTAGTCTAGCTCAAGATTTGTCAGTTTTATTTATTTTTTCAGAAACTCAATTCTTCATTCCATTGATCTTTGGTTTTTCTGGTATCCATTTTATTTATTTCTGTTTTGATTCTTATTATTTCCTTCTTTCTACTTATTTCAAGGTTTGTTAATTCTTGTTTATGTAGTTTCTTTAGATACATCATTAGGTTTTTTATTAGAAGACTTTCTTATTTGGGGATGTGGGCATTTATTGCTGTTTCCTCTTAGAACTACATTGCTGTGTCTCCTAAGTTTTAATATGATGTGTTTTCATTCTCCCTGGGCTCAAGAAAAATTTTAAATTCCTCTTCTAATTTTTTATTGATGCTTTGGTTTTCACATATTCATAATATTCCAGATGTTTCTCTTATTATTGATGTTTCTCTTATTATTATAATTTCCAGTTTTATATCATTACAATCAGAAAATATATCTGATATGATCTCTGTCATGGCCTAACCTATGATCTGTCCTGGAAAATGCTTCAAGTGCAGTTGATAAAAATGTGCATTCTGCAACTGCTGACTAGAATGCTCTGTTGATGTGTGAGGTCCACTTGATCTATGTTGCAATTTAAGTCCTATGTTTCTCCTTTGGTTTTCTGTCTGGATGATCTCTTCCTTATTAAAAGTGAGATGTTGAGGTCCACTGCTGTTATTGTGCTACAGACTAACTCTCCCTTTAAATCTAATAATATTTGCTTCATATATTTGGGTGCTCTGGTGTTTGGTGCAGAGCTGACCAATAGTCTCTCTGAAATATGCCTGGCTGCTCCTGCTCACTTTGGGGTTTTGTTTCCTTAAAATGTCTTTCTATAGTTTTGCTCTCAGCCTATATACAACATTAAAGATGAGGCAAGTCTTCCACAGGGAGCCCATAGAGCACTTTTTAAAAAAAATCATTCAGCCACCCTGTATCATTTAATTATAGTCTCTTATACACATTTACATTTTTTATTGATAGGCAAGCATTTACCCTATCATTTTGTCAATTGTTTCCTTTTTTTATTTCTTATTTCTATGTTTATAAGTTTATATTATTAAATTTTGCTCTTTTTTTTTCATTTGACTTCTTTGGGTTTACTTTTACAAAAATCCTAGTATTTTTAAAAAAGTAGACCTTTAGGTAAGTGATTTTTGCCATTTACCTTTATTGTTTTCTGATAAAAGATCGAATGATATGTTTTCATCTAAACTGTGCTCTAACTGCATATTACAAAATTCAATATCATATATATTTCATTATCTTTAAACTGAAAATGTTTGTCAATTTGGGGGGAGGAGGATTTCCTTGGGATTTCTTCTTTCACTCATGGATAATTTAGGAATATGCTGTTTAATTTCAAAAATTTACTGAATGGCTATGCAACAAATAATTTCAAAATTTTAAAATAATATTAAGAGTAATCTTATTAAAATAAAGACGTAAACAAAAGAATTTTTTTTCTGTCTACTTGCTTTATCCTATACTGAAAAATAAAATTTGAAATCCCCAGCTACAGTTCTAAATTAACTTATTTCTCCTTTACATTCTAGGTTTTGTTCCATGTATTTTGAAGCTCCATTACTCAGTGATACTTTTATCATGATAGGAGATCTCTTTTTATCTGAGCTAATTCTCCTTGTTCTCATGTCTCCTTCTCTGTTATTAATATAGCCAATGCAACAGTCTTTTATTTAGGATTTGTATGATATATCCTTTTCCAATCCTCTTACTTTATATGTGGTTTTATATTCTAAGTACATGTCTTTAAAACAGTATCTATTAGAGTCTATATTTCATATAATCTGAAAATTTGGCTCATGTAGATCACATGTAATTATTGATATTATGAGGTTTAAATATACTATCTCACAACATATTTTATAGTAGTCCTATTTTTTCCCTCTTTTCCTGCATTCTTTCAGAGTAATTAATTATATTTAGTATTCCATTTTATTTCCCCTTTTGGCTTTTCAGCTGTACCTTTGTTTTAAGTTTGTCCCCCGCCCCCAGGACTTCCAATGTATTAATTACATGTAATGTTGAAATCTTTAGCTTGATTCTGTTCATCATTTTTGCTATTCTCATCTTTAGCTTTATTTTTATAAATAGTGTAACTCTCACAACCATTTTTATAATTTTGCTTTATATAGTCACTAATCTTTTAAACATTAAAAAATGAGAACATTTTGATTTTATTCATATATTTACCATTTTCATTTTCCTTTGTGTAGATATGCGTTTCTTACTATTGTCTCTCTCTTAGTGTAAAAAACTCCTTAACATTTCTTATGCTAGTTTACTCCTTATGGATTCTCTCAGTTATGTTGATCTAAAGAAGTTTTAATTTCATCTTCATATTTGAAAGTCATAAACTTTATCTCAGGTTAGAGAAACTAAGGCCTGTTTTTTGAGATCTAGCTTTTGTGCAGCTCTTTTAAGGAATCTCTCCCAGCTGAATAGAGACACACTATGCCATTCCTAAGAGGAACCCACGCTTCCTCAATGGATAGAGCCCAAAGCTTGTCTTTATTACAATTGTCATTTTATTTGCCTTTTAATTTACCGAAGTTGTGGGAAGGTATTGGATAATTCTATCTAGTACAATTCACCATTCAGTATACACTCATACCTTGATAAGTAAAACTGTTTGGGTTCCTAATATGTGCAAGGCCCTAAAAATACTGACTAAAGTCCTATGTTACAGAACATCATCATGGAACACACACACACACACACACACACATTTACGTACTAGTTCCAAATCTGTCAACAATTAGCTTTAGGTTAGCCCCTGATCATCTTTGAGTCATGATTTGCTTATTGTTTGCCCATCTGTGAAATGGAGATAATACCTATCTCACAATGTCATTGTGAAAATAGCTGATGATATAGGAAAGTGCCAAACCCACTACCTGAACTTAATCAATCATTGCTAAATCTGAACAATTCAAACAAACATGATGTGAACATGCTAAAAGTTACTTATGTAGAAGATGTCAAGATGAATTATAGCATATTGAGTGGATTTCTCTTCCCAGGCACAAATAAGTTCTGGGAATGGGCAACAAACAGATTTAGGGAAAAAAATTATTGGAAAATGCTAGTTTTATGTGAGACACTAGTAAGGTGGGAATGTGAGCAATAAATGCTGGGAAAAGATTAAATAACATCTCATTTGATTTAATTCCTTTCAATTCATTTTATTTGAATTTCTTCTATGTACAGAATTCTAGTAATTCAGAAATGAAAACTAAAATCTCATCCATCAAGGAACTCATAGTTTAATAAGAAACTCGGTAAACAATATTAGGTGAGGCAGTATTGCATTTTGTCTAGATGTACAGACTCTGGCACTACACATCCTGATTTAGAATCTTTACTCCATCACTTACTAGTTATTTGACATCTGACAAATTACTTTATCTCACTGTGAGTATTTGTGCAGACAATGCTACATGAAATTAAGGACAGAATCTCCATATTCTAACATGGTAAAAGTTTACTTATTACTCATATGAAATCCAAATGATGGTATGGGTGGGATGTGGTGGGGACTTTCTGCCCCACAAAATCTAAAGTACAGACACTAACAGATATGAAGCATATAGAAAACAGTTGGTAGTTAATAACTATTGTTGTGCTTTTTGTTAATAGTGAAAAATGGTTGGGCAAGGACTGATGTTAGTGGGGAAAGCAGAGTAAATGACTTATTCGTATATTATTTAATCTCTCATTCCTGCTGTTACTTTTGCCCAGGAATCTGGACACTGTTTGACTCCCAGGGCATTGTGGTTCAGAGCTCTGGAGGGAATTGGTTTTTCCGAACATGAAACCACACCACATTTTGACCCTTAATAGTCTCTCATAATTATCTTTTCTGGCAGGAAAGTTGAAAAGCTTGGTAGGTGCATCCTAAGTAGCTTTCCAGATAAACTACAACTGGTATTTATTCCCTCAACTGTGTCTTAATTGGCTGACCAATGCCTGCAATCAGATCCAAGTACATTTTGGAAAAGGAATTTTAAAAGTCTGCCTTATGATTGTGAAACACAAGATCATAGGCCTGTGCAGCAGGGCTGTGGTTCTGGACCAGTTTGTGGTGCCAGAAAGCTTAACTTTTGTGTTGAGTGCATAGTCGTAGCAGTTAAAAAGCCTGGTTCTAATCACAGTGTTACTTTGGAAATCCATTTAATAAAAATATCTGTCACATATAGTTGCTGAGAAGATGTTATAATACACCTAAGACATTTTTCTCAGTGTCTGGTCAACAACAGATATTTGAAGAATGGGGATTGTTATAACTGTTACTATTATCAGCTGAGACACAATGGAATCTATACCATCTTTGGTGTAAGGTAACCTGCCTTTGCATTGTTTCTAGAACCTTTATTTATTTTAATTCAAATTTGTTTTATCTGTTAGATGACAATACAAGCATCACTCAATAGCAGGAAGTCTTGGGAACAGTCTTCAGAAGCAAGTGACTATGTTGCCATGAAGGACTTAAGTTCCTTCCAGCTTTTATCTTTAGCATGTGACTCTCTTTCTTATAATCCTAAAAAGGAGAAGGATCATGAACAAAAGGCATGATTCACCTAAGGATGTACCTCTTTGTCAGGAAAAGAGTAGCTTCTCTGGAAGATGTGAAAGCCCCCCCTTCTGCATGCACCCTGCTCCACTCCAGTGGCTTCTGCCTATATATCAGTGGCCACTCCTGCAACATCTGACAACTTCCAACTTAAAAAAAATGGAAGAATATGCAGATACTAATGCACAATGAGGGGAATGGGAGAGGGAAGAATAGAAGTTCAGTGGATTGAAGAAAGGGGGATGAAGGGAAGGGAGGGAGATGGGAATAGGAAAGACAGTAGAATGAATCGGACATAACTTTCCTGTTTGTATATGAATAGACAACTAGTGTTAACTCCACATCATGTACAACCACAGGATGGGAAATTAGACTCCATGTGTACATAATATGTCAAAATGCATTCTACTGTCATGTATAATTAAAAAGAAAAAAATTTAAAAATAACAATAGCAAAAACAAAGAAAGAATGAAAGAGGGGCTATTTCAACTCTACATGGTCAACTCTGAAATTGGGAGTGTATTCATATAAAAGAAGAGGACAATCATTATAAGAAAGGAAACTTGAAGCACTTGTTTCACCTACTTATCTTCAATTTATTCCCTAAATATTTCTCTGATTCATTACTTCCCCTCCAATGTTTCTCCATTCTGCTGCACTGGATGGTTAGAGTGGACTAAATTGTCACTCTGTGTTTTGCCCTTACCCTTTTAAAATCTATTTTCCAATTATAGTGATTTTTCTGAAGTGGAAGTCTAACTTGTCACACCCTATATCATCTCTCCTCTTTATGCAAAGGTTTTCACATTCTGGTTCCATCTACGGTTTCATTTTTACCTTTTATGTCTTCTATTCCCCATCCTGTGCTTCACACTCATTTACTCAGAAATAGTGGGAATTCTTGCCCTATTGTTCTCTTTCTCCCCATGAAAAAGCCAAAGCCATGGTCTCTCCAACCCTCTTCTTGTTGTTTTTTTTTTTTTAATACTTTAGAGGGCATCACCTGTCCCTGGAACATTTTTATTACCATTCATTTTGGCAAAGACATATTTCCCAAGCAGGACTCTCAACATAGTTTGTAGGGCCTAATGCCAAATTAAAATGCAGAGCCCCATGTTCTAAAATTCTTTAGAATTCCAAGACAGAGCATTAAACAAAACACAGGCCCTACTAAACACAGAACCAGCTGCCACTACATAGAAGTCAGCCTTCTCCTTTGTGCTGTGGACCTCAGGCTTCCTGTGTTTTAACTGCTGGTGGACCTACTCTGAGGACAGTAACTGGGTAATAGTCATCCCTTATTACTGATAATGACAATGTCTATAAGAAATAGAGTAAGCTGGGCTTTCTTTTACTTTCCTATTTTCAAATAAGTGACAGAATATTTTTGGAGGACGGGGCCAACTGGGTTTCTTCTCACTACTCCTGGCTTTGGTGGTTTAGTGGACCTGAGGAAAGTCCAGGGACAAGAATCAGTTCCTGGCATAAAGAGTCCTGCTTGTGGGGTTTTTCTATTGTGCTTCAATTGGGCCCACTGAACTCAGGTTTAGCAGCATGTGGGGAAACTTTTACACATTCTTCAGTCCTGGTTTCATTGCAAATAGTGTAGTTATTGAGCAAGCACTTCTAGGAAATGAGAACAGATTGTGAAAAACAGTGCAAATTTCAAGAATTAAATAAGCTGGTAACAGCAGGACTATAACAGGCAAGAAAGGAGGAAAATTGCAGGAATGCGAATCCTGCAGGGATGTGTACACAGGCTACGTGCAGCTGCAGGCTGGGCACTTGTTTGGGATTTTTTTTTTTTTTTTGGAGGGGGGTGACTGTGGAAAAAGCATTGATCCAACATGTGTAGATCTATGTTTGTGTCCTAGTTCCATTGTTCACCAGGGAGCTGATCTTGGGAAAATTGCTAAACCGTCTCAGTTTCCTAGATTACTCATGTCTTCAAGACAATAGTACTGCAAGTGAAATGGTTATGTTAATAAATGAGTGTATTAATAAAACAAGCCAAACTGCATGGCACGAAGCAGAACATAGTAAGTTCCTAAGTGGTTTCCATTCTGTGTCTTTTGTTTCTGCATCAGAACTACAAGATATCTGAATACAAACATCATTCTTCCATTTCTTTCATATCCTGAGAGTTCTAACTATGGATCCTTATTCAAAACATCATGTGATGGTCTGTCTGTTCCTGCCTGATTTGCATCCTCCATGAGACAATAAGAGGGTCAGTAAAAGTATACAGAGGCTTAAAGACAGATAGACATACAGAGTCCTACAATTTAAAAGCTGTGAGATTTGGGGCAAGCAGTTTAATGTCTTAAGTTTGGTTTTTCTCATAGGTTTTAACAGGGATCATTTTTAGAATTTTTGAGGTTTTATGACATAATGCTTTCTAAAGCCCAAATACAATGGAGTGTCAGTAACAATTGCTTGATATCTAGTTTTATTCTGTTACTCCGCACCAGTTGATCCTGCACTGTAGTAGCTGCTAAAAGGAGTAAATTAAATTCCAGTTTCCACCTGTTTCCCCATTTGTCTGTATAACATTAGGCAAACTGCTTTGCTGTTTGTGGGATGTATACACTGCTTTCTTCATATCAGTAACATCTATCTTCATATCAGTACTGTTAGAATGTGTGCCTGGGACTGCAGATTGCCATCTTTCCTGCAAACTTGCCTAATCATGAGGAAAACTCAGAGAAAGGAAGCCTCTTTAAACCCTTACTGACATTCCTTACTCAGATGAACATGGAAGATGTAGATCAGGACAGAGGCAGATAGTTACATGCCATGTTGGATGAGGATCTAGAGTTCCTTTGTTCTTCAGTGAATAAAGAAGGAATACTTCCTGATGCTGGTTAAATGTGTGGACACAGCCATGACTGAAGCCAGCATTTCCATGAGCAAACTCATCCAACCCTAGTTCTTTAAGTAGGTCATTTTGTGTTGGATTTCTGGAATGTATAACACAAATTTTTCTGGCTAATACTTAAAGAAAGGAATGGGAAAATGTATAATCACATGTTAAAGGCTGAAACTAGACCCTTATCTATCACTCTGGACAAAAAATAGATTCAAAATGGATCAAAGACTTTAATATCAGACCCAAATCTCTGAAACTACTAGAGGAAAATATAGGGGAATACTTCAAGATATTGACACAGGAAATGACTTCCTGGAAAGGATTCTAAAAGCACAGGAAATGAAAGCAAGAATTGACAAATGGGATTACATCAAATTAAGAAGCTTCTGCATAGCAAAAGAAACAACCAACAGAGTGAAGAGAGAACCTACAAATTAGGTTCTCTCTACTACTCATGTGACAGAGGATTAATATCTAGAATATATATAGTACTCAAAAAACATAACAACAGAAGAACAAGCAATCAATTAAAAAATGGGCAAGTGATCTAAATAGATACTTCTCAAAAGAGGAAGTGCAGATATCCAATAAATATACAAAAATGTTAAATTCTTTAAATATCAGGGAAATGCAAATTAAAACTACACTGGGATTCCATCTCATCCCAGTTAAAGTGACTTTTGCTAAAAAAAGAAAAAAAAATAAATAAAAATTAAAAAAAAAACCCAAACAAAACAATACTGGTAAGGAAAAAGGAGACCCTATAAACTTTTGGTGGGAATGTTAAATTAGTAGGAATGTTAAATTAGCCACAATGGAAAAACAGTATGGAGGTCTCTCAAAAAGTAAAAACTAGAACTACCATATGATCTAGCAATCCCACTCCTGGGTATATATACTAAGGAAATGAAGTCAGCACACAAAAGAGATACCTGTATATCCATATTTATTGTGGCACTATATAGAACATCCAAACTATGGTTGGTGCCTGTCAATAGATGGATGGATAAAGAGAACAGGGTAGATTATACACAATGGAGTATTTTAAGCCATAAAGAAGAATTAGAATCCTGTAATTTTCAGCAAAATGGATGAAAATGGAGGACATAAGGTTCAGTAAAATGAGTCAAACACAGAAAGAAAAGTATTGAATGTTTTGTTTCATATGTGGAAATTTTTTTTAAAATAATCTAAAAGTAGAAGAGGGGCATTAGGAACTTGAAAGAGAGTTTGGGGAAGCGGGGAGGAAAGAAAGGGAAGGAGAGGGTAGAAGAAGGGTAGGTGGACATGATCAATGCATGTTATAATCATGTATGGAATATTATAGTGAATCCTTTTAATTTGTACAGTCAATATGTGTTAATTATAACAATCATAATAATAAAAAAGAAAGAAATGGGTAGAAGCCTTGAATTGAGTATGAAGGACATACAATTTTGTTTCCAAAATGCTCTCCTATATGGTAACATGCAATCCACTTGTGGTAGGCAGGAACTTGTGAGTTGTTCCCTTACATGGCACAAGGGACTATTCAGATGTGATCCTATTGGGGATTAAGATGAACAGGTTATGCTGGATGATTCCGATGGTGCAATGCAACCCAAAGGTTCCTCATGAGAGTGAGGTAGGGAGTCACAGTCAGAGCAGATGTGATAACTAAAGCAGAGGCGGGAGAGATGAAATGGCTGCCTTCAAATTTTGAAGAGGACAGCTGTTAGAAGCCAGAAAGGGCCCAGAGGTGGAGTTCCCCACAGAACCTCTGGAAAGGAACCAGCCCAGCTACCACCTTGATTTTAGCCTAGTAAAACTCATTTTGGACCTCTGAATTATGACCTAATAACTTTATTTTGTATTAAGCCACTGGTGTAGGATAATTCATTATAGTGATACTAAGAACCCGATTTACAACTCAAATACCTAATCTGTACCTTTCAAATAATAGGAGTAATTAGTTTCAAATATGGAGGACTAAATATGTGCCCAGCAGTCTTTATGTTTATTTTCCTCTGTGTGTGTGTGTGTATGTGTGTGTGTGTGTGTGTGTGTGTGTGTGTGTGATTTATCTCATATCCTCATAACAACTGTGAGAAGGGTAAGGATAGGCCATTACCTGCATCTGTTACAACCTGACCTACCTGTGATATACTGATTTTCAGGATCATAGCACTCAATGTATCCATCGTATTGCTTGGGGCCACAGGTAATAGGAAGAGAGTCGAATTAACTTGTGATAAAAGAATTTATCTTACAGTAATAATTTTGAGCATAGGGGTGTTCTCAGGGTTTATTAAATCAATAGGTCAATGATATCATCAAAGGCTCATGCTGGTGTTGTCCTCAGCTGTGTCTTCAATATTTCAAGAAGTCCACAGCATCTGGAGCACTACCACTTTCCTCAGCTACAACCAGAAGCAGAAATGGGAGGCTTCTCCTAACCCATGTTTTTTTTTTTTTTAACTCTAATAGCAATATTTCCCATAAGTTTTCCAACTTACTCTCCTTTATTTTTCTTTTCAACATGATTTTACTATATACTGCTTTTCCAGGAAATATAACCACCATTTGCATTGTACTGTAAGTAAATTTTGGTTTTCCAGAACTTTATCAAGCTTTCATCACCGCTTTTGAAAAACACAGAGATGGAGGTAATACCACTCATAAAATTTGCCAGTGTAGCTCACCTGTTTCAGCATGCACTCATACCTATCACATTCATAGTGCAACCATGTATTGCTATAAGCAAATGACTATTACATGTTCAAAGAAATGCCTGGAAAGCAATTATACATTAAAGGGCATAATATTTTATCATAATGACTCTTACTTATTTATTAAGTTATGATTACAACATCATACATGTTTATGGGAATGTAGGTTATAATATCTGTTCTTTAAAGTAATAAAGGTTTATAAAATATTTGTTAAGGAATTTCTTATGAGAATAAGAATGACTGCCATAATTCCTCACACAGTTTGTCATTTCAAGAATATATTGCATTTTCTCATATCTGAGAGACATTACAGATCTACTGTTTCTGTCCAGAATGCCCTCTCCTGCTTGTCTGCCAGATAGACTCCTTTCTTGACTATGTTCTGTTTTCTAGTGTAACTGTATGGCTGCTCAATAGGACTTGTCACATGGCATCAAAATCATGTGAGTGTCCATCTCTTTATTGGTTTCTTATGGCTGCTATCACAAATTACCACAAAGTTTGTGGCTTCAAACAGCACAAATCCATCCTAATAGTTCTATAGTTCAGAAGACTGAGGTGGGATTCACCGGGCTAAAATGAAGATGGCAACAGGACTGGCTCCACCATAGAGGCTCCAGGGAGAATTCACATCCTTCCCTTTCCAGCTTTTAGAGGTTGCCCACATTCTTTGTCTCATGGTAGTCTGATTCTTCCATCTCTAAAACCAATCATGTTGCATCTCTTTTTTTTTTTTTGTCTTTTCCCTCTACAGTTAATATCTTTCTCTCTGCCTCTGACTTTCCTTCCTTTCATTTCAAGATTCTCGTGTTTATTTTGCATCCTCCTGAATCATTCAGGGAAGTTTTAATCCCATCTGCAACCTTCATTCCCTTTGGCCATGTGATATTCAGGGCTTCTAAGGATTAGCATGTGAGCACCTTTGGGACATCTGATTCTGCCTACAGCAGTTTCCTTCACTTGTCTGGGAACTCCTTTGTTGGAGAGTTTATTGAAATTACTCTTTTCATTCCCAGCACCTATCATAGTTGTTGGCATATAGTAGATGACACCTAATAATGTAGCCAAACAGATGACTGACTTACTGAATGCATATAGATGAAATTAAGTGTTGTGACATGAAAGCTGAGATTTCAAAAGTTAACCTATATTAAAATGGGTGGATGAGTAATTTAGTTTTGAGAGATGGATAGATAGTATGCAATAAAAGTAAGTGTAGCAAAATGTTAATTATATAACATAAGTGACAGGAATATGGGTGGTCACCGTAAAATATTTTCAGCTTTCCTGTATGTTTGAAACTTTTAATAACAAGATGTTGAGGAAAATGTTAAACTAGGTCTTAGCATACTAAACTAACTCCATAAAAAAATGTTGAGAGATGGATAAGTTTAGTGAGAATCTGCCTGCCAATTAGCTATGAGGTTAAGTTAGAGATCAAGACAATCTGTCCTTTCACGTTTCTGATGCACTGATCCTTTTCTGGAAAGTACTATGCAATATGATCAACACTCCATTTGGAGGTGCTTATGTACAGAAGGAGCAGTTGCTGCAACAAGCCTGCTGATGAGAAGCCCGCCAGCTAGTCCCAGCAATCTGGGTTATTGTCGATCTTGCGCTGTAAAGCAGCAGGTGTCTGTTGTCTGTAGTCTTTGGGGAGCCCTGTGGTTACTGTGCATTACAGAGGATGGATTCTATCCAGTTATGTACATGATACTCAGATGGAAAGAGAATGAGTGGGAAGTGAGGTCAGAGATTTTCAAATCCAATTATGGACATTAAATTTTATGGTTTGTTTATGACCATGTCTAAGAAAAGTAAATGAACTCTTTGGCAAAGAATAAACCAGTAATTACTTCAGTTGGTCATTTAACAAGCATTCTCACTGAGCACCCACTACGGACCAGACCCTGCTAGATATTATGATATATAAATAGATAAATGAGCAGACAGATATTTGGTGTAGGCCACCCACTCTAACCTCCAGGGAACTCTCAAGGCCTAGAGTTCTTCTCCACACCCTAGGAACTCTGTTATAGTTCAAGGAAAAAATAAAAAATTTTAAGGAACAATGGGTTCACCATAGAGAGGTATACACCTTGAGATAAAAGCACTGCTGTACCTGGATCTCCTCAAAGTTCACCCCCTTCTCTGTCAGACTAGGGTCATGCTAAGATGGAGTCTGGAAGTGGCATCTTCAGAACCATGTTTGCCTTTGGAAGGCCAATGTAACAAGAGAGTCAGAGGAATGCCCAGAATGGATGGTTTATACCAGTTCTACTCTAGGTCTAGGACAAGGGTGGGTGGAGTGATATAAAGAGGAATAGAAAAGGAATAAAAGGGCTTCATTAATTTACCTCAGCATTGGCCAGTAGAGGACCACATAAGGATTCTGGCTGAGCATGGGGCTAGCACTAAGAGGAAGCATCTTTCCTGATATATGAGGGTATATGCTTATATAGGTAGACATTCCTCATAGACTAAACTGAATCTCTATAGAGGTAAACATCTTACCAAGATGCAGGATTAAGAATCTACCTCAGAAGACATATCTTACACTTAGCTCAATGAGCTTAGGTTTTAAAAGGTAACACAGGCACCCTCACAATGACTAATCATGCCTTTTAACCTGCTGTGTAATATGCTATTTTATATGCTTATCTCTCCTCCACCAGTTTTTGAGCCATTAAAATCAGGGACTATTCTTCATTCCCCTTTCCATTCCTAGTTCCTTGTATAGTGTCAATTTGTTCATTGGTAAACATTTTTTAATTAAAGAAATTATTATTGAGGACGTAATTAAGATTAAATGAAGTAATAGGAGCAAGATCCTGATAGAGTAGGATTAATTTCCTCAAGAAGAGACATCCCTGAGTTCTCTCCCTCTCCTGGCCCCACCTCCCTATGACTTGTCACTGAGGAAAGACCATGTAATGACATAGCTATAAGGTGGCCATCTTCAACCAGGAAGAGAGGCTTTACTCAAAGCGGATTCATCTGGGATCTTGATATCGAACTTAGAATCTTCAGAACTATAAGAAAATAAATTCTGGTTGTTTAAGCCAACTAGTTTATGGTACTTTATTATGGTAGTCGGAGTTGACTAATACAGTATTGCTATTAAAGTGCAGAAAATGTGAGAGCTCTTAAAAGGATAAAGGCATCACTTTCAGCTGAGGAAGGGAGGATCATGTCAATGAGGCAGCACACTGGACTGCCTCAAAGCAAAGGAGATGCAGTTTCCAGAAGAAGGACATGATGTGAAAAGGCTGATGGGGAGGAAGGGTAGAAAGTTAAGAAGGAGATGACATGTATGAACGTGGGGTTTGAGAATTTAAATATTGTGGGATAACTTAATATCCCACTAGAGTTTTTGAATTTATTTTCACATGCCTCAGAAAGAACTATCACAACTTGAGCAGCAGTACTAATGTGATCAGAAAGATGCTTTGAGAGAAACAGTTTCAAAATCCAGGTTTCCTTTCTGAGAGTGACTGACATCAGGCATGACCTCACTGTTGACAGTCCCAGTAGGATCATTCTATCTTCTGCATAATACATCAGCCCCCCAAATTCATATGTGATACTCCCATAGCTACAGGGATTCATTCCTGCCTGACATCACTTCTAGCACAAGAGGTTACATTGGGGCCAGCTCCTATCCAAGCAGTTTATCAACCCCAGGTCACGAGGAAGCCATTGCAGGAGGAAACAGTAGCTCAGGAGCCTCCCTGAACTTACCACTGGATTTATTTCCAATACTTTTGTAATCTCTTCCTTAGAGCAGTAAATTCTGAGCTCACAGGGCTTTGCGTTTAATTCCAGTATTTGGATCCTGAGAGCTTTTAATACCTGTGGACTTGGCTGTTGCAGAGAGTAAAATGCATCCCCATTAATCAAAACTGGACTGAGTCATGTTACAAAACCACAGATTTCTACAAGAAAATTAAAAGGCAATATCATTTCACTTCTGCTAAATGTTTTCTTATGATTCAAGGGGAAAATTGGGACACTCTATATTGTGTCCAGTGATGCTGCCAAAAATATATCACCCAAAGACACGACAAATGAATGTATAAATAGGAATTGCTCAGAAGGAGTTAGTCATAAATCACTGAATGAGCCGGAACCCAGGCTGCTTCTTTGTGTGTGTGTGTGCATTACTTAAAATGGGAAACCTTATTGGTGACTTTAAGAAAAACAATTTGGTTTTTGTACAGCTGCATTAGAAAGTTGTGGGAAATAGGGAAGTATAATTTCTCTAGGTGAAACCAAAGGCAAGAAATAAGAATTTTCTGGTGAGTCCAGGATTATAGAAACTACTTTGAAAAATGGGATGGTGTTTGTTGAAGAACCGCAATGGTGTGGTTTCTGGAATCCTGAGTTTTTATCTTGAACATTTAGAAATTTGGGGTATGGTGATGGGCTGGCTTTGGGTCAAAAATGCACTATAATAAATTGAACTGAGGCAGCAGCATCAAAAATTATGGAACTTTTTCTGCTGGGGTCCTGTAATTCTTTCAGAGTACTTCTAGAAAACCTCTCTTACCATTTTAAAAGAAACTGCTTTTTGATGTTTGGAGTTATGTTAGGACAATTTTTTTTACAAGAAATAAGAAACAGAGTTCTGTTTATTAAAGTAGAAACTGGAGAATTATAACAAAAAGGCTCTAAGACCTTCATGAATATAAGTGCTAAGCATTTTAATAAAATTGCTGATGTGGTTAATGCTAAATGGGTATTTAAATTTTCTCTTAACATATGATATTCTTCTTATGATAGTTACAGTTTTGGTTAGAAGTGATAAATTTCCTTTTGTTTAAGAAGAAAGTGGTTGAGATTGCTATTTTCATTTTCAGAATACCTACAAAGAGGTTTGGAGGGGAATCAGTTAGTTACATCATTGACCCCAATACTACTAATTCCTTAGAAGCCAGTCAGGAGTCGGCTGAAAAGGCCTGAGCTGTCAAATAGATAGCCAAACTGCTATGACTTCTCAATGGCCCATTTTTTGAGTTGTTCTTTGCCATATAACCAACCACCACAAAAGTTATTGGCTTAAAATACTCCTTGTTTCCTGGTTCATGATGCCGTAGGGTTGGCAATTTGGCCTGGGATCAGCTGAGCGGTTCTTCTGCAGATCCTACCTAGGGCTCAGTCATGTGGTTGTGGACAGCTAGAGGGCTGATCTGGGACTTTTGGTTCAGATGGCCTCACTCACACATCTGGAGTAAGATAAGATAAGATGGGCAATTGGACCTTATTTCTCTGACATCTAGCAGGCTGTCCCTGGCCATTTCTCATGGTGACTAGGTTCCAGAAACAGCCAGTTGGAGCAATTTTAGTGTGCAAGCTATCATCTCTTGAGACTCTGCTTTCATCATGTCTATCCATATCTTATTGTCCAGAGAAAGTCACAAGGCCAATCCAAGATTCAAGGGATGGAAAAACAAGACTCCAAACAAAGTGGGATGGCTCTTCCTCTTTATGTGTTGGTAGAAAACAATATTAGCAATCTTAAGTGCTGAGCTGTTGAAGAAAGGAATTTAAAAAGATTGTAGGAATAGAGGGTGGGAAGTGAGAGTGTGTGGGTTTTTTCCCCATCAATCTATCATATTCAACTTTTTCTTTAATGATATGATCACAATGGTGGATACAAATTGTAGCTTGTGGTTTAGGAATGCACCTTAGCCACTCTGTACCCATTTCCTTGTTGCCTCAAGGGACTAAGAATAATAAATATCTCACAGGTTTATTTTGAGAATTAAACAAGTTAATTGTTGTAAGGTTTGAAACAATATCTGCAATGGAGTATAAACTAAATGAATTGTAGCTGTTAGCACTCATCTTAAAATTCTATTTTATTTTTATTTCTTGCCTTTGGTTTCACCTAGAGAAATTATACTTCCCTATTTCCCACAACTTTCTAATGTAGCTGTACAAAAATCAAATTGTTTTTCTTAAAGATAAATGATCACAGACTTAGTGGCTTTACAAAACACATATTTAGACTCAGCGGCGACCCAACATGGCGGCCGGCGAGGAGGCAGCACTTTCAGTATCTCCACATTAACGGGATCAGAGAGACCCATTAATATGCCTAGATTCTACCTGCTGAGGAACTTCTAGCAAAATTCCGCTGAAAGGAGACCTGCCGGGAATTAGTAAGTTTATTACAGGTTACAGTTTGTCCCAGACGAGTGAATCTTGGCCACGCGGCGCAGAGGTCCAGTCCCGCCGGCCGCTGCCGAACGGCCGCCGCCGAACGGCCGCCGCCCACCCATTGTGGCGAACATTCGAACTGCCGCCGCCTGCCCAGCTCTGCAAATGGCCCCCGGCAGCCCGGCCTGGTGAACGGCCCCCGCCCTCCCGGCTCAGGAGGTGACATGAAGGGACTCTAACCAAGCCTTTATGAAATAGCGAACTGGGAACTAAAACCAGAGATTGAGTCAGACCAGAGACAAGCCAGTCCCACCCCTCCCTTCGGACACTGCAGCAAGGAGCCAGGGGCCCGCCATAGCAGAGAGAGGAAGTCACCAGAGTTCGGCCAACGAGATTCCTTCCCAGCAGAATCTACTTTAGCAGGTGTGTGACTCCCACCCACATCAGATACAAACAACTGGGAAACTTCAAAAATCTCTCCATGGGCGTGACTGTAAGGGCCAAGGGACTCCCGACCCCCAACTTGCTCTACCACCAGTGACGTGGGCGTGACTGTAGGGGCGGAGGGAAGCAGAGAAGACTCCCCACCCCCAACTCCCTCAACCGCCAACTGAGAGGGCGTGACGGTAGGGGCGGAGGGAAACAGAGGGCACTCCTGACCCCCAACTCCTCCTACCAAGAGCGGAGTGGTCGTGATTGTAGGGGCTGAGGGAAGCAGAGGGGATCCTCGACCCCCAACTCCCATTACCACCAGTGGCGACACCCAAGGTTTTAGCCGCCAGCTTCCGAGGGCGTGCCCACCAAAGGGGTCCGGAAAAATTAAACTATTGACTCCCAGACCACAGCTCCACAGCACTGGGGCTTAGATGAATGACAGAGAGAGTGCTCAGTCGTTCGGGAAATAGGGCATGCGGTGGGGCTGAAAGTGTAACTAGATCCTTGGGGAACTACCTCCAGTGAGCAGGACCTGGCTGGCTGGCAGGAGGAAGGGGAGGAGGGGCCTTAGAAGTGAAACGGCTCTGGACTAACAGGATTGAGAGACTCCCAGGAGCCGCCTTACAGGTATTGCTGTCAACACATAGAGGGCAAAACTCAGCTCGGAGGGCACAGCTCTGCCTACGGGAAGAGAAGAAAATGGATCTCTAAGACCTAATTTTATTTCTTATTTTATTTTATTTTATTTTCTCTCTCCTCTTTTCCTTCTTTCTTTCCCCTTTCAAGTTTTATTGTTCTTTCTATTCTCCTCTATTCTATCTATCTCCCTCTCCTTCTTTCTTTTCAAGAGCACCTTCCTTCCCCTTCCCCCCAACTTTCATCCCAAGCATTACGTCCTCCATTATGTGTAATTATCTAAATGCAAATAGGTGAATGTTTCGAGGCCGTCTATAGGGCTCCTAAATACCTAGCTACTACCAACACCCTGATCCAATCGACAGTTAGTATCCCCCTTCAGTAGAGCAACCTTCTAAAGTAGCCAAGACATACTAACCCTTATACCTTCATAGCACCTAACCTAAAGTCCTAAGAACAAACAACAAATCACTATATGCATACAGAATCCGGAAGCTCTTTATAAATTGAATGAATCAGCTTTAAAGTACAATAAAGCCCAACATCTCTAGGCATAATCTCCCACCACAAAGGAGAGACAACAGAGATATACAAAGCCAAAACAAATGTATAGGAGAAAGTAGTTACTAAGCAGTCAAACAGAGCTGGAAAGTAACGTGAACAACATGAAAAAACAAGGGAAAAAAGGATTACAGACAATGCAGGACAACGTAAATCTACAGGAGGACCTAGAAGCATCAGAAACATGGACAGGGCAAGAAATCAAGGCATACCTAACTCAGATGGAACCGAATATTAGAGAAGACATGAGACAGCAAGTCCAAGCATTGAAAGTATATTTTGAAAACGAACTAAACAAACAAATTCAAACTGCAAAGAACGAGCTTTACCAGGAGATAGAGATCTTAAAAAAAAACCAAACAGTAATCCTAGAAATGCAAGAAACCATAAACCAGATTAAAAACTCTAATGAGAATATTACAAAAAGACTAGATCAAGTAGAAGTCAGAACATCAGATAATGAAGACAAAGTTTATCAACTTGAAAATAATATAGTCAACACAGAAAAGACGCTTAAATCTCACGAGCAATCTATCCAAGAGATATGGTATCTCATAAAAAAAACAAATTTGAGAGTCATTGGGATAGAAGAAGGCACAGAGGTTCAAACCAAAGGAATGGACAACTTATTAAATGAAATAATCCTAGAAAACTTCCCAGAGATGAAAGATGGAATGGATTGTCAAATCCTGGAAGCCTACAGGACCCCAAACATCCAAAACTGTAATAGACCAACTCCAAGACATATAATTATGAAGATAGCCAACATACAGAACAAGGAGAGAATATTAAAAGCTACGAGAGAAAGGAGGCAGATTACATTCAGGGGTAAACCAATTAGGTTAATGACTGATTTTTCATCACAGACTTTGAAAGCAAGAAGATCCTGGAACAATGTATTTCAAACACTGAAAAATAATGGATTCCAACCAAGAATACTGTATCCAGCAAAATTAAGCTTCAGATTTGACAATGAAATTAAAATCTTTCACGATAAACAAAAGCTAAAAGAATTCGCAGCCAGAAAACCAGGACTGCAAAGCATTTTGGGCAAAATATTACAAGAAGAGGAATGGAAAAATAGTGCCCAAACTAACAGCGGGAGGTATCTCAGTAAAGGGGGAGGAAAATAACCAAAAAGTAAAAACTAGCCAAACTAAAATAAATAAATAAATAAACATGACTGGAAGTACAAATCATATTTCAATTGTAACCTTAAATGTCAATGGACTAAACTCACCAATCAAGAGACACAAGCTAATAACCTGGATCAAAAAAACAAATCCAACAACATGCTGCCTTCAGGAGACTCATATGATAGGAAAAGGCATACACAGGCTGAAGGTGAAAGGTTGGGAAAAATCATACCACTCACATGGCCCTTGGAAGCAAGCAGGAGTGGCCATACTCATATCGAATAAAATCAACTTCAAACCTAAGTTAATCAAAAGGGATAAAGAAGGACACTATATCCTGTTAAAAGGAACCATCCACCAACAAGACATAACAATTATCAATTTGTATGCACCAAATAATGGTGCGGCAACGTTCATAAAACAAACTCTCCTCAAGTTCAAGAGTCAAATAGACCACAACACAATAATTATGGGTGACTTCAACACACCGCTCTTGCCATTAGACAGATCCTCCACACAAAAACTGAATAAAGAAACTATAGAACTCAATAATACAATCAATAACCTAGACTTAACCGACATATATAGAATATATCAACCATCATCAAGTGGATACACTTTCTTCTCAGCAGCACATGGATCTTACTCAAAAATAGATCATATATTATGCCATAGGGCAACTCTTAGTAAATATAAATGTGTGGAGATAATACCATGCACCATATCTGATCATAATGGAATGAAACTGGAAATCAATGATAAAAGAAGGAAGGAAAAATCCTGCATCACTTGGAAAATAAACAATATGTTACTGAATGATCAATGGGTTACAGAAGACATAAAGGAGGAAATAAAAAAATTCTTAGAGATAAATGACAATTCAGACACAACATACCGGAATATATGGGACACAATGAAAGCAGTTTTAAGAGGGAAATTCATTTCCTGGAGTTCATTCCTCCAAAAAAGAAAAAACCAACAAATAAATGAACTCACACTACATCTCAAAACCCTAGAAAAGGAAGAGCAAAACAACAGCAAATATAGCAGAAGTCTAGAAATAATTAAAATCAGAGCGGAAATCAACGAAATTGAAACAAAAAAAACCATTGAAAAAATTGATAAAACTAAAAGTTGGTTCTTTGAAAAAATAAATAAGATCGACAGACCCTTAGCCATGCTAATGAAGAGAAGAAGAGAGAAAACTCAAATTACTAACATACGGGATGAAAAAGGCAATATCACAACAGACACTACAGAAATACAGAAGATAATTAGAAAATATTTTGAAACCCTATATTCTAATAAAATAGAAGACAGTGAAGATATCAATAAATTTCTTAAGTCATATGATCTGCCCAGATTGAGTCAGGAAGACACATACAATTTAAACAGACCAATAACAAAGGAAGAAATAGAAGAAGCCATCAAAAGACTACCAACCAAGAAAAGCCCAGGACCGGATGGGTATACAGCGGAGTTTTACAAAACCTTCAAAGAAGAATTAATACCAATACTTTTCAAGCTATTTCAAGAAATAGATAAAGAAGGAGCTCTTCCAAATTCATTCTATGAGGCTAACATCACCCTGATCCCGAAACCAGACAAAGACACTTCAAAGAAAGAAAAGTATAGACCAATATCTCTAATGAACATATGCAAAAATTCTCAATAAAATCCTGGCGAATCGAATACGAAAGCATATCAAAAAAATTGTGCACCATGATCAAGTAGGATTCATCCCTGGGATGCAAGGCTGGTTCAATATATGGAAATCAATAAATGTTATTCACCACATCAATAGACTTAAAGATAAGAACCATATGATCGTCTCGATAGATGCAGAAAAAGCATTCGACAAAGTACAGCATCCCTTTATGTTCAAAACACTAGAAAACTAGGGATAACAGGAACTTACCTCAACATTGTAAAAGCTACATATGCTAAGCCTCAGGCTAGCATCATTCTAAATGGAGAAAAACTGAAGGCATTCCCTCTAAAATCTGGAACAAGACAGGGATGCCCTCTCTCACCACTTCTATTTAATTTAGTCCTTGAAATACTAGCCAGAGCAGTTAGACAGACAAAAGAAATTAAAGGCATAAAAATAGGAAAAGAAGAACTAAAAATATCACTATTTGCGGGCGACATGATCCTATACCTAGAAGACCCAAAAGGGTCTACAAAGAAACTACTAGAACTAATAAATGAATTCAGCAAAGTGGCAGGATATAAAATCAACACGCATAAATCAAAGACATTCCTGTATATCAGCAACAAAACTTCTGAAATGGAAATGAGGAAAACCACCCCATTCACAATATCCCCCCAAAAAATAAAATACTTGGGAATCAATCTAACAAAAGAGGTGAAAGATTTATACAATGAAAACTACAGAACCCTAAAGAGAGAGTTAGAAGAAGATCTTAGAAGATGGAAAAATGTACCCTGTTCATGGATAGGCAGAACCAACATCATCAAAATGGCGATATTACCAAAAGTTCTCTACAGGTTCAACGCAATGCCAATCAAAATCCCAACAGCATTTCTTGTAGAAATAGATAAAGCTATCATGAAATTCATATGGAAAAACAAAGACCCAGAATAGCAAAAGCAATTCTAAGCAGGAAGTGTGAATCTGGAGGTATAGCGATACCAGATTTCAAACTGTACTACAGAGCAATAGTAACAAAAACAGCATGGTACTGGTACCAAAACAGGCAGGTGGACCAATGGTACAGAATAGAGGACACAGAGACCAATCCACAAAATTACAACTTTCTTATATTTGATAAAGGGGCTAAAAGCATGCAATGGAGAAAAGATAGCATCTTCAACAAATGGTGCTGGGAAAACTGGAAATCCATATGCAACAAAATGAAGCTGAACCCCTTTCTTTCGCCATGCACAAAAGTTAATTCAAAATGGATCAAGGAGCTTGATATCAAATCAGAGACTCTGCACCTGATAGAAGGAAAAGTTGGCTCCAATCTACATATTGTGGGGTCGGGCTCCAAATTCCTTAATAGGATGCCCATAGCCAAGAATTAAATACAAGAATAAACAAATGGGACTTACTTAAACTAAAAAGTTTTTTCTCAGCAAGAGAAACAATAAGAGAGGTAAATAGGGAACCTACATCCTGGGAACAAATTTTTACTCCTCACACTTCAGATAGAGCCCTAATATCCAGAATATACAAAGAACTCAAAAAATTAATAAGATAACAAATAACCCTCTCAACAAATGGGCCAAGGACCTGAACAGACAATTCTCAGAGGAGGACATACAATCAATCAATAAGTACATGAAAAAATGCTCACCATCTCTAGCAGTCAGAGAAATGCAAATCAAAACCACCCTAAGATACCATCTCACTCCAGTAAGATTGGCAGCCATTATGAAGTCAAACAACAATAAGTGCTGGCGAGGATGTGGGGAAAAGGGTACACTTGTACATTGCTGGTGGGACTGCAAATTGGTGTGGCCAATATGGAAAGCAGTATGGAGATTCCTGGGAAAGCTGGGAATGGAACCACCATTTGACCCAGCTATCGCCCTTCTCGATCTATTCCCTGAGGACCTTAAAAGAGCATACTATAGGGATACTGCCACATCAATGATCATAGCAGCACAATTCACAATAGCTAGACTCTGGAATCAACCTAGATGCCCTTCAATAGATGAATGGATAAAAAAATGTGGCATTTATACACAATGGAGTATTATGCAGCACTAAAAAACGACAAAATCGTGGAATTTGCAGGGAAATGGATGGCATTAGAGCAGATTATGCTAAGTGAAGCTAGCCAATCCTTAAAAAACAAATGCCAAATGTCTTCTTTGATATAAAGAGAGCAACTAAGAACAGAACAGGGAGGAAGAGCAGGAGGAAAAGTTTAACATTAAACAGAGACGAGTGGGGGGAGAGAAAGGGAGAGAGAAGGGAAACTGCATGGAAATGGAAGGAGACCCTCATTGTTACACAAAATTATATATAAGAGTTTGTGAGGGGAAAGCGGAAAAAAAAAAAAAAACAAGAGAGAGAATTGAATAACAGCAGGTGGGGTAGAGAGGGAAGATGGGAGGGAAGAGGAGGGGGGATAGTAGGGGATAGGAAAGGTAGCAGAATACAACAGTCACTAATATGGCATTATGTAAAAATGTGGATGTGTAACCGATATGATTCTGCAACTTGTATTTGGGGTAAAAATGGGAGTTCATAACCCACTTGAATCAAATGTATGAAAGATATTACGTCATGATCTTTGTAATGTTTTGAACAACCAATAAAAAAAAAAACCACATATTTATTAGTTTACTATTCTTGACATTACTGAGTAACCTCTGGGTTTCACTGAGCTAGAATCAATATGTCTATGTCAATCTGTTTCTTTAGCCTTTTTTTTGTGTGTGTGGTGCTGGGGATTGAACTCAGGACCTTGTGCATGTGAGGCACACACTCTACAACTGCCTTAATTTAATCACACCTGCAAAAATCTCTTTTTCTGTGTCAAGTAACATAACCATAGGTTCTGGAGGTTAAAATGCAGACATGTTTAGGGAGACATTATTCCGTCTGTACTGAAAATTCTCCGTCCTAGGAACCTGGGTCATTCATTATGAAGTAAAATATGTTAAAAACGGTTAATAAGTCCTTGCTTAACTGTGCTCTTCAGGGAAAGGTTCTAATACCAATAAAGAAATTCTGTTTTCTATGGTGGTTAGAGTATCTTTTTTCTACTCTAAACTGCCAAGAGAAGAAGCAGTTATTTTGAGTCATGAAGCAAAAATGGTTACCTACTACCTATCAGAGTGTGATAAAGAATATGCTATATGTTCACCAAACCCAACTTATTTTTCTGTGGGCATTCAGCTACATTGTACCTGCCTCTCTGTGTAGTCTTGAGGCAAATTCTCACAAAGAAATGAGTGGCAGTGATCTATGTCACATCTAGGATGATGCAGATAAGAAAGAGCAGGTGTGCATTCCACATGGCAGCTTCTCTGTTGGGTGACTTCATATGGGGATTCGCAGAAATCTGAGACCCTAGGGATGGAAAGGACACAAAATAGAAAGATCATTGGACCCTAAGTGATTGCACAATAGAGAGCCCCGTCTTCCTGTTGTTAAGGCACTGAACTTTGTGCTTGCTTCTTCAGCAATTGGCCAACTATGACTAATTAATATAAGAAGTTACCCAATCACTTGTCTTCAGAAAAAGCTCTCCATCCTCAGCCCTGTCCCATTGTGCCTCATCTTGTCTACATCCTTTTCTTCTCACTCTTGGACTGCAAGCCAAGACTTCAAATACTGAGAAAAGGTGGTGGCTGTTGATCTTATCATGCTTTGAGCCAGAAAAGTTTTACAGCATTACAGAACTGAAAAGCCCAAGAGTCTATGAGTGACTGTCTCATCTTGTATCCTTATTGAACAGATGAGGAAGCTTAGGCCAATAGAGTTTCAGTGATTTTTCCAGATTTCTTTTACTGTGATTCAGTGGTGGAACTGGGGCTTGAATTAAATGCAACCCTGAGAGATGAGCACAGAACAACATCTAGCAGACAAGGGGCTCTGTGAGAATGCACAAATGATCTACTCACCTTCAATGTCCAGCTCAGTGCTGCATTCTCCATGGAGCCTCCCTGGAAATCCCTCATTTCAAATTCATCTTTCCCATCCTTTCTCCCTGAAAGATGATAGTGATCTTCCATACAGCATTTAATAAAAATCTGCCTAAAATGTTAATTTGCATGCAACTATCTAGGGGTGACAAATAGATTTGATTTCTCATATCACACTTGATTGATTGGTAGTAATGTTGGATCATAATAGTGAAATAGAATATGAGATCTTATCCAGCTCAGTGGAGAAGAATGCCAAATTACTGTTTGCCATGGGAAAAAGAATAGAAAATAATAATACCCACATCATATGTTTACCAATCCCAGCTGTTGTTTATTATACTAGAAACTTCCTTAGAACTGAGGAACATGGCTTTTTCTTTTTGACATCCTTCACAGTACAAAGGAGTGTATCTTGTATATAATAAATACATGTTTTAAAATATTTGCTAAATGAGATAATAAAATTCACCGAATATTGAATCTGTATCAAAACTTTAAGCGTACATTTGCTCCTCACCCACTTACTTTTCTTCTTTCTAAACATTAAAAAAATTCTTTGAGAAGTTTTTAAGTTTTGGGTCAACTTACATTTAACAACTAATCTATTTGGAAATACTTACTTCAAACTATTTATTAACTCTCCTAAAAATCAACTCATACAAAAAAGATATTCAAATTAGCATATTCCTTCTACAAGAGTATACTAGAATTAGTGACCGAATATTGCCACATTGTGCCAGGTAGGAACTTATGCCTGTCAAGTGATAACAAATTCACTAACTAATGTACTTGGATAAACTATATCTTAAAAAGAAATAAAGAGAACAAAATAGACAAAATAAAGCAGTAGGTAGAAAAGAGAATGTAAAGGTATCAATTAATGCTGCTTTAAGTGGAAATGAAGAAATTCAAACAAAAAAATGTCATACTATCATTGACATCAGTAAGCTGGATGTACTATCTGATATTTGTTTAAAAAAATCAAAACAGATGAACTTTTTACCATAGTATCAAATTTACATGCTTTCCTGATGAAGTAAAAATTATGGGTGAGGCGTTCTCTCTAAATAAATGGCAAAGAGAGGAACTGACTTGTGGTCCCAGGCAGGGCATGGATGAACGCAGTATAATGGCACAGTTGCTGGCTCCATAGGTGCAGGAGTAGGAACTAAACTGTATCATCAGGGTGTTCAAAAATTTTAACTGGTGCTTTAGCACTGAGATTTAACTTTTGTATCTGTCTTTGAAGGCTGGATCCATATATCCATTTTTGTACTCCAAATCTGGTCCTCAAGGCATGTGAGCAAATGACACTGGCTTTGGTCCTCCATTAATATCCCCTTTATCATCTCCCACTACATGCCCCTGGGCAGCTAAATTGGACTGCTTAGCGTTAACTCATCCTGCCCCATCAGGAGACCTTTTTATCTCTATTGCTGTGCCTCTACTTTTCCTAACAGATCACCAAGCTGCCTGTTACACAGGCACAAAGCCGCATGCTTACCTTTATCTCTTTCTTCTTCTGGTTTTACATCCTTTTAGAAGTTCTTACCGCTTGCTCATCCTACCTCCACAGTGTAAGGGCAGTGTCTCTGGAAATCATCAGGTTGAAATTCCAGACCCAGTTCTGCTCTCAAGAAGTATGGGACTTTGCACAACTTATATCTCTAGGCTTTAGTTTTTGAACCTATGGAAGGAAGAGAATACTTCATGGATTATCTAAGTTTTCAATGATTTAATGAATACAAAGCGCTAAGTGCTGTGTCTTTTAGAAGTTTAAATAGACTGATCATTGCTGTCACTGTGTGCACTTTCATATTGATAATGCTAGCATCATCCTGCCTGCCCTCTCTCCTCATCACCATTACCTTTGTTTAGGACCTCAGGACCTCTTTCCCTGGATCTTACAAGCACCCTCTTCTCTGTTTTCCCTGCCTTCAGCCTATGGCACCGATGCACTTCTCATCAGTTTCCATTGCTGTCTTGCTGGAGCTTAGCTCTGATGACATCATCTGCATTCACAAAGCTCCTGTGATTACACACTTTCATGCTGCCTGTTCCTAGGCTTGTTAGAGTCTCCCCCAAAAAAGGAAAGGAAATTCCATAGAAGACCATACTTCTTTGCACTGTGTACTGCCTCCACAATCTTCACTAAGAGTCTTCAAATATTTGAAAAATAAAAGAGTTATATTCAAGGTCAAGTTTTAGGCTCTTGAAAGGAATGGAGAATAACCCAAAGTTTAAAAAAAAAATATATATATATATACACACACACACACACACACATATATATATATATATATATATATATATATTTATGATTATATTTATGTATATATGTATGATTTATATTTATGATTATATTTATGATTTTAGTGCTATTCTCCCTAGATCTTTTAGGAGATCCAGACAACTTTGAAATATATGTATATATTTGTATATATATATATATATATATATATATATATATATATTATATACATACATACATACACCTTCTACAAAGGGTGGAAGTGTGTGTGTGTGTGTGTGTGTGTGTGAGGGGGGGGAGGAAGGGAGGGAGGGAATACATTTGGGAGTGGTGATGATAAACTGCCCATTAAAAATTGGTCTCTCATCTTTGGTGCATTCTCCATGCACTGCTCCCATGAGATTCCATGGGTCAAGGCAGAGAACTTGGTTATAATCTTAGACTAGAGCCAAAAATATATTCAAATTGAAGTGACAAGGGCAGGTTTGTAGGCCAAAGCTCTATAGTAATAAATAATATGAATTTCAATGGTGGTAAGCAGGTTCTGAACCCTATTATAACTCTTTCAAGTGTCTTCTCTGCTGGCAGTAACTAGTTGAGGGATTCATAATTCTGAAAACCTAGTCAGATAGCTTTATGATTTATCTCAAACAATGAAGATTTTTTCTTACTTCAATTCAGAGAGGAGTCCTGGAGTATTCCCTCTTTGATAGGCATAACACATGGCTCAGCATGTAAAGATAAGTAGGGTTCGATTTGTTCTTGAAGCATTAAAGCTTATAGGAGAAATGGACACATAAATAAGGAAGATGCATCATGAAAAGTAAAGAGAAGAATATGTAAATTTTTATGGAATATATATATATATATATATACATATATATGTGAAAGCATATATATATATATATATATATATGTGTGTGTGTGTGTGTGTGTGTGTGTGTATACATGAAAGCAATTAATTCTGTCTAGGAGGAAGTTATAATTTCTGGGAAAATGAATTTGAGTGAATGAAGAGAGGGGCATAAAATGCAGAGGGTCTAAACCCTGGAAGAGGCCTGCATGTGGGGATGGCTTCCTTGGGGCAAAGTGGTACAGGGAAAGAGGTTGGTTAAAAATTAAATTGGAATAGTGAATTCACTGAGCCAGATTGGTATGCATTGTATGTGAGTTTCTATTTTTAATTCTGCGGCCTTGGGTGGGCTGTCTGCCCTGAAGAACTCTGCTGCTATCTATGCAACTTTTTCACAATTTTTACATAGAAAATTATGTGGTAAATCTATATCTTAGAAATATAATATTGGTGGCACAGTGAGCCTCTATTGAGAAACCACTTAGAAGATTTTTGTACTAAGAGATAAAGTGATGAAGACTGGGTTAAAGGAATTAATAGTGGGTAATAAGAAGGGAAATGATGTGGCAGACATGTTATTCATATTATTGCAAAGACTTGATCATTGATTGGCTGTGAGGATGATGTCAAAGATAACTGTAAAATTTTTAAATATGGGAAGTGGGTGGATAGAGATAAATTAAACTACCTAAAAAAGGCACATTGATAAGCAGTGTTTAGGAAAGAAGACAATGGTTGTGTATAAAGTGAATTTTTTTAAAAGTAAGCTTTTGTATAATGCCTTACCTGAGATATTGGTGGGCAATAGGAAGTAGAAAATATGGAAACAGGTTATGACTTGGAATATAGATTTGTCAAATAGGTGGTCAGCATGGAAGAAATTTTGAAAGAACATCAGTGATGGTCTTCAGTTGAGGTAGATAGTGTAAGAAAAGAAGAGTTTGGATCAGAGCTCTTAGAAATTCAACCTTTCAAGGTGGACATTCTTTCTTTGCACATTTTCTTTGCACCTTCAGCCTAGAATTGCAACCTCTACTTTTTGCATCTCTTCATTGACTTAAAATGCATTTGCATTTCATGCAATATTCTATTTGAAAGGAAAAAAATATAGTTATCCTTTAAACATTCTTAAAAAAAATCCTTACCTCTTATAAAAAAAAAAACTGTGGACTCTTCTGTGGAAAGTTTGAAAAGAAATATAAACTGAACTGTGATTCCCACACAGACACAGTTTAAATGGGCCCTATTCACAGGCAATACTTTTAAAAATATGTGAATGGTGGCAGGTACAAAGAAATACATAGAGTGATTCTTAGCATGCCAAAGGATGGGGATGCCCTCCAGCAATGGCTGCTTCAGTTCTCAGGAAACACCATGAGTCTTTGGAGACCTTGAAGAGAAGAAATCCTTGCAGTGGAGGAGAGGGGGCCTATTTAGGAGGAGAGGTGTCTTCTGAGAATTCCAAGGCAGTAAATGGAAGGCATAGATGATGATCATGAATGAAGATCTCATTATGCACACCTCCCAAGAGATCCAAATTCCCCATGTCATTGAGGCACTGGTACTTGAGCCTGAATTCAAGTGTCCTATAGTTTGGGGGTCTGAAAGAAGTTGGTAGTCATTTGAAAATGAATGGGATATTTCAAAGAATAGCCAAATATCAAATCCAAAGCAAGCAAATATCCACCCTTTTCTAATGGCTCTGGACAGGGGCACAGAGCAGGAGAGCCATGTAGCTGTATTTCATATGTCTCTTGCCAAAAGCCACAGGCTCTTCTTTCTCGTTTATTTTAAATCATTCTCTCCAAACTCACCTCATAGTTCAGATTGCCAAAACCTTTAAGTTTTAGTGGTCTGCTTTCCCTTTCTCACACCCTTCTCTCAAACATTCTGTGATGTATGATCTATTGCCAAAGATTGACCACTGGGAAAATTTGGAAATGAAGGCACTCGGTATTTTGTAACTAGAAGGAAAAGGCGTATGTATAATTCTAAATAATGTTGCCTACCAGGAATATCTCTTCTTTTCCTTTGGAATCTCTGTATTTCTAGAGATGTGTGTAAAAGTATAAAGGAAGATGAATATAGTAACATCCTAAAATCCAACCATAGTCCTATCATCCCAAAGCAATCATAGATGCTAATTAGTCATATTTTTTGCAGTTCTATTAATTTTTGTTTCTAATATAATAGTTTAGGTATGATGGTTATTTCCTTTCTTTATATGTATTTTTTTCCAAGCATGTAAAACCACAGAACTGATTATTACTTTCATACCAAGCAGATATTAAATATACCCATTTTATAGATGTTTTTCTGAATCTAGAGAGGTTAGAAGACTTATTGTCACACAGCTAATAAATAATCAGTTTGCAATCTGAATATAGATTTCTTGGCTTATGGTTGGAACTGTTCTCAGTATAAAGATAGCTGTAAACTTGTGTTACTAGGGTTGTTTACAGGATTGAACAACTTAAATTTCAAATGGCAAGTTAATAGAAAATGCAGCCTAAACAGGTCAGTATCCACAGGTGTTGCAATTCAGTAGTAAAGTTTTGGCTTCCTTGACCCTTGCAAATTTTGTTCTAGAATGTTATTTCAGCTTTTTTTTTTTTTAAAGAATTAATCCAGCCTCTTCAGACCCCCCATTTCCTACCTGTGAGTTGCTGAAATGCTTTCGCTATTGTAAAATGAATGCGACATTCACACCTCATCTTGCAAATAGGTAGGAACGAGCTAGAGGGCTTTATGAAGAGATGTGTGTTGCTGTTGTTTTATGAGCTGTAATTTGTACAACCTTAATTTTAGATCTTGTTGATTTTTTTTCCAATCTGCTAGTTGAAAATTAGCCATGTTCCACAGTCGGCCTGTTTTAGTTTGATCTTTGTTGTTTGTTTCTTTAACACTCATCTTCCTATAGTTAAAGCAAAATTAAGAATAAATTTCAAACCATAAATAGAATTTACTTATTTATTTTTCAAAAGTAAAAGTGTTTCCAGACCAAGACAGGATATCCTGTTCCAAGTTCCAGTCAAGTCTACATTTTTGTAATTGAGTTATGACTCCGCAGTAGCTGAATTTTATGATAGGAAATTCAGAAACCACCCTCCCAATATCATATATCATGCATGTATTTTTTCAGAGAAAAAAGTTAATTGCCTATTTCCTTCCCAGAATGTCACTGGGGGTGCTCAGCATCACTCATTACAATTGTTGAAAACCACTGATGAGACCATAAGCACTTCCAAATCCTTCCTGCTTTGGCTCAAGGTTTCTTCATTGAAGATCTCAGTTGCAACTGGAAATGTGCCTTTCATTATCCCTCACTAATTTGTGTCTACTGGAATAGGTTGGATATCTCAATAGCAAACTCTTTTTGAACAGGATACACTGAAAAGGTGATATCAAGGTAGTTTACCTTTTTGTTTTCTTTTCATTATGAATTCATATTCTAGGTTAGGAATGTCCCAGAGACATAGTTTATCCAAATTCTGTCCTAGGTAAACATGCATCAGACTGTACCTAAGGTTTGTAACCATTTTTTATTATTTTTTAAACTTTCTCAGCTTAGCTCTATGGCCAAGAGTTTGCATATACAGCTTCAGCAATGTAATGAGGCTCTAAGCAACTTAGTAAAACCCTGTCTTAAAATTAAAAAGTAAAATAAAAAGCTGGGCATGTGGCTCAGTGGCTAGGTACCCTGAGTTCAATCTCTGAAAAAAAAATCTTGCACATAAATTCATACATGACAAATAATATACATAAATTGGCAACAAAGATCAATTTTTATAATCAGAAAAAATGATTCTTTATTGTAGAATATTTGTAAAATATTTTTTTAAATTCTTAATCTTAGTATCCATAAAATTCTGCTAATATTTTTTGTATTTACTTCTGGTTTTGTATGTGCTTGTATTGTATGTGTGTCCATAAATTACTGCATATAAATTTTTATACCCTTGTTTTTTGCATAGTAGTATCAGATAAGAGTTTTAATCTCTAAAATGTGTAAGCCTCATTATGAATGATTTAGTCAAACACATAATTTACTTCTCTGTTTTCTCATCTTGGCTATTGAAGTTGTCTTGAACATTGAAACTGTAAATGATACTTTGGTAATTTAGAGCTAAATACAGGCTGTCATGATCAGATTTGTTTATGTCAATGAAAAGTCTGATACTCATTGGTATAGCAAAATGTAGAAAAACAAAAACCACTCAGTTGACAAAGTTCTTTGGTTTTATGTTGCTTTGGTAGTTGTCTCCATTAGGGGACAATGGTTAAAAAATGGTTTTGAATAAAGATTGTCTTAAATTCTTATCTTGGCTCAGATATTGTTCTTCAATATATTGCTTATGAGACCACAAACAGGTTACCAAGTTCTCTAAGCTTCTGAGTCCTTTTTCACAGAACAGTTAATGATAGCACTTATTTGATAGAGAGTTTGTGACAATCAATGAGATAACTTGAGTAACAGGGCTTCTAGTTAGGAGTGGTGTAAAAGACTCGTAATACACAACACAAAGCAGCATCACAGGTGCTAAGGAAGGATGAGTGCAGGGTGTCAGGGACTTGAACAGGGAGGTATTTATATAGAAAAGACAGGGTAGGATCAGCTCAGCAAAGTTTACTAGATGGATCGGTAGGAGGTAGTCAGGTGTAATAATGGAGTCAAATGTTTTCCAAAGGGCCCAAGCAATTTCATATGGAGAGTGGTTAGGAAAATAGGCAGCAATAAGAATGCAGGAAAGACAGTTCCCTGCCATTCTTAGGACTGGCATTCATGGCAGAGAGTAAGTAGGAGCACCATGAGCTTTACTGTCCTCTGGGGGTCAAGGCACCCAGAAAGAGGACTAATATATATGTGCAACCTAGGTGGTACAACCCTTTGATCTCTTCTCATGGTTCTTGTAGAAAACCAGAGAGAAATTTTGATCTATAGTCTTAAGGCCCAGTAACACTACTTTTATACTTTCATATTTTGGGGATATTTCCCTAAACGTGATTATTTTTATATGATATGTATGTATGTAATTTTGTCTAAATTTTTCCCAATCTCACATTTTATGGTAGAAATGTCTATATTCTTACGAAATTTTATATTTTTTAAAAAATTCTATATTATAAAAAATAATTGCATAATACTCAAATTTAGAGAGTAACTATACTATTCCTAATCCTTTCCTATTCAACTTCTAAATTTGTAGCCACTATTTTGTAAATCTGTTAGTAACGTTATGGAAACGTTTAAACATTTTTTTCATTTTTATCATCTGTATTCACGTTTTATCTAAAATTCTTAGGTTCGATACTAGGGACCAGAAGTATAGTGTTAATGGGAAAGATGGAATCGGATGCTTCTGGGGCTCTGCCTTGCATTGCACCTGCTGGATCTTTCATTCTGTTTGTGGCTGAGATTGTCCATTCTGTGAACCACTGAACTGATTTTATGCTGACACTCTCTCACCATTAGGGTATTTATTGCTCACCTTTGTCTTTCTTCCCCCAACACCAGGAAGCTGGCAGGTGCTTTCCTGGGCTGTGCACACATGAAGTTCAGCATCGTAGGGTGATGAACATCCCTGAGGGCAACCAATGACCAAAGGTTTGTTATAGGTTCATGTGATGATAATTGTGTGCATGACTTTTTAAAATCTTTTATTACTACATATGGTTATACATAATAGTGCAGTTCCTCACAGATGAATATAACATTTTGCTTCATTTCCCAGTACTTCCACCTTTCCCTTCTCTCCTCCTTTCCCCTCAATTCCCTTTCTCTACTCCAGTCCTCTCCCTTCTATTTTCATGATATCTCCCTTTTTATTCCTATATCTCTCAGGCTTCTACATATGAGAGAAAACATTTGACTCTTGACTTTGTGAGTCTGGCTTGTTTGACTTAGCACGATGTTCTCTGGTTCAACCCATTTACCAGCAAATGGTATAATTTCATTCTTCTTTGTGGTTGAGTAAAACTTCATTGCTGAATAAAACACCACACACACACAAATACCATATTTTAATTATCCATTCATTTGCTGATGGTGCCCATAATTTTGTATAAACAATTCAGTGGTAGCATTTTGTGTGCTTTTGAGGAAGTTCTGGAAGGACTGATTCCCCATTTCCCACAGTGGTAACCTTGATATTGTATCTCTCATCTTGGCTTGTCTTCTTTCCTTATTTCACTCTTTCTCGTCCCTCATTCTTATTCCCTGGTATGACTTTTCTGAACATAAATTCTTGTCAAACTCTACTTTGAGAGAATCTCAAGCTAAAGAAAACATTGTTAAGGCTCAAAATACCTTTTCCTTACAGAATGGTATTCATTCCTCATAGTTTTATCCTACTGAAATCTGATTTTCTAGCATCCCCTGAGGGTAGAGCTCCTAAACAAAGACATACTTTGAGTAATATCTGACCAGTGAATACCATCTTGTTTCACCTGGAAGCAACAGTAATGGTTTGGCTTTTCCAGCCGAGTTGTACCTGAGTTATAAGGACTCTGGAGCTAGGACAGTTAATAGATGAGGAACTTCTCCCCAGTAGACAATGCCTGCAAAGAATCTGTTGCCATATGCCTGGAGTTCAATGCCCTGGAGGAAACAAAACACAGTGCCTTTGCAAGCACAGGGTCTCAGCAACCTGACCTGCCATCTGCTTTAAATTTTAAAATTTTATAGCCTACTCCTGGTCCTGCATTAATTCTGGAAACCAGAACCCTACAGAAGGCTGATCAGTTGCTGGGGCCTTACTCCTTCTCCACATGGTCCATTTCTTTCCAGGTGCTACCTCTTGGCAGCGTTCTGCTTCTGGGATTCCCAGCATGACTTCATCCACACCTTTCTAATCCAGGCTTTTTGCTTTTTGCTCACCCCTAACTCAGGACCTCTTCTATTGTTGACATCATTTGATTGGAATTGTGGTCAGCTGTATGAAATACACTAGGCCTCAAACTAGAAGATTATCAAAAAGAAGTTGAGAGATAATTCCTAGGAATTTGCTGTACATAAATTGTGCCCATAGTTAACAATACTCTAGTGTATACTTAAAACTTGATAAAAGGGTAGATAGTACCTTAAGTTTTCATGAAATAATAATAATAATAATAATAAGTAATAAAGCAGGAGGAAAATTTGAAGGTGATGGATAGGGTTATAATGTAGAGTGTGGTAATGGTTTTATGGGTGAAACTAATCTTCACACTCATCCAGTTGTGTATGTTAAGTGGGAACCTATTTTTCCATGTTGAAAATACCTCAATAAATAATCTTTCAAAAGGAAAAAAAAGAGTTTAGAGAATGAAGAACAGATAAAGATAGGAGAGAGATATGGACTTGGATGAAAAATTAATTTTGAGTAAGTTCAAGAATGAAAGTTCTTGGATACCAGGTACTGAGTCCTTTTGGTGCACATTTTATTTCTTAGAAGTCAAGCTTTCTTCACCAATGCCCTTTTGGGTGATCATAATAAGCACAATCCACATTTTTCTAGGGGTGTCCGAATGCCCTTCATCAAAATGATTCTTAGAAAACAGTTATAAGTCACCATTATATGCTTTACATTTTACAGAATAAAGATCACAAATAACTGATTCTTTCTCTCCTCCTTCCTCTCTTCTTTTGTTTCTTTCTTGTATTAGGGACTGAACCAAGGGGCACTTTACCACTGATGAACATCTTCAGTCCTTTCTAATTTTAATTTTTTTTTGAAGAGGGTCTCTCTAAGTTGCTGAGGCTGGCCTGAAACTTCTGATCCACCTGCCTCAGCCTCCTCAGTTGCTGGGATTACAGGCATGCACCACTATGCCTGGAAACTAATATTTTCTTGTTGTACTACCCAAGAAAAATAATCTTCTTTCATTCTTCCATTCCATCATTCTATCATTTAAGGTCTTCTCAGGACAGTATAAAGAAACCACATTTTTTACAATAGTGAGGTCATTTATCTGATAAGCTTATTTAATTTCAGACATGTCTCTTTGTCAAGACTTGACCACAATGAACTATTTATCATGAAAATTTAGAACTATTGTCTATCCAGAAATCCAACTCTTCCCTGCACTATTATAAAATAATAATAATAAATAATACTATTGTATAATATACTTATATGCTTTAGAGGCAATGGTATTAATTATTCTCCCCAAATTACCTGGCATTCATATCAGTCATTATGGTTTTCAAATATGTTCACTTTTTTATTGATGTTTCCAGTGTTTCTTTTCTTTTCTATTCAATTTCCTTCCCTTCAGTGAGTAAGGAAATATGAGAAGAGAGAGTTTTAGTTGTCATTCTATACTTGGTAATAACAAACCTATGATGTTCTATGCTGCCATTGGAATTCTCACTATCATTAATTTATTTATTCAATAAGTACTTACTGAGTGTGCTGTCAGGCAGAATACAACAATGAAGAAAATAAATGTGGTCCCTGTTCCGATAGAACTTTAACCAATTCTATGTATATATCTAACTTTGGGCTGAGGATGGAAGTTAACTTAATTATGATATCAGACAAATGTTGGAAAGGAGTTTGGAAGTAGTATTTTTAAAATGGTAACCCAACAAGGAAAACTCATCCTCCTAAACACATATGTAAACTGTCAATGAGTTGACAAGCTCCAGCAAGTTTCAGGCAGAACATGAGGGTTTCTAGTCATAATTGGGAGAAAACAATAGTTTCTTCCTGTTTCTATGAATTGGACAACTACTTTATTACCCTGTGTCTCACTTCGTCTTAAGTGTAAAATATCTAATAAGAAAATCATTTGCATTTTGCAGAGTTGCATTAAATAGTTAAATATGTATAAAGTGCTCCAAACTGTGAAAGGAATCTAAATAATACTAAGAACCATTGCCTATTGCTGTTATCAAGGCACCAAAGGATCTTTGGAGGTCAGGATTTTGGACTCCATACTATTTAATTATCATTCATGAATTCTGCCAAGAGATAGCAGAGTATTACCTCAGTTGTCCTGGAAAAGACAGGCAGAAGACTGACAAGAGTGGATGAGACCTAAAGAGGAGATCAGGAGAATGAAGGAGGAAGCACTATAGAGGCTCAGGAGAGAAAGGGCACTTATCCCAGAGTTATTAGGAAGACTCCTAGAAGAAGTAACATGTAATTGAGTTTCTAAGAATGAGGAGGGTTTAGCCACGGAGAGAAGAAGGGAAACTATAACTCTTAGTAAAAAAGAACAAGGTGTCAAGGAACAACAAATAATTTATTCTAGCTGGTGTGCAAGGTATAGGATACCCATGACACTTTGGGTAATGGTGAAAGAAGATATTAGAAAGAAAATCAGAACTTATGTATGTAGAGTCTTAAGTGAAAATGGATTAATCCAATAGAAGTTTACTCCCCGATATTTAACAATTTAATGTAGGTATATTATGGGTGATTTTTCCATGCAGTAATCCAAGTGTCCTTTAATTTTGTTGCTCCATTATCTTTGGATACTATAATGTATCCAAAGAATCTTCTGCTGAATCACAGAGTTCTGTGTTTAGAATGTCATTCCTAGAATTGAATGCACTACATCTGCATTTCCCAGACTGTGTGCTGAGTCACCCCAAGGTACTACAGCTAACCCATAAAGGCACTTCATAAAATTTCAAGAAAAATGCAGTGATGCCCCTCATCTTTCAGAGCAGTCGTGATCTACTAGCTTAAGATAGTTCAGAATTTCAACACTAGATCACACTGCATTCATTCCTTTTGATGATATCACATCTTTGCAAAGCTAAAAGTTTTTATTAAAAACCAAACACCAAGTGTATATGAGAAAGAGGGTAGATATATTGCTACTCTCTGTACTTTTGGCTCAATTTTGCTTTGAATCTAAAACAGTTCTAAAAATTAAAACTCTGTTTAAAAAAGAAAAACAATACAACAGGCATTACATGAAAGTCAATATGAAACAAGAAGCAAGAGTCTCATTCAAAGCTGAGAAGTTATGTAGTACTCCCAAAGCATACATTTCTTATTAATAACTGTTTATATAAAAATCAAATAAAGTATTATTTTCTTTCTTTCCATATATGCATTTTTTCAAAGAGTCCTAGGTACTTAGGATGTAAATACTTTTTATAATTGTTTGTGTCAACTACATAATAACTAAAATTGTTAGGTATTTCTTTTGTCCAGAAAAAAACATTTTACTGTAAAATTAAAAGTACCATGAACCAACGTGATTTGGGACACTCTACAGCAGCAGTAAACCCTGTCAGGTTTGACATCTGTGTGGCATGTTCTTTTTAATCTTTCTGTCATAATTGAAATTTGACTTTGAATACTTGCTATTGTTATTTTGAAAGTGAAAGACCCCTATTATTCATTCTGGGAATAATAATCTTTGATATTTTGCATCTTTTGTCAGACAATTCAGAATAATTTTACATTTATAATTATTTTTGTACTTTCAAATTTCCTGTCCTTATCTATATTATATATCCCTTAAAGTAATAAAAGTCTTATGGTCTTGTATAGTTGTACACAATTTAGAAATCTATTTGTGCTAAATATAGGAAAAAGTCAATGGGTATACACTGCACTATTAAACTGTGTTACTTTTAGTGGAATTATTTATATAAATTTGTTTTAGTCAATTTTTTTGTTTTTGTTTTTGTTTTGTTTTGCTGCTGCTACCAAAAGACCTGCAAAAAGCAATTAGAGGAGGAAAAGTTTATTAAGGACTCTTGGTTTCAGAGGTCTTAGTCCATAGATAGCCGATTCCATTCCTTGGGGCTCAAGATAAGGTAGAGTATCATGGTGGAAGACTATGATGAGGAATGTAGCTCAGGATATCACACCAGGAAGGAGAGAGAGAGAGAGAGAGAGAGAGAGAGAGAGAGAGAGAGAGAGAGAGAGAGAGAGAGAGAGAGCGCTCTGTTCAACAAGGAAAACATTTATAACCCAAAGATGTGCCCCTAGGCACCAACCTCCTCCAGCCACACCACACACTGCCTACAGTTACCATCCAGTTAATCCTTATTAAGGAATTAATGCACTGATTAGATAAGACTCTCATAACCCAATCATTTTATCTCTAAACTTTCTTGTATTGTCTCATACATGAACTTTTGAGGGATACCTCATATCTAAACCATAACAAATATTTAAGTAGCTAGACTATGAATGGGGTTCTTTTTATTTTTCTGCATGTTTCTTTGGCATTTTTCAAATACAGTAGTCAACTCTTATCCACAAGAGATACATTATAAGACCCCAAGAATGCCCAAAACCATGGACAATAACAAATCCTCCATACACTATGCTTTTTCCTACACATATATACCTATAACAAAGTTTAAATTACAAGTTAGGTACAGTAAGATAGTAACAATAGTTACCAACAATAACAGGTTATTATAACAACAGACTATAAAAAGTATAAATGTGGACTCTCTCAAAATATTGTACTGTACTCACCCTTCTTGTGACAATGTGAGATGGTAGAACACCTACGTGCTGAGGTAAAGTGAGGTGAATGACATTGGCATTGTGACATGCCTTTAAGCCCAAGCACTATGATATGACCATTGATCTAATAACTGGGGTGATTCCTACGTGACTCACAGGCAGTATTGTCTATAGTGTGGCTATGCTAGAGAAAAAGAGTGATTCATGTCCTGGGTGAGGCAGTGGGCCAGCATTAGATTTCATTGCTTCTCAGAATGGTACACAGTTTAAAGCACATGTGTTTATTTCTGGAATTCTCTATTTTAATACTTCGGAGCACAGTTGACTGTGGGTAAGTGAAACAATGAAATGTGAGATTGTAGATAAGTGTGGACATTTTGATTGAGAAATATAGCTTGTATAAAGCATCTCGTTGCCATTTGTACAGAAAGACGTGGGTACTGCTTCTGGCATGAAGATTTGAGATTGAAGATTTGTTCTCAGAAATGAAGTCAAACTTTGCTGACAAATTTTATGCACCAGATATTATGCTACCTGCTTCAGTATAGTATTTTTTTTTTTTTTTGCTTCTTTTAACTGTCCCAGGAAGCATTATTTCCTTCATTTCACAAATAGGAAAATGAAGTTCCAATTCTTAGATTCTTTTCTGGTGACATGGAAATTTAAAAACTCAAACTAAAATTGGTAAAAAAATACATTGTAACATTTTATTTATATAAAACATGCGGAACAGAGTAACAAAAAAGATGAATGTGGGGGTAAGAGGAGGAACAACTGGTGAGATGAATGGAGTCTAACAGTGGGCATGTTTCTTTTGGGGATGTATTTGTGAATATACTAAAATTTGGCTAACTGTACAATAATAAAAAGTTGAGCTTTATAATAATATGTGGGTTGTGTTTATTAAGATTTTAAAATCAATACAAATTGATTTTTTTTTAGAAAGAGTGGGAGAGAGAGAGAGAGAGAGAGAGAGAGAGAGAGAGAGAGAGAGAATTTTTTAATATTTATTTTTTAGTTCTCGGCTGACACAACATCTTTGTTTGTATGTGGTGCTGAGGATCGAGCCCGGGCCGCACGCATGCCAGGCAAGCGCGCTACTGCTTGAGCCACATCCCCAGCCCCTACAAATTGATTTTTTAAAAATTTAATAAGTATGTAGGTTGTATAAGGTAATAGGATACAACCCACATACTTATTATTTTTTTAAAATCCTCATATTCTCCATTGTTTAAGCCTGGAGGACAATTTAATAATGAACTTCCATTATGAACTAATCCTAAGGAGTCAGAAGGCCCCAGGAAAATCCTTCATGAGAAGAAGTATTTTTAATGAGACCACCTGTCCTTTGAAAAATATCATAGCACCCCCTGGAAGTCTAATTAAAAAAACAGAGTGTCATTAGCAAGACCAGATGACAGGTGTCATTCAAACAATGCATCCCACATCTAGTATGAGGCCTAAATCATTGTGGCTGTTTGACAAATGTTCCTATGTTCGAAAAAGTATCTGTGACATTCAGTAGTGAGTGTTTATTCCAAGGAAGAAGAATCCTTTTTTAGAAAGAGATGGTTTTCCTGAGATGGTTTTAAGCACATTGCTCATTTGTGTTTATAACCTACTCGATGGGTTTCAAAGAAGTTGTTGGGAATCTTCTTGGCCATAATTGTTTGATTACCATGGAACCTCTAATCCAGGCCAGAAATTCCTCACTGCCCACATTTCTTTCTACTTCAGAATGCGTATCTAATAGCAACCAATTACTTTTCCTATTTTCTCACTTGGAATCTGTTTTGGGAGCTGGGAATTGCTATCTTCCAAAATCGGTAACATCTGTGACGGAGGGCAGCAGAGTGGGGCCAGTTAGTGGGCTAGACAGATTTCCTGCGTGTTAAGGTCCTTTTCCTTGGCAGGGATTACTCTGAGACAGTTACTTGTGAAGCCTCTTCTGACTTTTTCTCTCAGGGGGAGAAAAAGAGTTTTGTGTTTAAGAGGTCAAAAGACTTAAGGGGACCCTTCTAGCCTTCCAAGAAGTTTCTCTTTCCCATACATGTACAAGCATCCTGAAGTTACAGCCCCAGCTCTGTTTTGCTTCCGGGTAGAGCTTTGATTTCATGTTGGCCCACGTCTGCCACTAACTATTTGAATTGGTTTTCCAAGAAGTCAGGCTCAACACCCGAACACTGGTGCCTTTCATATTTGGCCACAGCAGAGCTATTGCTGGTTTTGGAGCTTTAAAGCCTAGAAACCACGTTCACTTTTATGCATATCCTTAAGCCACATGGAAATAAGCCTTCAATCATCTTCAGGAACACAGTTTAGTATTTTGGCCCCACATCCAAGCTACAATGGTGTTGGAGGACTTTAAGAAAGGAAGGGAAAATGATCCTTTGATATATACTAAATAATTTATTTTGGATTCTTTACCCTTATTTCATATTTTAAACAAAAATCTATTTTGTGTTCTTTGACTCTATTTGTCCCCTGATATAATTGTGATTTTCTAACCAGGCAAGTTCAAGGGTGAAAAAGATCCTTTTGTTTGGGAGGAACTAATTTTGTGGTTGTTGAACAGCCTCTCTGCTCTTTAAGCAGACAACAAAAGTGTCATTATCTGGATTTGGGAGAATCTGATAAATTATTCATACCACTCACGATGACTCTGAACCTTCCTGGGAAATACTGTGACTTATTTTTCTTTCTCATAAAAAATGAAGCCACTTTTGTAGACATTTCTGGCACACCTGTGTGCTTGAGGCAATCAGGTGTGGTATGTTTCTACACACATCCTTTTAACGCCATTCTCCAGGCCATGGTTTTGAAATAGAATCCTCTAGATGTTTGACCTTCTTTGGTATGATAGACGTAATTTTTTAAATGAATTCACCAGGTTGAGGGAGAGAAAAACTTCCTGATAAGCTTCTTATAATTAAAAATCAGACAGTATGGATCACATTAATATCCAAACTGCTGATTGCAGGTGCACACACCTTTGAAAATGCAGACACGTGAAGAGCTGAGACAATATTAAAAAGGAGACTAAACTATCAGGGTGGAACTCAAAGAATAGTCCGCACTGAAGAGTTCACACTATGCTAAGAACTTGGTGCATATTATCTCATTTAATTCTCATATCAGTCTTATTTTGTTAATAAGGTAACTGACTCTTAAATAGGTTAAGTAGTTTTTATCAGAGTTACTCAGTAGGTGAGTTGTGAAACTAAAAATTAAATTAAGAATGATACTCCAAATCCTAATGCTGTTCATGATGGGACTGTTTCTTAAGGGTCTACCACGTGGCAACCAGCATGCTAAGTGTTGAGATTATGAAGGCAAGTGAGTCCTTGCTCCTGCCCTATGAGAATCTGCACTTGGAACTCATATACTTTGATTACATTATTCATTCGTTCATGCATTCATGAGAAGAGTGTTAACTGAGTGTCAGTTTCTTTGCTGTGCAATGTGCAATATGATGGCTCAACCTTCAAAAACCAAAGCTGGGACATGCCATCCACCATGGAAACTGAATAATGAGGGGAAATATGGTGGATGGAACATTTGAGTTAGGATATTTTGGCACTAACTGTAGAGAGTTCAAGGGGGTATGAAGGAACCCTGAAGGAATGAGTATCTCTAAGTTTTGTGAAAAAAAACACTCACACACACACACACAAAAAAAAAAAAAAAACTGGGCCATGTCCTATGAGACAGATGCTGTCAGCCTCTGATGACTTCTGGCTTCAAATAAACTCCTCATCCGAGCTCAAGATTGGCAAATCGAGAAGTTGGAGAACTGCAGGTGCCATAGCTCTGCCAATGCCTTTGCTTACTGAAAACCTGGCAATTGGCGAGCAAGGAACCAAGAAGGAGAGAAGCATATTAATTCCTTGCCCCTCTCTTTGGGGGCATCTGTGAGGCTCATTAACCCAGGAGTGAAGGGGGGAGACATGGGAAGACAGGGCTTACCAGTTTCCACTCACTTCTTCCCTTGTGAAATGGCCCAAAATGGCAGTAACTCTTCTATGTGGACAAGGAGTAAGATCTTTCTAAGAGGCCAAATTTTGGTAGTGAATTAATTTTGCACGAGTGTGAATTATTTTGGCCTTTCATAGTAGGCCATGCCACTTTTCTTCACCATAAGACAATCTTTAGGGTCCAGTTTTCATTTGTGACTCTTCCATGGCTTTTCTTCCAAGAGGTTCCAAAGCTATAATTCAACAAGAAGCCTTTGCCTTGTAGTCTCTGATGCTCTGTGGTGTTGTTATTCAAACTACTATTTTCAGTGGAATATAGAAAATAAGGAAGAGAATATTTCTCTCTCCTCCCAAGGAAGACAGAAATGTTGAAATAAAAAATTTAGAAGCATTTGTCTAATAAATCGCCCGAGGCAATTAGAAGGGAGACAACTTTGTTATTATTCCCCAAGATAGGCCAATTCAGCTTGGGATTGTCATTATTGGGATAGTTTTCTGCAGGGAAATTAGTTTAATCCATTAAATATTGTATAGTCACCTACTCTGTGTTGGGTCCTGTGCAAGGTAATATGTGTCAGTCAGGATAGACTAGGTTATGCTGCAATGACCAACAACCTTCACATCTCAGTGGAGTACAATCAAATGTTTATTTCACACTGAAGGTGCATGTTTAATGTAGGGTCACAGCACAATTTTGCTCATCAGAGTCACTCAGGGATCCGTCTTGGAGAGATGCTTCTGGACACGTTCACCTACATGACTAGAGCTGGAAAGATGTGGCTCAGTAACTGCAACTCACAAGTGTTGGCTCACTTCTACTCTTGATTAAAATAAATTTCTTTGGTCAAAAAGAGGGTATGGGAAGAGCAGCTTAGTCATCAGACAGAGGTAGATTAGCCCAAGGCATTTAAACAGGTGCAAATGTTTAAATGGGGTTGAGTACAGGCTCTTCCAGACACAGGCATGTGCTATAAATCAAGCTCTGAATATGAAGTTAACATCTTGTTCAATTTCCTATTACCTTTGAGCCTAAGCTCTTTATCTTTAAAGAAGAAGACAGATGATAAGGCAGAATTTTTGAGATGGATAAAGTTAATATACATAAAGATCTCAGCTTCTCTTAATGTTCAGTAAGGAACAGTTGTTCTAGGAGGATCCTTTGCACTTGTAGAAACTGCCCAAAGAGGTAAGCATTCTGAGGCAGGTCTTTCCTCTGCATGGGGAAAAACAGCTTAGTCATCAGACAGAGGTAGACTAGCCCAAGGGTGCTATGGGGTGCTATGGGAAACACACTAAAGAATGATTTTCACAGCACAGGAGCCTGTTGCTTAGAACTGCTCTTGTGAGACTGTACCCTAGTAAACACCACTCGTGGGATACATGTGAGTCATGAGCAATTCCCCATTTGGTTATGTAAGCCCTGCCTCCCACCTTCTTAGCTCTAGGTCATAGATCAAGGGTCCAAGAGTTCTTTGTTTCTTCCTGCCAAGCCTGACATCAAATGTGCCTGCCTTCACTGCTTTCAGAAATAATCAGGTGTTGAAAGTTCTGACTAGAAGGATTAGAGATATGAATAATAACTTGACAGATCGAATCAAATACATTCTGATTTGATTACATTACTAAGTCAATTATTATTTCTTGTCACATTAATTATGACAAGAGTTAGAAAATGTGTCTTCCAATAATTTCCTAACTAAATCACAATGGCCACATTCCTTATGGTGAATCTGTGAAAGATCAAGGCTACATATTTGTGCTGATAGTGGAGGAGGGACCAGAAAGAGGGAAGGATTTTTATGTGTGTCTATTCATTTATTTATTGAATAATTATTAAGTACCCACTCTGTGTTAAGCACTAGACTTATTTGCAGATGTTAAGGATATGAAAAATAAAAATATTTGGCCCCTGCTACCCTTCAGGAGCTAATAGATCAGAGAGTGAGTCAGACCTGTGAACACACGAGTCCATTTGAAGTTTCAGGTGGGAGGTAGAAAGTATGAGAGTGGAGGGAAGCTCCATTGTGTTGATGCATTCAGAGAAAAGTTTTTATTTGGAATTTTTAATTTGTATTGTATGCTATTTTGCATCAGTTCTACCCTGAAACTGGGGAAGTACTTGGAAACTTATGATGACAATGTCTGAAAACAATATTTGCTTGATGTTCAGTAGCCTAAAAGTAAGATTTTCTGATTAGAATTAAAAAAAACAAATGAGGAAATGTTTAGTGAGCAAAATCATGGTGAGAACAAATCACCCAGGAATATCCTGAAAGGCTCCTCAAGACCTAGAGAGCAAGCATGCTGTCACTCTGCCCCCACAAACAACACAAGCACCCAGTTTTTAAATGGGACTAAGGTGTATTTAATGTTGAATCTAAATATAAAGGATTAATTTGTATACATACACACACACACACACACAGGAAGTTGGGCTTAGTAGTCATGATGAGAAAAAGTGTAAAATTAGGAAGCCCGGAAGGGTCCTCCCCTGAATCAAGGGCATGACTCAGCACATGACACCACCCTTAAAACACATACACTCTCTCTCTCTTTCTCTTTCTCTCTCTCTGTATTCATGGTGACCCAGGCAGCATCAACAAATGGTGACTGGAGATGAAGAAAAGCAGAAAGACATTTTTAAGCAAAGCAGGGGACAGGTGGGACATTGCACTCTGTTACAGGAACAGTGACCCAGAACTAGCTCCAAAAGTTTATTATATAGGGTCTTATAATCAGGAAGTTAACCATAGGACACTTAAAATTTTTCAAGGCTTGTGAGTTATCAAGAGGTTTGTTTGTGCACTAAAAAGTTACAGAGTTAGAAACATTTTTGCAGCTTTCCTACTATTGCAGTGTTAGGAGCATCCAGCTATTATCCTGTTGTACCAAGGAAGCCCATTGTCCTGGAAGTCTGACAACTGTTAGTGTCAGAACTGAGTGTCAATGATGTTAACATCTTTGCCTTTTTTGGCAAGGAATGTTTCCCAGGGTTGGCTTTTGCGGACACCTCAGGATCAATCAATGACTGGGTGCTCATCTGCTCTCCACAGGTACTGGGGATTGAACCCAGGGGCACTTTATCACTGAACTACATTCCCATCCACTTTTTATTTTTTATTTTTGAGGCAGGTCTCAAGTTGCTTATGATCTCACTAAGTTGCTGAGGTTGGCCTCCAACATGTAATCCTCCTGCCTCAGCATCCTGAGTTGCTGGGATTACAGATGTGTGCCACCACACCTAGCTCAAATAGACCTCTTGAAAAAGATAATATTCTCAGGGATTTTTTTACTGAGGAAATTGAGAGTTAGAGGGGATGAATAATTAACCAAGATCACCCAGCTAATATATGACAGCACTAAGATCTTGACTTCATTATCACAGGTTTAAAATATCATTCTGTGATGACTTTGTAGCAACTTGAAATGTTGACACTATTTCTGTCAAGGTGGGTTAAAGCAAGTATATGACTTGTTTCAAGATCATAGAGTGATTTAGTGGCACTCCAAATATGAAGCTGCCTCAGAGTAACTTTCTTCTCTTTTCAACTGTGTATTAAGTCATTTTATGTTGTCCTGGAAATCTTGTAATTTACATAAATAAGGTATAAAGTAAATAACATAGAACAAGTGATTCTGAGAAGAACTGCTCTGCTTTGTCTAGAAGTTTTACAGGAATTCAACATGATGTCAAATTTGAGACACTAAGCTCACTTTCTTGTTTAAAGAAGTGGAAGGAAGAGAATCAATTAAGCACTTGGTCAACAACAAAAATAGCTACCATGAATCTGACATATATCAAACAGTACTAAGTGTTTTGCTTGGCTTACTATATTTAGTATTTAGAGTAACACCATGGGGCTGAGATGCAGCTCAGTGGTAGAGTGTTTGCCTAGCATGCCCAAGAGCCTGGACTCAGTTCCCAGCACTACACAAAACCAAAACCAAAACCAAAAGTCAAACAAGTAAAAAGCCAAAAACCTAAAATGCAGCAAAAATATCCTGAAATAGGTGCTGCTGCTATGACTTTCACTGTATGGAAGTTGAAATTGAGGAGCAGAGAAATTATATCTCTAGCCCCAGATCACAAAACTAAAGAGAGGCAGCATTCTCACCCTGGCATGCTGGCTCCAGGGCTCATGCTTCACTAATGTGTTCTTATTTATTTATGATAATATGAAGTATTTTCATTGCCATTTTCCAGATGAGGAAACCTAGGTTCAAAGAAAGAGAATGAAATGCCTGAGGGTTCACCAAGAGCAAGGGGCACAGATAGAATTTTAAACCCACAGCACCGAATTTGGTTTGGGCCCCATTTACTGACTCCCAGGTGCAACAGAGGTGTCCCACACAGAGCAGTGCCATCGTGGCTCTTGTCTTACCTTGCTTCCTCTCCTTTCTCAAGACTTGCCCTAAGAGAGAAGTGTCATTTGCTACTGAGTGCATATGAAATTCCAAAGAGGAAACTGGGGCTAAAAAGAAAGGGAGAAAGATATTACTATATATTGAGAACCAGTCAAAGGCAGCCAGAGGACATTTTTTTCTAGTGTTCTATCTTGGTACCTCTCTTATCCAATATCATTGATGAAACATTTCAATCTGTGGGAAGATTATAAAGGGCATGAAGCTAAGATCTGAGGAGACATTTTAAAGTAAATTAATGCATTAGACAAATACATTAATCCAGTATATTACATGGGATGTTTTTAAGGTCAATTAATGAATTTATATAAGAATTAAGTTACCTTCCCATTTTAGGATCTCATTTTGTATGATTCTGCTTATTGGAATTTTCAGGAGCTAAATTATATTATTCATCAAATTACAAACCTTTCTGTCTGAATTTAGGGGACCAGTGAAAATTATATCTCAAGATTTAATTAATTTCTAACAGATATTATTGAGGAACTGATGATTTCACATATTGTGATTTTTAAAAAATAATTCCTTTATTTACAAATAAAATTGCATATATTGAGGTTTTGAAATATGTGCATCCCATGGAATGGCTTAATCCACTTCAGTAGTGGCTTTAAATAACCCTATTAACTGGACCAATTTTGGAATCCATAAGAACACAGCAAATCCTCACTCACTTTTCAGCATTTATGAAATTGGTCCAGCTCTAACTTTTTCACTTTTATACAGTAATTCTAAATTTTGTCAGAAGTTGAACATCTTTCTAATACTCTGTACTGAAGAGGGAGGCAGAACTTCCTGTGTGTGGGAAACCCTTTGGTTCAAACGGTTGCTGCATAGGCAAAATATCCAAAGACTGTTCATTTGAAAATTATGAGTCCTTTTCATCATTTTACATTGCATTATTTGTTTTATGGACTGTTCAGTATGCATTGCACCAACACTAATTACTGCACTAATAAGTCAGCATGTAACCAAGATGTTTTGCCATTATAATTACAGCCACATGTTGTTGTCCTTCCTCAAATAGTCCAGGCTTAATTGCATCATTTTTCAGGAAAATTTATGTGCTGAAGCTTAATTCAAAATTAGTACACGAATAAATGAAGTGCAAACTATTTTCTGTAGTGACTCACATTCAGAATAAATGTACTAGAGTGGAGAGTGGCCAAGATTTCATGTTCCCCCTTGTCTGTGGTTATTTCCACGATGGACCTCCAGTGGCAATTTATGGAACAGAGGTCACAAAATGACAGAGGAATCTGAGTGGACGTGCAGAAAGAACATTGTCAAGGAACTGGAAACAGAGGTTCTGATGTGTGCCATTTATTTATCATATGAATCTTGGGGGTAATTTTCCCTTTCCAAGGTCTCATTTTGCTCACAAGAAAATTGAACAAGTTGTTCAAATGATCTCAGATTCTCTCTAATTCTCCTATCTAATAATGTTTCACTTTATGAGCTTAGTTCTGTGAAGTTGATATTAAAAGTCTGCCTGCCTTTAAAAGGATTATATTCTTTGCTGTGTTAGGAAACTTTCTGTCACTACAACAAATACCTGAGATAATCAAATTATAAATAGAAAAAAATATTATTTTGGTTCACAGTAGTGGAGCTTCTGATCCATGATTGAGTGGCCTCATTGCTTTTGGGCTGGTGGCAAGGCAGCACATCATGGTGGGCATTACAAAACCTCTCACCTCATGGCTGGGAAGCTAAAGGTAGAGAAAGCCAGGGTCCCACTCCTGCCTTCAAAGGCATGTCTTCAATGACCTAAATACTCCCCACTAGGCTCCTCCCTTAAAGTTTCCACCACTTCCCAGCAGCATCAAACTAGGGACCAAGACACATGAGTCTTTGGGGAAAATTCCAGATCCAGACTATAGCACTTTTCCATGCCCAAAGTTAAAAACTGTGCATAAGATGAAAGTAAACACAGATCATCTGAGCTCTACATTCAGTAATCACTCCCATTCCTAACATTAGCTAATAGAGCCTTCCTTACACTTTCATAAATTTGCTTTTATTCTTCATCTCTCCTGTTACCTTTCCTTTCCATCAATAAAATTAAATATTTTTGTGTGCATACATGTATATATTGCTATCCTGGTCTTTGAAGTTGAAATCCCACTGCTGATACTCTTGTTTGCTAATGTAGATGAAAAGCTGTTTCAAGCCCCTTGTGCCCTTTAAGTTCTAATATTTCTAACTATCTAGCACTGGCTGTAGGATGTGAAGATTGTCCCAGAAAGCACACTCTTTCTCTATTTCCCATAGAATGCTGTGCTGTGGTTTGATATGACAATGAATCCCAGTTGAATTTATGACCAATGGCTTCTGGTAACCATTCACATTTTCTTTTTCTTTCTTTTCTTCTTTTATAAGCTGTATTTATGAGAGCCCTCTGTGCCCACCAACAGTATTTGAGTAAAAAGAAAAGTAGGAGGAAAAAATAGAAGCAGCTCTCAAAGTATATGCTATGGAGGAAGTTAGATTGCAACTTACTCCTGCCCATTTGGACAAATCTTTAAAACTGGATTCCTTCATCTGTCAGTTGGAGATATTCCAACTCACATTATTAAATGACTAATATAAAAATTATGTGTTCTGCAAGTCCCCTAACATGTGCTGGTTGTCTGTATTCTTGAAGACATGCTAACAGATACATAAAATTGTTGGTAAGACCATTCTAGGTAGTGAGCAATGGGCCAGCAACATTGTAAGGTGGGCAAACAAGGTGTGTTTAAGGAATCCCAAAGTGAAAATGAAGTTTCGTGAAGGAGAGAAGTCAGAAAGAAACATAGAGTAGTAGGGCCAGAGCTCAAAGGGCTGTGGATACCAAGCTACAGAACGGAGCATTATGCAGATTCCAAAAGGAAGGACTTAGTAATGAAATATTGAATGTCAGGGTAAGGAGTTTGCAGGACTCCACCAGACCACTCTTTTTGAAAATTAAAAAGAAATCATATCTTTCTCCAGACAGTCATATCTTTTTCATGAGTTAAAAATATATCATTATGATAAATATACAATTGTATCGTATTTACTGAAAGAAAAGTGGTGCAGGACTGAACACACACACCTGGGATAAGAAGTGGGTTTATTATCAGGAGCCTGACAAGGCTGCTCTGCATAAAGAGAGGGACAGCAGCAGCAAGGAGGGAGAGCAGCAGCAACTCACCTTGAATGTTACCTTTTATAGGCTAGAATCATGGTCATGCTCTAGGGGCAGGTTTAGTCTTGACTGACATGGTAAGCATCCCCTGATCTTGTGGAAGGAAAATTTGCTTCTTGGGAACAGAGACAGGCAGTTTTCCTATCTCTCAAAAGGGCAACCAGCATGTCCCTTTATCTTCTCAAGGAGAGAACATGGAAACCAGTATGTCCCCATCTCAGGGGCCAGTAAATTATCTCCTATCTCTCAATGAGAGAACATGGAGAGACCAGCAGTCTCCGGGCCTGTAGGTTTTATTTCAGGCTAGCTTCTATTTCTTGGGAATAAGAACAGTATTCATAAAGGCAGGGGGAGGAAGATGGCTGCAATTAAACTAACATTTACAACCCAAATTGGGCTCTTGTGAAACAGGGGGCCTTGTGCAGGGTACCCAAACAATTGAAGGAGAAACAAGAGCTTTCAATTTGGGGAATTTTATGACTCTCGTTTGAGATGTTGAAAGTCATGGATTGATTTGTTCTTTCTTTAAAAACTATAATCCAAAGGCCTCTTAAACACCAGGCAGGGTGTCAGGCATTGAGAATATGGAGGTAAAATGCATCTCTTGATATTGGTGAGTTACATTAAGAGTGGATAAATAGAAATGTTAGATGTCAGAACAATCAGACAAACATTTCCAGGAAGAGTCAGAAGGGAGGAAGTTTGGGCCACTGGAATACCCTGGAAATGGGAGGTTTAGGCAATGTACTCAGTGTACGTGAAGAAGATGTAAGCATGAACTGAATGAAGCTGTTCTGCACAAGGCAGACTCATTGCAAAGAAATGCCGATTGACTGTGGCTTTGGTGGCTAAAGAATCTGGACATTACCGGTCCTCTACTCCTGCCTTCAAAGAACCACAAAACTCTGTTCCTTTCTCCACTCACAATTCCTTCCTTCCAGGCTGAATTCCTCTGCAATTAATGGATGCAAAGAATGGGAGTTGTGGGGAACAAGTGGAATCTGTCCCACACTCATTCAATTTCCATTAAATTACATGGTCTTGAAAGATAAAAGGAAAAGGTCTGGGGGAAAACACATTTTAGGTTTCATTGCACCACATTTTGGGTTTCCTAATCTGGGGCCTGGATATTCCACTCACTCACCCAGAAACTATGAAGGAAACCATTTCAGGGCTTGAACCAGTCATATGGAATCTGGATCCCACAAGACCAAGCCTCCCTCCAACTCAGAGGGATGTGGCAATTGCTTTTATGAGTGTTTCCATTTTTATGAGATTAGAAACTAACATTGATGAGACAATAGAAGAGTATCTGTCTGTCTTCCATCTTTCCCTATATTTTCCTTCCCTTGACAAACATTTATTACATGCTGATTACAGAGCATTTTTTAGGCCTCCAGGACAAAAGGATGACATGTTACAGCTGTCAGAACAATTTTGTACTTTATTGTTAGCCAGGTCTCAGAACACTTTCCATAAGACAGGCCAGGATTATCTTCACTGTTCAGTCTGGTAGCTTGGGCCCAGGATAGTTGCACCTTGCTTACAGTTAGACAGGGTCTTAGTCTCTCTGGGCTGCTATGACAAAATATAGACACTGGGTGATTTATAAGCAATGGAAAACTTATTTCTCACAGTTCTGAAGGCTGGAAGGTCCAAGATCAAGGTAGCATAAGAATAGAAGTCTGATGACCTGGTTCATAGTATCTGGCACCTGCTAGCTATGTCCTCCTGTAGCAGAAGGTATGAGGAAGCTTTCTGGGCCTCATTTACAAAGTCACTAATTCCATTCATGTGGCCTTTAAGCATATGACTTAGTCACATCCCAAAGGTCCCACCTCCTAATACTGTCACATGGGTGATTATGTTTTCAACATGTGAACTTTGCAAGGACCCAAACATTCAGATGATAGCATTTAGTTAGCTGATAATACAATTAGCCTTTTGTATCCATGGATTCTGCATCTGCAGATTCCACCAACTATGGCTTGAAAAAAATATGTATTTTTTAAGGTGTGTGTGCTGAAAATGTGCAGACTTTTTCCTTGTTCTGATTCTCTAAACAACCCAGTATAACAACTATTCACACAGCGTTTATGTTGCATTAGGTATGGTAAGTAATCTAGAAGTGCTTTAAAGTATCTGGGATGATATGTATAAATTATATGCAAATACTCTATTCATATAGATAGAAACTTTAGTATCCATGGATCTTGGCATCTATGGAGAGTTCTGGAACCAATCCCTCATGAATCCCAAGGGATGACTGTACAGCCATCTATACACTAGACTAGAGGCAGGTCTCCTCATTCATTAATCTGAGTGAGGAAAGCAGAGAAAACTTTGCACAGCATTCTATAACTTTAGAAAATGTACTACAAAGCTCAAGTGTATGAGGAGGATACAAATGATAGAAGAATAAGTCCTGTAGTTCAGTTGGCTAGTTGTAGGAGATTTTACTAAGTTTGGTTTCTTCATATGTAAAATGAGACTGCAAGCTGGAAGTGATTTTCATACTTTTTAAACAGCTGAAATGTACTTTTCAAATGAAATACACTTCAGAACCTTCATACATAAGACAGATTAAAATGGTTCTGCTCTAATTGAAATGGCAGCAGGGATGGATCCCAGAGCAGACCCACCTAAGTTCGGTTCATTCCCTATTGCCCCCAATCCACGCCAGTGGTCATTTGGGCCCCTGTAAGCTTCAAGATCCTGCAGATTCAGTAAGAACACCCTGACCTTCATTTTCCTGGACTAATTCTGTATGTACTGGTTGTGAGCATCCTTTGTCTACTATGGATATTACTTTCAGCTATATTATTTTGAGGTGCAGATAAGAAAACTGAGGGTGTGGTGGGCTAAGCAACTTCCTCAAGATTATTTGATTAATTTAAGATGGCCCCAAAACCTGGGCTCCTTGTTCTGTCTGGAGTTGCCTCTAGTGGGTCTGAAATCAGCCTGCATGGAAAGAAACTCCAGTACTATAGCTGCTGTGTGCTAGGATCAAAGGCCTTTGGGAGTTGGTGAGTTTATCTCACTCTTATTTCCTTGAAAAGAAGGTTTTCTGTGTTATTTCTAGTTGTGCACCATGGCATGTCAAACTGCAGAATGTAATTTAGTCATTTTATGCAGATAAGTAAGAAAAAAAATCTGGGCCATTATTGCTGGCTTGACCTATTCGGTTATAAGAAAGTAGAAAGAAGGGACAGAGAAATAACTTTTGTTAATTCATGCATTCAACATTGTTAGGTACTGTATGCTAGGTGCTGGTAATATAGAAGTAGGCAGAAGATATGTAGTCTCTTCCCTTATAGAATTTACAGCCCAGTAGCAGAAATGAATAGTCAAAAGATTGAGAAAGCCTGAAAAAAACCCCAAACTGATTGATACTGAAAAGGAAATGATGTTTCTATGAAAATACAAAGCATCAAAACAAATTTGAAGGCCTTCCTGAGTCATTGGCATTTGAGAAGATATATGGAGGGAAAGATATTAATCAAAGATTGAAAGAAAAGTGGTACAGGGAAAGCGAGTAGTGGAAACATGAGGAAGGAGATACATGTGGCTGGACTGGAGAGAACAAGATGGGAATAGTGTGAGGTGGGGCTGGAAACCAACCAGAATCCAAATTGTAATGTACCTGGAAGTCTGATTGATGGGTCGGGATTTTATCCAGAGTGCAATGGGGAACCACAGAATGAAGGTGTGTTGGCAGAGGTGATGAAATCAGAATGGAGTTTTAAAAAGATCCCCGGGGTGTTGCATGAAAATGGACCAGAGACCTGAAATATAGTTCATATCATTCTTGTCTTTAAATTATCAGAAACCACTAAAGAGACTTTTGGAAACAAACAGTACTGAATCTAACATCTGATGTAAATGAAGACTTCTAGCACTTGAGAAGCTGACTCATGTGTTTATATGATTGAAATAAATAGATATGATTTTAAATTTGGGTTAATGATCTTCTTTGACATCAGATCATTTCACCTTTCCCTTATATTCCTCATATTCCCAAAATATATCACAATACTTACATTAAAAAAGTTATAAAAATGTTTTTAAAATGCAAGATGCCTGACACTAAATAGTCATTTAATGAATATTAATGATTTATATGCAATTTAAGTTTTAGTTTCAGAGCTGATAATTCTTTAGGTTATAAATGAAGTAAAAGCTACCTAAAATTCAGATGTTTAAAGAAGAAAACTAAAGAGATGATTAATTCTTGCTTATTGAACTGAACAATGCTGTCGATATTACATATGTTAACAGTTGGTTAGTTGCCATTTCCTGCTTCAGGAACATGTTCCCAGGAGCAGTTGGCTCCAGCCGATTCCTGAGGCTGCACAGGTGCAGCTTCGTCTTGGACACCTTGCCTGGAGGTGCCAAGTGCACATTCTGACAATCTGAACCCACAATGTATTACATTTTCAGTGAGATTCAGAGCCAAACTCTCTTTCTCAATAACAACCAATTTAGCTTAAATCAGGAGGCTTTGCTGACCCAGAGGAAAGAGCCAATGCTCATTTGGCAGCTGGAGCACACATCCAGTTGCAGCCAAAAGACAAAATTGCCCCATCTACAAAAGAGTACCAACCACAGCAGCCTAGCTTTTCCAGGAAGTCTACTCTTGGTGCTCTCTCTGAGTCTCCTTTACAAGGCCAGTATACCCTTACATTTGTACTATGAATACTGGTTGCTAATAACTCAGAATTTTGCGGGGATGGTAGCCTATGCAGGTAAGTAGGAAGGCATCTGTGATATCATAAAGAGAAACATCAGACATTCATCGTTAAGATCATGAGCTGCAAGATTAGACAGCTCTGGCTGGGTTCGGTGGCCCATGCCTGTCATCCCAGTGGCTTGGAGGCTGAGGCAGAGGGATAGAGATTTCAAAGCCAGCCTTAGCAGAAGTGAGGTGCTAAACAACTCAGTGAGACCCTGTCTCTAAATAAAATACAAAATAGGGCTGGGCATATGGCTCAGTGGTTGAGTGCCCCTGAGTTCAATCCTAGTACTCCTTGCCCCCTCAAAAAGAAAACAAAAATATTAGACAGCTCTGGATTTGGATTCAAACACCATCATTAACTGGACATGTGACCTTGGGAATAGTTCTTTACCTCTCTGACTATCAATTTCTCCAGGGTTAAAATGAAGTGATTGGACCAATCTCAAAGTACTGCTATAAGAGAAAACCGTTTGAAAACTGTTTGGCTTTTAAAAATTTTCTAGATATTGCCTTAGATAACATAATACAACTGCACAGTAAATGCTCATTTATCCACTCAGTGACTATTATGTGTCATCCATAGTATGTCAGGAGCACTGTTTGTTCTAGATATAAAGATAAGTCTAAGTAGGGCAACAAGAATTATGAGTGACATGTATCATACAATGAGGACACTGGGGGTTACTAATCAACTATTTACAGACAATATGGGAATGATAGCCATTGGGAGACAATGTGAATAGCTTCATGTTTCTGTGTGATCATATACTCTCTGAACAAAAATTATTAACAACATGGGTTAAATAATAACCTTAATATAGTAAAATACCTCAAAGAAGGAGGGAGTTAAAGATTACCTCACTGGAACTAAATGTTTAAGTTTCAAAGCAGTATAAAGTCAGGAGTTACTTGCTAAGATTCTAAAAGTTTGCAACAACTTTCGGATGTTTCCTAGAGAGAATTTGTTTAAAATAAAATGTAAAAGTTTATCTCTCTCTCTCTTAAAAAGGGTGGAAACAGCTATGCAGTAGTTCCTATACATATTTCTGAATTCATAATTGTGGGATTCATTTTTCTGGAGGATCCTTATTACTTTGCTCTGAGGGCCAGAAAGGAGCTTGGGGATCAGTACAGTTATTTCTGTCAGTAATAATAAACCCAATCTTTGATCCAAAAACCTAATGCTTTCCTCAGAACGAAACAAGCATAAATGTTGAAAATTTAGTGGGTTAAGTTGTTAGATTAGAAATCACAAGTACCCCGTTGGTATGAGCCATGGAGGATGAACTGGGGTCACCAGGCAGAGTAAGAAAGCATATTGTGCAAAAAAAAAAAAAAAAAAAACCAAAATGGGCTAAAAGATGGACACATAAAAATAAAGTATGAGGGTACTGTGAGTATGTAGGCATTTGAATTACTTGTCACTTAGGTCTGTATTCATTTCCCACTATGCACAGCTCATCTCCTTTTTATTCTCATAAAGCAGTAGTGTTCTACTGTCAGTGCTATCTCAGTGGTGACATATTTTAGAGAGCAAATATAAAGCAATTGTCTTAAGGTAATATATAGAAGATTAAACATGTTTTCCTAAGTTTCAAAAGCAGTGTGAATTAAAATAAAGAATTTTTTATTACTCTGAGGCATTAAGAGGCAACAAGGTACCAACTCGAGCACCTACATGGACCAGAGCATAGTGCAAGAAGGTTTGGAGGAGAATGATTGGGTTATGAGAGACTCAATGAATGAGTCTACTGATAGGGTTAATTGAGTGATAACTGAAGGCAGGTGGGGTGTGGCTGGAGGAGTGGTTCCTGGGGGCATACCTTTGGGGTATATATTTGGTATCTAGCAAGTGGAGTCTCTCTCTCTCTCTCTCTCTCTCTCTCTCTCTCTCTCTCTCCTTCCTCATCTTGATGTGAGCTGCTTCCTTCTGCCACACTAATCTGCCATGATGTCCTGCCTCATCTCAAGCCTAAGGAATGGAACCAGTTGTCTATGGACTGAGACCTCTAAAACCATGAGCCCCCAAATAAACTTTTCTCCTTTAAAATTGTTCTTGTCAGGTCTTTTAGTTGCAGTGGCAAAAAAAAAAAAAAAGCTGACTAATACACTTGGTGTCATTTTTCTCCATCTTCTATCTAATAGTAGCTGCCCAGGGCTAGGAGATCCCCAGGGGATATTTCTATGGTTAAGAGGTTTGAGATATTTAATAAAATATTTGGAAAGCCTTTGTAAGTCCACCTTAAATGAACAAAATTAACTTAATGATATAAGAATACAGCCTTTACTCTTTGAATAATATTATTTTTGGAAGTATGCAAATATACATAGAGTTCTAAAGTTGGCAGGCAAAATCATAGAGATGCCAGAAGAAAGTCACTTACCTTCAGTAAGACAGATAATAAATCCTTAGGTCTAAGTACCACTTTCAGTTTAGAAATATTGTCACACACATGGTTTCATTGGATCTTTAAAGAAGGCAACCAAGAATTATGAGACATATCAGGATCCAAATTCTGACTCTTCCACTCCCATATATATTGTGCAGATTTTCTAATCTCCCTGGAACTCAGTTTCTTTTTTTCATAAAGCTGGAGAAACAAACACTTTGCAGAGTCTGTTGGCTGTTGGGAGATTGGATCTCAAATGCAGAAATCACCCAGCACCACATGCTCGTATAGTAGGTTCTTAATAACTCTTTGTTAGATGCAACTGAATTAAGATAGCTTGTTTAGTTTGTTTTGTTCTTTCTGGAGATGAAGTGAAAACTTAAAAGATACAAGTGATGATATCAAAGTCACCAAAATATAAAATAGGTGAGTTTAAAATCCAGATTTATATTCTCAAGATGAGTAGTTCTCATGACACTGTGCTGCAGCTCTGGTCAGACCAGTTTTTGAGTAGTTCACTTGGGGGCAAAAAAAGTGAGTTTGCAAAATGAAATGTGGAAAGGTGAATAAAGCCCCACTTCCCAACCCACCAAAGATGTCCACATCATAGTCCTCAGAATCTGTGGATATGTTACCTTACATGACAGAATAAACTTTGCCAACATGAACAAGTTAAGAATGTTGAGATGAGGAGTTATCTTGACTTCTCTTGTGGGACCAACACAATCACAAATATATATATATATATATATATATATATATATATATATATATATATATGGAAGACAAGAGGCCAGAGAGGTGATGAGGTGTCATGCTGCTGGCTTGGAAGATGGAGGAAGAAGCCACAAGCCAATGAATGTAGGCATCCTCTAAATTTGGGAAGGAAAAGGAAGAGAGGCTCCTTTGGAGCTTTCAGAAAAAAACACAGCTCTACAGATTCATTTTATTATCTTACATTTCTGACCTCCAACAATAAAAGATAATGAATTTGTGCTGTCGTAAGCCACTGTGTTTACGGTAATTTGTTACAGTAGCAATATAAGACTAACATAGAATCTAAAACAAAATTTTAACTTGGAGAAAAGCGTGGAAAATTGAATTTCCTGAATCTGCACATGTACACATGTATTGGCCATGAGAATATTTCAAAAGTAAATCACTGATACTGCCTCTTTCTAATACAATTCAAGAAAATACATGGCATATGACATTGTTGTTTCCCTTCATTGTAAAATGGGGACAATAATAATGGGTATTAGAAAAATTAATAAGGTAACATAAATGTTTTTAAAATTATGAAAAGTGCATTAACATCTGTCAGTACCATATATATAAAGTTTAAAGTAAGTAAATTGTTCAATATTAATAATCTAGCTGGTTTTTCTAAGGAGCTATATAGGTAAATATCACCGCGGGAAGATTTCAGTTTCTCTGAATGAATGGTTTAAGGTATTTCCTCTTTATGCTAAATGGGGGTACCTAGGCAAATATACTCCAAATATATTCATCACAGAATGTATTTTAAAAGATGCTGAATCCAATCATTTGGCAACGCCTTTATTTTCTATTGGGCGTTCAAGACGAAAGATTTATAGGAAACAAAATGCTTCATTTGCATAGTGTACACTGGATGTCTACAGTTTCTTCACTCAAACTGAATCACTTGAATCCTACAATGACCTTTTGAAGTAGATTGTGCCCACATTAATGACCTCTTTCTTAAGAAAAATCACAAGCAGCAAAAAGTAAAACTTCTTCCCAAAAGGTACACAATTGGTTAAAGTCATTTCAGGACATTTTGGTGCAAGTCCTTTTATGCTTGGTTGAACTGTATTTTATAGAAACGTGAATAAATAAGAGCTAGGGACATCACTTGGGGCTGGAAAATCAACACCAAATAAAACAGGCATAGCCTTTGTCCTCATGGAAATCATAGTCTAGAAGAGAAGACAGGCAATTAACCAAATTATAATACCATGTGGTAATTGCAGGTGACTAAACCCAGTAAGTGACATATGGAGTCACAGGTCAGGAAGCCTTGATTCATACAATTTTGGCTCCAACCCCAGATTTTATTTCTTACATAGTGAAGCCTCTTCTGGAAGGTAATTAATTCACCAAATTATCCAGGATTGACCTATCTGTGAACCCCATTTACCTGTTTTCCTCTTCTTCCTTGGTGTGTGTGTGTGTGTGTGTCTGTGTGTGTGTGTATGCTGAAAGCTAAAATAATGGTACAGGCAGACTAATTCAAGAATCACTGCAAAGAATCCCATTGAAGGGGTTAAGGTTCTGAAGATTTTCAGAGACATATAGTGGAAGTGACCTTTTTGCAACTTGAACTTCTTGACATTACCAAGTGGTTCCTGGAATAGGTGAAGCAAAGGGGCAGGATTCTTTAAAAAAAAAAAAAAAGTCCTACTTCTATTTGGATGAATCATTACTTTATGTGAAATCAAACTGTTTCAAAGAGATTAGAGAAGTGATTAATTCTATAAAGTTTGAGCCAGAGTTATTGTAACTTCAATTAGAATAACAAACAAACTATAGGGAAAGACAATGTTTCTTCATTTGATTTCTAAATCTGGAAGAGTATGTCACTCTTATGAATGTGTGTGTGTGTGTGCTTGTGTGCACATGTCCACACATATGAGGATAGAGAAAGAGAGAGAGAGAGAGAGAGAGAGAGAGAGAGAGAGAGAGGAGAAGAGAAGAGAAGAGAAGAGAAGAGAAGAGAAGAGAAGAGAAGAGAAGAGAAGAGAAGAGAGAAAGCCACCATGTGGAAATGTCCATTATTCTAGTGGCATGCTGTGGCATGCTCTGCCATGGTTGGAGAAAAACGCTTTTATAGGACTTCATTCTGAAGATTTTTCTTGTAGTGAGACTAGGATATCAACATCTCAATCCTACCTCCTAATTCTTATATTAATGATCTTTTCAGCTAGGTAAAGCTCAGCAATCAAATGTGTAGCTTTTAGTTCCAGGTTCAAGTCCATTTGAAATATTGACTTGAAGAATATTTTTATGGATATATGGTTTGAAGTACACAAAACTATGTCATGAAATGATCATCTCTCACATTCCCGTTATCCAGTCTGTAGGCTTCCCCTAGGACCTTTGGTCGGTGTTGACTTTCACTTTTTAGGGGGTTGTGGGGGGGTTCTGGTACCAGGGATTAAACTCAGGGGCACTCGGCTACTGAGCCACATCCCCAGCCCTGTTTCGTGTTTTATTTAGAGACAGAGTCTCACTGAGTTGCTGAGTGCCTTGCTTTTGCTGAGTCTGGCTTTGAACTTGCAATCCTCCTGCCTCTGCTTGCTGAGCCTCTGGGATTACAGGTGTTGGTCACCATGCCTGGCCTTTGACTTTCACTTTGGACAGCCTTGTCTTTCTTTCCATTCCCCAGCTTCCCAGGCACTATGCTTCATCTGAATACCTGCCTGTCACTGGGTCCTCCTTGTTTTTTTCATTAGCTCCTCTTTCTTTCCTTTCTCTCCAAGTCTGGTTTTTGTCCTTTAGACAAATTTTTCTCTGTTCCTTAAAAATGCTGTAGCACAAAATAATTGAAGAGTCTGGATTTTAAAGTGTAAGACTGTAGAGTCACACTGCGTGCATTCAGCACAGGGACTAGCACATATAGAGCCCAAAACAAAGATTCATCAACATCATCATTGATGTCAACATCCTCCTTCTTGTCATTATCATCGTCATCGTCATCATATTTTCTTTCCTGGAGTGTTACCACAGTCTGTAAGTCTAGCTTTGGCCACCAACCTCCCAGCTTTCCATCTGTCAGCAGACATCCACTGGCACTTCTATTGGCATCGTGGAAGCCACACACCTAATTCCAAACTTAGTCTTTCTTTCAGGAATTCGAATTGGAATTTAATTCCTATTGTTTAGGTTCACGATGAATAGGGCCTCTTATTACCCAGTTGAGAACTTGGTTCTAACTTCTAACAGTGTCTGAATAACAGAGATCCACATAGCAAGTGAGGCAACACAGACTTGTGGCCTCCTGAGAGTGCCTAGAATTTGTGAGCATTTCTGTGTTTGAGGTTCACCCATGAACATGCTGTCTGAATGTAGCCCACGGGTCAGGGCACACCACAGGCTCAAGATCCTTTCTCTCACAGGAAATTTTCTTTCTTGGCTTAGAGTGGCTTGTTTGATTTGGAGCCACAGCCATCCGAGAATTGGGATGTATTTGATTCCTATATGAGGGACTAGACAGACCTTGGTCCCCAGCATTAGGCAGCAAGCTCAGCAGCATCACTGATACTCAACATTCATTCTATCTAGGACACCTGAATCCTATCCTTTTCTGTATTAATTTATTTCTGCATTTCTTTATTTGCTTTTATTGACTCAAATGACTTAAAATGACTAACTTCGATGCATTTTATTTTCCATTATTCTCTGTCTATAATATTAAAAACTATGAATTCACACTGATAAATTAAATTTCAATGCAATAACAAATGGGTCAATTCTATTATCTTCCTGTCTATATTTCCAACTGTCTGCTTCAACAGTGAGCTATCTGGCTTCCATTATCCTTGTATTTTTCCTTACTTAATCAATTCGCTGGCACTCTATCAGTCTCACATTGTCATTCCATTGCCTTCTCCATGCAGATGACCTGTTTATTCTGCATGAGCTCCAAATAATATATTAGTGTACTTTCTGTTGCTATAAAAAATGCTTGAAGACAGGTACTTTATAAAGAAAAAAGTTTATTTAGGTCACAGTTCTTGAAGAAAGGTCCATGTGTGAGGGATAAACTCATTGTATAACAATACACTCTTGTAATAACTAGCCCACCTGTGAGGCCAGAATTAATTCTTTGGGAGGGTGGTGCCTAATGAATTAATTACCTTACATTAAGTCCCACTTCTTAAGGGTTCCATCACTTCTCAATGTTGCCACAGTTGGAATGAATCTGTTGGGAACATATTCAAATCATATACAAATCATAGCAAACCCCAGTACTGGGTCTCAGCCACCTCCCTCTCACTTGAGTCTTCACCCTACTCATGCTTTGATGCTTCATGCAAGTCTGACTCTCTAAAATACACACTCTTCCTCCTGCTTGAGCTGATGTCAAATCCCTGCCCACATGGGTGCCTTTTGCAGTCCCTATGCTGGGTTCTCTTTTGTGTGTATATATTTTCCAGTCTACTTGAGCTTTAATACCCACAGCAGTCTTCCCGCAGGGAGATGATCATGAATGAGACCACATTTACCCTCTTAGGGTTGATAGACACACTCCTCACCCTTCTTGGGCTCATACTCATTTCTCTGGGACATGGTGGTTTTTTGTTTTGTTTTGTGTTTTTTGTGTGTGTATGGTGGGGAGGGCAATGGAGGAGGTTTGTCTTTTTCCATGCATGATTCCCTAACTGCCTGGGTCCCCATCTAATAAATGACCTTTTCTGAAGGGGAAGGAATAGGGAAGAGGAAGAGAGAAGGATGTGGCAATGACCCTCTCTCTTAGGATGGATGTGGACTTCTGGTCTACCTGTGAGCTGTTGCACTTTAGCTCTACTCACTGTTCTGGCTTTGCATTTCTTCCTTGTTTCCTACAGCTGGAAGGATCTGTACAAGCTTAAGCATGTATTTTTTTTAAATGTTATATATTTTCCTCAGCATATTTTAATATGCTCTCTGTACAGAAACAAAAGTATTCCTGGATCAGTCCATTCTGTCACAGTGAATATAATGACACCAGCCGAAATCAAAAGAATAGGTAAAGAGTTAAAGAAATAATGGTATATGGAGGACATGAAGATACATTTGAGAGCAGAGTAGAGTCAAAGATACTGAAAGCATAGTTGCTAAAGTGGAGAAAGTGAAGGACAGAAGATAGTTCATGTGAAGTTGGAGAGATAGGAAGCATCCAGACTACAAAAAGGTTTTGTCTGTAACCTAAAAGAATGGGAGATCTACTCTGATGCTCTTATTCTCTTCTATAGTCATCTTTCAAAGGTAATGAGATGCTTCCACCAATAAGGTTTTCTCTTTTCCTATCAGATAGCCCAGTTAATGAAATATGGCTAAAACAGTGACAAAATATTAAGGAAAATTCACCAGGTCTTTCTTGTGCCAGATCCCAGACTTTTGTCTTCGATCCCTGCCTACTCTTTCTGGTTCCTGGTTCTGTCTTGCTTGGAGTTCAGCACATTTCTGACTCTCCAGAAGCTTCTGAAGTGAAGTTCCAATGCTTATTGGACTATCTGCCCTAGTGCTACTTCTGAAACCTCAGACAAAGCCTGTGACCCTAACTTAGTGCCATGAATGTGGGCCCCCTACCAAGTCCCATATCACTTTGGTGAAATTTCACTTGACAAATTTTAGCTAGAGACGTGGATCTTTGAGGACAATGGCATTTTCTGTTATCATTAACAAACATCTTTCCCCCCACAATGACTAGAACCTCATAATAAGTTCTCTAGGATGGCATTTGTATTTTATTTTTTACTTGCTAATTGGGAGTCATTGATTCTATCTTTGCAAAGAGACCGCTTTTGTTTTTCAATTAGAAAAGCTGAAAACAGAGCTCATAGAAAAGCGTGGATTATAAGTACATGGAATCTCATCTGAGGACAAATTTAATTAACAAGCATCTATAAATACTCAGTGATGGTTAAAATGCTTGCAGGCTGTGCCATGGTGCATGAATACAATTAATTACAGAAATTTTTTTTTCAGGAAAAAAGGAGATGAAATTGAGAAATAGAATAACGAACAAATGTGTAACACTTCAACTGTGTCCATATGTCCGTGTGTTGAGGTCTTTAGTAAACTAATCAGATAAAGGATTTACAGTGAGAACAAAACACTGAAGTGGCTCATAAAATCTCTAAGAATCATAGGTGATTGAGCTTTCCTCTACAGAGAAGGAAAATGCAAGGGGGACAACTCTGTGAAACCTAAGAGAATTTGGTTTTCCAGTCCTGGTTACTAACTGTGTTGTAACTGTGTTGCTATAGGTAAGCTACCTAAAGTGTATTAGGAAACATACACATGAATATGGAAGAGACATTCTAAATACTTAGCAAATATGCCATACAGTAGGCATTCAATACATGTTAACCCCATCTCCTCTGTGTGAGCCACAGCTAAAAGCCCACTTCATCATATTTAAGTATAAATTGATTTTTGAAGCTGTCCTTTGGGAATGGATGCACATTAACTTTGTTTGATTAATTCTGTAAAATGAGACAAGTACTTTGGGCTGCCAATGACTTTCCTAGTTCTAGGAAATTCTGTATGTAAAAGTATATTTAAGAAAGGCATATTACACAACTGAGTCTATGCTTCTTCAAACTGTTTGCCTCCTTAGCTCTCCACCCCAACCCAAGGGATCTACAGTACAGACATGAGATTGGAAGATGGGATGTGACTGCCCTGTCATTCCAATTTGACATAGCACAGACACAGGTCACAGTGATTTCCTTTCCTTCCAAGTGTGAGAATTTTTCCCTCAAGTAATATTCAAGAAAAAAAAAATTGGAGGGCAGGATATTGTGATATATATTCATTCATTCAATATGGTTTAAAATGTTATTATTTCTGATTATAAAAATAATATCCAATCACTTTAGAACATTTGATGAATATAGACTATTATTCCAAAGAATATAATTATCTAAGATCCTACCACACAAATAGGAATTTTCTTGCAAAAGAATTCATTAGGTGCCTACTCTGTACCTATGCTTGGCCAGGCGCTGGGTATCAGTGATAAATGAGGCAAAGTTGTTGCTTTCATGGAGTTTGTTTTAGTGGGAAAGAAAGGAAATATGAAAATAAAGACACAAATCAATTATTAATCATGATAAAATCTGTAAAGAGAGTAAATAAGGTGGTGTTTTGCAAAATAGTGGCACATTAGATTCAGTGAAGTGGATAATGTAACTTCTCATTTATTTAATTAAGTGTATTAAGGATTGTAATGCAAAAAAGTGTACATGTATAATGGCATAAGTTGGCATGATAATGTAACTTCTGAATGAAATCTGAAAGAGAAAAATGAGGCATACATAAAAAAGTTGTAGAAAACCTTCCTGGCAGGAGGAAGCTCAGGAAAGAAGCTCGTGGAAGATAAAGGAGGTCAGAGGGATTAAATGTTGTATTTTAGGGGAGAAACAGTATAAAATAAAATTATGACTTGGGAAATTAACACTTTATTGTGTATTCTTCTAATATTCCTTCTATACATAGACATAACATTATCCTGATCATTTTCTCATAATAGTAAGTATTTTCCTAGTGACAACAGGCCTTAGCCAACCCAATGGGGGGTCCAGAATGAATATTTCCTGTTGTTCCTTGTGGGTCCTAAGTGGCTGGCCCATGTACTCCTGATTTGGTTGGTTACTAGACGTGAAATACATTTAGAAGAGTGAAACGTGGACAAGATAATTCTAGAGTTGAGGAAGACCCTGGAGGAGCTGATAATAGCTAGATGCTCCCTGTTATTTACACTCAAGCATAGTTAAGAGAATCAAATGAAGCACTCTATGAGACAGGGTGTATTGCTAAAACTTTAGACAGGTGTTAGCTAAATAATAATAAGAAGAACATGACTATTGTACTGAGTTACAATCTGTTATAACCAGAGATGTGTCCATTGGGTTTTTGGTGCCTTAAATAGAACCCTCAAAAATAGTAATTTAAAGCAACAACAATTTCTTTAACTCCAGAGTCCATAGAGTGGCTCAGCTCAATGGTTCTCTTATCCAGGTCAGGTGTGGCTAAGTTCTGTTGGACTTGCTTGTACACCTGCCATAGCTAGTGGGTTGACTATGGGTTAGGTGGTCTAAGAGAGCCTTCCTCATATGTCTAGAAGTTGGCAGGATTAAGGAGAGAATGGTAAGGGTGATTGAGCTGTGTGTGTTCTTTTTCACAAGCACACTAGATTCTTTCACATGGCAGTGGTCACAGAGTTCCCGGGTGCAGTGCAGTGTAAGCCCCCATGTGCAAGTGAGCTTCAGGGTGCAAGTGTGTTTCATGACATGCTTGTGTCATGTTTTCTCATCTCCCATTGGCCACAGCAAGTCATGAGGCCAACCTAGATTCAGTGGTGGAGAAACAGCCTTATCTCATAATTAAAGGAGAAAGGAGACCACCAGGGACCATTTTTTTGTGATACATCACCAAAGGATCCATTAAGTACATATACATAGGACTGTTGAAAGTCAGGATTCCAGCTGAAAGTCAGTTTACCACAGATGGTTCCAATGAACAAAGTCTAATAATGAGACAATTTGCAGAAATGGGGGCAGGATTAAGGAAACAAAGGAGTGGTGAAGGACCCAGATAACAGCAGCAGGCAGAAGTCACTATCACCTCTAGGGATGGAGGGACAAGGAGAAAATATGGGGTGAGAAGTGAGAGTGTTGGAGAGACATCACTTCTGATAGGTGGTGTCCGGTCAGGGAACACATAGAAAAGAAATACAAGGCACAATGGCACATTCCTGTCATCCCAGGGACTCAGAAGACTGAGGCAGTGGGATTGCAAGTTCAAAGCCAGCCTCAGCAACTTAGCGAGGTCTTAAGGAATTTAGTGAGACCCTGTCTCTAAATAAAGCATAAAAAAGCACCCCTGAGTTCAATACCTGGTACCAAAAGAGAAAAAGAAACACTGTTTTAGCTTGATTTTCTTAGAAGCAGACTCTAATAAAGCGGTCAGGACATCCTTGATGTTTCTGCTTTCCTATCAATTTAATAGGTTCCTTCAGTTCCTTTTAAGAACAGGCCCTGTAAGTTATTTATTTAGGATATTTGCCAATATTTGAATATATAAACTGGTTATCTTATGGCATATATTTTAATATTTTCAACTGTATAAATTAATTGTTTCTGACACCTCTAAACTGTAAAACTTGAGAATTTATTTATTTATCTTGCTTGTGAAAGAATAAAAATCATTGGAAGAAGGCTCAAAGATACTTTAGCCCTGCATCTTGCACTGATCAATGCATGCCCTCTGTAACTGGGGGCCTGGCACCTACTTGCCTGTTACATGAGAGCAAAAGCTCTCTGCCCAAGTCAGAGTGTCTCCATTGTGCTTAAGGGTGATCTTTTCTTGACTAGTTTATCGTTCTGGATTCTACCATCTACTTAAGAATTGTTATGTTTCTATCAAGATGATTTGGGCTGCAAATAACAAGAAGCATTTCTCAGCTAAGATTAGACAATAAGGACAATTATTATTTCCCACAAAAAGTCCTGAGGCAAGGTAAGTCTTTAGGTTGATTATTTCAGCAGATCAACAATGTCATCAAGGTTTTCTTTGTTTCTCAACTCTACCATTTCAGGCTGGTGACAGCAGTCCCATGAAGCACATCCAGATACAACTACATATAAAAGGAATAAGTGGTTTTTGTTTTTTTTTCTGAAAGGTGCAAAATATTTTCCTAGAAACAGCCCAAGAGACTTTCCATTACATTTCTCTGGTAAGAATTAGAACTGTCATGATAGTCTGAGATCAACCTTCTGGGAGAGAAATGGACACAGAGAAGTCAAGTTCATGGACCCTATTTATGTTTCTTCTCTCATTTTTCCTGTATCTCTTCTTAGCATACTACACAGAGATGGGTTTAGGAAAGGAATGTAGGTGTGAATAAATGTAGGGGAAGAGTAATCTATTAGGGTCTCTTTCTCCACCTCGAGCATCAAGGGTTGATTCCTCACTTGGAAATATTTGGCACATATTACATGTGGTGTAGTGAATTGAGCCTTGGACACTGAAGTCCAACTGTTCAAACCTGATTTTCAGCTCTACCTTCACTATTTAGATGATGTTAATAAATTATTTACACACTTTGTGCTCTTCTTTTCCTATTTTAAAAGTAGAAATATAATTGTACCTATTTCAAAAAATTGTTCTGATGTTGCATGCATACATGGGTGCTAAAGTGCTTACAAAAATTCTGGGCATGTTGTAAAGTATTATTAAGTACATCATTATTAAGTAATTGTCTTTTCCTCTATGTGAAATTAATTAGCTTTATAAAGTTAACCTTTTCATCTTTTTAATGAAATAAGAGTAATTTCCTTCAGTTTAGTTGTAAGGATTAAAGTAGGTGTATGCAAGTCATGTGCACTAAGTTCATGTTCAGTAAATTTTGTAGGTAGCATTATTCAGTAGGACATCATGAACTTTGAAATCTATTAAAATAAATTCAACTCCCTGATCAGCGTCTTTTTGCAGGTGAGGCCCCTCTTTTCAAGCTTAACAAGTGGAGAAAAATTCTCTGATAAAAAATAAGGAACAAATTACTTTGTTTCATGAAAGTTTTAAGGGTTGAGTGAAATAACTTTATCTATAGTACCTTTCCAGTGGTGCCCAGCAAGGCTTGTCAAATTTGCCAGGTGACTGAGCACATTTACTTGACTTATGTAGGGTTCTGACCAGTTCTCTTTTGCTGAGAACCTGCCTTCACCCACTTTTCTAGAGTCTGTGAAGGATAGTAAGAAGCAGAAAATGTGGCCAGTATGAGCTGCAGAGGTTTATTGCTAACCTGTGACGTGCAGACCAGTCACCCATTAGATAGTCAGTGGCTTTGCAGATGTTCTGAGTGAATGTTCCCAAGGAAGCCCAAGCCTATCCAAAAGCACCTTTGCACAGATTTTCAAAATTCTTTGTCATATGAGTTTAATAGTGAATAGCAAAGATTTTCTTTTATTCCTTTTCATTTATGATGGTTGCCAGAGTTCTCTTGAACCCTACATTGAACAAAAGTTAACCCAGGTTCCACAGTTAGTATTATATGAATACTCCCAAGGCCTCTCATTTCTTGAGACCCTCTTACAGCAAGAATTTTGAGAAGATCTGGACAGGTCCTAGCCCTAGACTGTGGCTTCCTATCTCTTTGCTCCTGACATGGGGCCATGTGCATTTCTTCTTTCTCTTCAACTCATCCTCAAAGAAAAAACAAACTGCAGAAATATCGTCTCCTCTTCCTCAAGCCAGTAACTGAACATGGTAAGACGGGAGAGTGGCAGAGCCAGAAAAAGAAGCCGCCTTGACTCTGCCAAGCACTCTTCTGTGCTGCCAATTCCAACTCTTTGTATGCAGACAGTCTGTGCAGCTCCAAGGAGGACCCGCTTCAAGCACCGCATCTGCCCGGGGCTCTTTCCCAGTATAGTTTACTGCTCTGCATTCCTTCCCTGATGGTGTCACTTTCTGATCCCTCTCCCAGCCCTCAGCGACAGCTTCCTGTCAATTGATTCTCCCCCACAAGTCTTTTTTTGACAAACTCAGAGATGCAACAGCTGGTCACCCTTCAAGACTTTCACGTCTCTGCTGCCACGTACACAGATTTCTTTCTTCTTTATTGATTTTTTTTCCCATTTCTCATCTTCTGCTTTGTAGGGATCAACTAACAGTTTACACTGTCTTGTATTGCTCAGTTCTCTCTATTTGAAATCCCAACCTTGTGGCAACTTCTGCACATATGGGCTTTCCAATTATAAAATGATAAGAAACAATGAGAGCTACTAATGTGTCTCTGTACACATTCTGCCTCACCATTCAAAAAGTATTTGCACAAGCAATCATATCACAACCTCTCTCTGAGGTGAGCACCTGATGCAGGAATTTATTTTTAAACGTTTTTCTGAATGATTGTGTAGATTCAAAGTAATAATTTAAAAGGTCTAATTAATTTTACAAAAGTGCATCCACATTTCTACCATGGAATTTGTAAAAAGGAATATTATTACCCCTGAACCCCCCTGGACCGGCTTTCCTTCTCAGTGCTCTCCTCCTCCCCTTGGGTTTCTAATATAGCTTATGTTTAACAAATATTTTTTGGATGAATAAGTGAGCGAATGTGTAACTTCTACATATCAGTTATCTATGGCTCCATTGGTCTGTAAGGCAATCCCAGTGAACTATAACCAAAGGAATAAAACAATCTTGTGTATCACTAGTGGACAGTGATATAACTGAAAGCCATCAGATTTTATGAAGCCAATAAAAAGCAGAGACAAAAGGAGCAATGTGCCTGGCATCCCTCCATTGCTCATGGGAATGGAAGCTCTTGTTCAAAGAGATGCACAGGAGATTGCAGTAAGAGCATCCCTGAAATCTGGATTTCAATATTCCTATGACTGAAGAGTAATATTGTCTGAACAATATTTCTAGGATAGCACAAATTCATGTCTTATAGAATGTTTGGTAATAAAATAATATATAAATATAATAAAATAATAGAAATAAAAAGTAAGTCCAAATATGATTTGTGCTTATAAATCTACATTTATAAAAATAAATAAAATGAAATGAAAACAAAACATTGCAACATATCTAATGTTGATAAATTATATTAGGTATTTTCATATTCATATTTCTTGGGGAAATTTAGGGAGAATAAGTTTCTCAAAATCCTCAGGCAGAATTCTAATCAAAAGAGCCCTAACAATACAAGTGCCTCCCTCCATCCTGTCACCCAAAGACCCTTCCCACTCATAAAAGTATTACCACAAACCTTATAATGAACAGACAAAAAAACTGCACTAAGTTGGGGAATAAAGACTAAGAATTGATCATTCAAAGAAACTGTTAAGAATTTCTGATAAATCTATGCTTTTAGGAGAAGTTGGAAGGAAGAAAAAGATTTGACTCTAGAGGATTAACAATGGGGCTAGGATGTGAATAAGAGGAAGGCCTAGGAGATCATAGCACATATTTTGAAATAAATTCCCACTGTTTTAATGACCTGAATGCAGTACAAAATATAATAAGTAGTAAATGGGACCATGGTAACTTCATTAAGATCTATTAAAGATATATTTGGCTAGGGCATTTCAGAAGTTCCTGGCTCCTACCTCCCTGGCACTATCATAACAGAACCCTGGTCCACAAGGTCTTGGGTAGGGTAGGGTAGGGGATTTGGTGTAAGAGGAACTGTGTCTATGCTCTAAAACTCCCAATCAAATCCATTGAAGGGGATGAGAACATTGAGGGCTAATTAGAAACCATCACAGAATATACATAATCAGAACACCCTGTGTTGGGCAAGATTAGTCTAGATCATGAGGACAAATAAAATGCCACAATGAAAAACAAGTTGGAAGATGATTCTCCATGGTTCTTGTTAAAAGTTCCAGGATAGGTTCTGGCATTAATTGTGCATTCTTTGTAATGTTAGTTGCTAAAGTGGCATATGGCTGTTTTGTTAAAGCCGCATAGACACATGTCTGCTCAAATAAATTAATGTTCCCATCTCAACTGGATGTTTTGGCAGGAATAATGCACTTGCCAGCCAATATGTAGACTGACCCACAGAACGCCCCCAATGAAGGGTCAAAAGTGAGACATTGTATATTTTGCTGGTAAGCAGTTAGAGGCAGTCTGTTTCCCTTTAAATATTTTCATATCTATTGAGCTTTACCTAATATCCTATACAATACACTTGTGTTAGAATTTGAAAAAGCAGAGACAAGCTGGGAAATGGTACACAGACTGTGAAGGTGGACAAGAAGTGTTTTTTAAGAGATCTGGATGTCCTAACCGGCGTCTATCTCATTCCTTTTAAAAACAGAGACTCACTCTAAAGGTGAGTCACTGATGCACATAGCACACACATAAATGTGTATGTGTATCACCGTCTGTTTACTGGAAAGTTTGTAAAATTTAGGGGTTTATATGAGTGGAAAACAAACGAATGATATTTTGTGCAAAGACTTTTTAACCCATTTAACCCTACTCCAAATCTTTTCAGACTTTATTGCCAGACTAAATGATTTCCTGTGTCCCCTAATCTATTACCCATAGAACTATGTAGGTACACTGCAGTGACTCTGTTTTCAGTGTCATTTATTCAACTACACTACCAGGAATTACCCTCACTCCATTTACACAGGAAACACTATGTAACTAAAATGAAATCACATTTACAAGGTAGAGTTGTGTGAACAGAGATACATAATTATATTTTAGGAAAAGTGAAAATTTATTTTCAAACTTCAGTGATTATAGTTCTCTGAAGGGGAACAAAATATAGCCAAGTGGGCTTTCTAATCATTCAAGCCCTGAGTTCAAATTCTGACACCTTTTCTTATCAGTTGTGTCATTTTGGTTTGTCGCTTTGCCCTGAGTCAGCTTCCTTTTTGGTAAAAGGATAGTAAGTATCATGATTCAATAGAATATGTGAACAACTCTCAAATGCCTTGTGCTTAATAATAATTCAAAGACAAGTTAGAAGACCTGGTAGTGAGTGCAGCACCATGTGAACCTGGCTAGACAGGGTTCTTGCCTATGTGAATCAAATTATCCATGCCGTGTGCATGTTGAATGTGCCTTGGTGAGTTCCACCTTCGTGTATACCTACAAAGCTCCAATTTATAAACACAAATAATTGAAGGGAAGGCCAGTGCAGCAGAGGAGGGGAAGGGAGGGAGGGAGGAGTTACTGAGGACTTAAGTGGAGGTAATTATATTCCATGCATGTGTAATTACCTCAGAAAGAATCCCACTGTTAAATACAGCTATAATACACTAGTAAAACCTTAACAAGAATTTGATTCTCCTCAAACTTGGTTAATATGCACGTTGTGGATTTTGAACAAGGGCATGAGGGAGCTATTCATATACAGTTACATTCTTACGAAGGCTTTTTGCAGGAATTATTTTAGAGGTACCTAATTGTGGGAACACTTTTCTAGATACTATCGAGTTCAGAAAACTGATTGGCCAAGAATCTACCCTCAGATTATCTGAAATTCAATTTTACCAAAATTTCAAATTCCATCTTATTAATCATTTTTATATCAACAAGGATATCACTTCCCAGTAAGTATAGATCCACCTCTTGAAACTTGTTTTTGTTTTGTTTAAGTATTACAGAATAAGACATTATTTTTATGTCTCCATTTCAGTTCTTTCTTCTCTTTCAATTTCTATCACCTCATGAACTATGCATACTTTCCTGTCTTCCATGAAATAAAACAAATCTTGGTCATAGTTCTTGACTATTAATAGTAATGTGGTTCTATCATGTATTATGTATTCAGTACTCTTAGCATTATTTTCTTGTGCATAACTGTTTGGGGACTGGGCATTTGTATATAGGATTTTTAAAAGTCTTAGGTGTTATATTGGTACTAAAATAATCTTTTGTACCTCAGCAACGATTTAGACTCTGAAAGATGAGGCTCATGAGAAACTTGAGGTTCTAGGGATAGCACTTCAGAAATTTGGAAACTGCAGTGACTGAGTAAACAATGCTTCTATCCAAGTGTATTGTGCTCCATTTTAGTGGAGCTAACTAGAAAATTAACTTAAGAGAGGAAACATTTGGACTTGAATTCTTTTGAACTTTAATTAAAATGCCAATTTAATTTTTGGAATTTCCTTTTACTCTGGGAATTTAATGATTGATTTATTTAGAGTGTCCAAACAGAGAACTTTTTGTATTGTAGGCAATGCATTAGCTTAAGTATATTTCTGCTGTCATTTGGGCACATGATGTAACCTGTGATGTGCTGTATTGGACAATGTGCCTCTGCGTAATTTGAAATGGGTGTCAGAACAAAGGATGAACTTCCAGTCCAGGCACTCTGTGGTCTTTAGTCAGTTTAATTGATAAACTCCACGGATCCATGTCCCTGATCCTCTCAGTTGGAGGACTGCTAGGTGGGCCATAGAGATCAATGAGGAGAAAAGTTCACATATACTATCATGAGAAAATGCCCTCTACAGAGGCCTCCTGCTTCTGGATATAATATCTGAAGTATACACCCCCCTGTTCTTGGTGTGAGGACTACTCAGGAGTATTTTTGTCTTGTTAAGCTGAAGAACTTCTACTTTAGGAAGGCCACATACTGGAAGTTGACTGGGAATTCATTGTTAAGATCAATGAATTGAAAAAATAAAATTATTTAATTATAGGAAAAAAATATTTTTCTTTCCTTTTAATCTCCAGTCATGAAATAGATATCCCTTCTTTCTTAGAAGAACTAGAAAGCACCTTTATTACCTGTCCCCCACTGCCACTCATATTCAGATCTAAATAATTTTCACTGCCACTCACTCTCAGGTCTAAATAATTTTCTTCATTATGGCTTTATCTAAGATGACAGGCACTTTGCTCATTAAAGCACAGTGCATTTCCAAAAGGTTATATAACTTAAAAGGTTTGAAATTCCATTCTGCTCTTAAAACCCCAGCCACACTCTTTCCAAAACATTCCCATGTATACAGAAGAACATCATACTGCTAAAAGAAACTTAACTCCTCAGAGAATGAATGGCCTTGATGCTCAAACCCTCACCAGACACCATCTACTTAGGATGATAAGGAGAAACCATTAGTCCTAAGAGGAGAACTGATTTCTGAAGGGAGATGTTACCACAAATCAGACATTATTTAGGACTTGTGACACAAGTTCTAGAGGAGAGAAAACTGACAATGGAAGAGATTGGCAGACTTCCTCAGGCTTACATGGCTGATACATGACCAGAATCCATAATCTTCAAAGCAAAAAACCTCTGCCACCTTTGTACCTTCTTTCTTTAGGATTTGTGGAATAATCTGGAAACCACAGAAGCTATGATGCTGATATTATGCTTCATATCTGTCTAAATTGACCTCTAAGGACATTAATTGGGTCTAACTTGAGACAGATCTGAGCAAAGTGTCTAAAACTTTTGGCAGCACTTTACACAAGTCATCGTGCACAGGGTTCTTTTGCTATGACCTTCCAGCACATATTAAAGGGCTAGGGTATGTATGAGAAGCTGTTATTTGTTCTAAATAATGATTCACTTTTCAGGATCACCAACTCCCTGCATTTTAGATGCCAGTCTCCTCGCGCACATGCTTTATGCTAAAGCACCTGTTGGTGATGGAGCAGGAAACAGTTGGCAGTGAACTACGAGTGTAAGAATTTGAAGGTAACTAGGTCTTATTACCGTATGCCTGCATAAAAATATTATTTGCCTACTGTGGATGGAGGAACAGAAGCCTTGTGTCTGCAAAGATATGAACATTTGTTTGGGAAATTTATGTTGATATATAACAGCATATGGTCTTTTTCATCATGGATTTATGTACAGGAGGCAAGCTTCATGTTCACAGTTAGAGGCATTAGAGATGGAGCCATGTGAAGTGACCTAGCCTGTAGCTGTTGGCATCTCTGATGAGAAGAACAGTGCCTGGCACGCATACACCATCACCTTCCTTCCCAAAGAGGCGAGGACAGCATGCCTCATAAAGAATTTGATCTTTGAAATTATCCAAGAGACACTAGCAGTACACTGAGATATGGACTCTAGCAAGAACTGCTATAAAGGACCCACAGCATTTCAGAGCAGTCTCCTGGCATGGTGACCCAAACAAACACATAAAGTGAGGAGGAGCGAGAGTATATTCCTAGGGTCTTGCTAAAAATCAGAAAACATTCTTTATACCTGCTCTAAAAGATAAAAAGTGAGAGACCACCTGGAAGACGCCTGTCAAAACAAGTCTGTCAATATTTCAGAAATTGTTCTACTGTTTTTTCTAGAATTGCTATTACATTTTTACTTATTGATTTTCTTAGATCCATATTTATGCTATTCATTTCACAAATACTTGTGGGGTTAAGAGAAAGTTGGGTTACATTTAGAAGGCTGGGGGTTTGAAATTAGAAAACTTAGATTCAAATTCTAACCCTGATATTTTCAGTAGTGTCCTGGAGTAATTTCTGAATTCAGAACCACATTTTCTTTCTGAGGTGAGGTTAATCATCGTCATGTCTTTGGAAAGGTGTTATAAAGCTCAAATGTAGCAATAAGCATGAAAATGCTTTTAAGCCAGGAGGAATCATTGGAGGGAGGTTGGGGGGGGGGCGGAGAAAGAGAGAGAGTGAGAGAGAGAATGAGAATAAATAGGCATATTAAGATAAACTATGTGTGTATCTGCTAGTTTGTTGGACTGTCATAACAAAATATTGGTCATTCCTCTGTGCACCCACTTCCCTGATGTGTTCAAGTTTCCTCTTCTCATGAGAACACCTTCTAGGTGGGATTATGGCCCACCCTAAGAAACTCATTTTAACTGATCACCTCTGGAAAGGCCCTATCTCTAGATACAGTCACATTCTGTGGTACTGGAGTTTAGGGCTTTCCACATGATTTTGGAAGGACATATTGGAGTTTTATTTCCTTCACACATTATACTTAGAATTTCTGGCTTTGTGTAGATTTTTTTTTCTTGGCTTTCTTTCTTCATCATTTATAAGATAGAGGAAACAGGTCGCATGCTTTCTTTTAATTATTACACTCCAAGACTGTGGGATTAAATCTATTTTATTAAGAAATATCAATAAACTTGGAAAAAAAGACGGTAGCTTCAGTTTGAGGCGAAATATGAGAGAAAAAAGAACTCTTGAACACATAAACACACAACCTCTGTAAAATACCATGGTCCAGTTGGAATGTTTTCTTCACAGGCTGCAAAGAAACCCCATTTGAGGACGCCCACATGTCAGCATTGACACGTATCATGATAAAGCACCTCGTTCCTGCTGCTTCACTCTGCTTGCTGACCCATTGCCGCCTCTCACCTGCCTCTCAGGCTAAGCTTCACTCTCCTGGTTCTACAGCTGCAGGATGTTCTCCTTTATATAGCCTCATTCCTCATTTTTCATTACAACCTCACAGCCCAAGGCTTCCACAGACAGTGCTAGAGCAAAGATGTGCCCTCTAATTTAACATCAGAATCTCTCCTTTCTTCACAGCTAAAATCTTCTGTGCACAGCATGACCCTAGGTGTGGGTCTAAGTAATTCATTCACTATCTACTTGCATTTACATGTCACAGGTGTGGAAAGTGAGCACAGGACTTACACAACACTCACTTGTCCTCTCTTCTGATGAGAAACCATTCCCCAGTAGGGATAGCTGTGCCTGCCTTACATTTCCTCGGGTCTCACATCTGTCATATTGTATGCAACTGCTCATACATTCTCTGTCTTCCTTGCTGGACAGCTGCTCCCTCAAGACAGGGACCATGCCTGTCTTCTTCATGACTTTCCACTTTAATTTAACACAATTCCTGTTGTGGAGTAAACATTAATAAACCTACAAATAACAGGGTTATCTAGTGGTGAGAGCATTATCCTAGAGTGTGACTGCCTCCATTTCGGCTACCGTTTGATCTTTGGTAAGTTACTTAGGCCTATGTCATCTCTAAAAGGGAGATAATAATAACAATTATCTCAGAGATTTGTTGTGAGGATTCCATGAGTTAATATCTTTAAGCATTTAGAAAAAATACCTGGCACACAGAAAACTTCAGAAAAGGTCAGAAGTTGCTATTATAATTTTTAATCAGTGACGAAAGCTTAGTTGGTGGGATGAGGGAATGAATGCACAAATGCATTCTAAATAGACATTTGGCAATATTTTGCCAAGTTGGTGTCACTAATAAAGTTTAGGGCATATTTTTTTTTCTTTTAAAACGCCATCAAACATCTAAAATGTCTTAAAACATGGACCATGGACCATTTGTGCTTTACTATCTAATTTGTCTTGTCAGCAATGATAACATGAGGCCTATCAAAATCACTATTCTGGCAGGACTTTTTAAGAGGGGATGGGTTTTAAGAGGGGTGTGTGTTTTTCCTAGCATTTCCAACAGTACCTGGAAATGTATGCATATCAGAAACTTCCTTTTCACGGCATGTTGATGTTTCATTTTTTAAACTATCTTTCCCAATGTTGCTGGCATGTAGTAAGGCCTTTCATTAGCATTTATTGAAGGAACGAATGAATGCCATCGTGAAAACAATTTGATGAAGTATTGCTGTTCATAAAGTTCACTGCTAGGAAAATATTGGAAAATTACAACTGGAAAATAACTGGAGTCAAACCTAGCTGCAATCTTGGAGGTAGGCATGAGGTTGTAGAAGTCATTTAAGTTCTGTGAGCTTCAGTTTCTGATCAGTAAAATAAAGATGATTATATTCATTTTATGGTGCTATACAGATTAAATGATATAGTTAAGTTGAAATACTTGCTGCATAGTGATATCAGTGAAGGTTTTCATTTCCTTTCCTCTGGTGAGTCATCAGCAAAATGGGGATGTATTTTTGACATTTTTCAGTTTCTCATGGTCATAAGGGGATAGAAATGATAAATGAGACAGTGTAGTTATGAGCAACTCAGTGGGAAATGCTCTCCTCTCTATCTCTGAAAGTATTTAATAAAAAAAATCCATGTTAAAAATGTCAACTTTATGATGGAAAATGAATGCCAAGAGCAGAAAAAAAATTTTTTTCAGTATTAAAGTTTGGGGTCAATGGATGGAATCTTAACTCTTTATTAGTCTATAGATCTACAAGCTGAAGATTATCTGTGAACTTGATCAAGACTGGAAATCTCTGACCTGAAATAAACTTTGCAAGGTCAGTATAACTTGGGCATTTCTACTAATCATATAGACAAAAAGTAAAAACTGAATTTGCTGCATTTGAAATGATATTTACATTTTGACCTATTTACCCTTTAATTGTTATAGAAAAAACTATTATCATTTACTTATATATGGGCATCTGTCAATTGACTATAATTATTGTTGTGTGTTACTTGGAAGGAGGGTACTGCCCTGGGAGAATGGATATATGGTTTCTGTTTCTTGTCCTATCCTCATTAGAACCTTGGTCAAATCACAGCATCCATCTAATGGCCCATGGAATATAAGGCAGGCTTTCTCCCTTAAAGAGACGAGGTTTTGTACAAGAAATACCCATTTTTACCCATATGTTCCAAGAGTCCATAAAGTAGAGAAGTCAGGAGAAGTAAAGACTAGGAAAACAGTGGTTCATTTTAAAAGCAAGATTGTTGGCTTCATTTATGATAAATGTCATAGGGAAAAAGCCACATTCATCAACCATTAATCTGATTAAATTTTCATTTTATTGTTGAGATTTTGTTCCTTTAAAATTTTTGAGGCAATATGTGGAATGGAAATTAGAAACTAAATTATAAATCAAAAGGAAATTTCCTTGTTTGACTCAAGCTTATGATTTTCTTAAGTTTCTTTGGGCAAATTATTTAATCTCTTTTTCCCTGTTAAAAAGTGAATAAATTTATTATCCTAGATCATTTGTATATATTCTCTAATAAACAAACTTGAATTTAACCAAAACTTTTGCACTCTTATTGGTGCCAGATACTATTATTATGACTTTTTACATTAAATAATAATTCCTGAGATGTTGTGATAGATTCTTGACATTATTGTAGAAGGTGCAGTCTAGTGGCGATGGTTATAAAATATACTGGTGAGCTAAATACAATACAAGAAGTGTTACGGTATCACCATAGAAATTACAGGGGAGAAGTGGCTGAATCTGCTTGGGGTACTGGCAAGGTCATCAAAGGCCTCAGAGAGAGGATGACATAGAATTTGAGTTTTGAAGCATGAACAAGATATCTGTAGCTGGAGAATTGATTAGCAAAATAGAGAATGGATATAAAAATATTTGGTAAAATTTGTAATCATATTACTGTTATGCTACTATTTGTGATACTTTTACGGTGTCCTGCTCTAGATGTTGTAAATAGAATATATACTTTTCTTAATTAACTGGTAAGGAGACAAATGAAAAAGTCAACTCCTCTAATCATTATTTCTTTGTGTTCTTTACTGAGTGTCCACATGGAATTCCTACTTTGGAATTCATTACACCAACTGCTGCACCATTACTTTCTCAATACTGGAGCAAATGGTTACCCGATTGCTTCTTTAACATGAAACACCAAATGTCTACATAGGTCACATGCATAGACTTATGGTAAGTGCTTTGCATACATATCATTTTTAATTTTGATGATCAAATTATATAGATATTATTATTATTGCATTTACAGAAATAAAATTGAATACCATATAATTGATATGACTTATCAATGACATAGAATTTGTTAGTAAGCTACAAAACTGATGTGGATTCCCTAACAAGTGTATGGGGTTTTGGCCTAATACATTGGGTATATATAAACACACATGTACACAAACACAAACACACACACACACATACACACACACACATCTGCCTTAAAGTCTGGTAGAAGTAGATTGCTTTTCAATGATTTCCACATTCTCAAAATGTGATTTCATTCACAGAAGTTAGACTCCGTTTTCTTGTCTCTGTAACGTGGTCATAACCCCTTGCTCAAAGATAATTGAGCAAGGTACAGCATTTTGTTCTGCTTGCTTGAACTGGATCTGGAGAAGATTCTATCTCTGGGGGTGATAGCCACAATATATGACACTTTGCATTTGCCAGAGGCCATTTACCTCGACCTGGGGAGGAAGCTATCATTTTCTTTGAAATAAAAGCTTTCTTAGATATAATTCATATATTGTAAGTTTCACCATTTTAAAAAGCATAATTCAGTGGTTTTTATTACATTCAGAGTCACAACTATTCCCAACTATTTCAGAACATTTTAATCTCCCCTAAATAAAACCCTGTCCCCATTAGCAGTGCCTTCTGTTTCCTCTTTCCCTTAGCCCTTAGGTAATCACTGATCTGCTTTTATGTCTATTTCATCTAAATGAGGAAGCCATTCTTTAGTAGAAGTGACCAAAATTGACACATAGAAGTCATAAAGTCAGCATGATATATATATTTATACATGTAAATGTCCTTTTTTATTTTGATTATCAAATTGTATAGATATTATATTACATTTACTGAAATAAAATTTGATACCATATTAATCAATGTGACTTCTCTGATGACATAGAATTTGTTACTGGTGGGATTACAAAAGTGATATGGATTACATGCATACAAACATACATATACATAGGATATCTCTCAATATATATGTATGTATTTATAAATGCACACACATCTAGATGCCTATATATCTCTCTATACACACACACACACATATATGTACACTTACATGTAGATATCCATATATATATATATATACAGACTTTTAAAACACTTGCATTATTAATTTCAGTTGTACTAAAACTGAGTTGCATTCCTATTTTTTCTGCAATTTTGTTATTCTAAACTTCCTTTAATTGCATTGCAGAGTGGGAGACTAATTCATTTAATTCAGATGTGCAGATATAGTTATTTTGTCTATAAGTAATTTAAACACCCTTCTTAGTTTCTGAGCTACTAATCAGAGGGGAAAACTATCTAATACAGTTTAACGTTTAGTCCAATTTAACAATATGAAGTGTCAATTCAACTACTTCTCACATTCTTTTGAATAAATATGGAAATCCTTGGTAATGTGAATATTTCTTTGGTTCAGTGGATATGGGATAGGTTTTGAAGTCAAATTGTCACAGATTTCATTTCATGTTCTGTTGCCAACAATATACATCTTTTTGGGATGGTCACATTCCTTCTTTGAGGCTCAATTTCTTTTTCTGATAGTCAGAAAAATACTTCACAGAGCTGTTACAAAGATCAATTCAGATAATATGAAAAGAATCTCATACACTGCCTGTAATAGATGATCAATGAAATTCCCCTTGGGAACCTAGGCACATCTAGGGAATGTATGAATGGCAGAATCTAATGGAAAGTAGTATTCAGTAGTGTGGAACTGCTGAGATGTGGCTGACCCACCAGGTACATGATTTTTCAACTTCCTGTTGAAAAATGAACTGGTCATAAGGTTGCTCTCACCTCTCTAGTGCAATGGGAATGGAAAGGCTATGTATTACTCTGGGACACTATTTGAAAGAAGCAGATGTATCTTTTTTCTTTCTCCCCTTATCTGACTCCAACTTCTTTTGGGATGTCAGAGCCAAAAGGCTATAATGACTGAGCTAGCTCCTGTGTTCCTACATAGAGACAGATTGCATGCCCAAAAGGAACAGAAACGTGGGATTCTTACATGAGGAAGGAATAATTTGTGTTAGGTAAAGCCATTGAAATTTGGGATGTATTGAGTATAGCAACTAGCTTCACCCTAACTAATACAATATGCACCAAGTCTCTATTGTTGGGTTTTCATTGAGATAACACAAATTATAGTACCTTGAGTTCATGGTTCTATTTCTTTATGGAATACCAAATCTAATTCATTTGAATCCAATGCCATTTATCTTTATGACAGTAATTTTTTTTCAGAAAGATCAATGAAATGAAACTGCAAAATTCATAAGGCTATTCCATGACTTTTGATTATTATTCTATATTCAACATTCATTCAACAAATATTATTGAGTACCTTGTTCAGAAGAAAGGGACTAGTGAAGATATATTTTATTAAAAAAGAATAGAAATACGATACTGGGTAATTGGAAGGTAGTGGTCAAGGCAAGCCATAGATTATAGGTTTATTCTAACAGCCTTCATGAAAACCTACTGACTTTTCCAAACATGTTTGATTATTGTGTAAACTGTTAAGTCTTTAGTTGCTGTTTATCAGATGTAATATCATCTAATTTTTAACAAGTGTTTTGCCCTCCAACCAAAAAGCCTATGAAAACCCAATGCAAAAGCGATTTTAAGGGATACAAATGATGTAGTTGTTAAGGAAACAGAGACTCTCTCCAGTGGTGGGATTTTGTAGGAAAGGTGAGGCTTTGGAGCCCTTGAAAGCCAGGTTCCTATCCTGTCTTTCACATTTGGGATTCATTTCCCTAATCTCTAAAAGTAAAATTAAAGCCTTCTTCATAGAACTTCAGAGAAATTTTTAATTCATTTACATATAATGAGTGTAGTCTAGTAAATGTCCAATAAAAGGTAGCAGGTATGATTACTATCCAGAGGAATCCATGTAATCCACTCAGTAACCCAGATTCTCTGACAACCTCATAATTTATAAGCCCTATTGAGATTTGTCTCCTCTCTCTTGTTCAGAAAACAGAGAGCTCTCTGACCAAGTTTAATGCCAGTATAGATGTTTACATACATGCATGCACAACTGCACAAGTATACATGCACACACAGGAATACATATGCACGGACCCATGTAAACATGTGCACACATGTGCATGCATGAGCTCATACATGCTTTCTGCCAGGCCATTCATGATGAAATTTGTCTTAATTTCTATGGTCCATAGGTTCTAAAGATTCTGCTATTTCTCCCTGTACTTTAAGTCTCTAATATTCAAATTGCTTAAAGAAATTAATCAATTTGTCTTCCTGAGACATGCTTTATTTCTCTTAAGTCCCATAGAGGAATGGAAACTTTTATATCATGCAAAGAAAAAAGACCCAGAAATTCTGAAAATTTTCTTCAGCAATACTCTATAAATAAACTAAGTTAGAATTCTTCTAAATGATATGATGTTTCTGGGAATTCAAAGCTCCAGTGTGAATTGAATGTTCCCCCATTTTCTGTAAAAGCACTTGAGTTGGTGACATACTTAATAAACTTTGACCTTTCCCTTGAATGTAAGTGTCTGCCCCTGGTGTGCTTTTAGCTCTTTGTGTCCATGTTACTGAGAGAGAAAACCAGAGGAGGAGAGGACTTAACAGATAAGTTTGTTTTTACATGGTTCCCGAATGGAAAAGCCAGATTTGAGGCATAAACTGGGGGTTGGGGGAGCTTTCAATTTCGTTTTTTCCTTGACTGCTTCTATGCAGGAGTACAGCCTGAGTTTGATGCTACTTCCAGATGAACATTAGCAATTTCATCTCCTAAATATGTGGTAGAGAAACCATCCTCTCTTTCTGGCTCTTATCCCTACAAACAGGCCATCAACAAAACCAGTGTCAAAGGAATGACAAAGTACTGCCCTAATGGCTAGAACTAGACTTTATTTGGCACTTGTTTAAGAACATCTATAAGTTTTGAGCATCTCATTTAATTCACAACATCCTCAATTATGATCTGAATGAGGTACTCTTATTATCCATGTTTATTGGTTAAAAATGTCACAAATTAAATATGCTGTTAAATGAGACAAGTTTGGAACCCAGAAGTCTAGCTCTTGACAGCTTGACTGTAATGTCCCTCTAAAGTGGGTATCCAGAAGTAACTGTAGAACGACTAATGGGAAGCTGTATGATACTGGTTAAGAGCATGCATTATGATGTTTGATATACATAGGTTGTAATGCTGTGTCTGTCTTACAAGCAATGTATATGACCTTGCACAATTTGTGTACTCTACCTGAGGCTCCTCACTAGTAATGAGGAGTAGACTATATCACCTCTCTGATGGGGCTTCTTAGAGACTTAATGACACACACTGCTGAACACTCAATAAGCTTGAGCTTTTATGTTTATCTTCCACTAATTTGTGAGGAAGAAATTTAGGAAATTTCCACTAATGTCCTTACAAATTGCTTAGAGCTCAGGACCATGAGTGGCATATAACAGATGATCAATAGAGGAGGATTAATAAAAGAAAAAAAAAAACGCCATCATTTTGAAGGGAGTCAAGTAATTTCAAATGTGTGCCCTTTATCTCAAAGAGTTTTTCTGTGTCTGTCTTTGAGAATTGGGTCAATGAGATATGGAAAGGGTTTGGTACAGGGATCTGCAGGAGGAAGAAGTTCCTTTACTTAAATGGCTCAGGGTAATTTCTCTCCAGGAAGCTCTGTTAAAAAAAAGGAAGGAAAAAAAGAAAGAAAAGTCCCCAGTAGCCAGCTCTCATACTGGTATACTGTTTGGTATACTGTTTATATACCACTTGGTTAGAGAGAAGTCATCCTCAGAAAAATATGCATAGATCCTTCTTGTCTTTCATTTGTTCAACAAGTATTCATTCATTTATATTCTGTGTGCATAGTTCTGTTAAATACCCTGAATGGAAAGTCAAGCAACTTCAGTTCTCTCTCCTCAGAGCCTGTGACCTGCAATAAAGATTGCAACTGTATATTTCCCATGCCCACCTTGAGATATGACAGTTGCACTCTTGCTACTCGACCTGGGCTGAGAAGTTACTAGAATAAAATTCCTTAATATCAAGTTCTCTGGTTTGTCCAGCACATCATCTTCAGAACATGGTCCTAGTAGGAATCCAGTAAATATTTTGTTGAATGAAGGAGTGAAATACAGTTCACAGAAAGGGTGAAATCTGTTAGACTTCTATGACTTTGGGAAAGTTGTAATTCTGATAGTAAGAACTATTGGTTAAGCCAAGCCAAACTGGTCTTATGCTTTGGACTTGTAATGAAGGTAAACTCTTCTAATGAAGATCTTTACATAATGAGTTGATGAATAGCCTATCTCTTGTCCCTTTCCACATGCTTGCTTAGAGATGGAGCTGGTACATATTGATGGTTGTTCTCTTGTCTTTTCTTCACCATCAGTGTTGACAGAAAAATAAAATGCATGAATAAAAAAACTATACCATTCTCCAATAAACACAAAAGCTACAAATAATGTTAGTGTGCAAATAGGCACTTAGAATCACTGAATGATCATCCAAGAGACAGAGGTTCTATAGCCCCAATTTCTAGTCATTTGTGCATGATCCAACTTCCTCTGTGTTGCAGTCTTCCATCTTTAAAAACAACCTTCAGTACTGACTCTTGATGATGGTCATCGTGTTCCTCATCACAGTGGTTCTTCCAGAAGGTATCCAGTTACAGGGTCCTGGATATCATCATTCCATCCTCACCACAATTCACATCATTCCATCCCTACCACAATCCACCAAAAATCTGATAGAATATGATTTTTAAATCATAGAGATCTGATTTCAAAATGTGCTCCTCATAACTGTAGAGGGATGCAGCCTCTCTCTAATCACTTAAAGTGAGGGGAGCATTGGTTCTTGTTTCTCTTAGAAAATTCTCCTACTCATCAATCCAAAGAGCTCAGTAATAAGCACCTATAAAAGTTGTTGGGCTTCTGGTGATGCCCCAAGAGTGATCCAGTAAGACTTACTCCTTCGCACACCAGCACTGGCCAACCAAATACGATATCCTTGCTCTCTTATTGCTCCTTATATATGTATATATACATGAGAGTGAGTGTCTAGTAGAATTAGTTATTTATTCAATAAATAGATCTATGGATAAATGGAAGGTGATCAAACCACTTATGATGGGACTAGAAGCACTGCATTTCTCACGTTAATGTACACAAGAAAAACAGGAAAGTGTCATAGCTTCTCCCTTTCCTTCAGTAACCCACATTGAGTTATGCATCAGGATGTGGCCAGTGAAACACCACTGGATGGTCTTTCTCCACCTCATGGAAGTGAAAGTCCATTTCTAAGCTGAAAGAGTTCCCATTAAAGCAGAGAGAAGAGAGATCATGGCACCAAGAACACACTTAGGTCTGTAGAGGACAGTGTGCTGGGTTTCCAGCAAGGCCCCTCAGGACAGACGGTAGTCTTGCCCTAGATGCCGCCAACCTTGCCCCTCTGATGAAGAGAGCATTCCCCTTCCCAGGGCCAGCCACAATCTGATGACTAGTTGATGAAGAAGAATATGTCAGATATATCATCCTAACTTGGATGACAATACAGAAGGGCCATACCTGTGTCAGGGCCCATTATGGGTTTGGTTAAGGACTTTCTGTGACTTCTTCAAACTTAGCTTCCCCCTCTGCTTATCCAGATTTCTTGAAGTTCCATACAAGTGTCAATTCCAAGTACTCTTACTAACCATCCTGCAGATGTTCTCTGCCCATGAATCTGTTTACTGGAAAAAACAGCTTGAAACAGATTTCTTCACTGTTCTCAAAAGTGGTTTTTAAATCAGGATATAGGGAATAAACTAGATGGAGTTTCATTCCATGGGCATCACTGTACTCGTGACACATTCTATAGAGGAGGGGGCCAGACTGGATAGGCAATAGCCTACCACTAAGACTGTTGAGAAATAAAATGATTATGAGAAAATGGAGTGGAAAGAGGCTTTAGAATGAGATAGATCAAGATATGCTTCCAACTATTGCTTTGTGATATTAAGCAAGTGGATAAACTTTTCTGGAATTACATTAAGTAAAAAAAATAGGGTTAACATGGCATAGGTCATAAGGTTGTTGTGATAGTTATGTGAGATCATGTGTACCAAGAGCCTAGTTTGGTAAAAAGCTAAATTGTTAATAATTTCTAGTAGCAGTCATTGCTTGATTCCTTTTTTGAATCATAGTGTAGCCAGGAAAGGACAATGTACTTAAATTATGTACCACTTTCTAATTATTCTCTGAAATGTGATGTCAATTAAATGAATTTCAATTATGCTACACTGGAATAAGAGAAGGGTCAAGAAATTGAAATCTAATCAGCAAAAGTGCCTAATTCTAACCAGTGCCTGTCTGCCCTATGTTCCCTTTGCTTGTTAGCTTAGGAGCTGCCAGAGTGGATTCTCTTTATCTCTAGCCTCTTTCAGTAAGACTCAGCTATCTTAGCATCCCTGCAGCAGCAGGATAAGGAAGAACACAGAAAAAATGTATACTACTTGATAGTATACGATTTTTGAATCATAGAGATCTGATCACAAAGTGTGTCTCTGTTATAAGTTGTGTAGATTTGGAAAGTTATTTAACTTCTACGAGCATCAGTTTCTCCTCAAAATTATAGTGATATCAGCCAAACATGGTAATGCATGCCTATAATCGGCTTGGGAGGCTGAGGCAGGAGGATCAAAAGTTCAAAGCCAGCCTCAGCAACTTAGCAAAGCCCTGTCTCTAAATAAAATACAAAGAAGGGCTGGGAATATGGCTCAGTCATTGAGTGCCCCTGAGTTCAATCCCTGGTATCAAAAATAAATAAATAAACAAACAAATAAATAAATAAATAAATAGAAAGTATAGTGATATCATGATTAAGAGGGTCTCCTTGGTTCAGTCCTTACCCCATCAAATGCATATTCCATGCTATTTCTGGAATGATCTTTCTAAAGTATAAACCAGTGTATGTTTTCTCTCTTGTTAAAACTCTTCAAAGACTGGCTGCATCAGTGTCAGTTGTTGTTGGAGGACATGGTGTTAGTAGATCATTATGTCCAAGAATGAGACCAGGTATCTATAATTTCATTTAGCTCCCCTGTGAATGTAGTTTGCCTCATTGGTCTAACCCATCCAGGATCTGACCCCAGCCTATTTGCTGTACAGTCTCTATGCCCCTAGGTTGCAGGCTATCTGCAGTCACAGTAACCATTGACGACATTTCTAATATGGTGTGTGTCTGCCCTTGTTCGTGTGGCTTGCTCTGCTAGAATGACTTTCATAACTCACTTTTTTACTTGGAAATCCTATCCACATTTTACACTTCACAGTGGAGGTCTGGGAATGTTTTTCCTGCCCCACACCCAGGAAGAAATGACTACTCTTTTAAGCTTCCCAATATACTGCATAGACTCTGAAAATCAAGGGCAAAACTCTCAAACATAAGCCCTCATTTTCCTGCTTGTGAGCCTTTAAATGGCAGGATATGGGTAGTCTTATTTGTCTTTGTATCATCAGCACCTGCACATAGCACATGGCCAACACAATTTTGATAAAGAGATGAAGTCTGTCTTTTGAAATTATGAACTCTGGCACTGAGATGCATAGCCGTGATGAGCCAGGGCACAGAGCTACAAGTGTAAAAGATCTCTTTGCCTTTGATATGGTAAGAAGCAAATCAGTCTTTCTTTTTGGATCATTAAACTGGGACCATTTCATCTGGGGCTTGGGAGAAGCTGTTTCTACTGAATGCCGTCTTCTAGTTTTAAGGGCAATCAGTGGTTTCAGACATCGGTCTGCAGCTGTGGTATTAATACAGACACTGACATGTCAGGATGTCCAAGAAGCAAATCTTTTTGGGGTAGGAAGTTACCAAAGCTTTTCATTGTAGTCCAACACAGAGGCTCGGGATGATCTACACTGCACACTGTTTTATTCATCTGTGAATGCCCAGGGAACTGTGCTGTGCTTTATGGGCAATCTGGTGGCAGGAGATATATTGTCCAGAGGTTTCTCTACCTGCTGTTCGATTCACAATTGAAGGTCAGATATATTATGGCTCACCTGCCAATGCTAAGTACCTTTCACAGAATTATGGTCCTGCTGAATGGATGAATGTCCCTTAGTACACACATTCCATCAGAGTTTTGTAGGTAATGGTTACTGATGCAGATTGTTTCTTGGCAACAGCATTAAACTTCAAGTCATAGATGATGAGGACCCTTGGATGTTCTGATGTGTGGCTCAGGACCTAAGATCTTTACAGGGAGTACAAATGCCTATACTAAATCAGGTTGGTCTTTCTCCCACTCTCCTTCAGCTTCTTTTGCTATCCAGTGTCATGTTCCACTGCTGTAAAGAAGTTAAGGGTCTGTCAAGCAGGTATTTATTCTTTGCTGAGTCAGGAAGTCACTCTATAGCTGCATTTTTATTTTATTTAATTTTTTTCTTCATCTACAAGTAGTGATTTTGGGCTTCAGTTAGGTGATGAATTCTGTTGAGAAATCCCAATATGAAAAGAGTATAGCCAAATTATATTTGAAGTGATGTTTTGGCTATTACTCAGGGAATGAAATACATAGGCTGCCAACCCTATAACTCTCCTGTTCCTGCGGACCTTGACCTCCTGTAAGGTTTCCACAATTGCGTTCTCAAGCCAGTGTGATAGAAGGCTTAGTGCATGTGCTGTGAAGCTAAACAGGACAGGATGTGATTCCTGCTAAAGCCACTTAAATGGAAGGCCTCGAGTGTATGGCTCTCAGTGCTCTTCAGAGATAGCAGTGACATTGAGCCATATACAGCATCTAGTAAGCAATCAGTGAATATTAATTATGTTAGGATTTTTATTATTTATATTTAGTCAACTTTTCTAATCATTAATAATAGTACATTCGTCCTCAGTGTGTCTCTGTATTTCAATATTATAAAAAGGCAAGAGTCCTATAAAGTTAATCTTACCTAAAACTTTCCAAAAATATGCATATTAGTGCTGTAGCAAAAATATTATTTTAGCATTATTATTTTCTAGAGCTATATATTTCCTGGGAATGACATTTGTGGATGTGCTTTCTGAAAAAATATATCACCTTAACAATTTCCTATCAGGAAGACTTTGTATTCAGCCTAAGTTAGAGCAGGATAGAGGAGAGATTGAAAGCATGAGTTTAGGATTCAGCAATATTGGAAACATGGCTACTTAATTATATGGATGTGAGTTTGGACCAATTAGCCTGCATACCCGAGAACTTTTTTTACCAAATGAGATCAACAAATAGAACTATTGCATAGGAACTTCTTTAGAGTGGATTAAGAAAAAAATGTAAAAATAATAGTGTCTGCTTCATAGTTAGCATTTAATGAATACAAGCTCCCATCCCAATAACAGACTTGACCTAAAAATGTCAAGAATCTAGTACCTGGAGTAATAGACAAAATAGAAGTGAAGGCATTCTTAACAACAAGTGGGGATCTATAGAAAGTATTCATTTTTTAGCTTGATTTCAAAGAATTGCAGTCCACCAAACAGTATTGTAAGGAAATACCCTTTGAAAGATATCCAGCAAAATATATGTATAGTACAAAATATGATGCATTAGAAACATTTTTCAATCACTACCTAAAGAGTGACATCCAGGGATGAAATGAAGCAGCATAGCACAGCATTGGGATTATTGATCTCCACAATCATTGATGACTCTGGAAAGTATGAAGATCAAACCATGGCCACTGACAGGAAAGATTTTTTATGCATATATAATAAACACTTATCTGATCTTAAGACTTTTTGATATAACTAGTTAGAACATTGGGACTGAGTAGTCCAGTTTTATAATCTAGTGAGACTAATGTTCAAGTCCTAAAATTACCCTTGAGTAACTCCTTGGTTTAGCATAGCAGAACACAAGGAGCAAAGATGGATGAATGAATAAAGTTTGGAGATATCCAACAAATAGTGTTTTCATTATATGGCTTCATAAGATTGAAAAAATAATTAATTAACTTCTTTTTTTTTAAATTTTTTTTATTGGTTTTTTTTTTAATTTTTTTTATTGGTTAATTAACTTCTTAATTCTTTGGAAGATAACAATAGGTGACTCATGAGCTCTAGTGAGTCAGGGATAATTGTAATTTTTCTCCATATCTCAAAGTATTGCTCAAATAACCTTTGCTTTTTATAAGGAAAAAAAATTTGAGATTATTCCAAATACTTACAGGCCAATAAAAAGTCAGCATCTTTTTCACAACTTGGCCAGAATTATAATGCACAGAGAGAGGGCAGGTTTATTTTTAAAATGGAGCGTGAGAGGTTCTCTGTGGGAGATTGGATTGCCCCAATAGTTCTTGACTCTTGATGATTAATGTTTTTTTTAAAAGGTTTTAAGATTAAAATACATGCATTTATTCATTGGTTCTCATTCTGGCTCCTAATGCCAGTGAAATGTTTAATTCTTGGGTCCGTAAGAAAAGCATCCTTATCTGAAATAGACTAATGGTATTTTGACTCATCATCTTTCCTTTTTTTATTTTTCAGTTGTTTTGTAGATTGGATACAGTTTAGAACATCTTTCAAGTATGGCATTCTTTCAACTATTAGAAATGCCATGAACATTTTGCTCAGCCTTCAAACATCTCATCTATTTGAAAGTGAAGTTCCCCTGGCCCAGCAGTGCTTCATTTTTCTGCCTCCCCAGGACATTGAAAGCCCTTTAATGATGAGCTGTGGAACTATACTGTGAGCCATTGCATGTGTAGCAATTCTCAAAGAAGCATATTTATTTTCTTTTCATGTTCAATCACTCTTGCCATAAAACTACATGGCTCTAATTGCTTTCCACATAACAGACAGAAGTGTCTTCTAAGAGAATATTCTGTGTTAAATAAGAATATTATGGAATTGATTTCTACTATTGAATTGGGATGTATATTCTTTTTTTTTAAGAGAGAGAGAGAGAGAGAGAGAGAATTTTTTTTTAATATTTATTTTTCAGTTCTCGGCAGACACAACATCTTTGTTTGTATGTGGTGCTGAGGATCGAACCCGGGCCGCACACGTGCCAGGCGAGCGCGCTACCGCTTGAGCCACATCCCCAGCCCAGGGATGTATATTCTTGATTCAATTAGATTTCCCCACTCTTCTTTAAAATGTCCTATTGGCTAACTCTTTAAAATACTGACAATTTATTCATACTACATCATAAAGGCCTGATATGCAGGTTAAGAGTAAACTCATACAGGATGCTATGGCTTTTTCATCCCTGTGGAGTCCAGAGCTGTTGCGTCCAGTTTGGTAGCCACTGTCCAAACATGGCTAATTAAATTTAAACTTAATTTAGTTAAAACTAAACAAAATTGAACATTTAGTATCTCAGGTACAGCGGTCATATAGCAAGTACTCTACAGCTACATGTGGCTACTCTATTGAACTGTGCAGTTATGGAACATTTCCATCATTGCTGAGTGTTCCACTGACCAGCACTGCTCTAGGTTGACCAAGGAGAGCTCAAACACAGCTGACTCCATTGACAGGAGGGCCACAAGATGGTGCATTCATCCCCATTAGCTTGGTGTATTGGAAGGAAATGTGTTCATCCTAACTGATGCAGACTCTTCCATAGTCAATTCTTTACATGTGATCTTTCTCTTTTTTACTTATTTTTGGCCCTCTGCGCTATTCCCTTTTCCCCCAATTAACTCTTTTTTTCCTCAAGTATTTCTTTAAGAAAGGCGGCATGCTGTCTGGTGGAGAGTAAGGAAAGAAGGGAAAATGGATTAGAGGGCACACTGATGTCTAAGCAATAAAACCCTAGCATTTGGGGTTTAGAAGTTCTCACATTGTAAGAAGTTCTAAAGTTTCACTTGAGAAAAGAAAGAGCCTTTACAGGGTTGATTTCTGCTTTTCCTGGCAAACCTTAACTTCCTGGTTCAAAGAAAAGACGTGTATAAATGAGGCCCTCAAGGCTTTTTTGACATCAAATCGCTCTTACAGAGCAACATTTTGATGAGTTAAGTGTAAATGAACCAGAAACATATGGATTAAATTTCCCCCATGATAGTAAGAGGTTAGAAAAATCAAGGGGGGGAAAATTCCTGAGAAAATGCATTTGAAGGTTTGCAGAGTCCTCAGTGCTTAAAATTAAGAGCCTAGTATTTTGTTGGAAGCAAAATGAAAAGTAGAGTAAGTCACCTAAGCTCCATTCCTTGTGCAAAGCTTCCAGAGGAAATTGGACATGACATGTGGGTTTCCCTTTTAGTTGGCAGAACTATAACTTGAGAAAGAGCTTGTTCCTGCACCTGACACAATGATGAGAAAAAGGATAGTGGAGTGGGCTGGAGTTGGGCAGAGTGCTCTCCTCCTTGTGCTAATGGTAGAAGTCAGTGGGTAACATGAGGTGGCTCAAACCACTAAGGTCAGTTCAAGAAGCAGTTTTGTGAAGAGTTGCCCTCTGCATTTGAGTACACCTACAAGGTCATGTCTGACTTCTTTGGTACCACTGTGAAGGTTTGAAACTAGGGAAGAAACATACTCAGATCACCCCCAGAAGCCCTGGGGAGGGTGGATATAGAAGAAGAAAGGCACCAGTAGAGAAAAGAAATTCATAAAGATTAGGCAAGAGATGACAAGATTCAAAAACATTTAAAGAAAAATCATATTAGGACTTGATCCACTTGATATAAAAGTTGAAATGAGAAAATAAGGCAAAAATTAAGTCATAAGCTCAGTCACACAACTCTCACATCCAGCAGATTTTACTCCAGAGTTTCTGACTTCTATAAATAAGAAGTCAAGGACATTCATTCAGTTATTCATTCATTCATTTGTTCATTCATTGATCACAGATAAATATTTATTAAATACAAAAATGTTGTGGGTACACAGACACTGTGCTAGGTGCTTGAGACTGTGATGCTTAGCATAGGAATGATTATTGTTGCAATAGGGAGAAAAACCCGCTAACCTCTTAGGCTATTGTCCACTAAAGTCATTCTTGAAGACAGACAAGATAATCAGAGAAACTTAAATCACTGAGACTCCAGCCAGACTCATTTAGAATCTGTGCTGTTATACTTTGGTTTAAGGTCTGGAAATAAACTTGAGTTAAGGGAGAGCTACCTGTCTTTCTAAATCACTTTGTCTCAGTGAACACTTGGCCAGAGTCTCTTAGCAGGCAGCAATATGCCACATTAGAGGAAATTGTCACTGTTAATACACAAAAGTCAATATAATTCACTGCATCCATGCAAAGTCTCAGACTAAGATGCACCAACTCAAACTATTGCCTCCCCAAAACAACCTCTTCTTTTCAAAGGGCAGTGCATTCCTCATATTGACACAATGTTGCAGCAACTCTGTCCATAAGTATCTCTTTTTTCCTTTCAGTTCCAGGTTAGATGTTTTAATGAATTCACTGCTAACCAAAGCTTATTTAAAGTAAGGGCTGGAGGGATGGAAGAGGGGAATGCTCTCCCAGAACTTAATGCACTGACCCAAGTACTGACACAGCAAGAAAGTGATAGGACTGGGCTTGAATTGCAGGTCTAGCTACCTCCCCAATCCATGCTTCCTCCATGCTTCCACTATTTGTGGAGTTGAGAATAAGTAATCCTGCTTCATCATATTAATCCCCTCTTCCAAATTGTCTGCCATGGAGAGTGGTGAAGATTGTTTGCAGTTCCCCAGATTTGACAAGTCACCCTGAGAGTTGCAAATCCCTACACTCTGAAATAGTATTTATAACACAGATTAAGCTTAGACATAAAAGATGATAGCTTCCAAATATATAATATATTGGTTGACAAATGATTGATGGTGTGGGGTGCTCATATTCTTGACTGGAACTTGTTGTTTCACTGTGTTGTAAAAGATCATTGCTTTCCTGTTACTGTCAACTACAGATTGCTGAGTTCATGCTACCTGCATATCTTCTGTAAGAAGAATAAAATAATTTTTTTTCTTTAAAAAAAAGAATACTGGTGAACATTATATATTTAATTTAATAAAGTGCCAGTATTTTTTATTTTTTCTAAGACTTCTAAGGTCCAGGGATTTTTTTGAGAAAAAAATAGAAAAAAATTTTAAGTCTCTTAGAAAGACATGTCTTCTTGTGACTAATCCATACAAATAAAGATAATAGATCCTAGGGGGTTAAGAGTCAGCTCTGGAAATATCTAATCCCCAGTTTGAGACAAGGTTTTGCCAGTTTCTTCCTGTGTAAACTTGGCCAAGTCACATGATATTTCTGCATCTCAGTTTCCTCCTCTGTATAATGAGAAAAGTAACAGTACTAGAAAATAAGATTGAAAATTAAATGATTTATTATGTTTAAATATAATAAATGATTAATGCCAGCTACTTGCATTTCTCTCCTATAGCAACTCCAAGTTCCCTCACCTGTTACCATGTTTGTGAGTCCAAAATATTCTTTAATACCATTTTTTCTTCTAACACAAATTATTTTTAGCATCAGGAAACATATAGTCTTTTGTAAAAAATAAAATTTCTTATTTGGTTTTCTTCATTTCCATAATAGAAATTTTCTTTGTATTTTTAACTTTGTATGATTTTTATATGTTAACCTTCTTATAGAGTATTTTAAAAGCCTTCTAATATGTTCCTTGCTAAACTACTATTACTGCACTGCCACTTGCCACACTGCTACTGCTGGCTTCCATTCTAGAGAGCTTACTATGTGTCAGGCACTCTGTTGCATGCTTCATATGCATATCTACTTTAAATCCTATACAAACTTTGAGGTAAGTACAAGTCATCCATTTCTTTCATATCTATTCAGGACCTACTTTGTGCATGTCAATATCCTGGGCACTGACAATACAAAGGTGATCAAAGCTCCCATCCTTGTGGAGCTTCTAGTCTACTCTCTTCTGTTGCCCTACTTTAAGAAGATATCTAAGTCCTCTGCAGTAATAAGTTGCTGAGCAGCAGCGAGATCCAAGGCTGTTGGATGCTAAATCCCATGAGAAGACAAATTTTCTAGGTAAAAATGAGAATTTAAAAAAATTATTTTTCAAGTTTCTACTTTTTCTGTTATCATCCCAACACTTTCCACTTCCTGTTTGGATATCCACACTGTTCTGAGCAAGTTGATTTTATCTTAGCTCCAGGAATGGAAAATATGATCTAGTCTCAGTATAAAAATTCATGCCTTCAATTCTGCCCTCCATAAATGTTGGTTCAGAGGTTCGTATGTGACCTAAGATGGTCAAATTAGAGTGAATTCTAGTATCCTTCTTTGGTTTACAGACACAAATCCTCTTTCATCCTGCAGACAGCATAATGTGTGCACACAAAACCTAAATGGGCTACAGCCAATCTTCCTGTATGTGGGAAGCCAGGGTGAGAATAAAGTCAAGCCTTGGAGGGAAACAGAGCCAAGAGAACTTCAGAGGAGAGGAATTGGGGTCCCAGTGATAGCAGGCACCTCGGGTTCAAACTCTGCCTGAAGTTACAATATTTTTGAACTTTAAAAATTCACAAGACAATAAATTCCCTTTATTTTTAACCAGTCTGATTTAAGTTGTCTGCGTTTTTGCTGTTATTATTATTATTTTTGCTTTTTAATTGAAAGCATCTTCAATGATAGACAAAACAAAGATCAACACCATTCTTCTCTTTGTCCCCAGTTGATTACTTTCACCTTTTTCTCAACTTATCTGTATTAATCTTTATTTTACTCTGCTTTCTTCTCTTTTCTGCCCTACTTTCCCACCCTTTTATTCTCTCAAAATTCATATGGTAACTATCAACACTACTGGTATGTACATTAACAGACATAATAATGAACTCTCAAAATATTTATTTCATAGAAAAATATGTTAAGGCTGGAAGGAACTTTGAAAGATAATGTGTTCCAGCCCCTTCCTCCAGGTAGGTAAGCTATTATTATTCTCACAAGAGAAATGAAGCCAAGAAATATTAAACAATTCATTCAAGTTAGTTAATATCAGGCTGGGGAATCAACTCCAAATCAGAGGGTCAGAGAATTGAAGTATTCAAAAGCTGTAAGGATATCAGAGACCCTCTGGAGTCAACCCACTCATTTTTTGTTTTAGGAATATTGAAGAGGTTTAGTTACATGTCCAAATTCACATTGCTACTCTGTGGCAGACAACAGACAAAAACATAAACTTTCTAGATTCCTCTCTGATGCTATTTCCATCACATTAAACTGTTTCCACCTTTTCAAATCATTTCTAAAACTTGTTAGGTAATTACTGAAATTAACCTAATATTTGAGATCAATCAATGCTCCACCTAAAGGGTTTCATTTCTGTGAGAACTGTATTAATTAATAACATGGGGCAGTAGAAATCAGAAACACTGTAACTATATGATATTTCTCAGTTAAAATCAGTTGCTTTACACAAAATTATTCCTAACTAAATTTCAACAAAACTTTCTTTTCACTTTCTTCCTTGTAGTGGGAAAAAGGATTGTGCACTTAAACTTCTTGCTCATCCCTGCACTTACCTGAAACTGTGAATTTGGAGGATAGAAAGACTTCTCCACCAACAAGTACTTGGGAAATTTCTGGTAACTACCGTTGTCAAAACTTGTCATGCTTAGCTCTAGTGTCTAACCTCAGAAACAATCCAACCCAATGTGACTCAAACAAGAAAGTAACCTCATACCTCAGTGGACCAAGGCTGGGGCACCTACTTATAGAAGGCCCCTTCTTTCAGGTTCAAATCTAGCGGTCTTTTCCATTCTCCTTTTGTCTAAGAGTTACACAACCATAGGTCAAAAATTTTTGTCAAGTTTTCCTTCCAAGTCCGTAACTCTCAAATCTCTGGCAGGAAATTTTGGTGTGGGAGGGAGATGCCTTCCCTCACCAGTCTTCCTAAATGTCCTTCACAGTTGACAATGTACTCTAATGAAACAAGTCCTAATATGCACAGTTGTGCCACCAGAATTTTAATGGTATGATTCCATTTTTTAAAAATTCCTCCAAACTCAACAGAATGAAACAAGAAAAATCTTTGTTTTGCTTTCTTCTCATTCATGCTAGTATATGTGCAATGTGGTTGAACTAGAGAACCCCTTTGTGTCCTCACTGAACTTATTTGATACCCAGACTTAATGGTAAAACTGATGTAGCTCTGGCAGAGAGAAAAAGAGTTCTAGAAAGTCTAGCATCAACAAAGACACTGCAGCACCCAAGTGGCATACATAACTGGTGTTCAGATTCAAAAGAAAATCAAATGACTACACCTAATTACAATTAGACGGAAAGAAAGTGAAAACCACAAGATGCATACATTACCCTAAAGATCTAAAAACCAAGCTACAACATATAATGACAACATCTCTTGAAAAATTTTGGTTGAGGAAAAAGATAAATGGCTGGTGAATTTTGAAGATCTTATGAGGCATAAATATTGGTATTTCTTATACTGTGTAGACCTTCTAGGGGCAACCATGTGGTGCAGAAATAGGCAGAACCAAATGTCTATCTTGTTACTAGAATAGAGATTTATTGTGTTCATTGGGGTCAAAGGAGAGGCTGAGAGTCCAAGGGTAAGCTCTAAACATCTGTAAGTAGCCAATAAAGAATCTTAATATCTTGAACTCCGTTTATCTCATCTGTTCTTTGCTACACTATGTCCAAATGAAAAAAAGATTAGTTCTTTTGCTTTATTACCATTCTGAATTTTCACTCATCATTTCCTTTAATAAGAAGTTGACCAAATTATACCATTACATTGTGTACATATACAAATATGTTAAAATGAATCCCACTGTTGTGTATAATTATATTGCATCACCAATAAAAAGAAAAAAAATAAAAATGAACATGATTTTTCTTCAAAATATAAGCATTGTTAACATTTTTTTCATTCTTCAACTGGAGGAATGTATTATATAACTGAAGTTGTCCTGTATGACCTAATGTTTCCTTGTTTTATAAGTCTGCATGGAAAAAAGAACTTTAGAATTCTCTGGATTATTTTTATTCAATCAAACACAGTTGTTGGTAATGTTATTTTTTGGAAATAGAAATAGTAAAAGATCCAAAGTTTATAGATAAAACCCAATATCTTTTCATCACCAGCAAAGACAACGACTTAATGAAGCTTTTTCTGTCATTTCCTTAACTCTAATAGAAATCTGTTAAAACTAAACAAAGCTGTGAAATTCATAACCTTAGAGACAAATCTTTGTATCAGTGAGTTATTTTCTTTAGGTGGTGCTTGATTTTCTTGTCTATCATTTAATGTTAGTGCCCAACTTTTCTGTTAGAATTTCTGCTTTTATTTACTTAAGCTTTAAAACAAAAATATCTTCCTGAGGTCAGTTCTTAGTTTTAAAAACCAGAAGCCAGTTGATGTGGACTCATGAATTATAACCAAACTTGTTACTTAACTTCTTCCAAATTCTTCATGCAGAAACTACCACTGCAGAAGAAGAAGAGAGAAGTAGACATACAGTCCCTTGAAAATCTCTCTACTGATGGACAGTGCACCAACTCAAGGATCTAGTTCATCTTTTCAGAGGGGGGCATTGAGGAAGGTCAAAATGTTGGAAGGGAGTAAAATACCACAATACTTAGAAAAAAGTCTATATCTATGTGCTCCCAGATATATTAATCCTATTTCTCTCCTTTTTTGCATACATAGAACAAACCTGAGATCCCTCTTTTTTTATTTGTCTTCACTTATTGGATGTTAGCTGTCATAGCACCTAAGCTTTTTATTTTCTTAAGCTTATCATGTCAAGAGTCTTAAGACATTCTTTTATAAGATGGATAACAGTTTTTATTGTTCTTCTTTGGAAACAGTTATTTGTCACTGTCACTCCTTAGCACATAATGCTGCATGTGTGAATCTTCAGTTACTGGAATTTCATCATATGCTGCATGACGAGTTACTTACTATAATACCTGGAACACTTGTGCCTTAGACAAACTGAGTGTAAGTGCGCCTTAGATAGATTTCTGTGGTCAAATGGGAAATCGTCTCACTCATTAGTTTCAAAAGTTGCTCTGAAGGTAGATACATTTGAGTGTAAGTATACAAATAGAATATATATATATATATATATATAATAGGAACATCAATCATGTGTTTTAGCCTCATAAAGCCCAGGCCATCTATAAGACAGAACAATAACTCCAAGTATCAAATGATACCTCTGATAACTCAATGGGCCCTTTGATATTTCTTCCTTTAAAAGCAGGCATCAATCCATTCTTATTTTGGTGCTCTCTGCCATGAATATAATCAGTTGTTTACCTGTGTCTGCTTTTTATTATGAATCTCCTTTACTTCTATTACCAGAATCAACCAGGCAATCACATCCTCATATCTAGGGTTATAATAGATTCCCAAATGAATCTATTTAGTCCATGAAATTGTTATTCCCTGTTGGAAAGAGCTTTTGAACCAGTGTATGTTCTATGCAATAGTAAGTCTATATTTTGCTGTGTGTGTGTGTATGTGAGTGTGTGTGTTAGATGGCCACCCCTGGGACAATCAGGTATGATCAAGAGAGAGTTGGGACGTGTGATATGAAACATAGCTTCCTTTCAATAAGGAAATACATATGGTTGCCACCTTATGAAGACTGCTGGTTACTATAGCATCAGAGAGGAATGATAGATTTCTCTTTGGGATCAAAGGAAAATGAATAGGAGAAGAGAACCAGGCTATGCACTTGGAAATAAGTTCATTTCCTCTAAGAAGGAATAAGACAAAAATTCAGAGGCTTCTCTGAGGACACTTTCCTTAGGCTTTACAATTTAAGAACACCCTATCTGTAAAGATGGGCTATTGGTTAGAAATACACCAGGTAAAGGAAGAGTAAATATTGCCACTGCCCAGTAAAGGAAAAGCTTCATGAAGGCATAGTCAGTAAGATACATTTATTAATATACTCAGCCCAATACTAAGCTCCTAGTAAATTTCACATAAATATTTGTGGTTTTCAAAGAACCCTTACTTTAACAACTAAAGGAGACACCAAGGTTGCTTTAAATAGATATCTCTGAAAATAGGAAATGAATTTCCCCAGAAAGTGTTGGCATTGGCCAACTAGAAAACAGGAGGTAAGACTCTGTGGTATCTGATTACATGGTATAGTAGCGCTTTGATTAAATAATTATTTTCTATAAAGACGAAAAGGAAATTTCAGTTTCCTCTTATACCTCTTGCATATTCTTGTATATATCATTTTATTACAGTTGTACTAGCCAGAATTTTAATGTTATGATTTTTTAAAATCCCCACAAACTCTCAGTTGAATAAGCAAGAACAATTTTCTTTGTTTTGTTTTCTTCTCATTCAGGTTACTACATGTGCCATGGGGGTCAACCAGAGGCTCCTCTTGTGTCTTTTGTATTTTTTCTTGCCCAGGATGAAGGGGAAAATTGATGTTGCTCTGGCAGAGATTAAAAAAGAGTTTATTAACATTACTCCATATCATTCTGAAAAGTAGGGCTTGAGACAATGGACATACGTTAAAATAAACCTACCTTCCACTTTATTTTTTAAAAAAATACTTCCCAATTATCAGAGATTTTCAAAGATGAAGCTCATATTTTAAGAGTAGAGTCTCTATTGTCAGAGGACTTCAGTAAATGTCTATCTGTCATATCATTTGTAAAGTGAATTCCAGCATCTAATCACTTTGCAAGTCCTCACTGAGTTTCAGTGATTCGTTTTCTTCTTATTTACATGTTTTTGTGTTGTGTGGAGTGTGTATGTATGTGTGGGTGTGATGACATACCAAACTAGAGTACTATTGATCCCCATCCCATACCAATGATAGACATCACTAATAAATTACAGCCACTGCCAAAAGGGGTAAGTTAGCATTGCAGATGAAACTTCTTTGTTACTGACCTTAGGCTTAGCTCATATCTGATTACATAGCCTTATTTACTCTAAATTGAGGATTTTATAATGTGCTTAGATATTATCTGCCAGGTTGCTACAGCCTCAAATATCTCTTTTAATTTTGGGTACAATTCAAATTAGTATTTACCAGGAAGTCCATTATAATCATGGTCAGTTTTCTTCATCAGTAATTATTTTTCTTTTCAAACTGTTATTCCTCACCTATTTGGAGAGGATCTCCTCTTTTTTCCCTTTCCTTTCACTATTGATTTAGACTAAATTTAAAAATCATGCACAAATCTCTGGAATTCAGATTTATTCCCTGTATTATATAGCTATTCATGGAACAGGAATCCATTGTGGTGTGGTTGAAAATATCATTTAGCACAAGTACTACAGGTGTATTTTCTGTTCCGAAATGAATCAAGTGAAAAGAATCAATTGGCAGACTAAGAAATGCATTCAGTGATCATCAGTTTAAAATAATTCTACCTATGTTTAAGGTATTATTTATTTCCCAATGAATTTCATTGATTCCCAACCTGTTCTTCTCTGCTGACTTAACACACACACACACACACACACACACACACACACTTAAATGTTTGCTGTTTGTTACCCTCTGCATGCTTCATAGGGATCTCCAACCCACCATGTTCAATGTTGAGTTCATCATTTTCCCCCTCAAAACATTTCATCATCCTGCATTTCCTATTATTCATTAATTCAACAAAAATTTATTCAGCATTCACTTACAATAGGAAGTGTACACAATGTTGTAAGTAAAGCAAGGTTCAGCAGACCTACTTTCTGGGGTCACAAAGTTTATGGTGCAGTTAAGTAGACAGACACGGAATAGGGAATTGTACAAATGATGGGTCGCTGTAGCTACAAACTAAGAGTCACATACACTTCTTTCTCTGAGTCTGAACATGAAGTAAATCATTAAGTTTCTCCAGATTATAACACCTACATCTCTTTTTTGTATCAGTACTTTCCTAGGCATTCTGGCTTCTACTGCAAGAGTTTTCTCTTATTATTTCTCACCTGCACCAATAAAAAAAGCAATTTATCACATATCTATCAACAAAATGATTCTGAAAAAATGAAAAATCCAACACAGAAACTTCTAATGACTCCCTTTTCCTGGAGTAAAATTTCCAAGATCCTTACTCAGCTCCTGCTTCTACAAGAAACATTTCATTTTCTGTGCACATATACTACATGCCACTGTCATTTTGTTCACGATGCCCCTCTGCCTAAAACATTTTTTTTCTGTTTGACTTTTCCAAGTCGTAACTATATTTAAGACTCAAGACTTATTCTGAAATCTCTACCCTCCAAGAATGAAGCAGGAGTTTCTTCCTTGGACTTCCAAAGCAGCTATTCATGTCTTAGTCACTGTACTCATATCTTTATACTCATATCTTTATACTATAATTGTCCATTTATAATTCTGACAGGGTTACATGATTTGGAATCTTCAGTTCAGGAACTCTATCCTCATCATCTTTGGGCCCTGGAGCCCATTTTAAAGTTTAACGTATAACAGAAACCCTAGAAATATGTTTACTATACAGAAGTATAGGTTTTTGAAAAAAAGACATACAAAATATGGACAAAGATATTTGTTGGCTAAAAACTACCCATTCTTGTTCATGAATATGTGTGTCCTGTTCAGGCTTTTGCTTTACCCACATGCATAACAAATCAAGACTCAATGAATAGATTTCATCTAATCCAATCAATGGCTTCTATACAAGCAGGCCTGCTTTTTGGTTAACACAAACACTTTATCTGGCTAACCAGTCAAAGCTGTTGTTAAAAAAAAAAAAAGGAATGCACTTTTGCATCTGTTTCAATGTTCCATCAAAGCTCCAGTCCTTTCCATATATTACATTGGCTGATTTGATTCATCACCTTATACCACTTTATGTCAAAACTCTATCTTTCTCTGAATCCGTTCACTAAGAATTTCAAGCTATGCTTCCTCCTGAGTTGGTATTCAGATACAATTTTGTCACTTTAAGCTTGTGCAATTTTGATATTCCTATAGAAATATTTCTATCATAGAACAGACCAAGTAAGAAGGCCCAAGATAGTTAGGGTGCCTCCTGTATTCCAGATTCTTTAATGTTCACTTTCTAGCTTTCTCAGTGATACAAGTACAGTCGATTGATTGGCCTTTGGGTCTCTTTAATCTAATTATGGCCTTTTTAAAAAATATATTTATTTATTCTAATTTGTTATACATGACAACAAAATGCATTTCAATTTATAGTACACACATAGAGCATAATTTTTCATGTCTCTGGTTGTACACAAGTAGAATCACACCATTCATGTCTTCATACATATACTTAGGGTAATGATGTCCATCTCATTCCACCATCTTTTCTACCCCCATTCCCCCTCCTTTCACCTCCCTCCCCTTTGCCCTATCTAAAGTTCCTCCATTCCTCCCATGCTCCCCCATACCCTTTATGGATCAGCATCCACATATCAGAGAAAACATTCAGCATTTGTTTTTTTATGGATTGGCTTACTTCACTTATCATAATATTCTCTAACTTCATTTATTTACCTGCAAATCCCATGATCTTATTCTCTTTTAATGCTGAATAATATTCCATTGTGTATATATACCACATTTTCTTTATCCATTCATCTACTGAAGGGCATTTAGATTGGTTCCACAATTTAGCTATTGTGAATTGTGCTGCTATAAACACTGATGTGGTTGTATCACTATAGTATGCTGTTTTTAAGTCCTGTGAGTATAAATCGAGGAGTGGGATAGCTGGGTCAAATGGTGGTTCCATTCCAAGTGTTCTGAGGAATCTCCATATTGCTTTCCATATTGGTTGCACCAATTTGCAGACCTGCCAGCAATGTATGAGTGTGCCTTTTTCTCAAAATCCTTGCCAACAATTACTGTTGTTTGTGTTCTTAATAGATGCCATTCTGACTAGAATGAGATGAATCTTAGAGTAATTTTGATTTACATTTCTCTAATTACTAGAGATGTTAAACATTTTTCATATATTTGTTTATTGATTGTATATCATCTTCTGAGAAGTGTCTGTTCAGTTCCTTGGCCCATTTATTGATTGGGTTATTTATTTATTTATTTATTTATTTATTTTTTATTTTTTGGTGTTAAGATTTTTGAGCTCTTGATATATCCTAAAGATTAGTACTCTATCTGATGTGCATGTGGTAAAAATTTGCTCCCATTCTGTAGGCTCTCTATTGACCTCTCTGATTGTTTCTTTTGCTGAGAAGAAGTTTTTTAATTTGAATTCATCCCATTTATTGATTCTTGATTTTAGTTCTTGCACTATAGGAGTTTTATTAAGGAAGTCGGGTCCTAACTGACATGATGAAGATTTGGGCCTACCTTTTCTTCTATTAGGTACAAGGTCTCTGGTTTAATCCCTAGGTCCTCGATCCACTTTGAGTTGAGTATTGGCATGGTGAGAGATAGGGACTTAATTTCACTTTGCTGCATATGGATTACCAGTTTTCCCAGCACCATTTGTTGAAGAGGCTATCTTTTCTCCAAAATATGTTTTGGTGCCTTTGTCTTATATGAGATAACTATATATGGGACTTTGTCTCTCTGTCCTCTATTCTGTACCATTGGTCTACAAGTCTAATTTGATGTCAATACCATGTGTTTTTTGTTACTATTGCTCTGTAGTATAGTTTAAGATCTGGTATAGTGATGCCACCTGCTTCACTGTTCATGCTAAGAACTGCTTTGGCTATTCCAGGTCTCTTATTTTTCCAGATGATTTCATGATTGCCTTTTCTATTTCTATGAGGAATGTCATTGGGGTTTTGATTGCAATTGCATTAAATCTGTACAGTGCTTTTGATAGTATGGTCATTTTGACAATATTAATTCTGCCTATCCAAGGACAAGGGAAATCTTTCCATCTTTGAAGGTTTTCTTTAATTTCTTTCTTTAGCATTCTGTAGATTTCATTGTAGAGGTCTTTCATCAAATTGATTCCCAAATATTTTTTTTAGGCTATTGTAAATGGCATAGTTTTCCCAGTTTCTCTTTTAGAGGATTTGTCACTGATGTACAGAAATCCCTTTGATTTATGGGTGTTGATTTTATATCCTGCTACTTTGCTGAATTCATTTATTAGTTCTAGAAGTTTTCTGGTAGAACTTTTTGTATCCTCTAGGTATAGAATCATGTCATTGGCAAATAAATAGTGCTAGTTTGAGTTCTTTTCTTATCCATATCCCTTTAATTTCTTTTGTCTGTCTAATTGCTCTGGCTAGAGTTTCAAGAACTATGTTAAATACAAGTGGTGAAAGGGGGCATCCCTGTCTTGTTCCAGTTTTTAGAGGGAATGTTTTCAATATTTTTAGAATGATGTTGGCCTGGGGCTTATCATAGATAACTTTTACAATGTTGAGATATGTTCTAGTTATCCCTAGTTTTTCTAGTGTTTTGAATACGAATGGATAATTATCACTTTTGTTGATTGAGCTGTTAGGCTAATAGGTAGCCCTTTAGGCTACACAGTTAAAAATCTAGGTAGTGAAGTCACTGGACTATCCCTTAGTGTCCACCTACTTTTAACATTATCTACCACTTTACCTTTACACAATTTCTCCCAAGTAAGCAACAAGATGGCTGAAGTATGAAACCAAACTATTTGCTTAAAGAGAACAGTAGTCATGATTTCTTTTTCTTTTTCTCCCTTGGTCAGCTCTGCACTTGGAATTTTCCATGGATTATCTCATTAAATCTTAAAATTAACATTATGTGTTACATACACTTTATTTATACATTTTGAAAATGAGGGAAGTGAGACTTGGGAAGTTTGATCTACCTTTCTGTTAGTCTATAGCTACTAATTCAGAAGCTTTGTTAAAGGAGAAGTTATGCAACAGTTGCCTTGTTAAATAGAGGCAGAAGAAACACACATAAACCAATCAACTGTTTTTTTAGAAACATATTTTTCAGTCAGAATAATATCTGTCATATGTAAAAGAGTTCAAAAGCATAGACTAAGGAATATGCAAAATGACTGGTAGAAAATATTCTTTGATACAGTAGAATAAATGAATTATTGCAACCAAATATGATAGAACATTTGAACCAATGAGTTTATTGTAGCCATTAAAACTTCCCAAGTTGGTGAAGCAAGATGCTTGTCCTTGTGAAAAATCAAATGAGATTTAATATTAAAGTACTTTGCAATATGTTGGGCCAGAATGTAAATTTAGAGAATTATTACTAGGATACATGTGAGCCACAATTTACCTGATGAGATCTTAAATTGTCCTTTTTTGAAAGATTATATTTAAGAAAAAAAATTAAATATTTGGAAAAGAATTGAAGTTACATAGTTGATATTAAGTAATTCATTTCAACAGGAATTTATGAACACTTTGGCAGCAAGCAGAGAATGTTACCAAAATTACCTAATAAATTATGATTTTCTTTTAAGCCTGTTGCTCATCTGCGAAAGAAAATCATTTCAACCATTTATATGAATATATGTCTACTGCTCTGTTATACACAATCATGATATCAGGGTTGTCATCTTATATTGTTAATAATAGGGAGATGGAGAAACTTCACCTTGGAATTAAGTATTCTAATTATTAGTAGTCTTACTTATCCAACAGAGTTTTATAAATTAACATCATCAGTTCATTTTCACTTTGTGTAGAAACAGGTCTATCATGTTCATTCAGTTTAAGAAATATGATATCAAGCCAGTCACGTAAAATGAAGAAAAGGGAATAGTTTTTAAAAGAAAATCAAAGCCAGGATGAGCAATGTTCAGATATTATGGTATGGAAGCAGAGACTTTCTAGTTTTAGTCTAAGGTCTTCAATTACTGAAATTTGCTTTTATGAAATGTGACCTCTAAAGTCTTCTCTCTAAATCTAACTTTATTTTTATATCTAACATTTTTTGTTTTATTTTGATTTTAATATTACTTTTTAAAATTACTTTAATGTTCATTTATCATATACAGTCTCTGTATACTGTATTTTATATTCTGAATTGGAAAAAAAATATATTTTGCTAATATTTATTTATTTATCTGGTGGTGCTGGGGAATAAACCCAGGGCCTTGTGCATCTTAGAAAAGCACTCTACCATTAAGGCACATCCCCAGCCTAAAGATTATATTTTATTCATTATCTTCTTATTAATTCATTTTGAAAAATTTTTCTTATTACTTTGTCTTCATCAAAGTTACAGACTTCAAATAACTTGCAATTTAATAAGATAGGCTGAAAAACCAACAAACCTGACATAAAAGTGATCCATGCTCAGATTAGGCATACCTGGGGCAAAGCACACATAGTCACCTTAATATGAATATGGATTATGCTCAAGAAAATGTTATGCAGGCAGGGAAACATTCTCATGAACAATGAGGAATGAGAGTACACAACGTATTTGTAAGGTTTAAGTATTCCAGTAAATGCTCAAAGGGTCGGATGTGTATTATGAAATGTGGTCAGAAACAGGACTGTAGTAAATGAGCAGATAGATCCTAAACAGATGTAGTATCAGGTTAGATGAGGTAGGACCATTGAAAATGTGAGGAGAGAAACATCAGAATACTAATGATGTAGAATGATCTCTCTTGCATCAGAATGGAGGGTGTTTTGGAGGGGCTCAAACTAGAATTCAGGAGACCATTTAAAAGCCTCTGGAAACACTCCAGGAAAGATATCAATATATAAAGAATAAGGAGTTGAGGAAGGAATTAGAAGAGAGGAACATAATATCAAATACATAGGATCAGAACTTTTGTTCCTTGGATCTGGTGGCAGCAAGTTTAAAGGAAGTTGAATAACTCTATTTCCTCTCTCTCTCTCAAAATCTAACCTCATGCTTGACACAAGCATCAAGAAGCTATTTGCAGAATGAGTGAACAGAAAAATAAATGAAGCTTAAACACCATCACCTCCATCTCACTATCATCCACACCAATGACTAAATGCAATGGTATTAATGGGGACCATGTCCTTATTAAGTTACTTAGATATATTGACACATTGAATATTCACACCTCCGTGCAGTTATGATTCCATATGTTCTGTTGTACTTCCATTTTACAAGTGAGAAAACTAAAGTTTGCTAAACTCACTGAGTACATCGAGGAGTCATGACTTGGGACAAAAGAGTAATTGGAAAATTTTATCTCCAATAAGCATTCCAGAAAGCTAAGATTCATCCATTATACTTTAAATTTTTAACAATATTATGAAAAGTTTTTTTTTCAAAATTTCCAAGGAAATTGCCTTTGGTATACAAAGTACTCTAGATATTAAAAAAGTAGTCAAGTCGGAATGTCATAGAGTATGGGTAAAACTCTGCTCCAGTATGAGCCAAGAAACTTGGAAAAATATAAGGTTATTTGTGAAAGTGAGTAGTGTTGCTTTTCTCTGGAAAATTCAACTCACAGAGGAACAAAAACAAGGAGAAAAGCAACATGATGCTTTGTATTCAGTTGTTCCACTACCACTAAAAATAACACAAGTGATGTTGCATTTTTCTTCTCTCCATAATGAATGACCTAGCTGCATTTGGTAATTGGATATGACTGAGAAAAATTTAATTGAAAATGAACTGTGGCTTTGCTTTTTGCAAATGCAGGCATCTTGGGTTTTGCATTAGTTTATGTTTCTCCCGGGCCTTGCACCATCTTAAGAGGAAGGTCGTCAACCCTTAAGATTTCCCAATGGAAATCCATGGGGTCATAACTGTCACCGTAAATGTCAACAAGCCATATTGTCAAGGGACAAGTTAATGCTATCCCTTGAGCTCTTTCACTTCCCTATTACTGAAAAACAATTCATCATAATATTCATCATCATTTTATCATCATTCTAATTCCTGTAATCTGTGTAATATTTGAGAATCTACAAAGTAATTCCATTCATAATATTTACTTGATACTCTCAAAAATAAATATGAGATGAATAAGTTATATATGATATTTCTTTTTTGCTTATGAAAAAGCAGAGTAGTTAAGTGACTTCCTTAGATTACATATTCACAGAACCAAAAGTATAGGCCTCACAATTTAAATACAGTATTTTTCAGCTGATTAAATGTCTTCCCAAAGACTTAATTAACAAAGAATACTCATAATATGCCTGCACTTAGGATCCATAAGGAAGGTGTTAAAGAGAAACAGGACATTATTATAATAAAAATTAAAATTGAGGGTCATTTAAAGGTTAAGAAGGCAAAAATAAAACTATATCAGAGTTTTTTTCTTTCCAGAACACCTAATAAATGGAATAAAAAGAATTAAAAAATAAACATTTATTTTTCACATTTTATTGGTGGGTCATAGCTGTACATAATTATGCAATTTGTTGTTGCATATTCATACATACACACAATATAGCAATATACTTTGGCCAATATCATTTCTTAGCACTTCCCCCCTCCTTCCCTGCCTCCCACCTCTTGGCTCATTCCTCTACTTATTTCCCATTGTTTTTCACGAGATCCCCACCAGCTCCACCCCCTTTAAAAAGAAACAATTTAAAAATAGGGAAAGCAATCATAACATCATCATCATCGTCATCATCATCATGAACAACAAGCAGCGGCAGCAGCCAGCAATGATGAAAAGTAATTAAACTAAAAATCAAAAGGTGGTGGCTAAGGGAGGGTATAGAAGATTCTGTACAGCAGGATGAATGGTAGAGCTTCTGCCCCAAATGTTAGAAGAAGTACTGAAAAAAAAAAAAAAAAAAAAAAGCTAAGCAGGAACAATTCTGAGAATTCTCATTACATGTCCTTTAGTTGAAAAGAAGCAGGCAGATGGGGAACTAGTTAGTAGGCAGCCCAGAAAGATGCAAGTATCATTTCATTTAGGTGTATCTCTTTTTTTTTTCATTTTGTAAAATACATATAACATAAAACATGCCATCTAAACATTTTAAAGTGTACTTTTCAGTGATACATTCATATAACTGCACAACTATCACCATCATTTATCTCTAGAACTCTTTTGTGAAATGTGAAGTTTTATATACATTAAACAATAACCATTAACTCCTCCCACCCATACCCTAGAAACCATTAGTCTTCTCTCTATCTTTACGATTTTGAGTACTCTAGTTACTTTGCATGGGTGTAATCATAGAGTACTTGTCTTTTCTGATTGGCCTACTTCACTAGGCATATCATCATGGTTCATCCATGTTACACCATATGCCAGAAATTCTTCGTTTTTAAGGCTGAATATTATCCCATTGAATATACCCAACCACATTTTGATTACTCATTCATCTGGCAATGAACACTTTGTTTCCACATTTTAGCTATTATGAATCATGGTGCTATCAACATATACCCAAATATATGTTTAAATTATAGCACTTAATTCCTCCGGATATATACCCAGAAATAAATTGCTGTATCGTATGACAAGTCTATTTTTAATTTTTTTGAGGAAATTTCCCACAGGAGCCATCATGGTTTTGATATAAGGCGCCCCCCCCCCCCCATCGCCCAGACCCCTATGTTAATGCAGGAATGGTTAGAGGTAAAGGGATTGTCTTGTGAGAGCTGTAACCTAATCAGTCCATGGTAGTTTGAATGGACAGACTCACTGGTAGCCTTGGGCAACTGGGTATAGCTGGAGGAGGTGGGTTGCTGGAGTTTGCCCTGGAAGGGTTCATCTTCCCTCTCCCTCATTCTCTGCTTCCTGGCTACCACGAATGGAGCAAACCTCCTTCATCACATCGTACGCCATAGTATACTGCCTCATCTCAGGGTCACAGCAATGCAGTCAGCAGCCATCTATGAACAGAGACCTCTGAAACCCTGAGCCCCAAATAGACTTTTTCTCCTCTAAGTTGTTCTTCTCAAATATTTTGGTCACAACTGCCGCAGTCCGGCTGCAGCAAAATAACCAGGGGGTGACGAACAACTTGTGTACATTGATACAGCAGGAGTGGGAGCCGTTTATTGTAGGACTGGAGGGGTATATATATACATTCCACACAGCTTATCTTAATTAACGTAAACTAGATACAGCAGTCAACCAATAAGGAATCTCCACACTTAATGGCTCGCTGGCGTTACTTCACAAACCACTCCCTCTAGCAAAATGCCAGGCGCCATCTTGACTTGTTTACAGACTCTAACACACAACCACACAAAGCTGACTAACACTGGAGATATACCATTTTATGTTCCCACCAAAAGTGGGCAGAGTTCTCATTCCTCCATATGCTCACCAATACATGATACTTTTTATTTCATTGATAGTGACCCTCCTAATGGGTGTGAGGTGGTATCTTATTGTGTTTTTAAAAAATATTTATATTTTAGTTATAGGTGGACACATATCTTTATTTTATTTTTATGTGGTGCTGAGGATCAAACCCAGTGCCTCATGCATACTAGGCGAGTGCTCTACCTCTGAGCCACAATCCCAAGCCCTCATTGTGGTTTTAACTATTAGCAATATTAAGAATTTTTGAAAAATATGCTATTGGCCATTTGTATATTTTATTTGGAGAAATATCTACTCCAGTCTTGTGCCCAGTTTTAAATCAGTTTGTTGTTGTCATTGTTTTAGGAGTTACCTATATATTCTTGTTAATCCCTCACTAAATATGTGATTTTCAAATGTTTTATTCCATTCAATAAATTGCTTTTTCACTATTGCTATATACTTGTCTTTAGATCAGTATCCTACTATTTTTTATTGTAGCTTTGTAATACATTTTGAAATAATGAGATGTAATGCCTTTAATTTCATTTTTTTTTCAAAATTGTTTTGCTTAAACAGGGTCTCTTCAGATTTCATATAAATTTTAGAATGAAATCTTTATATTTATGCAAAAAATATGTCATTGTATTTTTTGATACAGACTGCATTGAACTTTATAGATTGCTTTGTACAGTAAGGACATTTAAATAATATTGTCTTCCAATCTATGAACATGGAACTTATTTCCATTTATTTGTGATTTTCTTAATTTCTTTCTGCACTATTTTAACATTTTCAGTGAGAACAAGCAAATTTTCCTTGACTGGTTTCTAAGTATTCATTTTTTTGATTGTAAGTTGAATTATTTTTTAATTTCCTTTTCAGATTGTTCATAGAGAAAAACATCTGATTTTTTTATTACTTAAATTTATATCCTGCTTCTTTGCTATATTTATTGTAATAGTTTTTATGTGGAATCTTTAGGGTTCTCTACATTTAAAATCATATCATCTTCAAACTGGGATAATCTTTCTTGTTTCTTTCATTTAGATGCTTTTTATCTCTTTTTCTTGCCTAATTGCTCTGGGTAGGATTTCTAGTACTATGTGAAGAACTTGTTTTAGGATTTATCTATATATTCTTGTTAATCCCTCACAAAAGGGGAGTATTCTTGATTTGCTTCTGATCTTAAAAGAGAAACTTCCAGTGTTTTTGCCATTAAGTATTATGTTCTCTGTGGTTTTACCTTCATGGTTTTTATTATGGTGATGTAGTTTCCTTCTATTCCCACTTTTTTGGGGAATTCTATTATGAAAGGATGTTGTTTGTTAAATGCATTTTCTATTTCAATGGAGATGATCATATAGACTGTTTTCCTCTATTATTAAAGTACTATAATATATTGATCCATTTTTATTATGTTGGGCTATCCTTGCACTCCTGGAATAAGTCCAACGAGGTCTTTATATGTAATACTTTTATATAATTGTAAATTTGGTTTGTTAGTTAGTATATTGATGAGTATTTTTCATCAAGATTTATAAATGGTATTGTTCTGTAGTTTTCCTGAGCTGCAATGTCAAACATTTGAACAACGTGAGCCTCCTGGGATGCATTAAGATTGGTGTTACTTTTTCTTTAAATACTTGGCAGAATTAACAGTGAAACCATGAGGTCCAGGGCATCTTTGATGGAAGACTTTGATTACAGATTTGATCTATTTAGATTTTCTATTTTTTATGATGCAATCAGTAGATTTTTGTTTCTAGGAATTTATGCATTTAATATAGGTATACAATTGGTAAGTGCAAACTGTTTATAGTAATCTCTTAAAGTATTTATTATTTATGCAAAACTAACGATAACATCCTCACTTTCATTCCAAATTTTAGTAATTGAGTTTTCTTTGATTTTTCTTAGTCAATCTAGGTAGAGTTTTATCAAATTTGTTGATCTTCTCATTGAACTAACTTTTGGTTTAGTTAATTTTATTGTTTTTCTAATCTGTATTTATCTCTGCTTTAATCTTTATTATTTCCTTTCCTCTTCTATTTTGAGTTTAGTTTTTTCATCTTTTACTAGTTCTTGAAGTTATAAATTTGGGTCATTTATTTGAGATCTTTTTAATTTTTTTAAGGTGAGGATTTGTAACAAACATTTTCCTCCCTGTCTTTTCTGAGCTCCATGTTTTGGTATGTTGTATTTTCATTTTCATTTATCTCAAATTCCCTTTTTATTTCCTCTTTGATTCATTAGGTATTTAAGGGTGTACATTTTAAGTTACATGAAGTTGTGAGTTCTCCATTTTTATTGATTTCTAACTTAATCTTACCATGGTCAGAAAAGATATTTTGTATGATGTCTATCTTCTTAAATCTATTAAGACTTAACTCTGAAAAACTCATGGTCTCTCATGGAGAATGTCTCATGTGTACTTGAGAAGAATGTATATTCTGTTCTTACTTGGTAGAGCATTCTGTACATGTCTATTAGATCTATGTGGTTTATTATTTTAAGTCCTCTATTTCATTACTTATATGTTTGTCCATTTTTTTAATGAAGAGTAAAATATTAAAGTCTTCAATTTTAATTTTAGAATCATCTATTTCTTCTGTTAATTATTTTTCCTTCATATATTTTGATTGTTATTAGATAAGTCTTTATAATAATCATTGTTTCTGCATATCAAAAATTTTAGGGCTGGGGATGTGGCTCAAGCGGTAGCGCGCTCGCCTGGCATGCGTGCGGCCTGGGTTCGATCCTCAGCACCACATACAAACAAAGATGTTGTGTCCGCCGAAAACTAGAAAATAAATATTAAAAAACTCTCTCTCTCTCTCTTTTAAAAAATTATAAACATATAACTTTATTATTTATCTCTTGAAAAGTTTTTTTTAATGTGAAGCATAAATGATGGATCTTTTTTATTCAATAATGTAGAAATTGAACATTTTCTCTCAAGGTAAAATATAAAAACAAAGAGAGTGAAAACTCTTCCATTTGGCCATCCTGTAATAAGACCTAACACAGCCTAGTGCCCTGTACTCTGCCTCATAACCTATCCACAAAAACAAGTGGATTGAGGCCCTCCTGTAAGGAACTGCTAGGCAGTTAGGTAGTTAACAAGTGAATATAATTAGGTGAGGAGAGGAAAACTCCCCATTCATGGTGCCATGGTCTACAAAAGCTCTTGCAAAAATGATCTTTTTTTAAAAAAATTTGAAGTATATTTGGGGGCTGAGGGTGTATCCCTTTTGGAGTATTTGCATTGCATACATGAGGTCCTGGGTTTGATCCCTAACATTGAAAAATTATAATAATAACATAAATTTAATAATAATGTCTACTTTGTGTGACATTAATTTAGTCACTTTGATTCACTTTTTGTTATTTTTTGCATACATATCTTTTTTCACCCTTTTTTGTTCATCCTATGTGTCTCTTTTGATCTAATATGAATCTCTTCTAGATAGCATGTAGTTGGATCATGTTTTTTATTGATTCTATCAATCTCCATCTTTTGATTTGACACTTTAATCCATTTATATTTAAAGTAGTTAATGATAAGGAAGGACTTAACTTTTGTCATTTTGTTTTGTTTTTTCGATAAGACTTGAAGATTTTTCATCCATTATTCCCTGCATTACTTGATGTTGTGTTTCTTTTTCTTTTCTTAGAAAAAGGTTTAAATTCCTTTATCATTTCTTTTCGTGTAACTCCATAATTACTGTCTTTGTGTTTACCATGAGGATTATATTTAACATATTAAAGTTATAACATTCTTATTTGAATTTATATCAGATTAATTTCAATAAAATACAAAATCTCTTTTAGTTCTAGTCCCAACCCATTCAGTTAGCCTTATATTTGTGTTTTAAAATATAAAGTAATAATTTTAATGCATTATTATTTAAAATTGTATAGAAAAGACAAAAACGGAGTTATAAACCACAATTAAATTAATATTAGCCAGTTAGAGGACAAAAACATAATACTCATGATAGAAGAGAAAATATAAAATTTTAAGGAAATTAGTGTGTTTAATATAGTTTTATATTATCTATGACCAACTAAATACCTGGCATGTGTTAAGTGTAAAAAAAAAAACCTATTTTAGAATTAAAAGTGAAAGAAGAGTAGAGAGTTAGAATACATATAGAAGTCAGATGAAAACTAGAGACAGTGATATCATCTCTGAAATAAGCATAACTCCTTGTCTTTTGAGATACTTCCCCATTGGTCTGATGCCTTACACTGTGGCTGTACCTTCTTGGATGGTAAAGGAAGGGAAGACTAAGGTTTTACTTGGACTTCCTTCAGTTTAGGTCATTCCTTTTCAGAGACCATAAGTTAGTAAATCCTTAAACTGGCCACTTATGAAAAATGAACCACAGAAAAATCCATTTTAAGAATAGTGAAATGGTGTTCATGTACAACAGGAGTGTTGAGAAGAATAGGGCTGCAAGAAATTACCGTCAGTCTCCTACTCAACCAAACATCTTTACAGGACCTCATGTTTCATGTATAGCCCAGTTTAAATACTAAATTTATTGAAAGCTGGTCCCAAGTATAAAGTGAATTAGTTCAGAATAATTCAATCCTGAAAGAATCAAATAAGTACTTGGCCCCAAACACCCAAGGATTGAATTGGCACCATGGCAATGCAATAAAAATTATGCTGCAAAAATAAATGCCTAAAAGTAGCATATACAGAATGACAAGAGTAAGGACCTCCAGAAACATACTATTCCAACTAAGCAAAGAGAACCCTGGAATAAACAGCCAATATTTTCAGCACTCTGGAAATTAATGTGAGGCTTGTAAAATATGAAGAGTTTTATTACAAAGAAAATGGTTGTAAGTAAATCAAGTTTTGTGCTGTGTTTACAGACTCTATTTTCATCCCTGTCTTGACAATTCCACAATAGCCTTGAAAACCAACAAGATTGCAACTATAGCAGTTGTCAAGAGCAGAATCTAGCAGCCATTGGGAAGGTCCATATCCAGCAAATTGTCACTATTCAGCCTATCTGGAAACTACCAAACGGCTACATTCTCAGAGCTTATGTTCATTTGATCCATCTCAGGGCTTTATCTATATTAACAGCTTTATCTTTAGGACATGAAAAAATAAATACATAAACAGTGGCAACTGGTTAGCATTGCAGTTGTTTTAGGTGACAATATCCATTGTACCTATCAAGAAATGGACAAAAAAAAACAAAAACAAAAACAAAAAAACTTAGAGAAAACAGTAAGACGCCCACAGCATGCTTTGAGAAACTCTGACATAGTCAGAAATGTGGAAGTCCACATCCATATGCAGGGCTATGTGTATGCTCAGGAAATGCCTTAAAGAATCTAATCTCTTAACTCTGGGTGAACATAAGTTTTGCACAAGCAGAAGGTAAGGATTAAGGCACAATTATGAATTGCCTACCAGAGCCTTCAAAGCATGTCCCAACATACACAAAGCCTCTCAGCAAAAGCTTATTAGTTTAAATATTGGAGGAAGTATCAGTCCAATCAGTGGATGACAACTAAAGCAACTAAATAGAATGCTAGTAACTGCACACGATAAAGTTTACAAACATTATACCAGAAAAGTCACTAAGCAAACAGCAGAAACAACCAAAACAACTTTAGGGAAGAGAGAAATAATCTTGTTTCAACAAAAAAATTATGAAAGATAAGAAGAAACATGATAATGTGACCATATACAGAGCTAAAAAACAGCCACTAAAATTATCCTAGAGGTAACCAAGAAATTGGAATTAAAATTTTTTTAAATCAGCTATTATAAATATGTTCAAAGACCTAAATTAAATCATGACTCATACCTTAAAGGAAAGTATAAGAATCGTGTGGAGCATGTATAATGAAATAGAAAATGACAATTATGAAATAGTTATTATTTTTATTTAAAAAAGTCAAATAGAAATCATAAAAATTGATAAGTAGAATAAATGAAATAAAAAATTCACAAGTGAAACCCAACAGCATATATTAGCTGACAGAGGAAAGTATCAGTGAATTCAAAAACAAAAAACAAAACAAAAAAACCTGTTAAGATTTATTCAGCCCAAGAAACAGAGAGAAAAATTCATGAAGAAAAATTAACACAGCTTCAGAGACTTGTGAGATCTCATCAAGTATACCAACCTGAATATAACGAAAATTCCAAGAGAGGGCAGAGAGACAGAAAGAATAATATTTACAAAATAAATACTCTCAAACTTTTCAAATTTGATGAAAAGCAATCCACACATCCAAGAAGATCAATCATCTCCAGGTAGGATAAGCTCAAAGAGATGGACACCTAGATGCATCATTGTGAAACTTTAAAAAACTAAAGATAAAGGGAATCTTGGAAGCAGCAAGAAAAAAATGACTAATCACAAACAGAGGATCTTCAATAGTTTTAGTAGCTGACTCCTTATCAGAGTCCTGTAAGACAAAAGGCAGTGGGAAGACATATTTGGTGTGCTTTGTCAACAAAAAACTCGAAAATTAGCAAAACTGTCCTCCACAAATAAAGGGGAAATTTACATATTTCTAGATAAACTAAACCAGAGATTTCATCAGTAGTACATCTGTACTACAAGAAATACCAGAAGAAATCCTTCAGGCTAAAATGGGAAAACACTAGACACAAGCTTGAATCCACATGAAGACAAAAGGAGCACCAAACATAGGGAAGTTAAAAAGAGCACCAGATATAGGTAACTAAATAGGTAAATGTATAAACAATATAAATCTGTCTTTGTTTACAGATCGTTTCTTCTATTATCTAATAGGACTCAAAGCTATAAAGCAACTTTTATAATACTGTAGTCATGGGACTATAATGTATAAAGATGTAATCTGGATGATCATAAAAGCACAAAGGAAGTGAGTAATGAAGCTGTATTAGAACAAATGGTTTTTAATTATTATTATTATTATTATTATTATTATTATTATTATTATTATTTTCTTGAGATTAAGTTGGTATTAATGCAAACTTTATCATTTCAAGTTAAAATGTTAATGCCAATCCTCAGGGTAATCACTAAAATTTACCTTAAAGTATATAGTAAAAAAGCAGCAAAAGAATCCAAAGTTACCATTTTTGATTCAAACACACAAATAGGTAAAAGTAAAGGGATGGAAAATTACATATGCTACAAATACAAACCGAGAGAGAGAGAGAGAGAGAGAGAGAGAGAGAGAGATATGGATGGAATGGTTCCACTAATATCACACAAAATAGACTTTAATGTCAAATATGTTAATAGAATTTAAAATGACATGAGTCGATCTATTAGGAAACATAGCTATTATAAATATATATGCACCAAAAATTAAAGCCCCAAAAATATAGGAAAGAAAAAAATCACTAAGTTAAAGAGATAAATAGACAATTTAACAAAAGAAATGCAAAATTAAATACTCACTTTCAATAATGAATACAGCAGCTACTCAAAATATCAAGGGAAAATAAGACTTGTATAGTACTATAAATCAATTAGCTCTAAGAGACATTTGTAATTAGCTTCAAAGAAAAATAGTAAAATAATAATTCTTAAGTGTACATAAAACACTCAAATAAGAAACACAGAAAACTAGAAATAGAAGAAGCATTCTTAAACTCAAAACTTGAAACTCCTACACATAACATCATACTTAATTGCAAAAGACTGAAAATATTTTCCTTAACATAAGGAATAAGACAAGGATGTTCACATCTATTCAACATTGCACTGGAGGTTCTAGCCAGGCCGATTAGACAAAGGAAAGAAAGAGATACATCCAAATTGGAAAGGAAAAATTAATCCTAAGGAATCCTCAAGAAAACAGCTCAAAATGCTACAAGTTGTAAGACTGATGTCTTTTTTAAAAATCTACTCTATTTTGTACTGGTAATTGGTAATTATGCATCTTAAAATGAAATTTTAAAATGTCATTTACATGTTATCACAAAAATAAAATGTACAAGAGCAAATTTAGCGAAAGAAATATAAAATATGTACACTTAAAACTATAAAACATATAATAAGAAATTTTAGAAAACCTGAATAAATGGAAAGATAAATCCATTTACCTTTTCTGAATATATTGACAATTGACAAGCTTTTTATTATTATATTTTTTAGTTTTTAGTACCAGAGATTTAGCCCAGGGGCACTTGTACACTGAGCCACATACCCAGCCTTTTTTATTTTTTATTTTGAGACTGGGTCTTGCTAAATTACTTAGGGCGGCTTTTAGTAGCTGAGGCTGGTTTTGAACTTGCCTCCTGCCTCAGCACCTTCACCACCAGCCGCTGGGATTTGTACAGGCATGTGCCATTGCGCCCAGCCTAAAATTCTTATAAAAAATTTAAAAGACCTGGAATATCCAAACTGATCTTGAAAAATCATACTACCTGATTTTAAATCATACTACAAATTTTGAATAGTGTGATAGTATACAAAGAATAGACATTCAGATCAATGGAATAGCACTGAGAAATAAGTCCAGATATCATGTTTCCGTTTATGTCAAATGTCTAGAAAATGCAAATTTGTGGAGAGAGAGATTAGATTGAGAACAGAGGATAGGTTGGAAGTATAGACAGCAACTGCCAATGGGTACAGGGTTTCTTTTGTGGAGACAAAAATGTTCTAAATTTAAATAAAATTACATAGCTGCACAACTCTGTGAAAGTACTAAATGATACCATATTTTATATTTGAAAGGTTGAATTGCATGATGTCTCAGTATCACAATAAAACTGTTACCAAAAAAAGTAAGTAGAAGAAATAATCCATTCTTATGAAAAAAATTAAAAGATGATTATGGAATACAGAATGGCATTAGCATTATATAACATTTAATATTTATCTAAATTAATATAGCAATCACAATAGATTGTTCTGAATAAGAATTTATTTTCCTCCCTCATTTCTTTCTGTTTTCCATCCAATCGATGAATATTGATTGTGCTCTGTGCAAATTTCATCTCTGCTCCTCTTTACTGTGTGCCTTTTTGTCCCTTTTCTTTTTTTCATGAGGGTCTACTTAGTAACTATAAGGGCAAAGTTATACCATCTAATTATTATTATTTTAAAATTTCAATTTACGTTTCCTCAAAGCACATTCTCTGAAGTGAATCTTTCTTGAGAAACCAGTCTACCTGCCAATCTGAAAGGAAGCCGAAGGCAAGGGAAAAGGTGGAGAAGGTATTAATCAAGGCAAAGCAGCATCAGTTCATGCTTCATTTTAAACTGAAAAAGACTTAAAAAGAAAGAAAGTACTGCTCATTGTACAAAATCAAATCAAAGTACACTGGCTCCTTCTTGAATTATGACAATAGAGGAACAGCCGCAGGAGGTCTGAGTAAGGAAAGTAATTTAGTTAACACTGAGATTGAAAAGGACCTCACAACTATCTCATATAATCGCTCATCAATAAACGAAGTAGGGAAAGACTTGGCCTATCCACAGAAACCATGCAAGATACTGAGGCCTTCTGATTTCTTTTTTAGTGCCTTTTCCATTTTGTCCTTATAGAGAAGAAAGTTAAATGTCCCCAGTATTCATTCTTCCCCTTTTACACATGGGAAGATAATCCTCTGGATTTGGTAGATCACATGATTTACTTTTCATTACCTAGCATGGGGGCCTGGGGAATGTGCACCTTATGCAACTCTACCCTAAAGATTATCTGCCTTCCATTCCTTTAGTCTTATTTATCTTGAATTGTAATGAGAGAGAAAAACTTCCTCAGGGATGATGCACACATAGTTAGAAAAAAAAAAAAGAAAATCACATTTCTTTATAATTTTGTAGGGCAAATACTCCTCAACTGTCCCATACTACTCTCTTTCAAACTGTTCCATAAAGAAAAATAACTTCTATCTTACATAATCCACTGCATTCTTACATCTGTTGTTACCACAACTCAACCTATGCCAACAAGTACAAACATGAAAGAAACATTTCCTTTGGGAAAGGAAATGCATACTGCCTGTCTGTGTTAGTTCTTTGTAGCTGCTATAACAAAAATGCCATAAACTGAGAGCCTTATTTTTAAAAATCTAATTTCTTATATTTCTGGAGTCTGGGAGGTCCAAGATCAAGAGCCCAGTAGATTTGGTATTGGGTGAGAACAAGTTCCTCACAGAGGGCACATGTTATCCTGTGTCCTCTCTTGATAAAAAGAGCAAGGCAGCTATCTGGGGTCTTTTGTAAGGGCATTAATTCTCATAAAAGCAGAGCCCTCATGCTATAATAACTTTCTTGAGTTCCCATCTTTTACTACCATCACCCTGGGGGGTTAAAATTCAACATATGAAAAATAAGGGCTTCAGGGACACAAACATGCAAACCACAGCACTGTCTGTGCACTCCCAGTATTTTGCAGCATATCTGGTTCATAACATGATTTCCACAATGGGCTGTTCAATTAAAAAAAAATGAAAGAAGAAACATCTAGGAAGGAAAGGGGGAGATTGTGTGTGGAGAACAACATAGCAAAATTAATTACCAGTTAGGAAAACCAAAGATGCTTTGCAGGGAACACTTCCACAGGTCTTTCACTTTCCTCTGCTACTTCTCAAAGTTTGAGTTTACAGAGTTGGCTAGGTTGGGTTACAGAGGCATGTTGAAGTAGAGTAATTCCTGAGGATTCCCCTAGAGGTTCCAGATTGCTTGCCTAGCCCTGATCTGGGATGTGAATCTTATCTCTTAACTGAAGCACACATTTGTAGTTGTTTTTTTTAAGAGAACTACAGTTGGCATTATTCCAAAGCACCTGGATATCAGGAAAAAGGCCATCTGCTCTCCACAAAACTTGTGTTTTCCTTGTGTTAGAATATAGATAAAGTGGATGAGCCTGGCCTGGTCAATGGATTGGTAACTGGATCCAGCAAGTCAGACTTCCAGTCCCCTCACAGTTGCTCCGGGGGTGGGGGGTATGATTTCACCCATACCCTAAATAAAAATCCTATAATATATGAGAGAGATCAGAGCAGTGTTTCACTCAGACCCTAAAGAAATAGCTTTTCACTATAGAAAGAACTCTTTGTATTAATATTCAGCTGATGACTGGTGGTGTATTAAAGAAAACAAAACTAAAAAAGGAAAAAAATAAATTAAAAGAAGGTAACAACAATTATCCAAATGCCCAGGAAGTTGTGCTATGGAAAGTAGGACTTTAAGGGACCTATCAATTCATCTCCTACATCCTTGGCCACTAATGGATAGTTCCCTAGAGCAAATTTCCAATTATTTTAACCAGGCTACTTTTAAATGGCTCAGGTGGAGAGGATTTTTACAACTTCCATTGGGGGAGAGTATTCTGCGGTCTGATACACATCGCTGTTTCGAATTGGTTGGTTTGGTAGGAAAATTTCCTTTTAAAATTTATTTGTTTTGTTATTTTCCACCAAGAACCTGCTATATTGGAAAGAACTGGGTTACCACATGCTGACTTCTTATCCTATTCATCAGTGTGAATCTCCATTCTCATGAAGTTTCGATCTGACTTCTCAATATCACCGCCTGCCGCATCAATTCCATCCCGCTGCAGGATCCTTGGGTGAAGCCCCCTGGAGAGGGACCCACAATCACTATCAGAAATAATTTTAACCAACACCTGGAGGCCTCCTTCTGGCTGACCCATTCATTTGCCCCCCTCCTTCTGTCCTCCAGTTTTCCTCCTCCTCAAACATACAAACTGAACGTGATCAGAAACTAGCCATTCTATTTCATGTATTTGTGTGATATGGTTTCTGAACTTTTAAACCCAATGTGAATATACAGAACTACAAAATGCTTTGCCATAGCATTTAATATAATACTGTTACTTGGGCACCTGTCATGTATTGTATACTTACTCTCTCCAATCCCAAAACTGTGGGCAAGATCATGTCTTCTACTGTTTATCATGAGTTTTTGCATCTCACAGAATTAGTGTTGTATCTGACAGGTAGCAGGCACTTAGGATGCAGTATTCCAAAACATAAAAGAAATATTATCTGGATTTTTTAAAGATTGCTATGATAAAACTCAAGACATATATAAAAGTATAGCTGAACTGTGTCACCTTAATAAAATAGCCAGCATGTTGCTATCTTCATAATTAATTAAGTGAATATATCTTCTAATTAAATTTGCATTTATACCACTGTCTCTCCAATGAGTTGTCATGGTGTAATAAAAAGTGCATGGACGTTAGATTTAAATAGTCTTTGGTTTGACTCTTTACCACTTGTTTTCTGATTAAAGTTGTGTAGGTCATCTAACCTCCCTCCACTTCTGTTTCCTTATCTCCAAAACGAGAATAGTAATAATTATCCCATGACCTTGTCTTGCAGATTAAATGGGATCACTTATTTGAAGGTACTTAGTCTGGTGCCTGGCCTGTAGTTTCTAAATTGAATCAATTAAGATGTTTTAGCACATGAAACAGAAAGTCAAACTAAAAGTGGATTAAATGGTAAGAAAAATTTATCTCATACTGTAAAGCTGCATTAGGGCATCTTTAAGGTTGGTAGATGAGATGGCTCAAAGATACTCATTATTGTGCTATGTTTCTGCTCTACCATGCTCCATATGGTGGCACCCTCTCTGCTTAGAGTTGCAGATTGGCTGCTACAAATGGTGCTTGCAGAGACAGTCATATCCAGCAAGTAGAAGAGTCATTTCCTCTTGTGAATCTCTTGCTATTTAGGGAGAAACATTTTTTTCAAAAAGCTCCCAGTGCATTTTTTTTTCTGTAGACATTGGTTAATATTGCCTCACAAGTCATGCTTCAGCAGCAAGGAATCCTAGAAAATAAACCCTTGTCATTTTCAACCTGAAGGAAGCAGAATCCACCAGACAGAAACTGGGAAAAGGCTATTGATGGCGGAGGCTATTGAGATATTAACTGCTTGCACCCTTCGCTGGATCCATCATAGGTCCTGTTCTGTAGGTTTACAGAGATGCTTGATAGTTGCTTTACTGCTCATAATTTTATTCTATACATGGGGAAATAAAGCAGATGGTTTTATAAAAACACAACCTGAATCGTCAATCTGACTTATAAACTAATTTCAAGCTTGTAATGCAGGAAAGAATCCTAGAAGTATACAGTTGAAGTATTTAATGTATTCATACATCTTCTTAATATGTTACACTGGGGGCTAGTTCTTTAACCTCTCTGATCCTATTTTTTCCTATCTATGTGAACAACTAAAATAAATTTCTAGTTTCATAAGCCTATTGTAAACTTTAAAACAGCTAATATTCATGTTGACATCTAAAATTATTACTGGCATTATAGACTTGCTCTCACAGTGGATTCAAATTGAAGCTTGGTGAACTGCTTAAAGACATTTGCCTTCTTTCCCTATCAGGACTCTTCTGAAAGTTGTAGCTTCAAAGAAAGATGGCTTTTCCTTGAGGACCCAAATCATGTTCTAGTTCCACTGTTACTTTCTGTGAACTTACTAGGTACATTTGCTTTTCTAATTATCAAACTCTATTTTCCCTTCCAGGCATGGTAGTGCACAACTGTAATTCCAGTAGCTCAGGGGGCTGAGGCAGAAGATCAGAAGGATCACAAGCAAGGTCCTAAGCAAATTAGGGTGACTCTGTCACAGATTAATAAAAACAAAAAATAAAAAAGAGATGGGAGACAGGTAGTAACACACCCCTAGGGTCAAGCCCTGGTACCAAAAATTAATTTTCCCTGTTTTATGGGGTTGTCACAAGAAATCATATGGGCCATTCACTCACTGTGCCTGTGTTATAGTAGGCATTCAACTAGTGAATGGATGGCGAATTTAAGTTCTTTATTTCTTTTTTTTTTTCCTTTTGATAAGAAAGATGGTAAAGATATCAGATGTTAGTGAGACATGGGAAAATAAGAATCCTCATATATTGCTGCTGAGAATGTAAAATTGTACAAGTACTTTGGAAAATCATGTCAAAATTGAAACACAAAGCTACCATATTATCCAATTATTCTACTTCTAGACAAGTATTCAAAAGAAATGGAAATATATGCATATGAAGAGTGATATACATATACTAATTTATTCATAATGGTCCCAAACTGAAAACAATGCAAATGTCCATCAACAGGTACAAGGATAACAAATGCCTTCTACCTTGCTTTGCTATAAAATAATACTCATCAATAAGAAAGAACTTTTCATCCATACAATAACCTGGATGAACCTCAAAATAATTGTGCTGAAATTATCCAGACCAAAAAAAATCATATGATTCCATTTGTATAAACATGTAAAAAAAATGTAAACTGATGGTGAGTCTTTATTCACCATCATGGCTATTGAGGGTGGGGGTGAGGGAAGGACAGGATGGAAAGGTTTCAAAGGTATTTTCACAGTTGTATACGTTTGTCAATATACATTAATTGTAACACTTTAAATTGTGCAGTCTATTGCATATTAATTGCATATTAATTATATAGCCAAAGTTGTTTTTTTCTTAAAAGATAGTAGGCTGAATGTTTTATCTAACATGCAGATGCTAATTCACAATAAGGGCAGGGGGAAGAGAGGTACTTTTGGATTATACTGAAGGGAGGGGAGGTGGTATGGGTGTAGGAATGATAGTAGGTTGAATCAGACATTATTATCCTATGTCCATATATGATTACATGACCTGTGTAACTACATCATGTACAACCAGAAGAATGAGAAGTTATACTTCATTTATGTATTATATGTCAAAATGTATTCTACTGTCGTGTAATTAGAACAAATAAAAAAAAAATTAAAAATAAAGATGGTAAGAGTCATAACCCAGTAGGTGCAATCTTCTGAAGCATAGAGACACAACCAAATGATTAAGTTAAGTGGACCAGGAACAATTACCACGTAAATGCATTTGTAGGTCAATGACTAACAGAAGTCTAATGAATTATTTTAACCTACATGAGGACTTTAAAGTATAAGTGGCTTCGGAGCTAGGATGTGGGTCTCAATTAGAATCTTAAGCAAAATAGGGCGTGTCTGGACTCACAATTCTTACCTTGTTTAATTGAAGTGAGTCTTGCCTTGCTGTGGAGCCAGGAGCTTGGCTTGTACTTTCCATTGTCCCCATTTTACTTGATCCGGAGCTCTTGATTTACTGCTAATCCCTCCACCCCCTTGCAATTCGATGGCCATGTTCTACTTCTCAAGCACCTCTCTAGCTTATTATTTCTTTAATTGCACCTTTTACCCATGCTGCTCTCCTTGGTCACATTTGCTCAATTAGTTTCTTAATTTTAGACCAGGGACATTGCAGCTTTGTGTATCACATTTTTTTTAACTCTCCTGCACTCATGATAAATGATAAATGTAAATACCTTTAATATTAGAGATGCTTCTATTCCAAATCCAACACAAATTTGTTATCTTGTAAATCATACTCTAACCTGGTATCTTATTTTGGAGGAGAAAAGAAAACCTTGTAAGAGAATATAAAATAGAATAAAAATAACTTTCAGGGTGGCCTTAATGAAAAAATAGCTCAGAAAGAAAGAACAGATTCTAATTGTAGATGTATAAAGTCTGCATGGAGCTGTGTACTTTGTGCTCAGAAATGTAGATTCCTTTCTGTTTGGAGATGCTTGAAAGATATTCTATTCCAGATATTACACATATCCTTTAAAAATAATCTTTATCTTGTCCTCTCTTTGCAGTGGACTGTGATAAAGAGAAGAATGTCATGGTTCAGAGTAGAAATGAAAAAGTTATTTAGAAGCCAGAAATAGGACACAACCCAATCCAATAATATTCAACTCCAGCTTTGGTGTCTCTTATTGTTTTGGAGACCCCATTTTCTGCCATGCAAAAGTCTTGGGGATGAGGGTATATTCTATGTGGTTAGAATGTGGTCTTCAACTCTATATGAAATCAAAGAAGTTCAGGTATCTAAGAGTCCTCATTTAATCCAAACTTTTCATTTGACAAGTTAAAAAACAACAACAACAACAACAACAACAACAACGTGAAACTTAGAGAGAAAAGTAAAGTATTTGCTAAAGTCACACAGTTAGAAGGAGTTGGGGAGACTCAGGGGAGAGAAAACTTCTTTGGCAATAGAAAAGTCAGAGCCAGACAGTGAACTGGGCCCTTGGCAACAGAATACATGAGAGTACCAAAGCCTGTTTGGACAAGGAGCAAGAGAGTGATGCTTAAAGCAAGGACAACAGAGGCTGTGGAGGATGATTGACTGGCCCAATCCGCTGCCTGATGGGCCTCTTGTTGTTGAATGTGCCTTCTTAATCAACCATTTCTAGTAGACTACACAACGAGGGCAAACACTCAAAATTCAAATAGAAAATTGTTTCCCCTGGGCTGGCAAGGCACAAAATAAAACAGCCCTGTAAATCTGGACTCCCATATGTGGTTCTCAGCTGGTGTGAGTCCCTGAATGAATTACATGCAGCCAGAGAAATTAATGCTACACACATGGGGGCCCAACTTGAAAGGAAGAATTGCATCTAAGAAGACTCTGCCAGGCATTAAGGAACTCTGGAAAGCAGACAGAGTCCACATTGATATGGTATGTTACGGAGGACCCCCAGTGACATTATGATCAAGCATAGGAATAATGTATAATAAATGAGCAAGAACTCAAATTGAAAGGAGAGCAGAAACACATTAGAAGGTTGCCTTAATATTCAGCCTCTACCAGTTGGGTGGAACTCGGAGGGTGTTAACTCCCTCTTTCCTGCCCATCGGAAATGCTGCCTGTTCCCAGTGAATTTAGTGCTCTTTACACCAGTTAAAACCTGTAGCTGAATGATTTAGGATGACCCCTTTTCCTCCTGGCCTCAAACTAATTGACTTGAGAGTGAGTTACAGTCTCTAGAGAATAGCAGCCACACATAGGTTATATTTTTAATGTCAATTTCTGCAGGAGCTTTTACACAAGGAAATTGTTGAAACAATTATTCTCTCTTTCCCAGGCCCTAGAATAGATATTGATTTTTAGCCCATTAGGTGAGGAAGGAATAGATGGGTGTATGTAAATGCAAAATGGGATGCTAGTCACTTGGGTCTTTATGTAAATTAGTGATACCCAGATATTGAGGGAATTATGATTTTTGACCTCACTTTAAAGTGTCCTGTATTGTTTTGAAAACTAGGAAACAAGAAGACTGAAGATTTTTTATGGCCATAATCATGGGGCAGATAGGTAGAATTGAGATTAATGAACTCAGAAGTAAGAAATATGAACATGTGATTTCAGAGATGGTTTTATTTTTGTCATTGATGGTAGCAGTTTTTGTACTTAGGTCTAAAGTCTAAAATTCAAGATTATTTAGATATTTAGGAGCATTTCCAAGGTGAGTAACTCAAAGGACACATTTCATGAGCAGGGCTACTTGCAGTAATCATGGATCCTTGGGAACCACCCCATAGCACACCACAAAATAGAATAATCTCGAGTTGGCACATGTAAGATATAGTCCAATGATATAGCAAAAAATAAAATGAAATTTCCAGAGTTCAAAGATAGTTTCCTTCAAAAAATCAAGTTAATTAAAGATTTTCTTTATAATGATATAATTGTGTTTGGTTTTGTTTTCTTAAGTGGAAACTGACAGGTGGGACATACTATGCAAGAGAAAAACATTTGATGCAAGTTTTGAGCAAAGAACACACTCCAAAAAATCCCTGAGTTTGCAAGGATGCAATGTAAATATTATTGCTTCCACAATTTCATTGTTCACAATTTCTTGCTCAACAATTTCTTTTCAGAACACCCTTTAGGCACCTGCTGTTTTTTGATCGGAGGCTGCAGAGTTGGTGAAAGCTGATTGTCATCTCTACTTTTGACTAAGATGCCTACAAAATTTAATTCTAGGTAAACTTTTCTGCTGTTTCTACTTACTTTGGCCAACAGAACGGTCAGCATCCTCTATCTTGATTTTCCTTTGCAGCAGTCTTACCAGCCTACAGTTTTGCTGCAATCTCTAGTGCAATGAGTAAACATTTAGCTCTGGAACAATATTATGTACATTATGGGGGGAAACCTGGAAACGAGCAAAAGTGGGAGAGGCAGCACCTTCTGAAATCACTTACCTTTAAGGGAAAAACCTCAAATTGTAAACTTGAGGCTTGTATCTTATGAGATATCATTTTGGGTCATCTTTTAATATAATGTTAAAAAAAAAAGTAATTGCCCACACCAGGCACCTGTCTGAATAGTACCTTGAGTAGCATCTTCATTGACAAATGAGTACTTCCAAAGAATGAGCTGTACTTAAAACTAAGCTAAATAGCTGATCAATTATTATGAAGAAAAACAGAACAATGTGATAGGAAAGGTATAGGGAATCAAGAGAAGAAAAGCAGGATTTACATTTGGGAAATGAATCGACCTTGTTCATCCAAATAATGGGAAAGACTGTGAGGAGCAAAGTGAAAGCATTTTATGTCCTGCATATAAATATTCATCACCATTATTTACTAAACTCTTTCTACCAAAATTATCTGATATTGGGGGATAATGATTATCATTCAGATACCAGGAGTTGCTAAGGCTGGCATTGTCCCCATTACAGAGATAAGAAAACATAGGTGTAGAGACTTTAAATTGCACAGTTAGTAATGAGGGGAGCTGAAATGATAATCCAGGTTCTCTGTTTGCAAGATCGGGGCTCTTGCCACCTGATCTGGGCATGCCTTATCATAAGAACCAACGGAACCTCTTTTTAAAGCACAGCTTTTGCTTTCCAGCTTTGGAAACTCCAGTGGTATTAATGCCCAGGAAAAACTAGAGTGCCACTTACGAATTCCTTTTTGGGTTTTTTGTTGGTTGGTTGTTTTTGTTTTTGAGGCAGGGTCTCACTAATTTGTCTAGGTAGGGCTTGAACTTGTGATCCTTCTACTTCCAGCCTCCTAGATGGCTAAGATTATGTGCAAGACTCACAAGAGGAAACTGGAAGAGTTCTGGAGTGCTGCAACCCCTGCATTCCCTGATGCTCACAAGAGAGCCAAGGCAGATGCAGGGGCAGTAACCAAATTCCAGTTGAGAGGTAAATTTAGTCATAGACATGGGTCAGCCACCCTGGTAAAGTTGGAGAGGACTAATTTGTGTTGAATACACTTGAAACCATAACAAATAACTAACTAAATAAATCAAGTACAGATTTCAGGACCTCAGGTCTAACATTTTGAATCAGTATCTCAGAGAGAGGAATTTGTGCATTTGGCTATTTGTCTTGTTCTTCAGACAATATTAGTCAGGTTTGGGAACCAGAACTGAAGAACTTTTTCTGGAGACCTAAATTCCACTGCAGGAGATCCTCATGTTCCTTCCATCCACACAATTCAGTGTAGGGCAGTTAGACAGGAGGACAGTGGCACCTGGGAGGCCCACTAGACTCTGTATAAAAGCCTTAGGTTCTGCTTCATTCTGCTCCTAACAGATTGACAGACCACAAGAAATTCCTAACCCTTTTCTGGACCTTTGCTTATTTAAGTTGGGAGGGTTAAACTAAATATTTTCTCAGAGTCTCTTTCTGTTCTTAGATTCCCTTAAATATACCTGAACACATGCATTCTTTTTAGCCTTTCCCATGTCACTATGTCTACTCAACTTTGGGTCTCTGGTTATCTGCTGAGGGTAGCACATAGGGTCTATGTACAGTGAGATTGCTTGATTAGGTATCTTGCCTGAGTAGAACTTTTGAGTCAACCACTCTGTGAGGCAGCACAGGGCTACCAGATGGCCAGTTTCTCTCTCAGGTGTGGTGGAACCTGCTTTGGGCCTGCAGAGCCCCTCTATCTTCCAATCACAACAAACACCTCAATGAGGAAAGCTTTATACAGGTCTCTCGTTTCCTTACAGAAGTGCAGTCTAGCATTTTGACAGAGAGAAATACCATTTTCTGTACTCTACATATGAGGATGAGGGAGGGGCAGAGGAGAAGGAGTTCTTTGCCTTACTGTTCATTTGCCTCTGCCCTGACATTTAGGGACCCTAGCAATACTAATTTTCTCAGACACACCTCTTCCACCTTCCTCTGTGCTATGATTCAGAGCCTCTTTGAGTTGGTGGTGAACAGGACACTCTACTTTCTGTTAGAATAATTAATGCTAGCTATTTAACAAACCCCAGGAGGTTTACAAAATGAATATTACAGCTTGTTCACCTCATAGTTCAAGTCATTAGCTCTTCCCTAAGGGTTACTGGATTCATGCTCATTCCATTTTGTGACTTTACCATCCCCAGAACCTCCTTGGAATCATCTAGGAGATTATCTGCACCAAAAGAGGATCGTTTAGGGTCTTCAGAGCCAGGCAGGAAAGTGGCAACTCCACTCATGTTCATATTATCTTGGTCCGAACCTGGTCAATAACCCGAATCTAACCAAAAGAGAGACAGAGAGAGAAACAAAATAGGGAAACATGCTAGGAAGTAGAAATATGAGGGGTGGTTACCTGGCTGTCAAGCTCCACGCTATATCAAGAGTCAGGAGCACAATGTTCTAGGTGACAGCATCTCCATTTGCTACATTTGTCAAACTTCTCTTAATTTTTCTCCTTCCAGAAATTTGTTGAAACACCTTGTTCCGTTTTGCTATACTATAATAGGTTTGTTCCTTTTTGAACTTTTGTATGTTGTTCTAAGTTTAATAAGATGTAAAAGAGAAGAAAATATTTGGCGACTCCATCACTTCAAACTCGAAGAATCTGTCTCTCAAATAGTTCGCCAAGTTTCCTAAACCACGTGTTGTCAATTCCAGGCTTCCTGTTTCAGTGTCTAGATATCCCCACTCCCACACAGCTCTATATGAACACTGAAATGGCCTAAGAAAGCTTTGTACCTTGCTATGTGACGTGGGGTTTAAATGCTTTAAACTTCAATTCCTTGACCTGTACTTTGGTAAGAATAGTAATGATTTCTTAGGCTTCTGATGGAGATTAAATAAAATGTAGAATGGCTAGCATGATGTCAATGTCAAGAAGTCACTCACTAAATGTTAGTTACTATTCTTATATTTTTATCATTTTTATCCAAGTGTGTGTGTATATGTGTGTGTGTGTGTGTGTGTGTATTTTTTTTTTTTTTTGGTTCAAAGAATAGAAACATTCTGGTCGAGGTCATAGTATAGTCAACTGAACAACTGACCTGGATTATGCTCCATCATCACCAAACATCAAATCCCAGTCTCTCTTCCTTGCCACTTTCTGCTATGCAGCCTTTTAACTAGCATCTTAACAAATGCATGAGAATTTTCTGGCACAGTTATAAATATTAAAATACAAAAAAATTGGAGAAACCATTCTTTTCCATGGATTCATCCTAGTAGTTTTTCTCTCTGTTCACAAGATTTTAAACATTAAAGAGTTTTAATGTTTAAGAGGTTGAACTTTTTGAAAATAGGAAGACTTGTTTAAGAACTCTCAAGTGCACATGAGACCTTAGACCTAAGGACCCATGTTTAGATACAAAATATATGTGTGATTTAAAATTGGATGGGAGGTTGGTTTGTTAAGCATTAAGGGCATTTTATCTTAGGGCATTCTATCTTGTTCAAAGATTTTCTGCAGTGCAGGAGGTATAGAAGCACCAACCACCACACCCTGTTCTGTTTTTCTTTATAACTCAAATTCTACATATACATGCACATGCACACACACACACACACACACACACACACACACATGCTCTGGCTGGCCATGCCCATCTTTGTCCATCTTCAAGCTACCCACATGTGATTTCAACAGAGAGGATGAAAACCTGGCTTACATAGTTTTGTCTCTTTTTGCTGAATAGCTTTCTCCATCTGGTTCCCGGAATTCCTGTCTGAAAATTCTGGGGTTCAACCTAAATGTTTAAAAGAAAAAACTGTCATACTTCAGTGTTGAGACACTTGTGAAGTAAAATTAACAGCATTAATTAGAACAATTTAGCTAACATTAACTTATCAAGTTAACAGAGTGTAGAAAATGAACATTGGAACAGGAAACATATATTCAGGATTTTGGATGTACTTTCACTCTAGTGACTCTTGAGCAATTTTCATTCTTTCTAGGCTTTAATTTCCTCATGGGTTAATAGAGTATAGCTGTCCCTCGATATATCCATTGGGGATTAGCTCCAGGACCCCCATGGATGCCAAGATCTACAGATGCTTAAGGCCCTTAAATAAAATGGCAGAGTATTTTTATATAATCTATGCCTATCTTTCTGTATATTTTAAATAAATTTTAGATTACTTAAAATACCTTATACAATGTAAACGTTTTGTAAATAGTTTTTATATTGCATGGCTTATTGAATAATGGCAAGAAAATCTACACAAGATGAGTATAGACAGGAATTTACTTTTTCGAACATTTGCAATCCACTTGAGAGCCGACTGTATACTCTTAGTACTTACTGCCCTGTAGTGTTTATTCATTCATTCTATAGAGATTCTTTTAGCATCTTCTGTGGTCCGACGACTGTGCTAATTTCTGTGGATACAATATGAAGTAAGACACAAACAATTCCACAAAGCAGCCCAGTCTGTTGGGAGTAAAGCAGAAAGAGTAAAAAGCGCTATGATAGAGTTATGTCCAGAATCCACAAAGGATCAAAAGCATCACAACGGATACATAGTATAAAGTTCTAGGTGAGAGGCAGAGATGTCCAGGCTAAAGGGGTAGGAGATGAGCTCCACCAATACCTGGATTCCTAATAGAGTTTAAGTTGCTAAGTCACTCCCATCCAGTCTTACTTTGCCCCACAAGCCTTGCCTTTCTGTGCCAGGGCCCACAAGAGCTTGCAATGTTCTGAACCATCGAAAATGGGTGAAAAAAGCTGTCCTCATGGATGGACAGACATAGAAGTTGACAAGTTTGCTGGACAATGGGCAATGACCTAGATATTACCAGCATTCCCTCCTCATTAGACTACAGTAAGAAAAATTAATTTTTCAAGTGATCACAGTGCTCTCTCAAAGAGAAAGACTACCCGAGAGCCTTTACATGCTTTCCTGCAGCTCCCTAGCACCAGCAACCAGAAGACATTTGATCTCAAAGAGTCTGCATTCTCCTTTGGCAGACTCCATGTCTGCCGGCCTGTCTTCTTGACTGTGGAATCTTCAGATTGACAAGAGAAAAATGGATTGAATCTCGTGCTCTTATGCCTTGGCCATAGATCTTTAATGTGGAAAACAAACAATCTGGCATCTTTGTACTCAGTGTTCTGATCTGAGAACTTCCCCTCATCCTCTGGGATGAGGAATGCAGGAAGAAGTGGGGGAGGTGAGTAAGAATCAGACACAATGGTTTATTCCAACTCTCATTCCATCCTGTCAGCTGTTGTTAGTTGTGGTCTTTCCAGGAGCCAGAATTTGGCAAACCAGATTGCACCATCTTCTTTAGCAAAACCTCTCTGCCTCTATTATCTCATTTTTTAAATTCCATGGGCGCATTCCACAGACTTATTTCCAAAGAAAGCAAGCCTCCTTTATGTAGCACATTTAGAGAAGCAAAATGATTTGTTCAAATTCACACAATAGAGTCACAGCTAGATTTCACCTTCAAGTTCAGGCTTCCTCCCCAACCAGATTCTTTACTGCCCTACCCCGGAGTCTTTTTGTTAATTGCTATTGTCTAATTTGTTGCAAAATCCTTTAAAGCAAATTGTTTTCTATCCCAGCACCACCATCTGCTAGCTGTGTGAACTTGAGCAAGTCACTTTACTTCTCTGAGCCTCAGATTCTCTCTGTTTAGGTATTCTCAACTGGGGGAAATAATGTACCCCTTATAATCATTGCAAGGATTATGTGGTTTAATCCATGGAATTTAGTACAGTGGCTCACATGTGATAATTTTCTCATTATAATATAATATAATATTATTTTTATTATTTTAGATATAATGTTTTTGAAATGCCTGTCTGAATCTTGGCTTTCTATTTCCTTTGCAATTGTGATTATTACACATTAAGTATACTATGCAGAATAGACTCATCTTTTTAAAGAAGATTACATAAGATAGACATTGTTCTCTGTGTTCTATGAATAAAAAGGTGGCTAAACAGCAACTGTTATTTTAAAGTGTTGTCCTACATTACAGAGTCTAGATTTTCCTTTAAAAGCTAACCTGGGTTAATATAAAAACATCAATAAAAGTGTGGTACATTACTCTTCTTTACAGATTAAATGTGTTCATATCTTTCCGGTATACAAGTCTTTAAGGTAAAAGGTTTAAAGAAACATTTAATCAAGATGGTATTCTCCAAACTAAACTTGTCTGTAATGGTAATTTAAACTTATAAAGATAATAAATTTTATTGGAGATTTAAAAAAAAGGTGGACACTTAATCCATCACTTCCTCATTATTACATTTTATTGTTATTTACATTTACAGAGGCAATGTCTGTGATTACGTGTCTGTTAAATACATGGTACAGATAGGATATAATAGTATACTACTATGCATCTCTTTCCAACTGTGTGAGGTGACATTTCCTTGATTTGAAATCATATATGGTGCAACTATTACACCCTGGGAATTTGCAAATACCATAAACAGAGGCTTAATTTATTGTTTTGTTGAGTTACCCAAACTTGAGCTGATAAGGTTGTACTGTGTCTGTAGTATTACACTGTAAATAACCCAAATAATTGAGGAAACATGTGTCAGTATTCAAATACACTTAGGGAATTTAACAAAGAATTAATTGACTCATGCAATTCACAAACAAATGAAGTTTCAATATATGTCTTTGCTGTTTTACTTTTGTACTCCCTATTAACATAAATGAAAATATCAACTGACATTCACGTCACAATCACACTCATTGATCAACAAAGTGACTTCTTCGGGGAGGCAGCGAGAGTACCAGGGCTTGAACTCAGGGTCACAGGATCACTGAGCCGCCGCCCTAGCCCTATTTTGTATTTTATTTAGAGACAGAGTCTCACTGAGTTGCTTAGCACCTCACCATTGCTGAGGCTGGCTTTGAACTCACAATCCTCCTACCTCAGCCTCCCAAGCCACTGGGGATTACAAGTATGCACCATGGCACCTGGCCCACAAGGTGACTTCTTTGCCGAACCAGATAGAAATTAAACACTTATTTGCAGTCCAATTTTGTCAAATCATGGTTGAAATGAGATAATAGGTTGGCTATAATTACAAGAGTTCAGCAAAATATTAACTGAAGTGTTATATGAGAACCAGTTTTATGGAATTTATTATCAACATTATTACGTATTTTATTATGATAGGTAAATTGTGTGCTGCACACCCTATACATCAGTATAATATACACCAAATTTATGCACCTGTACATATGCATGTATTTTTCCCAAGAAAACTGGTTGTTAAATATTTCTCAGTGAACCATTGCCCTCAAAACACAGCTACCTTCTGAGTCCTCACCTCTCTGGCTCCTGAGGAGATTATAAATATACCCTAAGATCCAGACACCAGCTAATATGTATCTCAAGCCCTGCAGTCTTTCTCAGGACCTATTTTCCCAGCATGCCCCTGTGTGAGCTCTGAGTCATCATGAGCTGGGTCTCTTGATCTGCCCTAGATAGAAGGAGGCCCCATTAGCATGGATAAAGCTCTTTTCTAGGCTCAACATGCAAATAAGGGCCTAAGAGAAGCTGAAATTCAAGGTCATTCCTACCAGCTCAGGGCTTAGGAGGCTTGTCAGGATTCATCCCTTCCAGAACTTTTGTCTTTATGGAATGAGTATGGTAACACGCCAGTCGCGGGCTAATGTCTGGGCATTTTATCATTTTCATTCATCATCTCTAAGCCTGAGCTGGCCCCAGTTTCCCTTGTCTGGACTGTGGATGTCCCCTGCTGGAAACCAGAGCTCACTGCAGCTGAGGGAATTGGAACAAATGCAGCAGCTGTGGAAGCGTTTGTGTGTATAAGAACATTCTCCCTGGCTGCCTACATGCATTGCAACAGGAACCCACTCAGCGATTTCACTTTGTCCTAGTTTTACAAGCCTGCCTTCCTTTACCAATTTCATCTCCTATGATGATGACTAGTTATCCAGTATTTAGCAGAGTGTCCATCACACGGAAAGCTCTCAACAAACACTTACTGAAAAATAAAACACATCCTTGTGAGGTATATTATACATCATCTCATTTAATCCTCAAAACAACAAAATAAATTAGGAGCTGTGGCAAGGTTCTTTTTGTTAGAAGTAGGACTCAGACCTGGAGCTTAGAGGTAAGTGGCTTAAGGTGAGATTATTTGTGGCAGCATCAGTCTTACCACACAGATCTTCTCTCTTATGGGTCACTTCTCTGCCACAGTCAGCCTCCATGGGTTTCTTCTCTGCTGTGTTCTATCCTCAAATGCCATTTCCTTCTTCCCTAACCCCAGCATTGCCCAGGGTGGGTCCCTTCCTTGATCTGGTTTGCTATGTACCCTGGCCAAACCCTTTCCCTTTTTCAGAGACTAAGTTTCTTCATTAGAAAAATTAAGTAAATGGATTAGCTGACTCTTACTTTTCCTTCCAATCTGAACTGCTGATGCTTTCTGAATTTAATTTCAGAATAGACATGCTGAAATCCAAATTGCTGGGGATTTCCTCTGTGGCCAAGAAAACAGAACTCAGTTGTATACCACTTGTGAGTTTGTATCAGGAGGATGGAATTCAGCCCCAAACCCAAGCTGCCCTTTGGGAACATACTTATCAGATCAGAAGCCACTGATGACTTACATGAGGGGGTTATCAGTAAGTGCACAAAAAGACCCATTTCTCCCTGCTCTCCAGTGAGCCAAAGCATGGCTGCCAATTCAGACAGCCAGTTGGGAGTTTTCACCATGTGACAAGCCCAAAGGCATTTCTGAAGCTGCCAGCACAGAGGCCTGTCGAATCTGCTAAGGAACCAGATGCAGCAGATAAATATCTTCCACAGCTTGGCATCTGGGGCCCGGTGCTTGCCAGCTGAGGGAAGGGGCTGGGTTGAACAGTGCTAGGGGTGGGGATGGTAGAGGAGAGCAGCAAAACAAATCACATGCATTTCTCATTATAGTAAAAGAAAAATGCAGTGCTAAAGAGAATTTCAAATTTCTGGAAGGAGCAGATCAAATATAGTGGATTATGTATAGGGTATTATTATATAAAGGACTGGATTGTAAACAGGTCAATTATGCAGTGTGGCCATTCAGACCATTGTTTTATTTAAAGTCTGTTTTAGTATTTTTGCATTTCTAGAATGCAAGCTTTATGCATTGACTTAGTAAATTTGTGTTCATCAAGGCAACATATGTCATTAGTATATGTGCACGTGTATACACACACACACACACACACACACACAAGGGGGAGGGCATCTTGGATATTCTAGTTCTATCCCAAATAGAAAATATAAATTTAATGTATTATTTTTCATTGTCACGAAATGAAGGTCCATGTTTTGGGTCATATGCCCTGGTTTTATTGTTTAAAAATTTCTTTTCCATTTTGGTTGTTTAGATGGTATTCATTCAATTCCACTTCTTTCCCTCAGATGCAGTTCCCTGTGTTTGCTGAATGCCCACTGTATGTAAGACAACATTGGATGCCTGACCATAGAGATGATGCCAACACCTTTCTCCACAGAAAAGCCCTCTTCACCATGGCTGATTTTAGGACTATCAGCAAAAGAGTCCAATGTAGATAAACTTCCTATGTTCGTGTCACCCTGTTTATTTGGCCACTGGCCAAGAAGATACCAGCACTCCAGGTGCTAGACACCCCATTACTAGTTTTTCACAAACGTATCCAGTATAGTACTTTGAAGAAATGTGCAAACAAGGCCTCTGGCCTTGAGCGGGGCTTCACAGAGATGACTACATTTTTAAGATAAGTTACAACTGGGCTTCATGGTAACAGCTGGCAGGGGGAGGAAAGAAGGGGGAGAAGAAGATCTCCCCTTCTCAGGGGTTGTCCTTAAAGGGTTAACTTGCCCAGAACAGTGAAAGAAAAAGCTGCTTTTACGTGAACTTCTGCAGACTGTGAACTTCTGAGCCCCTCCCCTTACATGCTGGGTATAAAACTCTGAAACTCCCTGAACTCGGGGTTCAGGGGATCGATTGATTACAGCAAAGGCTGTACCCTCTGAACCTGGCTGCAGCCAAATAAAACTGTTTCCTGCTGTCTTTGGTGCCTTGCCTCGTTTGTCCCTACTACAATGATGAGACAAAGCGTCTTCAAAGATAGCCAGAGTATCCAAGGCTCAGGAGCCCAGGACAGTGGAGGGGACTTGAGTGCAGGGTGCAGGTGGCTGGAGAATAGCTGTGGCTGAGGCATCTTTCTGTGTATTATGGTAGTTGTAGAAGGAGCTCATGTTAAAATAGTGTGTGTGACAGTGTGTGTGTGTGTGTACATAATGTACATACATTTTCCTTCTTTGATTTGTTGATTTTTCAAAACAAAAGAGAAATATATATTAAGAGGAAGCTTTATGTCAACAGGTAGTTTTCCAAAATACTTCATGCTGCATTCTTTGTTTTAATATATTTTTATGCATAAATTGAAGAGACTATGTTAGGAGAAAGCTGTGGACGGCCCCATGGCATTTTCTTTTATATATGTATATATATGCTTTTTAGTTGTAGTTGAGCACAATACCTTTATTTTATTTATTTATTTTTATGTGGTGCTGAGGATGGAACCTAGGGTCTTTGCACATGCTACACGAGTACTGTACCACTGAGCCACAACCCCAGCGCCCCCATGACATTTTCAAATCAGTGTTTTAGTTTTTTTGTGCCACTTTCTAGTACTTGCATGAACACACGTTCATAATATCATAAAGATATATGAAATATTCCAGTTTCCCATTAATCTAATGCTAATCCTTCCTCTGCAGTGTCTCCTGCCATCTCTTTCTTAATCTTGCCCTATCCTTCCCCACTTTGTTGCACCTTTACCCTCAACTCTAGAACAATTGAGAACCACCAGAAGATGTATTTCCATCAAATAGTGATTTTTAAAAAATTTTTTTTTCTAAAATAACAGTGATATCACATACTTTATGCATGAGGAGACCTAGGTTCAATCTCTATCACATAAAAAAAAACTCAATTGTTGATGAATATTGTTTTTTGTGTTTTTCTCCCTAGTGTTTTTACCTTTTTTTTTCTACTACAACTACTGCTGTACATGTATCTTCATGTGATTTTATTATTCTACAAAGTAGATTTTCAGGAATAAACTCACTAGGTTAAAGGGTGTTATTTAGATTTTATTATAATAACTAGTGATAAACTGTATTTTAAATTTCTGTCAATAACATATCAGATCGGTTTCCTTCCTATATCCTCCCTGGCATTAGTTATTAAAATTCTTTTTAGGTGTTGCCAATTAAATGGGAGAGAATTTCAGATCACTATCAAAGTTGATTTTTCAAAGGTTGATTGGTCTCTTGGTTTTGTGATTCTGTGGATTGCTTATTCAAAGATTACAATTTGAAGAGAAATAATCCTCTTGCTGAGTTCATTGTGTTCCTCTCACCAAAATTTTGATGAAAGAATGAATTTCTTGTCTTCATGAGATTCATGAAATAAATCATAGAGGGTCGGAATAGCCACTAATGCCAAAGACCCAGCAATGCTTGAGTTGGAAGGGAAATTTGGGGATGATGTGCTGTTCATTCCTTCCAGCAACTCATTAGAAAATACTGGCTTATGAGGCTCACACTATTCTAGGCAATAGAAATAATGAAAACCATGAGGGAATAAAATTGCTTTCTGTTTGTAAAAATGTTAAATTTTATCTATGGATCAGAAACATAAAAATTATAATAGAATATGATAATTGCTATAAGTGCCAAATGTAAAGGGTTTGAAAAAAATGGGGGGAGAAATTATTTTTTCCTGAAAAGGATAGAAAAGTTTCAAAAGAAAGTAACAATTTATCTGAATTATAAACCCCACCCCCACCCCTGAAAGATTTTACTTGGCTAGGAGTTCAGGGAACAGGACATGGAAGAGCGAGTGTATTTCTAGACAGAAAGAATGAAAGGAGCAGAGGTGAGGTGTTATGAATATATAAAGTGCCCAAGGAATGATAAAAAGCTCTTCATGATTTAACTGAAGGTTTGATGGCTTAAGAAGGGTCTAGGGCGAGACCATTAAGCCTTTAAGGTAGATAAGCAGTTTTTTGGAGCCAAATCTCAATAGAAGTGATATTTTCCAGAGATAACGTTGAAGGAAAGTATTTGTCACTTCCTATATGCCAACTATAACCTACTCTTAAATTTTCTTTTACTTCTGTATCTTCAAAATATCCTATGTGGATTTCACTGCACCAACCCATCATTGACATTTCTCATTAGGTAACACTGTAATAAAGAACAAACATCCTGTCTTGACCTGGAACGTTATTTTTCAAACCTCCTTTGGGGCTCTCTCTTTAGAGACTGGATGAGACAATCTTTCAATTCACTCTCATCTTATAGTTTGATAGGGTTTATAAAACCAGGGGAGTACAAATAAAAGAGCCAAAAGCCAGCTGTAAAAGGTCTTGAATGTCATTTTTAGGTCAGAATTCCATGCCATTCCCTTAACAAAAGCTAAGCACCTACTGTGTGCTGGACATTCTGCAAGGTGTTGGGTACTCAGGGTGAACAGGATAGACCATGTCCCTGTGTCACATTAAAAATGCTTTATTGAAAAAGTGGTTTCATGGAACCTTTTTAAACAGAAGAGAATATGTATTCTAAGGTGACAGCCTCATTTCACAAAGGATAAAATTAAACTCCAACAGTGTAAGGTGCCTTTTATGGTAAACAGCAACAATATTAATACTTCTCTCCTTGGGATTTCTGCACTTTTATGCTTAGGGCTCTGTTAACCTGACTGTAAGATTTCTTTTCTTCTTTGAATTAAAGAAATCCATTACTGAATTTTATTTTCCTCAATCCTCTTAGGTAAGAAAACTGATCAATACATTAACATTGAAGAGGAACATTTCATAATGATAAAAAGACACATTTGTTTAAGAGTACCTAACAATTCTACATTTATCCACATTTAATAATTTTAAAAACACAGAAAAAATGGTCAAATAGACAAATCTGTAGTTATTTCTAGAAATTTCAACATTTCTCTCTCAGTAATTGATAGAGCAAGTAGACAGAAAATTACTAAGAACACAGAAGGCTTAAACGACATTATCAACAGCTTGACTTAAGTGACTATTATAAAAGAACAAACAATAGCAGAATACAAATACATTTCAAGTTCCTTTAAAATATTCACCCACATAGACCATTTGCTGGTTAATAAAGGAAGTCATAATAAACTGAAGAGGAAAGAAATAATATGAAACCTATTTTTTTCCAAACATAATAAAATCAATCTAGAAATCAGTAACAGAAAAGCATCTGAAAGCTCCCTCAACTTATTAAAAGTAAACAACCACTTCTAAATAATACATAATTTTAAAAAGGAAGATACACGGTAAACTAGAAAATACTTTTTATTGAATATAAATTAAAATATGACAACAAAATATATGGTATACAACTACAGTGATACTTACAGAAAAGTTTAGTGCATCAAAAATTTTTATTAAGACAAAAAGCAAATTTCTCAAAGCAATTGCATAATCTTTCGCCTCAAAATGGAAATAGGTAGAGAATACTACATTCAAATTTAGTAGAAAGCAAGAAATTGTAAAGATGAGCAAAACTAATGAAAAATAAAGCAAATATAAAATCTTATTTCTATGACAGGTCAATAAAACTTATAAAACTTTAATCAGACTAATTAGAGATAAAAGATCATAAATAATGGCCAAAGTCAGAAATAAAATAAAGAAAAACTATACAGTGCCTACAGATATTTAAATAAAAAATAGTATTCTGAACATTTTTCCAATAAATTGGACAATTTAGATGTAATAGAAAAGTATTTGAAAGATACAGCAACCAAAGATCACTCCAGGAGAAATAGATATATTGAATAGTTCTATATCTAATGAGGAAATAATAGTTAATACTCCCTAAAATACAAAGAAAACTCCAAATCCAAATGGCTTCACTGGAGAATATTTTCAACCATTTAAGAAAAAGTATCACTCAACTAATTTCTCACACACTGTTCTAGAAAATCAAAGAGATAGGCCACATCCAAATTGTGTTATGAAACAATCATTATCCAGATGCCTAAAACAAGGACAGTATAAGAAAATGACAGTAAAGACCAGTAGCCCTCATAAACATAATCCTTAAAAAGACTTTATTAAATCTATTCCAGTATATAAAGAAGTCAATATTTACACTCTGGTTTATTTTCAGATCATATAAATCTTTCATCTTTTATTAAAGAAAGCAATATGACATAAACACATGGAATTTATCGCAGGAATGAAAATTGCTTTAACATTGAAATATCATTGAATTCACCTTACAAATTGGTAAAATGAAAAGCCATATCATCATCTTAGCATAAGATAAGCAGAATAAAGTGTATGTTAAAATCCAAAAACCCTGTTTTGGTAAAAACTTTGAGGAAGGGATCTTCCTTAAAAAGATTGGGGATACCTACAAAAAAACAGAATAGCTGACATCTTACTTTATGGAGAAAAACTAAGTCTTTCTCTTTAAGGTCAGGAACAAGGTAAGGCCCACTCTTACCACTTCACCATCATATGGGGGTACAGCCAATGCAGAAATGCCAGACAAGAGACAAGTCCATTCATATCAAATAGAAAAAGGGAAATCTCTTCATTTGCCAACAACCTGATTATGTAAATGGGAAAATCCTAAGTAATTTACAACAATGCCATCAAAAATAATATATGTGTTTTGCAACCCTTCACAATACAAGCCAATACATATTAACTGTGCTTTTATATACAGCTCTTATAGATTGCATTGTGAATCTCCACAATTCATATGTTGAAATTCTGAACGCTTCAACTTGACTATATTTGAAGATAGGGCCCTCAGAGGGTAATAAAAGGTAGGTGAAGTCACAAGATTGGGCCCAAATCCAACAGGACTAGTTCTCTGAAGAAGAGAAAGAGCTGGGAAAGCTTTCCTCATCCCCACAGGCACATAGAGGACAGGCCATGTGAGGACACAGCAAGAAGGAGGGTATCTTTAAGGCAGGAAAATGACTTCACCAGATACTAATTCTGTTGGTGCTTTATCTTGGACTCCTACCCTCCAGAACTGTGAGAAAATAAACTTCCATTGTTTAAGCACCCAGTATGTGTTATCTTATTATGATAATCTGAGCCAACTAATACACTAGCTATGAATAATGGAAATTGAAATGAAAACAATGCAATTACAATAACACCAACAATATGAAATACCTAGAAATAAATGTAACACATATGAGTATGTGTGTGTATGTACATTTTGTGTGTGTATACATATACAGATATATACACACAAAGTCAATATACAAAATGCACCTATCTATGGTCTCAATGTCTAAAAGCATTAAGAGCAACTTTCACCCCTCTACTCTAGAAGGACCTAAGCAAATAGTTTTAGGTATAGATGGTCACCATAAAAGAACAGGGAGCTTAGCTTGTGGGTGCTGTAAGGACACTTGCAGACACTAAGTGCTTTGATCATAGTATGCAATTAATTAGACTCATTTCTAAATATTTTGGAATGAATATGTGAAACCCTCCTGTTTCTTGATACTTCCTAAAGATACCTACAAGATTCCAGGCAGTACTCCATGAAAAAAGGCACTGGATGACACACCAGAGAGACTGTTTTTCAGAGTCTGATTATGATTGTGGAATGCCAAGTAGATTCAATTTGAGAGATAACTGGAATAGATTAGCAGTGACTACCTAGAACAGAAATGTTGAAAAGAAGACCTTGAAACTTTGATCTCAGTGGAGAGAGGACTATAGTCAAAGCTGATGCCCCCTGTGGGAGAGGTGGATGTTTTCCTTCCCAAAACATCACTGCACCCAGGGGACAGTGACAGGCTCTCCTTTGACACAACATCATGCCACATATAATTGACCTTTGATCTATGATGACCATTCAGTTCAGCCATCATGTGTAGAGTGACGTTCCAGATTTTTGTAGACCTTCGAATTACTATTTATCTCATGAGGATAACCATTTGAGTAATTATTTTGCAATGATACCTGAATGAAATACTCTTTTTGTTTAAATTACACACACACACACACATACACACACACACAGATCTTTTTCATAGAAGGTTCACAAATATGTCTTGACTTACCCAATCAGGCAACTACTTAATGATAAATCCAGATCTAAGATTCAGTCCTCATTCCCAGAAAAGTGTCTTCAATTTATATAATCAGAGTTACATACCAGAGCAAGGTGATTTGTCCAAAGGTAGAAGATTACTGAGTTGTCAAAGAAGAGTTCTGCTTCACCGATCTGGGCAGATTTAGGATCATTTTTCTTTTATGGTTAGGGATCCTTTATTGGGGTTGCCTCTACCTTACAGTGTTTCGTTTTTATTATAATTATCTCTAGTATTTTCCTGTCTCTTCTGTACCTAAGCATAAGCAACTTGGAAACATTCCTTTAATCCTCATACCCATAGAGCCTAACATAGCCCAAGGTGCATGGTGAGCACACAAAAATTGTTGTTAAAGGAAAGTTACACAAAAAAAGAATATTTTTGGCCTATTACAATATTAGTACAATTGCAAAGAAAGTAATCTGAAATTCTGAAGACAATATAGTGATACATCTGCATTGATTTTAATACAATTTATCATTTATTAATAACATCTAGGACTGGGCATTCAAATAGGCACTTTAGTGTACATTATCATTCCTTGGTCACTCACAAGTTTGGGAAATAGATACTACTTTGGCCTTTTGTATAGATGAAGAAGTTGATGCTCAGAGAGACCGAGTAATCTAAAGTATATTTCCCAGAAAGATCCAAATCTTTACCTTTGTCTAGGGCTTTCAAGCACAATACTAGTTAAATTGAAAAAAATACCCTAGAACAGACTAGAATATTTCCTAGGGATGTTGATGGTTAGGATTTTTTATAATTCTTCAGAGGTTAATTTTTCAAATTTTGGGCACAAAAATGTGAAATATTAATTTTACATTTTTAAATTAAAACCTGCTTTGTATCTTAGAATTCAATGTAAAAATCTATTTAGCAATGCCCTGGCTTATGATGTCTTCCCCCGCTAAGTTCTGAACAGGTCTAACTAGGTTGTAATTCAAACTCCCAACAATTTTCCACTTGTAGCATACCTCCCTCCCCACTTTGTCCTTTGGATAACCTTATAATGACTTTTACTGTATTTATGAAAGATCTTTCCAATTAGCCCTTTGGAGCTCTCAAATACAGAAAGAACGGAAAATAATGGAAAGAGGAAAGAAGAAAAACGATAATCTGGGGTAGCATTTAACTAGCTGGAACTTTTCACACTGTCAGGTCATAGAAACATGGAGAGTCAGAAGGGTCCTGGCGTTCTTGTAATTCAGCCCCATAATATTTACAGATATGTTTACTCTGGCATATGCAAAAACACCCAGGGTTTATAGCCAGTCAATCGGGGGTCAAATCCTGACTTTGCTACTTTGAGCATTATAGGCTTTGGTATGTTACTTGGCCTTGTTTTCCCTCGTTGTAAAATGGGGATATTGGTCTCCAACTCTCAGGGTTATTTAGAGGATCAAATATAGTAACGTGGACAGCACTCAGCACGTGGATGGCACACATGAAGGGCTCATAAATGCTGGCCCCTTTTGTCCTTATTTTTGTAATGCCATGATACTTTATTGGGCAATTCTAAATTTACAATTGTGTGGGTATTGCTTGGTATGATTGCATACTGATGATATTGCTACTGCTCAGTTGCTTGTGGGCAATGGCCTGGGTTTTAGTAGAGGTGTTAAAAAGTCAATTTAAGCTGCAACCCTCTGCTAAGATTTTCATTTTGGTATTTTAAACAATATTCTAGTGATTCCAAAGCAGTTTTTTCTTCCTAAATATACATTTTCCCAATGGAATCCTCTCAATTTTCTTTAGCCCCTTTCATCCATTCATAATTATTTTATTAAGTTTAGTGATCAAATTCAGTCTCTTTGCTTCAAGGTCTCTAATATATCCAAAATCTCTCCCTTTCTTGATGCACTTGACTTCAAGAAAAGTAAAGTGATATATATGCAAATGAGATAGGTAAATTTAGGAAAACCAAGCTATACACTCAGTGTAGCTCCTCTTTTTCCTCTTGGGGTGTGTCTTCCAGGGAGCATGCATTCTTTGAGATTTCTCCTTTGTAACAAATTTGCATGGAGCCTGCTCCATTCTTGGAGGCCTGTGATATTTTACCTTGACTGTAGTGAGGTGGATCAATCTGTGTAATCTGGATCACTGTTCAGAGTTTACTGTCCCACTTATTAACTGCATCCTCTAACTTACCCCTACCACAGTAAAAATGGGATCCAATATATTTTTCTCCCATTTCCTGAGTCATTGTTCAAGAACATGAGCTGTAAAGGGGAATTGTCCTGAAGACCTTCTCAAGAATTCCTGAGTTGAATCTGAGATCCTGAAATCTTATGTCTTTTCAATTTTATTAAATAGCTTTGTTGAATACTCTAGTCAGACATCTCAGGAATGATTACCTTTATACCATCTATGATGATCATTCAGCTCAGCCATGATAATCATGATAAACATGCGTAGCTAGCATGTTATCATATCATCTGTTTACCTTTCAGGCATAATTTGAAACTTCAGTGATAAATATTGACCTTCATTTTGAACAAGCCACCACTGGTCTGGTGTTGCATGGCTTGTCTAATTCCTTGTTATCTTTGAGGCACTTTATCAAACATCTGTCAATTATGTTTGTAAATACTGGAGCTCCAAATTGGGACTTCACTCTTTGAAGTGAAGTAGATTTTATTATTGGTAAAATAAAAAGAAAAGAGGTCACTACCAAATTAGAGAAACAGGTTTTGCTTGCATAGAGATAGTAGGAAAAAACTCCCAAACATAAAACAACAACAACCAAAAAGAACTTAAGGAAAAAAATCTGTAATGCCTTCTAAGGAAGTCTTGGGAAATGGGCTTTCTCAGAAACAGTACAAGGGCTGAAGCATCAGATAAAATAATTGAAGGATGCTTTACAGGTGAAGAAAACATGAGATTTAGCCAACATCTTTTACTTCTAACACAACAAAACCTGAGAAATAAAAGAACAACATGTACTTACAAAGGGATTTGAGGTTCCAGAGGACAAACTAGATCTATGTGAATGCAATAATAAGAGGAGAGGGATCAAATAAACACAAGACTAACAGAGCTAAAAGGTGGAAGATGAAAGATGAAAGAACAGAGAGCTACGGTCAAACATGTCTAGTTTAGTCTTCTCAGATTTACCACTCAGGTAAGTCCCTCCAGCTTTCTTGGGATTGATTGAATAAAAAGGCAGAGAATGGTCAGTGGTGTGAGACCAACTGAGATCTCCAGCCTAATAGAAAACATGAGAAATGGAGGGAAAGTATTTTCCTTATTATGGGAACAAAGTTACAGTTAGAAAAGAGCATGAACTTCACGTGGTACTGTGACTATATATAATGATAATATCCTTTTCCCCAAAAAAAGCTAGAAGAAAGGAGCCTGAATATTTTTACTATAAAGAAATGATAGATGTTTGAAGACAGATATATATGTACTCTGATTTGAGCATTACACAGTGTCTACATGTATGGAAACATCACATGGTTCCCCATTAATATATGTAATGTGTTTTTATGTATCAGTTAAAAAGCAAATTTAATAAGTAAAATTTGTAAAAGAAGGGGCAGGAAACCTACTAGCCATCAGTGTTAACATAATTCACATACGTAATAGCTGCTACCATTTGGTTCATAATTAAAAAAAAAAAAAAATTCCCCAGAGTCTACTGCACACCAGATACTATGCTAGTTACTATAGATAAACTGACATAAAAGATATGGTCCCTACTTATAGGGGATTACATTAAAATGATAACAAAATACATTTAATGAATAACTTAAATAAAATGTGTAAGTGGTAATAGAGAGTCACAAGAGGCTTTGAGAGCAAAGCAGATGAGTCCAAAAACAGCATATAGTGGTAGAATATCCAATACTCAATATTCTGTGGCAGATCAGAATCATTTGCAAACCTTTTTTTAAGAAATTCACATCCCTAGGCTTTATTTAGTAAGTTCATTCCTCAAATCTTAAATTGTGTTAGTTTTCTTTCTGACCATAGCTTAGTCCCTTCCTCTTTCTCTTACTCTGTGTTCCCACTCTAGTTGCCTTTAGACCTTATAGAGACCTGCAGTCCATTATTCTTGCCATTTTCCTTCTGTCTACTAATTCTTTCCTTGATTACTTAAGCTACCTTCCTACCAGAATTCTCAACCTATCAAGCTATGCCAGCACTACACATCTTAAGCCACCACTTAAAATCTTGGCCTTCTGTGACTTCTTTTTAACATAAGTTCATAGACATACAGGTATAAGAAGGCACTTTAGAGCTCATCATGTAGTATTAAGTGATCCTTAGAAAATGTCTCTAAATTATGACAGGGACAATGAAAAAGAGCTGAGTAATTGTGTGAAGCACTTGCTTGCTATTTGTGTAAGATGTTGGACTGAAAGAGACATGCTGCAAAATGAGAATTGAGACACAATCTCTGTGTAATCATTCTTTCTTCAAGGACCTCACAGGCTACTTCAGGAGATAAAAGGATGATAATAACTAGACTTATTGACTGCCTGTCATACATCAGATACTTGAAATTTGTAATAACTGAGCTTTAAAACATTCGTGTTTATCAAGTAGCTTTTGCTACATTCAACTGCTTCAAAATCTATCAGTTTAAAACAATCATTCTCAAAGTGTATGTGATATCTGGACCAGTTGCATTGATACCACAGGAAAACTTGTTGGAAATGCAGATATAGAGACCCACCTGAAGACCTATGAATCAGAAATTCTGAGGGTTGGACCCATTAGTCTGTATTTTAACTCCTCAAAATGATTCAATTGCAAACTAGTCTTTGGGAGCCACTAGGTCAAATAACACACACACACACACACACACACACACACACACACACATTCTTCCAACTCTCATTTCAGTTCTTAATGTTGATAAATTTGGTGGGCTCAATGGGTGATTTTTCATATCTTACCTGTGTTTTATCGCTTAACTGTTGCAAGCTGATTGATCCATATTATCCTCCATGGGGACAGTTCATCTCTGTTCCATATGGTCTTACATGCTTGAGTATGGTAGTCTTGACTTGTTCACATAACAATTGTGCATGATTCCAGAAGAACATGTGGAAGCACATAGGTCTCTTGAATCATGAGGTCTAGGGTTTGGAACTGTCACACTGTCCCATCTGTCATATTTTGTTAGCTAAAGCAACTCTGAAGACAAGATGAAATTCAAAGAGTAGGTAAATACACACCATTTATTGAAGAATGACTCCAAATTCACACTACTAAAGGCAAATAGATGGGACTGAGAATTTTGGTTCCCCCTCCAAGACCCTACAGCACAGTGATACCCTTACCTGGAATCGGTAAGATCAAGACATTGAAATTCAGCAGATTTAAATAATTTTTATAAGGTCATCCATATAGTGAGTGGCAGATACTGGATTTAAACCTAAGTTCATCTAATTTTCAGTAATAAGATCATGCATAAATAACTACATACAACATAGCTATACAATAAGTAGAATAGAGGCCTCACTATGAGTTTATAAAAATTCAAAAGAAGAAGAGATGATTCTGGGTGGAAAAGATCAGAAAATACTCAATGCCTCAATGAAGGTAGTGAAATTTGAGCCGTTTGAGGAGGGATGAGTGATATAAAAAGAGAATTAAGTTTGATCACAAAAGAGTTGCTGAAAAGCACAAATATTTCATTGGTAAATACATGGAAGCTCTTTTAGCTTTAGAGCAGTTGAAGAGGAAAAGAGGTAAATACATTAAGAAAGACCCTGACATGGAATAATTCCAATATCAAGGTAAAATGCTTGAACTTGAAGACTTTTGAGCAAAACATATGAAAATAAGGAGTAATATAAGTTCTAATCATACTTGTTGACATGCATATTCTTTGCATGAATTTCTCCATGAAGACCTTTTATTTTGAAGTCGTTTTTCTTTCAAAATTGTAGAACTCTCTCTTATCCTCTTTAAGCAAATATCTCTCATGGAGTCTAGATCTAAGCAGTTGGCGTGTCCTCATTATTTTTTTTAAGAGAGAAAGAGAGAGAATTTTAATATTTATTTTTTAGTTTTCAGCGGACACAACAAAGATGTTTGTATGTGGTGCTGAGGGTCGAACCCGGGCCGCACGCATGCCAGGCGAGCGCGCTACTGCTTGAGCCACATTCCCAACCCGCATGTCCTCATTATGATCTGATACTGGATAGTCTGGAGGATTGAGTTAGGTCATACTTTTCCTAAATCAAAGCTTCCAAACTGGAGAAGCTAGAGACTGTTTGGGATGGTTGCTTCAGACCACTAGGTACTGTGTTCCTTCATTCAGTGTGCTGCACAAACTGATTATTTTCTATGAACTCCATATGTGTAAAAGTTGGGTGTTACTACTCTAGAGGCCCTTTTGGATAAGCCTCCAAAACACAGAGGATAAAGGGTATTAATAAAGCTCCATAACTGAAGGGGTCCCGGGGAACATGCCAGAAATGTGTGAGTGTGTGTGTGTGTGTGTGTGTGTGTGTGTGTGTGTTTAATTTCCAGGTGACTCTAATACTCAACCAAACTTGTGAATTAACATTATAGAATACTTCTATCCAATAACCAACTCTTCTAATATTGGAGCTTTGGTTTTGGCAAACTCTAACGGTGAATATACAGGGCCTTGTGCCTTATCAATTCTGACCTCAACCCCAATAATGACTTCTTGATTGCAATGACTTTTCTTACAGACCTCCTTACTATGAAAACACACACACACACACACACACACACAATCTTCTCTGCAATAATTTGAATAATTGAATATAAGGATCCTTGACAGGTAATTGTAGTAAGTTAAGAGATAAAAAATATATTCTTGGTTAATCAAATTAGTCAGGAGCTTAAAGCTTTGAGACTTGAGGTTTTATTACTTGGTAATGAGTAAAGGGACAAATTTTAGTATTATCCCCAATAAAACACACTTCAAAAGACAAGCATCCCAAAATAATATATTCTACTGTACCATCCCAATCCTTTGGGAATTATTTTGTTTTGGATTAATCATTTATAAAAGCATAGAAATAAAAATTAACTTGAAATTTATTCTAGCTCTGAATGGTGATGACCCATATTTTTTTTATTTTAACAAATTTGAAGCACCATTGAGTTCTATGATAATTATTGGAATTACAAAGATTAACAGAATACAGTTCCTTCAGTAGGCTCATAATGCATAAGTATAAAAACAAATATCCATAGCAGTTCATTTCTTCTAATGGAGGTATGTTCAAATTGCAATCCATCTTTTGTGAAGTCAGGAAGTTACAAGAAAGAAGGTGCCATTTGTCTTGATTCTGGAGGACAATTCAAACTGAAATCCATCAGTCAATAAAGATGAAGAGCATCCCTGTTGGATACACAGGACTTCAATGGAGAAGTGATGTGAAAAATTGTGGAATATGCAGAGAACTAAAGGATACTTCAATACAGTTAGAAAAACCAGGTAACTTATTCCCCTTTCCTTGGACTTCCTAGACTTACTTTAAGGCTATCTAGGTTGTGATCCCTGAAATGGATCAATGACAGTTTGAAGTTGCACAATATTAGGATGCTTAATGAAGAAGGCTTTCTTAATGGTTTATTTTATATGAAAATTCTGTATTGATTTGTCTGTATTTTCTGTCTTTTATATATGCACATGATTTTTAAAAATTATTTAATAATAAAATCACTCTCTGCTTACCCATCCTATCTGTTGAGTACAAGTTCTTGGCAGGTCCATCAGTTGACTAGTCACACAGCAACTATTTCTCAGCATACCCACAGGCTACCAAGGCTTTTATAATTAGAATGACTACAGGTGCTACTAAATTAATGTCGTGCTATTTTAAGCACAGCAGGTGTAAACACATTCAATGAATCATAACGATTGCAGCTGGAAAATCATTTCCCGCTACCATCATTTCACTGCTTTAGGACAGAAGTGAGTAACTTTTAAAAGTGAACAACAAGGTGGGGTTCTTGGGCAGTGTCTGTAACCTCAAATCATGGTTCAAAAATTGTAGCTATTGGGTTGTATGGAAAAGGGCTTTGTCCATTGTGGAATTTTATGAAGGGGGTGCAAATGGGCTTTATTTACTATTTATGAACACTTCTCTCTGGACTTATGCTGTCCAATACAATATCTATGACCAAATACAGCTTTTTAAATTTAAATTTGTATAAGTAATATTAAATGGACTAAAATATTTAGCCACCACTCAGTTGCATTGGTTCAAGTTCTCAATAGACACATGTAACTAGTGACACTCATATAAGACAGCAAAACTTTGGAAGGTTTTTATCATCAGAGGAAGTTCTTTGGGGAAAACTGCACTAGATTATATTTTATTTATTTAGTCTAAGTTAAAATTAATATTTATATTATTTACCTACCACATATGTTCCAAACCTTGTCCTGGACCTGAGGAGCACAGGTTGAAGTGACGGGAGAAAAGGAGGTTGGTAGTCCCACATTAATGAATTGTGTAGGGTTTTTTTTAACCTCCTTGGGTCCCCAGAGAATATCATGTAGTAGAAGTTCAATAAATGTTTGTTGACAAAAGTACCAGTTGGTCTAAATTAGCTATTTTCAATCAAGTCTTTTCTTGGCCAACTTAATATCCAATCTGCTGCAAAATCCATTAGGACAATCAATCCAATCATGGTGTGAAGACATCCAAATCCCACTGGATCATTTATTTTTCAATGCGGTGTTTTTCATAGGACAGATGTCACAGTAGGAAAAAGATATTAAAATATATTAGAATTTATTTTCCTCTTATTCATCCGGCTCCTAGAGAATATAATTACTGTTCATAAAGACCTTGAAAATCACTGAATTCCTAGCATCTCCCATGAAAATGGTCTAGTCACTCATGATGAATATGCCTTTTCTTTTCTACCTGTGCACATTCCCTCACCAATTTTTCTCCTGTAATATGCTTGATCCCACTCTTCCCAACTTCACCCATCAAAATTCTACTGCTCTTTAAGGTCCAGGTCACCTCTTCTCTACTATTTAAGTCCTGCCTTCCTCATCAAGCCTAAAGGGCCTTTTCTCTTCAGCTAAACCTCTATTCAGAAGAGTTCTATCTGCATTTATGATAAGTCCTTAGTCATAATAGAGCCTCAGTAGACATTTGGTAGAACTAAAAAAGTGTTTGATTATAAATATTTTGCTAGTTCTTTTAAATTTAAACAGTGCTTTCAATATGTATTGTTTTTTTTCTTCACAAAATTCCTCTGAGTTACATTGCTGTCTCCATTTAGCAGATGAGAAGATTGAGTCTCAGACAAAGGGAACTATCCAAGTGTGTCAGTTCCTGTCTCAACATAATGGTGCACTTGAGCAATGGGCTACTTAAAGAGGTGCATGACGATGTTCTGTGCAGAGTAGTGGTCAGGATTAAGTCTCTTGGAGATTTTATGTGAGGAACATCACCACTCTTATGCCCAAAGGAACTAGGGGAGGAATTTGTTACAAAATCTGGTAAAAGCTATAAATGAAAGAGAACCATTCTTACTAACCCAGCTCCCAGGAACAGATAGCGCTCATACCCTATCCCAGACCTGTATGAGGAGGGAAAAGGGGAAGAAATGCCTTGCCTTTGTTCCCTTTCCTTTAGTCTTACCACTTCCTAACCAACCAGAAGACAGACAGCAAGTTAAAAGCTTTAGAACCTGATTCAGTCCCATTTATGATCCTTACTATTATTTCCTGAGTTACCAGAGTCCTATACAGGTTGGCATGGCTTGTGCCTATGTCTTGAAGGTTTTTCCTGTTTTCCTGTAGCAGTTTAAAATTTCTGGGGCTTTCATTTATGTCTCTAACCCATTTTAAGTTGATGTTTGTCCTGGGTGAGAGACAGGGGTCTAGTTTTAGTCTTGTACATATGGACATCCAGTTTTCCCAGTACCGTTTGTTAAAAGAGATTGTTTTTTTTTTTTTTTTCACCTTGTGGCATCTTTGTCAAGAAGCAAATGGCTGTAACTGGTGTGAATTTGTTTCTGTGTCTTCTATTCTATTGTTTTAGTTTAGATCTCTGCTTCAATGCTAATGCCATGCTGTTTCTACAACTGTGGCTCTGTAATGTATGTTGAAATTGGGTATTGTGATGCCTCCAGCATTACTGTTTGCTCAGGGTTGTTTGGGCTGTTCCAGATGTTTTGTCTCCATGTGAATGTCAGAATTTTTTTTCTAGATTCATGAAGAATGTCATGAATATGAATATGAATATAAATATGACATGAAGAATGTCATAGCCAAGTTATGGAATCAGCCTGACTGCCAATGGATCGATACAAAAAGAAAATGTGATATCACACACACACACACACACACATACACACACACGTGTACACACACACGTACACAATGTAATATTATTTAGCCATAAGAAAGAAAACATCATGTCATTTGCAGGAAAATGGATTTAAGTGAAGATCATAATTTTTAAGCAAAGTAAGCCAGACACAAAAAGACAAATATTTCATATTTTCCCTCATATGTGGAATTTATGGAAAAATTATCAGGGAGACAGAGAAGAAGGGGATTGGGAAAAAGGAGAGGGTAGATAAGAACAAATTATATTATTTGCATTATGAATACACAACAATGAAACTCATTATTCTATATAATTAAAATTAGAGAGAGAGAGAGAGAGACGCATGCCTTTGAGGTGAGACAGGTGGTCATGGGGAATGCAGGAGAAAGGATATAGGGAGAGAAAGTGATGTTGTCAGTATTTAAAATCACACTGCTATTGGGTTACAGAGACCTGACCCAAGTCCTAGAACTTTGGTTCTTCTCACTATGCTACAGTTTTGACACATGAGAAATACCACACTGCCAAAGAAGTGTTTATCTCTAGGTACATGTGTGAGTGTATGGATAAGACAATGATATATTTTCTCAATTAGATTAAAATTTCTTATAAAATATGAAGATCATCTTGTGTAACTTTGAGAAGTGATTCCAAGAGATGGACCATTTTCCAATCTTCCAAATAGAATTACTAATCATAGGATGTGATGGGAAATAAATGAGATGCAATTATTTAAATGCTAGCTTGGTACTTAGCAAAGAGAAGGTATAGATTTCATTCCTTTTCATCACTTTTTCTAAATAACAAAAACATTTTTATATAACCAAAACAGTGCCTTGTTCATACTAGAATCTTAATTAGTTTATATTGTTCAAATTAAAATTGAGTAATCAAGAGAAGAAAATAAAGAAAAAGTAAAAAAAAAAAAAAATCATCAGAGTCTCTTTGGAATATTCAAAAAGAAACTTCCCACTTTGAAACCTGATTATGAATTTAACCCATTTAATCTCAATGTCCCAAATACAAAACACTTATAAAAACTAAACTATAATATATAATATGTAATATATATTTATGCAATAAATTAATATAATATCAACTAATAGTAATTAATATAATTATATGAGCTCTATGTTATGATTTCCAAACTATTTTAATGCACCTATGTCATTGGAATCTTCACAGAATTGAAAACTTGGGACTTATGGGTTATGTTTTGCTGTTTCTGGAGAAATGATGATGTAAGGAAATGGAGAAGATATGATCTTCTCCCTCTAGAAGATTCCTGATTGTAAGAGAAGAAGGTTTTATAGACAGTTAATCACAATGCATTTTGATTAGTGACTTAGTGTAAGCCGATGGAATAAGAAGGGAGCTACTGCTTGGGGAAATCAAAGATATCTTCCAAGAGAAAGTAGTATTTGGGTTGAGACTTGGAGAATGAATAAGAGTGTGTTTGAGGAATAAATGAGAAAGGGAAAAAGAAAATTCTAGGAAAAAGGACAAGATAAGTTTTGAAAGTAAACGAGATAACGGGAGGTAGGAGGGGGAAAGAACTATGGAATGAAATTGACCAAATTATGCTATGCAAGTGTGAGGCAATATCACTGTGAATTCTAATTTTATGTATAAATTTAATATACCAGTTAAAACTCTATAAATACATAGAAGGAAGACCAATGCAGTAAAGGAAGGTGATCAAGAGGATGGAGGAAAGGAGGGAATGAATGGGAATTGAAATGGGGCAAATTATGTTATATGCATTTATGAATCCATCAAAATGAATCCCGCTAACATGCATAATTACAATTAATAACTAAAAATGTCTTAAAAAGAAATAATATGTGCTATGTCATGTCAAATTTTTCACCCACTTATGTTATTAACATAAGTGAGAGAATCGTCAAGAAATATAGCATCCTATCATAAAAATTTCTCTGAAGATGGTGATACCAATGTTGCATTATGCCACTATAAATTCATGTTTTAATATAAAAATCCCTCCCACATTTTAAGATGGTGGGACAGATGCATAAGACATATATAAACTCTTTACAAAAGTGAAGTACATAATTATTTGCAGGCTTTAAACTAGAGTAGGAAAAGTGTGGTTAGTTGTTACTCTGGCCTTCTCAACCCCACAGGGGATTTGGTTTCCATGCTGTATCCTTCCTCCAATATTAGTCCAAGCTCAAAGGTCCAATGGATCATGGCCATTTAAAGCAACATCAAGAAAGTGCTTCTCAGTTTGGCAATAGAGTTTGGGAATTGGCCAGCCCAAATCACTTCAATGATTTTAATGCAGCACTCAGCAAATTAAACTTGTTGATTTTAAAACATTTTCCATTTTACCCCAGTGTCGGCACTTTTATAGGAAGTTTTACTTCCAAAGAAAGAAAAGTGCCAAGTAAGAGTATGTGAAGCTTCCCAAACTCACAAGGACAACCCAAAGGCAAGAGCAGGGTAGAGATCAACACAAGTGGGTCTCCCATTTCAAATTTTAGTTGAGTAGACTTGGGTTCGTTTTGACATAACCTACACGCACAGAATATAATTTGCTTCATTTTAGTCCCCAGTACTTTCTCTTTCCCTCCATTTTTTCCTCCCTGTGCTCTCCTTCCTTTTCTCAACTGATCTTCCTTTTATCTATTTATTGTTTTTTTTTTAAATTGGTGCTTTATAATATACACAAGTGTGAAATTCACTGTTGCATATTTCATGGGCATACATAGCATAATTGGATCAATTTCATTCTGTAGTTCCTTCTTTTTCCCATTCCTACTCCCTCCCCATCGAACCTCTTCTTCTACTCTCCATCTCTCTTCTGTTTTCAAACCATTCCCCCTACTTCTTTTTTTCCTCTTATTTTTCCTCTAACTAGTGCATTTGAGAGAAAATATTTTATCCTTGAATTTCTGAGTCTGGCTTATTTCAGTTAACATGATGTTCTCCGATTTCATCATCTATTTACCAGCAAATGACATAATTTCATTCTTTCAAGTAAAACTCCATTGTGTACATGTACCACATTTTCTTTACACATTTATCTATTGATAGGCACTGGGCTGGTTCCATAACTTGGTACCACTGAAAGAATAAACTAGTACTAGATCTCTGGAAATCTTCAACCAGAATCTTAAATTTTTTATATCAGAATCCTGTAGAAAAAAATTAAACTTAGGCAGTTTATGAACTAGATCAGACACTTTTATAGCAATACTATCCAAATTTTGGGCCAGATATTTCTTTGTTGCAAAGTGGGTGGTTTTATGAATGTGAGATACTTAGAAGGATCCTCTTCCTCTACCCACCAGATATCAGGAGCATCCTCTGTCCTTTGGACCAAGTGTTTTTGTTGTCAAAAAAATACACACATTGAAATCCAAATCCCCAATGAGTTGCTATTTGGAGATGAGGCCTTTGGGACATAACAGATGGAACCTTCATGATGGGATTAGTACACTTTTAAGATGAGACAGGAAAGAATTTGCTTACTCCCTCCTGTTTTCTGCTACATAAGAACATAGCAACAAGACAGACATCTGAAAAACAGGAAGAAGGCCCTTCCCAGAATGCAATCATATTAGCAACCTAATCTTGATCTCCTTGCCTCTAAAGTGGTGAGACACAAATTTTTGTTGTTTAAGGCACACAGTATACAAAAATTTGTTATAGCAACCCAAACTAAGATACACTGGAGGTCAACGTCTCCAGAGATTTCCATGAGCCTATAGAAAACAAAAATTGTTCGCAGTTGAGAACCACTAAATGAGATGTTTTTCAATGATCCTTCCATTTCTCAGAACTGAACCCAGTGGCCAACTGCCTTTGCTGTAGTACTGTAGGAAAACTTACTTCTCCTAGCTGGTATTGGAGCTACTTAAGTTTGACCATAGCTCTGCAGCCATATGCTTATAAAGACAAAATCCTAATCTACAGGAAGAAAATTTCAAGCAATCCATCTCAAAGCCACCTGTATCTTCAATATTATAATGTAGTCTCTGCTTAGTCAACATAAATCAAATAAAGATATTTTGTGCTCAAGTAGCTACATTTCCTGGAAGCCAGAGTTACTGAGAGGGGTGAGAGAATCAGTGCTTGGAATAGAAAGTACATTTTAGATGGTGCTTTATATAACCACTTCTATCAGAGTAGCTCTGTTCTTTATCTATTTTATTTATCCATCCATATGAGCCTATGCAAAGATAGAAAACATTTGAAAGTACCACTAGACTTGGATCTGGAGCCCTGGCTTTGGATACTTGTCAGGTCATTAAACTCGCTGTTAATTTGGACAAATTACTTCATATATTGGCTTGCTCATTCAACAAACTTTTTCCAAGAGCCTGAGAAACTAATAGCTAGCTGGATATACACAAAAGATTAGCACAGCTCTCCTACACGTTGCTCCAGTAGAAAAGGGAAAGAAAAAGAGAGTGAATACCATGTCCCATGTGATTATGTTGGTATGTCACTGCTGCACCACTTGTAGGAAAATTGCAAGCATTTTTCTTTTTTTTCCATATTAATAGGGAAGTCAAATTCTTCCCTCAGAACACTGTCTCCACCAAGGGGTCCAACATCCCTTTCCTTTATTCAGTCACTTTGCATTAACAGATTAGCCAGTGCCCACCAATGTCAACAGCAGGTCATCCATCTGGTGAGTGCCCACACTGACTAGCTTGTTCTGTATTTCCACATTGGCTCCCTTGATCCCAAGTGAAGTTACTCCTTCTGCTTCCAAATCCAAGTGCTACTTGTCCAGTCCCTTTTACCTATACTTCTTGTCTCACATAAATTATTTGTTTACCATTTGTCTTTCCTTTCCTCCATTTTCGGAGTTATCTAATCTCAAGGATTCTACAAACATGCATCCAAGAATTTGAGAATCTTCCTTTCCCAAAGAAGTAACTAATTACTTTGAATCTTTATTTTTGCTTTATTTTTGGAATGTAAGAAAGGAAATAATCTTAAGGACTAATGGGAGAATGGAAGATGAGAGAAATAGACAAAAAAAAAAAAAGAGGTTGATTGTAGCACCATAGAATCATCACACTCTTAAGGTCAATGATATGAAAGTGATAAACTCAGAGTGATGAGGGAACCATGACCCTTCCCTGGGAAATGGCAGTTGGAAACCTGTCCATCAATTTGCAACTATATATACTTTCCCCCTATAGGCAAGCACTATTCCATTGGGTTGGATCAGTGAAAGATTATAAACCAAAACTTGAAATAGATTTTTATTTCCCCTATCAGGGCCTGAAATTCCTCCTGTTGGAAGGTAAAACCTTGATTAGGAAATGTCTTAGGAAATGTCTTCAGTATGACTTGGATTCCTTTTTCTTGGTACCTCTGCAGCACACCTCGTCTTAAGAATTGCTGCTTGATCCAAATGTAGAGGCTATGAATGTAGGTGAAAGGAAAAAGATAGACTCCTCAGGGAGGAACTCAGCAACATATTCAGATACATGGAGCTGCAATGTACATTTTCATGTTTTGCATGAATTTAAAAAGTATATTTTTCTACAAAGTGGAGTCTCATTTCCTTGGTATAACGCAGAGCTCCCTTAATTAAACATTGAAACCCAGTAGATAGGGATAATGGAGATGAATTAAAATTTCCATTTTTTTAATATATTGGAAAGGGCCTCATGAGTCCTTGTGTGTTGCAAGAAGTTTTCAAAATGGTAACTTATCCACTTGCAAAGAATTCCTCTGTAAAAATGATTCATTATGCTGTGAGCATTGATGTGTTTTGTGTTTTGTTCTGTTTTGTTTGTGTTTGTGTTTTGGAATTCTATGGAATCGACTTGAAGTCAAACCTAAGTGATATCTTAGTGCCTGCACTTATAATAATGACAGTGACATTGAGCATAACAACTGAGCTGCAGTTTGCACAACGAGGGGAATAGGAAAATAGTTGCAGCTTGCAGTCTCTTGTCAAGGCAGTGCCAGGTTCATTAGAGGTACCATTTCTTTCATCTCAGCTTTCCAGCATCTGACCCATAGTGGGCATATATTAAAGGTCAACTGTATTCACCTACCCACTTTTTGAGTTTCCTTTTTAAAAGAGAAAGGGCTTTAATAAGCTCTTGTGTCAGGACACAGAGATATCTTCTTCCTACCATAATTAAGCAACTTGAGAAATCCTGTGAGGTCGATAAATTTGGAAAATGCTAACATAAAACAGAATATAAAATGGCAAGCCCTTCCATCAGAAGCCAGTAAAAGTCAATTGCTTTATGCGACACCTCTACAAATGGCATTATGTCATTGCATAATATTAGTAAGAAATTGTAAGATTTTGTTCAGACCTATAAAATGTAATGACTCTCACATCATCTACCAATATAAAAATAAATTGAAAAAGAGTAATATTTAAAAAATAAAAAAAAAAATCAAGCTTCCAACATCTTGGCTTTTCTATATTGAGGAAATTTAGTCTATAAAGAAATGGACTTAAATGCTTTTCAGTGTGGTCGGTTGACTTTCCCTCTTTTTTTTTTTCTTTCATTTTATTATTTTGATTTTTCATCTTTGCCATTTCTATGTAACTGGAAAAAAACAAAAATCTGTTTCAGAAATCAGGTGGTCTTGGCTGAAAAATTATCCCAATACATACAAAAAAGAATTTAAATGTTCAAAAAATGGAAAATCTTCATGGTGCCAATAAAGAGGTGGATTTATTCATCTGGGTAAGGTACAGGACATTAACTTTCACAGATGTAGTTGTTCACCCAGCAGTTTATGCTAAACCAACCTGAAAAGTCTTTGTATGTCCAAAGAAATTAAGCTGTGAGTCTGGCCTCACAATATTTCTTTCAGTTAAAAAAAATGATATGGGAATTCAAAGGTTTCCAATGAGCACTTCTTCTCCTAGGCAAGTTTAAATGTCCATTGGTCTGGAACAGAAGGAATTGATCATTCTGATGAGATTATGCCATACTACCAAAAATCTGGCTTGCATCTGTATTAAACATAATACAGAAAAATGGAGGGAATAATCTCACAGCTCTCCCACAGAACAGTCTCATGGATGTGAGCAAACATGTCTGCTGGGAATAATATATAACAAGAGCAGAGCCACTAGACTCTCTAAATAAACTGCATATTTTGGAAAGAGGAAAAACAAATGTGGTGTGTTTGGCTCCAAGAATGAGCTCTGTTTTTCTTCTTTGTCAGCATTACCATTCAGTGGTGTAGACAGACTGGACACCCTTGGGGACAGGGTACATAGCTTGCTCAGAATGGAAATAGCATCTAGTAGTTTAAGCCAAGAAGGAAGGCTTGGATCTACGAAACTAGCTTGAGTCACTTGGACTGAGAGAAGAGAGTTGAGTTGCAACAAACAGGTCATCTTGTCAATCTTCAACCCAGTGCTGGAATCCTGATTCAAATGGCTGAAGGATGGCCACCCAGCTTTCAGCTGAACCATTTCCAGGAACAGGGAGATCATTATTTGTGAGTAGTTCTGAGTATAATCATCTGTGTTTATTATTATTGTCATTGCCATGTGGATCATTACTATTTTTAACAAAACTACAGCAATAGCTATAACCCCCAAGGAGAGGTAAATCTGGGCTGACTGGGGAAGTTCATTTACACAGTAGACACAGGAGTCTCCTCAACACTACTGTCCTCTACATATAGTCTGATTGATTCCAGAGGCTGAATTCAGAGCATGGGAAGTCACTCAGAAGATCCCTGTCCCTCTTCCCTTTGCATAAGAAGAGATTACAGGTATGGAATCCCCATCTATGAGACTATTTTATGGTAGGCATAGCAGTGCCTTTTGCCAAGTCCTCTCTACATGGGGTGAGAACCTTGTGTGTACTCTCTCTCTCCATTGGTAAGTTTTCCTCTCTAACCCTTATTTTATATTTACAACAGTATGGTATGCATGGAGGACCCCTTGACATGACAGAACACTCCAATTTCTTGAGCACTTGGTAAGTGCAGAATGGACACAGAGGTTTATTATCACATTTAATCCCTCCAACAGTCCTCTGAAGACTGTACTAACATTTCTTTATATTATACTCACCTCCATTTTGAATAGGAGGAATCTAAGCCTCAGAGAAGATGATAGGCCCTACATACTGGTATAAACTGGACTTACATACAGCCAATGTTTTTAAACTCTGCTACATAGGTGGCCAACTCTAGTATAGTGTACAAAGAATAGCCTTTGAATTTAGTCAGGCCTGAATTCATTCCTGTTCCTGGCTTTTCTCCTTACTATAAGTGACATAAGTTACCTTTTATACCCTCTTGGAACTCAATATCATTGTCCATAAAATGGTAATATTTCTTGATAACTTTTCATAAGAATTAAATGGGATCATGTGTATATTATGGACAGTAAATGAAAATTTTCCCATTGACCTAAAATTGTAGTATAGGACTCCAAACAAAGAGGAAATTGGTGGTAAATACCCAAATGTCAGCCAGGTGCAATTGTACATGCCTATAATCTCAGTGACTTTGGAGGTTGAGAAAAGAGGATTGCAAGTTCAAGACCAGGTTCAGCAACTTAGTGAGACCCTCAGCAACCCTGGTTTGGATACCTGCAACAAAGTCCAATCTGTTAGAATGAAGAGGAAGAACAACACAATACAATTGCAGATTCAGTAGAGTAGATGCAAAGGCTTTTTCCAATTTCCTAATGCCTTCCTCCTGGGGAGATAGAACAAGAAGGAGAAAGGGATAGGGCAAGAAATGGAAGTGTTTCCACAGCCCACACACAAACATCTGCAATTCCTGAAGCCTTGAGTAAACTTGAACTGGGTGTTGGAGAAAGAGTCTAATTCTATATGGGCTGCATTTTTAATAACTTAAAATGACCAGAAAGTCATGACAGTCAACTCAAGAGTTAACAAAAGATGATAAAAGAAGATTGAGTATGGCACATCTTGTAGCAGTGATCAAAGGAAGAATATTTCACTCATATATTCAACCAACATTATTACTGGTTTATGTAGTGACATGTGCCAAATATTTGACAAATAATATCTTTTCAATAAATGTGAATTCTCTCTTTCTTTTATGTTATAGCATGTGATTGTTTTACTCTCTGATTATAATAAAATTATAATTCTTTTTTTCCCATATTTTTATTGGTGCATTATTGTTATACATAGGTGGGATCTGTTGTTACATATTTGTATATGCACACAATATAACAATAAAATTTGGTCAATGTAATTCCACCGTATGAATTATACTTCTTTGAAGAATGACTGAAAATAGCAGAAAAATATAAAGAGCACATTGAATATAAATCCTAACATTTTTCTACCTTTAGAAGCATTGGTAAGCAGCTTGCTTAGCAAGTATTTCCTTATCATAAACTCAAATCTGTTCCCTGAAATTCCCATGCATTGAACTTAAAAGTGTCTTCTGGAGACTCCTAAACTCGGTCTCCTTCTTCCATGTGATATTCTTTTAATATGTAAAGACAGGGTAGTCCTTATTCTTTAGTCCCCTCCCTTTTCTTTTTTTTAAAACAGGTGAAACCTTTTGTATTTCTTTCCACATTCTTTATGTATATGGGTTTTCCAGCCCTTTTGCTATTCCAGTCAGTCAACTCTTCTATGCCAATGTCCCTCTCAATATGACACAGAACCAAGCCAAGCCCCAAACTTGACATGGCAGACTTTTATCTCCTTTATTTAAACACTGTTCTTAAATTTCTGTCTTAGAGTACAGCCAAAGAACAGAGAGACCAATATGTCAGTCTGAAAATATTGCTTTAGTTTATGCTGACCTACTTTCTTCCTCAGAACTTCACAAAGCAAAACGAAGGATCTGGCTACTTGATTTTGAGATTTTTTTTTTTTAACTCAACAGAAGACTTCTTATCAGCCTTCTGGAAGAAATAAAGATTCCTGATACCAAGAGGTAAACATAAATTGTTTCCGAAATATTTGCCAGAATAGGTAGAGCTCATTCTTCATTCATTCATTCATGTGTTCATTCATTCATAAGTTGTGAATAAGAAGATGTATTCCACAGCTTATAGTTTGGTAAGAAGTACAGTTAAAGCTCTTTTTAATCCCCTCACCATACCCATCATAGGCACCAATCATAATTTCTTCCCTTGTCATACTCTCCTTGGTCATCCACAATATCATGGTCATCATTTCTCACATTTATTAACAGCTGAGCACGTACCAGGCATTTGTCTTAGTTTTCTTTCTTGCTTATATTTAAAAATTATATTATAACTACTAATAATATACAGTATTCAGAAGGTATTTTTAAATATCCCATACACCATCTCATTTAACTCTCATAACAACCTAAAAAAGAAGAGATTATGTTTCACTTTATTTTACAGATGAGAAATTTGAGTAGTCAAGACTAAGGTGGAAGATGTATGGGGAACAGTTTGCCCAAATGTGTTCTTGGAAGAGAAGGAAGCTAGAATTTATACAATATCTTACACTTGGTATGTAATTTAATTTTCATAAAATTTCTATGATATAGGTACTTAGTACCCAACTTGTAAGACAAAAAATATTTAAATTCAAATATATTAAGTAATCTATAAAGAACACACTTCTAATAAGAGGTAGGGCTAAATTTAGTGCTCACTGGGAGAGTTCTTTGTAATATGCCAATCTCTCCTCCTTGAGGGTCAGGTCTTTGTCTTATACATTTAGAAATTTCTATAATGTCACACAAAATGCTTCATCAAAGCATATATTGAATTATTTGAAGTTGAATGAAACCCTCGCTGATAAACTATTGGAGTTCCCTAGAGACCAGTCCATCTTTCCAAGATTTCTCTTCTCTACCTGCATTTACTTTCTAGTTGATATCCAGTCTCATCACTTCAAATATTTAATTACACCTACTAAAGTTTTATCTCTAGTCGTAACTAAATTCTGGACTTTTGTTAATAACTACCTACTTGACTCTTCCCTAGAGTGGATAATAGATATCCAATCTAAAAATGTGGGGACAAAAGCTTTTAATTTACCCTCTTCTCACACTCTTCCCCACCTTAATATACTCAGTGGTAAAAGCTAAAATTTTGTCATTATTAGCTTATCTTTTTCCCTCACCCTCCATATCTAGTATATTAGCAAATCCATTAGGCTTCTCCTTGAAAATAGATCTTGAGTGCTACTGTTCTTATTTTCCTCTACTACCTTCACTCACAAGTCAAGGTCACTCTCCTGAATAGGAAAAGTAGCTTCTTTTTTATACTTAAATTTTTTTTTTTTAGTTTTGCTAAATTGACAAATAATAATTACATGTGTTTATGGGGCATGGTGTGATGTTATGACACTTGTATATACTGGTTTCCTCTCTTGTCTGCCTGCTTCTGCTTGCCCCTTCCCAAGATTCATTCTCCACTGCACATTAGAGTAGTCCTTTCAGCACGCAAGTCTGATTATGCCTTTTCCTACCCAGAATGTTTCCGTCTTTTCTATTACATGGACTACAAAACTCCAAGAGGTACATACAATGTTTCTCTAATCTCTGTCTTCTTCTTGGACCTCATCTCCTTTCATTGTCCTCTTTGTCTATTCTGCTTTGGCCACACTGGATTTCTTGCTCTTCTTAGAACAAACTGAGCTGCTCTCACTTCAGAGTCTTCGCATTGTCCCTGCCTGGTAACCGGTCCCCAAGTCCTTACCATGGCTTACTTCCTTCAGGTTTTTGTTAAACATCCCATTTACAGAGACTACACAACTTCCCTGTATGTATACTCAGACACTGCAATAGGAGCAAAATGACAGTGAACATATGAAATGCATTAGAATCAAAAAAAGATATGTAATGACAAAGATTGGATAGAGTTGGAATTCCTCTTTGCTTCAAAAGTGCTATCCCTCTCCACACTCTCATGTGAATGTTCACAATTACTCATCTGCTATTTCCATCACCATATATCAGGCTCAGAAGCTGCCAAGGAAACCACATAAAACTTAACATCATCCAGCCAAGAAAGTAATGGCACATGGCACCCAGGATCCGTTGGCCTTTCCCGTTTGTCTTTGGTTACAAAGTTGTCAGCCATGGGAGCATCCAGAACCATGTTATTGCCCTGGAACAAAACTGATTCTGAATGGGAGGTCAGAATAAGGATGTGCAATTTGGGAAGAAAATGTTTCTTGGACCAAAGGCAGACAGGCTGGACTACATGCTGCCAGGTGAGGTCAAAGGAGCCTGCTCTTGCCCATGTCCAACTGAAAATCAAAGTCACCTTCCAGTGTCTGGACAAGAGCTCAGTCTGACTGTCTGCGTAAGAAAGCCTGCTCTGTTGTCAGTCCTCCAGAAATGAAGTGCAGAAAGACTGGGCTCAATTTGTACATATTTCTCGTCCTCTGTCTCTCCAACTTGCTGAGAGATCCATTCATGGCTGTGCTGTGACCATATTCTGGTAACAATTACTTTATTTTCAATTCAGTTTGGAGTTCACTACTTACAAGACAACATAATTTACTATCAGGTTTTAATTTTCTTTCTTCTTAAACCAGAGGTGAGATTAAGAAATGTACCCCAGGACATTTTTTTTAAATGTAAGAATTATTTGACTTCACTTTTAATGAGTATTTTTGGAAGCAAACAACTGGGTTTGAGTATCTGCCTTAGCATTCAATAACTGCAGTACTCTCACATTATTTCTTTCAACTAACCCCTTTATGCTCATCTCTAACACTGGGCAATTGTGAGGATTTAGTGGCAAAGAGTATGCAAGATGTTTGATAAACTATTTGTATACATTAAATCTGAAATAAGAATTATTTACTTATTTAACTAATTCTAACATATCACCTAGTGTGTACTGGTCCTGGGAGCTAAAGACACAGCAATAAATAGGTGCTTTAAAATGTAGTAAGAAAAGACAGAGAGCAAACAAGTAAATAATGTGGATTATATACATTCACCGTAACTGTCTCTGTTGTTAATCCTGAATCCTAAACTAAGATGAAAATACCGTGTGTTCACATACACAGGAATACACAGATAATTCTCTTCTTCCAGATGCTTTTAGTTCCTCATAAATTGTTACTTTAAAGGTTATAATAACACCGCATGTACTTTATTCTTTCATCTGATGGTTTTTTATAGACGTACTGTGTGCTGTGCAAACTGTTAGACATTGGAATTAAAAGGTAATAAGAAATGTCCTTCCCATCCATAGGCTTGTGGTTGTGTAGTAGAGACAGACCACTGACCACACAATTACAACACGGTTCATTAGCTGTTCTGTGGAATGTTCAAGTACTCTGCATTGTAGAAAGTCTAGAAAGAAAGGAAAGAACAACTTCCCATAACTAAAAGAAGCTTCCCCAACAGGATAAAAATGTGTAAGGATAACAGATTTAAACAGGAAAAAGAGGAAAGAACTTCCCAGGCACAGAGAGCATTCTGTGCAAATGAATCACACAGAAAATAGTTGGATGTGACTAGAAGTTCGAGAGTTTCTATTCAACACAACATGTTACACTCCAAGCAATGTGCTGCCAATGGAAACCAGAACAAGGCGCAGGTTAGTGGAAAGGGCCAAAAAACAGAGAGGAACGTTTAATATATGTGGTAAGTGGTGCAGCATAAGCAACACAGAAAAGGAGCAGGCTATCAGCAGAAAGCAAGGTGAGAAAGAAAAGTTAGATGAAAGGGTGGGTGCAGACTGGAGAAAGGAGCTTCAGGATAGCAGGACCAAAAACCACAAGGGGTCTTCTGTGGCAAAATGACAAATTCCAGGGGCTTCCCATCATTTGTTATGGCTAGAAAGGACTTGTCCTTCAGAACACAAATGCCACTTTCATAAGGATGCCTTAGGAGAACTTCCATAGGGGGCTAGTGTGCCTCCCCCAGTCCTGCTTAGGAAGTCAGTTCCCTGAGGGAGAGAGCTGTACTTTTTTTGCTCAATGACGTTCCCTGCAGCTTCTCACTGTGCCTGGCACAGAATATTGTCAATAAACACTGATTGAAAAAATGATTGCAAATAAGAGGATTGAAAAAGAGATGAGGCTAAAATGTTAAACAGGAGTCTGATCACAAATAGGCCAATATGTCCATGTCTAATAAGAATTTGAAACTCAAGGTCAGCAGTCACCAAACTTTTATCACTCACCCTACTGAAACTTTTTAAGCACTCACTCAACATATGCATATAAATATATAATTTATGCATTTACAATAATATATAAATTCACATGCTTTGTTCTATAGAGTATTCATCATAAAATGTTCAAAACAGACATTGGAAAGCATGTTATAAAAAATAAAGACAGGGGCTGGGGTTGTGGCTCAGTGGTAGAGCGCTCGCCTAGCATGTGTGAGGCCCTGGGTTCGATCCTCAGCACCACATAAAAATGAAGAAATAAAAATCAAGGTATTGTATCCAACTACCACTAAAAATAAATATTAAAAGAAGATCTCATTAAAAATAAATCAATGAATAAAGACAAACAGGTATTCTAACATTTTCTTCCTCTCCATCAGCATCACATTCTTCACCCTATGGTATTCACACCCATTTGAAAAATACTGTTGTAGGGCATGGAAGCCATACAAGCATTTCAACTAGGAGAATGATACCTATATCCTGATTTCCTTTTAGTATGCTTTGTAATTAACCAGGTTCTCTGGCCTATTTAAGGGCCTTTAAACACACCCCCTCGATGGCCTTGCCCTGTGGTTTCTATCTAATCCAATGCCTTAGAACACAGTAGATACTCAAACAAAAGTGAGCATTGGCTATTAGGGCAAGCCTGATTTATCACTTTTCCTCCCTTAGGGGTGGTTAGGCTTTCCTGAACAGATCAAGTGGGGACTAAAGTGCAATACCAGTTTTATTAAGAATAAAGCTAAATGGAGGAGTGTGGAAAGGCCTCCAACCTCCATAAGGAACCCACATAAGCTGACCTTCCAACCTTTCCACTGTAGCTGGCAGTGATGAAGCAAAGACCAGTCTCTGTGCTCTTCTAGCAGAGGTACTAGAAGCACAAGAGTCCACCATGTGTATGACCAGGTCATCTAAAAGAATGATAGAGATGGACCCACGCTGCTGAGATACTGTAGCCCTGACTTGGTTTCTGGTTAGTGTAGTTGCCAGGTTCTCACCAGTTCTCCAATTAGAAAAATCATTCCTCCTGTGCTGGTCAGAGCAAGTGAGGAGGTGGAAAGAGGAAGTGGAATTGTTCTATCAGCAGGATGGGGGCAAGGGAACAAGAATCCCCTAATGGAAACAAGAATTTAAATAAATAAGGGTAACCCTACAAAAATCAGAGAATAAAACCTGGATAACTAGAGTTTACGATGAAAATTAAGAAGGTTCCAAGGTTTTTATCTACATACAGCACCTTCATTAACAAAATGTGCAACAATAGGCAAGTCACTTCTCTCTCTGGGCTGCAGTTTCTCTATCCATAAAATAAGAGGTAATAGCAGATGATCTCTAAGGGCCCTTGGAGTTCTGACATTTTATGGTTTCTATAAGATATTCAGAAATTATTCTTGAACTGCCTTTGTCAAAAAGCAATAAAATTTAATATAATATTTTAAAATCCACTATTCAAATACTAATGGACTTAAATGACAAGGGTGTTAGGAAGAACTAAATGAAAAGCTTGGGCTTTCTGACCTAATCAATCAACATAAATGGATGGCAAAAAAGAGTGCAGAGGATGGAATACTGAACATTATCAAGAAAATTGTCTTTTGAATTAAGGAGTCAATCAGCAAGAATTTGCCAATTGTTGGAATTACCAAATTCCAATGTTAGGAAGCACAAGGTACCAACTTGAGACAGGGTAGGACAAAGATTCACCTGGTTCAGAGGAAAACCAAGGAAGAGCAGTTTCAGTAAGGGAGGGCAATAAGCTGAGCTAGGGACGTTGTGTGATTGGAGAGGCAGAATCTACAGAGAAAATGGGGACCACGGTAGGGCAGTGAAGACAGAGTCTTCTTGTATCAGAATTCAGGAATACTTCCAACAATGGTCAGATCCTCTCTCCTGAAATAAGCCGCCCCACTTATGATACTTATTCTAAAGGTTTAATTTATTGAAAACTATTAGATAGGTAGACATTTACAAATACCAATCTTGACTGTCCATTAATGCACTATTTTAGTATCAATAGAACCACACACAGTACTTAAGTCACTGCAGTTTGAAGCATTTTATCAAGGATTGTGTTCTTCTTGGAGTAATAGAATAAAGAAAAATAACCACAAGTAGCTTATTGAAATTAGGAATTTATTATTCTTTCATATCAGAAAGCTGAAAGTTAGATAGTCCAGGGCTAATGTGGTCCTGCTGTTATTAGAAACAGGGCCTCCTATACTCCCCGACTACCTTGAATGTGATCTTCAGCCTTGGGTCAATTTACTTCATGGTTACTAAAGGTATACTTATCTCATATACATATCTTCTGCTTTTTACCTTTCTTCTTCTTGTCTGGGATACAAATGTGATGCTGGAAGTAAAGATATGAGCTAAGTATACCTTTCTATGGAGGTTTTTATTTCCAGCATCACATTTGTATCCCAGACAAGAAGAAGAAAGGTAAAAAGCAGAAGATACGTATATGAGCTAAGTGTACCTTTCTATGAAGGTTTCCCAGAAGCCCTCAGTATGACCTATACATGATTACACCTAACCATAAGAGAGATTGAAAAAAATGTGGTTGATTATCTGAGCACATTGCCTTGAGTAAGAAAGACAGAGGGTAACATTAGTACAACTGAGAGAAAATCTAGTATTGAAAATCCAGTAGGCAATTAATCAGATGATACACAGCCCCCTACACACACACACACACACACACACACACACACACATAATCTAGAAATCTTACTTTTGTGTATTCATTTCAAACATTTTTCTGGCATTATGAGCAATACTTTTTCAAGGGAAACATAAAATATACATACTAACTGTTAATTAGCAATTTTATTAAAATGGGAAAATACCTCTCTGTTAGTTCTAATTGAATTGCATAGCTATTATAATTTTATAATTTTCTCCATATGATTCTCACATATTTCTTCCTAGGTTAACTAAAGGTATTTTAGATTATACTTAATTTTTATATTTTTTAAATGTTTTTTTTCTAAATTCTGTTTCATTATTTTTCTTGTTGCTGGAAAACTAGGATCTTTGTTTATTAATCATTGCCTAAAAACTAACTGAATTTGAATAGATTTTCAGTTGACTGCTTTAAATTTTTATGTCTAAATAGTCATTATCTGCAGTTTACAACTAAGCAGCTTTATACTTTTTCTTGTCTATTACATAATCTCAGAAAGTAAGGGGAAAGCTTGTTAAAATAATTTATCAGGAAGATTTTAAATTTTGTTAAGTGTTTTGTCAATTATCCTTCAATATAGCATATTTGGTTGTTTAATTTTAGTGGAGAGACATATTTTTAAAAAAAATTCTAAATTGCAAACTTACATTTCTGTGATAAAATCTAATTGTTGCCATCAGTATTAACAACTGCTTCATTCAATACCCTAATATTTTGTATAACACTAGGCTACGATCATAAAAGACTTTGACCTTTTCTTCTCCTTTTAATTACTTTTGTTCATTTTTGCTCTCCATATGTTACTAGGCTCATAAAACAAGTTTTGTAACTTTTTATATAATCTTGAAAATTTTGTGTAATATAGGCAATAATTAATCATTGAATATTTATTAGGTATTATAATAAACTATCTTATGTTTACTCTCTGCTGTGTTCTAAATATTTTGGTCCGCCAAAATGCATATGTTGAAATCCTAACATTGGAGAGGATGGTATTAAGAAGGGAGAACTTTTGAGAGATTATTAAGTCATGAGAGTGGAGTCCTTCATTAACTGGGATCAGTTCCATTAAGAAACAAATAAACAAACAAAAAACCCCAAAGGATCTTATTCTTTCTTTCCACCATGGAAGGGCACAGCAAGAAGGCACTACATATAAACCTGAAGCAGGCCCTTCACAGACATTGTACCTGATGGAGGTTTGATCTTGGACTTCCCAGCCCCTGGATTTGTAAGAAGCATATTTCTTTTGTTTACAAGCTACTCAGTTCATGGTGTCTTATTACAGCATCCCAAATAGACTAAGACAAGAATTGGTGCCTAAAAATAAAATTAAAAGGAAAAGAGCTGGCTATGTAACTCAGTGGTAAAGTGGTGAAGTGCCCCTGGATTAAATGTCTAATACCACAATAAGTGAATAAAAAATAAACACAAATAAAAGTAAAAATAAAAATGTGGGACTGGTTTTGGAACTTCATCATGGGTGAAGGCCAGAAGAGTTTTGGAATGCATACCAGAAAAAGATTCTATTTCTGTCAATGGACCAAAAAGGGTGATTCTGGTAAAGTCTGGTAAAGATATTGAGGAAGTTTTAATCCTTTTAGAGAATATCCAACAAAATGTTGAGAGAAGTATAAATGGTAGAGCTCATTCTGATGAGGTCTCAGAAGGAAATGAGGAATATATTATTGAATAATGTTCAAAAAGAGATTTTTATTACAGTAACAAAAAAAACCTGGATGAGTTGTGTTTGTGTCCTGGTGTTCTGTGTGTAAGGTAGAACTTGTGAGTGATGAAATAGGATATTTAGCTGAAGAAAATACTAAGTGTTGAATACTTACAGTAAAATGCAAGAGAGAAATAATTTCTAGATGGGATTTTTTAACCAAAAGGAAGCAGAACTTAAAATATCTTTAAAATTCTTATTTTATCCATATCATAAAAAAAAATGAGAAAGCATGGTCAGAAGAGGACAACAAGGGTGTGATCAAGAGATCATATGATAAAGAGATTTGTGAAGACTTTATTAGCTTTGTGTTTGAATTTGGAAAGAGTTTATGTTCTATGCACCTGACTGAAGATGAAATTGCATTATTTTCTGTGTTTGTACTGATGTTGGCAGATCGCTTATGGCTACAGGAAAAGGTAAAAATTGAAAAACTGCAACAGAAAATTCAGCTAGCTCTTCAACACGTTCTACAGAAGAATCACCGAGAAGATGGAATACTAACAAAGTTAATATGCAAGGTGTCTACATTAAGAGCCTTATGTGGACGACATAAAAAAAAAAAAAGCTAATGGCATTTAAAGCAATATACCCAGACATTGTGCGACTTCATTTTCCTCCATTATACAAGGAGTTGTTCACTTCAGAATTTGAGCCAGCAATGCAAAGTGATGGGTAAATGTATCACCTAAGCACTTCTAGAATGTCTGAAGTACAAACATGAAAAAGAAAACAAAACAAAACAAAAAAAAATTAACCAAGACACTTTCTATGGCCCTGCACAGCCCTGGAGCGCCAACACACTGCACATCTTTTGGTGATGGGGTCAGGCAAAGGAGGGGAGACAATGAAAACAAATAAAAGTTGAACTTGTTTTTCTCATGAAAAAAAAAAAGAGATTAGTATGGATCAGCCAGGTGCTGTTCATCAAGATAATGGGAGCATGACCTTGAAGGCTTTTCAGAGATCACCTTGAGGACTCTCCCACCACAGGCCCAGAGTGTACTTGCTTTAGGGACAGAATGATTTGAAGACAGAAGGCAAGACTTTGTTGCTAAGTGCCTAGCATTACCTCAAGTCTCTGCTTCCTCCCCTCCAGTCCACTCAGGTCTGTCTCTAGTGGACCTTGGTGCAGTGAGGGTCATTGTGGCCACCTCTCTGGAAGACACAGGCAGTAAATATTGAAAGTGTCTGTGCAGTAACATCTCCACCAGCATGTAAAGTGTAGGAGCCATAGAGATGAGGCTCTACCTGTCTGGGAGACTGGGCTGAAGTGCCACTTGTAGACTGGGAGGGTTGTAGGCACTTGACTCCAACCCATGAGACTTTGAAGCCACCCAAAGCTGTGGGAGCAAAGTTTTTCAGGCCTTCAGAGCCCAACCCTTAACCCTCTGTAAAGATGCAGAGGCAGGAACCCTGACTCAGTGGGCCTCTAGGGCAGAGGTTGAGTCAAAAATTAAAAGAACATTCTAGGTTGCAAACTTACTTAGGTCCTGTTTTTCCTTTCTTCTTTCCTATTCTTCCTTTTGTAATGGGTAAATCTATCCTATGTCTGTATATTATTTTTTTTATAAAACACTTAACATGCTTGATTTTATAGGTTCACAGCTGGAGAGTAATTTGCTTACAAATGAATTACACCTTGCTCCTTTCCCATATTTGATTCAACTGATAGGTAGATGAGGCTCAAGACTTTGGACTTTCGAGTTGATATTGAATGGAATTAATAATTTGGGGATTATTAGATAGAATGAATGCATTTTTCATGTAAAAAGGACACACAATTTTGGAGGGTTAAAATGTAATGCTATAGTCTGTATGTTTGTGTCACTACTCCCCCTGCCCCATCCATATGTTGAAATCCTAACCGCCAAGGTGATGGTATTAGGAGGTGAGGCACTTGGGGATGTGATTAGGTCATAAGAGCACAGCCCTCATAAATGGGATTAGGGCCCTTATAAAAGAAACCCATCTGGCTGGCATCTGGTGAAGGTCTTTATGCTGTGTTATCTCATGACAGAAGGCAGAAGGGCAAAAACAAGTAAGAGAGGAATGAACTCATCCTTTTGTCATGAATCTACTCCTGTGGTAAAGACATCAATGTATTGATGAAGGCAGAACCCTCACAAAATAATCAATTCCTAAATGTCCTATCCCTCAATACTCTTGCATTGGAGGTTAAGTTTCCAGGACATACACTTTGGGGGTATACATTCAGCAATTTATGGTGTTTTGTTCTAACAGTCCAAAAGAACTAAGACAATGCATATTTTAGAAGTAATTTTATTTCAATATCTCTCATAATTAGAGGTTGATCACTTTTTGGGTCAGTATTGGTAATTTTAAGCTGCACTTTTTTAAAATCAACTTTACTACAGTATAATTCAAAAGCAAAAATTATAGATATTTTAATCATTCTGTTTTATGATACTTGACAGATGAAAAGACTTCTGTAAACACTTGAATATAAATATTCAAGACACAGAGTATTGAGAATATTCCAATAATTGATCTCAAGACACTTTCCAGTCAATTTTTTTTCACTTCTGACCCTAGGAATTCATTTCTGGTTTTTTGTCCTTATAAGTTAGTTTTGCTTTTTCTAAAATTTCATATAAATGGAAGCACACTGTATTTACTCTGTCACATTAATTTGTATGTCAAACCATACTCCACTACCAAACTCTCTTGGTAACTATATACAGAATTTTGTCATTGAAAAATATAGGTGCAAGATCTTTTGTTCTTTTTCAAAATTGTTTTGGATATTCTGGTTCTTTATATTTCTATATAAGTTTTATAATCAGTTCATCAATTTCTGCAACAACCAAAATGACAAAAATATCGCTGGGATTTCACTAGGAATTGTATTGATTCTATAGATAAAAAATAGCTGGTATTTCACTAGGAATTGTATTGATTCTGTAGATAAAATTGAGGGAAATTTCTGTTTCTTTTTTTTTTTTTTTGGTGGGAGTTGGGGGAGTACAAAGATGGACTCAGGGGCCCTCGACCACTGAAACACATCCTCAGCCCTATTTTTTTGTATTTTATTTATTTATTTATTTTTTAAACAAGAGCCAATATTTTAATGCATGTCTTTATCTCTTTTTTTATTGGTTGTTCAAAACATTACAAAGCTCTTGACATATCATATTTCATACATTAGATTCAAGTGGGTTATGAACTCCCATTTTTACCCCAAATACAGATTGCAGAATCACATCAGTTACACATCCACATTTTTACATAATGCCATATTAGTAACTGTTGTATTCTGCTACCTTTCCTATCCTCTACTATCCCCCCTCCCCTCCCCTCCCATCTTCTCTCTCTACCCCATCTACTGTAATTCATTTCTCTCCTTGTTTTTTTTTCCCATTCCCCTCACAACCTCTTATATGTAATTTTGTATAACAATGAGGGTCTCCTTCCATTTCCATGCAATTTCCCTTTTCTCTCCCTTTCCCTCCCACCTCATGTCTCCGTTTAATGTTAATCTTTTCCTCCTGCTCTTCCTCCCTGCTGTGTTCTTAGTTGCTCTCATTATATCAAAGAAGACATTTGGCATTTGTTTTTTAGGGATTGGCTAGCTTCACTTAGCATAATCTGCTCTAATGCCATCCATTTCCCTGCAAATTCCATGACTTTGTCATTTTTTAGTGCAGAGTAATACTCGATTGTGTATAAATGCCACATTTTTTTTTCCATTCATGTATTTTATTTAGAGACAGGGTCTCACTGACTTGCTTAGTGCTTCATTTTTTCTGAGGCTGGCTTTGTACTCATGATCCTCCTGCCTCAGCCTCCCAAGCAGTTCGGACTACAAGCATTGAGGAGAATTTCTATTTTAGCAATATTGACTGTCAATCCATGAAGATGGAATCTCTCTCAATTTATGTGCATCTCTAATTTTTCTCAAAGATGGTTTATAGTTTGCAGTATATAAGCCTGACACATCTTTTGTTAAATGTTGTCCTAAATATTTAGAGGTACCCTTGTAAGTGGAGTTGTTTTCTTCATTTCATTTTCAAATTTCTCATTACAATTATATAAAAACATTTTTTGTATATTGCTCTTGTGTATTGTGGTGGTGCTGAACTCATTAGTTTTTGCAGATTCCTCATGATTTCCTACCTCCAAGAGCATGTCATTTATGAATAAGACAGTTTTATGACTTCCTTTTAATCTAGATGGCTTCAATTTTATATATTTACCAAGTATGTATGTACACATTTATTCATACATTGATGACATTTTGTGCTGCTTTGAAATTCCAATACAATATCAGAGTGGTAAAAACAGACTCCTTTTGCTATTGTGAATTGTGCTGCTATAAACACTGATGTGGCTCTGTCCCTGTAGTATTCTCTTTTTAAGTCCTTTGATATAGACCGAGGAGAGGAATAGCTGGGTCAAAGATGGTTCCATTCCCAGTTTTTCAAGGCACCTCTATACTGCTTTCCATATTGGCTGCACCAATTTGCAGTCCCACCAGCAGTGTATGAGTGTACCTTTTTCCCCACATCCTCACCAACACTTATTGTTGTTTGTATGCATAATAGCTGCCATTCTGATTGGAATGAGATGAAATCTTAGAGTGGTTTTGATTTACATTTCTCTGATAGTGATGATGAACATTTTTTTCATGTATTTGTTGATTGATTGCACAACATCTTCTGAGAAGTGTCTCTTCAGGTCCTTGGCCCATTTATTGACTGGGTTATCTGTTGTTTTGGTGTTTAGCTTTTTGAGTTCCTTATATACCTTAGTGCTCTATCTGATGTGTGAGGGGTAAAGATTTGCTCCCAAGATGTAGGCTCTTCTGCTGTCATACATAACAAATTAGAATAAAAAATGTTTTAAAAAATTAATTAATTAATTAATTAAAAACAGACTCCTTGACTTGTGTTGGTCTTTGAAGAAATGTACAGATATTTTACAAAACACAGATGGTTTATCCCTCATTTAACATTATTTTATTATTTTGCAGTGATGGAGATCAAACCCAGGGTCTTCAGGTGCTATCCAAGTACTCTACCACTCGTCTTTACCCCCACCCCTATTATTCCTCATTTGAAATAAATCGCTTGCATTATATTGGAATAGGAAGCCTTGCCTAAAGTGAAAAATGTGAGTTCGATTCCTTTCCCACCTGAAGTTTTCAAAGCTGCTTTTGATATCTACCAATAAACGCTATTTATATATTTTTGTTTCTCAACCTAGTCTAGCTTGACCATCAAAAGCAATTCTAGTTCAAATTTCATAAGGTAGCTGGAGAGCCCAGATCCTTTCCACTGGAGTCACAGACACAATTGAAAAAGGGAGTAATCCTAGCATTTCTCTTGGGGACCCCTGAATACAAGGCCAGAGCTAATATGCCTAAACACTGCAAGAAATAGTAAAACAAGGAAACAGAATGGGAAAAGCTGATGTCTTAAACTATCATAACTCTGGTAATCCTTTGGGAAGCCATTTTAGCCTATCTCATAGTAATTACTCAAATGGTAGCTGCTGACATTAATATCATTACTACAATTTTCATTAACCTTCATTAATCATTACTCATTTCATTAATCATTACTATTACTATGTGTTCAAACTATACTTTGTTTTATGCAAAAGGACTTCGTCTTCCAATCTAATAAATAGCCCATCAGAATAAAGATCCATTGTGAATATAACTGGTGACCATATAAATCTGTTGACAATTATGAGTGCATATCTCCTGTGTGTTATTCCCAGCCATAGAAGGGACTAGTGACCAGGGGAATGCAAGAAGTGTGAAGCTGGAGAGCCTCAGGTCCATGAGCTGGGCAGACCCCTCCTCACTCCATCCTCAGCTGTATGATGACAAAGCTGTCATTAGTTAGGGGAGCTCTGAATCCCAAGTGCAGGGACCTTATGCTGTGCTGAGAGCCTGGAAATCACTCCTGTCAACTGCAGGGAGGGTGGATACAGGGAGCCAAATGAATGGAGGTGGAGGGTTTCTATCCTGCCTGATCCTTGGTTATCTTCCCCCAAAGAAATTGCAGGATGCCTGCTCTGAGAATCCCCACACAGTCCTCAGCAGTGACAAAAAGATCACCTCAAGATGAGGGCACTCTCTGGGTGTGAGCTTTCTTTGATCCCTTGCCAGAAAGTTGGAATTTATTGAAGGTGGGTTTTTTTTAGTAGGATTCTGCCAGGGAGAGATTGGCACAAGAGAAATGGAGACGGCTAATTCTCAGGGGGTCTTCTTTGGCAAAATCTGCTACTGAGGCCTCATTCTACTTGTGCTCCTAGCTGCCGACAACCAAGAGTGCCATCTGCAAACTGTGATTCATAAACACTCTGTCAGTCCGCCATCTACCCTGACATCATAAAATAACAAGAAGCCGCATTGTAATAAAGAGGGAAGCTTTGCAGCCTACCAATTAAATGCATCTAATTTATTTCTCTTACAGCTGAGGCTTTATTTATTAGTAAACAGCTGCATTTGTTACACTTTTTACTCAAAACGTGCCAACTGGCGCTTTGGATGATCCATTAATCCTAAATAATCATCTGTGGACTTCATAGATCCTGAATATATAGGTCTAAATGTATAAGAAGGTTATTAAAAAGCGAAAGTCTAACCTTGCCACTCAGCTGGAGGGTGTAGCTTTGGGCGTCTGGCTGGGTGAGTTAATGTGACATGAAGTATGTGGATACGAAAGAAGTCTGGCTGACTTTTGGAGAGATTTTGCATGTGGTTTATTTCCCTTTTCCCCCAAGAACCTGTAGAGAAATGCATATGCTAATTTTCTGTAGTTAAATATTGCTGCATTCATGTCAAAATCTAATTAGGTAGGGACTACCAAACACAGATAATAGGGTTACCTGTTTTTAATTGTGGCTGGGAAGAGGTGGAATAAGAGAGAAAACGTGTGTTCCCTCATCACCTGAACTTCTGCAGACCCTGCTAACTAGCACGTGCTCTTGGGGCTGGATTTCTACCATTTTGTTATAGCGATATGCATAAGGGCATGCATACACATGCAGATTTTATTTCCCTTGCAAAAAGCTATAGGACACAAGGATAAGTTCCACTTGATCCCAGTTTCTGTATGTTTCCTTGATACCTGGGAAAATAGATCACTGAGAATTATGATCAGAAAGAAGAATTGTATCAAGTATACACTAAAACCTTTTTCTGGACCACCTTTAACATCTTTAATACCACCTTCAATATCTGCTTGAACTTATCAAAAGCTACTGATTATAGGGATTGTTCAGGCACATTGTTTGTCTGACCCCATGGATCCACATCGAAGTAACTCATTGGAGGAAATAGTTTCCTTCTCTAGAAAGGGCTGATCATCCTTCTGAGTGTTATGCTTTGTTTTTCTTTTCTGGGAAGTAATTTTAAGTATAATCTACTCAGAGGTATAAATGACTGACTTTGGCCTACTTTAAACTCAATTAAATTAGAAGCCCTCTATAAAGTGGCATTGCATTTATGGTTGCTTAAATTATGTGTCTGTATGATGGTTGCTGGCATATTATTTGCAAACCAATATTCTATTATGGTACTTTTGAATTAATGGATATTGATTAAAATAATCAGACTTTTATTTGATCTTTTGATCTATTTTTATTTTTTATAGCCATTGACTTAGTCTGGCCATGCTATATACCTTGCATAATAATGGAGATTTTTAAATTCAGTAAACAAACAAGCCAAAAATAAAAAGAATATGGAAAGAGAAAATAGTTGAAAGGATCAAAATACAAATTATAAAGTTTTATTTTTAACATTCTCAATTTATCTTCTTTGCTAAAAAAACAAATTCACATAGAGCCTCTTTCAGCTGTATGTGTGGTGTGGTATATACACATTAACTTGCTAGATTACAGCCACAAGTCAAACATGCTATGCTGTTTGAAAAGATGACTCATAGTAGCTAAAAATGTGGAATTTTAAACAAAATGTACTGGATTAGAATTCCTATTTTATCCATTACTAGCTCTTAATAAGTTATTTAACCATTCTAAGCCTCAATTTTATAATCTTTAAGATGTGGTTAATGGGGTTGTTCTATGAGCTGAATCATATTACTGTTTAGACCAGTGTCCAGGACTTACATGCTATTAATATATGTTAAATTTTAAAATAAGCCAATATCTGTAGAAGGAATGACTAGCAGTTATAAAGGCTCCAGTGGGCTCAGTCCTTCTGAAATTTCATAGTTTTAATAGTTTTAAGTATTCAGGTGAATGCCAATTTAACAGAGCAGCAGGTTACCTTACATAAGTTTTACTTGACAAAATCTCTAATACGATATGCACGGGCCAGTTTGTACTCTCCTATTCCCAATTCCATGCTCAGCACAGTCTGTATTCAGTGACACCACAACGGTAGCTTAAAATTCATCATGGTGGGATTATTACACCATGGAAATTAGCAAATGCTACCAATCTGGGGCTCCTCCACACTCACCTGGTATAAATACTTATCAGATCATCTTCCCTATAGAGAACAAAGCCCAAACCCAGGAAATGAGCTCCTTAAGTACAAGCCAATGGACAAAATCTAGGAAGGTATCTCACTGAAGTTAGACCTTGATGTAATCCCTCCTAGCCTCATTACTCAATTTGCACAAAGAATTAACAAGCTTCATTATTTAGTTTCTTATTTGACAGCACACCAGTAGCAGTCAATTAAAAGAGGTAAGGGAGTCGGCATGGCAAAAGGGAAGCACCTGATTAGCATGAACATTCAAAGGCACAACACTTTCTGAGGTTGAGTCTACACTGGTAGACTCAAGTCCTCTCCTTGTAAACCCTTTCACAACTCCTGGGTTTACCATGAACTCCCTGAATCATCAAGGAATATAATCAATTATGTTTTTTTATCTATTGCTTCCTCTGATGACATATTTAGTCATAATCTAGAAATTAGAATATTGATGCTGAATGGAATATTGGGGACCATCAAATACAGTAGGTTTCGAATGTGTTAGGTACAGAACAAGACTTAAATGTTTTGTTTATCAACAGAAGCTGCACAGTTAAGAAGGAGAGGTTAAGGAAAGTATTGCTATTTTGTAGTCTTTCCTTTTCACAGTGAAACATATTTTTTCTATGAAGGTCTTTGGTACTTTACAGTGTACACTGAGAACCACTGATGGGAACTGCCCTCCCACCCCATGCACACACACATAGACACACACACATTGTCCAGACTGACATATGAGAAAAGGTAATTATTTAAATCAACCACAAGTAGTAAGGATCAGAGGTTAGAAAGACTGTTCAATCTGGATGAAGAACTCATGAGATAAGTTTCCTGGGGTTAATCCAGGAGTTGGAAATAATCATACCCCCACCCCCCAAAAAATGACACAAAGTATTGAATACTAGTTTAAGCTAATGATTGTTAATACTAATACCTGTCGTTGGCTTGTCATTTGCTATATGTCAAGCATTCTATAAGGCATTTAACCCTCAAGAATTCTACGCAATAATTAACATTTTAAATTCCATTTTACAGATGAGCGACCCAAGGTTTAAGAAGGTTAAGCAGTTGGGGGCTGGGGATGTGGCTCAAGCGGTAGTGCGCTCGCCTGGCATGCGTGCGGCTGGGGTTCGATCCTCAGCACCACATACAAACAAAGATGTTGTGTCCGCCGAAAACTAAAAAATAAATATTAAAAAAATTCTCTCTCTCATTAAAAAAAAAAGAAGGTTAAGCAGCTTTCCTATGGTCATTCAGTTACTAGGTGGCTGACTTCTCAGAGTGACTTTGAAGCCCATGCTCCAAAACAAAATTCTTATTTCCCAAATAAACAATATTAACAAGGTACAAAGTCCTTAAAGTGAATTGTTAAGACTGACAGATCTGGAGAGACCAGATACGACCAACATACCTGGGACATAAAGCTGGTGAGACAGGAATGAGCTAGGATATTGGGATCAAATATCCTAAAAAAAAACTGGGAAAGGGACTCATTTTTAGGGACTAGAGGAAGGAAAACACATATAAAAACCAATTGCTCTTGAATCCAGAATTACATAAATGTTTTCTGACATAAATTCTAGGAGACGTTAAGTGACTCTCCTAGGATCACACAGCCAGTTAGCTGCTCAAATCCAGTTGCTTACCAACTGCATCACAATATAGAAAAAAAGTTACCTTGAATTCACATGATAATATTAATGCATATTGGCCCCAACAAGAATTGACTTATAAGGAAGCTCAATTTTTGTGAATCACATGAAGCTAAATAATTGAGATAATCCTTTGGTTAATTTGGAATATAAATATGATTGGATATCACTAAGAAATTTTAAAATGCAGAGCAATCCATGTTTACAACCCCTTTGCTTGAATTAAATGTTTTTGTTTTTAACCTTTATTTGATTTATTTATTTTTATGTGGTGCTGAGAATCAAACTCAGGACCTTGCATGTGCCAAGTGAGTGCTCTACCGCTGAGCCACAACCCCAGCCCTGAATTAAATGTTTACATTACTTGTCTTATACCAGAGACAGAGTATCATAAAGAGAGGACAGGAGAGATACCCTCCTTGCGGTCCCAAGTAAAAGACGGAGTGGAGGTGGGACTACCCTTAATTGTTGTCTGTCATACTTTTTCTAGAAACATGGAGCCACTGGATCATAGAGCATACTGAATTCTATGCACCTCCATCCACATGTTCAGCAACACTAAAATTGCAGTTGTCCATAAACATTTTCTTTCTTTCCCAGAGCTCCACTTTAATGTTCCATGTGGTGTTTGGTGACCAGGTTACAGGTATAGATAAAGAGTGTTCATCTGCTTTTTTGGTCTAGTCTTGTCCCACGCCTCCTCTACCTTTAGGTGTGATGGGGCAGATGTGAGTGGGTTTCTTAAAACCCAGCAGATTATCTCCCCCTTCTCATCTCACCATTCAATAATAATCATTAAGTCCATGAAAACCCACAGTGCCAGCAATATTGGTCCAATAAGTAAAGTCGCACTTCCTAAACAGATGGGAATGATGTTTCTTTGCCACTGGGTGAAATTGCTTTAAAAAGTGTCAGCAACAAACATGGGTTGGAGGGGAGGGAGAAAGATAAACCAATGCTGCTGGAAGTCTGGCCACATGTAATACTGCTTAAAAATCCAATATTACATTTGCTTCATTACAGTACTTCGTCCATCAGCTCATTTGAGTCTATTAACTTAATTGTTCTTTATTAACAAATGGGTCATTCTCTCTGGCAGCAGTGCAAAGCTCAAATGCCAGTTAAATACTTTGATAAATGCAACGCCCCCTTCCATTCTGCTCCCTCTTTGAACGTGCTGGGAATGCACGCGTGCACTCACACACACACATGCTTAATCAAATGTGCTTATACAAAAGGATCACATCAAAAATTGGTTTTCAAAGTTAGCAAGCAGAGACGAAAGTGCTTGTCTTTACAAGTAAATCCCACTCTAATTGCATATCGCATTTCTTTTACAAATGTGTATCATGCCTCTGGTAAAAATGTTCTTACTCTATAAAACGAGCTAATGTTTTAGGTAGAGAGAACAATGACAATATTATCTTTCGGCAAGCTTTTTATAAGGAAGCTCCCCTTTAAAATCATATGTGCTTTTCTTCACTTACCTTCTTCAGCATTTCTTATTATTATTATTCATCTTTCATAATTATTAAAATAAAGAGAGAGATTTTTCTACTGTCTTTTTGTGTCTTGGTCTCCCTTTCTCTTCCTTCCCAGCCCCCAACATACATACCCCTTCTTCTTAGGTGACATTATCCTACTCACCAAACCTGTAACTTTAACAGAGGGTGACAGGGTGACCTTGACGACAGATGTTCTTATGGCAACAGATGGCACTGGCAAACCCGAGAAGCTGCTGTATGCCGTCTCCGTGCCACCTGTGCCTGGTCAGATTGAGCCCATCAATTATCCAGGCTGCCCCATTCCCTGCACAGCCAGTCAGATGGATTGGCCCAGAGGGTTTGCTGTGTGCATGACAATAGCCAAGGGGTTGGTGAGGAAGCAGTCAGGTGAGAGGGTCCCCTTCCTCCACTCCTCCACATTCCCCACCACATCCCCCACCTTCACTCACTCCTATGTTTAATGACTTCAGTTCATCAAAGGGATTAAACCGGTTTTATCAGCAAGAGTTCACCAAAAGGCCTTTAAAGATACCAGCCATGAGAATGGCTTACATGAAAATGAACCAATTCTACCATCATGTTCTACACAGGAGCATATTTTTATTGTCTAGAAATTTTGCCACATTAGTAAGCTATTCAAGAACAGACACATAATGTGTGATGCAGTCTTTGCTTATCACATTTTCAGTTTGATTTCTTCCACAGCCTGACCCCATCTTTGTTTTTAACCTCTTGCTTTGCTTCTCTGTGTGCAAGTTGAAGGAAATGAAGATAAGTGGAGAAAAGAAAAACTAATTATATTATTCATAACTGGGTGAAAATGCTTTAAAAAGTGTCAATTTTCTAACCTGTTAATATGTGAAAAAAGTACTTTGCTAGAGATTTTTCTAAGTCTTAAAACTATTTTTTATTTTATTTTTGGTACCAGGAATTGAACCCAGTGGCATTTAACCACTGAGCTACATCCCCAGCCTTTTTTATATTTTATTTTGAGACAGGGTCTTGTTAAGTTGACTAGTGCCTCTCTAAATTGCTGAGACTAGCCTTGAACTTGTAATCCTCCTGTTTCAGCCTCCCAAGTCACTAGGATTACAAGTGTGCACCACTCCACCTAGTTCAAATTTCTTAATAAACTTATCATAGATAGAATTACTTTCATTTGGTAGTTGAGGGTATTAAGGCTCAGACAGATTGAGTAACATGGCCAGGGTCCCACTATAAGCAAACAGGAAAGCCAAGATTTGAACACAGGCAGGTGGGCTTTGCACTACAGAATAGTGCTTCTACCAACCAGGAATATATCATGATCTGCTTGGTGAAAAATTGGTAATACTGGTAAATGTCTCCAACTCACATTTTTTAACACAGGCATCTGGCTTGCATTCTGCATTCCCAACTACTATGATAATTATAAAACTTGTTAATAGATTAGTATGTGATCTTCAGCAGGTAGGTCAACGTAAATATGATCTTTTACTATTTTCCATTAGTAGAGCAGGGTAGTTGAAGTCAGAACAGTTTGGCTTCTTTTTACCCAAAGAAAACTGGAATACTGTATGAAATCATCTGTAGACCTTAATCCAGATGGTGGTGTCATTTCTAAGAAATAGCATATGCTAGCTATTATGATACTTAAGTGTAATGGTTTTATATCTCTCCAGTGGGCAAAGAAACTGTACAACAGGTTTGAGTCTAGGAATTTTTTAATGGTACTTTAACCCTCCAAAATAGAGCATTTCCGCAAAGAAATTCAATCGATAGAAGTTGGTTTAATAATAAAGGAACATAAATTTCTGCCTTGTTTCATGCAATAATAGGACAGCATCTGGATTTACTGCTCCCTGAGTCTGCTATTTTACATAATGTTGCTGAATTGGGGACTATTACATGCTTTTTTGATTTTAGAAAAATTGCCTTAAAAGTTATTTACACTCATTTTATAACAAAGAGGGCAATATAACTAATTTTATTCTTAGTGTGATTAGCCATGAGTCATTTCCTAAGAAATGAGTTTAATTAACCAGAGAAAGAAAGTTGTAATAAATCATGAAAGTGGACTGTTTCTAAGTGGGGTTAAAAACATCTTATTTAAAACTGCCATCAAATAAATCACAAACCCTAAATTATTGTTAAGGGAAGATATTTTTCTGATTTTGAAATTTTCTGTCAATAGGGTGGAGAGAAGGGAAGAATGTGTGGCAGGAGTAGGTTAAGTTAGTTGGAATACTTTGAGGAATGAGTTGTACAGTCAGGAAACCATTATGCTAATTCAAGGTCTACTAATTAGCTGTGTGATTTCAGAAATTCACTTAATTTCCCTGTGACTTCCTTCTTTCTTTGCAAACTAAAGAGACTGAAATCATGGTTCTTAATCAGAGATTTTGGCAGCCATTAGAGATGTTCACAAATAATTTCAGGTCTCCTCCATTCCAGGCAGATGGTAGAATACACAATCCCCTATGACTGTGAAGTTATATGTGACCAATGGAAGGTGAGAAGCCATACTTCCTGGGAGAAGCTTGAATATCCAGAGAGTGCATGATTGACTATCCTCTTCACATTTTCTAACAGCCAGTCAGATGGATTGGCCCAGAGGGTTTGCTGTGTGCATGACAATAGCCAAGGGGTTGGGGAGAGGTCAGGTGAGAGGTCAAAGTAGGTCAAAGTAGGATGTAACCAAATAAAGTCTCAGTCAATGTGAATCTATGGGTGACCAAGATGTATTTTCCCTGCTAAACCATATGTTCCATATGGCATGAGCAAGAAATAAACTTAGTTGTGTTAAGTCATTGAGATTTTGATGTGTTTATTTTGTTACTGCAGCATAACCTCACCCATCCTATATAGCAGATGGGTGGATATATGTTTTATCTGGAGAGATTTTTCTGTATATAGAAGCTAATGCTTATCCAGAACTACTGAATCAGAATCTTCTGGTATGAACTACAGATTTTTATGTTCTTAAAAAGCTTCTCTACTGATCTTAATATGCACCTTGCTTAGGAACCAATAGAGATTTCATTTGTAAATGGATACATGAGTAATAAAATAGCTTTGATATAGATTTTTAAACTGCGTATGATCCTAAAGGATAAGAATAATAAAATTCTACAATCACATAAGGTATTTCAGTTCACACAGCTCTTTTGTATGTTCATCTTATTTTGTAAAGTATTAGTAAATTGTAATATGTTGCCAAGACATCTATCAATGTATTGAGAATTTGAGGCACTGACCAACTCACTGAGGGGTCCTTTTTCTGTGGAAGAAGGGTCCTTCAAAATTTGTCTGCTTAGATGATGATGATGATGATGATCTTCAGAGCAATGGAAGATCTTTGTCCAACAAAGTTCTCAGATTAGTTGCATTTTCTTTTCTGTGAATTTGACTTTCTCCTCATGTATATTTGTAGCTTCTTGGCTAGAACCATATAAGATATTTGGGGTTTTGTTGGAAAACATGTTGTTACCATTTCTGACTTCTCTAATAATTATTTGGGAGACTTTATATATATTTTTGCTCATAAGGTATATAGGAAATTGCCCTCTTGAAAAGTGAAAAACTGACAAAATATTACTAATTTGTAGTATCTTAAATACCACACCAAAAGCTCCTGAATTTAGCCTTGAGTTGAGAGCAGAATGTTGCATTTAGTTTAATCTATAAAACTAAAATATGGGGCGGGAGATGTGACTCAGGTGGTAGCACACTCGCCTGGCATGCATGAAGCACTGGGTTTGATTCTCAGCACCACGTAAAAAATAAAGATATTTTTAAAGATGGTCAAGATGGTAAATTTAAAAAAAAAAAAACTAAAATACATTGGCTGCTTCTACTTTTTACAAACCTTATATTTGTATGTGAGGATTATATTCATATACATATTGTGAGTATAAGTAACACCCTGACATTAAAAATAAATTACTGTTTTAACATTATCATTAAGGTTCAGACTCTAGCGTAAAACTCTGCTTTGAACTCTCGGATCTTTTTACTTAACTGTGAATAGGAATTCAACACCTTTCTTAACTCTCACTTTCTTCAGCTTGAAAAATAATAATAGGACTTATTTTGTTGAATTGTTGTCAGTATTAAATGACATAATCAGTAACTGTTTGGAAAGAAAGAGAGGGAATGGGCTGAGGATGTAGTTCAGTGCTACAGTGTTTGCTCAGCATGAACAAGGTCCTGGGTTTAACACCTAGAACCAAAAAAAAAAAAAAAGTAAGAAAGAAAGAAAGGAAAGGACAGAGAGAAAGGAAAATGGAAGGGAGGAACAATCTAAACACTCATTCAACTTTCTAAAGACTTTAATAGGTCATATTCATTGTGAGTTTACAAAAGCTTTTTGACCATTTTTGACCATGGTTGGATGCGGGAATACCAAAGACTCAGGGAAGATTTTGGAAGAAAATGGTGCCTGAGTTGAATCTTTAATTAAGAAAAAAGAAGTGAGAGCCAGAGAGAGTCAATTTAGGCGAGAGCAGGACATGGACTGGGAGCTGAGAAAAACATGTCATGCCAAGGGCATGGGCAGAGAAAGAGAGGTATGAACCAACATGATGTATGCAGGGAGTCTCCATACATGAGCTCATGAGGGTAAGAGAAGGAAAGTGGAGAAGCTGGCAAGAACTATATTTTGAAGAGCCTTGTTGCCACGGTATGAATTTTAAATTTTCATCTTGTTGGCAATGGAGAAATCCACCAGTTGATACCCCAGGAAGAAGCAGATGGTACCTACAAAGATGCAGTTGAGGAATATCTCATGAAGGAACTTTGTACAAAAGTATGGGAAGAATTAAAGGAAAATGAACAAGGCCCAGTAAAGCATCTTGGGGTTAGCAAGAGAGGGAGACAAGTAACCACTGTCACTTTAAAGGACTAAGGGAGGAAGGACTTACAAATACCTGGAGAGAGCTCCAGCCAATGCTGTTGATGAAGAAGGTACTTCAACAAGGGCTGTGGCCTTTTAAAGAGAAATGTAACCACGGCCCATATGTGGACTGGCAAAGGACAGCACAAGAGAAATAAATAGTCTTCAGTGACAGTACAGAAAGCTAGAGAGCAGATCTATTGGGCCAGACAGAGAATGTCCAGCACAGCAAGCAGGAAAGCAAAATGGCATGCAACCATGTTGGAAATGGATCAGGGAAGGCAGGAAGCTTTGGAAAGGAAAACCTAGGCTGACATTCATCCATACAAGTAAGGAGGAAACCTTGGCTCCGAGATGTTCTATTAGACTAGAGTGGAGAAGGAGATATTTTTCTAGTGGTTCTGGGTGACTAGTTATGGCCATCAGATAGATAGGTGCTCAAGATTCTTCCCATATTTTCAACTTGTATGATACTGTGTCAAGTGATATGAACAACTAACAAGAAATACTGGAAAAGAAAAATTAGTGGAGGATTGAGGAATTCCATTTTAAACCCATGGAGTTTGAGAGGCATGAGGAATATTGAAGTGATGATCTGCCACTGGTATTTGGATAAAGGATTCTCACATCAACAGAGACCAACCAAGGCTAAAGAAAGAGATTTGCAAGCCATAAGACTTTGTGGAGGCCAAAACTATGAAAGTGGGTGATGTCCCCAGGAAAAGCAAGTAAAGTACAGGTGGAATGTGGAGGTAGTGAGCCAAGAAGAGGATAGTTTCCCATACCTGGATTCCCCTGCCTTGCTCTTGAGGACCTAAGCATGCTCAGTTCTTGGTTCATCATTACTAGTTATCTACATTTACAGGAAGAATTGTCCGTGAAGTAATTGTATTGGCCAGGGACAAAAGAGAGTTAATTTTCTTGGTCTCTGGGTCCGTCAACATCTCCTCCTAGAGACAGAATAAATCTTTAACTTTGATTTATCGTTCTTTAAAACTGAATAAATGATTTTGTACAGGACTATGCTAGTTAAATGAGACAAATGTAAGTTAAAATATGCCTTCTTTATCAACTGCCTCTTAATGTTTATGGGGTCCTTCCACATAAGTATTCTGAGACCATTTCTCAAAAGTCCTGATCACATAGTAGGTATATGAAACCAATTGGAAATGAGGCTGTTGGATTTATTTCCCCTTCTCCTCACTTTCCTTCTCCCACACACTTTCCTCAGTTCTTCCTCACCTCCTACCTAGATGATGTCCCCATAGAAGACAAGAAGGCCATTATGGCAGCAGCAGAGCAGGAGGCTGAGTGATCCATGCACAGGTGACTTACTCTGAACCTTGCTCCAAGTGGTGGAAAACAAGCAACCCTCATGGACATAATCAAAGGTAGGTAGATAGGTAGACAGGCAGACAGGTATTGATGTATGTTCACCTATGTGTTTCATGGTTGTGTGTACACACATACAAGATCATATGAGATCATGCACCTGCACATATGTTAGTATGGGGTGCACATATTTATATATGTCCATATGAATATGAGTATGGAAATATGTGCAAATGTATGCCAGGATGTTGTGTGTGCAAAGGTGTCAGTAACATACATGCAAACTTGTGCTTTTGCTTATGAGGATAGGAGAAGGAGAAAAGCATGCCTATCCTGTGATAACAAGAACACAGCAAAGGGTTAAAGCAATCACTTTGCAAACCGTTTTCCAAAAAAGCTGCACCCTAAATTAATTTTGGCTGGTAATCTCTATCGGGTTAAATAACTCCTCATTATTCTGTAACACAGCTGAGGCATCTCCAAATGTTTATCTTGTTTTGTAACCGGTACCTTCTGGTATATTCTAGTGCCAGCACTCCCAGCTCCTGCTATATTTCATTCTCACTATTTTTGGACTGGAGCTGCTGGTTCCAGGTGATTTAATAAATTGCTTTTTTTTTTTTTGGAGGGGGGGGGTGTTCCTTTTAACTTACCCATCTGCTCAACACATGCGTAACTTGCAATCTGTCGGCAGTTTGCAGAAAGACAAACTGTCAGAGCTGCATGCATTTGACAACTTTGTTCCCAATTAGATTAGTGGTAATTTTAACAGATTTCAGGGCAATGGAGAAAGGGATGGCATGTTATTAAAGCATCAATTCTGACAGACCCAAGCACATATGATTTCAATGTAAATTATTTTAAATGCTTTAATTAAAACTAGAGAAAGATTTACCCTTTTAAGTGGTAAGTGATAGCAAGACAAATTTAAAAGGAAAGAGAGGAACCGAGTTTTCTAAATGGTTTATGTTGGGCAAGGCAGTCCAGCAGTCAAGATGACTGTAATCTATGGCAGTAATGTGGAGGCCGAGTTAATTATTCATTGCTTCCTCTCTGTAGCAGATGTGATTCAATACACGAGGTACAGTATTCAGAGCCTGGAACACTCTCTGTGAAAATCTCAGCTCAGGCTTCTTTTGGAGCCATCAGGAAATTGCCAGAATCTGTTTAACACGTTAAATATATTCATAAGAAAAAAATCTTTTTTATTTTTTTTGGCTCTTTGTTTTTCCTATGTTTCAATGCAGCTGCTTCTCTCTTCCACTAAGCCCAGCAACCACAGGCTCCGTATTCCCACCCTATCTCCAGTCTCAAACCTTCAGCACATGCACAGATGTATACAAGTGACTAGATGAATCAAAGCAGAGGATTCTGTGCCTTCGGTCACTTTACAGACACACAGCTCCCCAGAAAATGCCCCATCTATAATTTAAATATATTGCAATAGTCACAATTCATGAGTGCAGAGTGTCATTGATAGAATGTCTGGCGTTTTGGGAGGGAGCATTCTAGAACCAAGGACATATATAGGTGGAGAAATTTCCTTGACGAATTTGACAATGTGCTTGATTTATTCAGCCATAAATCTAACCATTGGTTTAATGCTTTCCATTTGTTCTTAGACAACACTGGGCATTTTATTATTGAAATTACCAATACATTAATTAAGGTTTAATATTCCCTGAATGTAATTGCATGAAATTCTTTTACAAGCGCTTTTCTTAGTCGCTTGGGAAGGGTTCACTCTTTTATATATGGGCCTATGGAGTTGAGAGCTGTCTTCTCTTTTAGAATTATTGAAATAGCTTGACAAAGAAGGTTATTACTAGCCCACAGGCAGGTTTCTTTAATTTTTCAAATTGTTTTTAAGCAGGTTATTGCATTGTGTCATTAAGAGCATATTTTAGATTGATCGCGACTACACTTGAATTGGATTACAACCAAGCTGAGTCAGTTAGGATTGGAAATGTGAGGCAAACTGAATTTTATCTTATTTCTCTGTTAACATTACATGTAAATGCATGCATTCATGTTTTTCAGGAGAGGATATTAATAACTGTTTCTCTGAAGAATGAATGCACAATAGAAATGGAGGACTACTTGACCCATGTATGGTGAGTCAGTCAGAAATGGTACCTTGGGAATGATGTAAGATGCTAGAAAGCCGAGTCAAGTTCAACAAACTGCAAACTTGCCTCCCTTTATTCCAGAGGACATCCTCAGAAGCCCTTTCTCTAAATGTTAGACACTCTATTGCACAGGTGAGGAATCTTCTTTGTGTTTTGGTTTCCGTTTTCCTTTTTGTATTGAAAGAAGGAATCTCCAGTCTCTGATAGGAATTTATCACTATCCCCTTTGAGGGAAATGACTCCAGCAAGCTCTTTTATCATCCTGTACCTTAAGTTTTTCACATGTGAGTAGAATAACGAATAGCCGCATTTCACCATCTTCTGAGAATTAAATAAGATAATGCATTTCAAGTGTCACCCATATAGTTGGTGTACCATAAATATAAATTTTCTCCATCTGTACACTTTCATTTTACTGATGCTTTTACACAATTCTGTGTTTTTTGTGTTTGTTTTTCCTTTGGGGTAAGGAAATGCCAAAAGAAGTAGAAAACTTTGATAGGAAATGGAACTCATCTTTTACCTCTCTAAAATAGAAATCCCAGCCTGGTTGTTGCATATTCTCAGGCCATATTTACACCAGTAAGTTGAGGCCAATTTGAAACAAAAATCCCAATCCACCTGATTTTTTCTCCCTTTATATTACTAAGCAACTTGGGTTCTATTTTAAGAAAACAACAACAACATATTTTAAATTTCTGTATCATTTAATCTATTTTGAACTTTCATCCTGTCTCAATTTTAGTCATTGCTGGGGTTCTCTCCCTCACAAGGTGGCACCCAGAGACTAACACTATCTGGAATATTCAAGACAAGCATCCCCATGTTCAACCCACATATTTACCTTGAAACACTTACTGCCCAAGACCACGTACAGCCACAGAGCTCTGCTGCACTCATTTCACCGTTCATCATGGGGACTATTGTTTGAAAGTGGGTGTCAAGTTGTCCAATCTTATTTCCCTATGGAGATCTCTGCCACTTCTCTGCAGAGTTGTGAAGGAGTAAGGCAGTGACCTGGATCCCTGCTACCTGGAGAGCCCCAAATTAAACTCTCCCTCATACAACAGCTTTGGCCCCTGGCTCTCCAGAGCTCCTCCTCAATCTGCACCTAATAAGTCAGAATGTCAGTCTTTTGTTAAAAATAATAGTAGTCAAATTTGGGGAATCAAAATCCTACTGGATGAGGTTGGAGACTAGTGACAGACACTCAACTAAGTCTTCTACAGAAGACAGAACAAAAGAAAAATCTAAAATTTAGTAACTATCCAGTCCCATGTAGATGGCAGCAAGAATTTGGGAGAAATTCTTTATATGTATTATAAACATGAATTTTTAAAATTTTTAAATGTTACAAAATGGAATATGATACAACACTCCCATGAATTTTCCTAAATTGAAGAATAAAGATATTGAATACTAAAACTTCTCAGTAGCATATAAATTCAATTAAATACAGCATTTATATACATATTTATGAATCTTCATTTGTTTTAACTTACTAGCATTTATATCCACATTCCAGCCACCAAACTAGACATTAGACATAAAACAAAGGAAATATGCATAAGTATGCACACACATGTGAAGTGAAAGAGAAAGATTAGTAAAAGAGATAAACAAAGAATAACTTAAATACTATAGCAGTATATTTAAGGTACAATATGGACCACCGACTATGAAGTAATTAATCAATGTAGATTAACAGAAATCTTTTTTGTAAGTAGACAGAGAAGATGTGTCCTAAAGAGGTAGGGATTTCCTGAGTAGACAAAGGGGGCATGGAGGTTTGAGATGTTAGAGTATATGTCCCCAAAAGAAGAAAATGTTTAAGTAAAGATGAGACACCACAATTGCATATCTAGAAGAACTTAAATAGCTGGGATAAGGTGAGATGGAGGGAGCGAAACTGCATCAGCCAATGGAGAACCTGTGAGAGCAATGGAGGAGTCTGAGAATGTATACCACAGTGGATGGATTAGGAAGCCTTCAGACTGTGCATAATGAGATAACTAACTAAATGTGGCTTAAACAATATGGGTTTATTATCTCATAATAAAAGTTAAGGGGGGCAGGCAATTTGGAGTTGGTTAATTCAGTGAGTCAACAGTGTACATGGGTCTGTTTCTCTGTGATTCTCTTAGATCTCATTACAGAGCACCAGACTCTGCTCATATTAAAGCCACTCTGTCAATATGGCACCAGGAAAAGACAAGAAGTGACGCTTTCTTTTAGCACATTTCTTTTCACTGTGGAGGAGAACTTTGACAATAGACTCCCAACAGACTCCCTCATGTGTATTGTGAATGGAATTGTTTTCTATTTCTTCTGTCAGCAAATAGTCTCAGAAGTATGGTGAAGTATCAGCATAATGGCCCAAGGAGGGACCACAATCCTTGAGTGTACTGCTGCCCAAAACCTAGTTAAAAATCAGAGATTGAATGCCAAAGAGGAGGAGAATCAGCTCAGTGATATTTGTAATAATGTAAAACTACTGAAATACCAAAAAAAAAAGTTAAGAAAGTATGATTTTACTCTTCCCCATTGGCCTTCTGTGTAATTTAGAATTTAAAAGCTCATCATTAATTCATTCAGTCATTCTCTCCATAGAGATTAGTCAAGTACAGGTGTTGTGATAGGAATAGTGGAGGACAGAAACGAGTCAGAGAAAGAAACCAAGCCCCTAGGTAGAAGAACCAGGAATGTAGGTTTACCGCAAAATGGGGAAGATAGGCAGGTATGAGTCTATCACTCAATAATAGAGACAAAATGTCAGAAAGGAGAAGTGGTTGTGTGCTGGTGCCTATTCATGAGAACTGATCACGCACAGCTCTTCACAGCTCTGCCTTTCCTGCCATCCTGTTGGGCCTTTGAAATAGTGCATAGTGGAAGAAAATACACCATAGAAATTGAAAAATGCTACGTGTCAGAGCTTTAAGAAATTGTTTTCCCCTCAGGGAGCCATTTGTTGAATATTTACTAGCTTTCTACTAGAAATATGGTGCTGCAGAGATGATTTTCAGTAAAGAAAGATCAATTATCTTAAACTTATCATCTCTTCAAATTAAATCAAATCACCAAATAAACAAATGAACAAAGCCAAATTTGAATTGAGTCATTAAACATGTATAAAACATTCTTTGAACTTTTCTCTTCCTCTCGTTTTGTCTCTGTGCTTCTGTATACGCCTGTTGGGCTATGCTAAACATGAAGAGAAATTGTGGAAATCTTCAGGAAAATCTTTACAAGAAAGTATATTCTCTCCAGGTTTTCTACCCAATTTGGCAAAACAGGTGTCCTGGATTTCAGAAAGCATATTGCTGTAGAGAAGTCTTCCAGCCCTCCGCTGCCTCTATATTTACTCTGTCTTCTACATGCAACTCAAATTGAGAAATCTATTCCATATGGCAAGATATCTCCTAATGCTTTTCACAAATAGCTTCCAATACTATCTGCACTCCCAAAAGCTCTGGTGTCTCAGGATCTGCATTTTTCCAAAGGCCATGGCAACCACCCCAGTCTTCAGATAAGTGCACTCTCCATCCATCTTTCTAGAGAAAACAGAGAAGGCCATTTTGTTTTGAAAACTTGTAGTAAAGTTCATAACTTGCCTTCACTCATTAGAGCTCATAACTAACAAGGTAACATAGACATGAAATCCTTCCTTAGATCAACTCGAATCTTACGATTTAGAATCCAGTCTTTCATTTGCTGCCCCACAAGGCATAGAAAACAGATGGTGACCATCCTCAGGGTAGGAGACATTTAGACAGATGGATCTCCTTTTGCTGAAATGTTTTGGGCAAATTAAATTTTATAAACTTAATTGATTTCTATTTGGGATATTCCCTATATAAAAGAAAATCTGTCTGAGGGATGAGGAATCCTCTTGTGGAGTGATTGATTATCCTCTCATTTGGGTTTTGTAAGCATCAGAATTTAGGTATTGAGTTTTCTTGAAGCAGGCCTGCTTCCCTGCTTGAAGACCCATCATAAATCATCTTAACAGGTAGAATAATCTGTGTACCCTTAAGCCTTCCTCATAAATAGCATCATCTTATTATTTTATCATTTGTCTTTCTAGATGCAAATCCACATATATACATTCATTAACAATTTTGACTGACTTGATATATTGTCTGTGAAAGAAACGCAGTGGTCGGGAAATGATTTTGCAAAGGATTCAACTATATCCTCAGACAAAGCTGGTTGTTCAAATCCATTACATCAGCTCAATCAGCCTACAAAAGAAATAATATTACCTAACAATCCAAATAGCTTTGTATTTTTATATGTATACCATCTTACCAGGTTCCCACAATAATCCTGTGAAAAGAGAAAGAATAAATCTATTGCATTTTGTAGGTAGGAAAATTAATGCAATCACATGCAGACTGACACACTCAAGGTCACAGAGTGAGCTAAAGGCAGAGCCAAATTAGAAAGGAGATAATATGTAGTTTAATCAATTATGTATCACATTTTGCTCAGAAACTTTTTTATCTTCACATCAAATCCATGAATTGTTACCATCCACATTCTACAAATGAAGAAGCTAAGGCTGATAAATGCATAACTATTTATATAGCTAATATATAAGAGAATCTGTATTCAAATCCAAGTCTGTCTGATTCCAAGGTATGGGACCAGCAGGTGCATTGTGACAAGGGCTAAAATTTCTGGCAGAAGCTTCCTAACTTCCAGATCAGAGTTTACTAATGTGTTTTTGGACTCAACAGTCTGTGTGGCAGCTCTCAGATCTCCGAATCAAATTAAGATATTGGGATCCTGGGACCAGCATGGACCAGTGGACTCCTGAGGCACTACCTTCCTGACAGTAGCAGAGATGACAGTTCTTGTGGAATGTCAATCATATGGTTTAGGAGAGCCATTCTTATAGGCCTCTCTCTTCAATGATATCCTAATTGCCTACCTTTAATTATTGAGTCAATTCTATTTAAAATAGATCAATCTCTTTATTTGTAATTGAACCTGAGATGTTAACAAAACTACACTGCTTCACTTGTATACCTAGGCAAGGCCTCCAAAGAATTTTAATCTCCCCACATTATTGAAATTACAATATTGTTTTGTGCTCTGCTTCTAATTAAATATGAATATAAAAGAAAGATTTCCTCATGATTGAATTTAGATATTTGAGTATGAGTGATGAATATAATGTGGATGGCTAGAGGATTTACCAAAGTGGGTGATGTGTCAGGAGAAAGGATTCTTGTAGCTCTAAGTTAGACCTATAACTATCAGCAATGGCTGGGTGCCATCTCATTGATGATGGATAAAGCAGGAATTACTTGGGGTGAGGAGCTAAAGCCATAACCAGGAAGATAACTGAACTATAGAATGAAGTGGGTATATACATAAGAAAACTAGGAAAAAATCTGATAGAGGAGATAGTCAAGTTCTAAAGAGATGAAAGATGAGGAATGATTTAAGGCAATTGCTTATAAATGTTTCAAAAAATGTTTACTAAGCATCTATTGAGCAACATATGAACTGCACTGAAAAATACAAGCTCCATCATTGTTCTTAAATTAACAGTCTAGAAATGTATATCTCAAATGTAATGGCTAAATTAGTCACTAGGCCTCTCAGGCTCTTTTTAGACACATGTCAATCAGCTACCACACTATTTCTTTTTATGCCCTGAATTTGCAATGTTAGATCACACTTCATTTATCTTTATTTATAATATCAATACAATGAGGTCCAGATAAATTCTGGTTTTTTTCTTTCATCATATTGTCCAAGTTTCACTTCTCTGTTGATGAGCTTTTTCTCTAAACTAATAAGCAGATTCAAAATCCAGTTAGTGTAATGAACTGAGCAGACAGAGGTTGGCCAACACCCTTCAACTATCTTCCAATTCCTGAGTACCAAAAGTAAAAAGGATAAATAAACTATAAATCACAAACTTAAAATATATGGATGAGATTGAGGACATCAAATTAAGACCTGGTATTTTAATGTCTTCTTGAGGTTATAGGAACTGATATAATTTATGAAGCTGAAAGGAAGTTCCCTGCTATGTGCAAGTAATGGCTTGTCCCATATGCATACTTACATCTAGAACATGTCCACTTACTTGTCCAGGTATCCTGAAGACTCATCACCTGTTTTGACCTGTGAGTGAAAAAAGAACCATCCATTAATTTTCAGAACCCCAAGCCTGTGCAAAATACAGGCTAAAAAGTCTTACATCACACAATTCATACTAGGCAAAATCCCATCTGAGAAATAATGGGGGCAAGGAGTGTAAAACTTAGAAAACCCATATGACCAATTAGAAAAAGGCAGGAATCCATCCTGTAGCTACATTTCTACATTCTTTAGTTAAATTATAACTGGGAAAAATATGCAAGACAATTCCCTTTACAAAAATAGTCTCAGGTTTATAAAAATGATAAAGATGAGGAAATATGTCTACCATAGGAAGGAATCAACAGATTAGGTATGTGGAAAGAATTCTAACCCAAGCATCTGGACATAATAAAATAAATTGAAAATGAAGACACAGTAAATATTTCATTATGTTCAAATATATTAGGAGGGACAGATTTTTTTCCCCCATTGGGAGAAATTGACTTAAGAATACATCTTGGTGAATTTTCTGTAATCAAAAACTATTCTACAATTAAAAACTATGTTTTAACAAAAATTGAGCCAAGTCAAGAATAAAGCAATGAAACAACTGCACTTGGATAAAGCCAACAAAATTAAAATCTAAAACTAAAAGACAGAGTAATTAAAATTTATTAAAAAATTATCTTAGAAGCTATCAAAAATATTAAAAATGTAAAAAATATGGGAAGAAAGAGGCATTACAATGCACACTGGGTAACTGAGAATTTCAGAAAAAGGAAATAAAGAAATCATGGAAAAGTCATAGATGAATAATGGCTGAAAGTTTCTAATCACTTAAGAAATACATGAATGTATGGGAGTACACTTTTCATCAAGTAAAAAAGAAGAAACGAAGTCTACCAAAGAATAAAGGCAGACTGTCCATACAATAACAACAATATTTCCTATTGGTAACAGTAACATGCTAGACAGTAGCAGATTAAGTGGTAAGGACAAATAACACAAATACAGATTTCTATCCGGAACTGTAGTAATCCTCTGGGACTGCCATAACAAAATACCCAGCCACACACTTCAAACAACAGAGACTTACTATCACAGTCTGGAGGATGAAAATTCCAGATCAAGGTGTTCACAGGTTTAATTTTCCCTGATAAATCCTCCATGGCTTGCAGAGGGCCACCTTCTCATTGGATCCTCACACGGGGTATCCTTTGTATGAGTGCTTCCCTGGTGCCTCTTCCTTTTCATTTGAAGACACCAGTCCTATGGGTCAGAACCTCCTGCTTTTGACCTTGTTTTTCTAGAGTATCTTCTAATTCAGTCAGGTTGGCACAGGAAATGAACTATTATTACAAAAGCACTATTCTGAATACAGTCTTACTGGGGATTAGGGGTTCAACACATAAATCTGGAGAAAATGTATTCTTCTTCTAGTACCAAGTAAACAATCATTTGAGACTAAGAGTGAAATAAAGATTTTCAGAAATTAGCCTAAAAATGTTTGACTTCTACATACCCTCATTTAGAGAACATCTGAAAGCTATATTTCAGCAAGGGGATTTTAGTTAGAAGGTAAAAGAGACACCATAAATCTAAATAAGAATTGAGTATAAGAAACAAGAAAAGAAGACTAATAAAAAAAAAAAGAGGAATTAAAAACAAGGCAAAAGCCAGGTGCGGTGGCACATGTCTGTAAAATCCCAGCAGCTTGGAAGGCTGAGCATAAGGATCTCAAGTTCAAAGCCAACTTGGCAACTTAGCAAGGCCCTAAATCACTCAGTGAGATCCTGTCTCTAAATAAAATATTAAAAAGGGCTGGGGATGTGGCTCAATGGTTAAGTATCCCTGGGTTCAATCCCTAGTACCAAAAAAAAAAAAAAATACTAGTCATAACATATAAATGGGAGAAGAAACTAAGGAACTTTTAGTTGATGATAATCTTGAGCTCCTCATCTTCTTTAGGAGAAAAGGCTGCAGAGCCTACTAGTTACTTACTATTATATACCTACTAGTATATCCTTTTTTTTTCTTTATTAAGTAAAATATTTTGAGATTTGACAATGTGACTGAAGTTTCATATTTCTCAGTTGCCTCTTTTGCAATGAGGTATTTTTTATTAATGAATATTCTTGTCAACAAGAAATAAATATTGGTTGAGATATCTCTAATGGTATCTTAAGTGGATATGATTCAGTTAGGCCTTCTTCCTCCTCCTTCATGAAATGTGAGTTTAATAGCTCAAATTCCATAATAAACTGATTTAAAAGGTGGAAATCACACCTCAGAAAGACAGAGCAAATAGTAGATATGTTCTGGGTACTAATAATAACTATGAATTTGTCATTTCAGCCCTATAATTCCCATTTCTGAATTGATTTTATGTGATAGATAAACTCACATTGTTTAAACTAATGCTACTTTAGTTTTTCTTTTATATGCACCCAAACATAACATAACTTATAAATAAAGGAGAGAAAGGCAAAGATTAGTTTAGAATTTTAATATATGTTTAGCACTAAAAATACTAGAAATAGTATGCAAAACTGATAAACCAGGAATAGTATGGAAAACTGAAAAACCAGAATTGATATAAAAATGTTGGAGAGGGGAGGTGCTTGGAGTATTAAAGTGTGTTTATTTAAAGAAAAATATGTAAAAGAGAAAAATGGGTCCTGTAATTATGAAGATATTGAGGTCACATGTGCATGTCAAAAATCCTAATAAAATAATTTCATAAAATGTAAGCATGGGAAAAACTATGTATTTTAATTACGCTATTATTTTATATAATATATAATTTTAAAGTGTGAATATAATTAAATTCATAAACTAAATGTTATTCTGCCAATAAAAATAATCCAAAGCCAAGTCAGTCCCACTTGTTATAGTCCAAGACTCTGCTCATGTCTCTTCTGAACTCCTTCCCTTTCCATTAACATCCTTAGCCTTGACCTCCTCACTTATTTTCATACCTCTCTTGGACTTATCTTTGAACTTGTTGATTGATTGGAGATTTTCTGGATTGACTCTGGTACTCTGAAGATTCTGGTTTGCAGTCCTTTCTGTGGATCACCCAGTGAGGGGTCAAGATCTATAGTTTTGTGTGAATTTGCTACTAGAATTTGAGCTGTCAGACAACAATACTTATGGATACATGGCTTGCAAATAAGCATTCAATTTCTATTGACTCATAATGTGGATAGCAGGAACAGGAGTTGAATCAGGCTAACATAGGTCTGAGGCACATGTTAAGAGGTTACAAATAAAGACTGCCCAATAGAGTAAATGCAGGCAATTAGAAAAGAAGATATTCAAAGACCAAGAACACATATAAAATATGTTCATTTTCACTAGAGCTTTTTAAAAACAGAAATTGAAATAAGACTTTTACCCTCTCAGACTGGCAAAGGTTAAAAAACTTGCTTCTATTCTGTTATGATAAAGCACAGAATGGGCACTCTTACACTGACAGAGAGCAGATATGTACACAGCTAGGCATAAGTTTTCTTCATTTGAACACAGGAATTGTCATTTGAAACAATTCTGGATAATGACGTGTGGCTGAAGTGGTGTATGCCACTTTCAGTCCAGCCCATCACATTCCTGTTCCCCACTGCCCACCCCCTACACATATGTATACCTCCATTATCTGCCTCCTGTAATTGTTGGCTGGATTTGGAAGTGAGGAGAGACTTTGGAATCCACAGAGGGAAGTTGACAGATTCCATCAGTCTGGGTCTGCCAATTGACTGTATGAACTTCCACTATGGAATCCACACCAACTGAACTTCATCTGAGTTAGAAATAAATTTTCCTCTTGTTAATCCACTGAGAATTGAGTTTATCCATTTAACTAACTTATATTGCCTTTGGTGAATGCATAGAATGTGGCTGAGTTATAAATTTACAGTAAATGACATTTACCTTTATGTGTAGATATTGGTCATAAGGAAATAAATCAGTGTTAATGTTTGGATGTGAGATGTCCTCAAAAAACTCACATGTAAGACAATGCAAGAAAGTTCAGAGGAGAAACAATTGGGTTGTAAGAGTCTTAACCCAATCAGTGAATTAATCCCCACATCCGGATTAACTGAGTGGTAACTGAAGTGGTAGGGTGTGGCTGGAGGAAGTGGGAATTAGGGTTTGGCTTTGGGATCTATATTTGTATCTGGCCAGTGGAGTCTCTCTCTCTGCTTTCTGATCCCCATGTAAGCTGCTTCCCTTCACCACACTCTTCTGCCCTAATGTTTAGCCCCACCTTGAGCCCCAAGGAATGGAGGCTGCTGTCTATGGACTGAGACCTGAAACCATGAGCCCTAAATAAACCTTCCCCCTCCTACAGTTGTTCTAGTCTGATCTTTTAGTCATAGTGGTGAAAAAGGTGATTAAAACTATCAGATAAATGTAAAAGACATATATATATGCATTTAGACATTATTTTTAATGCATGTTTACAAATAAAGAAGAGAAATGACTTGAATACCTCACAACTTTCTAAAATGTTACTGTATTCACATATTCACATATTAGATACTTTTATTCATTTATCAAGCAAAAGTCCAGTTCATGTTATATGACACCTCTGTTATTGATGCTAGGGAACAAATCAGTGATAGGGCAACTACCTTTGCAAAACTTATAATTATGGAAATTTACAGTGAAATCTTTAAGTTTAATTATATTAAGTTGTCATAAAGAAAATGTATGGGTTGCTGTGAAAGCACATAAGAGGAAATGAATATCTTAGGATATTGGTCAGGAAAAGTTTCCTAAATTGACAAATTTGCTATAAAATATAGCAATGATGAATGCAAATTGTCTGATTTTCCTAATAATAAGATTTTCTGCACAGTCCATGGATTTTATTATTACACAAAATTCAACTCAAAGTGAATCAAGGACCTAGGAATTAAACCAGAGACCCTGCACCTAATAGAAGAAAAAGTAGACCCAAATCTTTATCATGTCATATTAGGATTTGACTTCCTTAATAAGACTCCTAAAACACAAGAAATAAAATCAATGGGATGGATTCAAACTAAAAAGCTTCTCTTTAGCAAAAGAAACAATCAATGAGGTGAAGAGAGAGCCTACATTTTGGGAGCAAATTTTTGCCACATGCACATCAGATAGAGCACTAATCTCCAGGATATATAAAGAACTCTAAAAACTTAACACCAAAAAGATAAACAACCCAATCAATAAATGGGCTAAGGAGCAGAACAGACACTTCTCAGAAGAAGATACACATTTGATCAATAAATATATGAAAAAATGTTCAACATCTCTAGTAATTGGAGAAATGAAAATCAAAACTACTCTAAGATTTCATTTCACTCCAATCAGAATGACAGTCATCAATGATACAGACAACAATAAATGTTGGCCACGAAGTGGGGGAAAAGGCACATTCATTCATTGCTGGTGGGACTAAAAATTGGTGCAAACAATCTGGAAAGCAGTATGGAGATTCCTTAGAAAACTTAGAATGGAACCACTATTTGACCCAGTTATCCCACTCCTCAATCTATACTCAAAGGACTTAAAATCAGCATACTACAGTGATGTAGCCACATCAATGTTTATAACAGCTCAGTTCACAATAGCTAAACTGGGGAAGCAAACTAGATGCCCTTCAATAGATGAATGGATAAAAAAAACATTGTGGTATATATACACAATGGAATATTACTCAGCATTAAAAGAGAATAAAATTATGGCATTTGCAGGTAAATGGGTAGAGTTAGAGAATATCATGCTAAGTGCAGTAAGCCAGTCCCCCCCAAAACAAAGGCTGAATGTTCTCTCTGATAAATGGATGCTAAACCATAATGATAAGAGCATGGGAAAAATTGAAGAACTTTGATGGGGCAAAGGAGAGGGAGGAGTGAGGAGGGGTATGGCCTTAGGAAAGATGGTGGAATGAGACGGACCTCATTACCTTGGGTACATGTATGATTGCACATATGGTGTGATGCTACATTGCGTACTTCCATAGAAATGTAAAGTTGTGCTGCAATTGTGTACAATGAATCAATATGCATTCTGCTGTCATATATACCTAATTAAAATAAATTAATTTAAAAAAGATTCCCTGCCCTCCACCAACCAAAATGTCTTTAACTTAACTGTATATATAAACTCCTAATGATAGAGATAAAATAACCAAATGTTTACTTTTTGTATATGACATATTCACATACTGAATTATACACATTCTAATGTATTATGCACAATAATAAACTACATCAGAAATATGGCTTTGTTCCACTTGATACTCACAGAGTATCAGACTGCCTGGGATTGAATCCTAGCACTGTCTTAATAGTTGTGACCTTGGACAAGTTTCATCACTTATAAAATGGTGATAATGACAGTTACTACCCCATAGGGCTAAGTGGGTATTTAATTTTTTAAAAATAAATTTTTAAGACAATTGCCTGGCGTTTAGTTAGTGTCAAATAGATATTAGCCATTGTGATTACTTTCTGTATCTGCATCTTGCACTTTAATGTCTTAATTTTCAATACTGACACACAAGAAATCATCTGAGAAATATCTTCATTTTTGCTTAAATCATTTGAGATTCTTTTACAACTCTAAGATGTTGTCATAACAAATTTTATTCCAAGCAATAAGTACCCTTTACAATAACATTCAGCTAGTTTTAGTTCATTTATCCTGCAAGGTTACATTCATTATCTGCATAATGAAAGAATTTACTACCATATTCTCTCTCTTTTTTTTTCCTCTTTCCCTATCCCACTTCCTTTCCATATATGTGTATGTGTGTGTGTGTGTGTAATTTTGTTTTAACCAAAGCAAGACCTGTTCACTGCATCTAAAGATAAATATTACTAATGTTTTAAAAGCAGAAAACCCATGCTGCATTTCTCTTTGGACTTCCACATCACCCCCATTCCATACACACCCTAGATTTACTCCCCTCCTAACTTTCAAGTCATCTAGTGGTTTTGTTACTCTGATATTTAGCTTCTTATTTCTAATAGCATGTTTATATTATTTTTCTTTACTTTTTTCAACTTGAGACATATTCATTGACTTCCCACCATCAAAGATTACATGTTAGGTCTTTTACAACCTGTTCTCCTATTCTGTTTCCTCTATATGCATTCTCCTAAAATGCATAGTTTTAAAAAGTGTTAAGTGAATAGTCAATACTTATATAATCATACAATTACTGTTCACTTCAGTCACTTGCATTAAAATTACATTTTCTATATTGCACATATTAAAACTTTTTCATGGAGTTCATAGTTTGTTGTTGTTGTTTTTTGTTGTTTTTATAGCACTATCTTTGTTAAAAAATATCTTTATTTTATTTATTTATTTTTATGTGGTGCTGAGAAACCCAGGGCCTCACACGTGCGAGGCAAGCACTCTACCACTGAGCCACAACCACAGCCCAGAGTTCATAGTTTTTATGTCCTAGTTTTTCTGATGATCAGTCCTTAAATCAGACCTAAACCTTCACCAAAAAATGATATTTTTAAATATATGTACATTGAGTATTTAATCTCAGTTTATCGATCAAATCTTCTGATGAATACTACCTTGATGTCTCTCTCTCTCTCTCTCTCTCTCTCTCTCTCTCTCTCTCTCACACACACACACACACACACACACACACACACACCTCTTATCCAAAAGAGTATAATTTCTACTTTTTGTGTTCTACCTCAGGAAATTTGCCTGCCCAAGAGTCATGAGTGTCCTCTCAGAATATTTACAATTTTAACTCTAACATTTAGACTTATGATCCATTATGAGCTAATTTATGAATATAGTGCAAGGTGAAGATTGGGGCTGACTTTTTCCTATCAGAATTTTGGCCACGGGGAAACACTACCCTCCAATTGGAAGAAGCAATGGAAAAACGTGAGAATTGTGGTATTTTGCAGCAGAACCCCATGAGCACAAGCCTCCGTGGGAACCAGTGCTAAGACAGGAAAAACTGAACCCAAACTAACAAATGGCTGAAAGCTCAGCATGGGTAAGTCTGACTGACACCAAATTCCAGAGGTTCCCGTCCTTTAGAGCCCTCACGCTTTTCTGAGTTTTGCCCCTGGAACTTGACCAGGTTCTCACAATAAATACAAGAGGAAAATCTCTTTGTGCTTCTGGTAGGGGAGAGGAAAAGGAACTATTCTGAAACGTACAGAACCTTCTGTTCTTGTCAATAAGATTTCATCCAGCAGTTAGAAAGATGAACAATTATTTCACAAATATTAGATAAATGCCCTTTTAAAATAAATATGGGCTAAAAAATTAAACAGGCACTTCACAGAAGAATCATGAATGTTCAAAAATATATGAAAGAAAGGTTCAACAACTCTAGCAATTAGGAAAAAGCAAATTAAAACTCTACTGTGATTTCACCCCACTCCAGGCAGAATAACAATGATCAAGAATACAAGCAACAATAAAAGTTGACAAGGGTATTCGAAAAAGGGTACATTTACATGTCGGTGGGACTGCAAATTGGTGCAACAGCTATGGAAAGCAGTATGTAGAGTCCTCAAAGAAACTTTAAATGGAACCACCATTTAACCCAGTTATACCACTCCTTGGTATATACTTGAAGGACTTAAAATCAGCATACTACAGTGATGAAGCCAAATCAATATTTATAGCAGTTCAACTTATAATAGCTAAGCTCTGGAACCAACCTAGGTGCTTCAACAGATGAATAGATAAAGAAAATGTGGTATATACACAGTGGAATATTACTGACCATAAAAAAGAACGACTTTATAACTTTTTCTCATAAATGGATGGATCTGGAGACTATCATTCTAAATGAAATAAGCTAATCCCCCCCCAAAAAAAAACAAAAGCCAAATGTTCTCTTCAACATACAGATGCTAACACATAAGGGAGGGTGGAGAATAGAAGGTCAGTGGATTAGACAAAGGCAAATGAAGAGAAGGGAGTCGGGGAGAGGAATGGGAAAGACAGTGGAATTAATTGGACATAATTTTCCTATGTTCATATATGAATCTACGGACCAGTGAAATTGCACATCACATACAACCACAAGAATTGGATCCTAATTAGAATAAGTTATACTCCATGTATGTATATGTCAAAATACACTCTACTGACATGTATATCTAAAAAGAAAAAAAAAACAATTGTACAAAAAAATAGATAACTTGATAGCCCTTCAACTATTAAGAAAATATAGTCATAATTTTAAAATTCTCAAAAAGGAAATTTCCAGGCTTGGAAATGGATTTATTAGTTTCCTCTCAAACCTTTAAAGAAGAATTAACTCCAATTCTACACAATTTATTTCATAAAATTGTAGAGGAAGGAGTGCTCAATTTGTCTTATGAGGCAAATTTTTCCCAGTACCAAATCAGACAAAGGCAGTATACCAAATGAAACTACAGTGAAAAACCCCACATGAATATAAACACAAAATCTTTAACTATCAACAGAAATAAGCAGACTATTAAAATTGTACACCATGTCATGTGTAACTAATTAAAACAAACAAACAAAAATTGTACACCATGCTCAAACGGCGTATATCAAAGTTGGCTTAATATTCAAAAATTAACCACACTAAATTAATCTAAGCTATCCTAATTTATTTATTTTAATGTTGGCATTTGTTTATATGTTTATCTTCTGGTTCATAGGTTAACTCAGAATTCTATATTAGTTTTAAAAGGGGATTTATCTAAGATTTCTGAAATAATTGTTCATCTCTCCAATTGCTGGGTTTTTATCCACCCACAAATATGTAAATCCAAAAAGTCAATATAAGAACTCAAGAAAAAAAAACTGAAAAAAAATGTATACAGATGAGTTCATACATCAAAAAAATGTTCCAAACCTGGTCCAGCCTGGCGTGGTGGCTCAAGCCTGTCTGTAATCCCAGCAGTTTGGGAGACTGAGCCAGGAGGATTGTAAGTTAAAAGCCCCTCTCACCAACTTAGTAAGGCCCTAAGCAACTCAGTGAGACTCTGTCTCTAAATAAAATATTAAAAAGTGCTGGGGATGTGGCTCAGTGGTTAAGCGCACCTGGGTTCAAACCCTGGTACTGAAAAAAAAAATTATGTTCCATGATACCTGGTCATTTTATAGAAAAATACTGACAAACTGAATCACATTAAGAAGAGGACAGTTAGGAGTTTATCATGGAATACATTTAAGGAAACTGCTAAGAGCCACAGCCAAGTAATATGATACATGGCATTTTTGGTTGAGAGGTGATGCCAGCAAGCCATTGAGATGATATGATTATGTTAAGATCTGCATTCATATGGATATTGGACTCCTGCTGTCCACCTCGGCCTGCAATCGTCCCGGAGCATGCGGGGCATTGGCGGCAGTTTCAAAAATAAAGTTTGTTCCAGTCAGACTGCAGCAGGAAACTGCAATGTTTATCTTGGAGTTGAGAAGATTCAAGGAAGGCAGGAGAAATGTCTTCATGGCTGAAAAGCTTTTGCACAGAAGAGGAAGTGTTTTGTAATCCAGAACCAGAATTGGAGATTAAAAAAAATATATGTGCAAAAGAAAGAAATTTCATATAAATATGGAAAAATCTTTCTAATAACTAGAACTCAACAAAGGCTTTCTTATGAATTAGTGAGATTTTTGTCTGCAAAATTATTCAAGAAAATTCTGGAAAAGCACACCAAGAGACATTTTACAGCACAGCTTCATGTATGGGTGGGAGACTAAACTAGCTAACACTGTCCCTTCAAACATGAAGATTCTGTGATCATAATGGAACAAGGGTCCTGGTGAGTTATTTTGAACATCACTTAGTAGACAAGTCTCAAGCCCCATATCTACCTTAAATTTTTCTATTGCTTAATTTAAATGGTTTCAATTAGCTAGAGTAGTAATGAGGTTTCAATGATAAATGGTCACATTAACAAGACTCAAGATATGTTCTTGACAGTCCTGGTAGACCAATCTGTGGAAAAGCACTTCAGGAACCATACAAATAGCTTTCATCACTTTCCTCATTTTTTTTAATGATGTTTATTTAAATTTTTCAGAATTCTGGGGACTGTAATTACCTAAGGTTTATGTGGCAGTGAACAGCTAATTGCTTTTTTTTTTAAGCAAATGATTCAGATTCTATAATATATCCATCTCTTGCCTCTGATGTTAACCCAAGTCATGGAGTTCTTACTTGAATTACAACACTTTACCTTTAATGACTATAACCCTCCTAGTAGTCTTTCAATTGCCTCCTCCTACCTTCCAGGTTTAATGTTTCAGTTAAATCAGTGCCACAATTGCTATGGAAGGATGAGTTGTGGCCAGTTTTTAGCTACAAGTCCCTAAAGATGTGTATTTGAATCTTAACCCCATGTCTTCTGATGCGTACCATAGATTCAAATAAAAACCCAAATAAAAGTTATATATTCCAAATTAACTCAGTTAAATTTGCTTCACAAAAAAGAAAGTACTAATTATATTATTATTATTATTATTATATTTTATAGATGTGAACACTGAAGTTAAAAGGGTTGCATAACTGGTCTCTGAATACCTTGTTAGCAAGAAAAAATGCTGAAATTTAAACCCAGGTATGTTGACTCTCCAAAGTTCACTCTCCTGGAGACATATAGTGTTCCAGAATTATGTTAAGACAGAAATAACATAAAAACAAACAAAATTTGCAATTCATCTTGATGGCCTCTGATACTATGGTGCTGCTTGTTGGTGTAGATGTGCATGTATGTTTTCCCAGGGGGAGCAGGGATATTACTAATATAAGGTACATTTTGTTATGAGAGGTTTTCACTTCTGATTCAATCAATGCCTTCATCCTTATCACCTGAGTTTTTGCTTTTATTTTCATTTTTTGTATACTTAAAGCAGTGTCAAATCAGAGCTCTGATTCAAAATGTTTCCTTCATTCCCAGTGTCTACTACAGATCTGAACCCATGCTCAGATGATAAACCATCTACAGGACAAGACCTGTACAGATTGTTTTTTCTCATTGTTGGAGTATTTTCACAGATTGAGCTAAGAAAACATTAATGGAAATCAATATCTTGTACACATATTTCCTAATCTTCTTTCCTTAGTTTATTAATTGTCATAAGATGTTAGCTGGAGACCCCTTAAGAATAACAGAGCAGAGACAATGTTGCAGGCAATTAGTTAGAAATGGATTGGAATATTATGTATTCATTAGGGTTCAAGTGGTTAGATCAGGTGAGGGAAGAAGGCCTGGCCACCAATCACTATAGATACCAGAGGGACAGCAGGACACAGAAGTGGTATCTGTGACTCCATCCTCAGCTTCTTTGGACTGAGATACACTAGATCTCTGTGATCTGACATCTGTTTACCTCCCAGGTCTCCTCTCTCACGTGATTCTGTCAGCTTTGCATTTCTGAAACAAAATACCTGAGATAACAAACCTACAATGAGAAGTTTATTTTGCCTCTCAGTTTTGGAGATTTCAATCCAGGCCGGCCTGATGGCCTTTGGACTGAGTTAATACAGTGCATTATGGAAGTAGCAAGTGGCCAAGGAAACCATTCACCTGTGGCAACCAGGAATCAAAAAGAGAAAGACACAGAGACCAGAGAATCACAATGTCCCATCAGAGGGCACTTCTCCACTGACCTCAAACCTCAAAAGTTCCACCACCTCTCAGGAGTGCTAATCTGGGAACCAAGCCTGTAATACATGAGCCTTTGGGAGACATTCCAGATCTGAACTCTAGTAGATTCCCTCCCATGTAGGCTGCTTTCCTGCTGCACCAATCTGTTTGCCATTCATGGAGCACAATCTTCTCACCGTGGTGACTTTGCATATCACCAAGAAGCACAATAATTGCTTTAGTGATCTGATTTTTGCATTAGACATTTCCCTGGCACCTAGCACATGACTTTGAACAAAGTAGGAAAACAAATAAGCAAAACTTATATATATATATATATATATATATATATATATATATATATATATATATACATTTTTGGGGGGGGGTAAGAAATAGCAAACTGGAAGACCATAAACTTCAATGCTGATCACAACAATGCCATTAACTAGCTATGTAAACTTACACAAAGTCACTCTTTGGGTGTCATTCTGCAACCAGAAAATGAAGCGATTACACTAGATCATGATTCAAAATTTTTGGTAAGGAACAACACTTTCTTCTTCAATGAATTCATACTGTAATGCCCAAAAACATGTTGAAGCTATTCTTCAAGAAAAAAGAAGGCTGAGAGTCCTGCCAGTTTCCTTCCTGTTTCCCACTGCTCCCTTTCCACGTTTGGAGCACCTAAGACTAGGTGATCTATAGGTTCCCAAAGAGATCAGACACTTTTGGATTATTTAGAGAGTGAACTGAGCGGATCTCTTCTTCACTGCTGTACCTTTCTCAAGGTCCTGGGCTATACCTATACTCTTGGTGGATTTTATCTTTGTTAGCCCAACTAACAGAATAAGGAAATCAGCTTATTCTGAACTCAATAAGTTTTTATCTGACATTCAGAATGTTTTTTGGCTGGCTTATTGGGATCTGTATTCTATCTTACTAATGAAGAAAAAGAATAGCATGTATGTTTTAGATTTGGAGTTGGAATAGCATTTTAGAATCTTGTGTGGGTTCTATACAGTGGTGGCAAAGAGCCAGAGATAGAAGAAATTTAAATGACCCTATATGCCTAGTTTTTAATTCCTTGTGGTTTGTGAAAGGTGCTAAATAAAATTATTACTTAAATGAGTATTCAATTAAATGTTGGCACAGGGGGAGCACCAGTGCATTCCTTACTGATATGGTAGAATAATTAAAATACAGTAATATGAGATCATTGATTTTAACTTGCATCTAGTTGGTTGTTTGATTTATAGAAGAAGATTATTTTACAATCAACAGGAGACAAATATAAGTAACTATAGAATTCTGCCGCTTTTAAAACTACAATTTCTATGACTGTTAATTATATGACAGAACCATTTAGTGGTCTTCCTCTAAGGAGCAGACTTTATATCTGATGAGTTCTAGTTAGAAGAATAGATTGGTATTATCAGCCTCTTGAGATCCATACTATTATGCTCATATTATAAGTAAGGAAACTGAGTCTCAAATATATTTAAGAACTCACTATAGTTTGTGTTGCTTATAATTGTATCTTATAAAAAAATACATGCAAATAAACTGCATACATTATTTTTACAGGCTTTATTTTGTAAAGTCGTTTTAGATTTTCAGAGAAATTGAGAGAACAATGCAGAGATTTCTCATATAGCCCCTGCCTCCACAGGCACAGCCTCGTCATTGTCAATATCCCCTACCAGAATGGTACATTCCTCATTATCATTATCCCCTACCAGAATGGTACATTCCCTGAAATTGATGAACCTACATTGTTGCATCATTATCACCCAGAGTCCATAGTTTCCAGTAGGATTTACGCTTGGTCTTGTACATCCCAGAAATTTAGACAAATTTTTAATGACATGTAGCCACAATTATAATATCATACAGAATATTTTTGCTGCCCTAAAAATTCTCTGATTTCTGCCTCCCTGCCCCTATCCCCAGGCAACTGCTAAATTTTTTACTATTCCATAGTTTTGCCTTTTCCAAAATGTCATTCAGTTGGAATCAAACATTAAGTAATGTTTTCAGATTGGTTTCTTTGATATAATAATAAATATTTAAGTTTCCTTTATATCTTTTCAGGGTTTGATAGTTTATTTCTTTTTTTCATCAAACAATAATATTACATTATCTATATATACACAAGTATTTGTTCACCTGCTGGAGTATATCTCAGTGACTTCAAGTTTTGACAATTAGAAATAATTCTGGTGCCAGGCACAGTGGCACACGCCTGTAATCCCAGTGGCTTGGGAGGCTGAGGCAGGAGGATCATGAGTTCAAAGCCAGCCTCAGCAAAAGTGAGGTGCTAAGCAATTCAGTGAGACCCTGTCTCTAAATGAAATACAAAATAGGGTTGAGGATGTGACTCAGCGGTTGAGTGTCCCTGAGTTCAATCCCCAGTACCTCCTCCTCCAAAAAAAAAAAATGTTAAGTAAAAATAATTCTGCTGTAAACAACTATGTACCTGTTTATAAGTGAGCATAAACTGTTAAATTCTTTGGGAAAAAACCAAGGAATTCAATTATAGGGCTGTATAGGCAAAATATGTTTTCTTATTTTTTAAACCTGCTATACTTTCTTCCATGGCTTACCTTTTTGATAGCAATGAATGAGAGAACATTCCTTTTGCTCTATATCCTTCCCAGAATTTGATGTTGTCACCATTCTAAATTTCAGCCATTCTAGTAGATGTGTATTGGGATCATTATTGTTTAAATTCACATTTCCTAATGACAGGTAATGTTAAGCATCTTTTAATGTGCTTATTGTCTGTCTGTATAACTTATTCACTGATGTGTTTGTTAAGGTTTTTGAACCATCCTTTAATCAGGTTGTGTGATTATTGAGTTTTAATTCTTTGTTCATTTTCAATAACAGTCCCTTATTTGATATGTATTTTCCAAATTTGTTCTCTCAGATTGATGCATGTCTTTTTGTTTTCCTGACAATATCATTTATGGAAAAACAACCTATTCATATGAAAGCCAGTTTACTATTCTTTCTTTAGGGGATCATGACTTCAGAATTTGTCTTTGTCTGTTTGTGCTGCTATAACAGAATACCAGAGACTGAGGAATTCTAAAAGAATCGAAACTTATCTCTTATAGTCTAGAGGATGGGATGTGTGAGATCAGGGTTCTGGCCTCTGGAGAGGATCTTCTTGCTACATTGTAACATGACAGAAAGAGAAGAGGTGGATTAGACTTGCCTTTAAAAGGAATCCCTCCTGCTATAATGAGCCCACTCTTATGATAACAACATTAATCCATTCATGAAGGCAAAATCCTCACAGCTTAGTCACCTCTTAAATATTCCACCTGTTTCCACTATTGCCTAGGGAATTAAGTTTCCAGCACATGCTTTTGAGAGGAACCAAAGCAAACTATGGTAGTGTTGTATGTAAAAAGCCCAAAGATCATCTTGCTAAAAAACGCAAAGTCTTCTAGATTTTCTCCTTTGTTATCTTCTAAGAGTTGAATAGTTTTTCATTTTACTTTAGGTCTGTGATCCACCTGGAGTTAATTTTTATGAAAGGTGTAAGGTCTGTGGCTAGCCTCTCTTTTGCACGTGGATGTCCAGTTGTTCTAGCACATTTTGTTGAAAAATTTACCTGTTTTATATTGTTTCCCTTTTGTGAAAGTTTTTATGGATCCATTTTTGGGTTCTCTATTCTTCTATTGATTTATTTGTCTAAGAGTTTATCAGTACCATCCTCTTTTGATGACTGTAATTTGTAGTAGGTCTTAAAGTTGAGTAGTGTCAGTCCTCCATCTTCATTCTCCTCTTTCAATATTGCATTAGCTATCCTGGGTCTGTTTCCTCTCCACATAAGTTTAAAATTCAAGTTTTTGCTTTCCACAAAATAACTTTCTGAAAACTTGATTTAGATTGTATTGAATCTATAACCAAATTGAGAAGAACTGATGTTCTGCCAAAATTGACTATTGCCATCATTGAATATGGAATCTTTTCCCATTTGCTTAGTTCTTAAGTGGTTTCTTTCATTGGAGTTTTGTAGTTTTCTTCATAAAGATTTGGTATATACATTGCTAAATTTATGTCTAAATATTTCATTTTTCAAGATGCCAATGTAAATGGAATATTGATCATTGTTCATTTGCATAGGAAAGTGAAAGACTTTTTGTATTGACTTTATATCCTGCAAATCTGCTACAACCCCTTATTAATTCTAGTTCTTTTGTCAGTTCTTTTGGATTTTCTACATAGATGATCATTTCATCTTTGTAAGAAGCAATTTTTCATTATTATTCCCTAAATTATTTGCCTTTTATTTCTTTTTCTTGTCTCATTGCATAGCTAAGAACTCCAGTATGATATTGAAACTCAGTGGTGAGAGGAAACACACTTGCCTTGTCTCTGATCTTAGAGGGAAATATTTAGACTTCTGACTTTTATGTATGATGTTAAATGTATGTTTTTTGTAGATATTCTTTATCAAGTTGAAGAAGTTTCCCTCTATTCCTAGTTTGTTTTCTTTTTATCATGAATGGGTGTTGAATTTTGCCAAATACTTTTTCTGCATCTATTGATATGACCATGTGATATTTCTTCTTAACCCTGCTGATGTGGTAGATTACATTAATTGATTTTTGAATATTGAATCAGCCATACATAACTAGGTAGTGCACAATTGTTTAGTTGATACATTAATTGATTTTTGAATATTGAATCAGCCATACATAACTAGGTGGTGCACAATTGTTTAGTTGAGTTTATGGATTCAATTTTCAATATCGATGGTTTTTCATTTATGTTCATAGGAGATATTGGTCTATATTTTTTCTTAAAATATCTTTATCTGGCTTTGGTATTAGAGTAATGATTGCCTCATGAAATCAGTTAGGAAACATTCCCTCTGTTTCAATCTTTTTAAATAGTACAAAATTGGTAATTTTAGTTTTGGGTAGAATTCACCAGCAAAATCATCTGACCCTCATATTTTCTAGTTTGGAAGATTATTAATCATTGACTCAATTACAATTTAGAATATATGCATTATCTCTTTCTGTGAGAATTTTGACAGATTTGTGGTTTTTTTAGGAATTGATCTGTTTCATCTAGTTTATTAAATTTATGGGCCTACAGTTCTTCATAGTTTTTATTATTTTTCAATGAGTGAGAGATCTATAGAAATGGTATTAGTAATTAATGTTCACTCTCTTTTTTTTTCTTACTAATTCTGGCTAACAGCTTATCAGTTTTATGGGTCTTTTCAAAGAACAACTTTGGATCCAATAGTTTTATCTATTGATTTCCTGTTTTCAATTTCATTTAATTCTGCTCTAATTTTATGATTTATTTTTCTTACTTAAGATTTAATTTATTCTTCTGTTTCCAGTTTCCTGCAATGAAAACAACTGATTTTAGATCAATATATATGCATTAAATACTATACATTTCCTTCTAATAATTGTTTTTGCTACATTCCACAATTTTTTTGATAAGTTGTGTTTTTATTTTCATTTAGTGAAAAATATTATGAAATTTCTTCTTTGACCAATGAGTTATTTTAAAATGTATTGTTTGATTGCCAAGTGGGTTTTTTTTGGGGGGAGGTAGTATAAGCTATTTTCCTGTTACTGAATTCTAGTTTAATTCCACTGTGCTTTCAGTATATATTTTTGCATAGTTTCTATTTCTTTTAATGTGTTTAGGTGTGTTCTACAACCCAGCATATGGCCTTAGTGAATATTCCATGCAATCCTGAGAATAAAATGAGTTTTGCTCTTCCTAGATGATGTATTCCATAGATGTCAATTACACCCAGTTGATTGATGGTGTTGCTAAGTTCAATTATGTCCTTACTGAGTTTCTGCCTGATGAATCTGTTTGTTTCTGATAGAGATGTTTAAGTCATCATCTGAAATAGAGGATTCAGCTATATTTTTTCTTCTTCTTGCAGTTCTATCGGTTTTTGAGGCTCTGTTTTAGGTGCATGAATGTCAAGGATTAGGTCTTTTTAGAGGATGGACTCCTTGATCATTAAAGAATATCCCTCTTTATCCCAGATAACTTTCCTTGGTCGTCAGTCTGCTCCATATGAAATTAATATAGCTACTCCTGTTGCTATGGTTTGGATGTGAGGTGTTCCCAAAAGCTCACATGTGAGACAGGAGAACCTTAACCCAATCAGTAAATTTATCGCCTAATAGGATTAATGAGTGGTAACTGAAGGCAGATGGGGTGTGGCTGGAGGAAGTAAGACATTGGGGCATGGCTTTAGGATATATATTTGTATCTGGCAAGTGGAGATCGATCTCTGCTTCTGATCATTATGTGAGCTGCTTTCCTCTGCCACACTCTTCCTCCATGATGTTCAGCTTCACCTTGAACCCAGAGTAATGGAGTCTGCTCTCTATGGATTGAGACCTCTGAAACCATGAGCCTGTGTTTACTTATTACTTGCCCATTTTTATCAGAGTTACAGAAAGCTAAAATTCATTTAGGAATTGATGGGGGTTTGGATCAATGGAAAAATTGAACAATAAATGTAAAATACTCACTCCTCTTCTCCAACACCATGTTTGATGGTGAAGTTTATGTGTCAACTTGCCTAGGGCACAGGATGCCCAGATAGCTGGCTAACATTATTTCTGGTATGTTCAATGAGAGTGGTTTCCAACAGAGATTAACAATAGAATTTGTGGACTGAGTAAAACAGATGGCCCTCTCCAAGGTGAGTGACCTCATCCAAATGATAAGGGTCTAAATAGAAAAAAAAGGGCAGAGAAAGGTTGAATTTACTCTCAAATCCTGCCTAATGCAAGGTCCTGGTTTTCTCCTCCTTTAGAATATATTTTTTCAGGTTTATTGGTTGCTCAAATAATAGGCTCTTGCGCATATTCTCCTCTCCCTTATGAACATGCTTGGGTCCTATGGTGATCTCTTATCTCCTCAGACTACAACAGCTGCTATGCAAGCTGTACCACTAAGGCCCTAGAAAGCACCCCTTTAAGCTCTGTGGGCCATACAAACCTGAATGAGTCATGGTCTCCAACCTCAAGGAACTTCAAGTTACTTTACCTGACTCCCCTAAATTAGGAGGGCATGTTGACATGGTGAAGGTATGTTTGTGGACATTAATTCTCCCTGTGGCTCTACCATGCATGAAAAAGGAAAAGGGAAATCCATGGAAGGCAAGAGTGACCCACCAACTTCTTTCCCCTTATAGATATTAATTCAGCATTGCAGATTTTAAAATTTCTAGGTGGCTGATATGCTGTTGGTTTTATAATCCTTAAAAGGGCATGAGAGGTCTTTCAGATATTTTCCCCTCAAAGTAGGGGAGGTGGTTAATGGGTAAAGCATAATGACTATCCATTTTAATATATGCCCCTGGTTCTGACATTATTATCTATATGACAGGATAAAAATTTCAAAAAAATAAAATGTTAACCTTTGTAAACTTTTCAGATACTCATCAAAAAGAATGATGCTAAAGAAATATTGACAATTACACTCAACAATAATGTGCATTAGCTATATGTTGATGGTTATATTAATAATAGTGAGAATTCCATTTATTGGGGTTTGTGTCCCACTTAGCGAAAATAACTAGGGACTTAACTCATGGTCCTGTGACTTCTAAAAGAGCTTATTTCTCTCTCTTTAAAAACTGTGTCTCCAGTGCAGAACAAAGAAATGTCCACTCTCTTCGCCCACAAATCCGAGAGGAAGCACTTTGACAACCACCAAAGTTTCAGGAATATAAACACAAAGGCAAAACAAGAAAGCCCCCCCCCTTTTATTTTGTCTTGAAGAACAAATAGTTTTAAAGTTACTGAACTGTTTTCTTTTGAGCTTCTCCATACTGTATTTATACCATGAGTCATTGTTTACATAATTTAATTAACATTGGCTAGTGCCGACAAACTAAAACACTGTCTTAAAGCATTTGCTTGGAAAGTCTCCTTGCCCCTGAGCTGTCATTTCTTAGCATGATGGATAATGGATAGAAATAATTACCCTGAACAAGACTAGACAGCTTAAATGATTAGAGTTTCAAAGAATTAGCAGCCTTAGCTAAACATCTTATTTTTCAAGCTGTATTATTAAAGGAAAATGTCAAGGAGACTGGGATGAATCTGGAAACCCTCTTAAAACAGTTCCATTGTCTATGACAGGTAAGTATACACCAAGTATATTTGCAGAGGCTCATTTAATCAAGTTGCCTTCCAATACCATAAATCCCTCCACCAAAGTGACTTGAGATGGCTTTAAATGTTCAGTGTCGAGGCAGGACATGCATAAGTGGAAATATCGTGGCCTATTTTGTACATGCCAGGGCCTTGAATCATCCCTCATAGACAGCATTTTGTGTCTCTTCTATAGATCTAAATATGCAGAGGTTTAGTATTTGTTTTGTTTGTTACAAATAAAACTCAGTATTAGCCCTTAGCTAGGATTGCATTTCTTGACTCAGGCACATTCTCTTGGCTTGCATGGAAGGACTTCTGTGCTGCCACTTGGAAGGATTTACCACCTTTATTTTATTAGAGCATTTTTATTGTTCAATAAAATGTTTTACTTTTATGTCCAATATTGTAAATGGTGAGGAGATGATGGAAAACTTTGAGGGCAATCAAATATCTAAGGAAGTAAGCAAATCAATTTAATAAAAGCTATATTCTTTTCAGAACTATTTCTTTCTCAGACTTACAGTGAGCCCAGCTACCAAAGGACATTTGTGCTGATGCTTCTTAATCTCTTCCTGGGGACAGAAAAGAGACTTGATTTCCTGTCTCTGATGGAGAATGCACCCTCTTATCTCTTCTATTAACATTTGGTTTTAACCTCATCTCGTGGAGAAACATTTTGCAAATATTTAAGAAGGATTTCAGGAATAAAAATTAAGGTCATTTTTAAAGAAGCTATCACTGTGCAGTTGAACATGTAGGGCCTGGTTATCATGACACATACTTGGGTACGAGGGGAAAGTTACCATCATGCTGGATAATGGAATTTATTTTATCTGCAGAGTGAGGAAGATAATATTTATTTAACATTAATGATATTTTTAGGCTCTAATTACAGTACATATGAAAATTCTTAGCACAATACAATAACTTCCCCTTACCCAGTTTCATTTTCTGCAGTTTCTGTTACCCTCGAACACAATTGATACTGTACAATAAGATACCTTGAAAAAGAGAGACTACACTTCTACAACTTTTATTATATGTTTATTATAATTTTCCTACTTTATTACTTTGTTAATCTATTTCTATGCCCAATATGTAAGTTAAACTTTACCATTAGTATGTATATACAGGACAAAACATAATATATATTGGGTTCTGTACTATCCCCCACTGGAGGTCTTAGAATATACCTCATGGATAAGGGGAGACTTCAATATCTGGCCCTTTCCAGGCCAAAAAAAAAAAAAAATAGAAGTTTGCTTCTATTTCATCATAAAGAAAGTATAACTTTCTTTATGTCTAATTCAGAGGAGCTAAAAGCTGTCCTAACAAAAAATTCAAAGATACAATTTAGGGGCTAATCTTTCTGTGTCCTTTCCCTATCTATGAATGTCTAATGTACTCATAAGTTACTAATATCTTTACAGTCCTCCCTGAAGATCCCTAGTTCCAAAATCAGGTTTGCCTAATACAACAATGTTCTATATTTAAAATTTACATTTTGCCAATTCACCTTCATCCACTAAAATTTCTCCTCTCCTTAGAACAATGATTCTCAAATTTAGCTGCATGTAGTAACTGAAGGGCTTTATTCAAAAACAAAATAAAAATCTGATGTCAGGACCCAACACAGAGATTCTGATGTAGTTGATTTGGAGGCTAGCCTGGCCAACAAGATTTCTGAAAGCTCCCCAGGTAGTTCTGCTGTACAACTAAAGATGAGAACACTGCCTTAGAAGCCAGATAGCAAGAAGCCAATCCAATGGCCACATCATATAAAGGTACATCAGAATTGTCTGGGAAAACTTTTTAAAAATTCAAACTTCAGAGCATTCCTGAAACATGTTGAATCCAAATTTCTGATAATATATACATTTCTGATGACATAAATATAATATATACAAGTATTATATATGTATTATATCTTTGGCCTATCTCTCAGATGATTCTAAAGCAGACTGCACATCACCAAAATGCAATGAAATCTGATTACTCAGCATGACCTAAATATAAATCATATTTGTTACTGAACCTTGGTGCTTGCTAGTATTTGTCCTTCCTTCCTCTCCAGCTGCTAGCTGCTTAAAATAGCTCATAGGAAAGGTTTTGTAGGGGAAGATAAAGAAACTGTTAAAAATTAGCAAAGTTTTACAAAATACATGGTGATGAGAAGTATTTGAATGCATGTTTCTGATTGAGTCCATGCAATAATGTTTTTAGTTTGGCCATTTTATGGCAGAGGACACTGACATTGAGAGGGATAAAGTAATTTTCTGAGTCATGTAACTGAAATAGTTGGGATAGTAGTTCAGTGTGTCTAATGTTAGAGCCTATCATCTTAATTAAACTCTACCCTGGGGGATTTTAAATTGAGATTACCAGACCACCAGTATCAGTATCTTGTGGGAACTTATTAAACCTGAACCCTACCCAGACTTGCTGAGTCAGAAACTCTGCATGGTCAGTCTGTGTTTTAACAAGCCTTCCAGGATTCTGAGGCATGTTAATATACACTATAATACTTGCTCATTGAAACCGGAATCCCCTTCTCCAGGAAATTGTCATATGAGGATTTTATGTGATTCTTCCTAAAAAGTGAGATGAGACATGCACTCCACTCAAGTCTTGGATTCAGCTTCAGTACAGCAGATCAGACCTGCTAAGCAGATGAGTGAAAGAGGCATCAATTCTACCCATAAGGAGCAAAGTAACAGGAAGAAACCACTTCCTCTCGCCTCAGCTCCCCTGGATCCTCTTCCTAGAACTTCTTTCTTCAGCTGACTCCAGGAATGCTGGGGTAGAAAGATTACATGCAATAGCAATTATTTTGTTGTTATAAATTATTTACCATAGATGCCTCATTTCTATAATACATAATAATCATGCACATGATTGTAAGAGCTTTTAATCATTTTACTTCAACCTTAAATCCTTCCCTTGCATGTGCAGTCTTCTCAGATTCTGAATGATTCCCAATATTAAAACAATTATTGTGGGGGCTGGAGATGTAGCTCAATGGTAGAGCACTTGTCTAGCATGGACAATCCCCAGTACTGCAAAAAGAAAAAAAGAAGAAGAAGGAAAGAAAAAGATGTCAAACAATTGTGAGCCTCACTCCTGGATTTAACTTAGGTTGGGGTTTTGTTTCTCTCCTCCATAAACGAATCTATCTAATAATAGGGAAACCAAATTTTATTATATTTTTCCTATTAAAAGCTGGCATGATCACTTAAAATGTTTATGTATAAAAATATGTACATGTATTATTACCACATTTGTGGGTTTTTTCTCTGAGCTTCAAGTTATCATATGATGCCTCTTCCTTTTGGCCTGTATTTTACCCTAGTAAAGTATGATGAATTTTCCATGTATCTTGCAGAGAGCTGCTTTATTGCTACTGTGATAGCATAAAACTGAATGGGAGGTGATATTTCAAGGGAGGGACTAGGAGAGGGCAGTTTGCACATGGTAATGGATCTTGGAGAACTCCACTCCTGCCTCCCTCCCCAGTGTCCTTTTAATGATGAAGTCACTGAATAAGTCAACATTCTAGGAGCATTTTAAATCTGTATTAGTGAAACAGCTGATCAGTGTGAAATGTAAGACTAAAGTGAAACTATAGACCTAAGGACAAATAAAATACATCTTGCCAGAGGGTCAGATTTGTTTCCCTTCCTTCCTTCCTTCCTTCCTTCCTTCCTTCCTTCCTTCCTTCCTTCCTTCCTTCCTTCCTTCCTTCCTTTCTTATGAACCCAGTATTTATTGAATGTGGTCCAATAGAAAAAAGGCTGGACTTGCAGTCACTCAAATCTAGGTTTGGTTCCCTGCCCCACCTTTTAGGAGCTGAATGTCATCTTGTTTGGACTATTCACTTCCTTTCTTTGTGCTTCAGTTTTCTCATCTGTAAAATGGGGATCTGTTGAACCACTGAGAAGCTACAGTGAATGAATATGCATGGAAAATCCTGTTGTAGTGCTCAGCCCCTCACCCCATAAATGGATGTCTTATTATCTGTCCCTTTTATGTAGTTGAACTGATGTTCTCTTCTGAATAAAGGTTCTCTTTCACACTTGTTCAGAAACTTCCAAGTGTGAGTGGCCAAAGCAACTCTCCCTGACACATAGTTTCCCATTTTACCAGGCACCATCCAGAAATAAGGCTCGGAAAATTGAATAGTCTCCTCAAGAGGACGTTATTCATGATTAATAACTGTGTTGGGGATCCCATTCAATATATGTATTTCCCATTGTCTACTAATTTGAAACTGGCTGGGAAAAGGAAGGAATTTCAGAGAACAAGAACCATTTTCTATTCACTACCCAATTTCTCTGTGATGTGCAATATACTCTGGTATCCAAATCCTTCCCTCCACCGCACCCCCATTCCATTGCTCTCCCCTTTTTCCTTTTTCTCCTTTACCTCCATTGTCAAATGTGTTTTCACTTGAGGGAACAAAAGTAAGCAATGGAGATATATATATATATATATATATATATATATATATATTTTTTTTTTTTTTTTCTTAAGTAAACACTGTTTTCATCAGCCTGGAACTCAGAGCTAATACTGAAACCTGAAGATCTACAAGACTGCACATTCTGAGAGTAAGATTTGAGTATAAACTATCCCCAAGTGGAAATAGCTTCCTATGAACATTGATGTAGCTGTGTCCCTGCAGTATGCTCTTTTTAGGTCTTTTGGGTATAGTCTGAGAAGAGGAATAGCTGGGTCAAATGGTGGTTCCATTCCCAGCTTTCCAAGGAATTTCCATAATAGCTAGACTGTGGAACCAACCTAGATGCCCTTCAATAGATGAATAGATAAAAAAATGTGGCATTTATACACAATGGAATATTACTCAGCACTAAAAAACAACAAAATCATGGCATTTCCAGGGAAATGGATGGCATTAGAGCAGATTATGCTAAGTGAAGTTAGCCAACCCCTGAAAAACAAATGCTGAATGTCTTCTTTGATATAAGGAGGGTGACTCAAAACAGAGTAGGGAGGAAGAGCATGAGAAGAAGATTACCACTAAACAGGGATGAGAGGTGGGAGGGAATGGGAGGGAGAAGGGGAATTGCACGGAAGATGGAAGGAGACCCTCATTGTTATACAAAATTACAATATAAGATGGTGTGAGGGGGAAGGAAGAAAAAGAAAGAAATGTGTTACAGTAGATGGGGTAGAGAGAGGTGATGTGAGGGGAGAGGATGGGAGCAGGGGATAGGAAGGGCAGCAGAATACAACAGACACTAGTATGGCTATATGTATAAACATGGCTGTATAACCAATGTGATCCTGCAATCTGTACACTTGGAAAAATAAGAATTCATACCCCATTTGAAACAAATGTATGATATGTCAAGATCATTGTATTGTCTTGAGCAAACTAATAAAAAAGAAAAAGAAATAGTTTCCTGTGTTAGAAAGGGAATGAGTTTTATGAAGCAGATGGTACTCCCTTCACTTTCTGGCCTTATGATCTTGTGGCAAATCAATCAAAGTCCCTTTAAGATTTAGTTTTCAATTATACTTAAATGCAAGTAGTTGTGAGGTTTGAATAAAATGATGGAGATTACATGCTCAATATGTGGAAAGTAGCCAACAACTGGAAACCATGATTATTTTTATTTGAGGTTATTTCCCCACCCTTTTATCTGTTATTAAACCCTATACTTTGACTTAAAGAATAGAATTTAACTCTGTCTTATAAGGTTCAATAAGTTTCCATCAATCTACTTCCCCCAATATGGAGTTCAATGCCAAAATTAATTCTCCAACCTTGGCCTACTCCCAGTTCTCTGGCCCTATCTTTTTTTTATACATAAAGTAAGAGAAACGGAGTGAACAAATCCAGTAATCATACTTCTTGCTTTTGTAGGGTTGGTAGCACACATTGCAATAATAATAGTTTGCTTGACTATTTTGGTAATGTCTACCTCTCAGACATCTGACTGATTTCTATCATGAGATTGCAAATCTCCACAAGAGGCTATTGTGTTCATCCCAACATCTAATGATCTCATACAGTACCTGGAACCTATACAATACTCAGTAATTTTTATGAAATAAATCAATGCACACATCATGGAGATGACATAGTAACTATTGTTCTTTCATTCAATTCTATATGATAGATATTTTTAAATGTTTAATATGTACAAAACCATGTGCTGTGTGGTTATCAAGGTGATTTTGTACTGCACTATATCATTTAATCTTCACAAAACACTGGGCAGACTTTGCCATGAGGCCCATCTGACAAATAGGGAAAGTAGAATTCAAAAACATTAAAGAATTTCTTTAGGATCTCAAAAATGTGAGTGAAAAGTGATTTAATAAATAATTTTAAAATTAAAGATATGTTATATAATAAGCACTATATATACATATATAAATATATAGTGTATATATATATATATATATATATATATATAAAGATATTTTACATAGTAAGTACTGTATTGATATTTTTTTTTTTAGTTCTTACAAGGAATGGTTTTTCAGTTGTTACTATTTTCTTCAGCTTTAAGATGAGGAAAAAATGTATGTGACCCTCCAAATAACATAGAAATAAGTAAAGATTAAGCATTTTTCCTCTGAACTCTGACAATAAATAGTAGTAGGGAAATTTGAACCCAGGCAGTGTGGCTCGGAGTCCTTCCTTTTAGCCATCTAATATGGAACTTTGAAGAAATTTATACAAGATTCCAAAGGAAATAGTAAATGCTGCCAAACTTTATTTGGTCAGTCAAGTTAGTGAGGTAGTGGCTAAAAATGTGCATACTGGAATTGTTCTGTGTATGGGGTTTATGACAGTATTTGAGATATCTCTGCTTCTCTATCTAGGTTAGCACAATGATGTGCTTGCTGCATTTGGCATATGCACAATAACTTTTTGTTGATATTATGGCTGAGGTATGCATTGTCAACTCCTAACAGAAATCATCAAAAAAATTCACAATAAAGCATAAACCAAAGTAATTGTTAATTATTCAGCTGGTCAAATGTTTCTCTTTCCCTCACATGCTTAATATTGCCAAATAAGAGTTTCAGAAAGAGTTTTCTTAGAATTTGTGCTCAACACTTTCAGTACATTACAGTATGATCTCAATACACTAAAGGTATTGATCACCTCATCTAAGAAACCAACCAAAATTGTTTGGAATTGGAGCTCTTAAAGGGGAATTTACTCTGTCATATTGTTATTGATACAGAGTAAGAATTCATTCTTATAACTTTGGGGAAGAGGCAGAATTTGGAGTAGGAACATCTAAATTAAAAACTAGTCTATACAGAAGAACACTTTCATCTTTTAATTTAAAGGCTAATTTTAGTTGATGAGCCTCAGGAAATAAAATACCCTAAAATGTATCTATGGAATCTTTCAACTTAAGGTGTATCCATCTATGCCTTCTAAAGCGCACTGGCCATAAAATCAGGAAACTTCAACCATTTTCAGTTCTAAGTGCTTGTAAAAGAAGACTATGTCAAGTAGGAAATCTCAGAAGTAAGGATGAAGGTAAGAACTCCGGAACGTCTTGAGCTTTGGAATGGTGGCTAGTCTTTCAAACTCTTTCACTCTTGCCAGAAAAGATTTGGGCTTTTATGAGCTTTAGCTTCTTATAGCTTCCCTGGTTTCAGCCAAATATATTCAAAGAACAGTGGCAATAGCTTGAATAGGTTGAAATTCAAAAAAGAATAAACTCTTCACTTTGTTAAGATAACAAAGAGAACAAATCAACAACCTCTTAGACTTAAGCCAACAAGTCTTGAGCCTGGTTTCTTGTTGTTATTCTTTCCCCTATACTTAGGTTTTACTCTCTTCAACTATAATATAGGTTTCCATATTCAACTGATTCATACATCACAAATTAAATGTATTTATTAATTCATTTCACAACTATTATTGAGCAACTACTCTGAATAAGAGAATATGAAAACTTGTATTTACCACACCAGCTCTATATAGGAGATGCTCAGTAGGTTTGGTTTGAATAATGTAATTTTCATCTCTTATCATTCAGGTTTATCATACATAGAGTATCACAACTTTATTCATCATTCAATAAATTTTTATTGATGGTTCTTGTGTTACTACTATGCCAAGCACTGGGGACACAATAAGTCAAACATGTTCCTTGCTTTATGGGGCTTATCATCAACAACGCTGATCAACACATACAAAATTTTATTAGGATATACAGCATAAGGTATTTTTTACATCATTCAGTATGGAGAGAGAACTTTGAATAGTCAGGAATTATTAAGAAATGATATATGAACAGTGACCTGTTAAATAATGAGTACAAACTCTCTAGGTATCTTAGACAAGGTTTCTTAAAGGCAGGCCATGAAACACAGATTTCCGGACTAGTGACTTAATGTGGAGAGATGTGTAAGGATTGGGAAGGGGAAGGAGAAGCCAAGCAGCAGTGTGGTCTCAGGCAAAGTGGTACAGAGAGTAGTTTCAGCCAGATCCTTCAGTGGAACCATCGATTGTGTGCCTTGCTTCAGAATTGTCTTGAGCTCTGGAATGGTGGCTGGTCTTTCAAACTCTATCATTTAGGGCCATTGGTTAAAGAGCCCTGGGGCAGGGGTTGAAAAACTCAAGATACCTTTTTCCAGCAAAAATGGCTGTAGTGACCAGAGAGTTGCAGGTGCTAGGTGGGTTGAAGCCCATAGAAGGAAAAAATGCAAAGAATGGACAGGAAAGCTTCCCAGGAGATTGAGGAGAGTGTCAGCATTGTCCTTTACAAAGAAAAGGGAAATTGCTTCAGTAATAACGAAATGAAATGCAGCATTTTGAGAGCAAATAGGGGCTACGAGCTAGGTCGGTAGGGTCGGGCTGGAGAGGCAGGGGAAGTCATTCATTGGCTGGGTACAGGCCATGACTTTCTTCCAAAAGCAAAGTTGACCCATGGGCAGTTATGAGCAGGGGACCAACACACTTGGATTTGCATGTAAAAACTTTTTCCAATCATAGCATGGAGCATGAAAAGAAATGAATTTTAATAACAAAGGGAAATGTTTGTGCTATACTGTTCAGTGAAAAAAGAGAGAACAAACTGTTTACCTTTTTTAAAAAGTATGTTAACAGTCCCCACAAAATGGAAGAATTATGTGCAATTGCTTTGATCTTTGCATTTTTGTCTATTTTCCAAGCTTTCTTCCAAGATTTTCATAAAGAACAAATATGAAGACATTAAGAAAATATACTTGCAAGCTATAAATCTAACTTTCTGTATCTGGGCAATATCTTATGTGACAAGAAAGAATAACTAAATTCTATGACAATATTCATAATGTACATCACTAGATTCCCCTGGACAACATAAAGATAAACATATTAATAAATTTTTATTAGGGTTGTTAGCTGATGTCATTGGCAAGAACAAATGTACTTGGAGTACTTGCTGAATGCCAGGTCCTTGAGAGTTTATACAAGCAGAAGCAATGTCTTTTTTGTTTATTCTAAAATCCATAGCACTCAACAGAGCAAAGAGCGCAAAATATGTGATAAATAAATAAGGACTGAGTAAGTGAGGAAATAAGACTTTAGAACTACCACCTTTAGATAACTTAGACAAATAAGAGAATTAACAGCCACAGAACTTTAACTTCTTCTTTTAAAAGCACATTGTAATTATTTGTTATACATGTTTTTCCTTCTATATTGTAGAACCTGTGATCATAGCTACTTTGTTGATGACTGTATTCCTGTTGCCTAGCACAGGGTGTGGCACAAGGTAGGGACTCAACAAATATTTGTGGCATGACTGATGGATAGACATCGCCAAAATTCCCAGCAAGGTGTAATGTGTTCAAAGTCCTAAAAGATATATGAAGTTTAGGGAGTCGAGAGAAGCAGAATATACATCTGGTTTAAAATAATTTACTAAATACAAGGAAAGGAGCATGCATTTGAACTTGACCTTAGGGAATAAATGAGATTTTCTTAAAAGTAGGGAAGTAAAATGGGAAGTCATCATTTTAGGCAAAAGCATAGAATTATTGGTGGGTATCCAATGTGCTTCTGGGGGGTTTTGAGACTCGGCACCTTTTGGAAAGTTAGTCCTATTTAAAGAAAAGTTTAATTGTAGGGACCCACAGCTGGTACCGTAAGTGCCAGATGCTGGTTTTGTTTCATAGTTAACGGTGGCGACACCGCTTAATTGTATATTTACAAGCAAACACATGTTGTTTCATGAAAACTACTTGATAATTACACAGCGACTACTGGAACCCCTGATAATTACACAGTTACACGTGTTACTGCTACCAAGTTATCTCCTGATAGCTGAGTAATTAACTTGTCAACTCAGCAAATGGGGCTGGAGAGGAGGTGTCTGGAACACTTAACTCCTTTTCATACTGACGTCTATGGGCTCCGTCAGCACTTGTTGAACTTGGTATCAGCCTCCTCCCAGGCTCTTGGCGGAGAACCTGTTTCCCCAAATTCCCTAGACCTCATTTCACCTCTTGTGGCTTTTTAGCACATTTTACCTCGCTGGGAATTTTGCTTGCATCCATCCATCCCTCACATGAATTGAGACCCTACTCTGTGTTAGGCTGTCTCTGGTCATCATTGCTGCTGCTTCACATCACCACGTGCTGTTCCAGAAAGAGTGTGACTCTGGTTTGCATTCTGAACTGCAGCTCTCCAGGTCTGTGGGTTTTATGCCAGTTTCCTACTCTATGAGTGGACTGAACAATGCCTATCAGGGTGGCTGTTAGAACAGCAGATCATGAGAAGCCTGAACATAAAATTAACACTCAAAAACCTTACCCAACTATCACTGGCCCTTACCCCCCAGACATCAACTGGCCTTAACTATTTCATCTCTCCATCAAAAGAGATACAAGAGGAACCTCTACTTGGGATTGATAAAATGTCTGAATATGGTTGAAGTTTATAAATAAAATAAAAATTCAGATTTTCTAACAAGATCAACAGATATGCCTGGTGTGGTGACTCCTGCCTATAATCCCAGAGGTTCAGGAGACTGAGACAAGAGGATCTCAAGTTGGAGGCCAGCCTCAGTAATTCAGCAAGAATTTGTCTCGAAAATTTTAAAATAAAATTTAAAAAGGACTAGGGATATAGTTCAATGGTAACATGCCCCTGGGTTCAACCCCCCAGTACCAAAACACAAAACAAAACCAAAAATACAATTCAATTGATCTTTTTTCAAGATAGATTGAAATTAATGCATTTCACTAAGTGATGCCCCAAATGTCTGATATCACATAAGGTACATATTAAGATATATAAGCCTTGTCGGTTTGTGATTTAATAGAGCTGATTTCCAAATTAAAAACTGGGTCACAGTTGTGTAAAATAAATCTATTCAGAATGCAGAATTCAGAAGTCCAGAGAGCTCCTGGTCAATGGAGACTTCAGGGTTCTTGCTCTAGCATTCCAGTCACAAAGCTTCCTTGCATAAGGAAGCAGTTCTCAGTCTACAGAATGGGGTTTCCTATACTGTATAGTCACAAATAAAATCCATGGTGAAAATGACACCAACTTCCAGGATTAAATAAGATTATATGAGGCTGAGGCAGATTAAATGACATCCACATTAATGACAGTAGGAGGTGCCAAAGCTGCAATTTGAACTCAGGGTTCTACCCTCCACCATGTTATTTATGCATCATTGCCCTCCCTCAAACCACGTTACATAGTCACTTCAAAGCTTGGCATCTGGTGCTTATTTGTCTCTATGTATCAACTGTCTACAATACGATAGTAAAATACAATTCCCTGGAGAAATAAAACTAACTTCAATGCCTGCTATGTGATAGGCACACATTGTGTCTATATACATTACCCTATTGGATCATCTAAACAATGTAGGCAAGTCACTGTTGTCATCCTCACTGTGTGCACGGAGAAACTGAGACACAAGAAAGCTCATATAACCTGCCTGAGGTCACACCCCATTAAGTGGCCTGACTGAGATTGGAACCTAAGCCAACTACCTTCAAGGGCCACACTGCTATGCACCAGGCTTATTCTGCTCAGTTTTGCTGTTATTCCTACCAGGCCTGGTACAGGACTAGAACAAGAGCAAATGTGCTCCTTGGATCCTGGACACAAAGAGCTCACAGTCTCATGGGGAAGAGAGGAACAGAAACAAATACCATTCAATACACTGGGGGTTATAATGTGTGGTTGTGCAGAGCCAAGATCCTAAATCCCCATTCTGTCACTTAGGCTCCTGAGAAAACACAACATAAAAGGCATCAAGCACATGTGCTCTGGTTATTCCTTGCCAGGGTTTGTCTAAATCCCTGCCTACTCTGGGGAACTGGAATAGACCGCAGGTGGAATAAGTGGATCAGAAGTAAACTTCAGGAGGACTGTCACACTGAGCCCAGAGTTCATCCCAAGTAATTCTCTCATGGTACTGTATTCTCTCATGATACTCATCTAGTCCTGTTTGACCCTGTCAGTCTTGGGGACTGCTTATCAAAAGGTATATCCAGCACAAATTTTATATCCCAGCCAAAAGGTAGGAGAGAGGGTAACCCACAGCAAGTCATTACTTTGACCCCCTTTATACTCCAACAAAGGGTCCCCAGAACTCCCCCACCCCCAATTAAAGAAATGAGAAAAACAGACTGTGTGCAAGATAGAGATGGGCTGGCCAAGTTCAGGGGAAGCCCAAGAACAGCCATGTGCATGGCCCTAGGGAGGAAGAGAGGAGTCCCAGAGGAGGGGACATTTGAGTCCGGTTTTAAAGGATGAGCAGGAATTACCAAACATGGGGAAGAAGAAAATTCCTAATGGAAAAAAAATGTACAGAGGCACAGAGTAAGAAATGGCAAGAAATTTATTGTGCTCCTTGACACCTGGACAGGAAGAGGTCAGTGATAGGAGCTATGGCCACAGAAGTGACTGGGAGAGACTATATTGACTTTTGCTGGTCAAATTGAAAACTTCTCATTTTCCCTAACATTCATCGAAGATCTTGAAGAATGGAACCAACTTGATTTATTTTAATGAGATCAGGAACAGGAAGACAAGTTAAGAGCCTCTTCCAATGTTTCAGAGAGTATAAGGTTGTGAATAAACCAGAGTCAGAACATGGGGGCTCTGTATGAATAATAACCTTCAGGACTTGTGTAAGATACAGGGAGAGAGAAGGTAGGGAGAAAAAAAAAAGGCCTTCAGGCCTTTGATAGGATGGAGAACAACACATAGAAACACCAACAAGATGGTTTCTTGAATCAGTTCTTAACAAACAGTGGTAAAACTATGGGCAAGCTTAAGCATCAAAGTCTTGTTCTCCTGATGTAGATAGAATGGGATAATGGGCAGGGTAGAGGGAAGGGAGATTAACTTTCAGGCAGAGCTCTTCTGCCTGAGTCCTAGTGAGACCCATTGTTAACAGTGTCCAGTGAGAGTAGGTTGTCCACTCTGAGAGAATAAGCCTGTCTGTGCCAGAGGGCCTCACAAGAGGCTTCTGACTGGCTTCTGCTCTGAGCTCCAGAAACTTAACTTTAGGTTAGATCCATCCAGCCAAGGTATTCATAAAAAAAAAAAAAAAAATGCTGTAATCTAATCTTTGACTCAAGGCATTATGAAAACAAAAGTATTATTGACAATGACTGAATTCATTCTCTGAAATTATAGAAGCTTAAATAATAGCTAATGTTTACGGAGAGCTCTCTTTATTCCCGGCCCTGTACTAAGGGATTTCTATTTAGATTGCTAATGCAATCTTTGCTGTAATATAAATTTGAATTTAGGTGCCCATCCTCCTCCCAAATTCACTCCCTATAATTCTCCACAGAATTACCAACTACCCTGGGAGCAAAAATAAGTCCTTTGGTTATTTGGGCCAAAATGTAATAGAACTTTTATGACTGGAATGGGATATAGGGCAGTATAATGGGAAATGTTTGGGGCTTTGAAGTTACAGAAAACTGGCTTCAGTTCAGTTCCGTGCAACAGAGATGTGCTTTCACTCCAGTTCTAAGAAATGTGAACTTGTCATAAGACGGGTGTTGTACGTGGGTGTCAGTGTACAAGGACAAAGGACGATGTGGCACCTACTCTTGAGCACTTTTTAAGCTACTGGAAAGAGGGGGTACCTAAATAGGTACTTTTAAAATAAAGTGGACAATATTAAGACAGAAGCAAGGATATTATTCTGGGGTCACAGAGGAGGAGCACTTAGCCCATCCAAGTATACTCGCGACCATATCTTTAGAGATAAGGTAGATACCCAGTCAGGAACAATAACAGGCAAATTCCAGGCAGAGAGAACACGATGGCAAAGACACAGATGACATGTTGTGGATCTATGATAAATTATAAACTACACACATTAAAAAGCAGGGTAAATTGACTGTGGGACCCAGAGAAAATTCCTTCCCTTTCTGGACCCCATTTCCTCAACATAAAATGAGAATAAACAATGCCTATGTCACAGGACTATTGCAAGAGTTAAGTTAAAAACCAATAAGTTACCCAAGACAGTGTTTATAAATCAAAATCTCAAAGTGTGAATGATGTTGTTCAAAATACTTCATGTGATGCAAATGTATGCTTTATTTTAAGTCTTATGGTCAGTTATGATCTGGAAGTATGCAGTAAAACTAAACACAAACTTTTAGCAGATTTCTTTAGGTGCTAATTCTCATTGTGGACTGTTGATGGTAGGGGGAAGACAGTATATTTAGCTTTCCAAAAATTTTCTCCCTGGTTGGAGCCTAAGAATCTCTTACCCCATAATAACAGTGGGAAATACTGGTCAACAAGGGGCTGGTACGTAGAACACTGGCATAGGGTTAAGCCATCTGTTTCTTACCTTTTAGGGAACTGTGTTTCATTAGTACATCACTATATTTGAAGCCAGGATTTTCAAGCTCAAGACAGTCTGAGTCACAGTGACTCACTCATATTAGTGATGAGTTCCATATCTTAAGGTTGTTGAAGAGTTTCCCTTCAGCCTAGAACAGCTGGCTGTAGTTATTGTCACTTGAGTACCAGGCTCTGGATCATAAGGCATGGCCTTATAAGTAAGGAGGCAGCCAGATGTGGTGGCTCTGACCCTCACAGGAATGGAAAATCACTTAGATTATCTTCTGGGCCTCAGGTTCCTCTTCTAAGAGAGAGAGAGAGAGAGAGAGAGAGAGAGAGAGAGAGAGAGAGAGAGAGAGAGAGAGAGAGAATGCATTTACAATTCATAACCTATCAGCATTTCTCAGGGATCCCATCACACTATCACATCCTAGGTCAAGCTAGAAACCACCAACTCTAAAAATCCTCAATTTGGCAAGGCAGGAAGCCACCATAGCAAAGGGAACAGAATGTAATGTAATGGTTGCAGGTGGATTCAGCCTTCTGCAATACTTGGAGAGCAATGTAAGGGTCCCAGCAAGGGTAAATGAGCCAAGTGATAAGATAGTATTTCTACCTAGTCCAAGGCTCTCTGAAAGAAAACAGAATCTCTAACAGCATGTTTTAAATTAAGTTTGTGGAGGGCAATGAGACTGACAAGGCCAGAAAGAAAGCTTTTTGCTTGAGAGCCATTCAACCAGCTCAGATGACCTCCAAATCTCCACCCAGAGGAGCTCCACAGCTATCTTCCCATATATCTCCACCTGCCTACCCAACACATACCTCCAACTTAATGTGTTTAAAACATAACTTGTCTTTCCTTCTCTACAGTTCCAGCCACAGCCACAGGGTTGGGGAGGCAAATTCCTGTACCATGTGTCAGACGGGATGGCTCTGGTCTACACAGACAGAAAAGTCACCAGGACCTCATGCTTCCCTTGCCTCAGTGTTTCCACTTGTGCTATCTCATTGAATCCCTAGCAAAAATCATTAATAAGTAAATGTTATTATTCCCATTTTCACCAAAGATGGAAGTAAACTTGGAAGGGTATATGATGACTCAAGTCACGTAGCCAGGAAGTCCAGAGCTGGAATGCCATCTACACTTCACTCTAAAGCCTGTGTCCTTTTAACTAGTCTTTCTTCAGTCCTGGAGATGTAAGAGTGACATTGCAAATGCTGCTAGAGCCCAGGGCCTTCCATCTGGTTCTCAGGAGAGTCTGCTCCTCAGTAGGTGGTGTGGTGCTCTCAGTCACGAGCAAGAATCACATGAGGGCTGGCTGTCACTAGAAGAAAGTCATAAAACTGTCAGGCAGAAAAGCAACATTAGGATACAGGCTCAGCAGCTTTCTCCTGTGATACAAAGGGGCACTTTACTTCTGGTGCATGTCACCTGAGCACCACACACACACCAGCTTGCTGGCTGGCTTTCTTCCTTCCTTCCCTCCTTCCTGTCTTTCCTTCCTTTCTTTCTTTCCCTCTACAACCCCTTCTCTCATTCTCATACATCTCTGCCCACTTTCATTAGACACTAGAGAAAGTGCAAGGTTTATTCTAAAGTTAAAATAGTCAACAGCTGGTCTGGGGATGTGGCTCAAGCGGTAGCGCACTCGCCTGGCATGCATGCGGCCAGGGTGGATCCTCAGCACCACATACAAAAAAAACCAAAAGATGTTGTGTCCGCTGATAACTAAAAAATAAATATTAAAATTCTGTCTCTCACTCTCTCTCTCTTTCTCTCTCTCTCTCTTTAAAAAAAAATAGTCAACAGCTATTCCCAGCTCCCAGCTCACATTTAATAGTCAACAGCTATTCCCAGCTCACATTTGACAATAACCGTTCTCATTTATTCAGCACCTTCATGAAATTGTGATCTGCAGACCCAACCCAATTTATTTTCACAATATTCATCTGAAATGAGTTTAAAAGTTCTAGTTTAGAGATGAGGAAGCTGAGGCACAAAAAGTTGAACAATAGTTTGAATTCACACACAAACAAGTGAGTAAGAGAATAGTGGTCAAGACACCAGTACTTGCTGCAAACCGAGGTCTCCAGGCTATGGAATCTGGACTTCCCTGGGACCCAGGGCTATCTCTGCAGGCTGTCTTGGTGTGGTTCTGGATGGACAACCTCCTGACAGCACTCCTGGGGAAAGAAAAGCATTTTTAAAAGTCATTGTCTCTTCTGTTGCCTTAAACTTACACAGCACAGCTGGGAAAGTAAGTATATCAAAGAGAACTCTTATCCCTTTACTATGGAACATGAAAAACTCAAAGGGATGATATTTCATCCCTGTGCACCTGAGAGGTGTGTGAAGGAAGCAGGGAGCATTTCCAGCTGCCAAGGACAGTGCCAGAGTCCTCCCACCAGCGCTGCAAGACTGACACCGTGTGGCCAAGGCAGCCTCTCAGGCCTTCCCCAAGTCACCTCCCACAGCCTGGGGTCAGAGGCTCACCAGTCCTCTTGAACGTCCTCAGGAGGGAGCTGAGTGACTGAACAGCAAGCCTTTGGGTTGGGAGGGGGCTGGTAGAGTGCATTTGCTCTACAGAAGATAAACATGGCTGCTACAAAGAAGCAGCTACAAAGTTGGTTTGTGATAATGGTGGACAAGACACTTTTCTAATCTTTGTGTTTATTCATTAGTTATTATAGACTTCACTTTGGTCCAAATATATTTTAGGCAAATTTTAAAAAGCAGTGAGATTCCGTTAGATATATCCACTTTATGATTCGGTGTGTGAAATGAAGCAAAGGAAAATAATGGTAGATAAAAAATATAGATCCAAAAATGAAACGGGAGAAAATGGTCAAACCAAAAATGTGACTCAAAGCTGGGGGAGGGACATAGATATCTTTATATTTCCTGTAAGCCAATGGAAGATGGAAGCCTCATTGATCATAGCCTAGGAGACAGAAATGAACCATCAGCCTGAGAACACAACTACCCCTAATACTAATTACAGAAGGAAAAAAAATCCCAATGTCCTTGTCCTGTGCAATATGTAAAGGTCTCTAGTGACATGGATACACAGATGACCATAGCTGGATGGGATGATCCTTTAAGCACAGCAACTCACAAAGCACTCACAGTAGAATTCATTCCCCCACTTCTGCAGTCTTAACGTAGTTTGAGGTTCTTTTTTTCCATTTTGGTTTTCATTGTGTGTGTGTGTGTGTGTGTGTGTGTGTGTTTAGAATGCTTTGTGCTTCCCCTTTAAATAATTGCTGCCAATTAGTTTTGTTTGGCTAAAATGCAATAAGATTCCATTTTAAGAAGTCGATGCTGGGCTTTTACTGAGGAACACAATAAATTAATCATTAAATCAATTGTATTGATTGAAACTTGCAAGACATGAAAAATTGCAGTGCAAGGAATATTTCCACCAAGGGGTAGAAAAGGACTTCAGCTTCCTAGGGGAAGGTGAACTGCCATTCTCCTAGTACTGGGTCATTTCTTCCCTGGGATGTTGACTTCATTTATCAACCCTAAAATGAATATGGTGACCATTTAATTTCAAACATCTACCTAAATAAAAGCTTCCATTTATTAAGTCTCACTAAGCACTCTACACCATGCTTAGTGCTTTCATGCATTATCCCTCATAATCCTGACAATAAATCTGGAAGGAATGCATCCCTATGCCCACCTTCTAAAAAGAATACTGAGGCTGATGGACATAAGAAAGTTGCTCAAGGTGACCCAGCTAATAAGAAGGGATGTCCCAGATGAAACCCAGTTCTGAGTAAGTCCCAAGCTCCGGCTCTGAGCTCTGAATTATAATTTAATAAAATTATCAGTACAACCACTTTGGAAAACAACATGGAGATTCCTCAGAAGACTAGGAATGGAACCACCATAAGACCCAGAGACCCCACTCCTTGGTATTTATAAAAAAGGACTGAAACCAGCACACTATAGAGATACAGGCACAACATTGTTTATGATAGCACAACTCACAATAACCAAGTTATGGAACCAGCCTAGGAGCCCATCAATAGATGAATGGCTAAAGAAAGTGTGGTGTCTTTACACAATCCAGTTTTACTCAGTAATAAAGAAGAATAAAATGACAGCATTTGCTGGTAAATGTATGTAACTGGAGAAAATCAAGCTAAGGGAAATAACCAAGACACAGAAACCTAGGACAGAATGTTCTCTCTCTCGTGTGTGAAAGTGAGAGGGGGAGGGGAATATAAAAGTTGGCAATCTCATGAAAACAGAAGGGAGACCAGTAAAATACAGACAGGGGATTAAGAGAGAAGGAAGGGTAGATGGGGAAGTACTGGGGAAGAAAATCAACCAAATTATGCTAAGTCCATATACTATACAATTATAACACAATGAACATATATAATTATAATACATTAATTAAAATAATAATAATAATGGAAGGGAAATGAGTAGGTCAAGTGGATCAGGAGGAAGGAGGAAGGAAGAGAAAGAGAAGGTACTGAGAAATAAGATTGATCAAATTATTTGAAGTGCATATATAAATGTGGCATAATAAATCCCTCTATTATATATGACAATAATGCACCAATAAAAATAAAATGAAATAAGGTATGTTTCATACACATAGGGTAAAAAATGAATAGGTAGGTATGAAACTCCATTTTATTATTCTGCCTTTTTCCCAGGACTGTTCACACTCCCTGAGAGTAGGCCAACATCATTGTAGGGAAATCAAATGTCGGAGCCAAGATAAGGTTTCTTTTGAGAGGAAAAGAATATTGGTTATCAAGGCTTTAGACAATGAGTGGAGGTCCAAGTTAAGAACTAAGACACCAAGCAGATGCCAGTGCAATGACAGCTGAATGACAGCTTCCCTAGAGATGAACACCTGGGAGGGTAGGAGGCACTGGGGGCAAAGGGTATGCTGTTTCTCACAAGAAGTGACAGAAACCGTCATGACTTTGGGCATATACAGATGCAGTTTTCAATCTTAAAGTCCAGACCATGTGCCTTGAGCATGTCACTGACGGTCTCTAAGGCTCAATTTCCCCACCTGTAAGGTGGGGGACAGTCACGGCTCCCTCAAAGTGCTGCTGTGAGGTTCAAGTATGATAATGTGTGCAAGACTCTTAAGGGAGCATATGGTACAGAGCAGGTAGCCACACAGGGCAACTCCCTTCTCTCCTCCTTTCATCTCTCTTGGCAGAGTTTCTGTGCTGAACTTAGAACAGGGTGTTCTCACCCCACCTTTCCCAATGGTCCTAATCATTTCTTCTTATTACTTTCTAAACAGCATTCCTTCAGTCCTCCAAGGGATCTCTCCTGGTCTGCCACCTGTGACCTAGGACAAAAGCAGAATCCCTTGGATGAGAGTGAGGAGGGATGGGGATGGCGGGGAGGAGGGGTATTGATGCTGATGGAGTGTCGGCTAATTTGTTGGGCTCTGCCAATTTTCATGGGGATAGAGCAATTTGCCAGGAGATTGTACTGATCCTCAAGAAAGTGAAGACAGAAGGGAACCTATGCTGGTCTCTCCTGCAACCTTCTTTTACAGAAACAAACCCTCTTTCCTGCTTAGCATAGAGGAAACCATCTTTTCAGAATAATGTATAAGGAAAATTTCCTTGCAAGGAAGAGGGGGCACTATTACTTGACAAGATACTGGCCACAAATAAAAAGGGGGTTGGGGGGATCAAGTCAGGTTTTATTTTGCTGGGTAAATGCTTTCTACAGATGCATCCCCATTGATTGATCTAAAATTTTTTTTTTTAAAAAAAGTGTTGTTTTATTTCAGCTACCATCTCTTGAAAAGGGCAGAACTAAAATGAAATGAAGAAAAGTTTTGATTGCAGTGACAACAGCATTTCAAGGCTACCTGAGCACTCAGCTGTGATTTGAAATTCTGGTACCAGACACCATTTGCAATTCTAGGAAGGAAGAGGAAACGGCCTTATTCAGAGTATTCCTTTTCCCTTCTTGACTCCATTTATTTTATGGTTCGGACTTCATGCCAGAGCTATTTGGAGTTTTCAAGAGTTTAAATAGTGATGTCCAATTAATAAGACATAAAACCCTGTAGCTTCCTCACCCCCCATGCATTTAGCTGGCCCTTCTCTGTTCTGAATGCTTAATAGATAGGAGACGCTTGGAGGCCTGCATCTCTGCATTGAGCTGAGGATGGAAGCAGTCAGAGTAGCCTCTGGCATAGGTTCCTGTGTTTGGAACTCTTTCCCAAGCCTATGGAGAACAGCCATGTCAAGAATTACAGCTCCTCGTGGGCATCATGTCTATAGCTGGAACAGGATGAAAGTTTGGTAGTTTTAGTCTGTCCAAGATATTCTGGAACATTCCATCTGTAAATTTGTATCCTTTTTTTTTTTCAGACTGCAAAGTCCCCCATATTATTTTAATAATGAGAAATTCAGTTGAGGGATTAATGAGATAGCACTGCAGTGTTCAAAGTGATGATTAAAGCTGTTGTTTTTTCCTAATGATGCATTCATCTCTTTCAGAATTGATTATTTTTCTTAAAAGGTTCATGTTTAGAGTTTAGATTTCACTTTTACTTGAACAGACTCTAACCAAGAAAGCATGGTTCCAGGAATATTCGATTATATTTAATAGGAGAGTCCAGTAACTCTCTCCTCTGCTGCTTCTTTGGTTTTGGTTTTATCAAATGGGTGTTAGGTGAGAACAGGTATTCCCTGCCCAGTTTAGAAAGAGTGGCAAAGTCTTCTGAGGATGGGTGGGGCCGAGGCTTTTAGTTTGGGAGAGGAAGTGGAAAGAATCTGCAAGTTCTTCCCTCCATAATTTGCAGATTACACAAACCCTTGTGCTTTTAATAGATGTCTCTTCATCTATTCACAACAGAATAAATTAATCATCCTCTATTATCCTTGAGAGGCAAAGCCAACTTTTCCCCAAAGACATTGTCACATCAAGCAAATGCTTTAAAAACAATTTGAAGCACAGGCTTTATGGGAAATCTCCAGATTTCTCCTCCTGCCAAAAGAGTACCAAAAGATGTGGCTTTGCTCTGCTCGGGTGGCTGTGGATTCTTCTAACAGGTGACCAGATGAAAGATGGCCAATGACATCCCAGATGGAAAAGTTGGCCAACAGCAATACCAAGAAGTCCTGATGGATGCAAAAGCCTCTTTGCATGCAATATAGTCTTTGCTATGTTTTACACTTTTAGTACCTGTTGGAAAAACCACTACATAAACAGGGGGTGGAACACTGATTTTAAAAACACGTTAGACTTTTTGAGGAGGGTAGGAGATACTGTTCACCTTGACATAGACATGACTTCTCTTTAACCAGAACCCTGTCTTTTTCTCCGAAACCCTTGAAAGAGGACATCTTTGCTTTTATGAACAGGATTTTTGTTTTCTTTGTTCATTCATTGTTTTGTTAATGTTTTTTGTTTGTTTGTTAGTTTGCTTTTTTTTTTCTGTCAAAGATAGCAAACACCAGTATTCTAGACTGATTCTGAGAGATTTTGCTAGATGAAAAACTGGAGTATTGGAGAAACCATATTACAATGTTGACCAGGAATCCAAAGATAGGACTATATTTTCTCACGTAAAATGATGTGCTTTACTATTGACAGTGCTGTGCCTGACACTTAGTAGGCTCTTAGTAAAATATCATTGCTAATCTGAACTTCAGCTTTCTCATCTACAAAACGGGAGCTAGCAATACCTACACCATAGTGATTCGCCCCATTTAATAAGAGCCTATATATGTCATAGTCTATGCTCAGTGCTTGATTCAAAAATGCTATTTGTATAAGTACAGAATGAAAGATAAATGAACAAAAACATAACACAGGTGAGGAGGTTTTAATGTAGCACCTTGAATGCTGAAGTAAGCAACCTGAGTTCTGATCCCAGCTTGGTCCCTTGCTCACTCAGTGACTTTGGGGAAATTACTTAATCCAGTTTGGCTTCCAGTTGTTAATCTGTGAAATGTAATATTAATAATTCCTACCTCATTGGGTTATTATAAAGATTAAATAAGATGATGTATTTAAAACTCTTAAGAAATTGCTTACATATAGTAAGTACTCAATAAATCTCCATCAGCAACTTGGCTGGACTTCATGAAACTCAGTGCCTGGAATGAACTCCTCAATACCTTTTCCTGATCAAACCATATTGGAAATGATATTTTTATTTTTGGACATAATAATTTAAACAGATGTTGTATATCCATAAAAGAATCCCTGAGAAAATGGAATCAGATTTCTGAAATCATGTCATATGAAAAATAATTAGATGACTTCATATTTTGTTTTAAAAAAATCATCACTATATGCTTATTTGAAGAGGGATTCAAGTACCTAAGAAATTTTAGGGCAAAACTGTAACCATATATGCCAGTGAGATGGATATCACTTTCGATTAGAAGAGAGCTTTCTGATACTTAAGGCTTTCTGGAATGTTCTCTTTCACGTAGAAACTAATCTCCTGCCACCAAGTTTGAGTCAACATTCTCTCCATGACATACATCTAAGCATAAAGTTGAAGACTGGACTTTCTTCAACCTGAAATATTTTGTGACTCCACCTAATAATGAATGATTTGACTTTCCTAATATTATACATTGAATGGCAAAAATCCAGCAGATTCCTGCTACTTAGTGGTAAATGTGTGCTACAGACTTGTCCTGCAAATTCCATTCCATTTATAGAAAGTCATCATCTTACTGAGAGTATTTCCAAATGTCCTTCCGCGTGTACAAGGCCAGCCCCTCTACTTTTCTTCTTGATTCTGTTCTCCCATGTTTCTTGGATTGGATCTTAATTTTCTTCCTATGTTTGGTCGCTTATTACCTAAAACGTGCTTGGAGCTCTTCTGTGTTGTGCTCTATCTAGCTCTTCATGTTTCATCTCTTCTCTAGGTCAATAATGTGCTTTGTTTCTCTGGTTACTCAACTCTCATTTACTTCTCAGTATGCCCACACTCCTAACACTTGACTAAAACAATTCCAGCTAACATTTCTCAGAGCTTTCAGGTTGCCAAGTCCAATAGATATCTCCATGCCTCTGCACATGGCATGTCTCCTGCCCTCATCTTTCAAGCTGATATCTCTCTGCTTACCACCAATTAGATCCAACGTGGGAATAGGGAGAGATCTCCTAAACATAGGGAACAGATTATCGATATAATAGAGGCAAGAGATTGAAAGAACATGTAAGAGAAAAGATGAGTGATTTATTCTGAATCACTTTGGTCTGAATGGTGGTCACAAATGGTGGTCACATTCACATATAATGGTGATGCATAATAAACTTTTTGCAAGACATTAAAAATTAATTATATCCACAAAAAAGCATTTCATGTTTTTTAGTAGAAAACTGTCATGACCTTCAATTATGATATATTGAATACAAACTTCATGGTAGGAGTTTATTGCCACAGTTCAAATCCATTGGTTTTCTCTATCTTGCTTTTCACTTCCCATCTAATATATGCATTGTCTCAATTGAGGAGATGGTGGGCACTTGCTGGACTTCAGAAGCTCACAACATCACCACTACCATGAAAAAAAAAAAATCTTCTCCACATATGGATATGGAGATGGTTTGCAGGAGTGGGTGGCTAGAAAAAAGACATGAAATAGGTGTGGGCACATAATAAGAATTTCAATTGTCTTTCAAATCTTTTGACAGTACTAAAGAGAAAGACATCATATTGGTGCTCTATATCTTCAGCACCCCTCGAAAGCTTGCTCACCTCTGTTTTTTGGCTTCTTTTATTTATTTGTTTTTATTTGTTCTTTTTTAGTTATACCTGGCAGCAGAATGTATTTTGACATATCATACACATATGGAGTATAACTTCCCGTTTTTGTGGTTGTACATAATGTGGAGCATTTCTATTTTTAACGGAGAAAGGTGCCTCAGGCATATAGTCTTCCAGACCTCAGGCCTACAGCAAGAATTTAATACCACTATTTTGTTTTCATTTATTTATTGTTGTTATTACTCTCTATTTATAGTAAGTAAAATTGCTTTTCCATTTATGGTGGTATTTATACATCTTACTTTTAAAATAAATTCATGCAAAGTAGCAATTTTTTAGGGAGAGGAGTCAACATACAGAAAACATGTTTTAAAGTACAAGTGTTAAACAGAAATAGTGAAAACGTGAAAAGGAATACCAGAGATTAGAGTTTGGAAAACCATGGCTTGGTTAAAAAGAAAAAAAAAAAAAGATTGAATTTAGAATCAGACAATATTGGTTTAATAAAATTCCAACACCGAGTGTGAAAAGACTTTATGCTTATCTGTTCTACTCCCTGAAGCATGACTTGATGAGTCTAAGATTTAATGATTTATTCAGTGTTTAACCTGCTTCCAGGTGGCTTCTGCTGATCTGCTATTTCTTTAACTTCTCTGGTTCCTGTGCAGGATTTTCCCACTGCCTTTGGTTTCTTAGTGCCAGATGGTTTTTCCTTAACCTTTGGTTAGTCCCTTGAGCCTCATTATGGTCATTCTGAAAGCAGTAGACACAGAAAAGACCCTAAGACCTTCAGACACATGCTTGTATTATTCTGGGATTTCTATTTGGCATGTGAGAGTGGCTAATAAACTAGCATCTAAATGGGAAAACAAGTTCAAACTCAAAACCTCAAGTGAAGAACGATTAAGGGAGGAGAGCAGTCATGGAACCAATACTGCAGAGAAGAATAAATTCAGAACAGCATGCCCAGGAGGGTACAAATAGATCAAAGTCTTTCAAGGTAAGATCTGGGCAAGTCCTTCAAATCTCTAGCTAATTTCTATTATTATTAGTGAGAATGTTGGAAGTTGCCATGTAGAAATGATATGTGCAGCCACAAAATACCTGTGTCAGGTCCTGATTCTCTGAATCCTAACCCAGTAGTCTTTCCTCTGCACCCTTCTGTTGGTGCATTGCTACCCTCCTCCCCAATGGTTTCAAGCCTCCAAACCTCATGAGACCATGATCTTCTGACCTATTTTTAGTTCCACAGAATATGCACAGGAACTAGACCTCAATAAAGCTCCTAAATCCATTAATCCTTAGAACCAGAGTAGTCTAGGGTCTGAGAAGAATTGAGACGGTCTAGTATAAATCCTCAATTAGGGGGTGGTGAGAGAAGCAAAGAAAGTCTTTATTGTATTTTTCCAGGTTACATGTCTTACTTTGTGGACAAAATTGGGACACAAATAATAACACTATATGATTTTATTGACTGGTTATTGAGTCAGATATAGTGAGCTGTGATCAGTCTTCAGGATCAATGTCTCATTTATTACTCTCAATAGTTTTGAGGTACACACTGTTTTAGTCAGCTATTTCGCTGCTGTGACTAAAAGGCCTGACCAGAACAATTGTAGAGGAGGACAAGTTTATTTGGGGACTTACAGTTTCAGTGGTCTAAGTCCATGGAGAGCCAACTGCATTCCTCAGGGCTCAGGGTGAGGCAGAACATCATGGCAGAAGAGTGTGGCAGACGGAAGCAGCTTACATGGTGAAGGACGCAGAGAAAGAGAGTCTCCACTCTCCATGTACAAAACATAGCCACACCCCCAATGAACCACTTCCTCTAGCCACACTCCACCTGCCTCCAGTTATCACTCAGTTAATCCCACCAGGGATTAATTCACTGATTAGCTTAAGGATATAATCCAATTATTTCTCCTCCAAACCTTCTTGTATTGTCTCACACATGAACTTTTGGAGGACACCTCTCATCCAAACCATATCAGGCATCACGAGCTTCCCTTTTTCAGATGAGAAAATGGAGAGCTTGGAACATTTATCTACCCCACCAGAGGCCATGCAGAGAGGCAATGAATGGCAGAGCCAGGATTTAAACCCAGCCTGTCTTTTAACCAATACCCAGAACCCTATTTGTTCAGCATTTTTGCTATTCAAACTCCCTCTAACATAATAGAGCACTTTGCTGTCACTACCTAAAACACACCTGTCCTTGTTATTTTAAGGTCTCCCAGAGAATAAAGAACTTCAGAAAATCAAGAATTTGTTAAAGCCTAAAGTTTCACAGCATTAAACTGATATCAGGGAATTCCAGCCTTGTGCTAAAGATGCTGCTATGATTTGAGTGTGATCTGAATGTCTCCTGTTGTGATTAAAGCAATTCAGGGTGGTGGTGAAACCTTTAGAAGGTGGAGCCCAGGTCCTTAGGTCATTGTGGGAAGGAGGTATTTTAGGGCATGTGACCTCTTGGTAGTTCTCATGTGACCTCTTGAGATCTTATGAGAGGATCATCATAAAAAGAGCAAGCAGGTTCTGCCAATTCTCTGTTTTTCTCTCTACTCCTATTTGAAATGAGATCTCCAATCCTGTCATGACATGGTACCATCCATCACCCTTATTTTGAGGGCCAAACCAATGAGGTTCAGTCTTAGATTTTGAACCTCTAAAACTGTGAGCTAAAAAAACTTCTTTTTTATAAAGTTAGCTGTCTCTGGTATTTCATGGTGGTAATGAAAAACTGATTAGTACAGATGTTAAATTTGAAAAGAGCATTTTTTTTTCCCTAAAGGGATTAGAATTTATCAGGAAGCTATCTAATTAAGCCTCAGGAAAAAAACAAGTTAATGACAAATGTGCTGAAAACATACGTTGGTGAAAAGATAGCCTTTTCAACAAATGGTGCTGAGAAAACTAGAAATCCATATATAGCAAATTGAAATTAAACAACGATCTCTCACCTTGCACAAAACTCAACTCCAAGTGGATCAAGGACCTAGAAATTAGACCAGAGACCCTGCACCTAATAGAAGAAAAAGTAGGCTCAAATCTTCATCATGTTGGATTAGGTCCTGATATCTTTAACCAGACTCCTAAAGTGCAACAAATAAAATCAAAAATTAATAAATGGGATGGATTCAAACTAAAAAGCTTTTTCTTAGCAAAGAAAACAATAAAAAGTGTGAAGAGAGAGCCCACAGAATAGGAGAACATCTTTCCTACACATACATCTTATAGAGCACTAATTTCTAGGATATATAAAGAACTCAAAACACTCAACACCAAAAGAATAAATAACCAATAAATGGGTTAAGGGAATAAACAGACACTTCACATAAGAAGATATACAACTGACAAACAAATATAAGAAAAAATGTTCAACTTCACTAGTAATTAGAGAAATGCAAATCAAAACTAAGATTCTATCTCACTTGAATCAGATGTTCAGGGAGAACATTGGCCTTTGGTTTATTGGGATTGGCTTACTTCACTTAGCATGATGTTCTCCAACTCCATCTATTTATTTATATCATGCCATAATTTTATTTTCCTTTAATGCAGAATAATATTCCATTGTGTATATATACCACATTCTTAATCCATTCATCGATTGAAGGGCATCTAATCTTGACAATTATCAAGAATACAAGCAATAATAAGTGTTGGCAAGGATGTGGGAGAAAAGGTACATTCATACATTGATGGTGGCATTGCAAGTTAGTACAACCACTCTGGAAATAAGGTATGAAGATTCCTTTAAAAATGTGGAATGGAACCACCATTTTACCCAGCTATCTCACTCCTCAGTCCATATCCAAAGGGCTTAAAATCAGCATTCTATAGTGATACAGCCACACCAATGTTTATAGAAGCTCAATTCATGATAGCTAAACTGTGGAACCAACCTAGATACCCTTCAATAGCTGAATGGATTAAGAATGTGGTATATATACACAATGGAGTATTACTCTGCATTAAAATAAAATAAAATTATGGCATGATATAAATAAATGGATGGAGTTGGAGGACATCATGCTAAGTGAAGTAAGCCAATCCCAATAAACCAAAGGCCGATGTTCTCCCTGATTAGTAGATGCTAATCAATAATGGGGATGGGGACAAGGGAAGAATGGAGGAATTTTGATTGGAAAAAGGGGAGAGAGAGGAGGGGAGGGGACATGGGCATAGGCAGGAAAGATGGTGGAATGAAATGGACATCATTATCCTAAGTACATGTATGACTGCACATATGGTTCAACTCTGTATTATATGTCACCAGAAAAATGAAAAGCTATGCTCCACTTGTGTACAATGAACCAAATGTATTCTGCTGTCATGTATAACTAATTAAACAAAAATAAATGTATATATACAAACACATGCTCCTAAAGAAAAATGTCAATTATTAATCTTGATTTTGAATTCAATTTAACAAGGATAAAGTATATCTCCAACTAAGAATATTATGTTTGCATACAAATATATTTTTCTTTTTAGCTGTTACTAACCCTACAATATATGAATGATACAAATAAAAAAAGAAAAAACAAGATTCAATCCTGCTCTTATTACTATAACTCCAAACAAAGGGGAGAGATTTCAATTTTGTTCAACTGTGCTATGCTAAGTGAAGCAGGTATTGCTAGAGGCAATTTGGTTTAGTTGGCTTAATTCAAAGAGCAAAAGTTTTGTTGCCACCCGTTTGTTCAATTCACTATATTTAAGGAGCATCTACTATATGTGAATAAGCTATTTGCAATCACTAATTTCTTACAGCAATTCACAATGTGACACAGTGAACACTATGCAAAGGAGTTTTAACAATTGACATTCTGAACACCACCTATATAGAAAGCCCTGTGGTCAGTATCAAGAATGTTGATATGAGTATATAAATAAATAAATAAATAAATAAATAAATAAACTTCCCTTGCATAAAAAATATGTAATTGATGGAGAGACAAAATGTAAGACTCAGTGTGATTATCAAAGCTTTCACAGTCAATACCTAATGTTGACAGCAGTGGGAATCAGTACCAAATTTTTCCTGAATATGGGGCCAGGAGTGGAATGATTTTTGAAAAACAGGAAGAAAACACCTCCTGCTTACATGTGCTAACAAGAGAATTCTTCTTCAAAGTCTCTCCAAATATTCTTTTCTTCTTTTTTTTTTCTTTTTATACCTATGTTAAAATTTTTTAAAATAATTTTTTTCTCTAGAAAGTAAAAGAGAAAAGCTGTATAATTGTTAAAATTTGGTTGCACTTTTTCTGACCTCTTTGATACAGTTTTATATTTTGTTTTAAATTGTTCTTATACACAGTTCAAAAAATTGAATTAACATTTGCTGTATACCCTCCACATGCAAAATATAGAGCTGACTATGACATTACCATGGTCCACATTCTGGTCATAACAACAATTCAACGAGTGTGTGTTGGATGCTGTGAGGAGTGCCACATTGAGAAATGTGGGTAAAGGGAGCTCCAGAGTGGAGACAGATTTCCCTCTGCTCTGCTACATATACATATATGAATCTTAGTAATCTTTTCTCTCCCCCGACTCCTGTTTTTTTTTTGTTGTTGTTGTTTGTTTTTTGTTTTTTGGTACCAGGAATTGAAACCAGGAATGCTTTATCACTGAGGATCATTCCAAGCCATTTTATTTTTATTTATTTATTTATTTATTTATTTATTTATTTATTTATTTATTTATTTATTTTTGAGGCAGAGTTTCACTGAGTTGCTTAGGACCTCACTAAGTTGCTGAGGCTGGCTTCAAACTTGTGATCCTCCTGCTTTGGTCTCCAGAGCCACTAGAATTACAGGCATGAACCACCATGCCTGGCAATCTTTGTCTTAATATTATAATAAAGTCATTTTCTATGCTGAGAATTGGTTTTTGTAAGATTCTTATAATGTTCTATCAAATGAATTAACTGTCCTTTAAACAGAACTTCAGTTGTTTTAAAATAGTCATGATTATAAATAACTCTTAAATAAACATCTTTCAATATTAAACAATTCTAACTTTTCCTTTGGCCTTAAAAATACCATTAGTGGCTCAATGTGTTCCAATTTCTTCCCCAAAACCACTTCCCTTATTTTACATACATGAGAGCTGATGCCCAAAGGCATTGAGCTGTTTGGCCATGCTAAAGCAATTAATAAGCTGTTGGCTTGAAGTCTGGAATGCAGATCAAGTAGTTTCCAGGGTGATGCCCAAGGGCTTCAGGACAAAGATATTCCTTAAGATCAGGGTTTTTCAACCTTACGTTATTGATATTTGGGTCAGATAATTCTTTCTGTGGGCGAGTGACCTGTGATTATAGGATATTTAGCAGTAACCACACCCTCAACACAATCGATGCCAGTTGTAGCCACTGCACATACACCAGTTATGACAAACACAACTGCCTCCAGACATCACTAAATGTGGTGTGTGTGTGGGGGGGGGGGGACAAACTTGCCCCCTGCTGAGAACCAGTGCTGTAGGAGACTCCTGCAGCAATCGCCCTCAGTGACAGCAATACCAGTTGGAAGAGTTGGAAGGCATCCTTTTGTACATTGAAAAAATTTCAACTCACAATTGTACGTGGACCAATGAAACAAGTATAATTTACATATTAAAACTCAGCAAATTCAGGCTAAAATCCCTATAAAAGCCTCAAAAGTAGAGTACCCTAAAGGATAAGAGGAAATCTATTATTCTGGAAGGCTTTTAGGATTCATCCTGATGTCCAGGAGAATATATGATCCACATTGACTGTAAAAGGAAGGAAAAGAACATAGAAACAGATGCCAAATCCATGTCTTGTATGCTCTTCCAAGCTGTGCATCTCCCAGGATTTCTGTGAGAAGACAACCACTTGGAGAGCTTGTCTACCTGGCACTGGTGTTTACGAGCCCTTAGGTAGTGAAGCAGGGTCTCCAGAAGACTGTGCTTCTCAGCAGAGGAGACTGTAAAGCTGCAGGGATCGATTTTTAGCTAATGCACAGGTGTCTCCTTTCTTAGAACACAGAATTAAGGAAACCATAATCTTGTAATAGACCTCATGTGTGCTTATTGGCCATGTCTCCTCTTGCTTTCAAAGGACCATGAGGAAAAAAGGAAAAAAAAAAGTGCTACTGGATCTTCCCAAGCCCATTCAGCACAAAGTAAGCAGGTTTTGGCAAATACGTGTATGCTTTCATATGTGTATAGAAAAAAAAATGAATCAGAACACAGTAGAAATTGGCCTGAACATTGGATTAACTGTCACTTGATGCATAGGTTTAGCTTCTTTGTCAAAGGAGGCTGGGGCTGCTGTCCTTCTCATTCATCTCTGAATCCTGTGTCATTTGCATTCCAATAACTGAATTCCTGACCAACAGCACATAGACTCCTAGGTATAGCAGAAGGAGCTGAGTGCTCCTGGGCAGACTCCTTCATTTCTCTAAACTGATTTGCTTAACGGAGTACCTGATTCTCCGGGTTGCCTTAGGATAGAGTAAGATGACAAATAACTATATAGCACAAGATCTGCTGTATCATAAACCAATAAATGTTGTTCTTTTTCCCCCTTTATCACTCTTCACTAGCCAAAATTGAATTAGGCAGCACTCTTCTCATCTTGGAGGACTTTTGACATTTTGCAAAATAAACTCTTGAGTTAAAATCCAGAATAGAGTTGGATGGTAGCCTCCATGAGTGAAAGGATCATCCAGTCTTATTCTCTATTATATTAATGACAGCTTGGTGCTTGGCATATATTAGTTTTGTCCAAAAAATCTTTACTGAAAGAGCAAAAATATGAATGAATAAATTGACCAGACAAGAGTGTTGATCTCAGGAAAGGAAAAAATAACATTTGTTCAGTGCCCATCCTGTGTTAATATTCTTGGTATAAATTCACTAGTCATTGATTTATTCCTTTTTTTTCATATTATTCTCATTTTTCAGAAAATGAAACTGGTGGCTTAAGTAACTTGGCAACTAGATAGGTTTGGCTGAGTTTGCAAGCCACGATGGTCTAATTCTAAGCCAGCTATGGAAAACCATGAGATTAGGAGCTACATAAAGTGGGAAGCAATTCTTAATCATCTTTATATTCTCTCATAAGTTGAACTGTGTTCCCCCAAAAACATGTGTTGAAGTCTCAGTCATTTGTAACACATAAACACTTTATTTGAGAATAAGATCAATGTAATTAGTTAAGATGAAGTTAAACTGGAGCTCTTCATCCATTGATATTTGCATATTTCTAAGAAGAGGAGAGAGACAAATAGGAAGAATATGGACATGTGTGATGGGGGAACAGAGTAAGTCAAGGAATGCCATGGGTGGCCAACAAACAACCAAAGCTAAAAGATACAGGAAGGATTCTCACCTCCAGGTTCCAGAGGTATTGTGTCATCACAGACACCTGGAGTTCATGCTCCCAGCCTCCAGAGCTGTGAAACAATACATTTCCATTGTTTTAAGCCACCTTGTTTGTGAGGCTGTTATGGCACTCCCAGAAAGTTAATGCATGTTCTCCACAGAATTGCCAAACACATTAGAGGATTTCCATCCTACATGTCGAACTGCTCTGAGAAGAATGCTCTTCTCTGTTGCTGGAGTGGAAAGACCATTCTGAGGTGTTATTAATGAATTTAAATCATTTCTGAGGGTCCCAGTTAACCAAGATTCTGTGATCTTAAAATCTGAAAATCATGGAGGAGAATGGTTCTGAGGCTACATTACCACATTTGGAGGTAACGCTGTTTCTAGTATACTTAGATTTTTGTAAATTTATCCCATCTTGCAAGATCTAGCCATCAATTAGATAAAGAATTTCTTTTTAAGTGCTGCTCAGGTCTGTGTTTATAAGTTATTTACTTTCAAATAATGTTCATCCTCAAGGTTCATTGTGTATGTGTGTGTCACCAATGTTTAGTCCTAGCAGGGAAAATGTATATTTCAGAAATGAAATTCTCACTTAAACTGAGGAAGTAGGAGCAGCTGAAATTCGCCAAAGCCTCTGAAATAGCCCCAGACTCCTCACTTGCTCTTGGAAGTGTAAGAAGTATTGCATGACTACGATTGTGGAAACTACCAGAGCTCCGTATAAGGCAAATTTCACAGATTTAACATTTCTTTCCTTGTGTAGGTCTTTGTGGAAATGAGGATCCCCAGCCTTTTTATTGTTAAAACAGTCTCAGTATTTTTTTCTGATTATACCCCGCTCCTGGATATTGATTTATAATTTTCATAAAATGGCAAATAGGAGCCTGCTGTGGAGATCAGTCATAAATTATGAAAATGGGTTCACCTTCTCTCCAAAGATTGATCCTACAGGGAGAATTTCACAGAGTTAAATTTACGTTTTGCACAAGTTTGCGAGGAGGATTGGTGTTCCCAGTCTTCTGCTGAGGAAGGGAGGAAAAAAGGAACTAATATTTGCTGTGAACCTACCAGGGACCATGTTCTGTGTATATTACTAAATTTAATGTTATCAACACGATAAAGCACAATTACCCTCTGTATTGACAGAAGACAAACTAGAGGCCCAGAATTGTCACTACAAGAATTCCCCAAGGCTGGTGAAGAAGCAGAGCCAAGCTTCAAACTTAAATTCATCCACTTACGAAAGCTGAGCCTCTTCCCACTGACAGTGTGGCCTTTCTAAAGTGGGATAGAAATTTCTCTGATAGGGATGGACAAGGTAGTATTTATTAATGTCAACCTAAAACTTGTGCTCTTCGAAGCTCTGACAGATTTGCTCCACGGAGCCATTTAAAAAAATCCACTGATGGCAAGGGCCATAAATGGATACTTTCTTTATGCACAGTTATAAGCAGCTCTTTAAAATCTAGATAATATCTTCCTTAAAATAAGTATCAGTTTTCTGAGCATTTATGCTCTATCACTCTTGGTTTTCTCATCCTTGACTCCATTAATAGAATTCTTCTTAATTCCTTTTCTCTTTTTATGGCTTTGCAAGGGGCTAATTTGCAGGCAAAAGTGCTAATTTTACAGTGGCTTTCTGCTTTGTCAGCACAAGACTGACTGAGGAGTTATTAACAAAAGAATAGGATTCCCTTTTCATCCTTTTTGCTCTTGACTGTAGCAGGAGGTGGGATAAAAGTCCATTATTTAAATAACATTTGTTATTCTTGAAAGGTCATCATTCTGGCCTTTCAGTTTCCACTAAACTATAGCAGAATCAGCAGCAACAGCAGCCACTTTCTCTTCCTGAAAGACTTCTGGAATTCCTCCAGGTAGCGGTGGTTGGAGTTAAGACTATCTTTGTGATCCACCTTGGAAATGGGATCCAGGTCGGGAAAATCTTTTAGTATGTTTGAGCTTTTTCCAAATAGTAATTTCTAGCCATAAGTATTTAATTTGTAAGATGCCCTCTGTCACCTGCAGGCAGATTCCTGGAGGGGATGCTACATGGAATGTATCAGTTAGAAATTGCATGTGACTGCTAGTAGCAGAGAATAAAAACAACCAGTGGCCTAAACAAGAATGAAATTTCTTTTTCCCATAAAATGCATTTTTAAATGGTCATTCGGGATGAGTATGGTGATCTCCCACTACAACTGGGGACTCAGGCTTCTTCTGTCCTTCAGTTTTACAGTCACTGTCATATGGTTTCCATCTTCCAGCCTACCCCGTGGTCCAGGACATACATGATTCTAAGCAAGAAACATTCTGATGTGACAATAAAGAACACAAGAGGACAGATAACTACCTATCAATTTCTTGCAGAGCTTTCCCAGAAATCCCCCAATAATTTATATTCATAAGTCCAAGCTGCAGGGCAGGCTGATAAATAGAGCCCTTTTTCCTAGCACTAATAAAGCTACAGTTTTGTCACTCAGAAGATAAGGTAGGATGATGTTGGAAAGGCAAAGAGCATGTCCACCACATAGAACAAAGAGAATAACTAAATAAGGAAAACCAACAAACCTTTACTAAGCTCCTTTTTTTTTTGCATCTAGAAATGAAAGAACAGAATATTTGGATTTGTTCCTTTAAAAAGCTCACATACGTTTTGCTCATGTTTTCTTAACCTAGAAGGTTTCTTCCTTCCCTGCTCAATTAGAAATCTTCTAATTACTCATGGTTCTTCTCAAACCTCACCTGCTACAGGGTGCTTCCCAGAGTTTCTGCCTTCAAGTCCCAGGAAAATGACAGTAACTGCTCAGCTCTGTGACTATAGAACCACTTATGTCCTCAGGGGCAGTATGTGACAGTGACAATTGCAGGAGAAGCAAACACTGTGGGCTTCAACTCCCAGGTCTGGCAATTTGGGATAGATATTTTTGCCCTTTAAGCTGCAGTTTCCTGTCTTTGGAATAGGGAACATTAAATCCCATCACCGGGACTTCTGTGATGATTAAATGAGATGATACATGCAAAGCAATACTGAAGGAGATCCTCACAAAACCCTAGACTGTCTTATCACACATTCTCAACTGTTTGTTAAAATAATTAACAATAATTAATAATTATTAAGATATTATAGGTTTGGTTTTTTTTGTTATCTTGACCATATTCAACTGAAATTTAACATACTAACTAATGTTTATGGAGATAGATTATTCATATACCTTTCACTAAAAACCCTACTTGAACTTCATCTAAAGGAGAAAGACAAAAATTCAATAGTCAAAAATTGGGCAATTTGATATTAAAGGCTCTCAGTGAATACCGTACATTAAGTCTCAATAATTATAATTATACAACAGTCTCTTGGAAATAAAAAAATTTTATAAGCTTATCTAGTGTGAAAATAATAATAAATTAATATAAAATAAGTATACTAGTTCCAGGTCATGTAATAACAAAAATAAGAGTAGAAATGGTTGAAAGTGAAAATACAAAATTGTTCTCATTTTTTATGGGACAGACTCAATCGATAGCATTCTGTAGCAGATGGCGCTAATAATCATGTATATATATGTGAGCATCTTACTTTAAATTATAAATATAGCCATAAATGAAACTAAAATCAAACTACACCTTTCTAATCATGAGATGATAAGAACAAAGGCAAGCTCTCAAGCAATAGCTAAATTTTTAAAGACAAGGAGAAAGTAAGGACATGTAAAAAATAGTGAAAGTGTAAATGACAATTGCAACATCAAAATCATTTGGAGAAAACAATAACTTATAATTCAATGAAATAAACCATTGAATTTTATTTTAAATGCTTACATTAAATCGAAATGAAACTTACGTACCTAAAAAAAATAAATAAATCTTAGAACACTTTGATATAAAGGAAGGGTAGGAAAAAGGCAGATTAATGGAAAATTTGAGAATACAATTTTATTATTCATTATTATTACCAGACAGACTTAAAATCAAGGTAAAATGTCCTAGACGAGTAGGTTTATTAAACATATAACATACAATGAGACTATAACCCTAATAATCTATTTTCCCCAATAAGTTTTTAATGCATTAAATAAATATAATCAAAGTATATGAAGTAAAACTGATGAAAATTTAGGTTGAGTGATCTCATACTTTGGGGTACAGAGATAGCAAATGATATAATAATTTGGCATAATGGGTAGATATAACTAATACTGGAGAAATATCTAGACATACTAATTAAAATAGAGTTGAGTTTAATCTTCTATAAGCATGAAATACATTACTTTTCAAGTACTGAGTAATACTTTTTAACAATAATCACATATTCGGAATTTTTACAAAACTCCATGAAACTCAGAAAGTAACATTACCCCATATTATACTTTTAGACAAAGTGCAACAATGCTGAAAACGAATAACAAAGCAGACATTAAAATATTTCAGAAATGTAAACAGGACTTCTTATATATCAAAAGAAGGATATTAAGAAAATGTCTGCAAGTATCTCAAAAATTATAAAGTGAAAATACTGATATTGAAGTTTATTTAACTTTATCAGGGATGTACCAAGAAAATTCAAAGAATTTAAGTAGGTTAAAATGTATTAATATGAGGGGAGGAGGGAAGATGGCGGCGAGGGGAGTGCATTACCCCCGTGTGCTGCTTCACTGTGTGGGAGTATGACAAGTCAGGACGGCTAAAGGATATCTTGTTAGGAATTTCCAGCAATAGTGGGGTGCGCCGGAACCTGGAGGAAGGATTTCCATCGCATGAGGATCGGCTACGGGGACTCAAACGCGAGAGGTTTGTCGCACGGAGGGTAACACTGCTTATTCAGCAAATCGCCCCGCGGCTAGAGTCTGCAAGGCGCGCTGGGATAGAGACGCAGGGTTACAGTGCTGCAGTTTCTGCCAGACGCGCAAGCACCGCACTCAGGGCTGAATTCTGGGTTCGAGACGGGGAAGGAAGCGGTCCATCTCGGTTCTCCACACCGGTCAGACCACAGAGGAGGCCAGCAGCCACCATGTTGGTAAACTGACGTCACCACACCTGTTTTTGACTGACCGCAGCTCATTCAGCCATAGAACAGGTAATTTCAGGCTGCAATTCGCCTGCGGCTTGCAGACAGATTGCTAGGGTTCAGCGCCTGGGGGCTTCTTAAAATCTGATCTTATCTGAGTGAACACGGAGCGCGGGGCGGCCGAGTCCCGGCTCCCGGAACCGTCCCGGAACCGCCCTGGCTCCGGGCTGCGGAGCCTGCGGAGGCTGCTTCTTGGACCCTGCTAATATCAGAGCAAACACGAAACACCAAGAAGCCGAATTCCAGCTCCCGGAACTGAGCCCGCGGGGACTGCTTCTTGGAGCTTACACTTATAGGAGCTTACACCGAGCACAGAGCGGCCGAGTTCCGGCTCCCGGAACCGTCCCGGAACCGCCCTGGCTCAGGGCTGCGGAGCCCGCGGAGGCTGCTTCTTGGACCCTGCTACTATCAGAGCATACACCAAACACTAAGCGGCCGAATTCCGGCTCCCGGAACTGAGCCCGCGGGGGCTGCTTCTTGGAGCCTACACTTATAGGAGCTTACACCGAGCACGGAGCGGCCGAGTTCCGGCTCCCGGAACTTCCCTGGACCGGGGCTAGGAGCCCGCGGAAACTGTGTCTCGGTCCGGGTCCTGCTGAGGGCAGGTCAGGACTCACCCATTGCTTGGGTTGCCTGGCAAGGGGAACGAAATGCTGCCATTCGCATAGGATACCAACATGGCAGAGATCTGATGTCAGCAGAAAGCGGTGGAGGAGAGATCTTCATCAATACCAGCGGTGACATAAGCAGTTGGTCTCCTGGTAAGGGGGGTGAGGCTCAGTCACCCGAGTCTCCTCAATTTGTCCTCGAGCCAGAGGGAAGGAGCCGGGCCGCCGCCAGCCCCCGGAGCAGGCCCAGCGGCTCGCCAGCGTGGTGACCGCGTGACCCCAATTGGAGAGGGGGTGGAGCGGAGCCGCCACCCACACCCGCCAGGTGGGCAGACCCACGACCCAGTAGTACATGGGCGTGGTAGGAGGGGCAGGGCAGAGCCGCCCTTCGCGCTTGCAAGGTAAACAGACCTGTGACAGCCTGGCGGGTCAGGCCCAGTGGCCTGCCAGTGTGGTACACACGTCACCCCAACTCGAGTAGGGGCAGAGCAGATCCTTCTCCCACGCCCGGATCAGGCCCTGCCGGTGTGGTGGTCACGTGACCCCAATTGGAGTGGGGGTGGAGCGGAACCGCCACCCGTGCCCGCAGGGTGAGCAGACCAGTGATCAACCTGCAGATCAGGCCCAGGGGTCCGCAGGCGTGGTAGGAGGGGCAGGGCAGATCCGCCGCCCGCGCCTTCAAGGTAGGCAGACCTACAACAGACCGGCGGATCAGGCCCAGGAGCCTGCCGGCGGGGTACAAACACCACCCTAATTGGAGTAGTGACAGAGCAGAGTCGCCTCCCTTGCCAGGAACAGACCCAGCATCCTGCAGGCGGGGTAGTCACGACACCCCAATTGGAGTAGGGGCAAAGCAGAGCCTCCACTCGTGCCCGAAAGGTGGGCAGATCTGCGACCGACCAGCAGGACAGGCCCAGTGGCCTGCTGGTACGACAGACACGTCACCCCAATTGGAGTAGGGGCAGAACAGAGCCGCCACCAGCTCCCAGAACAGGCCCAGTGACCTGCCGGCGTGGTAGCCACGACACCCCAATTGGAATAAGGAGAGAGCAGAGCTGCCGCCCGCACCTGCAGGAAAGATACGCAAGCAGTATGAAAAGACAAGGAAAGAAAGGACCACAAGCAATGCAGGTCAACGCAACTTTAGAAGAGGTAACAGCTGCAGCAGATGGAATGTCAGATAAAGAATTCAGGATATACATGCTTCAGATGATCTGGAGTATCAAGGAAGACATTAAACAGCAAAATCAGACAATGAAAGATCACTTCGACAACGAATTACGCAAACAAATCCAGGAAGCAAAGGATCAACTATACAGGGAGATAGAGGTTATAAAAAACAAGCAATCAGAAATCCTAGAAATGCAGGAAGCAATAAACCAACTTAAAAACTCAATGGAGAATACTACCAACAGAGTAGAACACTTAGAAGATAGAACATCAGACAATGAAGACAAAGTATTTCAACTGGAAAAGAACATAGACAGCTCAGCAAGACTGTTAAGAAACCATGAGCAGAACATCCAAGAAATATGGGATAACATTAAGAGACCAAACTTAAGAGTCATTGGGATACAGGAAGGTACAGAGCTCCAAACCAAAGGAATGAGCAGTCTATTCAATGAAATAATACAAGAAAACTTCCCAGACTTGAAGAATGAGACAGAATCCCAAATCCTAGAAGCCTACAGGACGCCGAATGTGCAAAATCATAAGAGATCCACACCTAGACACATTATAATGAAGATGCCCAACATACAGAATAAGGAGAGAATTTTAAAAGCTACAAGAGAAAGGAAGCAGATTACATTTAGGGGCAAGCCAATCAGGATAACAGCTGATCTTTCAACACAGACTCTGAAAGCTAGAAGATCCTGGAATAACATATTTCAAACACTGAAAGATAATGGGTTCCAACCAAGAATTGTGTATCCAGCGAAATTAAGCTTCAGGATGGAGAATGAAATTAAAACCTTCCACGATAAACAAAAGTTTAAAGAATTCGCAGCTAGAAAACCATCTCTTCAAAACATCCTAGCCAAAGTATTACAGGAAGAGGAAATGGAAAATAACAATGAAAACCAACAGTGGGAGGTAGGACAGTAAAGGGGGGGGGAAACAATCAAAGAGGAAAACAAACAATGTTTAGTAACAGAAATAAACAAATATGGCTGGAAGAACAACCCATATCTCAATAATAACCCTAAATGTTAATGGCTTAAACTCACCAATTAAGAGACACAGGCTAGTAGAATGGATCACAAAACAAGACCCAACAATATGCTGCCTACAGGAGACGCATTTGATAGGAAAAGACATACATAGGCTGAAGGTGAACGGTTGGGAAAAATCATATCACTCATATGGACTTCGGAAACAAGCAGGCGTGTCCATACTCATATCAAATAAAATAGATTTCAAGCCAAAGTTAATCAAAAGAGATAAAGAGGGACACTACATACTGCTTAAGGGAACCATACACCAACAAGACATAACAATCATAAATATTTATGCCCCAAACAATGGTGCAGCTATGTTCGTCAAACAAACTCTTCTCAAGTTCAAGAGTCTAATAGACCACCACACCATAATCATGGGAGACTTCAACACACCTCTCTCGCCACTGGACAGATCTTCCAAACAAAAGTTGAATAAGGAAACTATAGAACTCAATAACACTATTAATAACCTAGACCTAATTGACATATATAGAGTATACCACCCAACATCAAGCAGTTACACTTTTTTCTCAGCAGCACATGGATCCTTCTCAAAAATAGATCATATATTATGTCACAGGGCAACTCTTAGACAATATAAAGGAGTAGAGATATTACCATGCATCTTATCTGATCATAATGGAATGAAACTGAAAATCAACGATAAAAGAAGGAAGGAAAAAGCATACATCAATTGGAGAATGAACAATAGGTTACTGAATGATCAATGGGTTATAGAAGACATCAAGGAGGAAATTAAAAAATTCTTAGAGATAAATGAAAACACAGACACAACATATCGGAATCTATGGGACACATTGAAAGCAGTTCCAAGAGGAAAATTCATTGCTTGGAGTTCATTCCTTAAAAAAAGAAAAAACCAACAAATAAATGATCTCATACTTCATCTCAAAATCCTTGAAAAAGAAGAGCAAAACAACAGCAAAAGAAGTAGAAGGCAAGAAATAATTAAAATCAGAGCTGAAATTAATGAAATCGAAACAAAAGAAACAATTGAAAAAATTGACAAAACTAAAAGTTGGTTCTTTGAAAAAATAAACAAAATCGACAGACCCTTAGCGATGCTAGCGAAGAGAAGAAGAGAGAGAACTCAAATTACTAGCATAAGGGATGAAAAAGGCAATATCACAACAGACACTTCAGAAATACAGAAGATAATCAAAAACTATTTTGAATCCTTATACTCCAATAAATTAGAAGATAGTGAAGGCATAGATAAATTTCTTAAGTCATATGATCTGCCCAGATTGAGTCAGGAGGATATAGAAAACCTAAACAGACCAATATCAATTGAGGAGATAGAAGAAACCATCAAAAGACTACCAACTAAGAAAAGCCCAGGTCCGGATGGGTATACAGCAGAATTTTACAAAACCTTTAAAGAAGAACTAATACCAATACTTTTCAAGCTACTTCAGGAAATAGAAAAGGAGGGAGAACTTCCAAATTCATTCTATGAGGCCAACATCACCCTGATACCTAAACCAGACAAAGACACTTCAAAGAAAGAAAACTACAGACCAATATCTCTAATGAACCTAGATGCAAAAATCCTCAATAAAATTCTGGCGAATCGGATACAAAAACATATCAAAAAAATTGTACACCATGATCAAGTAGGATTCATCCCTGGGATGCAAGGCTGGTTCAATATACGGAAATCAATAAATGTTATTCACCACATCAATAGACTTAAAAATAAGAACCATATGATCATCTCGATAGATGCGGAAAAAGCATTCGACAAAGTACAGCATCCCTTTATGTTCAAAACTCTAGAAAAACTAGGGATAACAGGAACATACCTCAATATTGTAAAAGCAATCTATGCTAAGCCTCAGGCTAGCATCATTCTGAATGGAGAAAAACTGAAGGCATTCCCTCTAAAATCTGGAACAAGACAGGGATGCCCTCTCTCTCCACTTCTCTTCAACATAGTTCTCGAAACACTGGCCAGAGCAATTAGACAGATGAAAGAAATTAAAGGCATAAAAATAGGAAAAGAAGAAATTAAATTATCACTATTTGAAGATGATATGATTCTATATCTAGCAGACCCAAAAGGCTCTACAAAGAAACTATTAGAGCTAATAAATGAATTCAGCAAAGTGGCAGGATTTAAAATCAACACGCATAAATCAAAGGCATTCCTGTATATCAGCGACAAATCCTCTGAAATGGAAATGAGGACAACCACTCCATTCAAAATATCTTCAAAAAAAATAAAATACTTGGGAATCAACCTAACAAAAGAGGTGAAAGACTTATACAATGAAAACTACAGAACCCTAAAGAGAGAAATAGAAGAAGATCTTAGAAGATGGAAAAACATACCCTGTTCATGGATAGGCAGAACTAACATCATCAAAATGACTATATTACCAAAAGTTCTCTATAGGTTTAATGCCATGCCAATCAAAATCCCAACGGCATTTCTTGTAGAAATAGAGAAAGCAATCATGAAATTCATATGGAAAAATAAAAGACCCAAAATAGCAAAAACAATGCTAAGCAAGAAGTGTGAATCAGGCGGTATAGCGATACCAGACTTCAAACTATACTACAGAGCAATAGTAACAAAAACAGCATGGTACTGGTACCAAAACAGGCGGGTGGACCAATGGTACAGAATAGAGGACACAGAAACCAATCCACAAAACTACAACTATCTTATATTTGATAAAGGGGCTAAAAGCATGCAATGGAGGAAGGATAGCATCTTCAACAAATGGTGCTGGGAAAACTGGAAATCCATATGCAACAAAATGAAACTGAATCCCTTTCTCTCGCCATGCACAAAAGTGAATTCAAAATGGATCAAGGAGCTTGATATCAAATCAGAGACGCGCCGTCTGATAGAAGAAAAAGTTGGCTACGATCTACATTCGGTGGGGTCGGGCTCCAAATTCCTCAATAGGACACCCATAGCAGAAAAGTTAATAACTAGAATCAACAAATGGGACTTACTCAAACTAAAAAGTTTTTTCTCAGCAAAAGAAACAATAAGAGAGGTAAATAGGGAGCCTACATCCTGGGAACAAATCTTTACTCCTCACACTTCAGATAGAGCCCTAATATCCAGAGTATACAAAGAACTCAAAAAATTAGATAATAAGAGAACAAACAACCCAATCAACAAATGGGCCAAGGACCTGAACAGACACTTCTCAGAGGAGGACATACAGTCAATCAACAAGTACATGAAATAATGCTCAACATCTCTAGCTGTCAGAGAAATGCAAATCAAAACCACCCTAAGATACCATCTCACTCCAGTAAGATTGGCAGCCATTAGGAAGTCAAACAACAACAAGTGCTGGCGAGGATGTGGGGAAAAGGGTACACTTGTACATTGCTGGTGGGACTGCAGATTGGTGCAGCCAATTTGGAAAGCAGTATGGAGATTTCTTGGAAAGCTGGGAATGGAGCCACCATTTGACCCATCTATTCCCCTTCTTGGTCTATTCCCTAAAGACCTAAAAAGAGCATGCTACAGGGACACTGCTACATCGATGTTCATAGCAGCACAGTTCACAATAGCAAGACTGTGGAACCAACCTAGATGCCCTTCAATAGACGAATGGATAAAAAAAATGTGGCATTTATACACAATGGAGTATTACTCTGCATTAAAAAATGACAAAATCATAGAATTTACAGGGAAATGGATGGCATTAGAGCAGATTATGCTAAGTGAAGCTAGCCGATCCCTAAAAAACAAATGCCAAATGTCTTCTTTGATATAAGGAAAGTAACTAAGAACAGAGTAGGGACGAAGAACAGGAGAAGAAGATTAACATTTAACAGGGATGAGAGGTGGGAGGGAAAGGGAGAGAGAAGGGAAATTGCACGGTAATGGAAGGAGACCCTCAGGGTTATACAGTGGAGGGGGTAGAGAGAGAGGAGGGGAGGGGAGGGGAGAGGTGGGGAGGGGGGAGGGTGGATGATGGGAAAGGCAGCGGAGCACAACAGACACTAGTATGGCAATTTGTAAATCAATGGATGTGTAACTGATGTGAATCTGCAATCTGTGTATGGGGTGAAGGTGGGAGTTCATAACCCACTTGAATCAAAGTGTGGAATATGATATGTCAAGAAATTTGTAATGTTTTGAACAACCCACAATAAAAAATTAAAAAAAAAATACAAAAAAAAATAAAAAAATAAAACCTTAAAAAAAAAAAAAGAATTGGAGATAGAAGAAGAAATAGTGAGCAAAGAACCTAGTTAATATGTGAAAAATAAAAACATTGACTATATAAAACATAAATAATACAAGTTTAGACTTCAACATATAAATGTCTGCTTCTTCATCAGAATGGCTCCACAAAGGAAGAGATTTTCAATAGCCTTGTTTCACTACTGTATCCCTAGCACCTGGTAAAGTGATAGAAATAGAGTGTATACTAAGTATTTGTTAAATGAATAAATGAATGAATGACTATAAATATCTATCCACATCAATTATAAACAACAAATGAATAAATAACAATGTTGGCCAAAGACGAAGTACATTTTAAAAATTCTATAAGAATATTATGACGCAAACTTATTCTAGTAAAATGATTATAAAGTCAGAGCAGGCCAATATTTCCACTGGTATAACCAAAACATGTTACAAATATCATTAAATTATATTGTTAAAGACTTTGAAAGCATTTTAAGCAACAAGACTAAAAAAAATGGGATTACAGGGACACAGATCCCTCCTAAAGTGATCAGAGTATTACTGACATTGTCCTTCTTCATGGTATGACCCATGTGAACAACCTCTCTGGGGTAAAGAGAAAGCAGTGAGGGTTTGATGATCACAAATGGAAGGCATGACAGATTTGAAGCATGAAAACACAGAATAATCCACGTTTTGCCCACTGAAAATATTTGTTACACATAAAAGATAAGTTCTGTCAACTCTGAAGGGTAGAATGAAATCCCCTGTAACTTCTAGTCTTAGGAGACAGAATCTTGCCAGAGGATGAAGAGATGCTTAAAACCCACAATTTTCCCTCAAGATAATTACCAGCTTTTGCAGCTTCAAAGAAGGGCAGCTAATCAGCTAATAATAAAAGTTTCAAAGAACAGGCCTAAGTCTCCTGCAGTGTTTCAGAGCTGAGCTGACAAATACTATCTGGACAGCATCTAAGGAAATGGATAAAAATCAAAGTAGAAGGTCATTTCATGAAACTGCCCCACAGCCTGAACCCATGTGAACACATGAATGGATTAAGGTGATCAGCAATTTTCCTCTCCAGCAAACTGAAGCCAGGGGAAGAAAAAGGAATAAAGACTAAGCAGAGCATAAGGAGAATAAAGGAAATAAGGGACATGGACAACACATTCCTCATTTGTACCTTTGGCGTCAAAGGGAAGCAGAAAGAAAAAGATACAAAAGAAATATGTGAAGATCTACTTGAAGAAAAATTTCAGAATCATACCAGAGATAGATAGCCTTCAATTTAACAATCTCTGTGAAGTCTACACAGTTTGGAAACTTTTTGAATTCCAATTCTTGAAACCAAAGGTGTGTGTGTATGTGTGTATGTGTGTGTAGAAAAGGAGAGACACGGAGAAAAAGAGGGAGAGGGAAAGAGATCGACAGATCTAAAATCAGCCTAGAAAAAGAGCACATTGCTTACAAAGAAATAATGAAAAACAGACAGCACCCTCTTTTGAACATCTGTGAAAATCAGAAATGGATGATGTTTTTAAGATGCTAAAAGTCTAGCAATTACTTAATTTGTACTTAGCAAACATCTTCTCCAAAATGATGCCCATATAGCAATATTTCATGCAAAGAAAAAGACAGCCCAGACCTTCAATTAAACAAAGATTAAAAGAAATTACTCTACCTGGAAAAAAAATGTACGTGAAAGAATGAAATTCCAAAAATAAAGTGGAGCAGTAAATATGTAGTTGAAGTAGGTAAGAATATGTATTAGGGGTAAATATGTAGTTAAAAATAAAATAATATGGACTTTTAGAAATAATTATATTTTATGCAATTTAGAACATAAATAGCAGCAAATTTCATGAAAATAGTAGGTACATGAGTGGAAAAGGGTAAAAATGAAGTCACACTGTTTTAAGACAGCTGCATTGCCTTCAGAGTAGTAAAATTTCCAATTTCATGGTACTTTAATAAGTCAAAAAATAACTTCTAGGGCAACCACCAAAATACTAATACGGATATATTTAAGTTAAGATCAATAGAAAAGCAAATATTGGATAATTCAAAAGTGAGTTTTTTCTAAAGAAGGAAAGAAGTAAACATGAAAGAGCATGGGAAGAATAGACCAAAATAAAAACAAATAACAAGCTAGTAAATGCAAATCCAAATATAATAATATTACATTAATTAATATTATATTAAATGTAAATGGACAAAAGTAAGAAAACAGAAATTGTCTGATGGAACTAAAAAAGTTGTTCTCCTATACACTATCTCCAAAAGACACTGTTTGAATAGAATATACAGAAAGAATGGAGAGTAAAGAATGGAAAAAGATATCGTGAAAATTAGCTAACAAAAAGCAGGCATATTTATATCAAACTTTCAGACAATAATGATTATTTGAGCTAAAGAGATTTTATCATGACCAAAGAACCAGATCACAGAAAAATATAAAAATCCTAAATTGATAAGCTTGTAATGACACATTCAAAATATATAAAGCAAAACATGGCAGCAAAAAAGCAGAAATAGATAAATCCACAATTGTCCAAGATTTTAACATACCTCTCAGTAGTAGAACAAAGGCAAAAAAATCACTAATACTACAGAAAATATGAAAATTATAATTAACAAATTTAAAGTAATCGGCATCTATAATGCACTGAAACCAACAGCTGCAGGTGATACAATCTTCTCAAGTGCACATGGAATTTTTTAATTGACCATGTGCTTGTACTCGCTTATCCAAAATAAAAATAATAAAATCTCTTTTAACAAAACACACACTTGAGTATCTCAAACCAGTCTGGCAGAAGCCAGCTTCCATGTAAGAAATCCAACTGCCCTGAGGCTATCCCATAATGCAGAAGGCTAAGCTAACCAAATGGAAAAGCAATGTGGAAAAGGACCTTGCCTTCAGAAACTTCAGGAAGTGTCTAAAAATGACAGACACTTCCTATGAATCCAGTTCCAATGACCACTTCACTGATATCACATAAGAGACTCTAAGTGAGAAATGACCAGCTGAGCCCAATCAATAACATCAAATCATAAGATTTAATAAATAGTTTTGATTTTAACCCACTGGGTTTCATATTGTTTTGTTATGTAGCATCAGGTAAATGAGTAAGTAGTACTGTGAGTATCCCCTGCTCCATTTATCCCCAAGGATCCAGAGGGATTTTTTTTCATTCATCTCCTGTAAAGAAAAAGTATCTTCCCTCAGTGTGCCTGCTCCCCAGACTTGGAATATCAATGGGGCATGAGGAAGACTTAGTAGGTTGATATCTTTCTTCTCCCTAGGAATCTAGAGGATGCAGAGCTGTTGCTGCAGTAAGATTGGCCTGCATTCTTTGAATTGTTCAAGCAAAAATGTGTGACTGTTTCGCATGGATCAGATCAGGGCATAAATGTGGGAGAATGCAAAGCAATAGAGTTTCCTGAAGGGACAGCGACTGCCGCATTCAGGAGCCACTGTGGATATTAAGATTCTGAGGGGCTGGAGCCTGATCAAGAGATCCTGGGAACATAAGGACTAGGCACTCTCTGCACAGCTCACAGTTTCCCCCTGCAGCAGACAAGCTCAATGTTTGGGGGCACAGAAGGACATTAATGTAAATTTTAAATTCATGGTGCTTTCTATTAGAAAGGTTCTGAACTGTCTATAAAGTTCCACTTGAGATGGGGGCAGGCTATCCTCCAATTAATAAACTTTTAAAAACAAAATGGTTGTCTTATTTTATTTCAAAGAGCCTGTTTTTTTTTTATTTCAATGTGACTATTTCATAGACATGAAATGTTATTTCAAGGAATCTTCACAAAAATACTAACACTTGTTTTGCTGATAGAATTCTTCGTAATTTTAATTTTCTTCATTACTCTAATTTTTCTTGTTTGATTTTTATAAACAAGCGTGCATTGCTTTTATAATAGGAATAAAGATTTTTTTTAATCCTACTCAAAATCAGAGGATTGAACAAAAAGATGGCTATGATATTTCCCAGCTCTAAAAATTTTGGGATACTAATAAACAATCAGAATTTGTCCAGATCATTTTCTCACTTTAGAGCCACACATTCCATAAAAGGAATTAGTCAATTCCTCTAAGACCCTGAGCTCAGGAAGTACATTGGCAGCCTACAGGAAGAATATATAAATCCCAAAGTCAAAAGGCTGCAGAGTCAGGAGGTGGCCTTCAGGCCATGAGGAATCTTCCTAAATATGGTTCCTAGACACACTTGAAAACTTTAGCAAAAAGAAGTATTTTATGTTAGAAGGAAATTGGGTCAGGAGGCCTCTTTCTCTACAATTGTTGCCACACAGCCTGTGACCAATGTGAAAACAATTTGGAGCCCAGAGAGTTTGGCTAGTGCTAAATTCACATCTTCCCCACATTATTGCATCACCACTTCAAACACTGGCTCATTTTCCTCTTTCAATAGCAATTCCTAATTTTGCTATGGATCTTATTTCCTTTTATTGAGCATTTTCTTGAGTTATTATGCTTACTGTTTCATTGAATTCTTTTGATGAGTCAGTGGCCATCGATACATAATTATTTGCTTATTTTAACAACTTGTATGGTTTGGAAGTGATTTGTCCTCCAAGGGTTCATGTGTTGGAGGTTTGGTTCTCAGTGTGGCATTTTTGGGAAGTGCTGGAGCCTCTAAGAGGCAGAGCTTAGTATAAAATGATTGGGTCAGCAGAGGCATCTTCCTTGGAAGGGATTAAGCAGTCCTCAAGGGACCTCAGTTAGTTCCAGAAGACGCGCTAATAAAAGAGCAAGATTGGTCCCTCAGCACTCTGGCTTCCTGTCTCACCCTGTGATCTCTCTTTCCTGCAAAGCTCCTACCATTGTGAGGAACTCAGCGAGCCAAGATGATGCCTGCACCATGCCCTTGAGCCTCAGAAACCATAAGCTAAATAAAACTCTTTCTTTTTAACTATATTACCTGTCTTTAGGTATTTTGTTATAGCAATAGAAAACATACTATTTGGGATGAGAAAGAGTAGATCAGTGGTAGAGTGCTTGCCTAGCATGCTTGAGGCCCTGGGTTTGATCCCCAACCCCACAAACAAAAACAAACTAATGCAACAACCTTCTCATTTTCAGAATGAGAAAACTGTAGTTCAGTGAGATTTAGTTTGGGGCCCATTGTCCAACAGATAGTGGGTGAATGAATTGGCATTTAAAAACACTGGGGATGGGGGTATAACTCAGTGGTAGAGCATGTATTTCACATGCATGAGGCCCAGTACCAAAAAGCAATAGCAACAAGGAAAACCACCTATCTGACTCCAAAACCTGTGCTTTCTCCAAAGCCCCATGGTGCACAAAAATTAGAACTGTTGCTCTAGAATGTGGTTCCTAGTGACACGGCTATCCAGTCTCTGAAGGATTCATCTGCTGCCTTCCCTGATCCAGCACCTTGGAAGAAGGTGTTGGGCTTTGATGCTGTGACATTAGCATGACATCCACTTTGGGGCATTCAACCTGGGGGTTTGATCCCATGCCCACCTGCCTTTGTGACACATGTTGCAAATTAAAAGTAGGAAACCAGGAACGGTTTAGTCATACTTGTTAAACATTTATGATGCCAGTCAGGAAAGATGTTGACCTTCAAATTAAGAATTAGAACCACACATTCCATAAAAGGAATTAGTTCAATGAGAACAAAACCAGTGCAGCCAGAGTTTGGCTTCTGGGCGCCCACAGCAGAGGCAAAGAGTAAGCTGTGGCTAAATGATATATTTCCTCTGGCTTTCACTATTTATGGTGCAGCGCCAGGGTGGTGCAGTCTGGTCTGTACATATGTTTTTCATGAGAGAAGAGGGGACCCAGGCCATTTTCTGTACTTTCAAAGGCATAAGAAATCAGAAGTGGTTTGTAGCAGGAAAGGTGGACAGCCTTTGCTCCTGTGTCTGACAGCTGCCGCAGTGTGTGACTTCAACTGTAAAAAGCCTGGTAGGCTGGAGAATCAGCCAGTTAATACAGGCCTGCTTTGGACATCATTTCTTTAATATATTTTTTATGGAGGTAAAATATGTATAGCATAAAATTTACTATTTTAATCATTCTCGGTATACAGTTCAGTGGCAAAAGTACATTCCCAGTGTTATACAGCTATCACCACAATTGAGTTCCAGAGCTTTTTCTTGATCCCAAATGGAAATCCTCTGTCCATTTCTCCCTGCGTCCAGACCCTGCTAGCCACTAATCTACCTATGAATTTGCCTATTTTGGACATTTTCTATGAATGCAGAGATACAATACGTGGTCTTTCATAGCTGGCATCTTTTTTCACTTAACTTCATGTTTTCAAGCTTCATCTGTGCCGCAGCATAAATCCGGACTTTATTTCTTTTTTTGACTGAATAATATTCCATTGCTTGGATAGACTGTATTTTTTCTGTGTATTTACCAGCTGATATACATTTGGGTTGTTTCCACCTTTTGGCTAAGCAGCTCTTTGCTGTTTATAGACTCTGTTCAAATCTCTTTGTCAGGTCTTGAGAAAAGTGGTAAGAACCACAGACATTTCCCCCCAAGTACCCCAGAGCTCCACACCTGTATATAGGCTGCCAGCTCCACCCTGATGGCTGAGTTGGTTTCAATTTCATCTTCTCAGTAGCTCCCTTCCTCCTTCCCACATTCATCCCAATTCCTGATGAGGTTGGTGTTTTTTGTTTCAATTTCTGTCCCCTCTACTGAAACGTCAGCTCTTTAAGGATGACAGATAGACCCCACCTGTTCCATCTGCTTAGTTGTTCTCGGCACTAATGACACTGCCTGCTACATAGTAAGTAATTTAATAGACACTCGAGCCTTTTAAGCCAGATCCCATATTCTTAGAATGTGCTAACCCCAGATATGCATCCAGCTCACCCCCACCCATCTCCTTCAGTCTTTGCTTCCATAGCCACTCCTTTGCAAGACATACCTGAAAATCCTGTTTAAAATTGAGGGGATGGGAGTGGAAGAGAATCTTCTTTTCTTATACTTCTGTGGAGTTTTTTCTTTTTTTCTCCTGAGCACTTTTCCCACCACCTGATGAAGCAGCCTGTTTGCTGCCTGCCTCTTAGTTCTAACAAGGCACTCCTGGAGGGCAGAGGATTCCATCTGTCTTATTCATAGCAGCAATCCACTCCCTGGACCAATCGATGGGCAAACCAGTGCTCAATTAATATTTGGTGAGTGAGTGAATGAATAATTGAAGGGGAAGACTTTTTCCACAGGGCAAGGAAATGTGGAAGTCTTTGAAAGATTTGCTGGGAGGATTGATCATATTTGTGATGTTTATTTCCCCCCAAATATAAAAAATTTTTAGCCTTCCCAGGTTTCAGCCATCTGTCCCCTCCCCTCTTGTTTCTTTTCCTAATGGTCCCAATAAGCACACCTGTACAGCTTTCCTACCCAGTTGTCCAGAAAGCAAACACACATCTTTTGAATTTTTTTTTTTTTTAAGGGCTGACTTTCTCAAAGTTTATACGCGTTACTCACATCAGTTTGCTTGTATGTCTCTTGCATGGTGGCTTTGGCTCTCACCTTTCACCCTTCTCTTTTTTTTTTTTTTTCCCTCTCTCTCACCTTCTGCCCCAAACTGACAGGTAGACTTTGCCTACCCTTCTTCTCTTTATAGGCTCTTTTCCTAAAGCTAGTAATAGCTTGGGAAGAGGGTTTCACAAATGTAAAAGAGCTACCGATTTTTTCAGGCCAGGCACCAGATCTACTAAGAACAATAGCTTGCTTCTATTTCTCATTTACAATAGTCCAGGATCTATGTTAGTACTCTGTGTGCTTCATTCTCACAAACAGAGTCATTATTATATCCATTTTTCATACGAGGAAACTGAGGCACATTTGAGTTGAGTGGAGGGCTTGGGACTTAACAATTCTCAACCAGCGTCTAGACACTTCACTCGTTCCTTCTGGTTGCATCTGTAGCTCCCTGAGGGCTTGCTGAATGCCCATGATCCAAGGACAATGTTGTGATGAAAGTCAGGTATTGCTAATGGAAAAATTCTTCCATTTTCCACTGTGCTATAATTCCTCCCCCAAGAAACAACTGGAGGAGACAAAATGCACCATGATTATTATAAGAACTATTATTCTTAACAATCTCTGGTCTATACTGGACTATGAACCATCTGTGATTCCCTGGGAATCCTAGGCAGGCCTTGGAATCAAGCCCAACATCTCCACCTTAGAATACATACTAGGACAGTTTCTCAAATCTTAACCAAAGCTAAAGGCAGGCTGCCAGTCTGTCGATTTCTCAAACACACCTAGGCCAGAACATATGGGGCTTTTATGAATACTGGCTTTGTGTCACTGAGTCCAACAGTGACCTAGACCTCTTGGGTTCTGTTCTAGTTTTTTCAGACTATCAGGAACTGATATACCTCCCTGATGTGTGTCCAAATGTTGTTCTTCTGACCTCCATCATGCTCCCCTAGAGATGCCTGTGATTCCAAACCTGCAATCATAGCAACTATTTTAGATTATTTCTATCTTTTCTGAGGAAATTGCCATAATCCCTCTTGACTGAGGAATAGGAAAAAAACATTTGTCATGTGCTGGGCATTGTATAAGTTGTTTCTCATTTAATTGTGGCAACAATCCTAGGAGTCAGGTAGATAGGATTCCATCCCTTTTATAGAGTGATTAAAAATATTTGGAGAAGTGAAGCCTAAGTCATTTAACAGTTTAAAAATGAACTCATTTGACTGTAAATCTGCCATTTAAATTATTTATCTATTAATAATGTTAATATACTATAAAATACCTCAAAGTTAGCAACTTAACACAATACGCTTTTGTTATCTCATACATTGGCTGGGTTCTCTGCTAAGGCTGGAATTAAGGTGACAGTCAGCATGTTTTCATCTGGAGCTCAGGGACTCCTCCCAAGATCATCCCTGTTATTAGCAACATTCTATTCCTTATGGTTGTAGGACTGGTTCCCAATTATTTTCAGGGTGTCTGCCCTGGCTTCTCAGCTTCTGGAAGCCATTTATATTCCTTACCAAATACTCCCCTCTGGCTTCAAGCCAGTAATAGTGCATCAAATTTTTGTTCATGTTTTAATTCTTTTTCATGTCCTTCTGATACAAGGCAGAGAAAATTCTCTGCTTTTAAAGTGTGTGTTTGATTATATTCAACTCACCCAGGTATTTTCCCTTTTGCTATATACTATAAAAGTATAGTTTAAAAGTATACTATATGATGCAAAACAAAAGTCCTGGTGACTTTCCTATAACCCACAATCTTCCTAAAATAGCCAGGAACAAGCTTACACCTACTCTTATTACTCTCTCCTCCAGTGTCATGAGATACTTCCATTTTCCCCAAGAACTAGCAGAATTGGGCATCGACTGACACCAGTAACAATTAGTTACCCAATATATTTGATGATGAAGGAGGTGAGGGAAAAATAACAGTTGACTTTTTTGTTGTTGTTGTTTTCAGTACTAGGGATTGGACCCAGGGGCACTTTGCTACTGAGCAGACCTCTACCTTCTTGGTTTTTATTTTGAGGTAATATTTCACTATGTTACTGAGGCTGGCCTCAGAACTTGTGAACCTCCTGCCTCAGCCTTCAGAATAGCTGGGATTACAGGTGTATGCCACTGTACCCAACAAAAGACAACTTTTAAATAGGTTTGCAAATTTATTAGAAACTAGAAGAATTTACCTAGAAACAGCATTCAAAATTGTTTTTCTTACCTTATTGAAAGATATATTTGCTACCAAACTTCCTCCTATAATTATTATATTTTTACTGAGTGTCAGATAAACTCTAAGCTGCAAGAATTAAAGCTTTGTGTTGGTGCTCACACACGGAGACTTGAAATAGTTTGAATGGCTGCCAGCCTTTGGTGTTCATTGTGATTCAGAGCTGAGGCTATGAAGGTCTCTGCCATTGGCACAAAGGACAGTGGTGTCTAGAGAGCTGTGGGCTCAACATTCCAACCCAACAGGACATACAACTTGTTGCGACAGAACATCTGCCTCCGATTTCAATAACTGTCCATCCAGGAGCATGCAGAAGACAGGTGTTCTTATTTAGGGGAGCAGAAGGATCCTATAACAAACACTCTAAAGTACAACGCCATGCCCTAATGGAACACGTTAGCCAGGAAGAACTTTCTGTCCACCCTAGGATTCCCCTGCCATCTCTCAAATCAACAATTGAATAAACGTTTACAGCTGCTAGTTTTCCAAATGGTTCTCCTCTGTAGCCTTTCCTGAAAATCCAAAGTACTTTGTTTCCAACTCTGTAAGAGACTGTGAATCTTTTTAGCTTATATTGTTGTTTTTTCTTTTCCTTTTTCTTTTTTTTTTTAATCACCTCTGCAAGACTTACTTTCTTGAATGGGGAAACTGTGCCTTGTATGGTCTTATACACTCAACATCTGACATGTAACAATTGAATAATAAAGTATCTAATGACTCACCACTAGTCAATTCAGTATATTCTATGATTTTTTTCCTGTTGTACAATTTTATTTCTAGTTCTCCTTTAAGAGCAAGGTCACATATTTATGAGTTAATGGGTTGAATTAAGGTACTGATTCACAGAGGGAGCTAACCAGTGACTTAGCTTCTGTCTCTGCTTGAAGTCTCAGTACGAGCTGGCTGGAAGCATCTGGGATGCATTTATAAGGATCTAGTGAGAGCAACAAAACCACAGAGAGGAATTGGAAAATTCAAATAGGGACTGAAAAATAGCCAAAGAAATGTTGAGCTCCAAAGAAAGGTTCTGTTTGGGAGCCAACAACTTCTTGTACCACTCAGATCCATTTGTTCTCTCTTATTATCTGAAGCTCCAAGAGTACAGTTAACTTCTTTTTTTTTTTTTTCAAGAAGATGCTCTAACTCCTTCTCGGAGAAGATATATACAAGTCTAATAATGCATATTTAAGAAGGCAAACAATTGTGATCTGGAAGACTAAAACAAGAGCTCATAAAACAAGCTACAGTTTCATTACTGCAGTTTGTCTAGAGAGCACAGCTGACAATCATCCTCTCCCTCATCAGCTGTCCACTCTAGAATCCCCTCAGCTTTGTCTAACAGGTCAGCTGGGCTGGATGGTTTGTCTTGTTGGGATGACCCAGACCCTAATCCCTAAGGGGTCTGGCCACTTAATTGCTCTACCCCTGTTCAGTAAGTTTGTTGTAGTTACTCATAAATAGTCATTACCAGGCAAGGAAGTATGAAGAGAAACCCCCAAGATTTCTGTAGATTCCACACATTTTCCCCAGCGTGGAGTCACCTTTCTCTTTATAAGTGATGGGATAAGCTACCTCCTAGCTTATTCCTCCACTAACTTATGATGAGCCCAAAGTGATTAGCTGATAGCAGGTATGGTAGGACTCCTACCATATCCACTGGAAAAAGTTTTGCTCTCACCATAGAATTAAGTTCTGTGACCCGGAAAAAGCTAAGATTAAGGGAATAAAAGCTATTTCCACCAATGGATCACTGGGTATGAGTCAGACTGACCTCTCTCACTTTGATCCCTAGTTTCCCAAAGCCATGTTCATTAGTTAAATAAGACAAAGTACCATCAGTTCAAGGTAAATGCCATGTCTACAAACATTGTCCTGCCAGAGAAAGCACTGTCCTACACCTATAGCCGTGCTGAGTCTTCAAAGGCCACCCCACTGCTCTACCAGGCTGATGGTTTCTAGGTGACATGGGACATAGGAGGACTGCTAAATCCACAATCATGAGGCATTGTCATACTTTCTTTGCTGAAAAGAGGTTCTATAATCAGAAGCAAAGCCCTGTGGGAATCACACCAATGAATAGGACTTTCTGTAAGCTTTCAGATGGCAGTTCTGGGGAAGGCAGAACTTCTGTCTGGAGTGTATGTCAATTCCAGTAAAGACAAATGACTTCAGCGACTTCCTTTCCAAGGTGAAAGAGTTTTGATGTCATGTGACCCACCACCAAGTGGCTGCCTAGACTCTCTGAGTCATTATTCCTCGGTCTTCACTGCTAAAGAATTTGCATTTGCAGTGACAGTGCTAGAATAGCCTTGGTGCAGGAGAGCTTCTGTGGTCAAGACATGTGCAGCCTACATACCTGTCTCCATGTCTCCATCTAGTAACCACTCAAGCACTGGTTCCAAGAAAAGAATGTAACAGTCATCCTAAGCCCAGGTCAGACCGCCCCCTGCATTGGTTTTCCTCTGGTGGCATTAAATATGAGACATGGAGAACATTCTAACAATTATCCTCCTGTTCATGCTGATTCACAAATCCTGCAATTCCTTTGGATTAAGGATTTTTCTTTTCAGAGCCAGGCTTATAAATTTCAGAGTTTAACTGAAATCTGGCTCTGATTATCAGCCATGAGCTAATGAAGAATAGTAAGGGTGAGTCTTTAAATAAAAAGTGATATTATGAAGTTCCTCATCTAGGTAAAAAGATTACATGGACTCTAGGGAAGGTGAAGCTGTTCTCTGGGGAGATTAAAGGTGCTGATTGTATAGGCTAGAAGACTCCACAAGAATTTGAGGATTCAAGATTCTCAGATTTGTTTACTAACTGTTACCATGCCAGGTCTCATGATTCAACTTTTTTTGAGGAGGGCCTGACTTTGGCATAGGAGATCCACACAGACTGTACAGGTGCCTCCTTGGTAGCTCAGTTACCCTTATAATCAGTTCCTGGGCATGCTTTTCATCACAAAAACCCACAAAAGGAAAAATGAGAAGGAGTAATCTGACTAGCTCATTCGGCCTTTCCTTCGTTTTGTTTTTTTTTTTTTTTTGCTCTTGGCTTGTTCTATTGCAATTGAGGAACTCCTGCAGAGGCACAAGCCACAGCACCCTCCTTACAAAAATGCCTAACCTTAAAAGGGACCAAATGTCTAGACATGATATAAAACAGGAAGAGACCATGATATAAAACAGACGCGTAACAACTGACTCTTACCTCAGGTATGGAAGGTAATTCATGTTCTTTGGAGAAGAATGGAGAAGAAAGAGCCAATGAGACTGGAATTCCGGAGAACTCTTGGAAATATTCTTCTGGTTATCATGAAAATATGTTCAGAGATCCATGATTATTTTAGAAATCAAGAAGTAAAAGTCACAACACATGTTATATAATTCTACCCTAAAAACAAATTTCTTCTTCCACTACCATTGAACAGCAATGGCATGAAAATAAATACACAAAAATTTTAAAATACAATTCATTTAAATAATTTTTGTCTGTTTTACATTTTACTATAGTTTGGATTTTAAATATCCCTGAAAAAACCCATGTGCTAAAAAACTAGTTCCCTGAAATGGCATTATTGGGAGACTATGGAACCTTCAAGAGGTAGATCCTGTGATAGGTTATCAGGTGGTCAGGGGCATGCCCTTGAAGGAAAGTGTGAGACCTAGTCCCTCCCTCTTCTTCTCTTTCACTTCCCTGCCATGAAGAGAGTGACTTCGTGATGCCCACCATTGCCATCTCATGCCTCTGCTTACCAGAGGCTGAAAAGCAATGGGCATCTATTCATGACTGAAACCTTTGAAACCATGATCCAAAACCACCTTTTTTTTCCTTTTGAAGTTGTTTATCTCAGGTACTTGTTGTATGGATAATGAACAGCTCACTCACGTGCTTTAAACACATAGCAGCATCTGATGTAAGGCAGAGGCAGAGGAATACTACAGGAAGTGTCCACACTGATGTGGTCTCTGGGGCCTTACTAAAATAATTACATTTTTACTTTAAAGTATTAATTGAAAAAGTGTATATATGCTTCTGTGCATAAAGGCCATGGGATTATATATTCTATAGGAACATAGGCCACAGGTTTTAATGATCAATGCATATAGTATAACAAACTTGGTAAGCATTTGATTACTGTTTATTGAATTAGATAATGAGAAAGTCAGTCCATTCAAAGGGCCTGGAACACTCATTTCTATTTTCTCTTGCTTTACCCATTTGAAGTCTTGATACTACATCAATATACATTATATTTATTGAGTGGTATTGGCATAGGTCTTCCCAATTTTCCTCATAGCTCTTCTTCAGTGTAGTAAATACAAACATTGAAAATTGCATGAATTCATAGATAAAGGATAGGCCTACTAAACCATTAATATAGTAAATGAGTTGGGACATAGATGGATTTCATTTGAAGTGCCTTGAAGGATCCATAATATTGTATCATGTCAATGTTCATAGATTTCCAAAAGTGATTTGTTTTTCTCTTAAACGTGTGAAAAAGAAAAACACCAGCTTACATTTTTGTAGACTCATTTGACAAATGGCTCACACTGGATTCATTATTTCCCTACCATATGAGAAATTTTCCTATTGATAGCATTTTTTTTCTTGCTACTGTCTTACTTAATATGTTTCAGTCTGTTCTAGTCAGTTTTGTTTGTTTGGTTTGGGGTTTTGTTTGTTTTGTTTTGTTTGCTGCTGTGACAAAAAATAAAAATAAAAAACTGACAAGAATAATTTTAAGGACAAAAGATTTTAGGGGGGTTCACAGTTTCAGAGGTCTCAGTCCATAGATAGCTGGCTCCATTTCAATGGGATGTGAGGTAAGGCAGAATAACATGGCAGAATAGTATGAAGGAGGAAGGCAGCTGGGGACATGGCACCAGGAAGAGAGAGAGAGAGAGAGAGAGAGAGAGAGAGAGAGAGAGAGAGAGAGATATTCCATTATTCCATTCACCAGATTCAACATATATACCCCAAAGGCACACCCCCAATGCCCCACCCCTCCTACCACAACCTACCCGCCTACAGTTACCACTCAGATAATCCCCATCAGGATTAATGCTGGACAATTTGCCATGGGTTAAGGCTATCTTTGAAATTTTCTTCTGATTATCATGAAAATATGTTCAGAGATCCATGATTATTTTAGAAATCAAGAAGTAAAAGTCACAACACATTTTATATAATTCTACCCTAAAAACAAATTTTTTCTTCCACTACCATTGGACAGCAATAATCCACTCACTTCACCTCTAAACCCTCTCTCATTGTCTCAGACATGAGATTTTGGGGGACTCCTCATATCTAAACCATAACGCAGTCCATAATTAACAGCCATGGAAAGGTATACCTGAACTTTTCAAACCTCTTGACATACTGAGTAGGGGGTTCAACATCATGGGAAAGAACTGGAAATGAGCCAGTAATAGTCTGAGTTCAAAATAATGAAAGCATACTCTTATATCAGGATTCACTATGTTTGATATAAGTTGACAAATCAAAGAGTATTAAAGTTGATTTTTGGAAAAGTCAGTGGTCAGGGAAATTCTTAGAGAACTCCATGGGAATGGAAAAGAGTTAATAACAACAATAAAGATTGAAGAGAAGCAAGATTTTAGTTATGAATGAAAGAAATAGAGTTTCTCATCTGTAGTGACTTCAGACAGGAATTCTGTAATATTGGTGCCTCAGGTGGGAAGTGATGCTAGGCACATAATAGCTGGTGGAGTCAAGCGCTTCTTGAGAAGCAAGATGGACAGGATCACAGTTTAGGCCCTTCAGTGAGACCAATCCCATCTACATTTAAAGCTGTTAGTTCAAGGTGGTACACAGCTGAATTTTCTTATTGTGCATAAAGCTAAATGCACCTGGAGAAATGGGGGGGAGTCTGAATATAAACATCTCAAATTGTCCATGACTGCTCAGGAAAAAGACTGAAGGACCAGTTGTTTAAGTTCATTGAATTGCCCTTGAAATTGTCTAGCAATTATCAGATTCTTTTTATTTATTTTTCATTTAACCCAGTGTTGTAATGTTACGATGTGCTGATTAAATTTCTCAACACCTTTGAAGTAAGAGCCTTCACCCAAATTGAAGATAGTCCCAGAAGTAAGCATTGTATATTTCTATGTCCTATGAAGCTAATAACCTATCAGGGGATGCCAAAGAAACTTGCATAGGCTGAACTTTCTCTTTTTTAGTGTAGACAGACAAACATATTTTAGCAGTGTTCCTTTCACCCACACTTTTCCTCCAATTGAATTTTTAACACTAGATTTCTCCTCTCTCTTCTATGGAAGAAGTGATCAATATTGTTTCTCCCCTGAAGTGAAAAACCTTCAAGGACACTCAGGTTGCTGGGTTCCTCATCTGTGTCTTTGAGAACCAGTATAATATAACTCTAAGGAGCAGAATGCTGTAGGGAGAACACAAAAGGGTACTCCTCACAGTTCTGCTGCAGACTCATGGAGTGACCTCAAGAAAGTCACTTTCCTTTTCAAGGTCACAGTTTTCTCACCTGTCACAAGAGGGGGCTCAATGAAGAATTGATAAGCTCAATTTACAACAAGTCAAAGAGCAATTTGAGGTTTAGATTTCCTTGAGGCATCTTATTTACTCCATCAAAGACTAGATTTTCTGAACATAAGTATGTTTGATGCTTGAGTGTGGAAAACTGCTAACTTTCTTGAAATTTGTGAACTTATTCTAAGTTTGCTTTGGTATATTGAAGGAACTCTGGAAGAACTCATTTGCATTTCCCTCCTCAGTGTCCTGAGTGATTAGAAACATGTCTCTTGGGTAAACAAATCACTTCATTCCCATAAATGGGTCATTCTCTGTTGCTCCTCTTTGGGAATAGCCTTTCTGCTTAAGAATATTTTAAGAAGAAGTGAGAGATATTCAATGCCTGTGCCTTTAATACTCTGCCTCCCAGGTCCAATGGACCTTTAGCAAGTGTTCAATTTGAGAGAGAATCAAGGCATTACTAAGGCATTTTGCCAATGAGTATACATTTTAATTCAGTAATTAGTGCTTCTCAGCCTTTTATTATCCTCAGTATGGCTGGTTGAATGTGAATTCTTCATATATATGGTTGCCCAATGGTTTCCCTTTTTCTCTCTTTTTTTACATGCCCTAATATATAAAACATTGAAAAGTATGAAAGCATCTTCCAGGCAGCTTAACTCTTCATATATTGGGTCAAAATGTTTCCAAGTTGGCAAAAGGTCAACTTCTAGAGCCCTTTAGAATATAGTTGGAAGGAGAAAACTTATGTGATATCAGATGCTGCTAATCCTCAGCTCCTGTCTACAGCAGACTGTTTTCAGAAGGGATTTTCTTCCTCTACTGCTGCTGTCACTATTGTTGTTGTTATACTGCAGCGATATCAATTCCAAAATTGCATTCTACTTTATGCAATGCTCTTCCCCAGATCGCATGCTCACTGGAGTTCAAAGGGTTGAACGAAATAATGATTTGCTGGATGCCCTCCATTTCTCCTCCAGATCTACTCTCCACCTTTTTGCATCATGTGATCCAGGAAGCTGACCTGTAGGCATTCTATTAATGGGCTGACTGTTCTCTAATTTCCAAATGGGTTTGGCCAGTAAGAAATGCCAGCAGGAATTCAGAAAGCAAGAGCAGAGTGAGGGGGAGTGCTTATTGCCTTGCTTTCTCATCATAAGGTTGGGGTTTGGCTGGTTGCTATCAACCAAAGGCCTCACCCCCCTATCAGGCAGGTCTCTTTTCACACAACTCTCTCTGACTCTGGGTGTTAGTAAGTGCTCCCTCCACTTGCCTACCAAGCTAGCTTCCTCCTGATAATACTGCACTATTCTTTGCAGTTTACTTATATCCACCCACACCCTTGAAATTAGTCTCTTTATTAACCTTTCTCCATATGATCCAGATTAAGTTTGACATGCTTCTCCTACCAGGACCCTGTCAATATATATTGTCTAAAGTTTATTAACTCCACATGGACAGGGCTCTCCATTCTGCGTTATTTGTTACTGTATTCCAAGCACCTAGAATGATGCCTGGCACAAGTTAGGCACTTAAAACATATTTGTTGAAAGAAGTACTGTTTTCCAAATATGACTTTAGCACAGGTTTTATGGGGTGTAAAAAAAAAAATTTACAATTTTAGAGGTTTTCTTTAGGAAAAAAGCCTTACAAATATTTGGCTGTCACAAAGTTTACAGAAATTTTAGGTCTGATTACTAAGGTCCCTCCCTAGACCTTGAATGGGTACCATGCAAATGAAGGGCTCTGAAGCTTAAGCTTCTCTAACTTCAACCTGGCTCCTCTGGAATCTTACTTCGGAGTTTCAAGAAATCTGTCAGTCACTTTTAGAGAAATGTGAAGAAAATAGCAGGGTATAATCCAAAGCAAGTAACTGGGGGTAATATGCACATAGGTGGGAATTCCACTCCTCTGTGTTTTAGCTACTGTTTTAGCCAGCTTTTTTGCTGCTATGATCAAAAGATCTGACAAGAACAATTTTAGAGTAGGAAAAGTTTATTTGGTGCTCACAGTTTCAGAGGCCTCAGTCCATAGATGGCTGACTCTGTTGCTGTGGGCCTGAGGTGAGGCAGAACATCATGGTAGAAGGACATGGAGGAGGAAAGCAGCTCAGGACATGGTATCAGGAAGCAAAGAGATAACTCTGCTTACTGGGGACAAAATATAAACCCCAAAGGCACACGAGCACTAACCCATATTCTCCAGCTACACACTACCTGCATATGGTTACCAGCCAGTTGATCCATGTCAGTGGATTAAGCCATGGATTCTGACACTTCTCATAACCTAATCATTTCACCTCTGAAAATCTTTGCATTGTCTCACATACAAGCTTTTAGGGAACATCTCATATTCAAACCATAACAGTTATGAACTTTGACACTCAGTAGAAGATAACCACAAGAGCTTTAGTACTTCACCGACAATACAAGAATAACGGGTATTTCCTCAGGACACTGTTGGTGCTTGGTGATGGTTCAGTCTTGCCATGGTCAAGGTGTGTCCCCAGAAACCTCTCTTCCAGTCTTCCCCAGGCCTGCTTCCTACCTGTTAGGATCACTGAGTTCCCTAACAACAAACCTACGAATCTGCTACTTCAGACCATTGACCTGTTCCTATTGGCCCAGGAACCAACATTTACACAATGGAAAATCCCATCTCTCACACAGTTTGCCTGCTGCAGAACACCCAGCCCTGTTTGCTCGGGATTCCTTTATGTCATCAGCCATAACTCAGATAATTCTCTGTGGAGCCATTTAGATGCTGCAAGCAAATTTTTTCATTGCTTTCTCAAAGGAAAATTTCTCTCCATATTTCATTTTCTAAGTGATCCTCAAAAGCATGTCAATGGCCTTCTCCATAAACATTTTATTATAAGGTTGAGCAAACCACATTTTAGAGCCCAAGCTACTTTTTAAAATTCTGTATTCCCTGTTCTTAATGCTCCCTCTTCCAGTTACTCAAATATGAATTATACCCAAATCCTTGCTTAAATAATGTAAACTCTATGAAGACAATACTGCATTTGCTTTATTTAACATTGTACTCTCCAAATAAAGTATATTGCCTCACATGTAGTAGATAGTCAATAAATTTCTGAATTAATAAATGAATGATTGAGTATGGCATGCAGAATAGAAAGATCTAGGGAACACAAATTATAAGGATAAACTAAGAAACCAAATATGGAAAATATTTTATGCATATATATGAAATATTTAGTACCTACAAATGTTAAATATCTTGTGAAGGAATGCAGGAGTTATTCAAGTAGAAACTGGTGAACATTTATCAGGAATTCTGTAAAGAAAAATCGTGCACTGAATCAAAGGTATAAGTTGGTTACCTTTAATTTTAATTCCAACATAAAAAAGCATGTGATTTCATAAATTTATGCTTCCTAGGTGTTAAGTAGTAGTCTGTGGCAAGTGGGGACTTAATTGACCTTGAAGCTTATTCCAGTTCCATTGTATTATCCTTGGTACTTTAACCAGGCTAAATTCTCTGATCCTCAGTTTCTCCACCTGCAGGGTGAGCATGATACTGACTTTACAGGATTATTGTGGATTAAATGAGATAATCAATTTAAGAGCCTTTAAGCACCACTCAAGTATTCATTAACCCCATGACAAATATTAGATTCCTACTCTATCACCAGCCCTCAAACTCACTCTTATTAATGAAGCAAGCACAGTTCAGAAATTCCTTAAGGATGCAATATGTAAAGGAAGCAACACCTGCACTTTGAAAGAAGTGAATTCTCAGGTTGTCACTGGCCCTAAAACTCTCCTGACTTTCAGCAGCTCTCACACAACATTTAGGCTCCCATTCTTCAGGTATAACATGACAACCCTAGACTAAATGGTCCCTTAGATCCTCCCATGTCCTGAAGATGTAGTATTACTTTAGAAAGTTCAATTCACCTGTATTTTGTACTTTGTGAATACTCATAGTAATTATTAGCTAAAAAAAAAACTTGCATGCCCCTGTTGGGTTTTCTAATCATTATAGGGAGGATCCTAACAGGTGACTGAATCTGACTTGGTCTCATGAGTAATTATTGGGTACTTTGGGCTTTGTGAAATGCAATAGGCTTCATGGTATCCATTTGCCATAATCAACCTGTCTTGCCAGGTATGCTCTTTGAGGCAGACCTCGTCCACAATAACTTCATTTCTTGCTAGAATGAGACTAAAGAGTGAATACATGCAGGTATTAGGATAATATTTCAATTTTTCAAAAGGGAATACTCTTAAAATGGGCATGGTATCCCTCCTGCTGCTACCTCCTTCTCTGAATCTCCCTCCAAAGCCCAGGAAACTCATTCCCTGATAAACACATACTTCCTTAACCACAGGGGAGAACAGATCATTAGAGCCCCCTGCTTGGAAACCCTGCAGTGCACTGGTGTCCCTTCCTAAAACCTGATTAGTTCCTCAAATAGAAAGCCTGATCCTTTTTCATCATATCCTCCCACCCTTGGACAGTTTTCAATACTAGTAATTTGAATAATAAAGCTGACATTAACATGGGGTGAGCTCTTCAATGGAGATAAAGAACAAGGGGTCAAGAAAAAGACTCCTTTGCCTCTAACTAGGAAATTAAACTACTCTCTCAGTTTGGGTCATAAAAGGAAGGAAAAAAAAAAACAACTTTCACTCAACTGTAAAGGCAAAAGATTTGATTGATAGAGCTGTTATCCTTGGTTAGCTTTATAATGACTTCATTTGAGTGGGTTGATTTTAAGGAAAAACTGGTTTCAAATATATGACTCTGCCTCCTCTCCTTGTTTAAGCTCAAGCCTCCTTCCCTCTGCCCCCAGAGCTCTCTCACAGAGCTTCCATCCCTAATGAGTAGTGTTCAGGTTCCGGATGATTTCAGGCCTCCATCTGCAGATGTACTGGCAGATCCTGGGCGTATCAAGCTTTGAAATGTTCTTGCCCAGAGTTTTCAATGAGAAACACGTGTTTCTGACACTTGCTGTCACTTCCGTCACTCACAGGGTCTGCTACCCTGAGACTTTTCAGAGACTCTCTACAGACCCAAATGACCCCAACTCCACTTAGATACCACTGGAGCTTGGATACTGCAGACTCAAAGAAAGGACAAGCAGAGGCCCTTAATGTGAATGCTACCCATCCAAATGGACTTCTGGAAAAGAATCCAAACCAGAAAACTGGAGTCCTTGCATTTCATTATCAAACACTGACTAAGCCCTCACTCAGAAGTCATTTGTAAACTGGAGGCACTTCACATTCTTTTCACCTCAAGTCTATATTTTTAAGCAGTCATTATTATCTTTATTTTATAATGAAGGGACTGAAGCTGTGTCCTTTCACCACATTATAATGTGTTCCGAATGAGGTCAGATTCCCAGGTCTGTATGTCTTTGGTGAAGTCACTTCTTTCTTTGAATCATTTCTTTTCTCTACATTGATGAGAACAATCCTGCAGACTGGCTAGTCCCATAATGCACCAAGGAGGAAAATCCCTCCTTCATCTGATTTAAAAGGAATTATTAATAACTAACTCTCATAACTAAGGGAATAGCATTAAGATTGCTCTTCAGCCAAATTTAAAATCAACAGTCATGCAAGAAAAAATTCCTTTTAACCACTAAGATTCCATCTTGCCAATGGTCATGGCTGCTAATAACTTTCAGAAGAAAGTTCAAAGTTCTTACCTTAGCCTACCAGGCCCTTCATTGCTTACTTTCTACCTACCTCTCTCCTTAATCCACAGGAGCAGGACTGAACTTCAGCATCACTCCCCACTCCCACCAGTAACTACTTTCCCAGTGTATGTGCATTTCCTCAGCCTGCAGCCACTTCTCCCCTGTGTTGATTCTGCAAACTCAATGCTGCCTTTAAAATATAGCTCCCCAGTCTCCTGGGAAGCCAACATTTACTCAAGCTTAGTTTAAGTGCCTCTCCTATGTTCCCCACCCACCACACACACCATGGGGACCTTGTTCATAGCAATGCTTCTTAGTGGCTGATTGACTTGTTTTGCCCCCTCATCAGATTTAGAGCTCCCTTAGAACAGGACTACATTGGCCTTTGTCCATCACAGCAACCCAAGTGATTAATAAATGATTCTGAATGAGTACATGATTAAGGCAATGGTTAAAAAGCAAAATGGAAAATAATTTCTATTTTTTGAGAGGCCATTTTCAACCACAGTAGGATTTTGCCTACCTGTACAATTATACATACTGCTTCCTGCTGCTACCTCCCACTTTTTCCCTTCTTAAAATGGAAGGAATATTATCCAAATCCATTTCATGATTACCTTTGATACACTAAAGTTTAGCATTATGCTCCCAATTTTCACTGACGATTGCTATAAAAAAAAAAAATCCCTAAAGACTTAGTACTGTATTTCTTCTTATAAATTCCCACACTAGGAATTTCTTGTAGTGTGGGCCAATGCTTAATTTCCCCTAATGAATGGTATCCTTTCTTCTCTTTGACAATATAAGCTATTTAAGCAAGTATAATTTCATTTTCACTTTAGAACTTTCTTCAAGGAAGTACAAAGCCAAATTTCTTGCCCAACCCATATCCATTATATAAACGTTCTTGTTTGCATACTCAGTCTTACTTTATTTTCTGATCTACTTTAATTTAACCAATATTTACTGACACTTTATTTTTTGCACCAAAGTATTCTAGAGGCTTGGAGTACACCAGTTAAGAAAACAATAACATTCTACCCCTGTGGAACTCACCTGGTTTGCAGGTATGATTTTCGTGTACATCATGCACATCAATTCCAAAATTAGTGCAGTACATACAATCTAATGTTGATGTTTGTATTCATGAATACCTGATTCCTTCTTTTATAATGTATTCATTATAATGTATCTCTCATCTAAATTTCATAAATGCTGACTTTCACAGATTTGAAATCTATAAGAAAAACATAAAATGTTGGTGGAATTAAAATCAGCTCACTTGTGACTTTCTTAAATAATGGTAATATAAAGTTTATAGGCAGCTTTAGTAATCCCTAATCAGCGTTTCTAACACATTAGCAGTTGGTGTCTGGAGTCTGACATTTGCTGTGAATGAGTGCCTGACAGCTTTTGTTGTAAGTTTGGGCTGCTTTTGCCTAGCAATTTGCCCCCTGCTGTCTGGGGGGAGGGAACTTGACTCCAAAATGCCCTTCATAGTGTCACTGTCAATCTCCCAACCCCACCCCTGAACTCACCCCTCCCCTCACATTAACTACCCTGAAGGCTTCCTAGCTAACAATTAGGACTGACTTGTTCTGTGATGGTAGAGGACTCCTCCTGAGATGCTGAGATACACCCACCAGTCTCCAACAACCTCTAGGGAGTTTTGGGTGTGTTTGTTTGCTTGCTTGTTATTTTAATTCAGGACCTTATCAAGACAAATTGAGAGGTGAACCTATATAATGAACTAACAATATACAGTCTGAGAAATGCATAATAAAGCAAAATGCATATTCAACTGTACATTTTATACAATGGATACTTGATATTTATGTCCTTTTCATCCTTTTTCCAAAGGTTTAGTGAAAACTTAAGAGAGTGAGATGGCTAAGCAAATGAGATGGGTTATATCTACTTTTTCCTGTCATTGTCTAAGCCTTCTTCTGGGTCCCATGCTGCTCTTTTCCTATAATCCTGTTCTGTCAGAGTATCTGACCTATGCAGGCCTGAGCTGAAAATGACCCCTCATTATAGAGAAAAATGGAACTCTATTCATTACATCCGACTCCTCCTACCCCTTCTCTGTTTAATTATATTATTCTGATTATGATATAGGCTATACATACAGCAATGCTATTCTATACAACCATAATTCATGGAACGAGAAGTCAACGAATTACTTCTGTACACACAAAAGAGAAAGTGATAATAGAATATAGATAGAAATAACAGCACAGATGTGGACCCAGTATAGGTCACTCCTGCTTGTGTGATTGAACGATATCATTATCTATGGATGAAATAGTTCACAGTTTGTTCGCTTTTGTTTTCTACATATTGATGAAAAATATGACATCAGCACACTGCAGCAAAGTAAATAAGAAGCTTCTCCCACATCACCATTATGTATCTTGGTTCATTTTCTTTTGATAAGTATACCACATTTTCAACAGCTTATTTTCTTTTACTTTCAGACAGTTGGTGGGAAAATATACTCCTAAGTCATTCATACAAGATATATCATCAACAAATCACAAATGCATTTTACTTGGTAGAAGACGCTAATCTCAAAAGAATGTGCATTGTATGATTTCATAGATATAATATTTAGAAAAAGACAAAACTTTTGAAAATAAATTAAATCTTATTTTTGTTATAAGGATGAAGATAAATCAATGGTTGCCAGGGAGGGAGGAAGAGAAACAAGCTGGCCAAAGAGACAAAATAAGGGGTCTGGGGAAGGGAGAGAGAGGAAACTGTCCCTTTCACTTCAGATATGATTGCATGGATCCTCCCAAATCCTACTAAATTCTCTATAACTGGGAACGAACCTTATGTAAAACAAATAAACAAGCATTAAAGGACACATGATTTGTTTGTATGGTAATGGAAAGAACTATGGTTAGATATCTCAGAATTACAGATTTGCTGAACTAATATACCATACATTTATACCATCTTTAGTTATTAGCCTTTGGATTTAAGTATCTAAGGCAATGCTATCTTATCATTTTAAGATAGGTTTAAATACTTAAATAACCTACAATCATAGAATCTAAAAGCTAGAAAGAGTCCTGAGAGATAGTCAGGAAAAATCATATCATCATCTCAACATTTTCCAAAAAATGATCTACCTAAATTAAAAAAAAAAAATCAAACTAGGCATATAAGGGAATATCTTCAAATCAAAGGAATCTGCAAAAATCCTAAGGTGGGATCATACAGAGTAGCAAAGTTGGAAGGCTTTCCCCTAATATGAGGATCAATTTGAGGATCCTTTCTCATCACTTTAACTCCCCTCTCTGCTGGAAGTCCTAGCCAAAGACACAAGAAAATGTTAGGGAATGACGGTTATTTCATTATCTTGATTGTGGTGCTTTTTTTCACAGATATATATTTACATCAAAACTTAACAGATTACATTCTTCAATATGTGTGACTTATTTTATATCCAGCATACATTGATAAAATTTAAGAATATATACCATTTAGGTGATGGGAAAACTGGAAATTCATATGCAGCAAAATGAAACTAAACCCCTAACTCTCACCATGCACAAAACGCAACTCAAACTAGATCAAGGATCTAGGAATTAGAGCATAGACCCTGTGTCTAATAGAGAAAAAAGTTGACCCAAATCTTCATCATGTTGGAATAGGCCCGACTTCCTTAATAAGACTCCTAAAGCACAAGATATAAAATAGAGAATTAATAAATGGGATGGATTCAGACTGAAAGGCTTATTCTCAGCAAAAGAAACAATGAATGAGGTGAAGAGTGAGCCTAAATGTAGGGAGCAAATTTTTGCCACACACACATCAGATAGCACACTAATCTCTAGGATATATAAAGAACTCAAAAAATAAACAACCCAATCAATACATGGTTTAAGGAGCTGAACATACACTTCTCAGAAGAAGATATACAATTGATCAGCAAATATAGGAAAAATGTTCAATTTCACTAGTAATTAGAAAAATGAAAATCAAAACTACTCTAAGTTTTCATCTCACTCCAGAATGAAAGTTATGAAGAATACAAACAACAATAAGTGTTGGTGAGGACATGAGACAAAAGGCACACTCATATATTGCTGATGGAACTGTAAATTGGTGCAACCAGTCTGGAAAGCAGTATGGAGATTCCTTAGAGAACTTGGAATGGAACCACCATTTGACCCAGCCATCCCACTCCTCATTTTATACCCAAAGGACTTAAAATCAGCATACTACAGTGACACAGCCACTTCAATGTTTATAGCTGCACAATTCACAATAGCTAAATTATGGAACCAACCTAGATGCCCTTCAATAAATGAATGGATAAAGAAACTGTAGTATATATACACAATGGAATATTATTCAGCATTAAAAGAGAATAAAATTACGGCATTTGCAGGTAAATAGATGGAGTTGGAGAATATCATGCTAAGCAAAATAAGCCAACCCCCCAAAAACAGGAGCTCAATGTTTTTTCTGATAAGTAAATGCGAATCCATAATGGGGTGCGGGGGCATGCATGGGATAAGTGGAGGAACTTTGGATGGGGCAAAGGGAAGGAGGTAGCAGGTATAGGTATAAGAAAGATGGTGGAATGAGATGGACATCATTACCCTAGGTACATGTATGATTGTATGAGTGATGTGACTATTTCACGAACAAACAGAAAAGTGAAAAATTCTGCTTCATTTATGTACAATAAATGGAAAAGCTTTCTGCTGTCATGTATAACTGATTAGAACTAATAAAATAAATAAATAAATAGTAAAATGGACACAAAACTAAAGAAGCAAAAGAAAAAAATACTATTTGAGCACAGTCCTTTCACCTATTAGAAAGCAAAAATATAATCCGATTCTTGGGCTCTCTGCTGTCATATCATCCTTTATGTTGGAAGTAGACCCAGTGTATTTCAGGGGCAATGGAACATTCCCTTCTGACTAGAGAACAAAGCAAATTAGAATTCCAGAAACTGTGTTCACTGGGAGCATAAACACACTGTGGAATCTAATCTCTTTAAGAAGCAGGAAAGTACAATAAGAAGACAAAGAGTACAGAAGCACACAGATTTAAATTAATTTCTGAATTCATCCATTCTTATTTGTATACTTTAGATATATCTATTATACTTCTGAACTTCGGTTCCTGCTCTGTAAAATTAAGACAACATTTTTTCCTAAAGGTGCCATGAGGAACAAATAAATTATTCTATATTAAATGACATTAGGCATTCATTAAATTAAGTTCCCTTTCTCTTCTTCCGAGTCATCTAAGTCTTTTATGCTTTTATTCTTTTTTCTGAAAAGTGTTGCAAATGATTATCCAATTTGCTTATCAAGTATGTCTCTTCATCAACCTCAGTTTCAGTCAGTGGCTAGTATAGAAAAATCAGGCATGACTCTTGCCTAGAAAGAGCTTACAGTCTAGAAGAGAAGAGTAATATATAAATGCTATACAGATATCCTACAATTAAAGTCAGAGCTAGCTAGAAAAGAACCATGCAGGCAGAGTGACTAATTTTTCTAATGCTTCAGGTAAGGCTTTTCAGAGAAGAAGGAAAAACAGGTCTTGAGATGGATAAGAGTTAAGCCAGGTTATACGTAGATTTGATTGTTATAAGTGATATTCCAAATGGGAAAAACAAAAATTATAATTGCATTGAAAGCTGAGTTAGTTAGCTTTTTGTTGCTCTAATGAAATACCTGAGGTAGACCAAATTTATAAAGAATAGAGTTTCATTTAGTTCACAGTCCTGGAGGCTGAAAGTTCAAATGGGCATGGCACAGGCCTTAGCAAAGGCATGGCAGGAGAACATGTCAGAGGAAGAAAGTCAGAGAGCTGGCTGGGGCCAGGCTCAGGCTATTACAACAGTCCCTTCTCATGAACTAAAAAGGGTCCCTGAAGAAAGACTTTCAGCTCTTTTAAAGACACACCTCTTCATTGCTCTAAGGACCTCCCACTAGGCCTCACCTCTTATAGTTTCTACCACCTCCACACTGGGGAGCAAATTTCCAACACATGGATCCTTGGGGACAAACCAAATTCAAACCATAGCACTTGCTATCATGAGCAAAGCACTTTTTATAGCTAACACTTTATGATGTAGCTCCACATTGTTTGAGATTAACTTCAGAGACTCCTGCAGCAGGAGTGTTACTGCATAGAAATCTGACCAGAAACCCCTCTTACTCAGGCCAAACCCTCGACAATCTATCCTGGAAAAAAAAAAACTGTCCCCTGTAAAGATAAATTGCACCACACTGACTTCATATCAAGGTCTCTTCTCCATTCTGTAACCACAGGAATTAGAGCAGTTGCAGGTCCCTGGAGCAAGTCAGATAGGAAGATAGAGTCTGACTGTTATTTTTTTTCCAAACAATTTTCAGAGTGAAACAAACTATCTACCTCTAGGGAAAATGCTGAACACCTTAGAGAAAGGTATCAAATAACCAACCATACCATAAGCAGCAAATCTGAAACATCTGGAATCAGTTCTTTTTGGAATACACATGAGAAGCTATATATTGAATAGATCAAGGGAGTACCCTTCTCCTGAACAGGACAAGTTAATTTGATTTGGAAGCACAAACAGAAAACTCTTCCATTTCCACTGCCTTCTAACTCATTTCCTTTCTTGAAGACTGTGGTCATATGCTGGTCTGATTAGAAGTTGTTTGGATTGAGATGCACCCTATAAAATCTGCAAGTAACAGATTCTTGATTTCAAGATCTGTGCTCATTCCTTTGCAACATACTGCTTCTGAGAGAATGACAAAGGCTTTCCCCCAATCTCCACCAGACTTTTTAGCAGGATCCTAAGAAAACAGAACCAAGGACTGCTAAATTTTGGAGGGAGAAGAGACTGGAGATTAAGCATATAAATCCAGAGAATGCAATGATGTAACTTCCCATAAAGAAGCAACCTAATAACTAGAAGAAGCTAAAAAGAAACACAGGAAAGTGAACTAATTACGAGTTTGGCATTATGCTAATTACTTTCTCAAAGCCGGTGATAATTATCAATATCTCCTTTATAAAGTTACAAAAACCGAAGCTTAGGGTAGTGAAGTGTCCGGTCTAAGAATGCTATTAATAACAGACAGAGTAGAGATTGCAATTAAAATCAATCTGACTCCAAAGCAAATGCCCTTAATTAACCACTGTTCTATTCTGAAAAAAAAAAAAAAAAAAAGCTAGTAATCCGTTTATTTCTACAACATACTTCAGAGCATACAATATGTGCTGTACAGCATGCAGAGACCAACCAGCCCACAGCCAAAAACAATGCCTTCCCTTCAAAGTTATAAAGTCACTCTAACCTGTTCTCCAACCACCTGGACACCAGCATAGTGTGGAGTGGAGGAGACATTTGAAACCACTGGACCTTTGAACCAGTAGTGGCTGTGTAAATGCATAAGACTGCACACTGAGAGCAACAGAAGTACTACCATTAGCCAAGTTCAAATGGAGTTTCCCTGCTCAGCCTGCAGGAACTCCAATTCTTAAAAAAAAAAAAAAATGCAGATCCATTGCTGAACATGTAGTAGCTCTGTCTCCTTTTAATTCTGAATGTAGGATGAGGATACAACTCACTATGAATGCCATGGTGATGGATATAGTAAGGTAAACAGGGAACCATGCAGTCTTTTACAGAGAAACCTCAACTGGTTTGAAGGCTCAGTCAAAGATGAAGAGACCAGGTGTAAGCAGAAGGCAGAAGGAGTAAGAGAAAACTTGGGGATGGAGTAGGGGAAGTAGCTCAGGCAGAAGAGCAACCCACACAGCTGCCACCAGAGGAAGAAGAAGCAAAAGGAAAGGCCTGAACATGACCCTGTCGCCATTTACAGCCACCAGTCACAGCAAAAGTGCACTAAAGAAATTTGCTGCAAATAAATAAAATAAAATGGTCTCTGGGCCTTCAATGATTGAAGGCAATTGGTTAAAAGCTTTCCAACCAATGTTCTCTATACTCATTCCTACAGAGTGACTTGATTTCTCTTCCCAACACTCATTTATTATCCAGCAAATTCTGTCTGGCTGACTTTCCATCAAACCCTTATTCAGGTTATTTTAATGTTTTAATGTGGCTGGAGGTTGTAAAGTTGGGGTTGAGTCCTATCCAGAAGTCCTTCATTACTCCACATATAAAAGGGCCACTTAGTGGGATACCACAATCTGAGAAGGTCATGGTCTATAGGAGACTATTAGTAAGGCATGTGACTAATTAAAACCCTTCTACTAGCATTGGAAACAGAGTTTGGCTGTTCCTTCTTCCCTTTTGAGTGGTATTCTTGTGTCTCCTTTGAATGATGGCTTGAACTGTTGGCTTTTTCAATGACTTTATCTGGATAGCACCAGGTAGTATATGATGTACAGATGAATTCATTCTTTCATTTGTTCCTCCCACTGCTACCAGAGTGAAGAGGTCAGGACATACATTATTCTTAATTCTATTTTATACATGACATACTGAGGCAAAAAGCTTTAAGTTCTTTAACTAATTTATTGCTAAAAAAAAAAAAAGCTACCCTAAAACTTAGTATCTTAAACATTTCCTTGTACCTCATGATTTGGCAGGTAAGTATTTGAGCAGGGCTCAGCTGGATGATTCTTCTGCTCAGATACCATGGAGAGCTCTCATTGGTACTCAGCTGGCCAGTGGGCTGGTTCAGAGGATCTAGGTGGGCTTTATTCTTAAATATGGCAAACTGGCTGATATAGTTGGAAGTTTGGGCTCAGTTGGATCTCTGATCAGCACATCTCAAGATGGCCTTTACAGACTGGTCGTCCCTGATTATTCCCAAAAGACAGTTCCAAGATACAAGGCAAAAACAGCATGACATTCACAAACTTGAAAGTTACACAGTCATTCTCTCACATTCTAGTGGTCAAACCAGTTCACACAAATTCAAAGGGAGAATTTGTAAACTTTATTTTTTAGACTGCCACAGGCTCATAGAAAATCTTGTAACTGTGACTTAAACCCAGGATTTTGATTCCAAATTTCATTCTCTTGACTGACAGTCTGAGGAGTCACCTGTCCCTGCAGGCAAGGCAGGGACATTGGAGAAGAAGCTAGAAGTCAATTGTGGCAAACCAGAAAGCAGAGATCCAGGGGCTGGCCAAATATTTGTGGCCAATTGTGCTTGTGCTGTTCTATCATGAAAAACTAGTAATCCAGATTTTTATGTGAAATTTTCCCATTATTAATTACCAGTAAATACTTCAATATTTTAGTATGTAGTTTTCTAACTCTATTCCATATTACACAATTTTAACTTCTCTGTTTTGTACTTATACTGGAGGGAAAAATTAGCAATTTTTTCCCCTTTAAAACAAAAAGTTAATGCTACAAATTCAGGTTGGGAGTCAGCTAGCCTTAGATTCTAATCCTGGCTTTACCACTAGCTAATTAAGACTGGTGCCAAATTACCTATGTTTTCTAAGCTTGTGCCTGCATCTGCAGGATAAGAATAATAATCAGTATCTTATAGGAGTGCTGTGAGAACTGAATAAGGCGAAAGATGTGAGAAGTCTAGCATTGTTCACTGAACACTGTAGGCACTCAGTCAATCTTATTTATCATGATGAAGGGGGAAACACTCTTCCACAATGGGATGAGAAATACTATAGAGAATTTTCACTGTGCCTCTTAAAACCTGTGGTGTTTTGTTTTTTTTCCAAGTTATATTCTGGGCTCCCCCTCTGGCTGACTTCCTTATTTTATCCTTTTCAAGTCTCAGTTACCTAATCTGCAAAATCGGAATGATAAAATCAGTCCTACTATCTATTCTTGGGGATCAATCAACTTTTTGTGTGTGAAGGAGCTTCATTAACTGTTACCACTGTTTAAGGCACAATGAAAATACCATCACCATGGGCTATTGAATATTCTAACCCCTGAAAACTTCTTGCCTGGTTACTGCTCTGTTCAGAAAAATATTTCAGGACACAGAGAGCCCAATGGTTGAAATAGAAATAAGCAAATGACAACATGCGACTGAGGGTGCAGTAAGAATAGGGGACATCATGGACTCGTGTCCACTGGGAGACATACCCAAAGTGGGTCTTTCAACAAAGTGTGTGTGGTCTGAATTTGTCTTGGAGCTTGCTCTGAGGCAAAGCCTTGAACAGTATATTTGGCTTTCCTGCAAACTGGTGACCATTTTCTTGTTTATTCAATCCTCAGAAAGGTTAATTATGTTAGTAACTGTAGTTGGAAAACAATTCTGAGAAAATGCTTTGGTAACAACAGGTTGGCAGTGTATAGAAACCATCTGCTTCCTACAAATGTTAAGGTAAATTTGTGGGGTTAGCCATTACAGATTGTATCGTTGTTTAGTGGAGTGAAAATAATGTTGTGTTGATGTAGACTTTCTGGATCTTCTTGAAACCCAGCCTAGAAGGAACACCACGTTGTAAGAAGAATGGTCTCCGGGCCTATCGAAACTTTGTGTAAGTCATCTTTGTTTGCACGTAAAAGGCAAACAGAACGAGAACATCGCACAAGGGAATACAGTATTTATACTGAATGTCTTCTAAGTAAATTAAGCCTCTCTAGTGTGCTCTTGCCTTGACCTACTAATGGGAACAAGATCATAGATGGAAGATTTGTTTCTTATGAAAATATTCAGTTTATTCTACAAAGGAACATAAAATGCTGCTCCTCTGACCCCGTGGCATGAGCTGCTCTCAAGGGCTGCAATTGCGGTGGTTCCAGCTGCTTTGTCATGGACCCTCCATTCCTGCCTTAGAGCCGCTGGCCCCCCACCTCCACTCTGCAGGAGAGGAGATGGAAATGGCTAATGTGCTCCCAATTTAGCAATCGCTGTCAAGGCAGCTATCCATCACTTACGGGTACTTCTCAAAGAGAAAGATTCTTGTGAAAATCATTCAGCAGAAGCTGAGGGGGAACATATTAAGTCGAGTGAAATTCAAAATCATGAATGGCAGTGGGGAGTGGACACAAATCATATTTGCTAATGGAAGTGAAAAATCTAATTGGTCCCTTGTGTTTTTATCTTGCATAGCAACACGTTATTATGCGTAGGCCCTACGTGGCTTGTGTCCATTACTTATGGGGGAACAATCACATAGATACATAAAACTAAAGTTTTAGGTAATCCTATATCTCTAAGTGATTAACATTCTCTGCATAGCATCCCTTGCCCTGAAAAACCATTTGTGATGCTTCTGTTAAAGTCTGAAAAGAAAGGGGGAAAAAATGATGCTCTCTACCTCAGTTTTCAGTTTGTATGTGTTAGCATCATATAAGAATGGTCCTAAAGAAGGGTTGACAGAAGAAATTATATCCCAGCCAGGACACTGTAGAACATAAGAAAGAGCCCATACTTTGCAACTAGGAGAGATTTGCTTGAATAGAGACTCTGCCACTATATCACTATATACTTGATGTTGTACTGGGTATTTAAACTCTGAATCTTAAAGAATGCTCACAATTTGAACTAAAGAGACGACTACAATATGTCTCTCATAAAGTTACTGTTTGTGGCGAATATCTGGCAAACAAGTAAACACAATATCTGGCAAACAAGTAAACAATCCAAACATATCAAGACTCGGGGGAGGGGGGAAGGTAATAGAATAAGAACCAGAGATGATCTGGGTTTGAAGACATCAAACATGAACTTTATAACTACTGGTGGCACTATGATTTACATAAATAGATAATAATATAGAGATCCTAATCAGAAAATAGGAATCTATAAAAATCACATTAAAATTGTACAACAAAAATATATAATCACCCAAATGAAGAATTCAATATGGAATAAGAGTGAGCCAGGAATTAGATCAATAGAAAATATTTAAACTAAACAAAGAAAAGTCAAAAGGATGAAAATTTTAGAAAATATAAGAGAAATAGGAGAGACAATTTAAAGGTCTATTGAGTGCGTGCGTGCTTGTGTGTGTGTGCGCACACACATGTGAATATTTGTGTTATACAGCTTTTCATTGCTCTGACAAAATACCTGAGAAAAACAACTTAAAGAAGGAAAGGCTTATTTGGGCTCATGATTTCAGAGGTTTCATTCCATGGTTGACAGGTCTCATTGCTTTTAGGCCTAGGATGAGGCAGAAGTATCATGACAGAAGAGCATGGTGGAGGAAAGCTGCTCATCTCATGGCAGCCATGAAGCAAAGAGAGCTAAGGAAGGGGGAGAGAAGAAACTGGAAACAAGATTTACCCTTGAAGTTACTCTATTTGTGTGTGTGTGTGTGTGTGTGTGTGTGTGTGTTGCTAGAGATTGAACCCAGGGCCTTGTGCATGTGAGGCAAGCACTCTACCAACTGAGCTATATCCTCAGCCCTTACCCTGGAAGTCTACACCCCTGATGACCTAATTCCTCCAACTGTGCCCTATGTCCTTGAGTTTCTATCATCTCCTAATAGCATCATTATTTGGTGATCAAGCATTCCATTCAACAAGTAAGCTTTTAGGGGACATGTAAAATTGAAATTTTATATATATACAGAATTATAATATTAAGGTAATATATAATATATAATATATAAATTGCATATAAACCATTTTATATTATACACACACATATAATTGGAATAACAATGTGAAAAAAGGTCAAAGGCAATATTTGAAAGTCAATAACTGAAAATTATCAAAAATTTTTTTTAAAAACTATCAATCCATCAATTAAAGGAGGATGTATACACAGAAAATCACAGTTTGGCAAATCATAATAAAATACTGAACCCAAAACAAAACAATTTTAAAACAACCAGAGGTAAAAAGTTGTTTACCTTTAAAGAATCAATAATATTCATGGCTGGCTTTTCAATAGGAGCTATAGAAGTTATAGCACTATAAAAAATACTATCTTTAAAGTAATGAAAGGGATTATCAACTATCAACCCCTAAATCTAAAATCAGTAACAAAAATCATGAAAAATGAAAACTATCCCTTGCATTCAATAGAATTTACTTATAACCTATCAAAACACATGCACAAGAAAACTCATCACAGCTTCATTTTTAGTTGCCAAAATTTATCAATAATAAAATGGAGAGTTGGGTGTGGTGGCTCACACTTGTAATCCCAGCAGCTCGGGAGGCAGAGGCAAGAGGATTACAAATTCAAAGCCAACCTCAGTAAAAAGCAAGGCACTAAGCAACTCAGTGAGACCGTATCTCTAAATAAAATACAAAATAGGTCTGGGGATGTGGTCCAGTGGTCAAGTGTCCCTGAGTTCAATCCCCGGTATCCAATAATAATAATAATATGGATAAATAAATTGTGACACACTTATACAATGTCAATAAAAAATAAACTAGGACTGCTCATACATTACAGATGAACACCCATATGTAAGAAATATGGGTATATTTTTTTATATGAGTATAAAAAAGCCAGAAACAAAAGTACATATTATAAGATTCTGTTAATGTGAAGCTCAAGATTGGACAAACCTGACTTGTGGTGGGAAAACACAGAATGGTGACTACTTCTATGAGAAGAGTATTATCTGGAGGGAGGGAGCTTCTTACATTCTGCACACATTCAAAACCCTGACTTGAATGGTACAGATGTAAAATTTTATCAAGGTGAACTCAAGATTGTGCTTCTAAATGTAGCATATAAATTATTCTTCAACATTTCTTACATGATGTAAATAAAAGTAAACAAAAGTAAAACCCCCCAAAAAATAAAAAGTACAAATAAAAATATTTCCATAAAAGCAAACAAAAAACCCTTAGAAAATTTGTTGTCAACAGAACCACACTTAAAGATAGCTCCTCCGACAGGAGGAAAAATCATCCAAGATGATGAAATGAAAACGTAAGAAAAAATTAAGGACAATAGAAAAGATACATAAGTAGATTAACCTAAGTGAAAACTGTTTATAAAAAGCAATAATAATAATGTCTTAGGAAATCTAAATATGTATATATTATTGCTTGAAATAAATAACAGAACATAAAGAGAAGAGCAAATAGGATATAAATGAGCTAAATGCTAATAACATCTAGAAAGAGGTGAAGGATCTATATTATACTGGATTATAATCAATTAAGGATTTTTTCCTATAATTTACTGAATACTGAATAAAGATATATCAAAAATTAAAGGAAATATAGCCAGTTATTTAAGAGGTTAAACAATTAAGTGATAGACATCATAGAGAAAACAGAATGCACAAACTACTAGTAAATACATCAGACATAAATGGACTAAATATTTCAACTAAAACAAAGATTATGTAAAACAAAACACAACAATGTGTTCCTTGTCAAGACATGATCCTTCAATACAAAGACATAAACTTTAAGTTAAATGATAACTTCTTAACCTGGATTTTCAGAGAAACAGACTATGACACAAAATTCTGAGTGCAGTAGATGCCACAGTCATGGGTTCCACACCTGGGGAACTGCTAACTCCCCTGCAATTCCTGCCTGCTCAAGTCAATTGAGATTAAACTGTCAAGCAGAAAGTAGAATTTTTAAAAATATATATTTATTTTTAGTTGTAGTTGAACATAATATCTTTACTTTATTTATTTATTTTTATATGGTGCTGAGGATCGAACCCAGGACCTTGTACATGCTAGGTGAGAACTCTACTGCTGAGCCACAACCCCAGCCCCAGAAAGTAGAATTTGACTTCACAGAGACTCAGTAGGATGCTTTGACATATCCTTGAAGAGTGCTGAGTAGCTTCTGCCACAATCAAAAGTCAAATGCTATGCAAACATTAATGTTTAAAAACCCACTCATGTCACCATACTAATATGAAACCATGTAGGCTTCAAGACAAGACACATTCATATAAATAAAAAAGAGTATTTCATAGACTGAAAGAAATATCTTGAACATATTAATCAATATAAACCCATTTTTGGTGTTTTGGTAAAACCCATTATCCAAGAACTGGTCTCCAAAAGTGGAAGATATCAAGAGACCAAAGAAAGAACAAATTCAGAATAGCAGCATCAAAATTATTACAGACGTACAGAGATGGTTGTGTCTTGGGTGGCAGCAATACAGGAGGATCCGATTTTCCCATGTGGAATGAAGGATTTATGAACTCACTAGACAAACGTGGGTCATGGCTAACTGGGGTGTACCAGGGCTTTCCCCAAAACTATCAACATATCAAACCTCAGTTAAGAAACTGTGGGACGTGATATGAACCCATAGGTTATTTTATTGACTTTGTTTATCCTACAGGGTTTAGAATGAATTTGATGTTGTGATGAGAAAAAGAAAAAAAAAGTGTGTCACATTAGATTGGATAGAGAGAAATGATGGGAGGGGAGGGGAGGAGTAGGGAGGATAGGAAGGGCAGCAAAATAGAATAGACATTATGATTGCTGTATATATATATAGATGACTCTATGACCAGTGTGATTCTGCAATTTGTACAATCAGAAAAATGAGAAATTATACCCCAATGATTCAAATGTATGAATTGCCAAGATCATTGTAATGTCACGTGTAGCTAATAAAAAAATAAATAAAATAAAATATTAAAAAATGAATTTTAAGATTCAAAATGCAAGATGCAGTAACAGTCAAGACAGCTGTAATCAGCTCAAGCTGGATCTCTACCCACAACTTTACACCATAGGAAATGTAGGTAAAATGAGAAATAAATCTACAGTCACCTGGAAATAGTGACATGCTTCTCTTAATATCTGATGTATTTCCAGGAAAAATATCAGTAAGAAAAGAGGATTTGGATAATACAAATCCCACACTGGAACTAATTGATAAATATAAAGTACTTCAAGTGAAAGCATTAGTAATGGAACATAACATACATTCTTTGCAAGGGTACATAGAACATTTATCAGAATTGTCTGTATGCCAGACCATAAAACCAGTCTCAACAACTAACAAATTATTGATGTCATACAGAATATGCCCTCTGAAAACAAGTCATTTATGACTAGGAATCAATAAGAAAAAGTCCAAATTTATTGAATACCTAAAATGTGAGATTATGTAAAATATTTCTAGATGGCCCTTGAGTTGAAGAATAATTCACAATGGAAATGTATGAATATTTTGTACTGAAATATAATTAAAACATAACTTTAGGCAGTTGCTGAAGTAAACTTAGAGGAAAATGTGATGCTTTAAATGTACACATTATAAAAGAAAACTTAAAAGGCTGAAATGAAAAGTACATACAGAAAATGATCAAAGCAAATGTGATTATTAGACAATAAAATTAATAAATATCTAGCAAGATTGATGAAGGGTAAAGAAACAAATAACTGGGTATAAAAAATGAGCATATCAAAAGATATCCTAAGTCTTTTTAAAAAGAAAAATAATGAGAATATTCTGAACAACCTTATGCCAATAATGTTTAAAAGGTAAATAAAGCTGACAAATTTCTGGGGAAAAATTGTTCAAATTGTCAAAAGAATAAGTAGAAATATAATCTAATAAGTAGAAATCTAATCTGATTCTGTACCTACTTAACATTGCTAAATCTCTATTACAGAGATATTCTGTAAATAACATCTCCAGACTCAGACAGCTTCAGTGGTTAATTCTCCATGCTTTGAAGGAGGAAATATCATCAATCTTCCACAAAGTTTCCCAGAAATAGAAAGAAGAGCAAATTTTATGAAGCCAGAATAATCTTGATACAGTAACCTGGGAAGGATACTACAAAAGAGGAAAATAACAGAGAAATCTTTCTTTAAAAATGCATTAAAAACATACATAAAATATTTGTAAATCCAAACCCGCATGTAAAAATGTTAATACACCAAGGAAAAGTAGAGTTTATTCCAGAAATAAATAGTTTCTAACAATAACTAACAAAAACTATTTCTTGATGCAATAAAGATCACAATGCAAAAATGTAGAACATTGAAGTTTCCAGAATTAAATAAAAAGTGTGGGGGGGACATTATTATATTTTTAGGTAAGCAACACATATTTATTAAATAGGACACAAAATCAATAATAAAAAGAAAAAATTTTAAGTTAGATTACATCAAGATTAATAACTCTTATATGCCACAGGTAGTATTTAGATTGGAAAGTCAAACCATAAGCTAGAGAATATACTTGCCATATATGCAGCAAAGAATCCACGTCCAGATTTTTTTTGTGTGTGTGTAAAAATAATAAGCCTACAAATCAAGAAGAAGAAGGCAGAGAAATGAATAGGCATTTCACAAAAGAAGATATGCATGTGGCCAATAGACACATGAAATGACATTCAACTTTAGCAGGCATTATGGAAATGCAAATTAAAATAACAAAAGCAACATCACTACAACAGAATGAGTATAAACAAAAACTCTGACCACCAACTGTTGGTGAGATACAGAGCTGCAAACCTCTCATTCTCTGCTGGTGAGAAAATAAATTCTTTGAACTACTCTGGAAAACCCTTGGACAACATTAAGGTAAAGATGCCTATCTTCTATGATGCAGAAATTTAGTGCCAGGTATTTAGCCAATAGAAAAATGTTTCTGTTTTATCTTTGTATTAAGAGGCAAACACAAGAATTCATAATGTCCCCAAATTGGAAACCACCAGATGTCCTTTAGTAGGAGAATGGATAAAAAAGATACCAGACAACAATAAAGAACAAACTATTGCTACAGGAAACAACCTGGATGAATCTCTCAAGCATAATGGAGTGAAATAAACCAAACGTGAAAGATTATACAACATATGACTCCATTAAGATAAAGGTCAAGAGAGGCAAAATCAATCTACATTGTTGGAATTCAAACAGCACTGACCTACGCCTAGGATGAGGCACTAGGGAAACACAGGAGATGTACTTTTTTTCTTTATGTTGGTGTTAGTTACATAGGCGTGTGTACTTCATAAAAAGTCATAGGTCACTTATGACTTGTACATTTTTATACTGAAATGAGACAAAAATGAATGTATATTAACGTACTTCATAAAATGAAAAATCTGTGAAATGAATGTACATGAAAGTACTTTGCATAAAGTTTGGATCGTACAACTGTGGGAACGTGGTAGATGCTTCGAATAGGTTTGATAAAGACAGAAAGAAGTATCCAAAGTGGACTGAAAGATAGAAAGGAAAGGAGTTGGGGAGCAAAGGCAGATACTACTATAGCTGCCCTGCTAGCTGTCTCATTCACTCATGTAACCTGTGCTTGCACAAAAAATATACCACTGCAGCAATACAATGACTCCAGGTACCAGGCTCTGAGTTTGTCTTCTATCCTGCCAGGAAGCTATTTCTACACTCATTATATAGGTGACAATTATGAGGCTTAGTGAGGTTAGATAACTTTGTGCAAAATCATGCTAGGACAGCCTGAAGGAATGTCTCTGTGACTTTCAGACACTATTCTTAACTGGCACCTTCTACTGCTTACACAAGAGTTTATTGTTTATTTAGATATGTGTTTTAGAAAAGCTAAGTGAATAAGACCAAAGGATCTCATACTTCTCATACTCTTTTCCTAGTATTTATTTTCTTTTCCTTTTAATGTACAGTGAAGATTACTCAGGAAAGGGAGAAACAAAGCAATAAGACAGAGTGGCAACCTGACTTGCTGGGCCTGAGCCACTGGAAGTGTTCTTGGGGCTTGCACTTACAGGTTTAGACAGTGGGGCTCTACAGTCACGTTGACGAGTGTGCTGAGAGCTACTCACTAAAGAAAAATAGTCCTCTTCTCTCTGTGCAGGTTATGTTCCTTTCCATTGCTCAGAAAAACCTCCTCTTCTCAAGCTTCTCAGGGGCTAATCCGACATCCATAGTATTAACACAACACACAAACCCATCCATGTGATGTCCTCATTCCCAGCATTTCCTACATTGAAGCAGCATTCAAATTTTCACTCATCTCTTTTTAATGCCTTGTATTCAGTTTCTTGGTCCTCTGAAAATTCTTATTAAAAACATGGTTGTTGTTCATCTACTGGGTGATTTTATAGCCTTATCTCAATTAATCCTTATCACATATCTATGAGGTAGTTTATCAATTCCCATTTTGCAGAGGAAGAGTGTGATGTTAAGATATGTTTGGGTATATCTTCAAGGTCATAGTTATTATGAGTCAGGTTTAGATTCTGTCAGATACTACAGATTTGGCTCTAGACCTCTGTGTACGCTGCCTGGCCCACACTGTCAGCTGGTATCAACACCTTGAGTCGGGAAAATAGGGAAAGAGACCGAGAAACCCTAAAATGCTGGCTGAACTCAGCGAGCTTAGCATTTTGAGGCTAAAGGAAGAGCCCAGGGAAGGCAATGGGGAATGAGAGTGACCAAATTATGTGTCACTATGAATATGACATAAAGAATCCCACTATTATGTAGAACTATAGTGTACCAATAAAAATAAATTGTACAAAAATAATAACATAAGTTAAAAAGGAAAAAAGCGAAGAAAACCTTTCATACTTCAGTAGACTCTAAAACATTAGTAATTGAATTGCATTCAAATTCATAAAGTTTATTTTACTATCATTCAGGTCCACTTGTTCTTGCACTGAACAATCAGTCCTTTTGTTAACATGTTAGATGACACATGCTAGGTTAAAAACTGGGAAGTCATGTGGGATTATTATTATTATCATTATTACTAACTGTGTATCATATATTCTCATGCACTTTACAACCTAATTGGGAAGATAAACAAGTTATAAAAACAGAATGTGTTGTCTGTTATGACAGAGCAAATTATATCCCAGGTTATCAAAGAGAAAGTACAAGTATGATTAGAGTTCTGTTGTCAAGCAGACATGAAAATGTAAAATATATATGTGTGTATATGTGCGTGTGTATACAATTGTTGTTGTTGTTGTTGTTGTTATTTGGGGCAGAGGATTAACCTCAAGGGCATTCAGCCATTGAGCCACATCCTCAGCTTATTATTTTTTTTTTAATACGGGATCTTGCCATGTTGCCTAGGCTGTCCTCTCAAACTGGTGATCCTTCCCCCTCAGCCTCCTTAGTAGCTGGGATTACAGGCATGTGCCTGATCAAAAATACATTTTAGACTTAAAATGAATATAGTATGTTTGGATCCCTTATATATATGTGTCTTGATAACTAGAAAAATATTTGGCAAAAACACCTTCTTTGGATGATGCAGAATAAATAAGAGAATTTCCCAATATGATTGATTATCTACCTTTTTATTAAACAGTAAAACCCAACTAGTATGAACTTTTAAGTCTGATTCCATCTTCTGTATCTTACAGAGTATTCTGTATAAAACAAGGTCTTTGGAGTCACAAACATAAGTGTAAAGGTCAAATGTATCACTAGATTTTCTAGTTCTTTACTTCTATTAAAAATATCCAATTGTCTTATTTAGCTTAGCATGATATTCTCCAACTTCATCCATTTACTAGCAAATGCCATGATTGCATTCTTCTTTAGAGCTGAGTAATATTCCATTGAATATATATATACCACACAATCCCCCAAAAACAAAGGCCTACTATTTTTTCTGATATGCGGATGCTAATTCACAATGGTGGTGGGGGCACTAGGGAGTTACCTTAGACTAGGTAGAGGAGAGTGAAGGGAGGGGAGGGGACAGGAAAGATAGTGGATTAAAATAGACATTATTTCCTTATGTATATATATATATGACTGCATGACTGATGTGATTCTACAACATATACAATCAGAAAAATAAGAAGTTATACCCCATTTATGTATGATATATCAAATTGCAAAAATGCATTCTACTCTCATATATAACTAATTAAAACAAATTTTTAAAAAAGTTTTTAAAAGATCCAATTGTCTTCTTTGATATAATGAGAGCAACTAAGAACAGAGCAGGGAGGAAGAGCAGGAAGAAAAGATTAACATTAAACAGATAGATGAGGTGGGATGAAAGGGAGAGAAAAGGGAAATTGCATGGTAATGGAGGGAGACCCTCATTGTTATACAAAATTACATATAAGAGGTTGTGAGGGGAATGGGAAAATAAACAAGGAGAGATATGAATTACAGTGGATGGGGTAGAGAGAGAAGATGGGAGGGGAGGGAGGGGGGATGGTAGAGGATAGGAAAGGTAGCAGAATACAACAGTTACTAATAGGGCATTATGTAAAAATGTGGATGTGTAACCGATGTGATTCTGCAATCTGTATTTGGGGTAAAATTGGGAGTTCATAACCAACTGGAATCTAATGTATGAAATATGATATGTCAAGAGCTTTATAATGTTTTGAACAACCAATAAAAAAAAACACAATTTATGTGAATTTAAGCAATTCAAATGTTAAAATATTAATCTGCAAAATCTAAAACCAGCTTTGATATTATAACTAATGCTACAATTTATTGCAGACTGCTTCTCAAATATGTTGCTTTTATTTATAAATTTGAACAAAAATCTTCAAGTTAAATATATATAAATAGAAAAAAAAAAAAAGATCCAATTGTAAGAATACTGGCCCAAATTGTTTTGAAACCTGGGCATAGCATATAGAAACATACTTTGCTACATGTCATATTATTCAGAAACTGTTTCTCACCAAAATTCTAACTCAAATTCTTTTATTTTTTTTAATGATATTTACTGACTTCCATCACTGGGAAGAGTGATGCAGTTCCAGCTTTTTAAGTTTCTGAGGCCTCGCAATGCTTTCTGAATGTTCTCCATCTCTTGCTTTTGGTGTTTTATTGTCTGTATGCTTTCTACTGAGAGCAGTTTTCTAGAGGTTTACCCCATTCTGCCTAGCAGCCCTTCAGGACAAAGCAAGTCTGTCCATTTTTTTTGTTTTGTTTCGTTTTTTAAATTTTTCTTCCACAACTTTTGTTTGTACATTCTAGTTGTACATAGTGACAGGACTGATTGCTACACATTCACACATGCACACAATATAATTTGGTCAGTAACAATTCCTGGTATTTCCCTTTCCCTCCTCTCTTACCTCCTCCTGGTCCCCTTTCCTTTATTCTACTGATCTCCCTTCAATTTTCATGGGATTTACCTCTTCACGCACACTTTTCTTTTCCTTCTTCTCTCTAGTTTCTACCTGTGAGAGAAAATGTACAACCCTTGACATTCTGAGTTTGGCTTATTTCACTGAACATAATGGTCTCAAGTTCCATCCATCTTTCTGCAAATGACATAATTTCATTGTTTTTTATGGCTGAAAAAACTCTATGGTGTACATATGCCACATTTTCTTTTTTTATTCATTTATTGATGGATACCTAGACTGAGGTCATAGTTTAGCTGTTGTGAATTGTGCTGTTGTAAACATAGCTATGCATGTGTCACTACAGTATGATAACTAATTCTTTAGGATAAATTCTGAGGGAGTGGTATAGCTGGATCATATATGGTGGTTCTATTCCTAGTCTTTTAAGGACTCTCCTCACTGACTTCCCATGTTCATGGCAGAATTAATATTGTTAAAATGGTCATATTACCAAAAGCAATACATAGACTCAATGAAATCCCTATCAAAATACCAATGATATTCTTCACAGAAGTAGGAAAAAAAAGGTTCTACAATTCATTTTGAAGAATAAAATATCCCAGATAGCCAAAATATTTCTAAGCCAAAAAAGCAATGCTAAAGTTATCACAAAACCTGAGTTCAAATACTACAGAGCTATAGCAACACAACTGCTGGGTACTAGTATAAAAACACACATAGACTAACAGTATAGAATAGAAGACACAGAGACAAACCCATACCTCTATAGTCATCTGATCTTTGACAAACGTGCCAAAAATATTCATTGGAGAAAAGACAGCCTTTTAAACAAAAAATAATGAGAAAAAATTGTTATCCATATATAGAAAAATGAGACTCGATCTTTCTCTCTCACCTTACACAAAAACTCAAAATGGATAAAAAGACCCAGGAATGAGACCAGAAACTGCAACTCCTAAAGAAAAATGGAGGGTCAACACTCCAGCATGTAGGCACAGACAACAAGTTTTTCAATAAGACCCCTAGAGCTCAGGAAATGATACCAAGAATTAATAAAGGGTACAACATCAAATTTAAAAGTTTCTGCACAGAAAAGGAAACATTTAAGAATGTGAAGACAGAACCTACAGAATGAAAGAAAATCTTGACTAGCTACTCTCTGACAGAGGATTCATAATCTAGAATAATAATTGAAAAACTTTAACATCAAACAAATAACCCAAAAATAAGCAGATGAATTAATCAGACACTTCTCAAGAAAAAAAATACAAATGGCAAAAAAAAAAAAATATGAAAAAAAATGTCAGGGTGCAGTGGCACACACATGTAATCCCAGCAGCTCGGGAGGCTAAGGCAGGAGGATCGCAAGTTCAAAGCCAGCCTCAGCACAAGAGAGGCACTAAGCAACTCAGTGAGACCCTGTCTCTAAATAAAATACAAAATAGGGCTGAGGATGTGGCTCAGTGGTGGAGTGCCCTGCCTCCCATATATATATATATATATATATATGTGTGTGTATATATATATATACACACACATACATGAAAAAATGTTCAACATCATTAGCTATTAGGGAAATGCAGATCAAAACCTTCAGAATGGCAGTCATCAAGAATGCAAACACTGGAGAGGATGTGGATTGCACTGTCCATTTTTATGTATAAATTCCATGGATTCTGATTGACCCCCCTTTCATCCTGGAGTAATGGAATAAAATGAGAGAATTTCTAAAAATGGTGAAGTAAGTCTACCTGCTCTAATTTTACTTCATTTGTGGTCACGAGAAGGATATACAGGTTTGGAAGCCCTATCAAAACACTGGGACAGGTTTTCTGGGGGACAGACAATTCTCTAAAGTAAAAAATGGGACAGAGAAAAGCATTCTGGAGACTATACAATTCACTAGACTTTGTCTACCTAAATCTAAAATTGGTGTATTTCTATAGACATCTCACTACATTCTGGCTTTATTTTCCTCATATATAAACTATTTCACAGGACTTTTGTAAACATGAAATGAAATAATAAGCCAAGATGATTTATAATTAGACTTAGAATTGCTTTGTAGATGGTGGTCATTATTAATTAGATTTATCCACATCTCAAAGATGTAAGAAGGAAGCCCAGAGAGGTTGGGACTTGCCCTTGGCCTCATCCATGAACTCCCTAGTGGAGAGATTATAACAAATACCAGGGCCTGGAGCCTGTGGACATCCTGTACACTCTGGGAATTACATACATGATTTATCAATAATGACATCTGTTCCTGAGGGAGATAGAGGCTCACTTTTAGCAGTGCTTAAGGACAAACGTATAATAACCATAATATCTTGTGCTGCATGGTGCTTTTATTTTTCAAAGTGTTTCCCATCAATTACATCATTTTACTCTTGAATACTCTTCCCTATGAGTCAGGGAAGACATTATCGCCATTAGTTGTTGTTCTTATTATTGATTTTTTAAAAATGTTCTGCCTGTTATAGAGCAAATACAGCCATTCCCATTTTTAAACTGTTTCTAATATGTTTTTTTTTTTTTCCAATGAATTCTGGTGCTTAGCTTTCTCTGACTTGAGTTGTTGTCTCCAAATTGAAAATGGCAAATTTCCTTGACAAATGCACAGCAAGATGGTTTAGGCAAAGAATCGCTAAGGAGTGGGAGAGCTGGAAAATACATTGTATGTGCAAACAAATGGATCACAAAAATCTGCATTTCCCAATCCTGAAGTTTTGCAGGAGCTCAAGTCAGGAGGACCAAGGGATCTGTGAACTAGCTAACACCTCAAGTTAGCATCTGTTCACATGGATCCCAGGCAACTGCCAAATTAATGCATTTCTCAATGTGAACAAAACCAGTGAAAAGACTGTACCTCTCAAAATATGCTGCATTCCTCCAGCTGCATGAAAATTAGTTCTTACCTTATTTTCTCACTATACAGAGTAAAATATAGGATATAGGAAGCAGGTAAAAATCAGAAGTCCTGGATTCTGCTATTTGGCTTGACCACTGTCTTGCTTTAGGAAGACACGTTCAGTCTCTGAACCCCATTTACTCTGGAGAGTGGAAATATCATGAATTTCTGAGAAAGGTCTGGATGTGAATCCAGCTTCTCTACATTTTGACTGCAAGCTGGTTATTTTACTGTCAGAATTCTAATTACATCATTTGAGCTGCTTATACTTGAAGATTAAAAAAACATCAGTATGTAGGAAGAACTGGCATATGGCAAGGGAATCAATGATTATTAGTAGTGCATAACAAACAATTAAGTTTATATACATAGATTATATACATAGATGATAAAGACACATAAGTGCTATTGTACACACACATATATATATGTATATATATATAATTATGATGATACTTCCTAATAAAGCTTTCACTCTTTTTAAATGATCATAAATATAGATGATACATGATATACAATAGTATGAAACAGTTTATATTATTTACTATTTAGGGTCCTTGAATACATATTCCCTCTTTAAAAAGAATATAATAGAAGTTCAGACAATTATTTTTAAAAATTAGCTGTTTTTCCTGGGAATGGTATTTGAGAAATACATAAAAAGTCCACCCAACCCAGACTCAACAGAATTTAGCCAGGTGAAAGCAGAAGGCAGAGGGTTGTAGGCAGAGCGAAGGGCTTCAGTGTACCAGCTCTACCCAGTTTTGCACAGGGCAAAAGCCATTTCCTAGGGTACAATCTGTGGGTCTGATGGCAAGAGGTAAGATCCTCATCTACTAATAGAATTTATACAGGCACCACACACTAAAGGCTGATCTTTCCATGGAATTTCATCCTTCTCCTAAAATGATCAGTGTGCACATCTACAAAAACACAAGAGAGACGGGACTTAGATGATCCACACGCTTTGGATTCCAAATATTTGTGAATTAATATCTAAATGTAACCAATTCTATAGTCCATTTCTTGCCTTATGGGAAACCTAGTTTTACTGTCTGACCAGTAAAACTCACTAGTTATGTGTCTTTGGATAAGTCACCTAACACCTAGGCCTCAGTTTCCCCAATGTCAAATGACAACAGTCATAAATCAGCTCAGTCTTCTCTTCAACCAACTGCATGAGACCTGTATTTTGATGACAGGCATGTTTTTGATGTCACTTCCTGCCCTGTGATTTCATATATTTATCATAAAACCTGATTTATCATCAGCCAATAACCACTTAGGAAGAAAATGAGAAAAATCCCTGCATAACGAGACCCTTGTGAAATAGAAAGGGAAGTAAAACTCATAAACTTGTAAAAATCAAGCAGCAAAACAATTTAGCTGTTGGTTAACACCAGCCTGGGCTGTGCCTTGCATGGGAAATGAGCTCAGACTTGAATGCAGCAGATTCTGCTTGTTTGGTTAGTGTTTCTAATCAAGGAATATATATTTTCCCTCAATCACAGGAAAACAAATTGGCAGTGGCATATTGCTTTGATATTTCAACCATTTGCTGAATTTCCTTCCCTCCAAAATGTCTTAAACAGAAGCATGAAGAGGCCAAACTAGAGAGCCCAGTATTTATGAGCCTATTCAAACCTTATAAAGATTTGATCAGCAAATATGCCAATTGATACACCATAATGTTTTACAACTGCAGTTGTCTTGGTCTATAAAACTTATTATAATTCTGAAGGGATTTCTGCTTTCTTTGCAGACATTTGTTTTACTGCCACCGCGTGGTTCATATTAGAATCTGCCGTGGTTTTGCTGCTGGGGTTTAAAAGAAAAACAGAGTGTTTTCATTTTTAAGTATAAAATGCAAATAAATGACCCTGAAAGACATCTTCCTTTCTTTACTGATTCATCCTCCCCTTTCCATCCAAATATCTCCCCTACCACTCAACACACACTTACACAAAATATTTCCACTAGGATCTATAAGCCCCTCATGTGGATTATGACCTACAATGTCAGTGGGCCATTCTACCTGTGAGTCCTTGAATGATTCAGTCTGCTTCTCTGGACATCAGTTTTAAAAGGAGATTTGGTGATATACTGTAAGATTCCTTTTTGCGGTGATGACCTTCCCCATCCAATTCCTACGTGGTTGTTTCAACATCCTTGTATTTATCAGAGGCTTAATGGTCCTTCAAAAATGTAAGTGCTGAAGGTCTCACCTCTGGTACCTCAAATGTGACTATATTTAGAGACCGGGCCTTATAAGAGATGTGATTAAATTAGTATGATGTCCTCAGCGTAGACCTTGACCCAATATGATCAGTGTCCTTTGAAGAAGAGGAAATTTGAACACAAAGAGACATCGGGGATAGGAGCACACAGAGCAAAGACCACATAAAGACACAGTGAGAAGGTGTTCACCTGAAAGCCCAGGAGAGAGGACTCCGGAGAAACCAAACCTGCGAACACCTTGGATTTCTAACCTTCAGAACTCTGAGGAAATAAATTCCTGAGGTTTAAGCCACTTGGTCTGTGGAACATTGTTAAGGCAGCCCTAGGAAACAAATAGCATATTTGAAACAAAGATGTCAAATAATTCATAAAGCACGTACTTTGAAGCAAGCAACTGGTGTCTTCCTGAAGAGTCTGTGGCATGAAACTGCCTGAATCCCCAATCCTAAGAGGCCTCTGCTGAAGTTGATTGACAACTACAACCTTCATCTGTGTAACTGTCCATATGCGTGCATAGACAAACATATTTATATTTGCATATAATATGTACACATATATTCGTGTTTACATGAGTATATGTAAATATACATGCACACAAACAGAGATTTGAGAGTGAGGCAAACTTAGATTCAAATACAGACTATATCAATTATTAGCTGGGGGGCCAAGGCAGGACACTTTCTTCTCAAAGACTCTTTTATGATAAAATGGAGGAAAAACAAAGTGTATTGATACAATAAAGTAATATAGAAAGTATTAAAGGGAATAATTCTGTTTTCTGTAACCTGTACTTATTCCTCAGGCCAGAAGGAAAGAATTTCCACCCTTTTCTACCCAGCATATAGCCACTTACCCCCAGGGGAGGTACAGTTAATGCTGATCATGAAACCTGACAAACATTGAACCACGTTTTGACCAGGGGGAGAATGGCGTTACATTAAAGGAAACACCCTCTTCCACATTATGTTTTGCTGATGCTTCAGTCTGTAATCCAACAAGCCCCTGGCTGATTATACATCTCAGCGTCTGCTCTGCAGACTCAACCATCCCCACAGGAAGGACCAAATCTCAGTTTGAGGGCAGCTGGAAAGATTGCAAACCTATTTTTGTCATAGTCCCAATCTTTAATATCTACTGACTATAAATAAAGATAACATTTGGGTTCCCAATTTGAATACTTATTCTAAAATCTCTATTTATTGGGCTCCAATGTGGATAAGCATCCAATCTGCTGATACCAGAGAACAAAATGTTATTTATGTTGAAGTGCTAGAATCAGTCTTAGGAGAAGACTGATGGATGTGGGCAAGACTCATTGCCCTGGACAAGCACACTGGGTTGCAGGTAGAGTTCCTCTCTTGGAGATTCCAAGAGCACTAAGCAAAGGAAACAAAAGAGGGCCCCAGTCATGATATGCCGAGAAAACAAAGAGGAGGAAAATCCTATTCTGAGAAGGATCTATGGGTCCCCTACAACTGGCTCTGAGACAGCCCAGTGATGTTGAGTCCCAATGATTGTAACCTGAGAGAGCAGCATCCCCACAGTGAACATTTGACATGGGGTTGTGTCTGTATTGCCATAATGAATGGTACACATTCCTGGAATCTAGTTCCCAAGGACTGGTGTTATTAAATGTGCTGAGATGTTATTAACAGCTCAGAATGTCCCACCCAGAAGGAAAGTGCTGCCTCCACTGACATCCACAGCCTTGACTTGACAATTGAGGCAATTATTCTTCAATCAAGTATTTTCTGAGCTCCCTCATAACAGGACCTGAGTTAGAATTGATGGGTCTCATATTAAAAACATTTCCCTTCATACATTTCAAAACATCTCAATGGGTATTTCATGCATTCTCACCAATATAGCAGTGCTATTCTCTTGTGGATTTTTCCTTTCCTCCCCGAGGATACCACAGAAGCCACTTGAGGGTAGCACTGTCTTTCATATACTTTCAGATGAGGGTGTTCTCCAGAAGAATGTTGGTTACCTGCCAAGGATGCTTAGGTCCACAACGCTCAAAACCTCAAACCCTCAAGAGACTACAGCATATCTGCATGCCTTAAGACTCTCACTGTAACATTCTGTCATGTGTTGACAAGCACATACTGCATGTGTTCCTGGTCTCAGCGTTTCTCACGTCATCTTGTTCTAGCCATGTAATGTACCTGAGCAGGATACCTAGATGTTTAGATAAATACAAAAATTTTCATCCTATTTAAGGCTCAGTCCTAGATACCCACAGGGGGGAAAAACACTTTCCTCCCCTTCAACAATCCTTATCCACTTTTGGAAAAAGTCTTCATTCTAAAGCATTGCCTTACCACTGAGGCCTAATCCACCAAGTCAGTTCATCATATGGGTCTAAATCCCAGTTTACACTCAAACTGAAAAAGGCCCTCCCACTACCTATGAATTGAATCAACATTACTTTTTTATACATGTTAAAAATTGGCATAGATTAGATACATATATACATATAACAAAAAAAATGGAGTAATGAAGAAAGGAAGGGAGGAAGTCATATGTAAAATGTTTGACATATACCAGGCTCTCAATTAATTTAATATATCACCATTAATGAACTTTTATTTATGTCATTTTTAAAATGAAGAAACTGAGGTTCAAAGTCACCGGACAATAAGTTCACCGTGTTAGGATTCTAACTTAACTTTTCCTGACTCTAGAGCTCAGGCACTTTCAATTGAACCATATTACCTCTGTATTCCACCACTATTTTACTTGTAAAAGTAAGATATTTTTGAGGTCATATAACAACATACATAGGATGCTGTGTACACTACATACATGTGCTTCACTATTCAGACACGCATTTCCCTCTCCTCGAGTTCTGACAATCATGGTTTTGCTGCAGCTTGCAAGTGAAGCCAAATGAGGAGTCAGCCATGTGTGGGCAAAGCCCACATCACTCATAGTGCACACCAGTCTATGCTACTCCAGTGACAATAGCAGGTAAATTACAGAAAGTAGTCGGAATCTTTCTTTTCTTATGGGCCACAGGTGGATAAACCATAAACAACATTTCCTTCATTTGAAAATGGTAAAGGCAACAGAAGGGAAAATTCCTGTTAATAGTGTGTTAGGAATCTTACATATCTATATTTTGTTTGTAAATACAAACCTGTTTGGAACCAGAGTGAATTTTCTGCAAGCGTGGGTGTGGTACATCACAAGGGATCATCGTCATACACTTCTCTTTCTAGCCACATGGAGACCTTAGTCGGTACCCCCAAACCCCATTATTGTTGGGGAGGGCTGAGTCACTCATTCTGGACAGGAGCAATAGGCAGAAACAGTATGTGGGTTGTTTCTAGGGCAGAGCACTTGAGAAACCTTCCAGAACTTTCTTCTTTTACCACAGCCATCATGGAAGAATTCTTTGAGAAGGTGGTGCTGTAGGATCCACAGAGACCAGATTGTTGAGCCAATTGTGGAGGATAATTGTCCTAGAGAGTTGCCCAAATCCACAGGAGAATATTGTGTGAATGAAAACTAAACTTTTGTTTTCTTAAGCCACTGATATTTAGGTGTTGTTTGTTAGCATAGCATAACTTGGCCTCTTTTGACCAACACCATGAGGGAGGTAATTTCACTCATACCATAAAAGAAAATGCACATCTCTCTGTTCTAATCAATAATAATATGTGTGTTATAATCATATACTCAAGGTCATTTACACTCTGGCCCAAACTTTCTTTCCTAATTTTGTCTTCCATCTTTTTCCAAATGAAAATAGAAACAATTCCTTGACCATATGCCTCCATTTCTTGATTTTCCTGTCTCTACTTATGCCATTCCTTAGGCTTAGGGTGTTGTTTCTTCCCTTTTCTGGTGTCAAGTATTGTTTTTTAAAAATTCAATTGATATCCTAACTCTTCTGTAAAATCTTCCTTAATCTCACTATTCTGAAGTAGTTTCTCTTGCCTTCAAATTTTCACATTCATTTCTTGTAACCCCTTCTTGATACCATTGTCTAATTTTTATCTGTGAACATATTTTATATTTCCTGTTGATTATCTTGAGAGAGGCCCCTAAACTGTTGATGAATCAGAATTCATCAATGTATCCTCCATAACTTATTGTGGCCTCAAAATCATGTTCAAATTCCATTACTATGTGAGACTATTAACGTACCAATAAAATAAAATAGAAGAAATTAATAAAATGATAAACTCCTAGAAAATGGAAAAAAAATAATATAAAATGTTTGGAAAAATGTTGAAGAGGTCTTTGGTCTTCATAGGTTGAAGGTCCTATTGGAGTAGGGTGGGCCTCTAATACAATATCACTTATGTAAAGAGAGGAGATTTGGACACAGATAAGTACAAAGGGGGACATCATGTGAACATGAAGACAGAGATCTCTAAGCCAAGTAATGACAAATATTGCCAGAAAACCATCAGAAGTAAGGGAAGAGGCTCAGAACAGATTTTCCCTCAACATCCTCTGAAGCAACCAAACTTGCAAACACTTTGATCTCAGATTTTTAGCCCCTAGAACTGTAAGACAATGAAATTCTGTTATCTAAACCACCCATCTGGCAGAACTAGAAAAGTCTACTGCAAAATCCAAAGTCAGTCCATCTCATCAGTATGTTCTACAGGCTTATTTTTCAAAAGCCTTGACAGCATTTTAAGGAGAAAAGAAACTTGACCATAATTGCATTCTATACTATATTTTACCTGAAGTTCCCCACTTAGTTATAAAGATCACTAGCTTGAGCCCTGTATGTCCTTTAGTGGAAAAACAAAACAAAATAACAACAAAAAGACAGTGCACTACCCACATGTTCTTTGCGACACAACTCAGTTTAACATCAGTATAGGTCTCTTCTCTAGTTGGATAGGGACTTCACGGCAAAATGCCTCATTTTTATAGATCTATGATTAAACTGTTCAAAAGAGCAGTTCTTTATTGCTTCCTCTTTATAAACTCATTCTACTTTGACTTATACGGGCAAAACCAAAACATTGGAGACCATTTTTTCTCCCCTCCCTTACGCTGTTTGATGGTAAGTGTAAAGTCATGAAGTTTTAGGAGGGGGCATTCTTTGGTTCCCTTATTACAGCTATTCATCTTCCTTTGGGGGGAAGGGGAGAGAGAGCACTGACTCTATTGGATGGAGATGTTTCTGTGGAATCTTTCTCTGGTGACTCGTAATCTAAAGCTGTTGAATCCAAGGAAGGCAGTTTTAACCACAGTATTTAATCTTATGGAGACATTTATTGCATAGCTTTTTGTTTTGCCTTGTTTAATATAAACCACCAAAGAGATGTTTCTTGGTTATGTCATTTCATAAAGCACAGTGTGAAATGAAAATCCCAGATAAGAAAAGCCCACTCCTGCTTAAGAATTCTGTCACAGTCTCTGCATTTTGTAAGAGACCTCAAGCCTTGAAACAACACCAAGAAAAACACAGGGATTAATAATAATTATAATAACAATGGCTAATCAACATCCACAGAGGAACTCTGGAGAGGAGCTATAAAGACTACTTCTGCAATCAGACCTACCTAGATTTTTATTATAGTGGATCTCTTCCTATCCATATTCCCTTGAGCAAGTTATCTTCTCTTAGCCCCAGGTGTCTCATCTCTAAAATGGGGATATTTATAATTATCATTTCAAAAAGTCATTCTGAAGATTAAATGAGATGTTGAATAACATTTCTAGCACAGTATCTGGAACATAATAAGTATTCATTAAATGTTAGCTATTTCCATAAATAAGAACATAGTTTATTATAAGCCTTTTAGTTGTCTAAGGCCTCCAAGAACATCTGTAATCCTAATAATCTTACAGGGTGATTATTGTAAGTTTTCAGATTATAGATAAAAGAACTCAATTACATGTTCAAGGCCATTTGATTAGGAAGTGGCAAAACAGAGGTTTCCTGGGATGGGAAAAATATATCAAATTTCATCTAAATACCATCAATTGATAAAAGAATTTCCTGATAGATCCTTCCATTATTTTAAGTTGGCATTTGTAAAACCTATGAAGTCAAGATGATGTCAAAGAACAGTCTTTACTAAAATAACTGGTTTAATCAAAGTCAATTCACTACTCCTCCAAACTTCATCACAGATTTTTAAAGTGAAATTCAAACTGTCATCCCAGCAACTAACTACACTCCATATGTGAACTATAACAACCTGAGGTTTAAGAGTATTATTCAGGACCTTTGGGGAAAGGTGGGTGAAGCATCTCTCAAAATATCTTACGCAAAAGGAAAAGCTCTTCTTGCTTTTGTTTCTGAGAGTTCTAGAATCCAGGCTTTTTGCTTTCTTTTCCATCAGCCGACTGGCTCCCTTTTCAGTTCTGCTTTCCTCTGTTGATTGATTTCTTCCTCTTCTCTGTGGAAAAAAAATAGACAGAATATGTGGACACAAATATTTGCCAACACCTATCCTCACAGTCTGGTAACCCCAAAAGATCAAAACCCTCTTTCTCCTTCACTGTCTGCATGTAGATCATGGGTAAGAACTCTGTTTGACCTCAACCCCTAGAGTATGATCAGTTAAATGAAGAAGCAGGATGAAAATCACACTTTCACTGACAGCCACCTCTAGGATTTATTGGAATGAGAAAAGAGGTTCCCAAAGAAAAGGCTGTAATCACAGAAAAGCAGAATGGTCAAGTGTACTAAGTAGACCAAGTTCTGCTTGGTACTGTGAGTACTATGTTCACTATGGTCTTTTTTCAGAAAGAAAATTTGAAGTTTAATTTTACTAAACTTTATTAATTTATTCTCTTCTCCTTCATTATTCAGTCAATAAAAAAATGCAGAGCCCTTATTATAATCTAAACAAATGTTCCAGGTATTTTAAAACACGTAGATGAAAAGAAAAAGAGTTATTGAATAGCATGAATAGCATTGTATTAATTTTCCCTATGATGTTATAATAAATTAACATACTCTTGGTGGTTTATGATCAAACTCTTACAGTTTTGAAAGCCAGATGTGTCAAACAATCTCACTGGGTACAATCAAGAGGTCAGCAGGCTGGTTCCTTCTGGAGTCTCTAGAGGAGTCAGTGCCCTTACCTTTTCTAGCTTCTGAAGCGCATGTGCATTCCACGCTCATGAACCCTTTATCACACCCTGTGACCTATTGCTTACATCACCCCATCTCTTATTCCTCTTATGTAATATAATCTCTCTCTGAGTCCCCCCAAAAGCCAAACTAAATAAACCAGGATAATCTCCCCATCTCAAGATCCTTACCTTAAGCACATTTGTAAATTTCCTCTTACCATAGAAGGAAATAGTCACAGGTCCTCGAGGTTAGAAAATAGACATCTTGGGGGATCCTTATTCAGCTTTCCATAAACATAATCAGGAAAGTGTAACAATCAAATAAAACAAATAGCCACACTCTCAGACAAAGCACAACATATTTCCTAAGAGAGAAACCACAGATTATATATAGAACAAAGAAATCACTTTCAGCTTCTAGAATTGTTTGCATCTTGATATACAGTGATAACAGCAAACATTGATATTCCTCATTTGGAGTCAGGCATTGTTTCAAGCGTCTTGCTTACATAACTCAATCTCCACAATAAACCATCCTCGTTGTACAGAATAGGAAACTAAGGCATAAAGGTGTTAAGTGACTTTCCCAAGATCACATTGAACCAGCAGAGCTAGGATTTGAATTCAAGGTATTTGGTTCCCAAGTGAATACTCTTGATCATTTGAAAGGAAATTTAAGGAATGTTAAAACAAACTGAAACAATGAGGAAATGGAAAGGCATTGAGAACAGAGTGAACTGGATGAACAAAAGCAGCAGACAGGGAAATGAAAGGCAGATTCAGATCAGTGAGTAGACCAGGTAGGGTGCAGCATAGTAAGCCTAGGAGAAATAGTTAGAGATCAAGTAAGAGATCTAGCTTTAGGTCAGATTGTGGAAGACCTTGAAACCATGGGCATCATGTCAGAGCAGGGCCTTGAGAAGATTGATCTGGCAGCAGTGTAAAAGCTGGGCTGGAGGAATGAGAGGGGAGCTGCCCTCTCTCTGCTACCATTGAAGTTTGTATACCATAGACTGTGCCTGTGTCTCCCCGCTTCTAGTGAGTGAGCCCCGGAGGGGAGCTTAGTGTGTCATCCATCTCTGACTGCATGTGCCAGTAGGAGATAAAATTCAACAAAATTCAGCACAAAGGGCAGAAGGCAGAGGACCTGGATGGTGAAGTTGAAGCAAATACTAATACCATTTTGGAATCAATTAAAGAATATTTATCCACTTTTACTGAAGTCTTTGTTTTAATTTTTAAATGTTTTATTTTTAGTTGTTGATGGACCTTTATTTTATTTATTCGTTTATATGTGATGCTGAGATCTGAACCCAGTGCCTCATACATGCTAAGCAAGGGCTCTATCATTGAATCACAACCCCAGCCCATGAAGTCTTTTAACATAAGAAAAAGAACAGAAATTTGTGATACGCAGATCTACATTGAAATCTTGACTTTTTCACTTTGTGTCTTAGATAATTTCCCAACACCCAAGCCTCATTTTTTTTGCTCTTTAAAATAGGAATAAAATTAATTTACTGATAAATGTTAATTTATAAGATAATAGTCATATAGCTCTAATAAGGGATCTAGTGTATGAATGGTACCCAATATTATTATCATTATATTATTATTTATTGTTGTCCCCAATTTCACATTTAGGTCCATGTTACTGGTTTCCTTTGCTTTCCTAATGAGGAAACTTAACCTCAAGGAAAAGAAGAGATTTACCTAAAGCAATTTAGTAGAGAAGCAAGGATTAGAAGAACCTAAAGTTTAAGAACTCCAACTATGCAAATTTCACAACAGACAAAGAAGTCTAAGGGAAAGAGCAAAAAAGGGTGACCCACAGGTGAACCAGATGGGCTTCTAAGAAACACACACCTTTGAAGAAGCGCGAATGCAGTTGTGGTGCACCTGGGCTCCTCACCTGCCAGCGCCACGCCCCTGAGCACTTTCTCAGAGGAGGGCCCGCGGCCACCTACAGTGCAGGGAATAGGGTCTCCGCCCGGCGACAGCTTTCTGCGTCCTTGACGACCAGGGCGGGAGCAGCCTCCTCCAGCGAGCCAGGCGCTGTGATTGGCCAGATCCCTGGGCTCCAATCCCCACCCGGTTCGGGTCCCCCGGGGTCTCCTTCTGTGGCTTCCTTAGGAGAAGACCGACTGCGCACCTCTGAGATACCTGGGTGGGGAAACGCCAGGTCGGGTGAGACTGCCCTTTCATTCTCTCCTGGAAAAGGTCTCCTGGCTGACGTTCCACTGCTGGGCGCGGAAGGGACTTGACATTCACAAACTCTGGGCATTGCAGTTTCTAGACAGCTTCAGAGAGGCCGCAGGTGTCCTGGATGGCGGGGTTCACAGATTGTGGGGCTTTCCGCGCACTACGTGGAACTGGGGTCTTAGGAAGGATCCTGGTCTGCTCTCAGACCAGAGTATAGGAAAGACCTTTGTCCCTACTCTATATGACCTTGGTAAGATCGCAAACCCTCTCTGGGCTCGCTGCTCAATCCTTAAAGCGAGCATTTGGAGTACAATGATTTCTACATGCCTCTTGGATTCTGAGAGGCTTCATAAGAGAATGGTCAGCCGGAGGCTAAGTTTACAGAATTTCTACCATTTCCCTTGGTGTAGCACCTGTTTAAACACCCAGTGCTTATCTCCAAAAATATCTCAATGTCAGGTTCATTGTTGTGGAAACGGATGGTGACAACAAAGTCCACTTTCCTGTGCACAGTGGTCCTTCAGGCACTGGGTCTCATTGCATTCACCCTAAGTCCCTGAGAGCATAAGTGGAATTATTGCGATTTTACAAATGGGAAAGTAGCAACACAGTCGAATAGGGATGCTTTCTATGTCTGGTTTCTTCTTTGACCTCACAAGACTCCCATCTGATGGTTTATAGTGCAGGAAGGCAGAGTCATCTAATGACTCAGTAGGTCTGCTTCACAGAAAATACCGTCTGTTGGGAGTTCCAGCTTTGCTACTTACTGCATATGTGATGCTCAGTAAGTCACATAGCAACGTATACCCATTCCCTCAAGTGTAAAGCAAGACTTTGAATAGTAATAAAGAGGATCTGATACTTGTATTAAGAGTGGGATACCTGTATTCATATGGAAATTTCATCTTCAGTTTTTAAGAAGCATTGGGTAGGTCAGAATGACTTTTTCTTTCTCTTTTTTTCCTTTTTTCTTTTTTTCGACTCTTGTTTTTAAGTGCCTTTGACTGAGGCTGTGAGATAATACAGTGCCTCTGACTGTGCTAAGTGAGATAATACAGGTGTGGGGGTGGCAAAATTCCACCTCCATTCTCTTAGGGTCCTGTCTGTGCCTAAGAATTAAATCTATTAATAGACAAAAAGCATATGAAGTTATTTAATACAAGTTTTATGTAGCATAGGACCCCTCATAAAAAAATGAAGACACAAAAAAGCAGTTAGAATCAGATAGTATAGTATGAATCTGACAAGAATAAAATATTGTGATGAAGCAACCGAATTATGCGGAGAGACTTAAAAGATAAGAATTAGTTTAACAGGGTCTGTGCAGAATTATTTCAGTATCAAGTTTCTCATCTTTGAGGATAAGGATGTTGCAACTTTCACATGGGAATTTCATCTTCTGTTTTTAAGGTCAGAATGACTTTTTCTTTCTCTTTTTTCTATTTTCTTTTTTTCAACTCTTGTTTTTCAAGTGCCTCTGATTGAGGCTGTCACTATGCCAGAGCATTCTTAATCCTTCCTAGGTAAAGCAGTGTGTTCTAGTATTGTTGATGTTGTTGCTTTTGTTATTAAAAAGGATTCTGAAGTTGCTCAGTGAAAAATCAAAAGGAATGATTTATTTATTTTTCTACCTCTAGAGATTTGAAGGCACTTGAGGAAGCATCATGTCTTCAGTTTGGAAGACTCCCCCTAGGTCAAATGCAATGCCTGATATCGTTGTGAAAATCATTGGAAGCAAACACTTTCGATACCTTGCAGACAAGCCAAAGATGTAAGTTTCCTGCTTTAAAAATATCTTTATTTCTTAGATGACAATGAAATGTTTTAACCCAGAAATTTACATTTTAAAAATGCCATCCATGGAAAATTAAGTCATTAAGATGCAGCAGTGGGGGTAAAACGGTGTTGATAACTTCTATGTGCACTGTTTTCCTGATATTTTTCATCTTTATAATTCCCCATACTCCTTAATTACTTGGGTTGGTTTTTCAAATAGATGGGAAATATGAGCATTATGAAATTTATAAATATTAATGGAGTATTGCTGCTTCTTTTCATCACGTTTGTAATCTACCACATGTAGTAATTTGGGGATAGGGAGGGAAAAGAGGGCTGTTAGTCAATTTGTTGTGAATTAAAGGAGTGGGATTAATAATGAATCATAAGTTGTAAGGTTTTCACTTACTCTTATTCGCATTGGATATTCTTCTAAGCAGCACCTTATAGAGCACAGGTGACATGTCTTTCTTCCCTTCCCATCACAGCCACAAGCAAGAACTTTCCTATATCTCAAAAAGTCACTAGACATTTGGCACAGAAGGGTATAACTGGCTCATCCTTGCAGAGTTTTGATGGTTCACAGAAGAAAAGCAAGTGTTAGACCTACCTTTCTTATAGAGGACACTCCATAAATATCAGCTAGTCAAGAAGTTTGCCTTTTCCTCCTGGGATTGTTTCCTTAGCAATTCCCTCAATTTCAGAAACCCAGACTGAATAAATAAAAAAAGGTATGGCATCATTGAACATAGGTACAGAGAGCAATGGTTACTAAACTGGACTCTCCTCAAAATTGACTTCAGGGTCCAACTCAAAACCAACCAAATCAGACTCTCTAAATGCAGGTCACCAGGAATATGGTTACAAAGAACAGGCTTCAGAAAGGCTGTTGGAACTCCATTGTGTTTTGCCTCTGCACCATCAGTATTGTCAGCCCAGAGAGATCCCAAAGTGAGTGCTGTCATCAGTGTCTGTCAGCACAGAGAAATGTGCTTGATAGCATATGACTGAGGCAGTGGAGATCCCTGCAGAACTGAGTGGTGTGAATTCAAATCCTATTTCTGGCCAGGCACAGTGGTGCATGCCTGTAATCACAGTATCTTGGGAATTTGAGGCAGGAGGATTGCGAGTTCAAAGTCAGCCTCAGCAAATTAGTGAGGTCCACAGCAACTTAGCAAGACCCTGTCTCTAAATAAAATATAAAAAAGGACTGAGGATGTGGTTCAGTGATTAAGTACCCTGGGTTCAATCCCTGGCACTAAATAAATAAATAAATAAATAAATAAGTCCTAGTTCTGTTCCTTCCTGGCCTTTGATATTGGGAAAGTGATTAACATTCCTGATCTCCAATTCTACATCTGTAGAGATTAAACAACACTTATTTAGTAGGGTTGTTGTGAGAGTTAAGTGAGAAAAAGTATACAAACACCTTTTCTGTGCATATGATGGTCCACATGCTTTAAAAAAATGGTTCTGCTATTATTACTGATGTATGTCCTGCTATGGAAATTTAAATGATTAATGAAAAATCAAATCCTTTTCTATGAAATACTTGCCATTGCTTTTATATTCTATGCCTAGCAGGCAGGTTATCTGTTTTGCAGATGAGGAAGCTAAGACACTATGATGAGGTAAGCAATCATTTCAAGATCTCTGGTTAATTCTCTCTAACTGTCAAGTAAGGGGAATTAGACACCTGGCTTAGAGCTCCTACCTGAAAAATGACATGACCACTCTCCTGATTCCTTTGTTTCCTGAGATTGTTTGTTTAGCCTCATTCTATTCAAAAACATTCTACTTTTCCAGGTACATCAATTATAATATGTTTCTAAAATGAAAGGGTGAAAGAACCCTTGTCCTTTTATAACTGGGAAAAATTCACTGGATCATATGAGAAGGTACTCCACCTTTATTTTTAAACTTCAGGAACCAGGGAATAGATAAATTGTGAAATATAATATTTATCTCTTCTATGACACTCTAAAACATGGCATTATTTTTATGTAGAAGGTGCTTTATGTTTCTATGAACTTGATACTATTACCAGGATGACATGGGACTATTTAGTGTGCTTTGCTAAAGTAACTGTGTATGGTTCAAAAATAAACAACTGTGAAATGTTTTTTGTTGCTGACGTAAGGAGAAACCTACCTTTAGACTGTCACGCATGTCCTAGAGTTCCTCCCCTTCAAAGTGTCTACACTCAAACCAGAGCCTGAGGGTCTTTGGGTTGAAATAGTTGAACCCATTAGCCAAAGTCTATACAAGAAGCACAAGTAACCACCAAAAAGGATAATCTGAATTAAAAGAAAATCACAAATTAATAATGGATAGAAAATAAATCTTCCAATTTTACAAATGTGACTAAGATTTCTTGTAGGATACGTGTTAAAGATGGAATAATATACCAGACCTGAAGATTTAGCCAGCATTTGAGCTTGCTAAGGTTGCTGTAACAAGCTATCGCAAACTGGGTAGCTTAGGACAACAGCAGTGTATTATTTCACTGTTTGAGAAGTTTGAGGTCCAAAGCTCAGGTGTCTGTAGATCTGTGCTCCCTCTGAAGGTGCCAGGAAAGAATCTCTCTGTCTCAGGCCTTTCTCCTTGCTTCTAATAGTTCTCTGGCTTGTAGCATCATAACTCTAAGCTTTAGGGTTTTTTGCCCTGACTCCACCTAAGTTCAAATTTCTCTACTTTATGAAGACACCCATCAATTGGATTAGATTCCCTCCTTACTCCAGTAGGACCTCATCTTAATTCATTACATCTGCAATAACCCAATTTCCAAAGAAAGTCATCATTTAGGTGTGGAGATTAAGATTTAAACACAGGGACTTGGTAGAGACAATTCAACCTTAACAACCAATCTCCTATTTTATGAATGAGCTGAAACAGCAGAGGTCCATGGGCTTACAGCAAGCTGCTAAAGTTGTAGACCACTTAGAAAGAACTGAGACGGAAATGGAGCACTCCCTCCGTCTTCCCTAGGTTTAGCTTGTACAATTGTTTACGTAAAGGAAAATATGAAACACCTATTAGTATACAAATTTTCCACCAGGAGATCAGCCTACGGAGATCAGAAAGCGCATCAAGTGGCTTGTACTTTGTGCCACCAACATTTATCTTTTAGATCACTTCCAAAGGAGCTTCCTTGCCTCTGATTTTCTTGTTCTCAATTCTGCTCTCTGAAGCCTTATTGTTCAGTGTGTAGTTCATGGACTAGCAACACCATCCTCACCAGGGGCCTAGTTAGAAACAGAACCTCAGCACCATCTCCAGATGCACTGGGTCAGAATTTGTCTTTTAGCCAGATACCCAAGTGACTCTTATGCACACTTCAGTTTGAGAAGCCCAGTTTCAATTATGGCCAGAATGATCTTTCTAAAATACAAACCTGATAGTATTGTACCACCAGCAGCCCCAGATTTGCCTGCTGCTCCTGTGGCTCTCATAACACCTCTACAGATACTTATTGGTGACTTCACATACATCTCTTTTTCCCTCCTTTAACTGTAAATTCTATATGTACAACTATGTCCTCAGCACAAAGGACACAGTCTTGTACATGTTAAAAGCCCACTGCATGAGTTAGAGCAACATAGTTGCCAAAAAAACTAAAGATCTAGAAAGACAATACTTGGTTGCTTTAAATAAATCCAGATCTAAAGACCCATGCTATTAAAATAAGCATGCAGATGTTCCTCTGGAACCCTGATGAGTGAACTTTGATACTGTATCCAAAGGAAGATATGCCAGGTGACAGCAGACACATTTTTTTCCTTCATTTACAAAAAGGAAATAAGAGTGGGGAATAAAAATCACAGAGCCAGAGGCTTGTGGACCATCTCTGGCAAGTTGTAGGCCAAAGAATTAAATATAGCATTAATTAGGAAAACGAAACTTGAAAGTGATGATCTCCAAGAGTTGGTATACGTTAACTGAAAACACTTGGGGCCACACTCATCCTGTTCCCTTTATTGAGGAGATCACTGCAACCCAAATGAAGGAAACAATAAAGACAGAGTATCTTTCCAGGTCAACAAATCACTAAGAACATCTTTCTCATAAAGTCCTGAGACAAGACAGAATTGTGCATTGAACACTATTGAGGTAGGTGACATCCTGTAATGGTCCAATCTAATCTGTGGAATTGTATTGAGTTTATACTCAATACAATTCCACAGATTAGATAAGTTATAAATAAAATAGGTTTACTTTGGCCCATAGTTCTGGAGGTTCAAGTATGAGGACACATAAATGTTGATGGACTTCTTGCTGGCAGAGCCTAGCAATGGAGGAGAGCTTCACACAGCAGACACAAGTAGTGTGGTGTGTGTGTGTGTGTGTGTGTGTGTGTGCGCGCGCACATGTGCATATGTCTCCCCTTCTTATAAATTCCCCAGCATGAAATGGTGGGGCTTCACCTGATAACATTATCTAATCCTAATAACTTCTCAAAGGTCCTATCTCTAAGCACCATAGTCAGATTAAGTTTCCATCCTTTTAATACCCCACAATGGGGACTTAAACTCTCACATGAGTTTTGGAGGGAACAAACGATATTAAAGCCATAGTATATACCAATGTGGTGGTGATTAAAACAATTGTTATAAACACAACCAGCTGGAGGTAGGAAGGATTTGTTTGTGGCCATGTTTTTATTCAACAACTTTTGAATTCACAATCAAAGGAAGACAGACAAATGATTGTACATGTAAGGAAGTCTTGTCAGAAAAAAAAGGCTAAAACTAACAAGATCAAATCAACAGAAAATATACACAAAGTTTGTCTTTAGATAAGTGGACATGTTTGTGATTATGTGGTATAAACGTCTGTTTGGTCTGCATTTGAGCTTCGCATGTACTGGGCATATCCGGCCAGAGAGATCTGAGGCCCTCTGCACTCAGCACTCTGGAGTTCTGTTCTTCATTCCGGATGCCATATTATAAGGGGGATCCTGGCACATTAAAAGTGGAGACAGCCAAGGGCTTGATGAACAATCCATTGTGGTAGAACCAGGATGTGGCATGTGTCCCAGGGGAACATTTAGAGAATCTAAATCTTGTTGAAGAGAAGAGGCATAGGTCCATTTCAAGAAATCCCTGTGAGAATCTTCCAGTGAATAAAGTTGATCTCTGTAGTTCCATCCAATGCCAAAATTAAGTGACCAAAGCCCTTTCTTATTTCACACATTTCTGTGATATAGCATTATTAAGCACAGGGGAAGCTTGCTGCAAACTTTTATGGGAAAAGGATAATAAATACATGTCATAATTTGCATTGATATTTATAGCCAAGAAATGTAAACTTCCAATATTTTCCTATATGACTTTTCTGGAGCCCATATTCTGTCATTTTTCAATCCCCCAAAGTCATTCATATAATAAGTTCTTTGTCTCTTTTCTTAAATGTTTCAAACTGAAACATTTCTAATTGAAACATTTCTAATGGTTAATGCTAACAGTTGTAGACGTAAATGCATGCATGAAATTCTTTCCACAAATATGAATGACACCTACTGAGTTCTAAACCTTGAAGGTAGAGCAGTCCACCTAAAGTTCTAATGGTTGGAGACACAAAACATGTAAGCAATGATCATCCAAATGGGGATAGTGCAATGAGGAAGAAGAGAAAGGGATTGTAGGGGTATATGGATCATAAAGGATATTTCTGGAAGGCCTCTCTGAGCAGGTGACTTTTAAACTGAAACTGTGGAGACATGCAACCAGAATTATCCACGAGAATTGTCTCAGGTTAGTGAGCAGTGAGCTGGCTAAGACTGCCTCAGCCTGCATCCCAGGGAGCAGGCCTCTGCTACCAATGTTCCCTAAAATGAGTAGGTTCTTTTCCCCTTCTGTTTCAGAAGAAAAGGCTGCAACTTTCCACAGGCCACAAGTTCTCCTGATATTGGGCATGTGGTTTTTCCATCAACCTCTAAAAATAGCACTTAAGTTGAGTGCATAGAGCCCAAGCAAATTTTTTAAAATCTAAGATTTCCTTGTGTTTTTCTTATAAAAAGTATGAAGTCAGTCAGAGAGGCCAGGAGGGCTAGACTTCTGGGCTGTGTGCCACCAGAGGAACTATGGGTTTCATTCTACCTATGATGGGAAACCACTGGAAAATTAAGAGCAGAAGAGAACACATCGTATTTCTACTTTCTAAAGGATGTCTCTATCTAATCAGGGAGTGAAAAGAGAGACCATTCAGGGTTCCCTTATGGTAATCAAGGCAAGAGATGGTAGCTAGTTGTAGTCCCTAAATAAACTCTGAATAAACTTTTGTGACTTAAAAATTCAAGAGCAGTGCATGCTGTATGCATGTGTTGAAATATCACACTGTACCCCATTAGGAGGTAGAATTGTTATATGTTAATAAAAAAAAATTCAAAAAAAAATAAATAAAAATTCAAGAATTCTACTTATTTATTTTAAAGAAAAAATAGTCAGAATACTATATCTTTGTATCTTTGCTTTTCTCAGTACAGAATCTACATAATACCTTAATATCCATGAACTTAGTCTCTTCTTAAAATTGAACAAGAATATCAGACACAATTGTCTCCATTTTCATGAGTTCAAAATTTTGAAATAATATATGAAAATCATGTTTCTCTTCAAAGCTTCACTGCATTAAACAGTTTCTTCATTACGCTTCTACAGTGACTTTTATTTTTTTTTTTTTTGTTTTTGATTGTTTGTGTGTTTATTCTAGGCACTGTGAGAAGTATAAAGAAGAGACCATTTGGGTTCTATTATGGTGAAGACATTGTTTTTTACATCTCCTGAAGTGTAAGACCAAGGCATAGGTCCTTAAGAGTTCAGGGCATTATGAGAGTGAATGCTAAATGAACACTTTACAAAATAGGTGCCTACTGATCCCCAATCTGAGACTCTGAGATAAATGTTGTTATTTTTACCATTTGAAATTCTGTATTTTAAAAAATTCAAAGTCAAAAACAAAACAGTATTTACAACGTATATGATGAAAAAAATTAAACTTTTTGTTGTACAAAGAGCTCCCACAAATCAATAGGAAAAAGATTAACAGTCCAATTGCAAAACTTGGCAATAGAACTTGACAGAAATTTACAAAAGAAGAAATAAAACAAATAGGAGATACATAGGGAAATTCACATCACATGTTAATAAAATAAACAACAAGATTTCAACTCAGAGTTGACAAGGGTTTAGAGAAAAAAATACATGCTAATGGACCTTTTCAAGTGTATTTATCTAAAGCCTTAAAAGTTTTTGTACTTTGGCATGAAATATATATATATATATATATATATATATATATATATATATATATATATACACACACACACACACACATACACACACGCAATTCTGTAGAAATAATTGTGGATAGATATAATGGTTTAGTTTCAAAGATATATAAAAAAGTGTAAGTTAGAATGTATAATTAGAAATCCAAATTATGATGCTCCAGGGAGGGTTTGGTTAGGAAAGAACTAATTATAAGACATAGGCTGAGATTAAGAGACCATAAAGTACAATGTATGAATTGTGGTCTACTAGAAAACAGCATGGAGATTCCTCGAAAACTTGGAATGGAACCACCATTTGACTCAGTTATCCTACTCCTCAGTATATACTCAAATGACTTAAAATCAGCATACTACAATGATGCAGCCACATCAATATTTACAGCAGTTTAATTCACAATAGCTAAGCTAGGGAACCAACCTAGATGCTCTTCAACACATGAATGGATAAAGAAAATTATGTATATATACACAATGGAATAACACTCAGCCATAAAAAAGAATGAGTTTATGATTTAGCAGGTAAAAAGATGATCTGGAGACTATTATGCTAAGTGAAATAAGCCATTCCCAAAAAACCAAAGGCAGAAGGTTCTCTCTAATATGTGGATGCTAACACACAATAAGGGGTAAGAGGGAGTAGAAATTCATTGGATTAGACAAAGGGGAATGAAGGAAAACAAAGGGGGATAAGAATAGGAAAGACAGTAAGTAGAATGAATTGGATATAACTTTCGTATATTCATATATGAATATATGACCAGCGAAACTGCACACCATGTACAACCATAAGAATGGTATCCTAATTAGAAAAAATAATACTCCATGTATGTATGATATGTCAAAACTTATCAAAAGCCTAGTCTCATGTCCATCTAAAAAGAACAGATTTTTTAAAAAATAAATCATGGTCTAACATCTGCAAGATTGGTACCAGCACTAGGTCTGAAAAGATAACTGGAGGAGAATGTTACTAAAACTAAATGGAGGAAGCATTCTGTAGCTCAGGCCACCTTGAGAAAAGTCATAGCCATTGGTCAGGAGACACAGGTAACCTGAGTCAGTGCAGAGAGGGAACCACCTCCTGCCAGGGCTATCCATTGGCCCAAAACAACCAGAATCAGAGGACATGGCAGCTGTTGAGAGAGTCCATACAGTCTCTGAGATGGAGAAGAATGTCAAGGATCTGAGAGCAAAAAGAACAAATTTTACAGAGCAGCAATGTTTAAATGAATAAAAATTTGGCAACAAAAATAATCTTCAATGCATAGGATACAATGAGATACTATTTAGACATTTAAAATATTATAGTGACATAAGTATTAATACATTGATATTCATATTTTCAACTGGATTTTTTTAAATTAAAGATTACAAAGCTATATAGTTTTCCTTTGATTTACAAGCAAAACAAAATAAAAGTTTCTGTAAATGTTTATGAAAACTTTTTTATAGATAATATAACACCTTGTCACACTTAGGTTAGCCAGTTAAAATTTAGAAATAATACAAGTTTATGCTTCTATGATATACTTTTAAATCCATGTTTTCTCCATATATCCCTGACTTAGTTCTACCAAGTTAGATAAAATAACATACTAGTAAATACTGTTCTCATTTCCAAAGACTATGTGGATGCATTCAGGGGCCAGTACAGAGCCAGAACTTTTATTCTACATCTTGAATTGGTTAGAAGATCTGACCTGGAAACTGTGCTCCAAAGCATGGAGATAATTGTTGAAGAGGTCATGCAGTGGCACAGTTATTTTGTTTACACTTGCTAAAGTCAAACTGGAGAGAATGCAAATACAAAGGACACTGAATTTCAAGCTGGTAGTGATTGGTTCAAAGATTTAGAAGCTGTGCAGTCTGAAGCCCCTGGGGATAATTCACCTGGGTACATCATGATACAACAATGTTTAGGGGGGCGGTTCCCTGTAAAATTAAGGAAGCCTGATTTATAAGAGCTTATTTGAATGCTAATTAATTGTCCTTGTTTTTTTTTTTTAAGTGAGGGATTTCTAGAATTTGTATTTATCATGATGAGATGTAACAAAGTTGGAGACAGATTTCATTAATTCCTTTTTGATCTATTTACATAGACTTTCCTCAGTTCCTATGTACTGTGACACCTTGTTCTTTTGAACATTAGATTTGCCTGTGGGTAAAGAAAGTTTTAGAAGCCCAGAGGAAAGAACATCTCTTCTGTACCTAGGTGATGAGGGAGGTGTTTTTAACAGTAAAGAGCTTTACCTTGTGACTAACACAGAACTACTATTTGTCCAGGGTTCTCTGAGCACCAGGCTGGGAGCTCAATATATTATCCATCTTATCTTGATAAGATTTATTTTTCTCATTTCAAAGGAGAACCTAAAAATTGGAAATGTGAAATAACTTGTTAGGGTCTGTAAACAAGTCAGGATGGCGCCTGGCATTTTGCCAGAGGGAGTGGTTAAAGTCTGTAAACAAGTCTGGATGGCGCCTGGCAAAATGCCAGAGGGAGTGGTTTGTGAAGTAATGCCAGAGAGCCATTAAGCGTGGAGATTCCTTATTGGTTGACTGATGTATCTAGTTTATGCTAATTTAAATAAGCTGTGTAAAATGTATAAATACCTCTGTTCTGCAATAAACGGCTTCCACTCCTGCTGTATCAATCTACACAAGTTGTTCGTCACCCCCCGGTTATTTTGCTGCAGCCGGACTGCGGCAATAACTTGCCCAAAGTCACACAGCTTAATTATGTTTGGGGCTGGGATTCAAACTCAAGTCTTTGGGACATAAATTGCATGGCCAGGTAAGTACTATATACTGTACTGCCTGAAACTATAAGTAAATTTAGAAATATTTTAGAAAAGGACTTCATTTTGTTCTCCATCCTGTTGTTTCCCAAACTTTGGTGTACATAGGAATCATCTGAAATGTTTTCTAAAAATATAAAGTTTCTTGTCCTGTTTCAGAAACTCCACCTTAATAGGTTCACAATGATACATTCCCTCTTTTATCATCCAGTTTCCCTCATGATTATGGATAGGCAGTGAGGGTTTAAATGTCAGAAACCACTGCCTTTTTCTCTAAGAACAAGCCCACCCTCCCACCTGGAATAGTTCTCCATCCCATATGCTCGTTCAGAGGCTATTTCATATGTCATTTCCTTCAGGAGTCATTTCCATCTTCCTTAAGCAAATTTTTTTTAAATTTTTTATTGTGGGTTGTTCAAAACATTACAAATTTCTTGACATATCATATTCCACACTTTGATTCAAGTGGGTTATGAACTCCCACCTTCACCCCATACACAGATTGCAGAATCACATCAGTTACACATCCATTGATTTACATATTGCCATACTAGTGTCTGTTGTGCTCCGCTGCCTTTCCCATCCTCCACCCTCCCCCTTCCCCACCTCTCCCCTCCCCTCCCCTCCTCTCTCTCTACCCCCTCCACTGTATAACCCTGAGGGTCTCCTTCCATTACCATGCAATTTCCCTTCTCTCTCCCTTTCCCTCCCACCTCTCATCCCTGTTAAATGTTAATCTTCTTCTCCTGCTCTTCGTCCCTACTCTGATCTTAGTTACTCTCCTTATATCAAAGAAGACATTTGGCATTTGTTTTTTAGGGATTGGCTAGCTTCACTTAGCATAATCTGCTCTAATGCCATCCATTTCCCTGTAAATTCTATGATTTTGTCATTTTTTAATGCAGAGTAATACTCCATTGTGTATAAATGCCACATTTTTTTTATCCATTCGTCTTTTGAAGGGCATCTAGGTTGGTTCCACAGTCTTGCTATTGTGAACTGTGCTGCTATGAACATCGATGTAGCAGTGTCCCTGTAGCATGCTCTTTTTAGGTCTTTAGGGAATAGACCAAGAAGGGGAATAGCTGGGTCAAATGGTGGCTCCATTCCCAGCTTTCCAAGAAATCTCCATACTGCTTTCCAAATTGGCTGCACCAATTTGCAGTCCCACCAGCAATGAACAAGTGTACCCTTTTCCCCACATCCTCGCCAGCACTTGTTGTTGTTTGACTTCATAATGGCTGCCAATCTTACTGGAGTGAGATGGTATCTTAGGGTGGTTTTGATTTGCATTTCTCTGACAGCTAGAGATGGTGAGCATTTTTTCATGTACTTGTTGATTGACTGTATGTCCTCCTCTGAGAAGTGTCTGTTCAGGTCCTTGGCCCATTTGTTGATTGGGTTGTTTGTTCTCTTATTGTCTAATTTTTTGAGTTCTTTGTATACTCTGGATATTAGGGCTCTATCTGAAGTGTGAGGAGTAAAGATTTGTTCCCAGGGTGTAGGCTCCCTATTTACCTCTCTTATTGTTTCTTTTGCTGAGAAAAAACTTTTTAGTTTGAGTAAGTCCCATTTGTTGATTCTAGTTATTAACATTTGTGCTATGGGTGTCCTATTGAGGAATTTGGAGCCCGAACCCACCTACTGTAGATGGTAGCCAACTTTTTCTTCTATCAGAGGGTGCGTCTCTGATTTGATATCAAGCTCCTTGATCCATTTTGAATTAACTTTTGTGCATGGCGAGAGAAAGGGATTCAGTTTCATTTTGTTGCATATGGATTTCCAGTTTTCCCAGCACCATTTGTTGAAGATGCTATCCTTCCTCCATTGCATGCTTTTAGCCCCTTTATCAAATATAAGATAGTAGTAGTTTTGTGGAATGGTTTCTGTGTCCTGTATTCTGTACCATTGGTCCACCCGCCTGTTTTGGTACCAGTACCATGCTGTTTTTGTTACTATTGCTCTGTAGTATAGTTTGAAGTCTGGTATCGCTATACCGCCTGATTCACACTTCCTGCTTAGCATTGTTTTTGCTATTCTGGGTCTTTTATTTTTCCATATGAATTTCATGATTGCTTTCTCTATTTCTACAAGAAATGCCATTGGGATTTTGATTGGCATTGCATTAAACCTATAGAGAACTTTTGGTAATATCGCCATTTTGATGATGTTAGTTCTGCCTATCCATGAACAGGGTATATTTTTCCATCTTCTAAGATCTTCTTCTATTTCTCTCTTTAGGGTTCTGTAGTTTTCATTGTATAAGTCTTTCACCTCTTTTGTTAGGTTGATTCCCAAGTATTTTATTTTTTTTGAAGATATTTTGAATGGAGTGGTTGTCCTCACTTCCATTTCAGAGGATTTGTCGCTGATATACAGGAATGCCTTTGATTTATGTGTGTTGATTTTATATCCTGCCACTTTGCTGAATTCATTTATTAGCTCTAATAGTTTCTTTGTAGAGCCTTTTGGGTCTGCTAGGTATAGAATCATATCATCTGCAAATAGTGATAATTTAAGTTCTTCTTTTCCTATTTTTATGCCTTTAATTTCTTTCGTCTGTCTAATTGCTCTAGCCAGTGTTTCGAGAACTATGTTGAACAGAAGTGGAGAGAGAGGGCATCCCTGTCTTGTTCCAGATTTTAGAGGGAATGCCTTCAGTTTTTCTCCATTCAGAATGATGCTAGCCTGAGGCTTAGCATAGATTGCTTTTACAATATTGAGGTATGTTCCTGTTATCCCTAGTTTTTCTAGAGTTTTGAACATAAAGGGATGCTGTACTTTGTCGAATGCTTTTTCCGCATCTATCGAGATGATCATATGGTTCTTATTTTTAAGTCTATTGATGTGGTGAATAACATTTATTGATTTCCGTATATTGAACCAGCCTTGCATCCCAGGGATGAATCCTACTTGATCATGGTGTACAATTTTTTTGATATGTTTTTGTATCCGATTCGCCAGAATTTTATTGAGGATTTTTGCATCTAGGTTCATTAGAGATATTGGTCTGTAGTTTTCTTTCTTTGAAGTGTCTTTGTCTGGTTTAGGTATCAGGGTGATGTTGGCCTCATAGAATGAATTTGGAAGTTCTCCCTCCTTTTCTATTTCCTGAAGTAGCTTGAAAAGTATTGGTATTAGTTCTTCTTTAAAGGTTTTGTAAAATTCTGCTGTATACCCATCCGGACCTGGGCTTTTCTTAGTTGGTAGTCTTTTGATGGTTTCTTCTATTTCCTCAATTGATATTGGTCTGTTTAGGTTTTCTATATCCTCCTGACTCAATCTGGGCAGATCATATGACTTAAGAAATTTATCTATGCCTTCACTATCTTCTAATTTATTGGAGTATAAGGATTCAAAATAGTTTTTGATTATCTTCTGTATTTCTGAAGTGTCTGTTGTGATATTGCCTTTTTCATCCCGTATGCTAGTAATTTGAGTTCTCTCTCTTCTTCTCTTCGCTAGCATCGCTAAGGGTCTGTCGATTTTGTTTATTTTTTCAAAGAACCAACTTTTAGTTTTGTCAATTTTTTCAATTGTTTCTTTTGTTTCGATTTCATTAATTTCAGCTCTGATTTTCATTATTTCTTGCCTTCTACTTCTTTTGCTGTTGTTTGCTCTTCTTTTTCAAGGATTTTGAGATGAAGTATGAGATCATTTATTTGTTGGTTTTTTCTTTTTTTAAGGAATGAACTCCAAGCAATGAATTTTCCTCTTAGAACTGCTTTCAATGTGTCCCATAGATTCCGATATGTTGTGTCTGTGTTTTCATTTATCTCTAAGAATTTTTTAATTTCCTCCTTGATGTCTTCTATAACCCATTGATCATTCAGTAACCTATTGTTCATTCTCCAAGTGATGTATGCTTTTTCCTTCCTTCTTTTATCGTTGATTTTCAGTTTCATTTCATTATGATCAGATAAGATGCATGGTATTATCTCTACTCCTTTATATTGTCTAAGAGTTGCCCTGTGACATAATATATGATCTATTTTTGAGAAGGATCCATGTGCTGCTGAGAAAAAAGTGTAACTGCTTGATGTTGGGTGGTATACTCTATATATGTCAATTAGGTCTAGGTTATTAATAGTGTTATTGAGTTCTATAGTTTCCTTATTCAACTTTTGTTTGGAAGATCTGTCCAGTGGCGAGAGAGGTGTGTTGAAGTCTCCCATGATAATGGTATGGTGGTCTATTAGACTCTTGAACTTGAGAAGAGTTTGTTTGATGAACATAGCTGCACCATTGTTTGGGGCATAAATATTTATGATTGTTATGTCTTGTTGGTGTATGGTTCCCTTAAGCAGTATGTAGTGTCCCTCTTTATCCCTTTTGATTAACTTTGGCTTGAAATCTATTTTATTTGATATGAGTATGGACACGCCTGCTTGTTTCCGAAGTCCATATGAGTGATATGATTTTTCCCAACCTTTCACCTTCAGTCTATGTATGTCTTTTCCTATCAAATGCGTCTCCTGTAGGCAGCATATTGTTGGGTCTTGTTTTGTGATCCATTCTACTAGCCTGTGTCTCTTAATTGGTGAGTTTAAGCCATTAACATTTAGGGTTATTATTGAGATATGGGTTGTTCTTCCAGCCATATTTGTTTATTTATGTTACTAAACATGGTTTGTTTTCCTCTTTGATTATTTTCCCCCCTTTACTGTCCTACCTCCCACTGTTGGTTTTCATTGTTATTTTCCATTTCCTCTTCCTGTAATGATTTGGGGAGGATGTTTTGAAGAGATGGTTTTCTAGCTGCGAATTCTTTAAACTTTTGTTTATCGTGGAAGGTTTTAATTTCATCTTCCATCCTGAAGCTTAATTTCGCTGGATACACAATTCTTGGTTGGAACCCGTTTTCTTTCAGTGTTTGAAATATGTTATTCCAGGATCTTCTAGCTTTCAGAGTCTGTGTTGAAAGATCAGCTGTTATCCTGATTGGCTTACCCCTAAATGTAATCTGCTTCCTTTCTCTTGTAGCTTTTAAAATTCTCTCCTTATTCTGTATGTTGGGCATCTTCATTATAATGTGTCTAGGTGTGGATCTCTTATGATTTTGCACATTGGGCGTCCTGTAGGCTTCTAGGATTTGGGATTCTGTCTCATTCTTCAAGTCTGGGAAGTTTTCTTGTATTATTTCATTGAATAGACTGCTCATTCCTTTGGTTTGGAGCTCTGTACCTTCCTGTATCCCAATGACTCTTAAGTTTGGTCTCTTAATGTTATCCCATATTTCTTGGATGTTCTGCTCATGGTTTCTTAACAGTCTTGCTGAGCTGTCTATGTTCTTTTCCAGTTGAAATACTTTGTCTTCATTGTCTGATGTTCTATCTTCTAAGTGTTCTACTCTGCTGGTAGTATTCTCCATTGAGTTTTTAAGTTGGTTTATTGCTTCCTGCATTTCTAGGATTTCTGTTTGTTTGTTTTTTATAACCTCTATCTCCCTGTATAGTTGATCCTTTGCTTCCTGGATTTGTTTGCGTAATTCATTGTCGAGGTGATCTTTCATTGTCTGATTTTGCTGTTTAATGTCTTCCTTGATACTCGAGATCATCTGAAGCATGTATATCCTGAATTCTTTATCTGACATTCCATCTGCTGCAGCTGTTACCTCTTCTAAAGTTGCGTTGACCTGCATTGCTTGTGGTCCTTTCTTTCCTTGTCTTTTCATACTGCTTGCGTATCTTTTCTGCAGGTGCGGGCGGCAGCTCTGCTCTCTCCTTATTCCAATTGGGGTGTCGTGGCTACCACGCCGGCAGGTCACTGGGCCTGTTCTGGGCGCTGGAGGCGGCTCTGTTCTGCCGCTACTCCAATTGGGGTGACAAGTGTACCACGCCGGCAGGCCACCGGGCCTGATCCGCCGGTTGGTTGCAGGTTTGCCTACCCTGCAGGCGCGGGCGGCGGCTCTACTCTGCCCCTACTCCAAATGGGGTGACGTGTCTGTCGTACCGGCAGGCCACTGGGCCTGTCCCGCTGGTCCATCGCAGATCTGCCCACCTTTTGGGCACAGGTGGAGGCTCTGCTCTGCCCCTACTCCAATTGGGGTGTCGTGACTACCCCGCCTGCAGGACGCTGGGCCTGTTCCTGGCATGGGCGGCGACTCTGCTCTGCCCCTACTCCAATTAGGGTGGTGTGTGTACCACGCCGGCAGGCTCCTGGGCCTGATCCGCCAGTCTGTTGCAGGTCTGCCTACCTTGGAGGCGCGGGCGGCGGATCTGCCCTGCCCCTCCTACCACGCCTGCGGACCCCTGGGCCTGATCTGCAGGTTGGTCACAGGTCTGCTCACCCTGCGGGCACGGGTGGCGGTTCCGCTCCGCCCCCACTCCAATTGGAGTCACGTGACCACCACACCGGCAGGGCCTGATCCGGGCGTGGGAGAAGGATCTGCTCTGCCCCTACTCCAGTTGGGGTGACGTGTGTACCACCCTGGCAGGCCACTGGGCTGACCCGCCAGGCTGTCACAGGTCTGTTTACCTTGCAAGCGCGAACGGCGGCTCTGCCCTGCCCCTCCTACCACGCCCATGTACCACTGGGTCCCGGGTCTGCCCACCTTGCGGGTGCGGGTGGCGGCTCCGCTCCGCCCCCTCCCCAATTGGGGTCACGCGGTCACCACTCTGGCGAGCCGCTGGGCCTGCTCCGGGCGCTGGCGGCGGCCCGTCTCCTCCCCTCTGGCTCGACGACAAATTGAGGAGACTCGGGTGTCTGTGCCTCACCCCCCCTACCAGGAGACCAACTGTTTATGTTGCCACTGGTATTGATGAAGTTCTCTCCTCCGCCGCTTTCTGATGACATCAGATCTCTGCCATGTTGGTATCCTATGCGAATGGCAGCATTTCGTTCCCCTTGCCGGGCAACCAAAGCAACGGGTGAGTCCTGACCGGCCCTCAGCAGGACCCGGACCGAGAAGCAGTTTCCGCGGGCTCCTAGCCCTGGGCCAGGGAAGTTCCGGGAGCCGGGACTCGGCCGCTCCGTGCTCGGTGTAAGCTCCTATAAGTGTAGGCTCCAAGAAGCAGTCCCCGCGGGCTCAGTTCCGGGAGCCAGAATTCGGCCGCTTAGTGCTTGGTGTATGCTCTGATAGGAGCAGGGTCCAAGAAGCAGCCTCCACAGGCTCCGCAGCCCTGGGCCAGGGCGGTTCCGGGACGGTTCCGGGAGCCGGAACTCGGCCGCCCCGCGCTCGGTGTTCACTCCGATAAGATCAGGTTCTAAGAAGCACCCAGGCACTGAACCCTAGCAATCTGTCTGCAAGCCGCAGGCGAATTGCAGCCTGAAATTACCTGTTCTATGGCTGAATGAGCTGCGGTCAGTCGAAAACAGGTATGGTGACGTCAGCTTTCCAACATTGTGGCTGCTGGCCTCCTCTGTGGTCTGACCGGTGTGGAGAACCGAGATGGACCGCTTCCTTCCCCCGTCTCGAACCCAGAATTCAGCCCTGAGTACGGTGCTTGCACGGCTGGCAGAAACTGCAGCGCTGTATCCCTGCGTCGCTATCTCCTCGTTTCCCAGCGCACGCTGCAGACTCTAGCCGCGGGGCGATTTGCTGAATAAGCAGTGTTACCCTCCGTGCGACAAACCTCCTGCGTTTGAGTCCCCGTAGCCGATCCTCGTGCGATGGAAATCCTTCCTCCAGGTTCCGGAGCACCCCACTATTGCTGGAAATTCCTAACAAGATATCCTTTAGCCGTCCTGACTTGTCATACTCCCACACAGTGAAGCAGCACATGGGGGCAATGCACTCCCCTCGCCGCCATCTTCCTTCTCCCCAAGCAAATTTTATTTGAACTTCCCCTATGGTTCCATGTCTCTTTTTATATAACTTCTATTTTTTCTATGATCACACTATATTATACATTTCTGTTAAAATGCCTGCTTCTCTATTTAACTATGAGATCTTTGAAGTCAATACATTATAAATACAATGTGTATATTGTACACCCACCCAAACTCTACTAAGAAGGGTATCATGCATAGTTAAAAGATGGATTTAAAAAAACATTAGAGGTCCAAATTTATCTATCACTGCAGTTTTGTATATAAGTGAGGATAGGCTGCAGGAAAACAGAAATGTTGAGATGGGATTTTTTGTAAGTTAAAAATAAATCATATAAAAGAACAATTGCTATTTGATTTAGTTATTAATTTTGCAGCCATCGCCCTAATTTTGAGATATCACTTTTATTCTGTGAAATACTGAACTTCAAATGCCATGAAAAATAAACTTGAAATATTTTCATTACTATGAGAATTTTTCTCAGTGTTATGAAGAAAGAAATGAGCTACTCTGGGAATAACTTTGGGAATGTAATGAATTCCCTTTCTTAGAGAAGGTACAAACCAAGATTGAATGGTCACTTAGGAGTTCTGCAGGAAGACTAAGTTAGACGATGGACTAATTGACTTTCTATGACATTTTTCATTAAATTGATTAAATTTTAAGAGGAAAAGATAATTTTAAAAACCCTATTGTTTTATGCTGGATAGTTTGTAAATTATGAATATGAAACTGAGGATTTGGCCCAAGGCTTAGTTCTCTACTACCCAGCAAGGAGACCTTGGACAATTTACTTAACCAATTTGGTCATTTGGTTTTCTCCCCTGTATACCTTTGTGACAATAAAAGCTACTTTGCAGATTATTAGGATAAAATGGAAGAATTTATATGAATTTACGTGTGATGACTGACACATGCATTTAGCACACATCAACTAGTGACGAGGAAATGACTTGGGGCAAAATTTGGAAGCTGAATTAATTTTAAGACGTGAGAAACATACTCACCTGTCCAAACCCAAAGAATGGGCTCAGAGACACAGGTATAGCAAAAAGCAAGATTTACTTTAATGACGATCTTAAAAGATCCATGTCTTGCAAAATCTGGTGTCTGGGGGAGAACAGGCACACATAGACCAGGTACAAGGAGCATTTTATCCTGTAGAGCGCAAGGTCCCTCCCTCATTTCCTCCTTGTCTGAGTACTATGGGGTATACAGTCTTTTCCACCATTGCCTAGGTTTCACTGTCTCTTATTAGGTTATTTAAAGAAATATACTTATAGTCGTCTCCACTTTCCTTTGTCCTCTTGTGAAAGGAAAGTCCTCTTGGATGGAGTACACAGTTTATCTCTGTTGGTCAAGTCAGGCCACTTTCTCCTCGCCTCCTGTTTGTCAAGGGACTGTGAATTTTTCTACTCCGGTATGAACTTCTTCTACACTTTTCATTCTGTTCTCCCCTCCAGCAATCTTTCTTACATCCCAAGTCATTTTACATTTAAAGGTAAATACTGTATTTCAAATTGGAACACCAGACTCTCTATTTTTCACAAAGATCTTTCTGAAGACCAAATTTCTATGATAATGATGCATTATATAGCTCCATGGCAAAGAAAAAAAAAAGAAAGAAAACAGAAAAAGAAGAAAGAAAAAAGAAAAGAAAAAACCCTTGTCCTTCCTCATTTGCTACACACATTAGCACAGGCTTCAAGTTTCAACTCCCCTGTGGAGTTGGGTAAGATTTTTCAGCTGTTCTCCCTTCCCTTTCCTATTTTATTTTTTATTGTCTTTTTTTTTTTTTTTTAAGAAAAGTCTGGTTGTGTTGATGAGCACTTATCACTTCTAAATAAGAGCATGCTTTCATTTACTGAAATTAGATCCCCATTCACTTCCCTGGCACTGTCCAGGCTGTCTACTCCAGAGGGTTTAGGGCCTGTTAGTTGGCGCACAGTTGGAAATTGGGGGCATTGAGTGGCTGCCAAGGCTGGCAGACCTTTAAGATGGCATCTGGTGACCTTTTGCTGAGCCCCCTGGGTCGTTCATTTGAGATTTTATGTTCCCGGCAGGGGTGTAATCCAAATCAAATGTGAGATCTGGTGAGGTGGAGTTACACAGGCGGTAGGACCAACAGGGATCCCTACATTGCCTTGGGCAGAGGAGGCTACTACAGGCCCTTACCGTCCTCTTTCTAACCCTGAGACTCTAAGCTCTGGTAGAAGGTGGCACTGAAGGGCTGGTTTACAGATAGAGCTCAGTGTGAGAGAGGGAGCAAAGGAACTGTTTTCTCATTTATTTATCATTCGGCAACAGCACAGCAATCCTCCCTAATTGCCCTAGTTCCTGGATGACACTGAACTCTTCATGGCACCTCCTGGAGCAGCCGGGGGAGGTCGGAAGTACATATGCAGAAGCTAGCTGTGTGGCGCTTCCAAGAATCATCCATGGCATTCTTTCCCTTTCTTTTGAAATGGCAAATTTCTATTTTCAGTAATGTAGGTAGCTAGCGCACAAGCCTGGAGGGAAGAACTGTGAGTTCGTGAACAACATAACAACAAATGTGTGCTGTGGGATTGTTTGTGCTAACCACAGGCACAGGCTGTTTCTCAGCGACAGTCATTTTCATGTTAATTTTTAAAGTGCTATGTATTTTTTTAAACAGCTTTTACTTGGAACAGATTTTACAGGTTATTTTTGGTTTTACATCCACTGTGGCTGTTTTCAAAGAGAGGCAGATACATTTCAGAATTTCTCAGGCCATTCTGTCCTGAGACTGCCCAGAAAAGGGTTTTGAGGGTAATTGAAACAAACATAACATGTAGTCCTTGCTTCCATCCAGCAGAGAATTTCTATGCTCCACAACTATTTCTGCCTTCAAAACTTGCACTTCCTGCTTTGGTTGCCTGCTTTTCTGCTTTCTGCTCCTCCAGAATCCCAAACTTTGGTGGAGTGTCTACATACTTTATTGGTATATAAGATCTGAGTTTGCAGGCAACCAAGTAAACTTGGGTTTAAAACCTAAGCTCACTACTGAAAAGCTATGTAGAACTGGACAAGTCACATAAACTTTCTGAGCCTTGATTTCTTCATCTTAAAATAAGAATAACATGAACACCTGCCTATGGAGTTGATAAATAAATTAAGGTATATAAATGGCTATAGTGTGGCTACCATGTAGTTAAAAGCTCAATAGCACAATTTATTTTTGTAATCATTGCAGACCATAGTTATTTCTCTTTGTTCTTATCTTCAAACAGTACTGATTCTTTATAATATTCATTTGGCATTTATTTATATGCTAACTAATTATGTTTCATATTTTTATGTAATTTTCATACCAACTTCTTTTAACACTTTAGAGAAATATATCTACATTTACATAAAATACACTTGTCAAAGCCAACCACACAATGATATGATATACCAACCACACAAATATGATATACCCATTCACCAAACACCCAGATCAGGAAAGAATAGACCAGTATCCCAGAAGACCCCCACACTCTCTTCGGTATTCTGTATCTTACAAAGATAACCACCATCCTGTCTTGTAGAATTGTTTATATCAATTGTTGACTTAATTGTTCATGTTATTTTTGTGCAGCCAAATGAAAAGTAAGTTTGTTGATGTCAGGGAACTAATATCTTTTCTCACATCTCAAGAACTGTATATATATATATATATATATATATATATATATATATATATATATACACTTCTTGTAAGATTCCCATCTTGCACTGTTACCCTTCCTCTGAACCTGTCTTGGAAAGTCCTAGTCATAGGTGAGCTCCATGAAGACTAGTGTTCAATCTGGAGGAGAGTATCCAGCCATCCAACTGATACTACAAAACCTGTAGTCTCCAACTTAACTGGCCCCTGTCTTATTTTTCTGATCAGTTCTCTTCCACTCTTCAAAAACCATCTGTCTTTAATTCTGACTCTCTATCTCACTATTTTACCCATGAGACCTAACAAGTAACTGTCCCTTGTTATCAGAGGAAAAAAACTCAAGATGTCGGCAATCTCACCAGCCTCTTGTTACCACAAACAAACAGTTGCCTAGAAACACCCATCTCACTAACACCTTTCCCTGATGTTCCCTTCCTGCTTCTTTCCTCTTAGTGACATTCCATCTACTTTGGTCAGATTGCAATTCATCAATGACATCCTCTCCTTTCTCCAGGTCTGCCGGCTCTTCACCATTGGCCCGTTAATGTGCCCAGGTCCCTGCCAGCTTTAATCATGACAGTAACCAAGCACCATCTGAAACTCACATTCCACATCTACTCCCACCCTATCTTTCCCTTCTTACAGTCAGAATCTTCACCAAGGTCTTTATGCCTCCTGTCTACCATTTATCCCCTCTCTTTCTTCAGCTCCTTCAGTCTAGAATTCACCTCCATTATCTCATAGGATCCCCCCGACACACACGCAACATCCTTACAGCTAAACCACATAGATCCTTTTCAGAACTTACCTTTCTCAGCAGTGTTTGAAATTGTTGTCTCTTCACTCTCCCTGGATTATCCTCTTTGCTTGGCTGCCAAACCCCCACTCTCCTTGTTTCCCTCCTACTTTACTGGAAATTGCATTTTAATCTCCCTTTAGGGAGCCCTCTTCCCTCCATAAACATGCTTTCCATCAGAGTTCTTTCTTAAAATTGCTTTTCTTCTACGCTACCACTTCTACAACAGGATGACAATAAAAAAATATCCATTCATTCAAATCACTGCCTCTCGTTTGACCTTATTCAAATCAGCAAAAGTTTTATTCTCAGATAACATGTCATGCTTCAAAGTGGATTCTTTGCACCATATCAAAGGAACAGCTAATACTTAGCCTTCTGGTGGAAAGCATAGCTACCTTGAATTTTATTTTTTTTATGATTATAAAATGACATGTTCTCATTTAGAATAATAAGATATAATATGACACATATAGGGCACAATTTTTCATTTCTCTGGTTGTATACAAAGTATATTCATACCAATTCGTGTCTTTATACATGTACTTTGGATAATAATGTCCATCACATTACACCATCATTTCTAACCCTATGCCCCTTCCCTTATTATCCAAAGTATATGTATGAAAATAAGAATTGGTGTGAATATACTTTGTATACAACCAGAGATTTAAAAAATTGTGCTCTATATTTGTAATAAGAATTATAATGCATTCTGCTGTCATATATAAATAAAAAATAGTTTTAAAAAAGATATAATATGATATAATGTATTAAAGCGCAGTATAATACCCCAAGTTCTATCATCTAGAGATACTTACCTGTTAATTTCTGGCATTTTTTTCTAGACTAAATAATAAGCCCACACATTACTTACATATATTTTATTTGTTGAAATAATAATATTGTTCACTTATTTTTATGACTGGGCATTTATTTGTGTCATTAAAATTAATCATAAATATTTTAATGGCTCTACAATGTCTATCCTATGAATATAGGATCATCCAAGCATTACTGCATATTTCAAGTTTTCAAATTTCTTCTATACATTTTTTTCTTAGTACACATTCATAAAAATTGATCTACTTTACCAAAAAGGTTTAGCTGTCTGACTCTTAAGGAAATCTTATAAAATCACCCACTTCAAGTATTATGTCTATTTATGTGGCATTAGTACAGGTCTTTCTTATTTTCAGAGATGTTTTCTACATTTAAAATAATGTTATTGTTTTGATTCAGAAGTCTTTAGTTATTAAACAAAGTTGGCTTTTTGTTAATTTTGTTTGTTATTTATGTATTTTTAAAAACCATTCCTTCCATTTTTTTCCTTTCTCCTACCTGTTAAATATTAAATGTAGATGAAACAGTACTGAGAGAAAAAGAAATCTCCATGTGAGGCATCTGAAGAGAGACGGAGCAGAGCTGGAACTGGCAAATTGTGCTGACTTTCTTCCTTTTCTAGTTGCAAAAGCTGAAAATACCTGTTAGATTTGTAATTGAGAAATGTAATAACCTTTAGGGCCATTTTTCACACTGTTCACAGCTTCCCATAAGGGTCGGGAGAAGATGGATGGGTGATATTTATGAGGAAGTAGGGAGGGAAAAAAATGAAACCTGGAAAGACAACAGCACTCTCTCTATGGCAAATGATCCATAGACAAATACCAACATTTACTTCTGCATTCCACTCTGCCGAGTTAAGGATACTCATGCCACCAGACTAACACCTCCTGTTTCTCATGTCACCCTACTGTTTGAGGAGTCTGCCCCATGAGTAACAAAGTGCAAAACTGTTTCTTCCCAGCAAACAGAAAGAGAACCTGGAGGTGGAAACTGAAACAGCGCTCCAGAACCCCAGGACTGGGAATGCCAGGCAGATGAGTGGGGACGCACCAGCTCCCACTGACCCCTCTGATCACAAAACCATGGATAACCAAGATGACATGGAAGAGGGTAAGCACCCAGCCAACAACCAGAAACCAGAGAACCGCCAGGAACTCCTAACAGGAACATACTGTGGCAGATTCCTGGATGGCAAAGTGAGTAACGAGAAATTCCCGAGCTTTTCTTGGTAATTTACTAGGAAAATGGAAATGAAAATATAGGGTTCCCCAAACACACACTTGTAAACATAAAAATTAATATGTTTTTCATGAAATGGAAATTAGAATCATTACTTTTTCAATCTGAAAATAAATTTCAAGATCATCTGTATACTACATCTTTGTTGACCACCAATTGAGTTGGTCAACCTACTCTGGCTGTAGCTAAATCAGTGATATTCAGTAGTAACTACAGTGATTAAATATCACTATCTGTGCAAAGTTCTGGCCTGATGGAGGAGCAGGGTCTGTCTTTGTTCACATTACAGGAAGAGATAATTTATTTTCAAAATCCAATGCAACCATGTCTAAATATCAAAAAATTATAGACCAAAAACTGTCTTGATAGAAATATGTATCACTGCATGCTGTTAACAATCAACCAAACAATCCATAACAAACTGACTTTATAATGATGAATCTAAATGATTAGTAATTTGTAATTAAAAAGCAAGTATAGCAGCAATTGAAAACTGGATCTAAATCAAGACAAAACTAATGATTCATTGATAACAAAGTACAATTTCCAAAAATTGCTGAAATTGCAATTAAACAGATACATAGGGTAGGAGTTTTGCAATGCTGCCAAGCTCTAAGTGACAGCCAGATATTTTAGTAGAATACTGATTAGGGTCTGCAGCAAACTCTAACATAACTATTTTTGGTTGAAAAATTTAATAGCCCTTTTAAAATCACTGAGATACTATCTAGTCTTTAGTTGTATGAGAAAAGGACTACCTGGGGATTTGTGGTCTTTTGCTCATAAGAACTACTCAAAGTATTACAGATTTTGAGTAGTGGAAGCTTATCAATGGACGTCACACGTTGCTCCACAAGGTCTAGTTCAACACTGAAGTCCATTTATAAAAGTGACTCTTTCAAAACGTTTAGTGGCATAGCCTAGGCTGGAACCAGGGCCTCCTAGTCTCCATTTATTGAGTTTTGTTTTTGTTTTGTTTTGGCTTTCCCAGAATGAGTTTTTGAATTTTGTTCCTTCTTAGAGCAGGAGATAATGAATCTGGAGAGGTGAAATAATCTAGGATGAATTTCTAAAGACTTTTGAGTTGTACCCTCAAATTTGACTCTGACATTGATAAATTTCTTGTTGTTCCTGTTGCTTCCCAAGGATGACATTGGTAATAATAATTCAGCTAAAAAACACTTATTATTGACTGCTTGCATGTAAATTTTATTATTAATAAAATTAATAAATAGTGCTACTATTAATAGGTAGCACTATTACTTCCATCATCGTGGTATGGATGATAAAACTGAGACTCAGAAAAGTTGAAGTGACTCAGGTATGCAGGTAAGATGTTTACCCAGGTCTTTTTAAATCTTTTTTTTCCTTCTTCTTCACTTGAATTTTTCATTGATCATTCTAATTATAAAATATTACGTACTCATGTAGAAATTCAGGAAAAGAGAAGGAAGTAAAATGTAACCAAAGAAACTAGTGGTTCTCTTGCCCTTGATTTCTCTTCTTTTCTCCATGAGCAGATACAGAATGGAATCATTATGTGTATGTTCATTGTTATCCTGCTCAATTCACTACATATATAGAATTCTCTCCTTGGAATGAAAAAAAAATCATCCTACACATCATATTTAATGACTCTGTAAGAGTCATATTCAGAACTAACACTTGGATAGCATTTGCTATGTGCCAGGCACTATTCTAAGCTTTTTACATATATTAACTAATTTACTCTTCCCAAGCACCCAGTGAGGTAGGAACTCTTATTATCTTTAGTTCATGGATAAGGAAACTGAATAACAAAAGGTCAAGTGACTTGCCAATTTCATAAGGCTAACTAGTGACAAAGTCATAATTCAAGCTCAAGTAGTAGGTCCTGAATCACTAAATTGCATCTCTTCCTCTCTATAGATATAATGTGGTTGATTTAATATGTCCCTTATCTAGTTTTCCTCTTACAAATGGAAATTTGTAAATCAATTCTAGTTTTCCTCTTACAAATGGAAATTTGTTTCTTGACACTTCTCCTAATACCTCCACCCACCATTTGTGCCATGAATTCTGCATCCACCAGTGCAATGGGCAGAATGTTCATTGGGTGAGCAGTTCTTGGACCTCCGTGATCTGGAATCTTTGCTGGGTCTATGGTAGCAGAGAGAGGGGATTTGCCTCTCTTTTCTCAGAACTCATCAGGGTTTTGTGGGAGGCTCAGCAGGGCTAACACCCAGCCACCAAATTCAGGAAGGCCTCGTGGGAAGTGTGGGGACTGACTAATTGGTTCTGTCTGCCAGGCAGGCCTGTAATGCTGGCTTGCCAGATGGCTGCCACCGTAGCCGGCTACAGAGACCCTCATTACCACCTTGACTAAGTGGTAAATGGAATCCTGCCGCAGTTACAGAAGCAAACCAATCAGAACTCCTTCTAGATCCTTGTCACTCACACATAGATGAAAATAAGTTTCCCTGCCTGGGACATAACAGGCAATCTGGACTGGCTGAATTTGCTCCAAAAGCAAAGTTGCTGATAAAGACGGAGCTAACATGAGTGAGGATGAGCAAGTATGAAATAACAGATTAAGTTCAATGAGTATCATTGGTAGGGGGTAAATAAAGCTGAAAATGCTGCAAGAATCCATTTTAAGTATATGAGAACAATAAGGTATTGTATAGATCAACAAGTACAAAGCTTGATTTCACAAATGAAAAACAAGAGACCCAGAGGGCTTCAGTGATTTGTGAAGATTCATGTGAAGAGAGCTTGTTTCCTCTTCCCATCATCCTTAGGATGTTTCTCCTGGAGAGTCTGCTCCTAATGGGTAAGTCTTTGAAGATGTATATATTGTTATATTGTTTTTCAGAATCATTAGCTTTGCCTTCTCTCAGAAAAATTAAAAAAAAAGTGTGACAAGCAACAAACTCAGTAACACAGTTTCAAAAATAAAATTTGATCATGATTTTTGCATCTGTCAGCATGAAAATAAAAGTGTGCTTTAATTTTAATAGTCTTCACAGTTCACTGCGTGGGCATGATTTTCTAAACCCTTTGGCATGTATTTTCCTTGTTATACTCCATGAGGTAGGAAGAAGCACATGATTCTATTTTCATTGAATAGATGAATAGGCAGAGGTCAAGGACCAGGAGAGTATTCACAGTGTATTCACCATGTGCAGAGCAGAACCTGTGATCCTGCTCTTCCTTTGGTAGTCTGTATCTCCTAGAAGGATCCCACCATTCTTCCATTGGTGCCAGCAAGAAACCTGAGCATACTTTCCTTCTCTCTCTCCAACCCCCCACTCTGATGTCCAACCAATCTCTTTTCCGTTATTCCACCTTCGTGTCTCTCAGAATGTTTTCTTTCATTTGTTTCTTCTGTCGTCGCCCCAGTCAGACCACCATTCTATCCCACCAGTGACTTTAGTGTTCCTCAAACTACTTTCTTTTCTCTAAACCTCCCTATCTGTACCGGTTAGCTATTATAAATCAATACCGCGGTGTAATAAATCACCCAGTACTCAGTGGTTTATAACAATAATTGAATATGCTTATATTCAAATATATGAGCCAAGGCAGCATTTACTAAGCTCATGTGGGTTTTGTCTGGGCTTGGCTTTATCTTCTTATTTGGTTCAAGTCTGCTTGTTTTTCTTATTCTGAATCCATCGGGTCCCTCCAAGCATGTTCATCGCATGGTGATAGAGGACAAATTCAACTACTCAAGTACATTTTAAGTCTTTGCTTATGTCATACCCACTAACATATTGTTGGTTAAAGCAATCAATCCACCACATGGCCAAGCACAACACCGATGAGTCGGTGATTGATACATATATATATGCCATGTAAATAGAAGACCTATAGAATTCAAAAGAAAAATCTACCTAGTATAATTTGTGTAAGGTAAAGTTTACATCACAAATGAACAGGGGAAAGATGGACTTTTTAATCAGTGATATTGAGATTATTGGAAAGTCACACAGAAAATTTAAATTGGGCCTATTCCACATATGTCATACATATATGGAATATATATATATATTATATATGGTATATTATATATGGTATATATATATATATCTCCTGGGCTGAAAGAGAATTTTCTTAACTCTGACTCAACATTCACATATACTAAGAAAAAGAGTGAAATTTTCACTATTTATTTATGGATAAAACCACTGTAAGCAAAGTACCAAAATCTGAAAAACTGAAGAGAAATTTGCCATTGATACCATGATAAAATATAGACCTAACACATAGGATTGTCTATGTGAAAAAAGAGATTAAACTATTAGAAAAATAGGCAAAATGAACAAACAAAATGAATTTGTTTTTACAGAAAAACAAATGTAAATGTTTCTTAAACTTACCAAAAAACAGAACCTTGCTCTTAATAAGTAGAACATAAATTAATTCTTTCTTACAATAAAATTTTCTTACTGGCAAAATCAAGAAATTGATAGCATGCTTTGTTTAAAAGCTGTGGCAAAGAGATACTTTGCTATACCGATAAAGGAAATTTAGAATGGAACAACCACTTTGGAAGAAAACATTACAATGATTAGAAGCTCTTCCAATGCATTTAGTTTTTAGTATGAAAATTGCACTTTCAGAAATCTATCTTAAGAAAACACTGGAAAATTATTAGAGGTTTCATTCCGAAGGTATTCATTACAACATTACTTGTTATACCAAAAAATAAACAACTTAAATGTTCATCAATAAGGAATGGCTGAATAAACAAAGATACATCCATATATGGAGTACTATGAAACTATAAAAAGAAATTATGGGGCTAGGGATATACATCAGCTAGTAGAGTGCTTGCTTCACATGCACAAGGCCCTGGGTCCAATCCCTAGCACCAGAAAGAAAGAGAAAGAAAGAAAGAAGGAAAGAAAGAAAGAAATTAGGAACTTTTATATACATATGTGTGTGTATGTGTGTGTGTATACTATATATAAATACTGGTATATATCACTGTATAAAATAATCTACATATATTATTATTTGAATAAAAGCAGAGATATACAGATATCTCTACCAAGTATCTACCTATACCAGATATCTATCTACCTATTCCTTATGATTTTTAAAATGAAGGAATTAAGAGTTTTGACTTTTGTTTGTCTTTGATTTTTTTTGTTTTGTTTGTTTTTGGAGGTGTTTTGGGTTTTGTTTGGTTGATTTTTGCAGTACTAGGAAACAAACCCAGGATTTCATACATGCCAGACAAGGGGTTCTACCACTGACCCACATCCCCAAGGGCTTTTTGGAAAAAGTAGCTATCTATTAAAAATAGATGGAACAGGATTGAGGGATCAAAAATAGAAAGCATTTTTCTAAATAAATCTTGTGTTTTGGGCATTGGAACTACATAAATATTTTGCACATTTATAAAACAAAATTAAATATTAAAATCAATTCCTAAAATTTAAAAAAAAAATAAAAAATTTAAATCCAGTTTAGTTGTCTATTGCTTTGTAACAAGTATAACAAAAGTTATACTTAAATCAATAAACTTGTATTAATTCTCACCTGTTTTTGCAGGATAAGAATTCAGGTACAGCTTAGATCAGAGATTTTGGCTCAAGAGCTCATGAAATTATATTCTCAATATCCCCTGGGAAGGCAGTCCTCTGAAGGTTCCCTGGGGCTGAGGATCCACTTCAAGCTTGCTCACGTGACTATTATTAGAGGCTTTAGTTACTTGTCAACTGTGGCCAGAGATTTAATTTTTTCTCTATTTGGGCCCCTTCTCTAGGCCTGCTCAAAGATAGCAGGTGGCTCCCCTAATTGTGAAATATCCAATAAAGAAGAAAAAGATAGAGCACACACAACCTTATAAGAAGCCACATCATCATTTACATTTATAACCTCATATCAGACGTAGCATGACTCACTTCCTCACCTTTTTGCTGGTAACATAGGCTAACCCTAATTGAATGGTGGGGGTAAGGGGCGACTAAATGAGAACATGAAACCAGGAGGCAGTACCAACGAAGCCACCTTGAAAAATGGCCACTACATAATTATCAGTAAAACCAAATTGATTGGAATTAACATAAATGACTTTGAAGCATGACTTCACTGTATGTCCCTAGAAGTATTATATAATGAGAAGAAAATATATATATATATATATATATATATATATATACACATATATATATATATATATACAAACATTTTCAGAACTACTATGTTGTTATCATTATTATGTTGTTATCATATACATTATGGGGGAAGTGAGTCTTGGTGTTTTTGGGAATTGGGATTTTTTAGTATAGAAGAAATAAAATACAGATATAGTATTGATGAGATCATATAAAATTCCTATATCCTACATTTAAATTGTAAATATCAAATGAATTCTGTCAAAGTATTTCCTCTCACCTTCTACTAAAAAAAAAAAAAACAACTTAGAATCTTCCACATATCAATGAGAACCCTAGATGTGCATTTTGTTCAGTGAAATTCTGAAGCTGATTCCAGGTTTGTTCCAGGAGTATCTAGTTAAAAGCAGTAAAGATACCACAGACCTTTTAAGACTTATCAGATCTAACTTAAAGAGGACCCCACTAGTAAAAAATGGAACAATGTAGGCATTGATGAAAATAATACAACAATGGATTGAACCACATCAAATATGGTTAAATTCATAACCTAGTGAACTTTTAAAAACAAACAAACCCTCATTAATCACCTCTAAAGAATACTAGGGAACAAACTATTTTTTAAAACTGGCAAATAAGAGAATTAAGTATTTACTCCATCTGTATTTCCTGTGCAAACTGTATGTTAATAGCAAACTAGTGGAAGTTTCTCTTCAGTGAAGCATTCCAATTAATATATTAATAAATGGTAGCATAAGAATCTAATTCTGCAAAATCCTGTCCCCCCCCAAAAGGGGGAACTTAAGCAATGTGACCAAAAAGATAACCAGAATCAGTTGCTTCTACAGGAAAAATACACCATTTATGAAAAAAACTTCCTAAACAAATTGAATTTTCATATGATCTAGACTCTAGATCTAACTACCATCTATGGTATATATGGTAAATGTTGTTAAACTGTACAAGAATGCAAGCAATGAAATACAGACTATATAAAACTCTGTAGGGCAAAAAAATACAGCTTTTCAATAAAAAATTGCAAGAAGAAAAGTGGCAAAAGGAAAAAGATGGAGAAAAAATGGAAATTTAAAAAAGATGTCAGAGATATCAGCCAATTGCAATATACAGACCGTATTTGTTTCTTGTTTTGAATAAACAAACTATAACAATAAGATTTATCAGATAAGTGGGATTTAGACACTATATTTGATGATATGAGCAATTACTATTAATAGTGAGTTTTTAAAATTGTGATAGTGTTATTGTGGTTGCATTTTAAATGAAGTCCTACCTTTCATGCATCAGAATCAATGGAGCCTTATCGAAACAAATTTTGGGGTCTCACATTGAGAAATTTTATTTAGTGTGTCTGGGTGGTTCTTATGTCTCATAAGTTCCCAAATGAGACCAAGGCTTCTGGACCAAGGGCCACACTTTGAGAATCACAGGTTTATAGATAACATGCTGAAATTGTGTGGATAAACCAATAGACTTGGGCTCACTTCATCCCTGGAGAGCAGAGGGTAATGTGGGTGCAAATAAAATAATGTTGTTAACTGATAATTGGATCATGGTGGTTACTTTATGAAGTTTCATTAGATTATTCTTGCTACATGTTTGAAAGTTCCTCAACCAAAAGGTTAAAATGTAAAATACAGGGCTGGGGTTGTGGCTCAGTGGTAGAGCGCTTGCCTGGCATATGTAAGGCACTGGGTTTGATTCTCAGCACCTCATATAAACAAATAAAATAAAGGTCCATTGACAACCAAAAAAAATATTTTTTAAAAATGTAAAATGTAAAATTGTATAAAATATTTAAATGATAAGCATTAATATTCAGTGAATTGTTTGAAGCATATATTTAAATTACATATCATGTATAGTATCTTTGGGAATTTTTTTTTTAATTCTACATTTCTTTAAAAACTATGTATCAAACTTTTCACCGGCTTTTTTCTCACAGTTGTCTTCATTATCAACAATGTCCTTTTTTGAGCCATTTGACAGCTTTCTAGAACACATCAGGGGCTTGGTCTAAGTTGTTTAAGAAACCAAACTTCAAGTCTGCATTTGATGCTTTTTCTGGAATTTCCTCTCAAGCCACAGCATATTTCTCACAATATTAAGACAATTAGCAGTTGTGCTCTCTTGTCTTAGAGGATCAGAATTCATAACTTCCATAATGTAACCACTTAAAAATTGTTCTACTAGGAGCAATATTTAAAAGATTTGTTTACACTTCCAACATTTGCAAGTTTCAACACCGCCAAGGAGAGTTAGTAAATGTGTGTTAATTTTTATGCTTTGTTTGTACCAATTATTTTAAGCCAGTATCACAATACTATTATTAATCAAAGTCACTTCAGGCTATTTTGTCATCCCCCAAGCAGTATTTTGTGATTCAAGTAAACCAAATGAAAGAAGCCCGTATATCAGAAATTTGTAGGCGCTCTGGCAGCTCCCAAGGTCAGATGAATCTTGATCAGAATTTCCCATTTCATCTTCTTTGACACTTTAGGGACACTCTTATTTTTTTAAAAAAAAAACAGCAGTTCAGTCCAGGGTGATTTATATTAGTAAAGGGAGAAATCTGATGGTGCAACCAGGCACTAGTAGCGCCAATGGCTTGTCACTGTTTCATGACACTGTCTCTCTATTCATTCAACAGACTCAGCACTGGTTTTGATGCTGGGGTTCAGCAGGATACAAGAGAGAGTGTTGGCCCATGTGGAGATCATATTACTGGAGGGGCATACACTTCAAAAATAGTATCAAATATAGTCTGGGAATTTACAAAATATTTAAAGTACACAACACTCATTCTTAACAATACCTGTGAGAGTGAAATGCATGTTCCTTTTTCTGTAGGTGAGAATATAACATTTAGTTTGTGATATCTAGGCCAAAAGACCTATGAGGACAGGAACCATGGGTGCCTTGTTCACCTGTTTCTAGAGTGCCAAGGATAAAGGTGCTCTCACTTCTGGTGTTTAAATGAAAGCAAAGAAGGCTAACAGGCACCTTGACTCTGTTGGAACTATGAAATATAGACATCTGTCTGTATCGCTTGGTTCCAGGACCCCTAAGGGTACCAAAATCTAAAGATGCTCAAGTCTTTTATATAAAATGGCATGGTACATCCTTATATCCTCTCATATACTTTAAATCATCTCTAGATTACTTGAAATGTCTAATAACATGTCAATGCTATGTAAACTGTTGTTCTATTGTATCATTTAGAAAATGACAAGAAAAAAAGGTCTGCACACATTCAGTATAGATGCAACTATTTTCCCTATGACATTCATTGAATCTGAGAATGGGGAACTAGTAGATACACAAGGGTTTTCTGTATGTATATAAATACCAAAAAAATGGGAATATTTTATGTTGCAAATAATTTGCAAAGAAAAATACTGCACCCAGAACAATATGTCTGAAAGACCTAACTAAATATTTCAACAGAGTGAAATTTCTCTGTGAACTAAATATTAAATTTCTCTTATTTTAGGGCAGTAGTAAAAAAAACAAGAAGCAGATCTTGTCTGCAAAATTTACTGGGAGGGAATGTTGGGCACACTTACCTAGTCATTGCTCTGCTAAAACCATTTCCATGGTCCCCCATTGCCCTCAGAATAAAGCATAGAGGCTGATTCACTGCCTCTTTCCTGCCTCCCTCTCCAGCCTTATCTTTTGCCTTTTCCAAAAATTTATGCTCTGGAAGCATCCGTCTCTCTCTCTCTCTCTCTCTCTCTCTCTCACATGCATGGGTGTACCTTTGAAGTTTTCTATATCAGTTCCCTTTTTCTGTCACCTTCATTCTTCTCCCTTTCTCTCTCCATTCGTTTTTATCTAGATGTAACTTACTTTTCAAGCCTGGACTTAGGTGTCAGTCCCTCTGGAAGGTTAGGTGGGCATTTGGACCATTGCAATAGTGGCCTACCACCCCCATATGCTTGCTGTGCCTTCCTCTCTCTCAAGCTCTAAGGGCAGGGGTAAGTCTGGTTTTCTTCTCTCAGGCCTACCACAGTGCCTTGACCAGACTAGGCAAGTCATAGATATTTCTTAAATGAAGGAATAAAATTATTTAACTTCTGCAAACCTCAGCTTTCCTAATGTAAAGAGGATTTAAAATACCTACCTCATATTAAATTAAATGGCATTAGTGAAGCCCCCACATCATGCCTTATACAGAGTATAGGTCAAATAAATAGCTTGCTATTTTTACGTGTCCTCTAGGACCCTCGGTCATCCGAGACCACTTTGAAAGCCTCTTGGTTTTTCTTTAAAATACTTCATAACTACTAAGCCCTTGTTGGCTGCTATTCATCTTGAAAGGTTGTTCAGCATGACTATCAATTGTGTACAGATAATTGTTTTCAGTTCTTCAAATCTTGTCACCTTTCAGTGGCCTGATACTAAAAAATAACCACGTGTCTCAATTTTTACTCAGTATTTTGTTTTAATCACATCTAATAAACTGACAGACATGAGGACAACTGCCTTTGAAGAAAGAGTTAATCACTTACATTTCCCAAGAGAAGGGGTCATACCCACCCCATGAGGGTCACGTGGGGAAGCACAGAGCGGGAAGGTGAAAGGACAATATAGGAAAAGCCACAGAATTTGGTGAGGTTTCTGTAGGAAAAGCAAGGCAGAGCAGGGGAACAGCTTTGTACTGGCCGGTCAGAATAATTCCCTCAGGCTATGGGACATAAAGTTGGTTTCTATTTGTCTAGAACCTGGTCCTGGGTGGATTTGGGGCAGAATAAATAATGGCTTAGTATGTGAAAGTTAGATAAAGGGAGCATTTGGGGGTTTGAACTCAGAATTGGTTGGTTTGTATGAGTGAAAGATGTGTTTGCAAGAGAGTTGTTTACCGTCTCTAGGAATCACCCAGCCCTGGGAAGAGCAGTCTTCCCTAAGTGGCAGAGTCCCTTATCCTAAGATGTCAAACCATCATAAAATGCAGACAGTTAAAAAAAATTGGTTCATACACTATGCTCTATGGCAACATGCAATGGGACTTTTATTCTTGACCCCAGTTTGATTATTATTCTATGGTAACCTTTAATAACATTGCTCACGGGCTGTAATATTCTTGGCTTTTTAATCTCTTCCATTCTTGACAAAGCTCACAATTTCCATTGCAGCTCTTCCTGAACCTGCTAATTTAAACAGCCTAAGGATGCTCTTATCAATAAATACTCCACATTTGCCTACAAACACTTTATGTTTTACCTTTTTTTTTTTTAGGTCTGCCACAGACACTTTTCTTGTACAAATGAGACAGTATCTAATTGTTAACATATTTGTCAAACATGTGTTAATTGCCTGTTTGCTGAAATGTGTGTCATTGCAAGCTTTCTTCATTGGGGATTTAATTTATTTAGAATCAGGATTGTGTTTAAAGGAGCTGTTTGTCTTACATTCTCCCTTCTTTCCTCTCTCCCCAACCTGTCTTTCCTTGCTTCCATTTGTCTTCTTTTTTTTTAAGAGAGAGAGAGAGAGAGAAAGAATTTTTTAATATTTTTTATTTTTAGTTTTCGGCGGAACACTACATCTTTGTTTATATGTGGTGCTGAGGATCGAACCCAAGCCGCACGCATGCCAGGCGAGCGTGCTACCACTTGAGCCACATCCTCAGCCCTTGTCTTTCTTCTTTAAGTTTCCTCATCAGGCCCACTGCAGCTCTGTACCATCTGGAGACCAGTCACTATCCTACATGCATGGCCTCCCCAGGAGAAATCTTAGAGACCAGTCCTTGGAGCAGTTGGTGAGGGGTGGCCCCAGCCAACCTGAGGTATGTACTCAGAGTTGTCAAGTTGTTTCCTACTGTAAATGAACAGGTATTATTTGTTGTCTGTATATCTTTAAAAAAAAGCCACTTTTTTTTTAGTTGTAGATGGACACGATACCTTTATTTTATGTATTTATTTTTATGTGGTACTGAGGATCGAACCCAGTGCCTCACACATGCTAGGTAAGTGCTCTACCATTGAGCCACCACCCCAGCCCCTTTTCTGTATACTTAATGTGGAGCAGATGATAACACAGTCTGAGGATGGACCGATGGATACTAAACTCCATATGTCCAGATGGCTTTCTGGGAAACATCCTTGATGAGTTTACAGGCCAACCCTACAGATCTAACTGAATTCATCATCTTCCTGTCCCTGACCTACCTTCCTTCCAGAGATTTCTAGGATTGAAGGGCCATTGTGCTCCCAATTAACTGAGTCAGGATCTGGGCTTCATCCTTGGTCTAAACCCCGGCCCTAAACTTCCCCATCCAATGAGTCTATAAGATAGATTATCCTAATTCTTATGCAATTAAAGAAGAATTTTATTTTGTAAAAGACAGATGGTGGATGTTAAGGAGCCATGTGTACTCTAAGAAGATCTGCTTCCTTTTTTCTCCTGAAGGAATAGACCTGAGGCATGGTACACTAATGACAACACAGCTTGGATACTCGCCCTCTGGAGTGACCCTGTGATTCCAGCCCCTGTGCACTTTTGCATCCTTGTCTGGGCTTTTCACCATCTTGTATTAAAGCCATGTTCATTCCTTTTCTCATCATTGTGTTAGGATATCGTCCAGAGGCCCAGTGGAACAACAAAAGAAGATTCTTTTCTTCTTGCCCTGGTCAGAAAGGAACTCAAGTCACACCCTCTGAGCTCCAGATTGTTAGACAAAATTCAGAAAGAGCTGACAAACCTGGACCCAATCTCTTCAGGGTTTCTCCTTCAGTCTCAGCTGAGCCACCTCTTCCTGAGGCATGGAGTCCCTCTGCAATTGCCAACAGTCAAGATCCTTTGCCAGAGATGTTCTAGGAAGGGCTCTCCTGAAATGGTATGGCCACTATTCTAAGTGTGGATGTCTTTTATGTCTCTTATTTGTACCCACCGGGTAATAGAATTAAGAAGTTGTGTTTTTTTTTTCCTTGAAAACAACCTTTTCTATGGACACTGTGTTAGTTAGGTTTTCATCCCTATGACCAAAATACCTGTCAAGAACTACTTGGAGGAGGAAAAGTTTATTCTGGGTTCATGATTTCAGAGGTGAAGTCCATGGTTGGCCACTCCATTGCTCCGAGCCAGAAGTGAGGCAGCACAGTGTGGTGAAAGAGCATGGCGATGGAGAGCGACTCCACTTCAGCACCCAGGAAGCAAAGAGAGAAATGGGAAGATGGCAAAGGAAAGATGAACCCTCTCATGGCAGGCCCCCAGTGACCCACCTTCTCCAGCCGTGCCCTACCTGCCTACAGTTTCCACCCAGTTAGTCCAGCCAAACTAGAGTGGACTGATTAGGTTACAGCTCTCATGATCAAATCATTTCACCTCTGAATATTTCTGCATTAACATAGGAGTCTTGGGATTACTCTTCATAGCCACACCATAAAAGATGTCTAAGCTTACTTATATTCATGTGGAAATTTCTAGTTAGAACAGACAGGAATAGAAAATAGATGTAGGGTTCTTACCTCTGTTTAATTTCTCTTGAAATTGGTATCCTGTCCTAAATTTTACCGTCTGCTTTCAACACCACGAGGGTGGTTCATGATGATGGGCCCTCTTGAGTCTAGTAATGCGCTCTTTCAGTCAGAACAGAGAAATTGGCAAAGATCTCCTGTTTGTTGGGACAAGTCCTTAGACTGAGAGAGGTAGGGGATATCTTTGAAATATGATTTACCACCACCTGCTGTGACCCACACAACCATTAATTAGAAACTGGTAGGAGCCATGGAGGATTTAGAAATACAAAAAATTGTAAACCCAGTGGCTTGGGAAGCTGAGACAGGAAGATTATGAGTTCAAAGCCAGATTTAGCAAAAGTGAGTTGCTAAGCAACTCAGAGAGACCCTGTCTCTAAATAAAATACAAAAAATAGGACTGGGGATGTGGCTCAGTGGTCAAGTGCCCCTGAGTTCAATCCCAGGTACCCCCACATTGTCCTCCAATGGAGAAACAATGACCCAGAGCTACTATAGCATGTTTATTATATAGATTTTCTCATCAAGAGGTTATTTGTGGAGTTTCTGCAAAGCAGACAGTCTTGAAGGTCAGAATCACTTGTGAGACTTTGTGGTTATTTGACTATGCCCAGAATTCTCTACCCTCAGCAGCTAATGCCTAAGCTCAAGGTCCAGACTGATATAGTGCCTTGCCTTTGCACAGAGCCTCCTCAAGAAAGGCATCATCATAGCAACTGGACAATCTTGATCTGCACCTTTGCACAGGAAGTTCCCAGGGCAGAGGCAGCCACAAGGCAGTCAGAGACCATAATCCAAGTCACTGCTCTCCACAATCACCATTTTACAGATTAGAAAACTGATGCCAAGAGGTTGCCAAGGACTTGGCTCAGGACACTCAAGAATTAATGGCAGAGCTGAGACACAAGCTCTCCAACAAGGCCAAAGTTCTTTGGATACTGCACATCTCTGGGCACTGAGCCTGAACTCACACTTGTAGCAGAATATAATGTGGTCTAAATATAACCAAGTTCCCAGAACCACAGGAAAATATCCACAAGAAGAACTAATAGCCATGAACAAATCATTAGTGAGTATGTATGAATAGCAAGCCTTGTTTCTGAAGAACAAACCTCAGAAACCAGGACTTTAATCCTAGTTCCATCTTTATCTCTGTCCCATGGGGTTCATTCTACTTAATGTCCCTTATGTCTCAGTGATACCATCTGGAAAGCCAGGTCAAAACCAACCTCATAGATGTTGACTCAAGATTTAGTGACAGGATAAATGCAAATTTGTGGTCCCATGTCCAGCATTTAGGGCATACTCAAATGTTAGTGCTCTCTTCTCTAACCTCCCCAAGTGAAATCTCTGAATATTTATGAGTTATTTAGCAATACAATGTCAAATTATTATACAAAGTATATATGAAACTTTCTGGCTAACACCTAGTTTATATATAGCTTCCTTCCTTCACTGCTACCCTCCAATTCCTTAGAGTCACCTACAGACCAGAGCTCCTAGGATCCCATCCAGACCAGCAGTGGACATGGGTGACATTCCCTCAGTCCTTTCCTATGTAGAAAAGTAATTTTGAGATTTTTTTCACCTAGGCTAATAGATTCTTATCCTTATAAAAGCTGAATTCATCTAAACATAAGCATGCATTCTATATGCTAAATATGTTAGGGATGTGAGAGGGAGACCGAGAGAGGCTAGAGTCAAATGTTTATTTTTTAATCCACATTACATTTCCATAACAAGTCAACCATAGGCCCTTCTCCTCACTATCTTAGCTACAGGACCCAGGCTGATGGAACAGCCACTTTGGAATATTTTTGGAAATGATAGAAGAGAGGAGGGAAAAAGTGAGCTCCAACGGGTCTCATGGCAACAGTTCAATCCTCCACCCAAAGTGGCACTTGTCACCTCTGCTCATAAGACATTAGCCAGAACTAGTCACACGGCCCTACCCAAACACAAGGCAACCAGGAAGTAGAATTTTACATTTTGTACAGAGGGATAATAATATTTGATTTTAAAAGACACTAACTCTTATATTTCTATTTTTAAACAATTTTTAAAAACTATAAATATAAAAAGTTTCCAAATACATTTTATTTCAGCAGGGTTTTTTTCCCTTCATATAGAGTAAATGAGGCTGTTCTTATACTTAATTTTCAGGTGAATTATGAAAAGCTACTCTGGTTTTTAAAAAGTGCAGCCTCAGATGACTTACAGCAAAGCAAAACAGTTGTGGACAGCAACCTGAAGAAAACTCAGAGTCAAAGTGATCCTAAGCAAAGGTATTTCCTCCCTTTTCCTGGGCCCATTGTTCTGATGTATCTCAGTCAATTCAGGCTGCAGTCGTGGAGTACCACAGATTGGCTGGCTTATAAAGTACTGACATTATTTCTCATCGTTCTGGAGTCTGGACGTTTAAGACTAGTGTGCCTGCCTATGATTAGTGGTCCAGTTCTGGTGAGAGTCCTCTTCCAGGTTGCAGACAGCTAACTCTTTCCTGCATCCTTATTGGCAGGAAGAATGTGAGCCCTCTCTAGCCCCTTCTTATAAGGGCATTGATCCCATTCCTGAGGGCTCAACCCTCAGGACCAGATCACCTCCCAAAGCCCCACCTCCTGGTACCATCATGCTGGGATTAGGGTTTCAACATTTGAACTTTGTTGGGAGAAACATCCAGTCCATTGCACTAGACTTCTAGAGCTGGCAGGGATCTTGGAGGCATTCACTCTAAAATATTCCCAATGCAAAATCACTTTGCTCTTCACCAACACTTGGCTTATGCATATAATTTTTTTTCTCCTTCTCTTGTATGCAGGCCAGCATAGAAAGTTATTTGTAGCAATTGCATATGTTTCTTAACACCAAGCATGTGTCTTTTTATGAGGTTGTTGTGTGAAAATGAAAAACCTCATTATGAAATAAGAAATGATTGTGTATGGGTGCAGAGCTCATCTATAACATATGATTCCAGAAATAGGTTCTGTCTGTGAACCTCTGGGTTACAGGCACTAGCTAATGGTTGAAATATAGAAATCAGTAATACCTTCACATAATCTTAAGGAAAAGAAGTGACTGAAATTTTCAAAAAGGTTGTGAGAAATATAATTATAAATGCAGCACACCAAAGTATGATATTCTGCACAAAGAAAAGTGACAAAGTGCAGTCGGTAGGAACATGAGCTCCACGGCCAGAAAGCTGAGTTGAACTTCTGTCTCTGCCATTAGTAACTGTTTGGCCTTGGCATTCACTTAACCTCTCTGTGCTTCCATTCTGTAATAGGAGAATAAGAATAGACCTTTGTTGATTTGTAACAGTACCTGAGTTAATAAATGCAAAGTTCTTAAAAACAGTGCCTAATACACAGTCAGTGCAATATAGGTGTTTTTTATTACTTTTAAACTTCCCTCCAGACAACCTTCTGTCAGTTACAAACAATGTGACTTTTTTTGGAAAAATGTCCCTGGGCCAAGCATTAGAATTGATTCCTCTCTACAGGGTGCCACTTTTGACCATGATTCTTTATTTAACAAAGACTTATAGGATAACAGCTGATTGTCAAGTCCATTTTTCTGGCCCAGTCAATTCCAAAGTTAGCAAGTTCATAATCCACAGAAAATGGATACTCTGCCTGAGTACTGCAGTCCAGTATAGTTCTGGAAGCAACTGACCTACTGGGAGCCATAAGCCTTAGAGATTTTTTAAAATAAGTGCTCTCCCTTCATGTAATACAGATTGTAAAATCATGGTCCTAAGAGGTTATTCACTATGTAGATGAACATATGGCCATTCATTTATAGAAATTGAGCCTTTTAGTTCTAGAAAGGAAGCCTTTTCTGACCCCTGAACTAGGTTCTATCTCTTTGTTTTATCATCCCATAGGCTTCCCCTTCATAACAGTCATTGCATTTATAAATATTCATTTGAAGATAGGAATGGTGTCTGTCCTCGTGAACTATCTTAATCCTAACATAGTTCGTGGCATATAAGAGGTGCTCAATAAACATTTGTTAAATGTAATTGGCATCTTCAATTATCTGAAGAGCTTACATCACTAGGCTTGCAGGGACATGTGCATATCTGCTCTATTTTTAAAAAGTGCATTAAATCATTTTGAGCACATCAGAGAAGGCACTGCTTTATATGGACCAGAGAGTGTGTCTATAGAAACATGGGACTGATGGGCTGATGTAATGAAGCCCAGCTCTTTGATAATGAACACGCTATGCAAGAAAACAAACTCTCCATAGTTTGTCAGATAGAGGCTCTAATGGAGTAGCTCTGTGATGGGGCAGCAATAGCCCTCATTGCCTAAAATAGATCAAAGGAAATACATCCAGCAACACACTTTCCAAGAAACCCTATCAGCTGCAGTAAGTGGGTTCCACACAACATCTACCCACTAAGTACTGAGCCAGGGTCAAAGCCTTATGAATTCCTACTCCCAGGAGCTGGTGTTGCCAACAAAGAAGAAGGAAACTACGGATTCAAATCTTGAACAGACATTCCTACTGGCAGAGTCTGGGTCATGTGCCCTAGTGTAGAGAGTGGCTAGTAACGCAAATACCAATATTCTCTTGCTAGAATGAGACAGACTGTGTTGGGAGCTTGGAACTTCCTGAACAAGGGAAGGAGAGGCGAAAGCTGCTGACCAAACCAAAGACACATGTCCACCATTCCTTTCCTGGACCAAACGTTTGGAAAATATTACATATTATTAAGTAGTTCAGAATCATATAATTTGGGGCCAAAGCTCCTCTAAGAATAATAGAGGGGGAAAAAGTGTAAAATATGACTTTTAGAAAAAAAATTATATACATCTAAAACTAATCAATTCCATGTACTGCTCAAAATCCCTGGGAAATAGTAAGGAACAAATCAGACTTGAACTTATGGAGCAGCCAATCAGGGAAATAAGATTTGAAACACTAAGGAATAGACCTGTGATCTGAAGGGAGACCTATTAAGATATGAAAGGGTATATCTAGCACAGATACCCTAGGGCAAAGCATGGGGCCTGATTATGCACACACCACTTCCCAACTCTTCATTCAAAGATGTCACCTTGTTATGTTAAAACCAGCCAATAACAGAAGTATTTATACCATGGAAATTGGTAACGCTACAAATCAGGGCTTTATCTTGAAGGCTTGGTTAAGGATTTACCAGCACACCACTGAAAGGAACATGATTCAAATGAGTGGCGTTTGGGGGAGATCATAGAATGTCCCTTTAGGAAACTGGCATTTAAGTTGAGACAGTGTACATCAGGAAAAGCTTCACAAAGAAGACAACAGTTCAGCTGAATCTGGAGGAACAAATAAATCTGAATGTTAGGTGAGTAAAGATCTCAAATTAGTTCACAATACAAATGACTATAAAGTTTTATCTTTATTACTTTTCACCCATTATTTAAAGCAAAAATAACTTGATAAACCATCTTAATAATTATATACATTTGCATGCCAGATTATAAATAAATGATTACTCCCAAAATATTTCTGGGTTTCCCAGATCTAAAAAGCAGAGTCAAAGACAATGCAGACATTCTCCTGATTTGGGATTTCCTCCTGTGTAGGTTCCCTGTTACAGGGATTTGGCAGCATCTGCTTTGCCTTGCTCTGCTAGTAGCAATAAACAGTGTGGAAATTTGATTTGCCATCAATAGTTATCTGAGTTTAAGAAAAGTAAGATCAATTAGGAAAACTACTACAATCATTTGTTTTTCTCTCCATTTGGGAAAAAGAGGAGGTTGATTTAAGAATCTCAGTCTATATTGCAGTCAGATTGGTTGGTGCCTCATGGGAAGAAGCTCTAGAGCTTAGTCCGATGAGGCAGGTTTTAGTTAATCTGTAAAATTTTCACTTGCAGTCCCATGACCAGGTCACCAAATATTTAGGATGTAGCCCATGGGTTCTTGGGGATCCACGGTGGGTAACAGAGTTGAGAGACACAGTATGGAAACACATAGCTACTTCAAATGCATCTTCTTTTCATAGCCTTTCCTCTGCCCCTCCAATAAGAACCCCACCTCAAGACTCCAGCTCACCATCAGAAGAGGACAAGAGCCTGTTGGAGATTTTGAGGATGGTACTAAGGACAACCAATGGCAAACTCAACATAGAGAATCTCAACTTGAGTTTTCGAAAAGAAGACCGTTCATTTTCTGGCTGTCTCCCCCCAGCCAAGGTAACCAAAATTACATTTCAGATTTTTTCAGCTAAAGGCAACTTCAGAACATTGAGTCTTCAAAAATAAGGAGTAGTTATGATCTCTATTCTGCCTGTGAATGACATTACACAATTGTTTTTTATGCTTGTGAGGAGAAAAACAAAATACAAAAGGAATTATGAAATGTGCAGAATTGGTCCAGGAATTACTTATAATTGGGCTGTCTTATGTTAATAATAGAAAATATGACAATATCCACAATGGAAAACAATATTTTCAAGGCCAAATTCATTTCTCACATGCTCTCCCAGCTTCCAGTAAAATCAGCATGTGGTGTCTCATTCCTTAGGAACACCATATTTTAGGGACTGATGTAATTTATTGCTGATAGAGGTTAGCATGCTGCTTTGGAGCATTAATTAACAGTGCAGATGTGTTTCATGAAAGAAGATCCAGAACCATATTAATTCATGGATATTTGGTAGCCAGATGTACCCAAAACTACCTTAGATACAGGTAAAATAATCATTGCCATTGTTTTAAAAATACCTCATCACCATCACAAATTACTGAATTACTGAATTCTTATAAGAACCTTGCAAAATGCATTACTTACATGATCTCATATAACACTGAAAAAGTTTATTCCTTATAAAATACCACAAAGGTAAACATTATCCTCCCATTTAGTAAATGAGTCGTGAAGAGGTCAACTCCAATTAAGGGCCAGGTACAAGAGGTGGAGCCAGGATTCCAAGTAGAAGAGTTCTGGAAATAGAGAGCCAGAACTGAAAGTCTCCTAGGTAGAAAGTGTCCATTGAATCCAATAGACAAGATTAGAATTTTACAGGATTGGAAAAGGGTGGAAATGACAGCTGGGGAAATGTTCGGTTAGAAAATCAGCATATACCTTTCATCTAGGTATACTGAGGTTTAAAAATGATGTTTACTAAGGAAGCAAGGATACAAGATGCTGAAGGAAGTTCTTATTCTATAACCAAAAACAGCTTCCTCGGAGCCTTCAGATGTAGAGTTAACTGTGCAAAAGCAAAGCTTATATTAACGTCAATGTGTGTGTGTGTGTGTGTGTGTGTGCATGTGTGTTATACATGCAACATATTTCACTAGAAGGAGAAAGAAGAGTGCTGGAGAGTGTGAGACTGCCCATCATAAATAACTTTTACTGTGTTCATGAGAGAATCTTTAGAAACAGACTAAGAAGCAGAAATTCTTTTTTTAGATTTGAAACCACAAAATACCATTGATGAACCTGAATGCCCTCAAATGATACTCACAGAACGGAACATAAACAGCTTGACAATTAAAATGCATTTACTTAATCTCCTTGAGTCTCATTTTTTTTTTCATTTGGAAACAATGGGTTCCAAATAGCTACCTCCTGTGTCTATTCTGAGGATTAAATGAAGTAAATATGTGAAAGTATTTAGCATACTACCTGACATACCAGGCTCTGAATATTAGCTTCCTTTCCCTCTTATATTAAAAATAGATATTTTTGTGAGAATTTCACTTCAAAACAGCCTATAGGAAGAGGGGCCTCTCATGGTCTGGTGATGGTCACTTCCAACACTGGCTATGGGGGAAGAGCTTGAGTGTTCTTATTCCCCAAAAGCTCAATCTTGTGGTTTAGATCCAAAGTAATGGGGCACACTTTCTTGAAGCAGTTCTGCCTTTCATGAGCCATCTGGCATCTCTTAAGACATCTGGAATTCACTCAAAGTCTACTACAGTTCTGGGAGGCATGGAAAATAGAATTTTGTTTCCTCAAAATGTGAGGCAAATTGAGGCCCAAGGGAAGCAGCAGCCACACCACACTTCCTTGCTCCTGAATGCAGGACTTCAGAGTAGAATGGGAAAGGCCATATCTGAACTAGAGAGCTTTGTCCTTTTGACTAGTAGTTCTTAACCTTAGAGTATAGAAGACAGATCTGTGAACCTTCTTGATTATCTCATGAAAGCTGTGTGCTTTCTATCCAGGAAAATAAAAATATATATTTAAAAATAAGCATATCCAAACAGCCACTATTTCAAAGGGTTCTCAGACCATCTATGGCTTCAAAGATAAATAAACACTGCCTTCAAGGATAATCCCTAGGTCTTGTCATCAAATCCATGAATTTTGACCAGGCACAAAGAACAGAATGGAAACTGATCCAGTATCTGTCATCTTCGTTCTCTGGACCCACTCTTCCTATTCCTCTTGCACTTTTTTGATATAGTGATGATTTTTGGTGGGACTGCTAATACAATACGGATCCACATATATTTGTTTACCAACCACCTACATTACCCAAGTCAAGTGTAGATTCAATAGGACTGTAGAACCTAAGAAGTTCCTATGTGTTCAGGCTCCATTTAACCCTTTACACATAACCCACATTCTTCACCACTTGAACTCGTCCTCATTCTGCTTCACATCAGGAGCCCTTCCCAAGCTCCTGCCAGACCTTCCTCTCAGGAAGAACTCGCTGGAGCACAGGCCACTCATCTCTTAGTACTCTCGGCTTCAAGTTCATGTAGCTTCTTCACTGTTATCAGGAGGGAATTTTTTACTGAGCTGACCAAGGTTTGTAGATGTGAAATTCATTCTTGTGGTAGGGCTTTAGCTGGAACACTAATTTACCTAGTGAGCCAGGACCATCAGACCTTCTGCAGTTCGTCAGGCCCCTTTTTCCATACTTAGTTGTTTCAATATCTGTGCATCTCCCCTAAAACAGTCAAAGCGAAGATTCCTATTAATTCTGAATCACTGCCCTCCTCCAATGCAATAGGCATCTTTCCAATCAATAAGGTATATTTAATCTATTCTTGCATTTAACATGATACTCCCTCCATGTGTTCTAGGCACTGAGGATGATGGGTTGTATTATTTCAGTTCCTTCTTTCTCCAGGAGTGTAGGGAAAAATCAACATGTCATCACAATTCTGCAATAAACACAGTGGTAGCGCAGACTTTAAAGATAGAGAAAGTGCACCAATGTATCCTGGCCTGAAAGCCCACAATGGAGATGATGCAAATACTGAATCTTAGAGGACAGACGAGTTTGGCAAAGATTGGGGGTAAGGATAATATGGGGCAAGAGAAGAGAGCAGAAAGGTATTCTGGGAGAAAGGAACCATGTGAAATAGCACTGGCACAAGGGCTAATTCAGGGACTGCTGTAAGTCCCTGCTCAAATTGTTATTAGAATGGAAAGCAGGAGCCAGTGTGAGAAGGGTCTTTCTGATGAGTGTGAATTTTATCCTAAAGGTCCAAAGTAATCAGGGAAGGATATTAAATTAGTGCATGGTGCGATCGAATTTGAAATTTTAAAAAAGAGCATCCTGATATTATTTGGAGAATTAGTTAGAGGCGGACAATATTAGAAGCTGAGAGACCCTTTTTGAAGGCCACTTCAATGATCCAGCAAGAGATTCTGAGGGTTGAAACTAAGGCACTAATAAGAGGGATCGAGGTAAAAGAAGATAGAAAAGCAGGTCCTGGTGTCTAATTGAATGAAAGCTCTGGATTAGGAGGAATTAAAATGATTCCTAAGTCATTAGCTTGGCAGCTGATTGAATGGTGGTGCCATTCTCTGAGAAGAGGAATCAGAAAATGAGTAATCTGGAGGGGTACAGGATGGATTGATGAGTTCAACCTGGCCCAGGTAGATCAGTAGAGGCTGAAGCTGAATAATGTTTTAAGACACTTCCATAAGGAGTGGAAGCCATGGGCATAGTTAAGATTACTCAAGGACATAATGGAATGTGAGAAAGGAAGGGGGTCAAGAAACATATGCGTTGTTAAAGAGTAGGTAGCCAAAAAGAAGTCAATAAGAGAGACTAAAAATAACAAAAGGAGATAGGGGAGTGATCAATAAAGCCAAAGGAGAAAAGAGTTTTGGGGGAGTATGACATGATTATCCCAGACTCACACCCACACTACAAAGATATCTTTATAACTAGTACTATAAAGAATTTGTAGGCAGGCCCATGGCACTTGCCTGTAATCCCAGCTACTGGGGAGGCTGAGGCAGGAGGATAGCAAGTTCAATGCCAGCCCAGCAACTTAGTGAGACCCTGTCTTAAAATAAAAAAATTAAAAGGACTGTAGATATAGTTCAGGGGTAAAGCACCTCGGGTTCAATCCCCAGTACCAAAAAATTTAAAAAATTGTAAAATGTAAACTCATAGAAGTTTCTATTAACTTGGTAAACAGAATTAAGTATAGCAGTTGGGTAAAGGGAAATGGAACTACTCATAGGAAAAGAGGGAGTCATGACAGTATGTACCACTCTTTCAAGCAGTATTTTGAGGAAATGTTTAGTCATCTCATATCTTTTTTTTTAAGTAGCAGCTATTTTATTTACTTCTAACTGAAAACATTTCCTAGTAAGCAGAAGAACATTTTCTTCCTAAGGGTCATCATTATGAATATTAATGCTTTGAAATATTTTAATAATCGTCCTGAATAACACTAAATGACAAGGCTTTTCTGGTAGATGTTTCTGTTTCTCCTCTTCAACTGTCAGCAGTCAGTTCTTAGTAGCTGTCAATCAATCTGTTTCCAGGAACATTAATGTACCATTTCTAATCTTCTGTTCATTTTAGCCAAGAGCAAAACTTAGTGTTACCAGAAGTGAGTGATCTGTTTTTAGAATAACCTCTTAATGTCGATGTTTAAAAATACATCAATATGTGCTAATCATGTGGATTATTTTGTTCTTATTTATGGAGTCAAATGGCATAATGCAACCAACTTCTACCTCTTTTTGTTTTGTGCCAACCTCCACCCACACACACTCCACTCTCCAGTGACTTCGACTCATTCATCTGCCCACTCATTCATCCATGTATTAAATTGTTGATCCTTTATTTTTTAAAATTGTGCTAGGCAATGGTGATAAGAAAATGAATGAAACACAGGTCAAGCACTGATTAAGCCACTGTCATGTAAGAAAGCACAGCAAGTAACAAAAAATTACTGCCTACACAGGAAAAGGATGTGCCGCAGTCTGGCTGGGCACACAATCAGGAGCCACCACACAGCTTGTAGATTCAAACAGCAACTCTTTATTCCCGAACTCACACCAGCCGTCTACAATCACGTTCTGGGGAAATCCACGTTCTCTGCCCACATCCACTCCACTGGGCTTCTATCTCCCAAAAATACACTGTCTGGATCCCGTGAGAACTCAAGGGGAACTCAGGCAGCAGGATACGCCCTATTCCCAGGAGGAATAATCTTAAACCTTAAACCTGGAACCTAAACTGGGAACGCCCTAATCCGCCTTGGTCCTTGAACAAGGTCACCTACATTCAATGTCACTGCAACATGGGGTACGCTGGCAAGGAAATTGTCATACCTACTTGGCTAATGGCTCCCAGCAAGGATGCAAAACCACACTAGATTGGGTAACGTCAAAACTCATACCTTCCCCGGTAGCACCAAGTTTGTTTTTACCCATTATTTACACTTGCTTTTCCTCTGCCTAGAATTCTCCCCAACTCCTTATTCTTTAGGTAAACTCTGTTCATTTTTTTCGTGTTTCAAAACAATCTTTATTTTTCTCTTTTCAGCTTCCCCGACTTTATTCCTCTGTACCTAAAAAGTAATAGACACAAGCTTCAAATGCAGATTTGGTGTCTTTCCTTTTATAGCAACAAGTGAAGATGGACTTTTGGTGACTGGTTGTTCATTTGTTTTCTAGTTCTGTGGATTGAACCCAGGGTCTCCTGCATGCTAGGCAAATGCTCTACCATTGAGCTACTCCCCACTGTTTTAAAATGAAGGTTTTATTACTATTTTGTTATGGTGAGACCAGCATATCAGGAGACAGTTGTCACTGAAAAGATGGTTTATTTCTTGAAGTTTCTACAAGGAGGAGGCCTGCTGCACCACACAGAGAAACAACAGGGCAGGCAGCAGGCAGTGGGGGTAAGAGGGGAAATGTGGACAAGAGCTTTTGTTGTGTTTTTCTCAAGAATAATGAGCAAAGCAGGGCAAGCAGGTTTAGGATTGGATAGTTTGGAGAACTTCAGGGGACTTTGGGACATTAGAGGCTGTCCCTAGTTCCCTGGTACCTAGGCCTCAGGTAATTAGGGGGAGAAATAGTGGTCCTGTGAGAGCCCTTTGGTTTGCATCTGAAAATCTTACTTTTAGCTGAGTTCTTTTCTCTCTAGAAATTGTCCAGCCTTAAGAATGACAAGCTCTTTAGAGTCAATAAGGGCTCAGGGTTTCAAAGCAAAAAAAAAAAAAAAAAAAAAAAACAGAAGATACACTTACTATACTCATTGTACTGAACTTCCTTTCAAAATAATAACAGTAGCTACCAATAGTTTATTTTGGATGATTTAGTTTGGTTACTAACTACTATTTAGTACAAACATTGAATTAGGAAATTTTTTCTTACTACTTTCCTTCCTCTTTCTCTTCCTTTCTCCCTCTTTCTCCCCCCACCCCACCCCACATCTCTTTCTCCCTTCTCTCCATGTCTCTTTCCTCTCCCATTTCTGTATTTCTCTTCTCCCCTCCTCATTCACCTATCTCCCTGTCCTTCCACTCCGCTCCATTCCTTCTTTTCTTTATTTCAAATAAAATTCAAATGCCTACTAAAAACCAAGTGCCATTCTAACTATTCACATTCTCATGTAACCTTCACAGAATCCATGGAAATTAAAAGTATCCTATTTAGTATATGAAGTAATTGGACACAGAAAGATTAAGTAACTTCCCATGGCACAGGCAGCTGATTTGGTGTACAAAATAAGATCTCTTGGATTCCAAAGTCTATTTTTAAATGATATTATAAACACACAACATATGCTATCACATCCATGAAAATATGGCATAATTTAAGCTTCATTCACCCACCAACCGGGTATCTGAATTGGTTTCTTAGCTGAACCTAGAACATATTACATCCTTGTGAACCACTATGACACTCTATTCAATCAAAAAATATTTATTGAGCATCTGGTGTCTATACAAAGTTAATACAACTTCTAAATTATAAATTCTGTGTCAATTAAATAAAGATTTATTGATTATAAGCATTCAACTAGATATTCTTGTCCTCAATGATATCCAATAGAATGCACTCCTGGGTATTAATTCACCATCAAAATCATGTAGGCTCTAATTATGGAAAGGAAATTCAATCATTAGTTTCATCCTAGTAAAACTTTAAACCTTTTATTATTTCTAGGTCAGGGCTATATGTGGGAAGCATGGATTATACCTGACCTTGAGCCTGCTGGAAACATTGCTTAACCACCAAAACTTGGGTTACCGAGATGAAATAAAGTAAGTTGATTTTTGTTATAGACTAAACACTTGTACCATTCCTAATTATAAATTCTTGACTTCCAATGGGATTATACTAGGAGGTGGGCCCTCTGAAAGGTAATAGAATTTAGATGAGATCATTAAGGTAGAACTGGTATCTTTTCAAGAAGAGGAGACACTTCCTCTTTTGTCATAAGAGGGCATATACAGCAAGAAGGTAGGGGCCATCTAAAAACCAAGAAGAGGGTCCTCACCAAGAACTAAATCTGTTCAAATTTTGATCTTGTATTTTTCAGTCCCAAACTGTGAAAGACAAATGTATGTTTTTAAAGACTATTGTCACACAGTCTATGGTATTTTAGGAAGCTAAGACAACTTTTTATGCTCTCATTTATCTACCAGGATGCCAAACACAGAGATCTGTCTTAAGATTTCAAGTTTCATGTGTGACCTAATCAATTTCAGTCACTTGACAACCAGGTTAAAGAATGTTTGCTTTTATTAAGATCAAAGGGTTTTCTTGGTCATAGAAAAACAAAGCAGGAAATTTCTCCTTCTGGCCATTATGAATCATCAAGAATTATAATTGTCACAAAAAAGGGCAAAATATATGAAGCAATGTTTTCAGACATTGGACATCAAGAATTATAGAATGGTGATTCCTGAAAGAAGGAAAACCAATGAGAGCAGCTCAACTTATTGCACAGGAAAGGAGAAGCCAATTAGAACTCAGATGTTTCCTCGAGTTGAAGGAATAGAATTTGGAGATCAGAAAGACTGAGGATGGAATGCACACTACAGAGAAGAAGGGAGGAGGAAATAAATCCCCAGAGATATTTCTCTGGAAATTTCCAAGAATGGCCATTGAGACTTCATGAGAGTATTGAGAATGTATATATTTGAGGAAACTACCCAAGCTAAGACAGAAACACAAGATAAAGATGTAGAAAAATTTTTAGATCTCTTGCAGTGTTAGAAATAGTTCATTTTTCCAACAGTCAATGAAGAAAACCTCTTAACACATGCCACATTGAGTAGGATCCTGAGAAGGATATTGATTGTATTGAAGAGGGGCCAATTACTCCACAAATCTTAAAATCCCTAAAGAAACAAAAAAATGATCATACTTTCTTCAAACTACTTAAATATATCCAAGAAAAAAGCTCTCAAATTTTTAAAGGAATAAAATCATTTTAATACATTATGTAAACTTTACAATTTCTAGCATACATACAAAAATTATCAGAAATGAAAAGAAGCAAGAAAAGTATGACCTAATATTAAGAGAAAAGTCAATAAAAGCATGTACATTAATAAAACAGAAATGTAATTAATATAATTAATGGACAAGGATTTTTTGTTCTAATTAGTTATACATGATAGTAGAATGCACTTTGATACATCATAACTAAATGGAGTATAAATTATAATTCTTCTAGTTATACATAATGTAGAATCACACCTTTCATGTACATAGGGTAATAATTTCTGATTCATTCTATTATACCTCCTACCCCCATGCCCCATATACTTCATATATGTACTATACAAGAAATATTTTATTTTATTAAGAATGCATGAACATAATGAGAAATATGGGTGAAAGAAAAAGACACAAATGAAGCTTCTAGGTAGAAAAAATACATGTCTTCTTCCTCAAAACAAATAACAGAATAATAATAAGAAAAACATTAAACCAATCACAATACAGGGATAGCTGACCAGGGCTCCTCAAAATTGTGAGGACCATGGAAAATCTGAAAAATTGTCACTATCGAGAAGAACATAAGAAGACAGGAAGATTAAATCAAATACAGTAGCTAGGATGGAAACTAGAGAAGAAAGGACAAGTCTATAAAATCTAATATGAAAATAAAGTATAAATTTCATTTAATTGAAATGTAACAATATTGGCCCTTAATTGTACCAAAATAGGGTAAGATGTTGATGAAAAGGGAAACTGGGTGAAAGGTGAGTGATAATTTTCTGTCTTATTTTTAAATTTTTTTAGTAAATTTAAAATTGTAATAAAATAGATTATTTTAAAAATGTAATGCTTAACATTTTTCTTGATAGAAATAATAGCAAATTAAACATGGAATAAAAATAACTTGAAGACATAGAAATAAACACTATTCATAATAAAATTAATTGTGAAGAATAATGAAGGAAAAATTAACAAAGGATTACTGCAGCTTTGTGACACCATCAACAAATTTAATGTACAAAAATTCAAATCTCAGAAAGGGAAAGAGAGGGGAACAGAAAAGAATGTTGAACAATTAATAGCTGAAATTTTTTCTAAATTTGGAGAAAACTACAAAGACATGAGCCCAAGAAGTTCAATGAATCTTGAGAAAAAAGAAATCTTGAAATAAACCATCCAAAGAATCATTATAGACAAATTTCTTAAAACAATGTAAAGACAAAGTCTAAAAAGCACACTGAGACCAAAACAACACCAAATGACAAAGCTAAGAATTATAACAGATTTCTCATTAGGAACAATGTAAGAAATAAGACGGTGGAATGACATCTACACATTATTGAAAGAAAGCTATCAACTAGAATTCTCTATTCAGAAAAGTTGCATTGCATAAAACAAATATGACATAAAGACTTTGTTACATACCCAAGAAAGGAGTGAATTAATAATCTGCAGATCAACACCACAAGAAATATTTTAATAAGTTCTTCAAATGGAGCAAAAATAATTATTCTATATCTACATGAAGGAATAAAGAGAATGGAAATAGTAAATATGTGGATGAATAAAATAGTACATTTTTGTTTAATTTTTAAAAACTATTTAAAAGATAATTAGATGTTTAAAGCAAAAATAAGAACAATGTTGTATGAAGTTTATAACATAAATAAAAGTCTAATATATGATAACATCATATAAGGACAAGAGGGGAAAGTAAAAAACAAATAAAATACTGTGATGATGCTCTTATACTGTAACTGGAGTACTATAATTTTTTTTAAAGATGCTAAAAGAATACTTTAATTAATTAAAGATGCTAAAAGAATATTTTAAAATGGAAGCCTAACCACAGTCAATACACACAGAGACAAAAAGGTAACAAACAAAATAAATATGACAAATATAAAATAAATATCAATAAGATAGGATTAAAACCTAATCACATCAATAGTTACTTTTAGTATAAATGATCCAAATCTACTAATTAAAAAGCAGAGATTTTCAGATTCCATTTGTAAAGGAAGAACTAGTTAAACACTTTCTATAATAACAATTTTTGATTTAAACATATAGACAAGCTAAAAGTAAAAGGATAGAAAAAGATATAGCACACCAACTCTAAAAAAATTTGGAACAGTTATATTCATGTCAGACAAAGTAGATTCCCAGAAATCAATTGCATTCCTATATTCCAATGATGAATTAGCTGAAAGAGAAATTAGGAAAAACATCCCATTCCCAATAACCTGGGGATGGGGGGACTTGAAAATCAACCTAACAAAAGAGGTTAAGGATCTCTACAATAAAAACTACAGAACACTAATGAAAGAAATTGAGGAAGACCTTAGAAGATGGAAAGACCTCCCATATTATTGGATAGGCAGAATTAATATTGTCAAAATGGTCATACCACCAAAAGTGCTAAACAGATTCAATGCAATTCCCATCAAAATTCCAATATTCTTTATAGAAATAACAAAAGCAGTCATGAAATTCATTTGGAAAAATAAGAGGCCCATATAGCCAAAGTAATCCTTAATGAGAAAAGCAAAACAGGCAGCATCGAAGTACCAGACCTTGAATTATACTACAGACCTGTAGTAACAAAAACAGCAGGGTATTGGCACTAAAACAGGAAAGAAGACCAATGGAACAGAATAGAAGACACAGACACAAATCCATATAAATACAGTTACCTCATACTAGACAAAGGTGCCAAGAACATATTTTGGAGAAAAGGTTGCCTCTTCAACAAATGGTGCTGAGAAAGCTGGAAATACCTATGTAGTAGAATGAAATTTAATCCCCATCTCTTACCTTGCAAAAAACTCAACTCAAGTGGATCAAAATCCTAGGAACTATAGCAGAAACCCTGCACATACTAGAGGAAAATATAAGCTTAACATTCCAACTTATAGGCTGAGGAACTGACTTCCTTAAAAAAAAAAGTCCTAAAGTGCGAGAACTAAAATAAAAAATAAATAATAGGATAGCATCAAAATAAAAATCTTCTTCACAACAAAGTAAATAATCAAGAGTATGAAAAGAGAACCCACAGAATGGGTGAGAATCTTTGCCACCTGCATCTCAGATGGGGCATTAATTTCCAGGATATATAAAAACTTACACCATAATAATAATAATAATAATAACAACAACAACAACAACAACAATAACCCAAATCAGTAAATGGGCAAAGGAACTAAACAGACCCTTCTCAAAAGAAGAAATATGAATGGTCAACAAATATATGAAAAAATGTTCAACATTTCTAGCAATTAGAGAAATGAAATTAAAACTACGAGATTTCTTCTCACTCCAGAATGGAAATTATTAAGAATACAAGCAACAGTAAATGTTGGTGAGAATATGGGGAAAAGGGTACTCACATTCTCACTCATACATTGGTGGGACTACAAATTGGTGCAACCATTCTGGAAAGCAGTATGGAGATTCTTCAAAAACTAGGAATGGAATCACCATTTGACCCAGTTATCCCACTCCTCAGTATATATCCAAAGGATTTAAAATCAGCATGCTACAGTAATGCAGCCACATCAATAGTTATAGCAGCACAATTCACAAGACCTAAGCTATGGAGCCAACCTCAGTGCTCTTCAAAAGATGAATGGATACAGAAAATATGGCATATATACACAATCAGATACTACTCAATTATTAAGAAGAATGACTTTGTGACATTGGCCAGTAAGTGGATGGATCTGGAGAGTATGATGCTAAGTGAAATAAGCCAACCCCCTAAAAAAACCAAAGGTCAAATGTTTTTACTGATACATAGAAGGTACCCTACAGTAAGGGGTGGGGGTAGAATAGAAGTTCAGTAGATGAGACAAAGGGAATGAAGGGAAGGAAAGGGGGATACAAAAAGCAAAGACAGTGGAATGAATCTGACATAATTTTCCTGTGTACATATATGAATACACCACAGTGAATCCAACCATGATGTACATCCACAAGAATGGTTTCCTAATTAGAATAAGACATATTTCATATTTGTATAATTATATCAAAATGGATTCTACTATCATGTATAACTAAAAAGAACCAATAAAAAAAACTAAAATAGTATACATCATTGCTCTGCCCCCAAAGACTTCAAAGGCACCTATCACTCAGGGAAGAAAAGTTCTTATAAAGAGTTCTATATGATCTGCTCCCCCATCATCTCTCTGGCTCCATCTAAAAGCTACTTTGCTCATTCTGTTCCAGTTATACTGTAAACCTTATCTTTCTCAGATGGACCAGGCAAAGATCCACCTGGGCACCTATCCTCTGAATGTCTCCTCCACCTATAATGCTCTTTACGGCTCAGATGTCCTCCTGCCAACCTCTTCCCTTTCTTCAACTTTTTGTTCAAATAACTCCTTATCAGTGAGACAAGGCCAACACTAACTCCCCTATTCAAATTTATCACCTCCCATACTTCTTGTTCCTTTTAACCCGCTCTACTTTTGTTTTCTTCTCTTGTCTTCTTCAACTACTCATAAATTGGGCCATTTGCTGATTTATTTTATTTATTGTCATATGTCTCTCCCTAACAAACAGCAGAATATATAATGCCAAGATATTCAGGATCTTTGTTTTATTCACTCACGCAGGCACTGTCTACAGCAGTGCCTTGCACAATAAATATTATTATAATAAATATTTATGTACTTGAACTGAATTAGGTGAAGAATAATGTGTTGAGATACTCTCAGGGATGGCAGTATGTGAATTCTTCCCAGTCCCTAGCTCACAGTCAAATTGAAGGACACCTTCCCTAACCATCTCATCAACATCCGGTTCCTTCTGCTGAGTACTCTCACAGAACCCAGTCCTTTTATTTCCTAACACTGATATTTGTAATTATGTATTTATTTGTCTGATATTAGTTTGCTATTTACAATAGTGCCCTCCCTAATGATGGGCAGTGTGACTTATTTGCTCACACTGTATTCCCAACATATATCCTAGTACTGACTCCTGGTAGTTATAAGAATGTGATGAAATCATTTATTCATTCATTTAACATTTATTGATTGCCTGCTACATACCAAACACTACTCTAGACACTGGGAATACAGATATGACTAAAACAAAGCCTTTCCCTCATGAAGTTTATATATTCTGGTGGGGAGAAGAAGAGAAATAGTAAGTGAGTTAGAATATATAGTATGTCATATGGCAACAAGAGCAATGCAGAAAAATAAAGTGGAGTGAAGGTTATGTGGAGTGTTTTGGTCAGCTTTGTGTCACTCTAACCAAAACACCTGACAAGAACGACTTAGAGAAAGAAGATTATTTTGGTTCTTGGGGTCAAATAATCAGTCCATGATCAGACAACTCCATTGCTCTAGGTCCAAGATGAGGCAGAATATCTTGGTGGAAGGGCATAGTGGAAGAAACCTTCTCAGTTCATAACAGCCCAGAAGCAGAGAGAGCTCAACTCATGAGTCACACCTTACCTGTCCACAGTTGCCACCCAGTTAATCCATTCAAGCCTATTAAATCACTGATGAAACTACAGTTCTTGGAATCTAATCATTTCACCTCTGAACATTCTTGCATTGTCTCACATATGAGCTTTAGGAGGACACCTCATATCCAAACCATAGCAGGGAGCATCAATCAATGATTAAATGGTTAAATTAATAATGAGGCCAGGAGTTCGAACACAGTAAGTGTATTTCCAGTGGAACAGCTTAGCACATAGGAATTTCCCTTCTCTAAAGGGAAATTCTTACAGGTGATTGGGTAAAGGTAAGAGACATGGTTAAACAAAAAAATCAGGAGAGTGAGCTCAGAGCTAAGTGGAAAAGCAGGAAGCTGAAATTGAGAGTCCTCAAATGGCTCCAATCTAAAGGCAGAAAGAGCATGTTTCAAAGCTCACATTGTCCCTGGTATATAGTGGAGACTCAATAGACATTAGTTGATTAAAAGCTGGGGTCCAAACCAATATTCCATGAATTAGGAATATGAGATCAAGAGAGAATGGGGGGCAAGTGAAGGGAAGCTGCTTTTTATTATATCAAAATTCTCAATTTCCACTGCTTTTGGGAAAATCAGAGAAACATGCTAATTTTTTTTTATTTACCTGTCTTTGACCTTTGAATATTCAAGGACATCAAAACTATGAGAACCAACGAAGAATTGCATTTATAAGAGATAAACCTGTTTCATCCTTAAACAGTCATTGGCTAAAGCTTCTTCTGTTGAATTAAATCCATTTCGTTAAGGGCTTTGTATGCAAATCTATATCCTTAAGAGATTAAAGATGCAATTTAGACACACATTTTAGGAGCTGAATGCACGAATCATTATTTTAGTACATATTGTCCATTAATCTGCTGTTCAATTGGGAACCCATTTGGAATGTGGCTGCTTGCTAATTAGCAGGATTCTAGTGCTGAGTTGCTTCCTGATTAAATGTCCTTTAGAATCAATAAAACATCAGGAGGGATTATGGTGATGTGGGATTAGCCCCATCTAACCAAATAAAATGAGTTGCGTTCCCTTCTTAAACTGTCATGTTGCAAGAGCTGACAAGGAGAGCAATTTTGTGAGCCCCGTAACAAAATAGTTGTTGTTGTTCTTGTTTTTAACATTGAGATTTTGTTTTTTGCCATTTGCCTACCAATTAGCAGCGACATTAGTGAATGACTGCCAGGGTAAGGCGATTTTGAGAAAGACTTGATTACGATTTCAAATCTCGACTCTGAATCACCCTTATGTAAAATGAGTTCAGGTTGTGTTGGTAAAAATTATTATCCCTGTTCTTGGCCAGGAACGTGTAAGTCAGAATTCGCATTTAATGTTTCTGTGTGACTTTGTAATAAGTGGTAATTAAGGACAGCAGAGAGAGAACAGGAGGCAAACTAATACTCTAAAATTGTATTGGCAAAATTAAATGCTTCAAACCAGTTTAAAACACATGCACACGAGCCAAATTGTGTTGGGGGGGGGGGTGGGGAGGAATAATGAAGCCTCTATGGAAGCTTCGTGAATAGATGGAGCCATTGACACAGCCACAAGTAGGACTTATCATACACATCTGGCCCATTATTGAGAGTGCAATTAGGTTGAAAAGGACCCGTTTTGCTAATCCCAGGAACTACCAGAGGATTTCGGGAGATAAAGGAAACATGAGGTGTCTGATTCAGCAATTACTTTGTAAAGGGAATAGGAAAGGGTTAGCCAAGAGCTATTAGAGATGTGGTATGGCCTGCACATTGGTTGGGCTATAGAAATTAGACCTAGCTTTTCCATTCTACATTCTAATAATAATAATAATAATAATAATAATAATAATAATAATTGTTATTATTATTAGTTATAGCCCACACTTACTTAGTGCTAAATGTATTTCAAGAAATATTCTAAGCGCCTTATAAATATTAATTCTTTTAATCCTTGCACCTGCCCCATGAGGTGAGCACTAATATTTTTCAAATGAAGAAACACAGAGAGATTAAAACCTATATGTAATCCATACCTGAATTCATCAATAAGGCTAAGCCAAATGCAGACCCTCTGGTTTCAGAGTTTGGGGGCTTAGTCACTGCACTATAGCAACATTCCTACTTGCCCTACAATACTCAGAAACTTTTACAAGATTGTGGCTAAGGCACAGGTGTTTGGGGAAAATTGCCTGAGTCCCAGAGCTGGCTTCACACTTGGGCTTGGTGCTGAACACAATTCTGGATCTGAGGAATTGGGTAACTCTTGCCCTCTACCCATACCCTGATTTGGACTTTTGACCTCCAAAACTGTGAGAAATTTCTGTTGAAGCCGCATGGTCTGTGGTGTCTCATTGTGGCAGCCTGTCTTAGTCCGTTTGGGCTTCCATAACAAAACACTATAAACTAGGTGGCTTATTAAAAAAAAAAAAAAAGCGTTTTATTCCACAGTTCTGGAGATGGGAATTCTAGGATGTGGGCAGATTCGGTGCCTGGGAAGGTCTGCTTCCTTCTAGATGGCTTTCTTTCCACTGTGACCTTACATGGCAGGGAGAATGAGTGGGTCTCTCTTGAGCTTCTTTTATATGGACACTGATCCCATTCAAGAGGGCTCTGCCCCATAACCTAAACACTTTTCAAAGACTCCCACCTCCTAATACCTTGGAGGTGAGTATTCCATAGACTCAGACCGTAACACAGTCCTCGAAAACTAACATGGTCCTATAGGATAATAGACTCCTAGGCAGCCTCCTTTCTAGCTGTTTTCTCCATCTAGCATATTCTGTAATCCTTCAGAAACTTCTAAAGTTGGAAATTTCAGAAGTCTGAAAGGCACGGCTATAATGCCTAAATTTTTTAAATCCTGGGACATAATTTCTGATTCTGGAAGTTTGGATAGAGTTGACTTCTCAGCATTGTTCTATGCTATGGCTCAGCTGAGCTTAATGGGATTCATAGGAGCTAACAGAGCGAGAGACAGGAGAAGTATTTCAGAGAGAAAGAGCAGTAGGTGCAAAGACAGAAACACAAGCAAAGCTTGGCAAGTTTGGATTACCACAAACTTTTCCTCATGGCTGGAGAATACATTTCAGGAGGTGGAGAAAGATAATGATTGGACTTGGGAGGTGGTTGCTGGCATACCTTTTGACATAAGCCTGTATGAAGCCGCTAGAAGAACATGCCACCTGAAACTAGCTTCACCAAGATTTTCAAGGGCCTTTCAATAAAATAGCCCACATCTTGTGTGCTTAGTATATTTAGGTTTGTTTTGTTTATTCATACAAGGCTTTTTTTATCAAAAGGCATCTGCTTAACAGCACCTGACAAAAATTCCTACAAAGAAAGAAAAAGGCCCAAAACACATAAGCAGAAAAACTCACTAACAGGAACTCTAGTGTCAGGATCTAGCAGGAACCTCCTCTATGAGTTTCTGCAATGTGGGAAAATCAATGAGTTGCCTGCCCCACACTTCACCCTGCTTGCCTCTAAGAAGTGTGGAAGATACTTTCTCCCTTCACCATGGCCTTCCCTTTGGTTTGGAGACCACAAGTCTTAGCCAACTAGAAAATTGCAAAGGCGCTGTTTATAGTAGCAGTCTGAGTTCTTCTGTTCCCTGCTTCTCCTTCCCCGCCCCTCCCTGCCCAAAGAAACACACCTGTGTATTTACCCACACATCACTTTTCTGTACCTATTCAGAGATACAGATATATCCTGTATGACTCCCCAAAACGACAGAGCAAAAAGTTAAGATGAGCAAGGAGAGAAAGGAAACCCAGGTTATGTATGGTGTTTGCACGTGGTGAAGTATAATTCCTGAAAATTAAGTCATGGGAGTTAGAATGGAGAAAAGGAGACCGCTGTAGTTGTTTACACTAATAGGTATATAAAATACGACATACTGCACCAATCTGAAGTGTCTGGTACTCAACGAATGTGGTGAAAAGATCCCACCTCCATTCTACCAAGGTGCATGAGGCGAGTGACTAAGAGAAATCAGTATGGAATGGGGTTGCCTTCTATCCTTGACTGGAGGTTCAAGTGAGCAGGGAACACAGTCACAGGAAAGCAAGACAGCTTAACTGTGGGTCACAGTGAATGTGAGGAGATCCTCATTCGAAGCCCAGTAAAGAAAAAACACCAACATTTAAGAAAATACCGCAGAATGTGAAAGGGAATCATCATCCTGCAGTCTCCAAATCTCAACCAAGCTTAGAAATGATCTACTCTAGAAATTAGAAAAATAATTTAGGAAAGCACAGTGATTCTATGCAGTATATAAGAAGCCGTTGTCTCTATGGAATTGAATTAAAAAGTAATAAGTATAATGAGATTTTTAAGATCTATAAAAATCAAATTTAAAAAGCACAAAAAATGAACAGAAGAAATTAGAAAGAATTTGGGGAAATACAGATGGTATCAAGGAAGCTAAAGCTTCTCTAGGCAAATTAAAAGGTAACCAGGAATCAATAAGAAGTGAAATTAACACTAGAGGAAAATGTGTAATGTCAAACTTAAGGGACTTCTGCAAAAGGTAGGGAAGAAAAAGAAAGAGAAGGAAACGGGAGAGAATAGTAGATATAAAATGAGAATAGTAGAGATGCAACCTAAGAGGACTTGGTATTGTGGAAAAGGGAATTTAAAAAAATTGGAGAAAAAATAAAAATGAAACTCAATTACATTAGTTCATTTTCTGTTGCTATCACAAAATATCTGAATTTGGGTACTTCATAAAGAAAAACGGCTTATTGAGCCAGCAGTATTAGAAGGTGAAAGTTCAAGATCAGACTGCCTCCTCTGTTGGGCCTCTGGTGTGTGTGTGTGGGGGGCTCTTGGCTGTATCATAGCAGATGGCATCATTGTGGGAATATTTGTGAAAGCAAGAGGACACATGGTGAGAACAAAGGTCAAGGAGTGAGGAGGACAGTCTTAGAACAACGCACTCTCGAGGAAATTAACCAGATTCCCAGAGCTATACATCACTTCCAAAGGAGATGCCCCCAGTTAACCTAATCCCCTTCCACTAGGTTCCACCCCTTAGAGTTCTACTGCTTCAGCACCTCCACACTGAGGACCCAGATTCCAGCATACAAATCCTTGGGGGACCCACTCAAACCATGACCACAACTGAAAAATTTTGAAAACTGCTGGAAAAAAAAAAAGTATACAGATTGAAGGTCTCACCATGAACTCTGAGAAATTATGGAAGAAAAAAATGTACCCATGTCTATCCCAATAAAACTTTTGTATTATTAAGACAAAGAAAATAAGTCAAAGATCCTGGCCAAAAACAGAATAAAACTAAACTACAGCAAATAATGGGAAAAAATATAATTATCAATGGACAAAAATCTGGCTGACCTCAGATAGACTTCTGCAATAATAAATTTTAGAAAATACTAAAGCCACACCCATGAAATTTCAAAGAGTAAAAACATGTAACTGAAGCCAAATTGCATAAATCCATGTGGATTTGGAGTCAAACAGCCAGGGTGTAATCCTGGATGCCCCTGCAATCCATGTGTTCTTGGTCAAGTCATTTACTTATCTCATAGGGTGGCTATCTCCATTGAATGAAATAATGAACAGAATGTACTTGGATCACTCGCTAAACGCTGTTGTTAACTTGACAAACTCACTTAGAGTTTGAACTCATGTTTACCTGAATCTAGAACTAGGCTCACAGGCCTTATTCTCCAGTCCCAACCTCTCTGACTTGACACTATCAGTGGGGACTTGACACTGTCACTCCTCCTGACAGTGGAACCCATAAACCCATTTAAATCATGAGTGTCTCTTTGAAGGTCTTGGAGTAATGGAAAAAACATGGAGAGAAAGGGAATATTTTACTGGAAGGCTCTTTAGAATGTTAGTAGTCACATAAGTCTTTATATGTCATTTAAATAAGACGATGCTCAACTTCAGTACTTTGAAAATTTCCCCAAATCTTCTTACCCCACTCTTAGCATATGATTAAGAAGGAGCAAGAGAGTTTGTGGTGCCATTTTATCCAAGGACCTTACCTCATATATGACATCTAGAAGATCACTACCTGATAGCTCCTGACAACCCTGAGAACAATAGGACGTGTGCGAGTGTTAATGGACCTAGGCGTTGGGTTGTTGAGCTTTGTTATCAAAGGATGGGAAGATGCTCTTGGCATAAGCCCTAGTCTTCCTAAGAGGGTCTAGAAAGCCATTATAAGGAGAGCAGATAACAGGAAATGCTTCTTTGCAATTTATTTCCAGAACTGTGCTAATGTCATATCTCTATATGATTATCAGTGTTAGAGAGTGCTACTTCTTTTCCAATTTTCTTTTACCTTCCTAGACCTGTAGCAGCTGGTAAAGTCACCAGCTTATCTGACTTGCCACACTGTACACCACACCTGACGTGAAGCTCTGAAGGACACGTTTCTAAAACTCTTATCAGAGCACATATATTGACCAAAGAATGTTTCTGACTCATGATATTGTGTATAGAAAAAGTTTTATGATGGAAAACAAAATGAATTAGGTACATATTTAAGAAATCATTTTTATATAAATAGAATAAAATCACATGACATTAGAACGTTTTGAGAAAACCCAGAACAAGTATTTCAAAACTCCCTCTTTATTTTTGCTGAACTTCTTATGATAGGCAAGACAAAGATCAGAATTAATATTATTTGCAATTTGGTACCTAGCAAGAAAACCTGTCTTTTGCTAACACTAGCAAAAAAAAAAAAAAAAAAAAAAAAGACTATTTTTAAAGAATATTAATTCAGAAAACTGAAGAAAAAATAAACCTTCAAGAAGGACCAAAACCAAAAATTTAAGACAGAGATTGAGACAGAGGGGGAAAAAAAGAGAGGGGAGAAGGGAAGTTATAGTGTAAGTGATAGACAGATTGAGATTAATTAGAAAAGGTCCGTCTGAACACTGGCTGAAGCAGGATATGAGACTTTAAATATAGTCCTAACCATAATATGTGCAGGAAAGTGGGTGCTTATTACTCCAAAGAAGAGCATATTTATATTTAAATAGAGGGTGGTATTAGGCAAACGTTTTAGTCAGCTTTTTCACTATTGTGGCCAAAAATTCTGAAAGAACAAGAACAAAAAGGTTTTGGGGACTGACTATTTCAGAGGTCTCAGTCCATGATTGTTAACTTCATTACTCAGGACCTGGGATGAAGTAGAGCATCATGGAAGAAGTTTGTGGCAGAGCTAGGAACATGGTGCCAGAGAGCAGAGAGAGAGAGAGTTCCACTTAACGACGACAAAATATATATCCCAAAGGCAAGCCCCCAGGGACCAACATCTTCCAGCCACATCCTACCTGCCTACAATTACCATCAAGTTAATTCCTATCAGAGAATTAATTCACTAATAGGATTAAGACTTTTATAACCCAATCATTTCACCTAGTCTAAGCCTTCTTGCATTGTCTCACACATGAGCTTTTGGGGGGCACCTCATATCTAAACCATAACAGCAAACACATATTAGTGGTCTCTTCTACCAAAGCTTTGCTGGAGTACTTTTAAGCTTTTAATAACTACTTGATTGACACTTTCAGACATATTGCCCAATGCAATTTCATCTTGGGCAATTTACTAAATATCACCTACTAGATAATATTTATCTGTCCCCTTTATCTCTCCCCTAACACCTTTCTCCATCCTCTTCTGTGTTGCAGTTCTTCCATAATCCTGAAGGCCAAAAGGAACATTTCAACATTTCTGGAATCCCCTTGACACAAAGACTTCAAAATTGATCTAACTTATTTAATGAAATACAATTAGATAAGATTTAAGAGGCAGAAGAGGGGGAGGAGGGATAGAGGTGCAGAGCCAGTTTAGGTATTTACTTTCTTATAGTGTATCAACATAGTTTTTCCAGTGGCCAGAATATACCTGGTACTACAGTCATCAACTTCATGACTAGCAGCAACTGAGACATCAGCCAGATTGTCCTGTGGTTCCTCAATCTTTGAACCACATTTTCTGAGTCCTGACCCAATTCTTAGCAATCTATGATATCCTAGCCTTGCAATGATTGGGATGGTGGGGAACTCAATTCCCTATACTTTCTAATAGAAATAAATTAGTTTATTTCCTACATTGAACCAGGAATGACACAGGTATCAAAAAGTTCTTTCAACATCACTCTACCAACCAGTATAAATTTAGTGCTTTGCTGCATATACTTCCAGGGCAACGATATTGATCAGCAATATTATGTTTCTTTTTCTTACACAGATGGCAGAATTTTGTTGAGTTGCTGAGCAGAGCTTCTTCTGATTTGTTGTCTGGTTTGCCTCCAGGTGAGTTCCATAATTTTGCTGCTCCTGAGACCAGCACTATTGTTAATAATGCTGCTTAGCATGAGTGGTTTACTCTCTGGGCTTTGTTTCATTCCTCCCAGAAATGTAGATGGCTCATCAATGAAGGAAAAATAGGAGTGGGAATTGCCTTATTGCATATTCTTTTAGGCCAGTTGGGTTATAAAAGGAATAATTCTTCAAGTTTTATCACAAGGCATACTCTAGTGGTAGCCCTTTAAGATGAGTGCAGCACACTTACAGAATAAGTTGGTATTATTAAATATCAGTGGCATAGTACCTTTGATCTAGGAATCCTACTGCCAGGTATTTATTCTACTTGTCTCAATTAAAAAAATTCAAAATATATGTTTGTATGTGTGTGTACATGTGTGTGTGTGTATCTAGTACAGTGTTTTTTGGTAATTTTTTCAATGGAAAAAGTCAAATGATCCTTTGGGGACCATTTAGTTAGATCACAATACAACCAACTGATAAAATTAAGTAATTGTAAAATTATATTACCAAACAGCTACAGGAAGATTTCCAAGACATATTACTAAGTGAATTTATCAAAATGAACTGGGCAAAATATTTAGCAATTTGCAAGTTTTAAATATGACAGGTGAAAAAAATTTACATTGATATCAATCCACTGTTGTAGTTTTTCTATTTACTACAACCATCAAATACTTACAGACTGCCTTTGAATCAAAATATAAGGGGGGTGGGGAGAGAGAAAGAGAGAGAATGAATATATCAGTCTGCATCCAAGTAGAAAAGCAGAAAATTTAATAGGTATTTCAATCAGAGGGATTCATTACAGGGGACTGGTTATATGAATATCACAGGCTGAAAGAATAAAAAAGGGAATGAATAATGTATTCATTTTTCCAAGCTGCTGTAACAAATTGCAGAAAAAACAGATATATCTTCTCACACAGTTCTGAAGACTAGAGCATTAAGGTGTTATTAGATCCATGCCCCCTCCAAAGATTCTAGGAAAGAGTCTTTTCTTGCCCCTTTCAATTTCCAGTGGTCCCAGGCCTCTCTTGGCTTGTTACTGTGTAACTCCAATCTTGGTCCATGTCTTTACATAGCTTTGTTCATTTTACTTCTAGGTCTCTGTATCCAAATATCCCTCTTTTGTCTCTTATAAAGACACCAGTCATTGAATTTCACGCCCACACTAATCTAGAATGATTTCAACTTGTTTACATTCACAAAGGCTATTTTCAACTAAAGGCAGATCCACAGGTACCGGTGGAGAGGACATGGCTATTCTTTGGGGACAAATTCAATCCACCACAATGAGGTAATCCCGACCTTAGTAACTGTAGAAAGCAGCTTCACCCTTCAGGCTGAAAGAACAAAGAGAAATGCACACTACATCAAAATCTAGGAACTAGTGCCCCTACACAGGATCTAAGAAAATGCCAAGTAACCTGGAGAAAGGATTTCAGAGGTGACATACAGCTGGTTCTAAAAGTTTCACTTGGTTTGGAGTTCAAACCTCTAAGAAGGTGGCTGTGCTCGAATCTCTTATAAAACACTTTGTTTGTTTCCTTGCGTTTAATCTCAGGGTTAGTATACCTGTTGTTCTACAAACTACCTGATTATTTATTAAAAACAATTCAAAGAAATAAAAAAACTATACAGTCAATATATATAGTCTACTGAAGGGATACAGAGGCTACTGAAGGGATGCCTGTGGCTGTTAACCTAACCTCTGAGGTTTCACACATAGCTAGTGCTAAGAATATTTAAAACCACGCCCCAATTCTGGACAGATTCTTGCTGTATCCACACATGGCCTCTGTGTGGGTACATCCCTGGTGTCTCTCGGCGTCCAGATTTCCTCTTCTCATAAGAATACCCAGTCAAATTAGATTGGGACCTACCTTAACAGTCTCATTTAAATTTATTCAACTCTTTAAAGACACTGTCTCCAAACACAGTCACATTCCAAAGTACTGGGCATTAGGACTTCAATACATAAATGTTGGGTAACACAACTTAGCTCATAGCACATAGCATAGCTGGATAGTATGTAAAATACAGGTTGAAGTATCACTTTTGCAACTAAATCACCTTGTTTGGGTCACTTGTTTTACTTCACTCCAACTTATTTTTTTCTCATCTCTAAAACTGAGAAAGAGAAATTAAGAAAGAAGGAAGGAAGGGAAGGAGAGAGAGAAAGGGGGGGAAGTAAGGAAAAGGGCAGGGAAGAAAGAAAACCTGTTCTGCTGATCTGACAGAGTGACTGTGAGTCGGATAAACAACATAGGCAATATATCATTTTTTTTTTTCTGGTACTGGGAATTGAACCCAGGAGCACTTAACCACTGAGCCATATCCCCAGCCTTTTTCGTGTTTTTATTTAGAGACGGGGCTCAGGGCCTTGCTAAGTTGCTGAGGCTGGCTTCGAACTTATAATCCTGTTGCTCAGCCTCCTGAGCCATTGCAATTACAGGCACATGCCAGCTTCCTAACCCTTTAGTCCATGTGAGACTCTCCAGAGCAACAAGGTTGTTGAGGTGATGTTGCTGTTGTCACTTTGTGTGATAGTTTACTGCCTACTAAGTTAATATCTTGGTCTCTTCCCATTTCTATATCATTAGGACTAAGATTGTTAAGTGTTCTGAAGTACGGAGTGAGCCACTTTATTTGTATGTTCTCTTGCCCACAAGCAAATGTTTTAAAAGGGAAGAGGATCATACAAAAAAGAAACTTACTCATTAGGTGTATATAAAATTGTACATTTTCTTCTTTTGACTCAAAGGTGCTATGATAACTTGGTCAAAATTACTCATTTTATATATGCTGCCTTTTATTATAAACTTCATCTCCTTTGTTATCATAAAAATCCTGCACCCTTATTCTTTAATGTACATATATGATTTCCACATAAATACTCGATATCAGTGATTTGCACTAATGACAAGATTAGACTAATTAGCCGCTGACCAAATCTCTTGGCAAGAACAACTAGAAGATTAAATAAAAATACATAAGAATATTTGTTTGAAGCCTTTTACTTGGAATTCAAATTAAACTACCAAACAGAAGGATGAAAAGGTCCTCTTGATCCTTTGTAGGAATCAAGAAGAAACATTACACTAAAGCTCTGTGTGTTTCATATGGAGTTTTCAGTTTCTATTTACAAATATCAGTAACAATGCAAGCAGAAAACAGATTTTGAAATAACTGTAATTAATTATGTTCAAGAAAATGAATGAAAAATGGAGAATTTTCAACAAAGAATTTTAGAACCTACAAAAGGAATTGAATGGACTATATAAACTGAAAAATATTAAAACTATATTTTTAAAACTCAAAGAGGTTAAGAGAAGATTGGACAAAGCTGAAGACAGATTAGTTAATTAAAATATAGTTCAGTAGAAAATATCCAAATTGAAATATCAATAAGAAATAAATATGGAATATATGAAAAAAATATGTAAGAGATATCTAGGGAATGGTGACACTATCCAACATACATATAACTGAAATCATAGAAGCGCAAGAGGAAGAGAATAGATCTAAAGCAATACTTGAGGAAATTAGGAGAAATTTCCAAAAGTGATGAAAGATCTCAAGCCACAGATCCAAGAAATGCTATGAACTCCCATTAAGAAAAAAAAAAAAAAAAGAGTTTAGGATCCACCAAACATGGTATGGTCTAAGATCAAAGGTATTTCCCAAAAATTATGTATGGCTCCAAATTTGAATCTCCTCATTTCAGAGACTGAGTGAGGAAGCAAAGAAGGAGAATATGTAAGCAAGGAGTCAAACTGAAAAAACTTGGAGGGGAAAATTTGGGGGGAATGAAAAGTAGCCACAAAGGTTCATTGAGTTCCCTCCAACATGCATAAAAACTTATCACTATAGACAGAAAACATAAAAATGGTGACAAATTGGCCTCTGTTTTATTAAGGAAAGAAATCCATATAATTACTAGTTACAACTATTTACATTAAAGGGATATAAAAGCCAACTCACTTGGTTTACCCAATAAAGATATAGTGGATTATTTGGCTGAAATGTCTCATAGCAGCAAGATCTTTGATCTAGCCATTCAAATGTCCACATTAGCAATGTGCTTTCCTTCTTTGGGTTCTCTGTTCTGCTTTACCTGGTGTGGGCATCATCTTTGGGCTTCATGTGACACTCCCCTGACTACTCCAAGCACTCCTTTCACAATAACAGAAAAGCTAAGGTTGCTATGACACAGCACTATTTTGGTAGGTGCTGCCAAGGTGGAGGAACCTTTACTATCTATAAGCAGCAGTTATCTTCTCTCCATCCAGAAGCTCAGATTGAGTTTTATGCCCATCTTAGAACCAAAATTGATATGAGGGATATGAGGGTACAATGACAAACTTAAATTAGTCAGAGACCAAGCTTAGAATTGGAACTGGAGGTCAACCCTACTAAACCACAATGCACACTGTAAAGAGGGAAGAGTGAGCCCCACAAAACAAAATACAGTTGCTTTTGCCAGAGGAGGTAGTAAAGGGAGAATCACCAGGGAAGAAATGAATGCTGGAAAGAAAAAAAAATAAATAAAACTTTAGTCACATGACATGGCCCATGATACCCTTTAGTTCCATGAACACTTAACCCACTTTTCTTCCCTTCTTGTTCTGCCTAAGCACTCTTGCCTCGAGGCCTTCGTATTTGCTGTAACATTTTCCTCAAATGCACTTTCCCCAGATATTTTTCTTACTTGCTCCCTTGACTCCCCTCTGCTCAGGGTTCTACTTAATTATCACCTCTTCAAAGGCCTTGGGTGAATTCCCTATCAAGTTAGTAATTGCCACCCCCATAACTGACATCATGTTTACAGCACTTAATCAGACCTGGCATTGATTTTTGTGTGTGTGTCTGTTTGCCCTCATTACAAGAATGCACTCACTTTGAAAGGACTCTTTCCTGGTCAGTGTTTTGACATAGTACCTAGGACAATGCCTAGCCTTTAGAAAGCACCTAACACATATTCTCAGAATGAATGAATGAATGAGTTGGAAACATAGGCTTTCATCTACTCTTGGTCTGTCAAATGGGGATAATTTCTACCTCACAGGTTATTCTTTAGATAATATGGGAAATGACTGTCCTTTATAGATATTTGACCCATATTAGCTTCCTTCTCACAAAATCTTCATTCAGTAAATCCAATGAGGCCAATAGCCTTTGTTTTAAATCAGTAATCCTCTACCCTGGTTTCACTTTAGAATCATCTAGGGGATTTTTTTTTTAAACTGCTGAAGTGGGTCTCTTCCCCCCCCTCCCCACCCCCACATCCCCCACGTTTGTGATTTAATTGGTCTGGTGTGACACCTGAGCACTAGTAAGTTTTAAAGCTCCCCAGGTGGCTCTAACATGCAGCCTTTTCTGAAGACCACTGATTTCAAGTCATTAGTGGGGGCAGACAGGAGGGCTGGCTGTGTAACCATCAGAATCCACTGGAAGCCCTGTAAAACCTGGCCCTTCCCACACCTGGAAATCTCTAGAAGCCAGCTTGGCTTATTTCCTCCAATACAAATCTTCAACTGGCAGACTAGACAGATGGTTATTATTTATCCTTCCTGCTGTGCTTAAAAAAAAAAAAGGAAAGGGAAAAAAATAGAGCTCTGCCTCAGGCCTTTCAAACAATTTTTACATATGCAAACCATTACCTTTTTATATGCTATTAGCTACAAGGGAGGAAAAGGGGCAGCTTAAAAGAAACCAAGTAGAGGAGCACTGTATTTTCTCTTAATGGAAATTTTGAAAAGTGCAGACAGAAGAGAAGAACCAGACTGGGACAAAGTCGAGGTTCTAGATCTTATTCTTTAAGAAGACAATTCAATGATCAATGTCCAGAAAAAGTTCTGGTATATTGTAATCAATAATAGGTCCTCTTCTCTGGGGGAATTAGATTGGCTTAAGGCCGGTAATAACACAACAACAAATAAGACCCTGTATTTTGAGCATCTTCAATGGGTTAAGTATTTTATGTAAATAGTTTCTATCTCACAATGACTATAATTTCACAAATGAAAGAACTGATCTGATATCCTATAGCTGGTAAAGGAAAAAATCAGGGTTGATGTTTAGGTTTGTCTAACCCTGAAATTCATATTCCTGCCTGTTCATGCTATATACAGCTTCTAGAATCCCTTTAACCATCTAACTCCATGATTTGGAGTAATTTGAACCTTTTACCCTGCAATAAACAGAAAGCTTTTCTTTCATATTCTGGGTGAAATGAGCTGGGGCCAGTGTACTAGGTGATGTGGGTTCCCATGACAACTTAAATTTTCAACATATCAAATAAGATCTGCCTGGAAGGTGCTGCCCTTACTGGCTACCATCATGATGCTTGCTAAGCTTCTATTAAGGCTTACCATATATGGCTTCCACATTAGGTATGGGAGAGTGAAAAAATGCAAGAAAATTCTCTCCTCTTCAAGGATAAGAAAGGAATTGGAGAACCAAACAAAGAATATATATATATATATATATATATATATATATATATATATATATATATATCCTGATACATATGTCACACTCTTTTCCAAATTCCAAACAAAGAATATATGATTATTCCGTTATTCAACAAGCATGCTTTGAATACTTATTCTAATGCTGGGGTCTGGGCTTTCAGAGAATAATATGAAATTACATTGTCTTCTCCATCAAGAAACTGAAGAAGATTCATAATGATTCATGGTTGCAATGTTAAAAGTCTAACAAAAGTGTTTTAAATCTGATCTGTTAATTGATTTATGAAAACATCCTTACCTAGATAGCACTATTACTTACCTTTATTGATCCCTTGCTATAGTCCGGGTACTTGCTTTACACTTTGTAATCCAATTCAATCCTGTCAATAACCTGTAGGTCTCATTACCTCCATTTTACAGAAACAGCAGCTGAGGCACAAGCAGCTTGCCCCAGGTCATGTAGCTAATAAAGAAAGGTTATCTGGCCTCAGAGCCTATGCTCTCAACCCCTGTGTTATTTGCCTCCTCCTAACTTTAATATTTATTCATAGGATAAGTTTATTGAAAATAATGAGACCCAACTCAGAAATAATACATATTTAATGGCATACTTGAATTATGAACTGAATATTGAAGTTGAGGCTCCCAGAAATCTGTGCTGAGTGGTCACCACAGGGATTAGCAACGTAAGCAAGTCACCAAGTCAGATGGAAGGTGCTGAGTGATGAATGCGTGGTGTCTGCAGGAAGCCCTGGTGAACCCAGCAGCAGGTCTTTCTGGCATCTGAAGGAAGCCTGTTCATGAAGGCAGCAGGCTGCAGGGAGGAGTACCCAGTAGAATGCCCTGGGTGAGGGTCACTGTTCACACCTCGTTCTATATAAGGCTGAGGCCATTGAAGGGAGCAGAGAAGTCTGTGCCTGACCTTTCAGGTGCCTACCTACAAGGAAAGAGTGGTGGAAGTGCTTGATTCTTAAGAGACAGGCTCACAGGAAGAAGCCCCTCACCACTCCCTAAGTGAGACCAGCCTTTCTGATTAAGTGGCCTTTCTGCAAGCTGTTGTCTCAACTGCTCTGGAACTCTCTGCTCCATAGGCACCATGAGCACAACCTTGGTCTAGATGACATCTACTCATCCCTCAGGTTGACAATTTGTGTCACTTTTTCCAAAAAGCCATCTCTGACCCCCACCTCTCCTGCCATTGCTCTAAAATAAGTGCCCATATTTGTCTTTTGAATTATTTATGGTAGCTTGCAGTTAAATAACAATTTTGAGTAATTATTTGGCATCCCTCCTGGTCTGAGGTGCATCAGGGTGGGAACCAGATTTTCATTCATAATGTGTCCCCATCACCTAACACAGTGCCAGCCACACACAGAGCCTCAGTATTTTTTTTTTTTTGGCCTGGTGTCTATGTGAGTGTGTTAAATGAAGATCAAACCAAACCCTTCCTGTTATTGTTTCTTGTTTAGGAAAGAATGAAAAGGAAGTCCCTGCCATTCCAGAGCAGCCTGAAGTCTCTGAGATATCTCAAAGCAAAGCTGAACATATGGTATGCACCTGGGGTACACAGAGCATGCGTGGGGAAGGTCCTCATCTTCCCTTCTCTGATGTTGGAGGGGCCTCGCCTGTGGGTTTCTGATTTCCACCCAATCTCTTGATGTCAGACTGACTCCCAGACTTCTCAGGCAGAGAAGAAAGGCAGAGGAACTCCAAGAGTGTGGTCACCTCCTTTCCAGTTTGCCAGAAACCTTCGCCATCAGTAGTTAAAGAGTTTGCCACCAACCCCAAGAAATTACACCCATTGCCTATGTGCAAGAGTTCTCCCAAAGCTTGTGGCCCATCCACCAATTGCCATCAAAACAAAGGATAGAGATGAGACCTATTTTAACATCTCAAGTCCAGCTTCCAGAAACTGATGGTGACCTTTTCCTCAGGCATCACATTTTAAAATATAGCAGGCTCTCTGATTTAAAAAAAAAAAAAAGAAAAAAAGAAAATCTGGCAAGCAGTTAAAATCCATTTTAATATTCCCAGCATTTAGCCAGGAGATGTTGTAGAATTGAAAAACAGCCTGAGTTTTTCTATTGTTGTTGTTTTTTAAATGCCCGGATTAGAACATAATTCATCTTAAAATGACGGGAGGCCTCTTCATGCACTTCACACGTTGAAATATTTTAGAAAACAGAATCATTTTGGCAAGTCTCTTGCCATGCAGGAAACAACAGCAAATGCTTTTCTCCTTGAGTGTTAAGTCTGTTGTGAATAAGGTTGTAAAAAATATATTTTGCTCTTTTATTTTGCCTCTTGTATGAGGATTTTATGGCATATCTGAAATAATTGATTCTTCTCACATTCTTGTATGAGCAGCATTCATTGTCCCACTTTTTAAAGAAGAACTAAAGCACAGAGTTGGTAAAGCAACTTTTCTATTTTCGTAGAGAAAATCATTCATTCGTTCCCTCACTTATTCAGTCATCAAACATGCCTTGAGAACCTACTCAGTGCCAGGCACTCCAGGACCTTGAGGATACATCAATATACCTCTGGTGGAGGAGGGGCCAACACTGTAGAGAGACAAAAGCAAGGAATCCTGACACAGTGGGATGAGAATGGTATAGGGCATGTTGGTTCGTTAGTTGCTAGTTAGTTGTTAGTTAGTTATTAGTTAGTTAGTTACTTGAGCTTAATTCAGGTCCATACAAATCTCCACTTTCTCCTTTCTTTAATGGTCAAAGAGAGTTGAACTCTCTAGAGAAATATAAAACTATTTAACATCAGAGAATTTTTGGATTTTTCAGATCCATGATCACCTTGATCTCTCCAAAATCATCCATGAAAATATAACCAAATATACATTAACTTGGGCAGATTTTCTAAATCTTTCTTAAGATTTATGAAGTGGTCCACAGCTCTAAAAATGCGTAAGAATCAGTCATCTACTGTATGAAAACATTCTACTTTTCCAAAAATTGATTTTGTCATTGTAGGATTTATTTTATATTAATTAATCCTTAAAACTTACTGGCTTCTTGTCATCCATGTGGGTGTAATTTTGTATTGTGTTCTATTATTTCAAAGAAAATGGTTCTTTAAATACCCCTGCAACAGCTTAATTTGTGTTTCTTAGTTAATGCAGGACTTGGTAATTCCTATTGCAATAAATATTCTTTAGGAGTATGGAATTTTTGCAGCCTATATGTGGGAAGTTTAAGACAAACTTACAAAATTGGAAAAATTCAGGCATTTGAAAGTTTACGGGACACAGATGGTATTCAAAAATTAGAGGTATAATTTTATGGTGCATCAGAATTATTTGGATTACAATGAATATAACCAACTTTACAAATTTAATTAATTGGAAGGCTAGAGAAATTTATTTTATTACCTAAGGAAAACAATGCAACAGTAAATGAAACCAGGGTTTCGAACACAGTTAAGACTTCCCATTTTTTTCTTTTCTCTACTGTCAACTTCATCTTCTCTTTCTTGACTGACCAGCTTTTTCTCATTTCCAATGCACAGGGAGAAAATCTGCTAGTGTTTTAAGGTCTCACACAGAATGATCTGTGCTTCTCCCTTTATCTTTCCTTCTCACAAATAGATCCCAAACTCCTGAACAATAGGTCTATTTGCCTGTTTTGCACCAGATGCCCAGTGCTGAACTGTGCAGCTGAAATGTGGTAATTCTCTCTCAACTATGTGGATTTGCAAGAGAGCATTTCCAGGAAAAACAGAGCTGGTCATATCAAACTCTCCCTATGTGGAAGGTGGTGTTAGAAAGCCTTAAATGGCAATGTTTGGATCCATTTGTCTATTTCATTCTAAACATACCTCTATTTTGTACTGAACATGGGATTAGAATACCTAGGTTAACTTACCTCCATGTCTGTTTATAGTCTTGGGTCTACCCTAAGATCTTAGGCAATCTCAGTAATTTACTTGCACTCTCTGGGCCTCAGCTTCCTGTGTTAAATGAACAGGACCAGCAGACTAGAGGTGTTTTAATAGACCTTCAAGGGGCCTGGTAAGCCTAGGATAATATCACTATTGCTTCAGTCACTTTTTGCCAAAAAATGTCACACTCAGAATCCAGAAGAAAATTTAAGCTTTGCCAGAAACCTATCCTCAGTAGATCCTACTAGTAGTACTATTGATACCTCCAGTTACCAGTGATGAGTTCTGCTTCCTCACATGTTGACGTAAATAACATTAGAGAAGCATGCCAAGGCAAGCATATAAAGCAGGGTTTATTAAAAAGGGGTAACAAAGACCTCTCCCAGAAGGGAGAAGGGGACCATAACTGGTATCCTGTTATCCTGAGAAGCAAGACATTCTGCCCTTTTTTATATGTTTTTTATAGGCAATTACTGAGATTGCCTAGATCTTAGGGTAGACCCAAGACTATAAACAGACATGGAGGTGAGTTAACCTAGGTATCCTAATCCTATGTCCAGTACAAAATAGAGATGTGTTTAGAATGAAATAGACAAATGGATCCAAACATTGCCATTTAAGACTTCCTAACACCACCTTCCACATAGGGAGAGTTTGATATGACCAGCTCTGTTTTTCCTGGAAACACTCTCTTGCAAATCCTTTGCTCTCCTCTCTCTTCCCCTTATCTTTCTCCTTCCTGTGTATGTGACAAAGCTCTGGAGATGCTCGGTGGGATGGCCAAAAGGTGGGAAACAGGTGGGTTGAAGGGGGAAGGGCAGGATGGAGCAGCCCAGGACACTTTAATTAACAACTTTTACAACTCAATGTGGGAGCGGGGGGCAATTCCTAGGACAAGTTACCTTAGCATCATATTGGAGCAGGGGCATGTTATCTTCATAGGGTGGAGGAAGGGCTCTGAAGACATTTCAGTCCCTCTTGGGGCAGTCTCCAAATTCCTAGACTCACTCACATTGGCCTCCTTGATCTGACCTGACTCGATTGACTTATCTATACTGACTGCCTGTGTAATTCTGCCTTCACTATTAGAATAGAACCTCAAGGAAAAGTCTCAGCCAGTTACTTATACAGTTCTTTGCTTTGTGTAAGTCTAAAATGAAAACTGAATAAAAGTGATGATGTCACCTTCTCAAAAAAAAAAAAAAAAAAAAAACTCAACCATGTTTGCATCCAGCAAAACTTGGCAGATATGGCCCTATGGTAGTGAGGATTTGAAACTCATCCTTGCTTTCCAAAGCCAGACCTTGCAATAAATCTTCCTAGTTGTGTGGCCTCATCTTTGGCCAAGAGACTGGAGAAGCTCTGGGTGGTGAATGTGCTGCCAGTGAGATGCTTGCATTATTTTGGTAGAAAACTCCAGAAGAGAAGCTGAATCCAGGAAACCCTCCTGCTGAGACTCCAACCCCCAAAGATCCTCCAAGCAGTTTGAAGATCCGGCCAGTCTCCCAGCCCTTCCTCAATCGGGCCATGAAGAACCACTCTGAAGAATGTGAGACGTGGATTGACAGGTTCAGAAAGCTGGAAAATGCCCTGTATCTGTGTGATCTGAGTAATACAGGTGAGGTATGAACTGTAAAGAGCCCTCCCTTTCCATTTGTGTTCTAGTCTAAACATGGACACCTCATTTTCTTACATTTCTTGAACAAATAATACAATTTTTATATAAACCATGTGCCTGGCACTATACTAAGCACAATCAGAAAATACCAAGATGCATCTGACATCAATCCCCCATGAGGTTGCCTACAGTATCTTCGTGTCCCTGATCCTTCCTGCACTCCACTGCCAAGTACAACCCACAATCTTATAATTCCCTAATCAAAAGCCCTCAGGGGTCCTCTACTGCTACCAGGATGATCTCCAAACACTTTAGCAAGGGAAAATCTATTCCCTGACCGCCTGACCAGTCTTTTCTGTAGCTACTCACTCAGCATATCCTGCTTAGTCAAAATAAATAACTTGTCTTTCCTCAAACATGTCTTACTTTCTCATGTGTCTGTCTCTTTTCTAACCCCAAGCTTTCCAACTGTGCTGTCTGCTTCTACTCCACCAACCCTCACTCTCTCACCCCTTCAGCACACACAGTCTCTCCACCTGGCAACTTCACACCTATCTATATTTTATATTGGAATTCAAGCACTCCCCTGAGAGTCTCTGGACAGATCTAGGCCAATCTTCATCTGACCTCTCAGGGTTATTTAACATCCATTATCATGTTTGATATACTATACTTTTTTGTTTGAAGACTTATTATATTTTCATCAGAAGACTATATTCCTTTTTTTTGACACTAGAACCTGCACAACTTTCCCCAAAGTTTTGTTTTCAAGTCAACTGTAAATGAATGCATGTGTATAAATAAGTCAATGCAAGATGGAGGGTGATACATGCCATTAGAGTGTGCTATGTAGGCATTCAGAGAAAGGAGAATCCCTTCATCCTGTGATCAGGGAGGGAAGGCGATGTTAATGTTAAATTGGTCAGTAAGGGAAAAGTGCAATTTAAATGCAAAGGGGTGAAATATGAGACTTTCTGGCAAAAGTTGGGAGGTTGGCCAAGAAAATCACTGTGTGCTGGATGTAAGGGGTTCGATGAAGACAGAGAGTAGGGGTTATTCAGAGAGTGTTAAAGATGGAAACAGACTGGGGCCATATATTCAGTGGTTTAAAATGCCAGACCACAAAACTGAGACTTAATTCAAAAGTAGTGTTTAGGACTGAACCTTTCTAAGCAGAGGAGTGGTTTGATGAATCTGTAATTCAGAAAGATTCTTTATGCCTATAGGTAGAATGGAGAAAATGAAATATAGTCAAGCAGAAAGGAAGTCAGTGCCATGTCTCAGTGAGAGAGAATGAAGTCAAGAACGAGGCCAGAGACTTCCAGAATAGGGAAGAGGGAGCAGACACTAAAGCACGTGGACAAAACCACCCCTCTTCATTACAGAGCATGCCTAGGGAAGAGCTGTCATTCACATTAGCACTCTCCGGAAGTAACCATATAGCAAAAGCAATGACTTCATTTTCTTTGTGTGTGTTCATTTTTTTCCCTTCTTGTTCTTTCTCGTTTGGTTTTATTTTGTTTTTGAGTTTCCAAAGCAATTTAATTCTAGATCACATGAAGTTTAACGGATATTTAGTAATTATAACAAAGACAGAAAAAGACACTGAAAGCTTTAAATGAATGCTTGATCTAGCATTATTATTTTAATAAATACTTGTATCTAGGATTATAAAAGTATTTATTAAAATGAGCCCAGTAGTGTGGTAGAAGCTGGACCAAGAGGAAAACCAGAAAAGATGAGACATGGTCTTTGGCCTCAAAGATCTAACTTTTAGGTAAGACACAGAGACTGGTAATAGTTTAACACCAGTAAAATATAAAAGAGAGAAAGGAAAGGAAGAAAAAAAAGAATAGCATATCATAAATTGTTATAATTGAGAGCACAAATGAGTGCTCAATAATCAAAAGAAAGACAACAGCTACCAAGTCAGAGTTAGGAGAAAGAAGTTTCCTGTGTGCTACTGCACTGTAGGGTGACTAGAGATAGCAATAATGTACTGTGTGTTTCAAAAAAGCTAAAATAAAGGCTCCTTAATCTTTTTACCATGAAGAAATGAAATATGTTTGAGGACATAGATATGCTTACCCTGATTTGAACATTATACAGTGTATACATTTATCAAAGTGTCACAGGTTATGCCATAAATATATACAATTTTTATGTCAATTTAAAATGTTGAGATTCAAAAGGAAATAGAAAAGAGATAAAAGGCCACCATCTAATGTGAGTTTGGATATCAGAAAGTGCTCCTTGGAAAAGAAAGCTAGAGCTGAGATATGAGGCAAGGGAAACTCTGGGGACTCAGGCAAGCCATTCTGACTTTGAACCCATCTTCTGCAAAAGTTAGGAGTTGGGAAGGATTGTGATGGGGAAAGGCATGGAGCAAGACAAGCCTGGAGGTTGATGTTGGATCCCTAGGAAAGCTGAGATCCTGCTCTGAATCCCAAGGGCAGGAAAAGGCTTTCTGCTCCAGCCAGCATCTACCAAGGTTCAACCCGAGGAGGACATCATGAAGGCTGAGATGGATTATTTAGGGAAAAATCTGGAGAAAAGATTAGAAGGTTATTGACAGAACTCCAAGTCTGTGTATTCACATCAGGACTGTGAGAGTAGCTATGGGTTCCAAACAAAAAACAAAAATTAAAAATCAAAACCAAAACCTGAGCAGATAGAAAACCCATTGCTAAAGACATAAATGCTGAGTTCATGATGACCGATGATGTATCATAAACTTAGCTGCTGAGAGGCTCCCCAGAGATTGGGACCTTTCTCATAGGAACAGAATGGTTCTGAGGAAAAGCCGAGCTTTGTTGACTTTGGAGACGGATTCCAACAGCTTTGAAATGCCTTTCTCATGGCCTCTTCACTATTTATGCCTGTTTTCCCTGTTTCTATGAAATTCATTAGTTCCTCAACAGCCAAGGAATGTGTCAGCCCAATCTGGGATCATCTACAACTGTCTTTAATGAGGAAGGAGGATTAACTGAGGTCATTCTGCTGGTTTACTGGCCGCAGGGTTTAGCAGACCACTCGGCCCCTTCTACATGTTGAGCAGATGACACCTACTTTGCCCACAGATGAATCACTGTTCTTTATTATGTGCAAGGAAATATGTAGGCCAGAGTGTTCTTCATCCAGGATGAAGACAGACCATCCATCATCAAATCAGTGTTTCTGGGAACCTACCAAGCTTATTCTCTAATGGGGTTTGTCAAGAAAATAGCCTTGAGGAGAAGGAATAAGGAATGACTATGAATAACTGGTCTTTTTTTTTTTCTAAAGAAAGAAGAGTGGTTGGGATAAATGTCTGAGCAAATGGTGCACTTGGAATTTGCCCAGAGAACCAAAGGCTACATAGAAAATATTTTAAAGTTCAAGGAGGCAGAATGCCTTAAAGGACATTCTCGGCATGGGCTTGCACTGTGCACACACTTCATGGCTAAATTCTCACATCTAACACATGCTGAAGGGATTAGCACTCTTATTTACAGAGGAGGAACTCAAGCTTAACGTGATAAAATCATAGCCACTAGGAAGTTGAGCCATAATTCAAACCCAGCTCTCTGTGACTTCCCGCTACAGCCAGCTTTCATGATGTGCTGGAAAGAACATGAGGATTCGCTTATTTTTCTTTCATCAGAAGATTAAAATTCAAGACCAGGCTCCACCAATTGTCGAGCCCTGAAAACTAGTCACTTACTCGGAACCTATTTTCTTATCTATAAATTAGAACTGATAAAAATAAAACATACCTCCCAGATTTGAGAAAGGCTCAAGTGAGAGAGAAAAAAAAATAGAAAGTTCTTTATAAATTTTAAAACAAAGTGGATATTGAAGAGGTTCTTCTTGTTAACTCTTTCATTTTGTGTCTGGCTGAGAAAGGATAGCTTTCGGACACTGAGATGAATTGAAGGTGACATTTTATGCAGCCATTCTGGCCATCCTCTAATGACAGAATGGAGAGAGAAAAATTTCTGAGTGGACTTTGGTTTGACACTAGCAATCTTTTACCAATGGCAAAGCTTAGAAGGTAGAAAAATACCACCGTGATTCTGACATGGAACTTTTCATTTTTTAATTAAAATACAAACTGCATGTTACATATTCTAGTAACTTTTTCATATCAAAATTCATCTTCTGTGCTTTAACTAGTATTGATATCATTATTATAATTATCCTATATGGTATTTGCCATCAATAAATCTTATTAATATGGACATATACTAAGAAGTTAATATTTTATTGGATTTCACAAATTTTAATTATCCCTATTTTAACATTGAGGAAATGAGGCTCAAACATCAAAGTAACTTCTCTAAGGTCTTACAGTCAGAAACTTCCTCCATAGCCTTACATTTCCAGAGGAAGAGTATAGAAAATGTCTGGAAGGAACAAACCTAAGCAGAATTGGAAATAGCCAACCATTCCAGAGAATTCCAAAGAGAAAAGAGATTATTCAAAGTTTGGGTCATATTGATTCCTAAATATATTCCCTGAAATGTGAAGATGCATATTGCAGGTGTCAATGAAAATCTTTTAAATATCTTTTATAGGGACAAAAAATACATCACTTGAGTTTTGCTCTTCCCCACCCCCTTTGCCTGTACAGACTATTAAGAGCAATTATAACATTCTTTCTCAAAGAATCCAGAGGCAGTGCCTTGTTCATTTTGTAGCATTGGCCTATACAAAGAAGGAGATTCAAATAGTCTAGGACATTCAAATAGGCTAAATAGTCAACACACAAATCAAAACAGACTGGACAGTAAACTGGAATGGAATGAATAGAACAGAATGGGTGACATTAGAACTACCACTCTGTAGCCCACTGTTAAGAATACCCATTATGGGGCTGGGGATGTGGCTTAAGCGGTAGCGCGCTCGCCTGGCATGCGTGCGGCCTGGGTTCGATCCTCAGCACCACATACAAACAAAGATGTGTCCGCCGAAAACTAAAAAATGAATATTAAAAATTCTCTCTCTCTCTCTCTAAAAAAAAAAAAAAGAATACCCATTAGAAGCTGGGCACTGTGACATATGCCTGTAATCCTAGCTACTTAGGAGATAGAGGCAGGAAGATCACAACTTTGAGTCCAACTATGGCAACTCAGCCAGACCCTGTTATAAAATGAAAATAAAAAAGGGCTGTGGATGCAGCTCAGTGGTAAGCACTTGCCTAGCAAGTCCAAGGCCCTGGGTTCAACCCCCTAGTACTACAAACGAAAGAAAGAAATAACCCCTGCGAGTAATTGAGAGGGGAGGTTTAAGCCCAGCAGTCCTGGCACATGAAAATATGAATAGTACTTGGTAACTTAAATTGGGATGACAGCCTTCACCACTGCCCATGTCAACTGGGCTAACAATGCCTTGCTACAAAGTGACCACGGCACTGCCTCTGGATTGTTTGAGGAAGAATTTTGCAATCACTTATAACAGTCTGTACAGGTAAAGGGAATAGAAGAGAAACATGCAAGGGATGTACTTTTCATTCCTATAAAAGGTATTTAAAATCTTTTCATTAACACTTGTATCATAAATCTTCACAGTTCAAGAAATGTATTTAGGAAGCAATCTCTTCTCTCTCATTCCATAGTGTGGTGTAGTGGTTAACCTTGAGCAACCTTAGGCAAGTGACTTTGTCACTCTAGGCCTCAGTTTTTCCCTTTGTGAAATGGGTGGTTGTGAGGTTTCAATGAGTCAATATTGGAAAAAACTGTTTGGAACAGTGCTTGGAACCCAGAAAGTTCTATATATAAATATCAGTCATGATGTTTACTGTCTGCATAACTTGTCTTCCAGATCAGGAAGTTTCCAGAGGTAACATCATTTCTCTAGTCCTCTCTGTTCCCAAGGACAGTACCCATGCATATCCAGGAATATAAATAGTTTTTAAGGTGTCACTTGATTTTTAAGAGGCTTATGGTTTCAAAATACTAGCATTTAGTGTCTACCTACAAGTTATTCAAGTTAATGTATATCTTTCTCTGTTCTCCTCTTCCTCTTTAAAAAAAACCTCCACCCATTCCAATCCAATCACAGGAGTTCTGGAGAAGGAACGAGCCAGACGCCTCATTCACAACTACAATCTCATTTACAACCTGTCCCTGAGCCCTCGGAAAATCGACCAGGCCTTGCGGAGATTCCGTTCTGGAGAAAATATGCTCTTGGAGCCAGCACTGCGGTACTTAAAGGAGCTATGATAGCAAGCCCATATTGTGTGAACAGATGTTTCTCTTATCTCCCTTCTTACCCAGACACATCTTTCTCCCCAGCCTGAGAGCAATGGTGAAGGCTTTCTAGGAGTTGAGGCCATTGCAGCTATGGTAGATGCTTTTGACCAGCTCTTGGATTCTGGTTTTTGATGCTTGCTCACGTGCAGTTCTGCATGATCAGAGAAAACCAGGTTTTCTGTTCTGATGTGGCAAGAACCCAACTACTTAAGATGCTCATATAATAAAACTTATTAATATGACATGTATGATATTTTTCGACATTGGTCATCAAACTGTTTTTGCAAACCTCACTGCTCCGTATAGCAAAAAAATACATGCCAGATGTAATTGATTCCCTGAAGCACCTGGTGCATAGTAGACATAAGTACATCATTTTTTGCATGGATAAATAGGCCCTACCCTAGAAGCTATTCTAAGAAGAACATACTAACATTATCTTAATACTAAGCAGAAGAATAACTTCAAGCAAGGCTTTCTGAACAAGCACAGTATCTTCTACAGTGCAAAACTAGATAATATAATGTTGTCTCTAGGGATATTTCCAAGAGTCATGGTTAGAAGGGTTGAGAAAGGACTCCTGAGACAAAAGTTTCTGAGAATAGGTAACCTCTTCTGCTCTCCTGAGTCAGGAAAACCAGGTGAAACATTCTACCAGTTCTCATAGTTCTATCCTGAACATTCCCCAGAACTATCCCCCACCCATGTAACCCACATCACAGGTAGCTAGGGGTTGTTGAAGGAACACCAGCTTGGGACTTCAAAAACAAGTTGCCTCAGCTCATCACTAACTCAGTGGGACCTGGATACTGATCTTCAAATCAATATGGGGGAGAGGAGGACGAGTTAAGTCAAGGAGAAAAATCAAACAGAAAAGTCTCTGAGCTTCTCCCTTTATCCACTTTAAATAGTGGTGTCATGAGCAACCTACTAACAAAATTTCAAGAACAAAACCATTTGAACTCACTAAAATAAATGCGTTAGTTTTTATAATCCTTGCATTGTCCATAAAAATGTCTCTTGAGATGCATTGATCACTCTCCTATCATTCTAGAATCCTTGGACCTGCTCACTGTTTTTAGGTCAGAAGAGTAAGTAAACAGACATGACTTTCACATTCTACAAAAATGCCAAGTGAGAAAAATTAGAATACTAGGTCAAGCAATTTAATATACACTGGGCAACTACTGTGTGCCAGGAACTTGATGTATTTTGTTTCCTCCAATTCTGACAACTCAATAAGACAGATTTTTACAGCCTCATTTCACTGATGAGGAAACAGAGACCCAGAGAAGAGAAAGGTAAGAAAGCTGTTTAATTATGCCAGTTAATAGTCTGCAGAGGAAGAGAGCCTGGGGAGCACTGGAAGAGGGCAACCTAAGCATGACTTGGTACCAGCTTCATGTCCGAGGAAAGTGGGCTGGATAGGCAGTCGGAGTCAAGGGAGGCCCTAAACATGAAATCAGAGTTATTAAACTAACTCAGAAGGTCCTCAAAAGTGGTGATTTTACCCTGCCCAATTCTTTATGTCCAACATAAATACAGTTGCTGCTCTTTGGCCTCAGCACCACCGAGCTGCACAAATGGAGGGCATTCCACTTACATGGAATGCAGCACAAGCTCTGACTACATTTGATGACCTATAATCCCAAAGTGATGGCTAAATGACTATTTCTATAAGCCGGACAGCCGCGGCCAGACTGTGATCCTCAGTGACCCATTGCCAGCTGTACTTCCACAGCAAACAGAAAAAAAAAAAAAAATAGGCCTGATAACAGCCCATATCCTGCACTTTGCACTTAGGAGCTAGAAGCCTCAGCAAGTTGCTGGTCTCCCTGAACTTTAGCTTCTTCATCTATAAAAAGGGAGTTGTTAACCCCTGTTCTCAGGAGGATTATAAACACTGAAAGCAATGCCATTTGGACACTTCCTTGTAGTGTAGACATGCCATTCTTTTCTTTTGTGTATGCATGTATGTTACTCTATCATTGAATTATACTCCCAGACCCTGGATGTACCTTTCTTTAGTGGCTGAACATTCAGGAAGGTTCAAAAAACTTTGAACAATTGTCTGTGTGAAAAGTCCTAGAGAGACCAGACCACTACTATTGCAAAAACACATTTTGAGATGTATCCTGTCCTTCTATTTCCAAGTGACAATTGCTTTTGAATCATCTCCTGTCTAGAATTCTCCACTGCTTTATCCCCATGTGTGTGTGCAGGTGTATATGTGTATGTGAGTTAAGCAAAACACATTCTGACACTTGTGAAAATGGTAAATCAGCTTTTATTCAGAACTATCACAATAGGTATAGGGACTACTGCAACAGCGTCTACAGTTGGGAAGAAATACTGGGCTCAATTCCAAATAAAACAAAGAAAAGTGAAAATCTATAGACATGAGAAGCAGGGCACAGGGATTGTTGTATGGAAAATTACTAAGATGAAGCATCAGTTGTGAGAGGGGATTCCAACTAAAACTACCTGACAGGATATCTGCTGAAGCCAGGCCAGGATGATCAGACCCCACCAGGGGGGGAAGTAAGGTGAGCAGACTTTAGTCAAGAAGAGAATCTTTGTCAGTGTGTATGTGCATGCACATTTGCAAGACTTACACATTGCTAAAGTACGTACTCATTCCTTTTTCCTCTGAGTAAACATTAAAAGAACCAAAATTATTTAATTATTTAAGTCACAGAGAAAACTGTAGCTATCAAGGGACAATGTGACAACTGAGGTTATATGAGGCCTGGCTATGAAGCAAACCACTGTCCCAAACAGGAGCATGTTATGAAGTCATTATGCTTTAGTCACTGTGACTTCTATGCTGGGACTTTGTGGGTTTGCTTATGAAAAAATCCATATTATATCTTTTGTTTCTCAGATAAGTGGAACTTTGTATACTCCCCATGGCTGTGTCATTGTGAGCTTCTAATAAATGCTGGGTAGGAAAGTCTGGAATCTTGGGGCTTCATCAGCTACCTCTGGCAGAACTTTCTCAAATAGGGGTTTGCATGCAGTGGCCTTGCTAACCTACAGCAGGCCCTGGAGAGACACAGAATGAACTGTGTGTGCATTAATCTTCCAAGAGCCTCAGCCTTTAAAGATGGAAAAAGCACAGAAAGAGGACAGAGAAAGGAACTCACAGGTAGGCAGACTTTCCCACTGTGTAACCCTGAGCAATTCACTAACTACCCAAGAGCACCACTAATATCAAATGAGATAATGCATGCAAATTGCCTAGCACTGTAACTGGCACATGGACATGCCCATAGTGAGAGTCTAGTGTATTTTATTCTTACGTGGTATTTCACTTTTTACCCCATTCAATGTGCCAAATCATTAAGTGCATTTTCCAGGTACAGACACCTTCCAACCAACATATAGCTCATTGACTATGGGGTCCCAGAGATCAGAGAGTTTCCCACATTCCTGTTCTTCATTCTCCTACCTGCACTTACTCCTCATAGTAAACAAACTAGGTTGGTGCTACTCTGACCATTGTACAGATGAGAAACTGAGGTTCACAGTAACAGATGTGGTTGCCCATGATCTAATGGCTAGTGAGTGACTGAGCCAAGATTAAAACCCAGCTGTGCAGGACTCAGAGTCCAATACCACCATGAAGGTCACAGTTAAAGCAAATAACCCACAGAATTCTCATTAGTATGATCTATCTCTCCCTCAAGTCTGGAGGTAAATACAAGCTGGAGTCAAGATCTTCCTCTCCGTCAGTCACCCAGCATAGAACCTGGATTCTGCACCAAGAGCACACCTGGTAAACGCCTGTTGAATGGAGTTCCCACAGGAACCTTTTGAAAACCCTGCTACCTTTCTGTCCTCTTCCAATTCTCCCAGCTCCTGTGCCACATCTGGTTGCTGGAATAAAAGATGCCTTCAGAATGCTTTGATGATCTATTCATGTAACCAGAAGCACCTCGGTAGAGATGGCACAGTCCAAAGAGTTTGCTAAGTGCTCGCTGCTGACTCTTCAGAGGAATTTCCCAAGATCATTAAGAGAAACAATAGCAGGGGGTTGGTATTCTAATTGGGATCAGAAATTGGACAGCTTTGGAGTTGGCCTGAGAACTGTGAGGCTCTGAAAACAAATGCATGTCTTTCTTCCCTCTCTCTCCTCACTCCCCCTCTTGTAAGAGCCTTTCAGCTACAGTTCCAATGCTCCTTAGCAACAAAGGCGGGGTGCCCAGAGCCTGGGTGCCTCCGGAATGCCAGCCATTCCCCTCATTAGCATTGAGGGGCCTCATCTGCCTGCACAGTTGGCCATGGGACCATGCAAAAGGCAAGTGGCTTGGGGGAGGCCCAGCATTTAGCGTGGTTTGTTGGGAAATGGGAAACCTTCACAAAAGTTTCCAAACAAAAGCCATCAATATTATTTGTGAAGCCATCAGACTGCCTGGGTACAATATGGCTCTGACTTGGCCGCATGCTCTCTCCCCAGGTTCTGTGCAAAGGCACAACAGCACCCCCACCCCCAAATGTATCTCCATCTCCAATGCCATCCTGCTGGAACGTCCCTGCCCCCCTCTCCTGTCCTGTCTCTCTTCAGACTCAGTTTTTCCAGGTTGGACAATGGGTGGACTCCAACTGGCAGTGGGGGTGCCCAGAGGAGGAGAGTTAACAAAGGGTAAATGGTCAGATGGTAGGACAATCATGAACAGATGGCACTGTGGGGAATGGATTCCAGACAGATTCACAGGCAGACTGAGCGCTGACAAAGGCCGAGCGAGACTTATTTGGTGAAGTGCAATTGGCACTCGGTACCAAACCCTTGCACAAAACACACCCGCCCCTCTCCCACACAATCTCCTCCACTTAGAGGAGGGAGACATGGATCCCAGATTCTGTCTCACTGGAATCCCAAAGTACCGGTCAGTAGACTAGTCCCTGGAAGATTACAAACAGCAAAGCTATTTTTCAGTGTAGAACCAACCCAAGCAGAGTTTCCTTCAGCTTCCCTGTGCTTGGATACCTTTAGTGATATGGCTCTCACTACTTATGATCTTGTCCTCTCCAGACAGCTCCGATTTGTTCTTCTAAAATCAGTCTCTCTTTTAATCTCTTCTCTATCCTCCCTTGTGGTCAGAGAGAATGTGAAGTTTGATGGATCACTGTAAAAGCAATGACGATACTAGCCCTGTGTCTGGCCTTTGTAGACATCAGGGCTAAACACTTTTAAAACCAAATGAAGAAGGAACAGCAAAGAGAGAAAATCTTGTTTCTCACCTGCAGAACTGAATCAAGTTGGGGAAGGAGTTAAGAGGGGAGGAAAATATAGGGTGACAAATGTATAATCCAGTATATTGGTTTGCTAGGGTGACTGTGACCAAGTACTACAAACCTGGTTATTTAAACAACAGAAATTCATTGTCTCACTGTGGGGGAGCTAACGTCAAGGTGTTGGCTGGGTTGGTTCCTCCTGAGGGCTGCTAGGGAGTCTGTTCTGTGCCTCTTTCCAACTTCGTGTGGGTTTTGGTAATCCTTGCTGTTCCTTGGTTTTTAGATGCATGACCTTGGTGTCTGACTTCATCTTTGCATGATGTTCTTTTTGAATGCATGCCTACTTCTGCATCCAAATTTCCCCTTTATTATTAGGACACCATCATTGAATTGGGCCCTCCATAAGGACCGCATTTTAATAGATCACCTTTGCAAAGAGTCCAGTTCCAAATAAGATTGTATTCTGTGGTGCTAGGCATTAAGACTTCTACAGATATTTTATGCTGGCACACAATCCAACCTATGACAGCACAGAGAAATAATTGTACCGAATGGTAAGCACTTTCTCAGATTTTCCATGGGAAAATGAGCACACAATAGAAGAATTAAATGTCTCAACCTGAGTGGCTCTGTGGGATTCTCCTGGGGAAGAAGTACTGGGCTCAGCTAGCATGTTGTCTTTTGCCAGGTAAGTGAACAGAGATGATCTTTTCAAGAAATGGAAAATGTATGCAAGCCACATAAGTCTCTTTTCCACCTGACAGTTTTTCAAGATTTGTTCTTCTGTTCCTACAACACACACAAACTCCCCAGGGTGGACATTCTCTCCCAATTCCCAATCCCTCCATAAGCCAGGATTTAGGATCCTTTCTTCATGATGGTGCTGTCCCCCAGAAAGTGTTAAACACAAGGATCCAGGATGACTGAGAACAGCCCTGGGTGAGCAGATCTGACCCTAGACACTCACAAGACTGGAAATATAAATCCTTTTTCATGATGAGTTACTGCCGACAACTGATGTGTGTGATTCTTGCCCGAAACTGAAGAACAAATCCACAGGACCTTACAGTATCTGGACCCCAAAAAGCTGAGAATATTGTATTATTTTTCAAAATGACTATTGTTCAACATTTGTTTTCTCTCCCTGAGGAAAATGTTCACACCCATTGATTTCAGACGTGGCCAGTAACTTGTGACTTTTCTTTCAGGCAGAGAAATGTCAACTCCACCTGATTAAACCCCATTTCATTAGTAAATCTGGATACAAGGGACACAGAACTCCCAAAAGTAGCTCTGAAGAACATCGTGCAGTTCTTCTCTGTTCTTTTTCTTCTTCGACAAGCCAGACATCCCTCTATTAGGATCCAAAGTAATGACAACATGGATCAGAGCAGAAGTCAACACCATGGACTCGTCATGGACGTGAACATAAACAGAAATAAGCCTTTGAACATGAACAAAAAAATAAGCCAGTAAGAATGCAAGACCATTTGTTAACATTGCAAAACTTACTGAGGTTTATTTATGCACACCCTGGCAAGCCAAAGAAAAGGGGGCATAATTCCAGAGAGAGCCCTTTATATTCTGCAGAGCATCTATACTCTTCTGGTTCTCTCTCTCCGGCTCCTTCATGGAGTGTATATTTCTCCACCAAAATTATCAGAGTTAGCCAGCTGCCTACCAAATTTCACTCTTTCTCTTCCATGAAGGGGAGAAGAAGGTAGAAAGCAGTTGTCCAGCAAGGCTACATTTCTCAGTTCTCCTTTATCTAAGCTTGGCTTTTTCAAAAGGTCTCACCAGTGGAATGTGAATTGAGGTAATATCCAATCCTTCTTCGCCGCATACTTTAAGCAGTAGCTGGCTTTTCTCTATTCTCTTTGTTTTTCTAACCTGTCCTTAAGGACCAAAACCATGTGAATCTTCATGGATTTTCTGATATCAGTAGGTGTTTCTCAGAGTGTGTTTCCTGTAATGACAAGGCCAGGTGATAATTCCAGACACTTGCTCCAAGTTCTAGTAGGCTTGGGAAACATCATGTGCTGTATCCCTTTCTCACTGATGAGTCTCAATATTCAAGGCACAATACAATAAAACTGAAACCAAAGTAAAAAATACTCTTACTCTCATTTAATATAAACATATTTGACTAAAGTACTTTTTATTACCAAATAACTTTTTAGCCTATCTCATAACAAGTGTTTTATACAAGGCACTATGGGAAATGCTGTCTTGGGCACCCCAATCTTCCACCTACCTACTGCACTTATTGACCCATCAAATGCATATAAAGCACACAATATGTCCCAGATCCTGTGCCATCAAACTCCAGGGTCCTTAATAGGATATCAAGTAATCATGAATAATTGAAAATGGTGACAGAAAACTGCATATTAACTAAATAAGACTAACTGCAGCTTAGCTAACATCTAAACAGAAATAAGCATCTCGTTGCACATCTTTGTCTCACGACGACCCATCCCTCGTGCCTCATTTAATATCATCCCTTCACTTTTGTTTCACATGAATAAGTGTCTGCTTCCTAAAGGTCTTATACAGATTTGAGGGATTTTGCATTTGTACGTGCAATTGTATTCTTGCAATATCTTTTTCTCTCCTTTTTAACTGTAACATCTAAATCATCTGTACTTTGGTAAATCATTTGTACCTTGCTGTACAAAACTTTCCATAACCCGTATCCTGACCTACTACTTTTACCTCTATATGTACAAACTCTGAAACTCAAACAGTCCATCCCAATTAAGTGTCACAACTACTCCTATGAGGGCTGACCTTGGTTAACACTCCTTACTCAGCACTGGTGACACTTGCCCTTCCGTTCAGCATGTGGGAGAGAGAGTGAGAAAGCACAAAGGCAGGAGGGAAAGGTACTGTGCTCTTTTCAGAGCTGAGATTGGGAAAAAGAATAGCAGAAGTTATAGAGAGATGGATTTTGATGCAATTTCCAAAACGCATATGAACCATCAGAACCAATGGACATGACTACTTGTCTGTGCTATAGGATTAGTCACTTCTTATCCTTAGAAGCACTCAAGAGGGACAAAAATCTGTCCATGTTAAAAAAAAAAAGATTGGTGGTTCTTTCCACATGTTAGACATTATGGATGATGGAATATTTTGGTTTGGAAGAATCTCTGAGAGGTTGCCCTATTTTGACCACCCAGTGGCAGAAAGAGGATTTACCCATAGACTGGATTAGTTTTCTTAGGTCTTTTGTGCCATCATCATACTTACAAACACACTAACAGCTTTACTTGAGGCCCAGCAGTTCCTGTTTAGATAGAGTCCTGCCATTTCTCAACCAAACCTTAAATAAAGACCAGTGCTTAATGGGAGCTTGCAGAGCCTAAGATCCAATCTACCGTATGCCTGTGGTAAGAGCAAGTGGGGCTCATTATTCCCCAGGCCTCCTGGAGGGATTGACTTCTGGCCAGGTCAACTATAATGGCCAACGCATTATCCAGGGCATGTTTCCAAGTATGTCCTCTGTCCTCAGAAGAGCACACAAAACTGGTCAAGGAAGGAGTGGACAACAAGAAGAACGATGACCATTTGCAGATGAGGATGCTGAGATGAAAGAAGTTCTGTAACTTTCCAAAGGTACAAGAAGAGAGAGACAGATGAGAACCTGCCTTCCTTCTACAAAGTTCTCAGTGACCATGCCTTGGTAGACTTGGCAGTCTTGCTGTATCCTGACTTGTTACCCAACTTCCAGCAGCAGGTTCTGCCCGTTGCAAGGGCCAGGCAAGCAGGTGAGAGGAACATTGGTCCCACATAGCAGGCAGCTCTGGGGATTTGTTTCCTGCTACCACATGGTTCACTGAACCTAGGAGAAGGGGAGGGAACTCGCGAAGTATTGCACATGTGTTGCAGGCAGGTTCTCTGATCTTACCTAACACCTGTGGCAGCCCTCAGAGGTAGAAATTAGTTCTGCTTTATGAATGAAGAAATGAGTCTTAGCAAAAGTAGACTTAAAAAGACATATTCCCAAGTCCAAATCCTGCGGTGACTCCGCCCTTGGCATGGAGGGAGCCATTATGGCCCGAATGTGGCTTCTTTCTGAAGCTTCTACCTGAGCTTCTTGAATCAGGGGATGGAAAAGAGGCGCTCAGCCTTTATATTTCTCTCTTTTTGTATTCAATAAATATTTTCTGAGCACCTACCATGTGCCACACTTCAGCGAATAATTTGAATGGATTTCCAAAGCTATGTCCACATTTCCTTGGTAAGGTTCTTACTCAAATTCTACTGACTTACTTGGACTCCCTTCCAATACTGAGCCTCTTCTGGAATTGATCAGTTGGTAATATCTCTCCATGGCATTTAGGGGGTTAGGAAATATGTGTGTACTCCCATTTACCCTTCTTCTGGCCCAGTCTTCCTCACTCTGAGAATATGACTCAGCCAACACCATGTCCCCTCAGCCCCTTCTAGGATCCCACCAATGCATTAGTAACCTATTCCTATCTAGATAGTTTGGTTATCTGTTGATCTGAGACCTTCATAAATACTGCAAACAAGCCACACAGATGCTTTAAAAGGGATCATTCCTCCTATCCATCTGTCTGTTCATTCATTCACTCATCAGTCTAACATGTACAAATTCTGCACTGTTCTTGGTGCTATGCTGAGTACCATCACACAGCAATGAGCAAAGCAGAGTTCACAGTGTGTTCCTGAAGGCAGACACTGAAGCTATGGGATATGTGAGAGGAAATCAGAGTGCTCTGTCTAAACAGAAGGCTACATGGCTTGGCTTAGTAATAGGACCATAGCTATTGTCAGAGAAGTCTTCCTAGAGAATGACTGAGCCAAGTGTTGGCAAAGGAAAACTAAATGGCTAGAAATGGGGTGGGATGTGGGATTGGGAATGACTTTTCGTGATAGAACAAGTGAAATGAATGATGATCCTACAACATCAATCCACCCTCTGTAAACTATGGTTACATACATGTATGATGTTCCAGGGGAAAGGGGTGGACACAGGGTCAGACTTGAAGGCCTCTAAATGCCCTTCTAAGACACCAAATCTTAAAGGGGACAGGATGGTGTTGATGGCCAGAGGAATGTTTAATTATTCAGCAACCATTTGGTGAAACAGAACAGCATTAGGGAAAATCCATGACATACTACTTGTGTGACTTGGAGAAATCATTTCATGTCATTAAATTTCTGTATCTTTATCTGTAAAGCAGGCTCTAAAGTGTCTACTAAGCAGGATTCTCATAAGGTTTGGATATAAGAGACAGAAAGCACTTCACAGAGTCTAACTCTAAATAAGTCTTCTAACAGTGGCCATGTATTTTATAATTCTCGTCTTCTGTAATAACCTGATCACAAAGGGAACTTGCAAAGTGAATGGTCTTCTTTAGGAAGAGCTTGAAGGGACCATGCCATCAGCAGAACGGCTTCAAGGGAGTCACTGACACACACGAGTGAATAATTTATGTGTTTGGACCCTTTAAAAAGCCCCATTATTATTCCTTCTCCCCATCTCACAATGATGCTGATAGCTGCAGCACATTAGTTAATTTCATGGCCCTGTTGTGAATCTTACGATATTTCATCCTCCTAATTCGAAATATTCATTCCAAGTGGTTCCAACTTCACAAATAAATAATTCCTGTTGGAAAATGGAGTTTTTCCATCTGCCCAGCCCATTTTCCATCTGTTCTTACAAGCTCATGGCAGGACAGAGCTGGGTCGTGAGGCCCCGTTGATTAGTCCTGATTTAAGAAGGAATGGCTTTCTCCCAGATGGATTGTGCATTAGTGATAAAGATTGGTTTCCACTGTTATCAGTTACTATGTTATGAGACAGTTTTAAAGACCTGGAAGTGGATTGAAAAGTACATGCTAGATAGAAGGAAGGAGAGAAGAGTCACACAGGCTTAGCTCCTACTATAACAGGGTTCTAGAAACTACCCACCCCATACATGCATCATTTCATAAGACAACAACCCAACAGGTGTGTATGATGATGTTCATCTGACAGATGACAGAACTGAGGATCAGACAGGCTTAAATATTTGCCTAAAGTCACATACTTCATAAATAGGGAAGCTAGAACTGCTTCCAAACCCCAGTGTCTTTCCACAACATGAAATTCAAAAGAGCACTGTGCTTTTTGAATGGGAAGTACACTGGCAAAGGAATTGTGATTTTTTCAAATAACCATGTCACATTATAATGGAAGCTTATCCCATGAATTAAGGATGATTCTCCTTGATGAGTCCTTACACTGGCACAGAGCTAGACAAAAATGAGCCACTTCTAGATAGGATCACTGCACAAAGTCCTACCTTCTTGGAAAGAGATGGGCTATGAATTGGGAAACTTAGGCTCATCCTCTGGATCCCCAACTTGTTATCTTAATGACAAGGGCAAATTACTTAACTGTGAAAAGTGTGGCTTCTTGAACTAGAAGGTGATGGTTTATGTTGTGTTGCCTCTTGTGTAAACTTCACAAGGTCTGAGAAGACACAGCTGTGGGGATCACAGAAGAATATAAAAGGGCGTACAGTTTGACAATAATAGGGTTCTGTGCAAATATGAGATGACATTTTATCTTCTATGCCTGCCTGCAACAAGGAGCTTGCATCAGAATATAAGTCTATGTAACCCTTCCTTCACTGAAGAAGTCTGACTACAAAAAAAAATTATTATCTGAACTAAATGGTGTATTCAGTGATACAGTTGATTTACTTTATCACAGATGGAGCAAACAGCCTATGGACCCATGCCAGCTGTGGCCCACATGTTTAGTCTTGCTATCTGTAACACATTGAAGAATGTAGATGGCGTGAGCATTGAAGCCAGAATGCCTGGGAGTGAAGTCTCAGAAGACAGTTTGTGAGCTTCATATGACCTTAATCAAGTTACTCAATCTTAGTTCCCTCTTCTCTAAAATGGGGTTAACAATGTTAGATTCATAGGGTGACTGTGAACATGAAGTGAGAATACATAGGAATTCTTAGGACAGGGTCCAGGACATAATAAACATTGAAAGAATGCTATTTATGATTCTCCCAAAGCATCTGTCCTCCTGGTCCACCACAGTATGTGCATTCCCACCACTAGAGGGTGTGACTGCTGCCACAATCAGGGAGGTTGTGCCGTTGTCTTGTAGTGACTACAGAGCAGAGATACTTCAAACTATCCCACAGTGCACAGGATCACTCCCCAGAACAAGGAATTTCTGAGCTCAAACACAAATGGTGCTGAGGTTGAGAGCTTTGCATTAGAGTCAGATCAAGATCTAATGACAGATTTTAGGCTAACCTAAACTTGTGGTTTCATAGACCATCTTTGAGATCATATGGTTCAAATGTGTTTTTTACTTAAAGTAAACCTTTGGGGGCAAAGACTTGCCTTCTCCCTCTTATGTTGGCAATAAAAATTACCTTTCTGTTTATTCTATCCTTCAATCATTGTTCCTAAAAGCACATTCCCCAGATTGATTAGACCCAAGGTCAAGGACATTGGGCTACCAAGTAAAAGAGGTAAAACTGTAGTCCATATTTCTGGGTGCAGTAGCCGAGACTCAAGAAGAGGAGAGATCAGTAAATCCCAGGGTATATGCAGTGCAGAAACCAAACTCCACATGTCCTAACCACTCACCCCCAGAGTCTGGCATAGAAAAGGGAGGCATGCAGGAAATATTATAATGGCAAACAGCCTGCACTTTGACTTGGAAGCAAAAGACTTGGGATTCAGTCCTGCCTAATAAAATAATGTTAATAAAAGGTACTTACCACAGTGAACAGCTTTTAAGATAAGTGAGACCCAAACTGCAAGTGCAAGCTGTTATTCATGATTAAGATACAGACTTTGGAACCAAAGAGCTTGGGTTCAAATCTTAGCTCTGCCAATTACTAGCTGTGTGACCTTGGGGAAGTCACCCAACTTCACTTTGCCAGTTTTCTCATCTCCAAATAGGCATAGTAATATTATTACCTATTTCATACTATTGTTGTGAGAATTTAATACAGTAGAATACATAAAGTGCAAATAGAAAAGGTCCTGGCTCATTGCAAGTTTTATGCAGAATAGTATAGCTCTTATTGTTAACTGTCCTTTGCCCTTCTGCTTCTTCCTAATGCAGTCAAAAAGGCAACCAAATTTGTTAACTCTACAAGAGCCAAAAAGAGACCCACTTGTTTTCTCCCAAATTCTGTGATGGTATCTTCCTGCCAAATATTTATTCTGATTAGGAGGCAACAGCGCCCTCTGCTGTTCGAAACTGAAACAGTAACATCACCCCCTCTGGAGGCTTCATTAATATTCTGTCCTTCCTGTCCTGCCAATCTTGCCTTCTGAAAATGCGCTTCCTATACTGATGAAATTGCTTCTGTGTACTAATATCATCAGTGAGGCATTTTCCTAAGCAGCTGACTCATGGCTTTTTTTCTTTCTATCAAAAGGAACCATCCTTCTAGGCTCCAGTTAGAATTGGAATAGCTGCCTGTTCTCCAGTTCTCAGTAGCAGTAGGAAGCAGGGCTCTGGACCCCCCAATCATTGGAGTAGTCACTGGGCATTCTCCCCACCTGGGAGAAGCAGCAGAATTGGAGCATTATGACAAATCGCTCCCATCTACCAATCACTTTGTAACATGGCTGTTTTCAAGGTAAACTCATTTGTCTTGTTGAACAGATGGCAAAAAAAAAAAAAAAAAAAAAAAAGCTTTAGCTTTTTCTCTGTGTTTCTGACTTCCTTCAAAAACTCTATCTTAGGTTCAGAAGGGGCAAAAAGCCTTTAACACAGACAGGGCCACACAGACTGAGTAAAGTGGTGTGTCCCTATTTCCTCAGAAAGGAGACCAGCATTCATCGAAAATCTGCTATGCCAGGGTACAGGGTACAGTTGAATAAGAGAAATAATTTCTCGTTATTGTTAACTTCTCATTAAACATAGTAGGGCAACTATGGTTGAAGACAGTTAATTGTATGTTTCAAAGTAGATAGTAGAGAGGAGTTTCAATGTTCTCAACACAAAGAAATGATAAATGCTTAACGTGATGAATATACCAGTTACCCTGAACTAATTATCACACAGTGATCTAGATATATAGAAATATTACACTGTTCTCCATAAATATGTAAGAGTACATCAGTTAAAATTTTAAAAATACATATATATTTTTTAAAAAGTAAAGATAACCTACCATTCAGATATTTTAACAAAGTATTATATTATTTCATTCATCCTCACAACAGCCCTATAGTCTTAAGTTTACTGTGCCCAGTTCCCATTAGAAAGCAGTGCTCTGAAGCCCCAATCACTGGAGTCACTGGGCTGAGGCTGATGCAGGGGCTGAGGCTGTGAGAGCCTTGAGAATGTGAGCCCAAGGTCACAGAAGTTTACAGCACTAGAGAAACTCCAAGGCAAAGGCTCCCCTATGCCACATTGTCTCCCAGAGATGCAAACTGTGGTTGGAGACCCTGTGGTCTGAGATTGGGAGATCATACCACAAGAGACCAGAGAGAAGGTGCCCAGGAAAAGGGCACCTCTATTCCCTGTTCATGAGGAGCTTCTCAAGGGCCTAAAGTGGGAAACCTTTCTCATTCTTCCCAGGATAGATCCTTAGTCATCAAAAGGGACTCTGAGTCATCCAGGGCTGTGTAAAACATGAAAAATCTCCTAAGTAATGGAATCTACTGAAAAAATTCCACCAAGTATTTGAAAAAGAAATAATATCAATTCTATGCAAACTCTTCCCATAATATAGAAAAGGAAAAAAGTACAGAACTCTAATTCTACCTGAATATCAAAGGTAAGAAATATACACATTGACACCCTATAAATATACACTCAAAAATCCTTAACAGAATATTAGCAAATCAAATCTAAAAATACATTAAAAATTTAATACAAAGTAAAATCATCTTGGGAATGCAAGGTTGGTTCAACATTCAAAAATCAATCAAAGTTATTCACTTTATCAGTAAGCTAAAGAAGAAAAATTACCTGCAATGACAGAAATGATGGAGTCTGGCCCTGGTATTCTCCGAATAAGAACCCCTAGGATGAGACATCCCCAAGGTCACAAATTACTGACAACTCTAGATCCAGAATCCATCCCTCCAGAATACAAAGCTATATTGGGTTGTCCCTCATGCAAGAAGCCACACAAATCTGTAAGTATAGAAGGAAAATAACACATTCTTCCTTCTCAGCTCTTCTATGGCTGGAATTGACATGAGCGAGTGGGAGCAAGATGATTCTAGTCCACCCATGCTAGAAAATTCCTGAAGTTCGCAGGAAAAAAAAAAAAAGCATGACATTGAAGGATGAAAGTCAGGCAAACTGCAAATAATGAAAATGCGATATAAGAAATCTACTTCATAATTTGAGAAACACAAGCTTGTGGCTCTTGGAAAATAATAGTGAAACTAAAGTGTTCCATTATTTTTCTCCAGGCAAGTTTCCAGTAGTTCTTTCCCTTGAAAACACTTTCACATTTCCCTCCCCAAAACATATAAAATCGCATCTCTTTTTCTATCTCTTCCTTTTCTTGGTTCAGAATTCCTGTGTCGGGTGTATACAAATTCACTCTGAAGCAATAATCAACAACAAACTAGTCTCGGATTCAGCATCCTCCAGGTGAATTAGAATTTGGATATGCCTTTTCTCCATGCATTTCCCTTTTGAGTTGGTTTAATTTGTTTTTGAGTATTATTGTTTAAAAGGTACTCAAACAGCCAAGGCTTCCAATTATCTCATATTTCTAATTTACAGACAAGGAAAGTGTAGCTCAGGGGATAGGTAAGTTTCTGCCACTCTCCTAACTGTCCAACAAAGCCAAGAATCTGGACCATGCGGCACGGTATACAGAAGTATTATGGCACTCAACCCAACTCACTAGTGACACAAGGAAATCTGTAAACTGGGGCCTAAAAATAGTAATTATTTAATGAGTTCTTACTGTGTTCTGTGCACTGAGCTACAAATTTTTCTTCAGTATCTTATTTAATCCACAGAGTCACCTGGTGGGGTAGGTGTGATTATCCCCATTTTATTAAAAGATGAAGCTGCAAGAGGTCATTGAACATGACCAGAGTGATGCATAATCAGTAGGTAATAGACTCAGGACATGAACTTAGGCCTGAGGCCAAAACCTGAGCTCATAACCTTTGCACCTGACTGCATTCTGGAAAGTCAAGGGTCCTGAAAGAAATACAAATGGGCATGCTGTGGAGTTAAGTATGTGGTGGGAGCTGGGGTGTCAGGAAAGCAGTTGAGAACTGAGCACGTATGTTTGCAGGAGGGTAAATCAGAGAGGACTGTGCAGCACTTGAGTGACAATTGACAAATAGGATTTGGAAAGTATAGAGAATGAGAGATGGAACCCAGGTTTCTAGGTGGAGGCTGAGGGCAGGAAAGGATCCTTTGTATGCACATGATTACAATTCTTTTGGGATGGAGGACTTGGTCACTCGGTGTTAGGATCAGGTGCAAGGTGCTTTGCAAGAAATATGATACCGATGGTGAAGAATGGAAGTTTGATTTCATGTAATTTTTCATACAAATTAAAGTCAGCCTTATTCTTATGAATGCATTGGTTATTACACTCAAGAAACTGGCATTCTCTTGGGAAGATAAAGCAACAAGCAACTGCAGCATAGCAGTAAATTCTATGAAAAGGGGTAGGAACAAAGCGGTCCTGACCACGGGGCTATAATTGAGGCATCCTGGACAGTGATGCCCAAGCAGAGAACTGGTTTCGCGTGACGCCCACAAGACAAAGGACGGGGTTCTTTAGCAAGGAGTTGACAGCAAGGACAGCTGTGCCAAGGCCCAGACGGGAGAGAGCCCTTACTTAGCTTGTTTGGGAGGCTGCAGGTGTTAAGTACGGCAGAAGAGGAGAGAGCAGGTGGGAATTACTAGCATGGGAGGCCAGGGAGCCTACACGGGGTCAGCTCCTGATGAGACTGTGCACCGTGTTAAAAAGAGTGTGTAGTAAGGTGCCCTGGCCCTGCACGGGCTGGCTTCCCATTGCAGTCAGCAAATCAATTACGCCCTCCACCGACTTTCGCCTTGTGTATTTAGAATGCATGGAGTTCGCCTGCCAAACATCTGCTCTCGCTATTAAGCATGCCATGGTAACCATTGCACTCCCGTGCGTCAGCGCCACCAGGATTGGTAATAATCACAAGTGTCAAAAACGAGAAAGAATGGAGAAGGAAAGCTGTGCAAAATCCAGCGGCAAGATGATTGGGCTGGCAGCTCCGCTCTGGGGCCCCGCCAGCTGCACCTTCTGCTGCCCCTGTTGGGGGCAGGGGAATTGATGCAGCTCTGGCCTCCTCTTGCCCCTTCTGTTGATCCCTCTCCCTGTATTATTCATCCGCTGCTTCCACCGACATTGGAAAATGCGCCGTGCCTTTGCCAGAACAACATATGTGCCCCTGCGCCATTGTGTGTGATAGATAAACCCGCCAGCGCAACCCAGACCCAGGGGCCCTCTGGGTGAAGACCCCGCGTTGACTCAGGCAGGCAGCACGGTGTCCTGGCAGGGGTGCAGTTCTGAAGACAGCCCTGGCTTAGGATTTCAGTGTGGCAACGTCACAGCCTTGAGACCTCGGCAAACCTCTCAGGCTGTCACCGCCACCACCACCCCTAGCCTGGCGGTGAAGCCTGGGTGGAAGGCGTGTCTCTAGAGTGACTTGGGGGCTGAGCGAAATGGAGGGGAGAGCACAGGGCCTTTCACAGAATCAGCGGTCAAGGGTAGGCTACTTTGGTTTTCTTTTTAATTGAGCTCTCAAAGAAAATTACAAGGCACCCTGCTGAGAACCTTATTCAATTACTGAAGTTCCACGACTGTAAGGTAGACATCGCCATCCCCATTTTACAGAGAAAAGCACTGAGGCTAGGAGAGGTTCCCTGGCTCCGCAGAGTGCTGGAGCTGGGGACGACAGGCCTAGCTCCTGCTGCCTGCCACACCTGCAGAGGCTTCGCACGTTTTGTTTTTTTTTAAGTTTATTTTTTTTCTTTTTTTCTTTTTTTTATTGTTGGTTGTTCAAAACATTACATAGTTCTTGATATATCATCTTTCACACTTTGCTTCAAGTGGGTTATGAACTCCCATTTTTAGCCCATATACAGAATGCAGAATCACATCAATTACACATCCATTGATTTACATATTGCCATACTAGTGACTGTCATGTTCTGCTACCTTTCCTATCCTCTACTATCCCCCCTCCCCTCCCTTCCCCACCCCTCTTCTCTCTCTACCCCCTCTACATAGCAGCTCAATTCACAATAGCAAGACTGTGGAACCAACCCAGATGCCCTTCAATAGACGAATGGATTAAAAAAATGTGGCATTTATACACAATGGAGTATTACTCTGCATTAAAAAATGACAAAATCATAGAATTTGCAGGGAAATGGATGGCACTAGAGCAGATTATGCTAAGTGAAGCTAGCCAATCCCTAAAAAACAAATGCCAAATGTCTTCTTTGATATAAGGAGAGTAACTAAGAACAGAGTAGGGACGAAGAGCATGAGAAGAAGATTAACATTAAACAGAGATGAGAGGTGGGAGGGAAAGGGAGAGAAAAGGGAAATTGCATGGAAATGGAAGGAGACCCTCAGGGTTATACAAAAGAACATACAAGAGGAAATGAGGGGAAAGGGAAAAATAATACAAGGGGGAGAAATGAAGGCTTCGCACGTTTAGCAGGACTCTCTTTGTTGGTATTATTTGTAAGTTCCAGTTCTGCTGCTGGGGCCACAAAAAGAAAAAAAGAAGGGGGGGGGGGGCGGGAGGAGAGTCTATTTCCTCTTCCAAACAAAAGCCCTTCAGAAAGGCAGAGCCTGCTCCCACCGCCCAGTCTTCTTTGCAGGGACTAATAGGCCCCTGGGCATGTTAACCTCCTATCACTTCCCCTAAGGGACACTCCACCCTGGCTGGAGCCTGTCTCAGAGGTCGATCTAGAAATCCGTGCAGTGGGAATGCAGGGGTAGGGGTTATGTCTCCCTTTCCAGCCCTACGTGTCACTGCATGTGGGAGCGCACAGAGTATCAGAACCTGGAACTGGTAGGGTTGGTGCCATCAACCCAAAAGCTCTGCGTCTTATCGCCCTTCTGCCTTTCAGCGGAATCTGTCTCTAAGCCAGAGAGCGGTAACGTGGGCTCCTGCGCCCTCTTGTGGCCAGGGAGAGAAATCTACGGGAAATGAGAATCAGGTGGACCGGGAAGAATGGGAGAAAGCCACCGAAAGCCACTGATTGCCACTGATTGTCTTTGTAAAAACAAACAAAACAAAAAAACACGTCCCGCCAGCTAGCGGCCGTTTGTTTTGGTCTCTTGATGCGTTGGTGTGAGATGGCCGATATCCCTGCAGCCATCTGTAGGTAAGTCTGCTGCTATTTCTCATGTCAACCTGGAAAGAGGTAAGTGTGAGTCCTTTCCCCAAGGCCTGACTTTAGTAAAATCTCACTTAGCAGGCTTATCCCCACTGTTCTTCCAACTGTGCTGAGGCCATAAAGAGAAAGTGTGTGTGTAAACACCTGGGCCCAAGCATCCTAAGTAAAGATATGCTCCCTTCCACCTCTGCTCCATCAGTGAGGACAGTAAAGAATATGAGAGCAAGGAAGGGTACACCTGGGGCAGTAGTGGGCAATAGCTAAGAGCATAGCGAGATCTGTGCACCCAGGGTTGCTGAAATACCCACCACTGGTCCCACTTCCCTGCTTTATGCAAATGTTATCTGGGAGCAGTTCTTTCTCTACCAAAGCTCACTGGGGTATTGATGAAGGAGGTGTCATAGGTCCCTCCCTTCCTAATAGTCATTGAGTTCTAACATACAATTTTCACCAGATGGATTTCAGCCACCTAGTAGACTCCTGAGGGACTGAGCTACAGGATTGCTGTGCTTCTATAGTGAACAACGAAATAGAAAAAGAACTAGCATCAAGTACCCTGCAGTGCTGAACAGATACAGTGCTGACACCATGATTTTCTTCCTTCATTGGCTTCAACAAATCAAGAATGAATACAGAATGTGGAGTTTTTAATTGCTGTCCTTTAGTAGCCTTATAGGTAAGGGAGCCTGTGTGTAGGAATCAGACTCAAAAATTGTAGTTGTCTCAGCTCTCAGACAGGATTATAGAGGGACAGCTATCCCTGATTAAACCTCTTCGGTTTATCAATGTGTCATGAGCCACTGAGTTATAGTCTTGGTTGTAGTAGCTGGGAGAAGAACATGGCCATCATAAAGATGGCCCAGAATGGCTGCCTTGGTCATCTGTGTGCTCATCTCCTTGGTTAGACCCTTCACACCTGTCTGCCATTTCCAAAAGTCCATTCTCTGACTGATATTGTCACTGTCTATGGAACCAATGGTGGTAAATGAAGCTGGAATGGCCCACAGCTCTGCTGGAATACCTTCCCTCTTGCAAAATCCCCCAAAGTGATCACCAGCTTACACAACTTGCTGCTGTTTTGGCTAGTGCCATCTCTCCTGCCTGGATCTCCAGGCTCTCTGAGCACCCACGAGCTGGCTGTGCTAGGAGGATCCATTTACTGGTGTGTGTGGAGGGGAGAAGGAGGAACAAGAGGAGGAAAAAAGAGTGAAGTAAGGGTGACTAGACCAAAAAAGACAAGAAATGGGGAGGAGGAGAGTAACAAGGAAGAGAAGAAAAGGAATGATGTGAGAAACACAGCTATAAAATTATTCCAAATATTTTCATCTGTTACCATTCAAATATTCTCAACTGTTCTTTGATTGACAGTTCAGAGATTTTTCTTTTTCTTTTCAGTGATGGGGATGGAAGCCAGGGCCTCAAGCATGCTAGGCAAGCACTCTACCACCCAGCTACATCCCCAGCCCTGGGAGATCTTTTTGAAACCAATGCTTTTTGGAGAAGGAAAGAAGGTCGAGCACCACAAACGTTTTTATTGAGAGCTGTGGTATTAGTTTCAGATAAGCTATATCAGGTTTGTCTTTGTTGTGTTAAAGTTATATCTGCAGATGGAGATCCCAGGGCAAAATGACCAGCACTGCTGCCTGTTCACATTCCACTTGTTCAGGAAAACAAAGAATGATTCTTGCAATAGGAGTTTGTGACACCATGATCTGGGGAAATCTTGGGGACATGAGACATACTAACCTGACAGGCTGGCAGATTGTCTAGCAGTTTGTCTTTTTACATGCATTGAAAAAGCTTCATCTTCAATCTTGATCGCAGTACACAAATGATTAGATTTCTTATTTATAGGGAATACTAATAAATTAGATTTTCTAGTCTGACTAAAAGACCAATATTTTAATATTTAAAATAGCATAATCCCTCCATGTCCACACCTAGGATATCCCATTTCTCCTTCAGCAATAGGAACACGAAATGAACTTTGCCCCATACTTTAGACACAAGAGGCAGAGGCTTTGCTGAGTATGTTTTCCATCTCATTCAAAATCAGAGCCCAGAAAGCCCAGCCTTGCACACAGATACACACTCAGAGACGGCACACACAAAGGCCAGAATCGGCTGCAGGAGGCAGATAACAAGGCAGGTGCAGGCAAGCAGAGGCTGCCACAGCCTGGGAAGGAGACGCCAGCCCCTCGAAGCCCTTGATAACAGAATCCCCATCCCTGCTGCTTGTGGGAGGCCATGTTAATGCAGCTTAAGGGTTATTTTCTCCTTTAAAGAATAGGTCGAGTTTTAAAACCCCATCTTCTTCCAGCCGACAAGCTCATGCTTTGCCAAGCTCTGTTAAACACTGACTCATTGGAAAGGAACAGCCCTTTCCAAAGAGGAAATTGGATGTATATTTGTGTAAACCTCCTTTAAGAGGTTTGCATAAACCCCTTGTGATTACATGGCCTGGAGATTTGTTCCTGGCTTTGTGGATCCTCCAGCAAGAGCTTTCTTTCATGGTTATCTCAGCTCATTCTTAAAACTCGTGTAAGCTTTTGTATCTGGAGTTCTCAGCCTAAACCAGAAACTGCATCTGCTCAAAGGCTAACTGGCTCAGAGATGGAGGCCAAGGTCATATTTCAAGGGGAGTAAAAAAGGGAAGCTTGGGTGTACATTGTAAAAGCAAAATGACTGGTGTGGGGAGCAGTTTTGCCTGAAGAGCTTAGATTTCCTTAATCCAAATAACTTGTGCTTTCAACCACCCACCCCGACACAATCTGTGACATGAAGGCTGTGACTACATAATGAATAAACCACCACCCAGAAAGTTAGAAAGAAATCAATCAAAGGTGTTTGGTGATATGGATAGAAGTTTATGTTGCTTCTTTTTTCCCTCCAAAATGACTTCAGCCAAATAAGTTGGTGTGTGAAGACAGCCAGAGATAGCCTTCGTTTTCCTCTATTACCAGTCACTCTTTTGCAAAGAGCATTTGCAAATCCAAATGCTCTTTGTATTTTTGTTGTTTGTTTGTTTGTTTGTTTTTTGTTTTTAATCAGCCCCACTTGAATCTTTTCTGGTAAAACCTACTTAGTCCCTACCTGCCACCATTGAGTTGTCACATTTGCACTTAATACATGAGATATGTCATTAGAGTAGAGCACTATAATAAACAGAATATCACTTTTGAAGTCAGAGATGTGTCTGTCTTTGTTTCCTAGCTCTGCTATTTGTCAGCTGCATGATCTATCTGCTCCTCAGTCTCTAGGTCTGTAAACTGGGCCCAGTAGGAATGAGAAATATTTGAAGCCCAGGGCTGCTGTGTTGACTCAATGAAACAATACAGTAAATACTTTTAAGGTACCCAGAACAGAGCCAGCCTTTCATAAATGTTTTTATGAACAGATGATGAAAAGAATTCCCTGGGAGCCCTTTCAAAGGAGGAAAAGTTGAGGATAAAGAGAAGAGCTGTAATGAAAGGTTGATTCACCATCATAAAAAGACTGGGCTGAGTTATATTACCACCAGACTGAGAATCAATCTTAATAAATATAATTTCTCTGTGCCATTATCTTGCTCCTGGACCAAATAATGATCAGACAGCAACATGCAATCTTGTCCATCACCACACTTCCCAAATAAATCAACCCTGCATGATATGTGTGTGTGTGAAGATATTCACTTCCCAAATAAATCAACCAAAAGCATGATTTCACAATTTACACAACTAACACCAAATCATGTCTCATGATCCTCAGAATTCACATATGTTCCTGGACCATCACATCAAGTTCATCACAGCTCTCTTCTGCCATTCCACAGATCCCAGAACAGTCACACACAGCAGGCACAGAGAAGAAGCATTTGGAGATGGGCAAGTTGTCTAGACAGAAGCTAGACAGAAGTTGGACCAATCTGACAGTTGGTGACCACTCATTATACCATTTATTCTGTGTCTTTTCTCACAAATGTAATAAATCTCTTCTTGTGTTGGTGGCATGCAGTTGGAATAATCAGCCTTCTGAACTCTGTTCCATATCTACACTCACTCTCTAGTTGATTTCATCTATCTGTGGGTTTCTGTATCACCTACATCTAACATTTCCCAATTTATATTTCCAACCTAGCCCTCTCCTCTGGCTACAGCTATCCAACTCCTTGTTTGACATCTTCATTTGTCTGCCTAAGAGCTGTCTCAAACTTCACAGTTCCAGAAATGAACCTCCCAACTCTCCACCACCATCACCGCTCCAAACCTTCTGGAAGAAAATGGCAATTTGGTTAATCCTGAGAGTCACTCTTCATTCCTCTATTTTTCATATATATCATATTTGTTCTATCAGTAAATCCTATAAACTGTCATCTCAAAATGAATCCTATCTGACATATTCTTGTGATCCTCCAAATATCACTCTGGCCTAGGCTCCCATCATCTTTCATCTATATTATTACAATAGACACTTAAGTAGTCTCATGTGTCAGTATTGTCCAGTCCTAATAAAAAATATCTCCCCACCTAGCATGAAAAGTTCATCTCTAAAGATGTGAGACAAACATTGTATACAATCAGAGAAATAAAAAGTTGTGCTCCATTTGTATACAATGAAATGAAATACATTCTGCTGTCTTGTGTAACTAATTAGAACAAATAAAATAAATAAATAAAGACACTTGCTATTAATTGTAATAAATAAATAAATAAGAGGTAAGACAGATCATGTTTTTCCTCTGCTTAATACCCTCCATTGGCTTCCTATGACATTTGGAATGAAAAAACCCAAATTTTGCTATATGAATGTAAGCATTTCTTGAGCAAATTTGTAATATGGAACATTCATTCTAATTTTTTAGAGAAAGAAAATCAGGATCTAAGGAGACATTCGTCTAATTGGTAGTCAACCAATGTAACTTTTCTGTATTTGGAAAACTTCCCATATGATGCAAAACCATCTTCACAAAGTTAGAAGCTGGGACTCAATTTTCCAGTTTCTCCTACAACTAGAATAGAGCCATGTGCCCAAGGCTGTGCTCATTAGTTGCAGCTTTGCAAGATTTTTATTTACAACATAAATTGTCAGGAAGTAGGCATTGGCTGAGTCCATTCATAGAACTGAAAGGTAGAAAGAGTGGTGGTGGTGAGCTTCCAGAGACATCAGCACTGACATCCCACCTGGAGTGTTCACATGCCAGGTCCTGGCGGAGGCGAGATGGATTCCAGCAAGGCAAATGGGTGTTGTTCGGCCCCTGTGCCCTCCGGGGCCCTTTCTCTATTCAATTTGGAGACTCTTTGATCTACCTAATATGTTTTATACATTTTGCTTAAACCAGCTCAGATGACTTTCGTTTATTGCCATGACTGATCACACACCAAACACTACTCAGCATGTCAAAAAAAAAAAAAGATTGCCAATACTTTCATAAAGAGACACATTCTTGGGCCAAACAGACATAAACTTGTCATCATTAATATCTGATCTTACCTTTCAAGTTAGGTATCAAACAACAAGTGATTTCAGGTATCAAGTAGCATAAGTTAGGCCCATTGGTTTTCTTTATAAATTCCTATTATAAATTAAAATTTGTAAAGTATTGTACAAGAAAAATGAAAACAGAAGTTGGCTTTTCATGAGAGATTGTATGTTAAATCCTCATATGTAAAGTTTTCCAATGAAAATGTGAATGCTGTCTTGTGTCCTTGGTGAGGAAATCTGCCCAGAGGAAAGGTTGCTTGTCCAGGACCAGAGAGCTGTTCATTGGCTTCTCCAGGGCTTGAGTCCAGGTCTCGACTCCCAAGTCCACGCCTTCTGAGTTTCAAGATGATGTCTTGATTGAAAACGGGACTAGAACTTACATACCAGTGTTCACAAGAGCCAAAGGTGAAAGCAACCCAAATCAATAGATGAATGGATAAACAACCTATAGCATATACATAAATGGATTATTATTAAGGCACAAAAGCATCGAGGTTCTGACACACGTCATAACATTGATGTACCTCGAAAACACCACACTAAGTAAAATAAGCCAGAAACAAAATGGCAAATGTGTAATTCCTCTTTGACAAAACATCTAAAATAGGCAAAATATTAAAAAACAGAAAGTAGATTAGAGGTTTCAGGGATTGGAGGAGAGATATGGGGGTAAGTTATCATTTCAAGGGTATGGAGTTCGAAGTGATAAAAAAAATTTGGAATTAATGTCAATAGTTGTACAAAATTGTAAATATAATTAATATCCTGAATTGTACACTTAAAAATGATTAAAATGTCAAATATCATTATGTGTATGTATATATTGCTGCAATGTAAAAATTAATAATATCCAAAATATTGAAGTGTACACTTTATTTTTTTAAATTTTTTGTAATTGTAGATGGACAGAATGCCTTTATTTTATTTGTTTATCTTCGTGTGGTGCTGAGGATCAAACCCAGTGCCACACACACACAGCATGTGTTCTGCCACTGAGCTACAGCCCCAGCCCTGAAGCGTACACTTTAAAGGGGTAAATTGTATGTGAGCTTAAACACATATAAGTTTGTGAACTATATCTCAATAAAGCCATTTTAAAATAAAATATTCTGGATAAAATAGAACAATTTTCTAAAGTATCAAAACAGAAAAATATGTTGACTCATCCGTTCTCGCTTATTAGAGACATTTATCAGTTCATTAAGAAAAATGAAAAATAATCTCATTTTGAACAATACAATTCACCCATTAAAACAAGGTTGCAAAAAGCTAGAATGGACTGTTCTTAGGTGGATGGAATAATTGGTTTGTTTAAAGGTCCTACAGTGGTGCCAAATGTCCTGCACTTTTAAACTTGTGGAATAGTGGCGACATGGTGTTCTGCTCCGTGGTGGTCCTGGGGATATTGAGATTTCAATCCCAACTCTACCATTTATTTAATGTACTGCATTGTGTCTTGTCACTTGTATCACTGTTCAGTTACAGCATCTTGAGCACGTAAATGTCAGTCTCCACAGAACCCAGGGCTTTACTCTGATTCTATTCCCATGATTTGGTCCTTCTGAGATTAATAATTTACTCTTATTTGTTTAGTTTCCAATATCAACAACTCTAATTCTTCACTAGCTATCTATAAGTCAACTCTGAATAGTATTCTTCATAAGATCAAATGGCACATATACTATAAGACCTGTTATTGCTCTGGAGCTACTCCTTTGAATCTCTTCCCTGGTTCCTGTTCCAATGGTTGTCCTCAGCCTGCTGCATGGGTGCCCTCTGGGGCGTTCCTTTGTTGCTCTCATGGTTTGAGTTCCAGGATCAAGAGTCATCTAGATTATATATTTATATATGCCTAGGTCTATCCCTTTTTTGGTTTTGGTTTGGTTTGATACAGGGAATTGAACCCAGGGGCACTTAACTACTGAGCCAAATCCTCAGCCCTTTTTAAATTTTGAGACAGGGTCTTGGTAAGTTGCTTAGGACCTCCCCAAATTGCTGAGGCTGGCTTTGAACTTGCAATTCTCCTGCCTCAGCCTCCTGAGCCATAGGTCTACCCCCCAAAGACTCATTGCAACATAGCCTTACATAGCTTCCTAGGCAGTAATTTTTGCAAGGTAAGTAAATTTTGGAAATGTACATTTTTGTAAAGTCTTATTCTGCCTTCATCTTTTAATGACATAGCTTTATTGAGATATAATTCACACACCATAAAATTTTCCCATTTAAAGTATACAATTAAATGTTTTTAGAGTATTTACAAAGTTTTGCAACCATCACCAAAATCTATTTTTAGAACATTTTGTGACTCCAAAAAGAAACCCTATATCCATCAGCATCACTCCTTATTTTTCACCTTACCCTACCTCAGTCACCATGAATTTATTTTTCTAGAAATTTCATCTGACAGCAATCATATAATATATGGTCTTTCTTCCTTTAGAGAGGTTATTGAGGTTAATATATTTTTCTAGATTTATTAGCATTTTATCTTCCTTTATTGACAACATTCTATTATATGGCTATAACATTCTGATTATCCATTATTGGTTAAACATTTGGATTGTTTATACTCTTTTGTTATTCTTAATAATATCTATGAATATCTACATACTGATTTCTACAGTGACTCTAAATTTAAGATTTTTGAGGAAATTTTAGATTGATTTCCAAAATAGATGGAGAATGGTTCATTTTTGTAACATAAAAGTCACTGAAACCTATGGAAAGAGCAGACGTGAAAAGAAAGAGAGTAAGCTACATGATAGTTCTTCAATGAGCAGGAGTGACCAGCAGCTAGCTGGACAGTGAATCTATGCAGCACAGCAGGGTAGAGTGGGCTGGTGCTTCAGAAGAACTGTGATGTTGTTGGAAAAAGAGAGAGAGAGAGAGAGGCCACAAGGAACCACGGGACAACTGCTACCTCCAATTCCAGTTCTACAGAGGGCATGAGAGAAAATAATGAGCTAACAGGACTGTAGCCCAGTGACTGTGGGGAAAGCAATGTCCCCTGGTTGAAGCTGGTTTCAAGTAGAGCAAGAAAGCAAACTTTTTATCATTCAGATAAAAAGGTTAAGGACATGGGAGTTTTGCTAATGGTAAATGGTGAAATCCACAGGGCAGAGCAGAAGCGTTGGGTGTGAGGTTTTTCAAATCAGTGGAGACACAGAAAGGTCTGGAGATACAGGTCCAGGTAACCTGGGATGAGCCTGAGACACTGACCTCTGGTGGCAGCATTCAGAGTAGCAGGGCAGAATGGAAGTGGCCGTGAGAGCCTGTTAGCAGAAATCCAGTGATCAGTCCTAATTTTAGCCTTCGTCTTAGAGGTGTTATTTGGCAGCTCTTAGTAGTAAAGAGAGAAATATTCAGAGTAGGAAACCTTATTGTCTCATCAGGAGCACAGAGCTCTGTGTTCCTTCCCATCACCGTAAATCCTGCCGAGCAGGGAGCCAAGACCGTATGCCTGGCATTGCTCTGTGGGCTTCCAGCTTCCAGAAGGCTGATGCCATTGTTTTATCTGATTCTTTGAGTGTTACTTATGGAGTATTTTAGGGTCATTTGTTTACCATGATGTTCTGAAATTGTAAAGTAATGTGCCTCCATGTAGATCTTTTTGACCCTTGATACTCAGTGAGCCTATAGTGTGTGTGTGTGTGTGTAGGTGTGTAAATCTTTATCATAGGGAATTTTCATTGTGATTAAAAAAGATGCATTTGAAAACTGCTGGAAGATCTGTGTGCCTGGGTAGAAGGGAATGGAGAGTGTCACTCCAGACTTTGATTAAACCCTCCTCATTTCAACATGGCTCCCCACTCTCACAACAGCTCTGCCAGGCGGTCTCAACTTTGGAGGCTTTATGATTCAGCTTCTCCACAGGACACACATGCTACTTCTTGGCAGAGTAAAGAAGGGATAGCTACCTGATGGCAAAGGACACTAGAAAGGTGTGGTTACATAGAAGTAGAAAGAACACGACATTCTTTTTAGCTTCATGCCTCACCGCCCCCATCCTTGGCAGTTGATCCTTCAATTTCTACCTCTTTCCAAGGTGCTGCAGTATGAATTGAATTTCTTTTTGCTGTCATTTCCCTTCTGCAGGTGCTGGTGTTCAGCCCTTGCCTCTGTTAATACCTTTCTTGTTTTTCCCTCCACAGACCAGTTATCTATTGTCATGTTGAACAAACCGTTCCAAAACTTGGTAGTTTAGAACAAAAACAACCATTTTCTTTTCTCTCATGGGTTCTATGGGCCAAAATTTCTGGAAGCACTCAGGTAGGGTCTTTCATGCAGTTTTAGTCCAACAGTGCTAGAGCAGAAACGTTGGGGAAAGCCAGGCATCTCTCTCCACGCATCTTAGGACTTCTCCATGTGCTCTCTCCACATGGGTCACCTTTGGTGGCCCAAGATGGTAAAGCCTCTCTCATGGTGGCTAATGTTCTAAGAGCTAAGCAGAAGCTACAGGCCTCCTGTGACCCAGCTTCAGACGTCACCAAATGCTACTTCACCTACCAGCTTTTAATTTGTTCTACCATTTACCAGATTCCAGGGGAGGAGGCATGGATACTCCACCTCTTACTCAGGAGAGTTAGGTAGTTCCCAGCATGATTGAACTTCTGCATGCCCTTTAGAATTATTTTTTACTTTTTGTGGGTTTTTTTTTCAAGAAGAAGAGGTTAGAAACAGCTGTCATTCAGAGCATGAATGTAAGCTGCCAGCCTTTGAAACAGCAGGTAAACTAGTTACAGTTGGAATTAATTAGCATTTAGAAAACATGAATGCTGTATTACACCAATGTGAGGAAATTCCTGTTGTTCCTTGCAAATTGCTTCATCTATTAAAATTAGTTTGTGTACAAAGACAAAAACATAGCCAGACGCTTCAACATTCTAAAATCAGTCCCCTGTTTTGTCTAAAATACTATATTCATACACATAAGCTGAAGTGTAGAATTTTTAAAATGCCAGAGTTTATTGCATTCAGGAGCATAAAATAATTTCAAATTCAGATGGGCCATTCAGTGTTAACTTTCTCATGATCATCACCAGCACCACCACATACAATGACTCTGAAGAGGTTTGGATCATTTTTTTTTTCTTTTTATCTTTTATTTGAAGATTATTTCCAACTTAGAATAAAGTTGTAAGATAAAAATAATACATAGAACATACTTATACTCTTTATTACCATTTTGACTAATTTGCCATTTGTTTTATCATTTGAGTGTACTCTCTCTTTCTCTCTCTCTCCTCATATGTATACAGCTAGGTAGACAGTATGCATCCATATATAATATCCATATCTATGTACATATATCTATATATGTGCATGATATTTTTTCTAAATCAAATGAGAATAAAATTGCATAACGTTGTATATATAACACATGCACCTCTCTCTCAAATCCTTCATGAAACAGACAGACACATACACACAATGTCCTTTATAATGTTTTTCCATGTGACATCTGTTTAGTTTTCTTTAAACTGGAACATTTCCCCAGCCTTTCTTTCTCTTTAAACCATTTACATTTGAAGACTAAAGCCAAACCCCTCTCCATTGTTTTTTTTTTAAATAAAACTTCCTCATTTCAAGTGTATCTGATATTCCCTCAAATGTAGATTAAGTTTATATAGTCTAGACCATAATACTGCATCAGTAATGTTGGATCATTTTCTGGGTATTAAAATCAAAGGCCTAGGAATGTGCCCCTCATTGATGACATTTATTTTATTGCACAGCCCAGGGGTTGCCTACTGTCTACAATGTGAAAAGCAATTAGTGGAGAGACACTTTAAGATTATGCAAATACCCTGCTCATCACCTTGTCCCCTTAGATTTAGCATGAATTAAAGATTCTTGCTTGAACCATTCATGATTCTTGCCTGAACCAGTCTTTATTCTCATAATGTTGTAAAATGATGAATTTTGGAGTCCATCCCTCCCTCCCATTAGCATTCTACTGGAAGCAAGAGCACTTCCTTATCTTCATATATGTCTGAGCACATACATACACATGTAAATATACATAAGCTATATATATATATATATATATATATTAGAAATCATGAGACAAAACTGATACCTCTAATTCTAGCCCTTCTCCAGAGGGCTTTCATGAATTCCTTTGTTTTTATATTTCCATATCACTTCTTTCACAGTGAGAATCTTGGTTTACCTCCAAATCAAGGCTTGATCCTATAATACCTTTAAAATATTTCAAGAAGTGCTTTGCCCATACCTCTGCAAAACAAAACAAAAAAACGAATCTACTAATTGGAGTTTAAAATTGGTTTTGCATTTCCCCTCCCACTCGACCCTATGCAAGACTGATGATACACAATCAACTATTGTGTTCTTGCATTACTTAAGTGAATTATTTTCCCCCTTCAGCATGATTATTTTATTCATTTGAAATAAGGTGACACCTTCATTTACCCTTTTTTACTCCTTGTCATCTATTATCTGCTATCTTCTCCTTTTTCATGTCTATTTTTATAACTTTGCTCTCACATTAGTGGAGTTTGGGGAGATATTAAGATAGATAGGTGGATAGATAATTATCTACCAAATTAACTGAACCTAGGTAATTTTTAAACATGTAAATCAAATTAAATTTGTATTTGTCAGAATAAGCTTAGTTGTGCTCCAACAATTCCAACATTTCAAACTTAGAGTCTTGTTTGTTTTTTCTCAGTCACTGTACATGTGCCGTGTGGATCAGCTAGGTCATTACAGTGACTCAGAGATTGAGAATGATGGAGAAACCAGGACAACACATACTTTGACAAGTGACAATCTAGGGAAAATGAAATGTGATAAATAAGACACTGATTCCCAAAGCTTTTACTTGAGTGGGACACATGTCACTCCTCACATTCCGCTAGCCACTTTGAACTTAAAAGTAGATTGGAAAGTATAATCCTACCATGTGACCAGAGGACAGTCAAAACATTCACGAACAGAACTCTGGGCTACAGCAATATTCCTGGTCCCAAGCCCTCCAATGTCCACCTGTCACTCCTAAAATAAAATCTGCATTCCTTACTATGGCCAAGATCTCTGCACAAGATGATCTTGCCCACTGCTGGGGATTCACCTAGCACTCTCTCCCTTGGCCTACACTCTAGCTGTTTTTCTAACTTACAAATGTTTACCACAACAGGAACACTTTGCAGGGCTTCCCCCACCTGGAATGCTTTCTCCAAGTCTTTAGTATAGCTTTATGCCTCTGTGTATTTAGGCCTTCATTCAGATACCATTTCCTCAAAGGGGCTGTCCCTGGGAATGTAGCCGCCCCCTCCCAACCCTCCCCCACACAGAGATTGCTGCCTTTTTCTGTTTACTTATTCTACATAATTGTCTTTCATAGCAATTTTCACTGCCCTAAAAAAATTTTTTTCACATATTCATCTGTTATCTTTTAATTTGCTTTTTCCCTCCAGAATCAAGGTAGTTTGTTATGGTATCTGTATAATTCACCACTGAAGCCCCAGGGCCTAAAACAATGTCTAGCACAGAGGAGGCTCTCAAGAAATACATGTTGAATGCATGATGGATGCTTCCCACACTCGTTTCCATACCACAAGCCCCACCTGGACAGGTGCTGAGGGTTTGGTGAGCTTACACCTAGAGTACGTGCCTGGACTCTGACAGTCACAAATGGTTTGACCTTCTTCACCTATTACATTTTATCTCACCTGTACTCTCCCATCAAGAAGAACAGCTGAGCAGGCTATAGGAGCACTGTGCCTGAACCTTCTAGGTTTTCTCTAACTCTACACTCTTATTCCTGTCAACCCTCTGAGTATACAAACTTCTGAGTTTTACTCTCTGCAAGGTAAAGTAGACTTTGGTTCAAGTAGACTTTGAACCCTTTTTTTGTGCTGGGTTCAAAGTCTACTTGAACCTCTCTGTAGGTGAACATTTGTTTGCTTATTCTACTGCATGAATGCACTTAATCATTTCTATGAAATGCCATTTTGTGTACATATATCAAAATATCACACCCTATAAAAGATACTATTATGATTTGTCTATCAAAGTAATATTAATACAAATTTTAAATAAAATAAAATGAAAGTTAATAAATACATACTTTTTAAAAGCAGGAGGGACCATGTCATGTTCACTACTATATTCCAAGTGCCTCTGTGCATTGGATGTGGCCTGATGTACCGTTGTGGCTCAACAGATTTACTGGATGAATGAACACATGAAGGAAGGGGTAGATCCTGACTTATATTTGGTATATATAGACTGAGAATCTATTTTCCTAATACTTTTGCAAGATATTGAGGACTCAGAAAATAAGCTGTCTCCAGTCTAGAGTTGTTCCTGATTCCCACTGTTTTTGCCTTCTCTCATTCTGCCTGAGTTGCTAAGCAGCAGTCTCCCACATCAGGAAGGATCTTCCTAATACCCCTCTCAGCTGTCCTCACTGCCTCCAACACCAGTTAGTGGATGCCTGGTAACTTCACCTGGCATTCTGCAAGTTGGCATCTGGATTCCCCACCCCTAACAAGTCCCATGCCTCCTCTTGAATCTGCCATTGCTAAGCACCAGCTGATGATTGCCCAGACAGAAGCCATCTGCTGGTTATTAAGGAAAGTTAAATAAGCAAAGGAGCTCCAGGGAAGTTTGGGGGGAGTCGGGGAAGACACCATATGCACAGAGAAATGGCAATTGGTTTGCCCCTGTAACACGGGGTTCATTATGGTGATGGTAGGCATGCTTCCTTCAGGATTACTCAGTTTATTGGCTCATGAGAGACTTTCTGAGAAAGCCTGCCCTCATGCTCCTGCCCCACAGAACTTCATTACTTCTGTCAAGACATCACTACTATCCATGTCAGGACATCTGAGTCACAGACTCACTGGGGACCAGGGTGATCTTGGTTAAAGGTGCCAGTTCAATTCAGACCATATACTATTTACTGAAGTTTGTATTGGATAATCAATGTGAGCAAAATAGACAGTGTCACTCTTTTTATGGTGATTATAATAGAGTGGTCAAAGCCATAGTTTGGGTGGTTAAAAAGGAAAGCAAAGAAGGAAATCCAATCAAAAGTGTTTCTCAGAGGGCAGGAAGGGTCAAAATCAAGAATGTCAGAATCAACACTTAAAAGCTGAGCCAAAGCTCTGATAATAAGCTAAAGAATCAAAGTTAGCTTGAAATGGAATGGGGAAATAGCAAGTCAGGAAAGAAGCCAGAAAGGTTCTGGGTAACAAGACTAATATTCTTGGAGCTTCCTTTTAATGAGCTTACATTTCCTTGTGCTGAATGTTTTTGTTTTGTTGTTGTTGTTGTTGTTGTTTGTTTCAGATACAAGGCAGACTAGTTCATAGGACTGACTATTCCTTTAGTATTTGTCAATTGACTACCAGGCACTGTATCTTACAGCATGTGATCTGAGATAGAGGCATAAAGATGACCAAAGCTCAGTTGTAGGGTTCTTATAGGCAGATGTGAAAGATAAGGAGCACGTACACTAAGGTATTGAGACACACAAAGAAGGTTCTGTTTTAATTATCGTGTTATGTTTTGGTTTGGTTTGGTGTTTGCTTTTTTGCTTTATTTTCTTCATGTTAAGAACCTTAAGAGAAATGCTTTGGAAGGTTGAGTTGGAGGACTATTCATTTTGAACTTAACTAATAGGAAATGTGGCATTTTCTTAGGCCTTGGTGCTATGAAGTAGTTTTTCACCTGAAAGTCATAGGGCAGACAATAGCAGCACTGGAACTGAGGCCCTGAGGCAGGACACACAGACGTTTAGTCAGGGAAATATTAGCAATAAAAAAGAGGAAGTGGCAAAGCAAGATAGTATAGTGGAGAGAACCCACCTGGGGCAACTGAAATGAGCAGGGTCAGCTGTTGACCCTGCTACTTAGCAGTTGGGCAAGTAACTTAGCCAGTTTCCTTGTTTGTGGGGATCATTTTCAAAAGCAGCCATCACAGTGGCTCCTGGACTCCTTACAAAGCGATGGCTCTATTCCTTTCTTCAAGAGGAGGAATCCAGTTCCCTCCTGCAGTTTGGGCTGGTCACTTGCTTTGAGCAATAGAATGTGGCAGCGATGCAGTACCAGTCCAGGCTCCTGTGTTAGGAAGCCTCACAGCTTCCACTCCCTTCTGCCCTCTAAGAAACCAGCTGCAGAGAGAGACACTCCAGCTAGACACCTCAATGGTGGACAGCCACGTGGACAGAGAGGTAGTTGGAGGAGAACTGAGGAGCAGCAGCAGACAGCCAGCACCAAGGAGACCCACTTGGATCTCCCCATCTCAGATGAGCCACGAGATTGTACATCACAGACCTGAGATGAGCACTCTTGCCAAGCTCTACCCCAAATCCTGACCTGTTGGATTGGGAAAAGTGAAATGACTGTTATTTTAAATCAATAAGTTTGGGGTGATTTAGATGCTGGCTACAGCTGGTGAATAACCCAAGTATCAAGTTCATTCTATAAACATCACTACCACAAGTAGTGGCAGAGTTTGGTTAGCACAACAGAAAAACTCCATGTGTATCCAAGTGTAAGGGACTTACATACCCCTGGAGAGGCTTGGTGGGCAAACGTCAGGGAAGCCAAAACTGAAGACAGCCTGGGGAATGGACCTGGGCTCTAAGGAGCTCATCATGGGCTGACGAACCATCCAGAACTCTGAGAAGCTCCTGCTAGTGGTGCGGGTATGTAACAGCAAAGCAAATGGTTTTGAGAGTTGCAGGGGACCCTTTGGGAATTCTGTATCTGCCCTTCTGCTTCCCAAATGTCCTCCTAGTGCTGCTATTGGCAAGTTGTAACTCAAAACCATATGGAAATGGAATCCTGGGAAATGCAGTCCATGGTACCTTAGAGCCCTTAGAGCTAGGGATGCTGAGTTGACAACAGACCATTCAGCCAAGGTGCAATTCATTGATTATTAGAATCAACTCTTAATTAAGACTTTGAATTGGACCACATCCCTTTCCATCCCAGAAAATCAAGTAAAATCAGATGTTACAGAATAATAACAGGGTTTAAAAAAATACAAAATATCTAACACCGTCAGCGGGGTATTTCCTTCCTTTTTCACCTGAAAATCATGGGCAGACAATAGCAGCAGTGGAACTGAGGCCCTGAGGCAGGACACCCCCAGTGACTGGGACCATTAAAAAGAAGACCCCTGCAAAGGAAGAACAAAAAAAGGCTTCCAGACACAGGACATCATGGTCTTGACTGAAGCCTGCCCCTCTAGTGAGTGGAGGTGACAAGGGCTTATTCCTGGTGGAATTGTGCAGGAGACTTAATGGTGGTCATTGGCATTCACTTATTCACTCCACAAATAACCATGAACGAGGAGGGTGTCAAGGAGATACAGTTTCTTTCATCAGGACAAGTAGGAAATTTAGACAAATAAACCAAAAATCCATAATACACTTTAAAAAAATAGTTGAGGGGAATGTAAATGTTATCTCAGCCAGGCATAGTAGCGCACACCTATAATCCCAGTGGCTTAGGAGGCTGAGGCAGGAGGATCTCGAGTTCAAAGCCAGACTCAGTGAAACCCTGTCTCTAAATAAAATACAAAATAGGGCTGAGAATGTGGCTCAGTGGTAGAGTGGCCTGGATTCAATCCCCAATACCCTCCCCCCCAAAAAAGATATTATCTAAGCACTAACTAAGGAAACAATTGATTCTAGGGGCCAGTGTTAAGATTTGGAAAACCTCAAAGACAAATCGATTTTATAGTCATACTTTTGAAATGTGTCTAGACATCCGTAGCAGACATGGGTTGGAGGACATTCCATGCATCTGCAGAGGCATAGAAATGGGGCTTCCATGGACCCACAAGTTGTCCCATAGGTCTGAGGTCAAATATGTCAGGAATGGATATGACAGTGTTCAGAGACAGGGTGGAAGGTAGTTAGGGCCAGGCTTTGAAGACTTTTTAGAGTTTGGATTCTGTTCTTTAAGTAATAGTTTCCAATGTGGATTTGTATTTGCACCAAGAGTTGTACAAGACTCCCCAAAGGAATGCTGACAACGTTTTTGATAATGATAACTTTGGCACAACAGCCATTAAAATGAGTATACAGATAACCTGAAAGTGGAACACAGTATTGAACCACAAGCTTCAAAAATATGAAGTACATCCAATCACTTTGCTTTCACCAAAAAAAAAAAAAAAAATGACCATTCATACAATAAGGATTTTCAGACTATTAATAAAATATTTAAATATGTTTTATTTTTATTTTAGTTTTTGTATATTTTTAACATATATAATACATAGTAGTACAAGTACCTAAATAAATCTATATTGTGAACGCCTGCTGAAAAGTATTTTACCAATAGATGTACATAGTCAAGCCATGGATAGCCATTGTAAAGTTTTCATGTAAAGTAGTAACCTATTGATACTGGTTTTTGAACAACCTATTCTCACAACTACTTGAATAATAACAGAAGAATAAAAGAACAGAAACAAGAAATGCATTTCAGTAGTCAATTTGGAAAAAAGGGTGAGCAAACTGGTTGTTTTCAGTTGTTCAGAACTCTTGGGATAAAATGTAATTTAGAATATTTGAAAGCAAGGGGTACCAGCTTTCTAGTGCGTTAGACATTTCTAGGGTTTTCAGTTTTTAAACTGTACACATGCAAAGCCAAAAGAAGTGCTATATTTCTCCCCAAAATAACTCAGGCTCTTGGTAGTAGAGATACAGAGACACACAAAAGATTTTAGATGGGTTTTCAAAGCTTATGTAGATTTCTTCAATTATAGAAGGAGGCGAAAGGCATTCCAGACCATGAGATCATGCAGAAGCCAAAAGGATGAGCACACTTAGAGTGTACAGGAAGAAATAATGCCCTCAGGATAAGAAGATAAGCAGGCCCCAGACCACAAAGGACTAGGAATACTGTGCTTTCTAAAGAATTTGCACCTTATATTGTATCCTTATCAGTTTAATCAATGAATGTTTCCCACAAACAAATGCCAGAGCCAGAGTCTTGTCAGTATCCATGTATCTGGGGACATAGTGGTTGGAAGGAAACAAGAATACTGTCTAGCCAGTTCTCCCAGCAGCTAAGGAAGTTGGTTTACTTATGTAGTTGCAAATTATCACCACATAGGGGCGATAGCAACCCATTGAATCCCAGAAGCTCTTAGGCTCTGCTCAGAACTTCAACCTATTTACATCTGAGCTGTCATTCACTGAACTGGATTGCTGTTCTGTGTTGCCTATCTTTGGGAGAAAGGACTTTTTATAGAAAATAATGGTGTTTTATAGATTTCCACTAAATAGTCCTTGAGATTCCCCAGATCAACTTCTACTCTGTTTTTGTTGTTGTTGTTTTGTTTTGTTTTTAGTTTTCAAACAACACGGATGACATTGGAAGGGCAACTACTGACAGACCCTGTGAACACCATTTCTTTTACAAAATTCAGCACACCATGTAGCCTAACCCCATGCCCTCCATTTTACAGATAAGAAAAATAAGCCCTAAGGAGGGGCATGGCAAGAAAAAAACTAGTATAGTTAGGAAAAGTAGCTAGAGAGTTGGAACCGCATAGTGACCAGGAAACTGACTGCTAGGTTAGAATCCTGTCTGCACCACTTGATTCATGAATAATTTGGGAGCAAGACCTTTTACCTCTGTGCCTCAGTTTCCCATCTCACCTTTCTCAAACTAGTTTCAAAAAATGCTTTTAAAATGTTTCAAAGCTTGCCAGTAATCAATAAGAACCACACTCATTAGATGTTATCATTATAATTTCAAAGATTATATTTTTATATTTAGAAATTGTGCTGGTGCTATTGTAAATATAAAGGTTTTTTGTTACGTGTAAACTATTCCATTTTACCTTAAGAAATCTACTCCTTTATCTTTTTAAATATTTGACATACTTACCTTAATGTCTCTTTCAGATTGTTCTGTCACCCCCTTCCCCCTCCCCCCATTGCTTCCTACAGTGCAAATTTTTCTTGTTTTTTTTTTCTTTTAATTCACTGACTCAAGCAACAAATATTACTTGGTTTTACTACATGCTAATTATTGACAATACAACAGTGAACCAGAGCAGATATCCTGCCCTGCTGGAGTTAACCCACTAGAGGGGAGAAGAGGAAGAGAGAAGGATTAGAACAAGTGATATACTGCATGGGAATTTCTGCTCTAGAGGAAAACTGGAGCAGGAAGGGGAGGAATTGAGGTTTACACAGGGTGACTGTAGAAATCCTCACTGAGAGATACTTTTTGAGCAAAGAGCCAAAGGAGAGCAGGCAGCAAGTCATATAGATGTCTTGGGGTGGAACTTTATAGGCAAAGGAGAGCAGGTGCAAAGACCCTGAATCAGATGTGAGCCTGGCACACTGGAGGCGGAAACATGACTATAGGAGACTGAAAAAGGATGAGAGCACAGAAAAGATCGGAGAGATTGCAAAAGCTTATGAGGCCTTTCAGGATTGGGACTTTTACTAAGAGAAGAGAGGCCAGTAGGCAGCCATCTGAACGATTTATGACATGATCTGATTTTGTTTTTAATAACTGCTCTGGCAGGGATGTGCATGATGTTCACAGGGCAACCACAGAAGCAGGTAGACCTGGATTTTGCAACAATACAGCCGAGAGGTCAGGGTGAGTTGTGAAAGTATGTTAGCTGTGGAGATGTGAGAAATGATTGGACTCTGAGTGTTTCAAAGGTAGACTCAACTGGATTTGCTGATTTACTTTTAAAGCATAAGAAATAAAGGAAACAAGGATGATTCACATGTTCTTAGTCTGGGAAGTTAGAAGGATGGTCTTCTCATCTCTGGGATGTGGAAGACTGAGAGGAGCAGGTTTGATATGATCCTAGCTAAGTTACCACCAGAACTTTTTGTTATAATTGTCTAGGCCAGATGATTCCCACAATTACAATGAAAATTAAAATTAAAAGAAGAGCCATAGGGGCTGGCGATATACTTCAGTTGGTACAGTTCTTGCCTTGCATGCACAAGGCCCTGGGTTCAATCCTCAGCACCAATCAATCAATCAATCAATCAATAAAAATAAAAATAGAATAGCCAGGAAAAATGTGAAAAAAGAAAAGGTAGGGAGTAGGGGAACTTGGTCTGAAATCTATTGAAGGTAATAATTAAGCTTCTGAAATTTCAAAAATGTAGATTAACAGAACCACAAGAGGGCCCAATATCATAATATAATTAGATAGATAATAGACGATAGAGGATTTTACTAATAAAGTTTGCATTTCAGTTCAATAGGAAGGTAGATTAGTTAGCAAATGGGATAGCTATGGGGGAAATGAAGTTAGATCTCTGTCTATTTCTTTCTCATAGCAAAATAAGCATCAGATGGTCAAAACTATGAAAGCAAAAATTCAACCAGAAACGAATTCAAAGAAAATGTAGACATGATACAAGCTGTGAAACAAATTGAGAATTATGACTACATTTTTTAAAACAAACACTTCTACATGATAAAAAATACTATAATTGAAATCAAAAGATAAGGGGAAAGATGAGAGAAATCCTAGCAACATAACTGCTATACAGACACCCCCTTCCCTTAATGTGTGGGCATGCATGAGTTGACAAGAGCCAACTACCCTATAGAAAAAAAAAATCTGGGTGAAAAAATGATTTAGGGGAAAAAATGCAAGCAGCTTTTTAAAAAAACATCACAACATCGCTGTTGTGATCTAAAATAATGCGATTAAAAAATTGAAGTCAAGAGCCGCCTCCCGCGCCTGCAAGGTGGGCAGACCTGCGACCCACCAGCGGAGCAGGCCCTGCGGCCAGCCAATGTGGTAAACACATTGCCCCAATTGGAGAAGGGGCGGAGCAGAGCTGCAAGGTGGGCAGACCTGCAGAGCAGGCCCAGCGGCCCGCCACATGGTGGACACTTTGCCCCAATTGGAGGAGGGGCGGAGCAGAGCTGCCGCCCCCCCTGCAAGGTGGGCAGACCTGTGACCAACCGGCGGAGCAGGCCCAGCAGCCTGCCAGCATGGTAGACACATCGCCCCAATTGGAGGAGGTGCACAGCCGCCGCCCGCCCCTGCAAGGGAGACTTTTCAACTATACAAGAGCAATATAAATATATAGGGGAAAATTCAATAACACAACAGTTTCACCAAGCAGAAAGAAACACAAGCAGTATGAAAAGACAAGGAAGGAAAGGACCACAAGCAATGCAGGTCAACTCAACATTAGAAGAGGAAATAGCTGCAGCAGATGGAATGTCAGATAAAGAATTCAGGATTTACATGCTTCAGATGATCTGGAGTCTTAAGGAAGACATTAGACAGCAAAATAAGACAATGAAAGATTACTTCAACAATGAATTACATAAACAAATCCAAGAAGCAAAAGATCAACTATTTAGGGAGATAGAGGTTATAAAAAACAAACAGAAATCCTAGAAATGCAGGAAGCAATTAACCAACTTAAAAACTCAAATGAGAATACTACCAGCAGAGTAGAACACTTAGAAGATAGAACATCAGACAATGAAGACAAAGTATTTCAACTTGAAAAGAACATAGACAGTTCAGCGAGACTGTTAAGAAACCATGAGCAGAACATCCAAGAAATTTGGGATAACATAAAGAGACCAAACTTAAGAGTCATTGGGATACAGGGAGGTATAGAGGTCCAAACCAAAGGAATGAGCAATCTGTTCAATGAAATAATACAAGAAAACTTCCCAGACTTGAAGAATGAGACAGAATCCCAAATCCTAGAAGCCTACAGGACACCGAATGTGCAAAATCATAAGAGATCCACACCTAGACACATTATAATGAAGATGCCCAACATACAGAATAAGGAGAGAATTTTAAAAGCTTCAAGAGAAAGGAAGCAGATTACATTTAGGGGTAAACCAATCAGGATAACAGCTGATCTTTCAACACAGACTCTGAAAGCTAGAAGATCCTGGAACAACATATTTCAAACGCTGAAAGAAAATGGGTTCCAACCAAGAATTGTGTATCCAGCGAAATTAAGCTTCAGGATGGAAGATGAAATTAAAACCTTTCACGATAAACAAAAGTTAAAAGAATTTGCAGCTAGAAAACCATCTCTTCAAAACATCCTCGGCAAAACATTACAGGAAGAGGAAATGGAAAATAACAATGAAAACCAACAGTGGGAGGTAGTACATTAAAGGGGAAAAATAATCAAAGAGGAAAAACAAACCATGTTAAGTAACATAAATAAACAAATACGGCTGGAAGAACAATCCATATCTCAATAATAACCCTAAATATTAATGGCTTAAACTCAACAATTAAGAGACACAGGCTAGTAGAATGGATCAAAAAAAGATCCAACAATATGCTGCCTACAGGAGACGCATTTGATAGGAAAAGACATACATAGACTGAAGGTGAAAGGTTGGGAAAAATCATATCACTCATATGGACTTCGGAAACAAGCAGGAGTGTCCATACTCATATCAAATAAAATAGATTTCAAGCCCAAGTTAATCAAAAGGGATAAAGAGGGACACTACATACTGCTCAAGGGAACCATACACCAACAAAACATAACAATCATAAATATATATGCTCCAAACAATGATGCAGCTATGTTCATCAAACAAACTCTTCACAAGTTCAAGAGTCTAATAGACCACCATACAATAATTATGGGAGACTTCAACACACCTCTCTCACCACTGGACAGATCTTCCAAACAAAAGCTGAATAAAGAAACTATAGAACTCAATAATACAATTAATAACCTAGACTTAATTGACATATATAGAATATACCACCCAAAATCAAGCAGTTACACTTTTTTCTCAGCAGCACATGGATCCTTCTCAAAAATAGATCATATATTATGTCACAGGGCAACTCTTAGACATTATAAAGGAGTAGAGATAATACCATGCATCTTATCTGATCATAATGGAATGAAACTGGAAATCAACGATAAAAGAAGGAAGGAAAAATCATGTATCACTTGGAGAATGAACAATAGGTTACTGAATGATCAATGGGTTATAGAAGACATCAAGTAGGAAATTAAAAAATTCTTAGAGATAAGTGAAAACACAGACACAACATATCGGAATCTATGGGACACTATGAAAGCAGTTCTAAGAGGAAAATTCATTACCTGGAGTTCATTCCCTAAAAAAAGAAAAAACAAACAATTAAATGATCTCACACTTCATCTCAAAATCCTTGAAAAAGAAGAGCAAAACAACAGCAAAAGAAGTAGAAGGCAGGAAATAATTAAAATCAGAGCTGAAATTAATGAAATAGAAACAATTGAAAAAATTGACAAAACTAAAAGTTGGTTCTTAGAAAAAATAAATAGGATCAACAGACCCTTAGCTATGCTAATGAAGAGAAGAAGAGAGAGAATTCAAATTACTAGCACACGGGATGAAAAAGGCAATATCACAACAGACACTTCAGAAATACAGAAGATAATTAGAAATTATTTTGAATCCTTATACTCCAATAAAATAGAAGATAGTGAAGGCATCGATAAATTTCTTAAGTCATATGATCTACCCAGATTGAGTCAGGAGGATATAGACAACCTAAACAGACCAATATCAATTGAGGAAATAGAAGAAGCCATCAAAAGACTACCAACTAAGAAAAGCCCAGGACCGGATGGGTATACAGCAGAGTTTTACAAAACCTTTAAAGAAGAACTAATACCAATACTTTTCAAGCTACTTCAGGAAATAGAAGAAGAGGGAGAACTTCCAAATTCATTCTATGAGGCCAACATCACCCTGATACCTAAACCAGACAAAGACACTTCAAAGAAAGAAAACTACAGACCAATATCTCTAATGAACCTAGATGCAAAAATCCTCAATAAAATTCTGGCCACTCGGATACAAAAACATATCAAAAAAATTGTGCACCATGATCAAGTAGGATTCATCCCTGGGATGCAAGGCTGGTTCAATATACGGAAATCAATAAATGTTATTCACCACATCAATAGACTTAAAGATAAGAACCATATGATCATCTCGATAGACGCAGAAAAAGCATTCGACAAAGTACAGCATCCCTTCATGTTCAAAACTCTAGAAAAACTAGGGATAACAGGAACATACCTCAATATTGTAAAAGCTATCTATGCTAAGCCTCAGGCTAGCATCATTCTGAATGGAGAAAAATTGAAGGCATTCCCTCTAAAATCTGGAACAAGACAGGGATGCCCTCTCTCACCACTTCTGTTCAACATAGTTCTCGAAACACTGGCCAGAGCAATTAGACAGATGAAAGAAATTAAAGGCATAAAAATAGGAAAAGAAGAACTTAAATTATCACTATTTGCAATTGACATGATCCTATACCTAGCAGACCCAAAAGGGTCTACAAAGAAACTATTAGAGCTAATAAATGAATTCAGCAAAGTGGCAGGATATAAAATCAACATGCATAAACCAAAGGCATTCCTGTATATCAGCAACAAATCTTCTGAAATGGAAATGAGGACAACCACTCCATTCACAACATCCTCAAAAAAAAAAATATAAAACACTTGGGAATCAACCTAACAAAAGAGGTGAAAGACTTATACAATGAAAACTACAGAACCCTAAGGAGAGAAATAGAAGAAGATCTTAGAAGATGGAAAAATATACCCTGTTCATGTATAGGCAGAACCAACATCATCAAAATGGCGATATTACTCAAAGTTCTCTATAGGTTTAATGCAATGCCAATCAAAATCCCAACAGCATTTCTTGAAGAAATAGACAAAGCATTCATGAAATTCATATGGAAAAATAAAAGACCCAGAATAGCAAAAACAACTCTAAGCAGGAAGTGTGAATCAGGCGGTATAGCGATACCAGACTTCAAACTAGAATACAGAGCAATACTAACAAAAACAGCATGGTACTGGTACCAAAACAAGCAGGTGGACCAATGGTACAGAATAGAGGACACAGAAACCAATCCACAAAACTACAACTATCTTATATTTGATAAAGGGGCTAAAAGCATGCAATGGAGGAAGGATAGCATCTTCAACAAATGGTGCTGGGAAAACTGGAAATCCATATGCAACAAAATGAAACTGAATCCCTTTCTCTCGCCATGCACAAAAGTTAACTCAAAATGGATCAAGGAGCTTGATATCAAATCAGAGACACGCCATCTGATAGAAGAAAAAGTTGGCTACGATCTACATACTGTGGGGTTGGGCTCCAAATTCCTCAATAGGACACCCATAGCACAAGAGTTAATAACTAGAATTAACAAATGGGACTTACTCAAACTAAAAAGTTTTTTCTCAGCAAAAGAAACAATAAGAGAGGTAAATAGGGAGCCTACATCCTGGGAACAAATCTTTACTCCTCACACTTCAGATAGAGCCTTAATATCCAGAGTATACAAAGAACTCAAAAAATTAAACAATAAGAAAACAAATAACCCAATCAACAATGGGCCAAGGACCTGAACAGACACTTCTCAGAGGAGGACATACAATCAATCAACAAGTACATGAAAAAATGCTCACCATCTCCAGCTGTCAGAGAAATGCAAATCAAAACCACCCTAAGATACCATCTCACTCCAGTAAGATTGGCAGCCATTATGAAGTCAAACAACAACAAGTGCTGGCGAGGATGTGGGGAAAAGGGTACACTTGTACATTGCTGGTGGGACTGCAAATTGGTGCAGCCAATTTGGAAAGCAGTATGGAGTTCCTGGGAAAGCTGGGAATGGAGCCACCATTTGACCCAGCTATTCCCCTTCTTGGTCTATTCCCTAAAGACCTAAAAATAGCATACTACAGGGACACTGCTACATCGATGTTCATAGCAGCACAATTCACAATAGAAAGACTGTGGAACCAACCCAGATGCCCTTCAATAGAGGAATGGATAAAAAAAAATGTGGCATTTATACACAATGGAGTATTACTCTGCATTAAAAAATGACAAAATCAGAGAATTTGCAGGGAAATGGATGGCATTAGAGCAGATTATGCTAAGTGAAGCTAGCCAATCCCTAAAAAACAAATGCCAAATGTCTTCTTTGATATAAGGAGAGTAACTAAGAACAGAGTAGGGAGGAAGAGCATGAGAAGAAGATTAACATTAAACAGGGATGAGAGGTGGGCGGGAAAGGGAGAGAGAAGGGAAATTGCATGGAAATGGAAGGAGACCCTCAGGGTTATACAAAATTACATACAAGAGGAAGTGAGGGGAAAGGGAAAAAAAACAAGGGGGAGAAATGAATTACAGTAGAAGGGGTAGAGAGAGAAGAGGGGAGGGGAGGGGAGGGGAGGGGAGGGGGGATAGTAGAGGATAGGAAAGGCAGCAGAATACAACAGACACTAGTATGGCAATATGTAAATCAATGGATGTGCAACTGATGTGATTCTGCAATCTGTATACGGGGTAAAAATGGGAGTTCATAACCCACTTGAATCAAAGTATGAAATATGATATGACAAGAACTATGTAACGTTTTAAACAACCAACAATTAAAATTTTTAAAAAAAGACTAAAAAAAATTGAAGTCAAGGCCATCATTTTTCACCTGTTCACCTGGCAAAAATGATCACAAGCTTGGAATCAGCAAACAGGGGAACAGATATCCTGGTGAGCAGGCAGCAGGGACTCTGGGCAGAGAAATTGAGTCAAATTTATCAGTACATTAAAAAAAGAAAGAAAGAAAAGAAAATGCCCTTCCACCTAAATGTTCTACTTTTATGAATTTGTCCTGAAAACATACAAGAATTTTTGAGAATGTAAATACAACACCTCCTCTGGAACATTGTTTGTAATATTGGACAACTAAACACGACATCAGTGCTCACCGGATGAGGTATTATCTGTAGTCATTTACAAAAACAGAGCCAGTCTACACCTACTTAAATGATTGCTGAGACATTTTACTTATTGAAAATGGCTTGGTTTAGAACCATGGCGTTAGCAAGAAACAATATGTACCTTCAAAGAAAAACACCCCAAATCTGAACGCAGCTGGAACTCCATTAAGTTCTCAGTGGCCATCTCCTCTCCAGCTTCCATACACTCAATGCAGCACAGTCAGCCTTCTCTCTGGCCTCGAGCTGGGTACTTGGAGATCACCAGGACACCAGGACTTCCACATTGACAACTCCAACTGTCTTTTCTCTGGTCTTATCTGCCTCTGCCTCCACAAATCCAACTCTCCAACCCCTCCATCCTAATTAGAAATCTGTTCTTTTATGTCCTTTGTGATGCAAGACTTTCCTTTTTTATCTCCTACACCTTGAGGGGGGGAAAAAGTCTTATTATCTTTATTTTACCATTTTTGCAGGCTCTCCTGCCGGCCCCAGTCATGCTATGTACTTGCTCAGATTTGCTAAAAATGATCTGCTTCCTTGCTATATTTTCAATTCAGTACATACTTTCCAGGACTTGACCTTTAAGCTGTCAGCTTCTGAGAACTCTTTTGAATCTCTGCATAGCCCCAAGACATATTCCTGTCCCTCCATCCCTAACTTCTCATTCTCAATCCATGCAACATAACGCATGTTAGTCACCAGGGGTGGGAATGTCTGTCCTCTTGATACCTATGAAGATCTCCCTCCTTGTTTTCCATTGGACTAGTCTTTATTTCAGAACTCTGGTTGGCTCCTTCTCCTCTTTTTGATTTATGGAAAGCAGGCTGTGCCCTGCTCTAAGCTATGTCATGATGAATAGAAGAGCTAGTTTTCAGGGTGTGCCTAAGCCTGAGTTACTCCATTTTACAAAGCAGTAGTTTGCCCTGAGTTACTTTATTTTGAGATTAAGTGCTAAGGCAGAATGACTCTACCTTTTGTTTGTACAAGTCAACAACCACCATCTGCCTAGCACAACCATAAGGTACAAATTGATAAATATATCAACTGTATAATAAAAATGATACCTGTGAATTACTGAATTAATTTTGAAGCACGTGGATACAAGGGTGTGTCAACCCCATATGAGAAAAGCCAGGGCTATGAGCTTATTAAATACATCAGATCTCAGAATGAAACAAAGCCCTCACCTGAGTCCTGTAAAAAGAGGAGCACTCCAAGACTGGATAGGGCGGTACACACCAACCCAATCTGATGTAGGGTCTATGTGTGACACCATAACCAGACACAAGATCAGCAGGCAATGTACTTCCAACTTTGTTCCTGGGTTTTAGCTCAGCTCCATCTCCCTGCTTGATGTGGTCCATTCAGAAACTGCCTGCAATTCAGATCCCTGCTTCGAAAAAAGCTCTATGCTCTGATAGCTCTACACCTGAATTAAGTTCTTCAGCTGGATTATAGTCCTATCTGATACCAACAGTGACTCTTTCTCAGCTTTTCTGTAAAAAAAAATATATATATATATATATATATATATATACACACACACACACATGATACAAATATATATATATATATTTAATTGCATATTATATATATTTATATTTAATGTGTAAACTGTGATTGGGTGACTTGAGTGTTATACATAGTAGTGGTTAAGACTGGAATAAAAGAACTTGTGATTGCCCAGTTTATGACTTCCAGTTGACCCACAAGTACTCATTGAATAGCAACTGATGAAAATAATGTAGCTTATGAATTCGCTGTTATTCAGTAAATTATGACACTATGAAAAGACAGAATATGTTTGGTCTATGTTAATGGCATAGCTTACTCAGGACAGACTTCTAGGCTTTGTTATATCCAAGACTCCCCTAGGATGTCTTTATTCCTCTACGCATCCTCTTCCTAGGTGATAACCACTTCCCAAAACACCAGACATTAAGGTTTACTTATCTGTTCAACATGTCCACTTGGATAGTTAATATATCTAACAAGTGCATCAAATTTAACGTCTCCAAAAAAATTATTTATTTTCCACCCAAACCTGTTCTTCCTTCATTTTTCCTCATTTTGACAAACAGCAGAACCCAAAATTGAAATATTACCCAATTTTTACTTAGTTGTTAAAGTTTAGTTCACCTTTCAATTTCTCCATTTGTAAAATGGGATTCTAGTAGTGCCTACCCCAGGGTATGGTTAAGCAGACTGAGTTATCATGTGCCCACAAAGCCAACTCTCAAAAGATATTATCATCCTTTCAATCATTTCTTTTTTATTTGTCTCTTCTCATTAAGCAGCTTATTTCAACAACTCTACTTTAAATTCCATCTGTTCTCCTTGGTCTCTAACATCACTGATCTAAGCCACTGTCATATATCAGCCTGTCCACTATGAGGACCTCCTAACCAGTCTCCCTGACTTCCTCTCTTCTAGTTACAATCCACAGTCTTCAAGGAAGATGGGGAGAGTTAAATGAAAAAAAAAACAGTTAGATTATCTCAATCTTTGATTAGAAAAAAAAAGACTTTCAGTGACTTCTAATCAAACCAAATAAAACTCAAATTCAGAAAAATACTACATGGACTTACTCATACATGGAGTCTAAATAAAGTTGATCTCCTAGAAATCAAGAGCATAATGGTGGCTACCGGATGCTGGCAGAGCAGTGGCATGGAAGGGAGAGGGAGAGGTTGATCAAAGTACTTCAGTGAGTAATAGATATACTCATTCTAATTTGAAAAATCCCTTGCCCTACTGATCTCTGCCCTCCAACTGCCAAATATCACCTGGTCCTCCCTCACCTTCACCCATTCAGCCTGGTCATGTGACCATGCCAAGAGTCCTCCCATTTTAGGTCTTCACACTATCTAGTTCTTCCATGAGGAATTCTTCCCTCTTCCCTCAACTGTGATGGGCATTTCTGGATACTTCTTAGCATTCAGATATAAATTACTGTTCCTGTACAGGGAGATACTTCTAGGCCACCAAATTTCAAAGGGCCACCAGTCTCTATCTGTCACATTACTCTATTTTTCTAAATAGTGCTTAGGACTATCTGATAGTTCTTTGTTTGTTTGTTTGTTTGTTGGTACCAGATATTGAACAGACAGATACTTAAGCATCGAACCACATCCCCAGCCTGTTTTATCTTTTATTTTGAGACAGGGTCTTGGTAAGTTGCTTAGGGCCTCACTAAGTTGCTGAGGCTGGCTTTGAACTCATGGTCCACCTGCCTCAGCCACCCAAGCTTCTGGGATTACAGATGTGAGCCCCCATGCCTGACTGATTGTTTTTTAATAGTTCTTTATGAGCTGCCTCCAACCAGAGTGAAAGGTTCACAAAAGCTGGGGCTTTGACTCCTTCCCTGCTGTATCTTCAGTGTCTAGAAGAGAGCTTGAGTGATACTCAGTAAGTGGTGTAAGGGCAATGAGTGAACAAATTCTCTTCTTATCAGCTACAGCCACACTGGCCCCAATGAACCAGGGCAAAGTCAAAAGAACCTTAGCACTTCCTCAGGAGTTCTGAAATGAGTTGCCACTGCAGCCTTTTTATCTGAACAATATGGTAAAACACAACAAACACTGATACCAGTCCTCTAGCAGCACCCACCCATTAGCCTGCTTTTCTATTTTATCCATTTCCATTCTTCTTGTTTTGATTCTTGTCACTTTCTAATATTTTTCACATTGTATGATGTAATATGGACATATGTGTATGTGTATATAATGTATGTGTGTATAGTAGTATGTTATATATGCATATAGTCATCAATTGATTTTCAAATATTGTGGCCATGCATATTTAGGAGAAATTCCACTTGTTCATCATATGTAATTTTTTGTATATGTTGTTGCAATAGACCTGTTACTACTGTGTTGAAGACTTTTGTATCTATATCCATGAAAGGTATTCGTCTTGGGTTTCCCTTTCTTATCTCTTCTTTTGTATTAGAGTAATGTTAGTATCATAAAGTAAGTTAGAAAAAGTTCCCTCTGTTCCTATTTTATGGAAGAGATTATAGAAAATGGGTATATTTTCTTTAAACATTTGGTAGAATACACCAGTGAAAACATCTGAGTCTGGTGCCTCCTGTTTTGGAAGTTATTAATTATTGATTTACTTTCTTTTAAAAAATGAACCAGTTCACATTATCTATTTTTTCTTGTAAGTTTAGACAAATGATATCTTTTTTAATATTTATTTTTTTAGTTGTAGTTGGACACGATACCTTTATTTTATTTATTTTTACATGGTGCTGAGGGTTGAACCCAGGGCCTCACACATGCTAAGTGAGTACTCTACTGCTGAACTACAACCCCAGTCCCTAGACAAATGATATCTTTGAAAGATTGTTCTATTTCATTCAAGTTATCACATTTATAGACATAGACCTGTTTATAATATTTCTTTATTATTTATATGACCATGGAATCAATAGGATGGTCCTTCATTCAGTTGTGGTATTAGTAATTTGTCTTCTCTCTTTTTCTTGGTTATCCCAGCTAAAGATTATCAAAATTATTGATCTTTTCAAAGAACCAGCTATTGACTTTGTTGATTTTCTTCACCATTTTCCTATTTTCAGTTGCATTGATTGCTACTCTAATTGTTATTCTTTCTTTCTTCTACTTGCCTTAGGTTTTTGTTGCTCTCATTTTATTGCTCTATTTTCTCCTGAGAGCTTATCAAATTGTGAATTATAACTCTGTCAGTTTGTTGAATATCAATTATACTTCAATAACACTATTTTTAAAAAGACTGGCATGTCATATATAAATTGGAAAAGGGAAAGAGTTTGCTTCATGACCGGGCCCCTGACTCTAACTAGTTTCAAAACCAAGTAAGACACGTTGGTGAGGATTTTTTCCCATAGATATCTACATCACCATGGAAACACCCTCCTCTATCCCCAGAAGGTGACAGTGTAATGACTGACATTATAGAATAATTGAGATTAGTGAATAAAATGGCCAATCCACACTAGATTCTCATCTATGACTACCTTGGAGACAACAGGAGCTCTCAGGGAACTTTAGGAAGATGGACTAATCTTGGATCTAGGAACTCCCGTTCTTTGAAGCTTACTCATGCAACCTCCAAGAAAAACAGGGACTTACCTATTTTTGCTCACCACTGTGTCTCATTTGCTAGTCCAGGATCTGTCACATCGTAGAAATATGGGATATGATCAGGTAGTTAAGTACCCCTGGGTTTAATCCCTGGTACTCCCCCCAAAATAGAGTCTGGGTAAAGAAAATGCTATATATAAACACAATGGAATTTTATAGAAGACACAGAGGTAACCCACATAAATACAGTTATTTCATACTAGAAAAAGGCATCATAAACATATATTGAAGAAAAGAGAGCCTCTTCAAGAAGTGGTGCTGGGAAAACTGGAAATCCCTATGTAGTAGAATGAAACTGAGCCCCTATCTCTCACCCTGCACAAAACTCAACTCAGAGTGGATCAAGGAGGCATTAGACAGATTTACCCTGTGCTTACTAGAAGAAAAAATAGGCCCAACTCTCCATCATATTGGCTTAGGAAATGACTTCTTCAATAATACTCCTAAAGTGCAAGAAATAAAATAAAGAATCAATTAAACTAAAAAACTTTTTCACTGCAAAGGAAAATATCAAGAACGTGAACAGACAGCCTACAGAATGGGAGAAAATCTTTGCCACCAGCATAACTCAGATTCAGCATCTATCTCCAGGATATACAAAGAACTCAAAAAAATAAATAAATAAGACACCAAACAAATAAATAAAGAAGACAAATAACCCAATCAATAAATGGGCAAAGGAACTGAATGGGCACTTCATAGAAGAAGAAATACAAATGGTCAATACTATGTTAAAAAAAGTTCAACATCTCTAGCCATTAGAGAAATACAAATTAAAACTACACTGACATTCCATCTCACTCCAGTCAGAATTCTGATTATCAAGAATACAAGTAACAATAAATGTTGGTAAGGATATGGGGAGAAAGGTACTCTCAAACATTGCTGTTGCAGCGGCTACGGAAAGCAGTTTGGAGATGCAGTATGGAGATTCCTCAGAAAACTTGGAATGCAACCACGATTTGATCAGTTTTCTCACCCCTTGGTCTATACCCAAAGGACTTAAAATCAGCATCCTACATTGATCCGGTCACATCATTGTTTATAGCAGCTCAATTCACAATAGCCAAGCTATGGAACTAGTGTAGGTGTCCTTCAACAGATGAACAGATAAAGAAAATGTGATATATATACACAATGGAATATTGCTCAGCCATAAAGAAGAATTAAATTATGGCATTTGCTGGTAAATGGATGGAGCTGGAGAATATCATGCTAAGTGAAATAAGCCAGTCCCAAAAAAACAAAGGCCAAATGTTCTCTTTGATATGTGGATGCTAACCCACAACAAGGGAGTGTGAGGAGGGGAAGAATAGAAACCCGTTGGATTAGAAAGGGGGGAATAAAGGGAAGAGAGCAAGTCAGGGTAACACCACATCATGTACAACCACAAGAATAGAATCCTGAATAGAATAAGTTATACTCCATGTACGTATAATTTGCCAAAATACACTCTACTACCATGTATATCTAAAAAGAACAAATTAAATTTAAAAATTAAATTTAAAAAAAATGAAATTATGTCATTTGCAGGAAAACAGATGGAACTTGAGAGCATCATGTTAAGTGAAATAAGCCAAACTTAGAAAGTCAAGATTTGTGTGTTTCCTTTCATAGGTGGAAACTAGAGAGAATAAAGGGGGGAAGGGGGAGTCTCGTAAAAATAGAAGGGAAAACAGCAGAGTACAGGAAGGCAACCCAGAGGGAGAAAAAGAGGGAAAGTGGAGGTACTGGGGAACAAAATTGACCAAATTATATTTTATATTTTGTGCATTTATAAATAAATGATAATGAATTCCACTATTATAATAATAATGCACCATAAAAATGCACAAATAACAAAAAAGAAAAAAAAAGAATATTGTCCAAGAGTGATTCAGTGAGCAAGGTCAGAGATTTATTGCCTGTTCACAAACAGGCAAGGGCCCAGGAGATAAGAGACCAAAAAGGAACACAATAAACTGGGTGGTGACCAAAGGTCAATTGGTGCCCAAGTAATCCTATCCTTCACTTTCCTGAGAGTAAGCCACACTCTACCCTGTCCCAATATACTTGAGTTTATTGATATATTAAACTAAAAAAGTAAAAGATTCATTACATTTAACCTGGGGAAAAAAAGGAACATGAAGGTAACACTTGTTAAATAAAATAAAAAGTGGACATAGGAGGCAGAGGGTAAAAAGTAGGGAGTCTTTAAGGACTGATTGTTCTATTATTTTCAACAATGCCCTGGGGAACAAATTGTAGGACAGTCTGACCCAGTTAAGTTCCCAGCCCTTCTCACGTCAGTCCTTGAATTTTGTTTGTCCTCCAGAAGGCTCTTTTTAGCTGTCTTTTCCCCAGATTGACCCTGGAAAACTTCTAGCTAGCCAGCAGTTTAGCGATTGTTTTCATGGAGATACCAGTCTCCTCTTAATTGCTTGCCACACCCATCTCTGTTGTGTATGGCATTCAGGATCTTTGAGGTTAATCTTTCCCAGAGTTGGAACTTTGTGCTATAAACCAGCTGGGATGAAGCCAATCTGGCCCAGTATTCTCATCCTTTTGAGAAAAAAATTCCTGCCCTACAAGTGGGGGCCAGAAGGAGAAGGATATTCCCAGACTTCTCTGTCACTCTTGCCTAGAATAGAGCTTTTGTAGCATGGAGTTTGGGGGAAGAGTATGAGAAGAACTGATAGCCTTTCCCCCTCAGAGAGATACTGTGTCTATCAACTGGGATTTAGGGACAGTGCTCTTGGTTTCACATGCCTAGAACAGAGCTTCTGGCCCACTGACCTGGGACTTGAAAAGGAAAATGATTTAGACTCTGGCTGCTTTTTACCAAGATTTAGTAGATTAAAAAAATAAATTTCTTAATTTGTTCTATGCCCTTAAATTAATGTTCAAAAACTTAAAGTGGTTGGGATTTTATAAATAATTTTTTTAGATATTATGATTTTTCCATAAGAAGAGGGTCAGGAGAGCTCCTCAGGGTGACATTATGCATTATGCAGTTATTCCCCTGTAGCATTATTTGTAATGCAAAAAAAAAAATTAAAAAAGGAAGAAATGAATAACAAACTTAAATACCCATTGATATGGAAATAATAAGTAAAGAAATTGTGAGGTAGTAATGGAAGATTGCCTGGGTTTTCCCCTGATTGACTCTGGAAAACTTCTATTCAAATTGAATGAATTAATTTCATATGTAAAGCATTCAGGATAATATTACATAATACAGAGCTTAATTTAAAAAAAAAACAATTTTAGAAAATTTCTTCCAACATATGTAAATATAGAAATATCATATGGGTATATAGTTACTGTATTAAAACAGGAAATTTTGGACTGGGAGAATACAAAGTAAGCTCTAACTACCACCCCACCTTCTTCTCCATATTGGAAAGATAGGAAATTCTCCTTTATTTTTTAAGAAAAAAAGAATAGAATGTGTATTTTTACATTTAGTACACGATTAGTATTCCAGAATCATGCTGCAGGTTTTGAATATCTCACAAATGGTGAGACACAGGTAGGCACCATTGGATGACATGGAAGGTTGGTTCCTGGAATCCTAACACTCTTGGGGCTTCTGAGGGATCTTCACAGGGCAGACCAAAAAGAATCAGGACTAAGACATTCCTAAACAAATGTTAATTAAGCTCCTACTGTGGATGATACTCAGTGCTAAGAGCTTTGATGTAATGCTTTTGAATCTTCAGAACACTTTCAAATACAGGACCTTCTTAGATGTGTTTTAGACCTGTAGATTGTCTTATTCACCCCATGTTCTTAGTACTTAACGTTAGTACTTACTGTTTCCTCAACTGCAAGATGGAACTAACAAGATCATTTCCTGCATAATTCTATCGAAGCAAAGTGATTTATGTAAAGAGTTAAGTGTGCTTTATGGCGTATATTAAGAAGCCAAGAAATGTTGGATGCTGCTGTCACTTCTGTTTACTAGATATAGTTCTGGTCACAGGGTGAGAGGGTGTTTGGAAAACAGCAGCTCAAATGTTTGTGGCGCTCTCTGAGATGCATAACCTGAGAGAATCATAACCTAAGAATCTCAACGGTCTCCAAGAAAGGAGAACTTTCTAAATCGAAAAGAAACCGGTCCTAGCCAAGTATTTTTCAATTATGTTGCAGCCCAAGAATCTCAGCTCCAGGCATTTTCACTGCCAAGAACTGGGCTGGGTAAAAGGCAGAGGGAGTCAGGGGGCGTGGCTTGACTTGGCGGAGCACTGGAGAAGAGCCGGAAGGAGGGGCCCTGGGAAGGAGGGGCCCTGGGAAGGAGGGGCCTGGCGGAAGGCAGGGCGGAAGGCAGGGCGGAAGGCAGGGCGGAAGGCAGGGCGGAAGGCAGGGCGGAGGCGGGGCGGAAGGCAGGGCGGAAGGCAGGGCGGAAGGCAGGGCGGAGGCGGGGCGGAGGGCGGGGCGCAGGGCGGGGCGTAGGAGCAAGGGGCTACACTGACAGCAGGAGACAACTGGAGCAGAATATTTGCATTCTAGAAGAGCCCGCAGCTTTCTGAGCCATGCTCGCGGAGGTGGTCTCTCTGGCGACCGCCTTCTGGGCAGGGCTCCAGGCCCGGACTTTGCTAGTGGGTGCTGTCGTCTTTCTGTTGTTTGCTGTCTTCAAAAGGCGGCGCCCAAAGAACTACCCACCAGGGCCCTGGCCTCTACCCGTGTTTGGCAACTTATTTGAAGTTAACATGGAGAATTCGCACTTGGATGCTCAAAAGGTAGGAAGGGGCGAAGGTGCCCGACTGCGTCCATATGCTAACCCTGACTTGCAGGACAAGGGACATTCTGGGGACCTGGGGCAAGAGGATGGGTGGCTGGGCAGCTAGTGCTGCTAACCTGCTAAATCCCACTTTGAGCTTTGTTTACCTTACCAGACATGTGGCATCATTCTACCTACCTGCCCTTTCTAGTGGTGCAGGAGAATTAAATGTTTACTTTTTAAATGTGCTACCTAGGTTACCTTTCTTCTTAACTCATTTGTTTTCTTCTTAAACATTATTGAAATTCTTTTTTTCTTGTAATGTCCTTTATCCCTGGTAATTTTCTTTTACCTAACTTTATTTGATATAATATAGCCATATCAGCTGTCTTTTGATTATTATGTGAGTAGTATTTGCTTATTTACTGTCTTACTTTTAACCCGCTTTATAATCATATTTGAAATGAATTCTTGTAGAAAACATATACTTGGTTGATTTTTTAAAAAATTATGCCTATCTCTATCCTTAAATAGGTCAAGGTAGGACATTTCTATTTAATTTATTCATTGCTGTGTTAGTGTTTAAGTCTACCATTTATTTATTTTTTTCCAGGGTTGTTTGTTTGTTGCTCTGTTTTTCATTCTTGTTTCCCCTTTCGTGTCTTTCTGTGAGCTACTTGGAACTTCTCTTATAAGTCAATTTTTATTCATCTGTAGTGTTTTGAAGCATATTTCTTTTTAAATGTGGTTGCTCTAAATATTATGAGCTACATTAGTAGCTTAACGGAATCCACCAATGCAAGAATTTTCCACTTCAAGTGAAAGACAGACATAACAATTTTGGACCCTTGAACTTCACACTGTATAATTGTCTTAAACATTATATGTACATGCACTGAGAACCACAATATTATAATTTTGCTTTTAAATGTCAGATGCAATTTTAAAAAAGCAAGAACAGTCTATTGTACTTATCCATTTATTTATACAATTTGTTGCTTTTTCTTCGTTTCTCTGGTTCCAAGTTTATAATTTCCTTTATGATGTGAAGAACTTTCCTTAGCTATTCTTTCAGAGCTGGGTTGCTGGCAAATAATTCTCTTAACTTTCTTTCATCTCAAAATATGTTTATTTCACCTTCCTTTCTGAAGTCTATTTTCACTGGACCTAGAATTCTAGGTTGGGAGTTTCTTGGAAGAACAGGTTTTCTTGGAAAATAGAGGCAGAAGGGAGGTACCCCAGGAATAAGAAAACTTCTGCCTTTCTTCAGAGGTAGAAGTCAAAGGTCTTCCCACATCTGTACCATAGGGAAGAATAATTCCTTATCACTGTAGGAGAAGGTGGAGATTAGAACTATGTCCTTTAGAGACTCTTTACTGGAGTTCAGGGGTGAAATCACAATTCTGCGGAGATATGACATAAGGAGAGGGTGAAAGATGAGGTTGTACCATGCTTTCCACTGCAGCTACACCCTTCAGGGGCAAGGAAGGCCACATCTTCATGATGTTTGCCTCCAGGACAGAGAATTAGGAGACTCAAATGTTTCTGTCCTGTTGGGCTCCTCTTTTCCTAGTCTTTTGGCTAAAGGTAGTAGGATTATCTTGGAGTTTTGTCTGTGATAATTGTTCTAGATTAAGAAGTTTGATCTATGTCCTTCTTTTTCTATTAGGATAGATGGGACTAGAGAAGTTAAATGATTATCCTAATGTCACAAAACTGGCTAATGAAGAGCTGTAATCCCAACTACTCATAAGAAGGATTGCAAGTTTGAGGCCAACCTGGGCAATTTCAGTGAGACTCTGTCTCAAAATAAAATATAAAAAGGGATGGAGATGTGGCACAGTGGTAGAGTTCCTCTGGGATTAATTCTGAGTACCACAAAATCAACCCAAAACTCTAGTCAGTTGATGAAACTGAGACTGGGATCTTATTCCCAGTCCAATGATTTTTTTAATCACAATTTAGTTTTTATTTTATTTAGGTTTGCATTTTTATATTTCTGATGTAAAGCAAATAAAATTAAATGGCATAATTTAGTAATAATACTATTAAATTTATCTTCATGAAATTGGGAAACAATAAGTATTAAGGTCTTTTTTTCCACATTTTTATTGATAGATTATATAGTTTTGTATATAATAGAACCTGAGAGGTCTTGTGTCAGAATTTTTAAGTTCCTCTTCGTTTAACCTTCATGATAGGTTTAAATTTTAGGTACCATCTGGTGGCATTTCCATTTTACCACTGAGAAAACTGAGAACAAATGTAATGTGATTTTCCCAGGTTATTCAGAGGATAATGGCAAAGCAAGGTCTTGAATCCAAGAATATTTGACTTAAAACTTATTGTCTCCTATGCTACTGGATTCTGCATGATGTTAGTAGAGAATAATTGACTTTTCATGACATAGTTTTAAGCTATTTATTTGTACATGTATTTCTTCAACAAACATTTATTAAGTAATTACCATGCCAGGCAGAGCCCAAGACAGTGTCTGATGAAGAGAGTTTTACAAACTCCTGTAACCCAAATGGATACTAGGAAATGGGATCACTGTGGATGGGAAATCCTGAAGACAACCTTTTGTGGAATGTTGGAATTAATTGGATTGAATTTTAAAGGAATTTCGGGCAGGTGAATGGATTAAAATGATAGGATATTTTAAATGGGGATGTGGCATGAACTAAAACACAGTGAGGAGACCATGAAGAAACTGGCCTGTTTGTGTGGCATGTGGGGAACTTTGCTTTCCCTCCCCCTCACACTTTGTAAATTTTCTCCATCACTGCTAGATGACTTATTATAGGAACCTGTATTTAAATGAAAGAAAGTCTTATTGGGCTAAGTGGAAGAACTGTACATAAGATGGGTCAATTTATTAGTTAGCAGGCACAGCAAGCTGCTTTTAACAAAGAGACCCAAAATACAATGGCGGCAACAGGATTGAAATTTCTTTCTCTCTTACAAAAGAGTTCAGATATAGGCAGGAAGTCCAGGATAGAGAGGCTGTTCTGTACCACATATCATCCAAAATCTCCAGTTCCTTCTATGCTGTTGCTCTGGTCCTTCACCAACACTATCATGTGCGAGTTCTGGCTCATGAGAAGGGGAAATGGAGGTGGTGAGCACGCAGCTTTCACTTAAGGCTTTCACCCAGGAGATGCACACATAACCGCTACTCACATCCCACTGGTTACACCTAGAGAGGCTGAGAGGTATAATTACGATGCCAGCTAAAACCTAGGCAGCTCCATCACTGAGAGGAACAGAAAGAAAATATCTTTATCCTTTCAATGAAGGATGAGTCCTACTGAGGGGACTGTAAAGAGCCCAACCTTTATTTCCACTAGCTATGTGCTAAATCTTTGTGCCTCTTTTTTTCTGAAAACTAGGTATACTATGTGGGATTATTATAAGTATAAAATAAGTTTATGAATATCAAGTGATTGCCAGGATGCCTAGCATGTAGATGTGCTTATTTCTGTATTTCTATATTTTTTATTCTTCCCTTTTCTGAAATAGCTTATAGAAAAGCTAGTTGTTGGTTACAGGCTGGGCATCATTTATCTGTCCTGGTTGCTGGATGAGTCCCATCAGCCCCCTCTCTGGTCTCTGTCCCTCCATTCCTTAGATGCTGCCATTATCAGAGCCCTCTTCCTTAATTATACCCCCTGAAAAATTAGTAGTAATAGTTTCATTATTAATTTTATTATTATGGTTACTTATCACAATAATCCTAAAGATAGGAACTAGTAATATTCCCTATTTTATAGAATTAGAAACCAAAACACAGAAAAGTTAAATAATTTATCCCCAAATTACACATGAAATAAGAAGCAGACCTGCATTCAAACAGGTTGTGTGACTCCTAAGTCCAGACTCTTAGCGCACTTCACCTCTCCTACTCAGATATTTCCAGGCTCTGTTATCTGTTACCAAGTAAGATCCAAATATTTCACTCCTGTGTCTAAAGATTACCACATCAGCACTGTCACCCATCTTCCTTGGCACCTGAGAAGAAACTCTTTTCTCTGTGTGCTTCTATACTTTCCCACACCAAACAACTTAAGGATGGAATAGTAACAATAAGAACTTATCTGTATGCTCTGTTAGATTGTGAGCTTCTTGAAGTTAAGGACTTATTGAATCCCCCAGTGCTGGGCCTAGACCTTCAGCATAGGTCATGCTCTTCAATGAACCTTTCACTCCAGTCAGACAGAGTGAGTCCTTTCTTCCCAGACACCCACATTTTCTGCCTTTGCATTTGTATGTGCAGTGCCCACAACGGAAAGTGTCTCTGTCTTCATAATGAATGCCCTTTTGCTGATATCCTTGCCTTCATTTAAGATCTGGCTCAAATACAATTTTCAATATCTGGCTCAAGTATTCTCTGATATCTGTGGTGGAAATTCATCTCTTCCTGCAATACTTCACACCCCTTTCTGCCAGCATTACAGCATATTCATGTGCTATGCATTGCACTTTTTTTCTGTACAGTGGCTCTTTCTCAAGAGGTAACCTGTGAGACCATTATGCTTAGCAAGACTATATACAGTCATGCACAACTGTATTTAGTTGTACAAGGTTTTACTGGAAAGCAGATCCATGACATATACTAGATTTTCAAAGATTCCATACTCAAAAAAATAAGAACCACTATTATAAAACTTCATTTCTTGTTTCTCTAGGTTTCTCTTTTTCTTTATGGGATAAAAATGCTTTTCAGTTATAAAGGCAACACATACACACTAAGAGAATATTGTGTGTGTGTGTTTGTCTGTGTGTGTGTGTGTGTGTGTATTCATACATTACTTAAGGTAATGTCTATCTCATTCCTCCAACTTTTTTACACCCCTTTCCCCCTCCCTCCCCCTCCCTCCCCTTTTCTCTATCTAGAGTTTGTCTAATCTTCCCATACTCCCGCTCCCAACCCCACTATGAATCAGCCCTCCTTATATTAGAGAAAACACTCAGCATTTGGTTTTTTGGGATTGGCTAACTTCACTTAGCGTTATATTCTCCAACTCCATCCATTTACCTGCAAATGTCATGATTTTGTTCTATTGTATTGCTTAGTAATATTCCGTTGTGTATATATCCCACATTTTGTTTATCCATTCAACTACTGAAGGACATCTAGGTTGGTTCCACAGTTTAGCTATTGTGAATTGTGCTGCAATAAACATTGATGTGGCCGTGTCCCTGTAGTATGCGGTTTTTAAGTCCTTTGAGTATAGACCAAGGAGTGGGATAGCTGGGTCTAAGGTGGTTCCATTCCCAGTTTTCCAAGGAATCTCCATACTGCTTTCCATATTGGCTGCACTATTTTGCAGTCCCACCAGCAATGTATGAGTGTGCCTTTTCCCCCACATCCTTGCCAACACTTATTGTTATTTGTATTCTTTTTAGCTGCCATTCTGAATATTATTCAGAGAAATAAGACCTAAAGCACTGAACACAATGGCTAACATTTATTGATTACTTACAACATCAAGTTCTTTAGTGTTTATGTATTATATAATTTAACACTCATAGAAACTCTATGGGATAGATACAATTATTGCCCTCTATAGGACATTAGATTATATTTCTATATTTGTACATAATAAAGATAAAATTATATTAGTGACTTTTTACTAGGGGTTCTATGTATCAATAGGAAAAATGTTGAACACCCCATACAAAAATGTTTGAAAGTTATAAACAGATGATTGAAAAATACAACATGTAGATAGAAGGAAAAATGTTATATCTGAGAAAAATACAAAAGCAGCATGCATTTTTGGATGATACACACACACACACACACACACACACACACACCACGTGCACACATGTATGGCTCAGTGCTAGTGGCAATTTAAAAATAAAACCTCTTATCTTCTGCTGCTTGAAGTGTGAATTGGTACCCTGGTCCTTTTCTTTCTCTTCCCGTCTTTTAGTGTCTTTGTTCTGCTGTCTCTTATAAGAACTTGGATTAAGTTAGAATCTTTTGGTCATAGTAGTTCAATCTCTTGTCTCACTAACCTTTCACTTTAATTTTGTTTATTGTAAACATTCGTTTAACTACACTTTGTTTTGTAAGCTTAATCCTACAGTTGGAGTTTTTATTCCCACTATTGAATTTCCTGTCCCCATTCTTTTTGTTTGCCTTTTATAACTTCTAAGTCAATCCTTTTTCTATTTTCATTTCTCATCTTAAGCCTATTTGAGTCTTCTGAACCATCTCATAAATTTTAACCTCTTTTCTTCCGTTACTCTCTGTTTAAATTTTTTTTAAATGACTTGTTTGATGATATCTATTGAAAAGTTCGCTCTGCCTTATGAAATCTCAGGTGCACTCTGGATCATTCAATCAATATTGAGTTGGTTGAGAGACTGGGTACATTTAAGAATTGCTGAACGCTGCAATAATCAGTTCTAGAGCTCCAGGAGGTTATTTAACCTATCCATGTTTACATACTTGATAATGCTATAAAAGGTTTGATCCAGTTCTGATGAACAAAAATACACATGGGCAGAGAACTTGTAAAGATGGAATGCTGTAGTTCATTTCAGTAAATAGTGTTGAAGGTCTGAATCCTTCCAAATAAAAGTTAGATTCTAGATTTATGTATTCCCCATTACGAGTCACTGAACTTGAGATTTTCAGCTAAATAAAAAGAAAAAAATCTTAATTGAAGTTCTAAATTAGTCAGTGAATTCTTATAAGGCTTAAAAACGTTGTACAGGCTTTCATCAAGATGAAATAACAAATTTTACATGTGTGAACCATTACTACCATTTCTTAGAAGAAATGACTTGTAAGTTTTGGGTTTTCCCTTGCTAGCAAGACAGGGAGATTAACCCAGGACTCTGGATCAAAAGAAAAATGGAAGAACTAAGCTCAGGCTTTGTCTTTAAGGTGAATACAGGATGGTGGGATGAGACTGCATCCATTGAGTCTGCTCTGATGGAACCAATGTTAGGGCTCTAAGACCATCATGGTGGAATGTTAAGTGTGTGGGGATGGAGATGGGGAAGGAGGCCACAGATAATTGCAGGAATTGATTCTTTCTGTCTGGTACCACTGCTACAGCTTGACCCTATCCAGGCAGACAAAAAGCAGAGGGCGGGTCTACTTAGGGATCATTCTTGAATAGAAAGGTTGAAAAGAATTTTGAATAATGATCATATGCTATTGTCCAACCCATAGTTGCACAATTAATCCCAATCTAATATCTCTTTCCCTATCATCCCTTACCCCACATCTCTCACCCTCCCTTTCCTTCTCACTTTCATTTTCTTATTCCCACTAAACTTTAAGTTCCTAGAGCCATCCCAAATTCATATCTCTAGCCTCAAATCTTACAAAATGTTTGGCAAGTTCCCTCTACTACTAAATAGCTTTGTCACTGTGTTATATCACTTCAGCTACCACCATTTTTTTTCTGCTACTAGATGAAGAAAGTCCTTACTACACAGAGTGACCATTAGATTAGTGAGATAAAGCATGAAAGATGCCCACCATGGCACCCAGGGAACACAGCTGTTTCTGACCACAAGCACCTTCCTCCTGCATTTTAGTGTACTCCTGTCCTCACTGTCACCCTGTGGGTGCACCCACATTCCTTGGCACACAGAACTCATTCATTCCATGGAGACTCTCTGGGTGGCTGTGTGCCTGGAACCAGAAAACAAAGTGCCTTTCATATCACTGCTCTCATTCTTCCTTACAGAACTTTAGAAGGGAGAATTAATTTTCTTTTTTATAACAGGGAAGCCAAGCCTCAGAAAAATGAAGGAACTTTCCCAAGAGCCCACAGTTGGTGAACCCCAGAGCCAAGATCCTCCCATAGCTCCAGAGCTGGAACAGTCTCTCCATATGGGGCCTGCACCCTGTAAAGCACTTCCTGTTATCTGGCACATGCTGAGGAAGAGGCTTTCTCCTCTGGTTACTGATATTTTGATTTATCTTAGTAAAAGTGCCACAGGAAAGCAGGGAGCTGAAACTCCAAACTTTGGTTCTTGTGTTCTGATGAAAGAAAATTTAAAGTCAGACACCAAAAGTCAGATAAGAGAACTTTATTAGAAGTGAAAGTGAGGTGAAAAGAAAAAAAAAAAAAGTAAAAGAAAAGTGAGGGATAAGCAAAAAGCACTCTCAAGGGAGAGAATGGGCCATCTCCAATAAAGAATGACAAAGGAAACAATGCTATCCCCAATTTCATTCCTATTTGATGTTTACCAGGAGAACTGAGGACCACCTTCTGTACTCTTTGCCAATCAGGTGTTCAACTCTTCCTTTACATCAGGTGGTGGAGTTTTAGACCTTAGTTGGTCCTCTCCAGAAATTTCATGGTGGCCATTTTATTTCAGGGGGGCTTCATCTATAAGTCAATCCTATGTTAATGTCAGCACTGGGGTGAATTGCTGGTCAGAAGTTACCTTAGTGCACCTGCACTACTAAAGGGATCTTTCTCCCTAGATAAATGGAGGTACTTTTAGGAGATACTTTTAGCCATAATTCCTAGCTTCATGTCAACATCAATGGACTCTATCAAGAGTTAGTACCATTAATCCTTTTCTCTTGACATATTTCCTGATAAGCTCATTTCACTTCTGTTTTTTTTTCTACGAATTATCACATTTTGTTGTCTTCTTCACTTTTGAAATAAAGAAGACACTAATGTTAGTTAAAGCTACAACCTAACAAAAGAAAAAAAAAAGATTTAACTTCTTAAATTCCATATTTGCTACACCAGACTTACATTAAACATACCCAACATAAACCTTATAGACAAAATAATATAATATGAAGACACAAAAATGTATATAGGAAAAACAAAGTCTTAAGGACTATTTAATATCTTTAGATAGAGAAAGATTATTTATATAAATTAATGAAAGTTGTTAAAATACTAAAATTAAAAACCCACTAAATTGAAAATGGATACTGATAACCCAGAAAATCATATTAAAAAATAAGATTCCCTCTCCCCATAAGAAAAAGAAAAAGAAAAAAAAAGCATACCCAGCAAATTTTGGAGTTCAGATGTGCTGTATTTTCTGCTTTCGCTAAACTCTAGGATGCCTCAGGTTAGGGACCTTGTTTATTTTAGTTAGTCATATCTTTATGCCTTCTTTTAGTGACACATGGTAGATGCTCACTCTATTCATACTGGTTGAATATATGAATATATGTTCATAAGGAAACTTCCAAACCTCCGTGAACTAAATTTGAGTTTAGCTGAGGAAAAAAAGTTCAGAACTATTCCTATCACACACACTTCCCTCAATGTGAGCCCTTTAGCTTCACACATGCCCTGTGTCCCCAGACACACAGACAAGTGCATGTTTAACTGTGACTATAACTGTTTTTCAGTTGGTGAAGAAATATGGGAATGTTCTTGGCCTGCATTTTGGTAATGTGTCTTCAGTGCTCGTAACTGGACTGCCCTTAATCAAAGAAGTTCTTTCTCAGACAGACCAGTCCTTCGTGCACCGCCCTGTAACCCCTCTCCGAGAACGTATCTTTAGGGAAAATGGTAAGTTTATTGATGACAATAAGGTGTGCATTTGAAATGCTATGGTCTCTTCACCATGCCTCTATGCCTATAATTTTCTGACACTTCCAGAAGTTAACCTCATTATGAAATAAATGCCTTCCATTATAAGAAGCCAAATGCCCACATTTCCTGGTTGAAAACATCTCCTTCTAAAGATTTGTCTGAGTGGTTCCTGATAGAGATTTTGGAGAAACCACATGTCCTGCACAAACTCTGGATGCTTTGATAATGAAGTAATCATATCACCTAATTATAACAGAGGAGGAAACAGTTTGTGAAGAAGCTTCAGACCTAATCTTCAAAGAACTCTGCCATTTCAAGATTTGATAGAAGATGAAACGGAACAGGATATAAGAAGTTTCTGGAAGGGATTAAGAAGAAAATATGGAAGTGAATACCCTGAATTCCACCAGATATGAGTGTGCAAGAAAAATGCATCTCATGCTGCTGCTAAAAGACCAAGTGAAACGAGGTTGAAAGATAGCCCTGGACTGACTGCAAGGAGGGACATTTCACTGGGTTGGTGGAGCTGTGATGGCAAAACCAGACCTGGTTGTGAAATGAATTATAAAAAATGTTATGGTAAGAGGGACTGAGGCTGTGGCTCAGTGGTAGAGCGCTTGCCTAGCACATGTGAGGCACTGGGCTCAATTCTCATCACACATCTATCTAAAAAATTATTTTTAAAAAATGTTTTGGTAAGAAAACTATGCCTGGGGAAGGTTCAGTTGCCCTCCCCTCTCTCAGACTTTCTCTTGGAAGCCTAATTAACCATGGGTTGAATAACCTTTTGAATTGTAAATAACTACCCTAGGGATCTGACTACCCCCTCTTGAAAGAGCCCTTTCTTCCTACCTGTTTCTGTGAGCATGTTAGAGACCCTGCACAGGGCCTTTAGCAGAGTAGATTAGGAAAAATTTTAAGAGAAAAAAGCCCCAATGATAGGACAGGTCTAAGATGACATGAAATCATGAATAAATGTTGTGAGAAACTGTGGATCAGGGCTCAGAATTTGGAGTTTTGTTTTCCTCCAGGCCCACCAGCATAAAATAGAGTTTGGAGTTCTCCTCTCTGAGTATTGCTTGCTGCTTCTCCCCCAGTCTTGTTTCCCACAACAGAGCCAAAGCCAGGCATCACAAGAAGTTGAGGAGTAGCCATGGGGAAGTGGAAGGGCGCATGGCATTGCCTGTGTAGTGAAAAGGATGGTGGTCTTTTGCACACAACAGGATGTTTTTCCCCTTTCTCCTATGCTGTTCTTTCTGTGTGGAATACTCACTGGTCTCTTGCTTTGTTGAATGATTCCTTCATCTTTTAAGGTCACACTTAGGACCTCTCCTTTATAGGACTTATCTCTGAGTGCATTCTTGGTACTTAGCTTGCCATAACTACTGAGCTGTACTTATGTGGCTACTGATTAAAGCATGAGTTTTAGAATCAGGGAGACTTGAATTTAAATACCTGGTTAACTGATTACTATATGACCTTGCAAAATTTACTTTATCCCTTATTCCCATTCAGTAAAATTCAGGGGAGGGCAGAGGAGGGAGGGCAATAAGTGTATCTATCCCATAGAGCTTCTATGAGTGTTAAATTACGTAATACATAAAAACACTAAATAACTGATGTTGTAAGTAATCAATAAATGTTAGCCATTGTGTTCATTGCTTTAGGTCTTATTACTCTGAATAATATTCAGGTGTCTTAATGTCCCTCCTCTTTTCCATCTGATACACATTTCCATACAATTTGCCAGATATTTGCATAGTAGAATCAGAATACCATAATATTGGCTTTTCCCCCCTAGGATTGATCATGTCTAATGGCCAAATATGGAAGGAACAAAGAAGGTTCACCCTGACAACATTAAAGAACTTTGGTTTAGGAAGGAAGAGCCTGGAGGAACGCATCCAGGAGGAGGCCTACCACCTTGTTGAGGCAATCAAAGAGGAGAATGGTGAGCATTTCACAAGAGCATTTACAGGAGCCTATGGCCTATGCATTCACTGGATAGATACTTTTTAAGTGCCTAAGTGCTTGCCCTATGACCAGCACTGTCCTAGGCTCTGAGGATACAGTAGGAAACAAATACCATGACACTTCTCTCAAGGAGTGCTAGAATTCAGTGCGCAAAGACAAACATTAAACATATTATGATATTTAAGTCCTGGTTATCAGTTCAACCTCCCTGGCATTGACTGTATCCTTGCTGTATCACAGACCCCATATAGGGGGCTGTGGCCAGCACCTCCTCTAGGATTCTCTAGTAGGTATATCTGTGTCAGCTAGAATAGACTCCTGTAGAAAACAGGAAGAAACCAATGATTTTGAAGAACTCTCTACCTTTCTCTACCTCCAGGACAGCCTTTCAACCCTCACTTCAAGATCAACAATGCAGTTTCAAACATCATTTGCTCCATCACCTTTGGGGAGCGCTTTGAATACCAGGATGCTCAGTTCCAGGAGCTGCTGAAGTTACTGGATGAGGTCACGATTCTGGAGGCTTCGAGATTCTGTCAAGTAAGCAGTCATCTTCTTTATGCTGGTTAAGGCCATTGGGGCTGATCTCATATACACATAGCTGCTGCTGCTTCTTCTTCTTCTTCTTCTTCTTCTTCTTCTTCTTCTTCTTCTTCCTCTTCTTTTTAATTGAAATGTAATATTTTTAAATTAATTTAACAAAAACTTACTTGAAATCAGCTTTTTGACTTTAGTGTTTTTAATAATGTTGAAAATTTATCAAATGCAAAAAACATTTCTAAGATTCCTATAGAGTACAAAATTATACAAGACATACACTTACGTACTTGTTTTTTTCTTTTTCAAAAGAACATATTGCCATTGCCCTTGCCTTTGAATCTCTCCTCTCCATGTTACTTTTAAAATATCCATTTCCTTCCTGTCTCAAGCACCCTTCTGAGTGCAATTTCTCTCCTGGTGTTTTGTTTTAAGATTCGCCCGTTTTGGTTGCTCTTCCTCTTTTTTTTTTTTTTTTTTTTTTTAATGCAGACTAGCTTTGTCTTGTATGAACATGCCCCTGTTTGTTAACCTGTTTGCTATTTTTGGACAAATTTTTGGACAAAACCTTTTCCATCTTTTATGTTATGAATAGAGCTGCCACCAATATTCTTTTACTAGTGTTCATGGACACAGTCATTTGTCTTGAATATATATCTGGGCATAAAACATAACTAAAGATTTCAGAACTAGTTACACTATTTACATAACCATCAGCACTTGATCCTAAATATATAGTATATAGTATATACTATATACTATATTCTACTTCTCTAGGCCCTTATATTTTAGATGTTTTCTTTTTAAACAGCATAAAAATGAATATAAATTTTGTACCAAATTTGACAATATTTTTCTTTTTATTGGAGCACTTAGTTTCTTTTTTCAAATTTACTGACAAATGAAAACTAATTCATGATCACTTTGTGGCTTCTATTTTCCTTCTGTTTTGACTCATTATTATTAAATTTATTTTTTCCTATATTCATTTAGAAGATTAAGATTTTTTCTATTTCTTTAGTCTTTGCCTTAAAATTATTATTATTATATTAGTCTTTACCCTAAAATTTTTAATATGCACAATTAACTGCCTGCATCTGAGATTAATACCTTTGTGCACTGCCGAAATAATACGTGATCTTCAGAACACACCTCTTGTCACTCCTTTAGGTCACTGTCATCACGTATTTTAGTTTCTTCTTTTTTTAACTGGAGAGTACATGATCAATATTGATTCATGCAATGTCTGCTTATATTTACCTATATATTTATCAGTTTCTATTTTTATCATCCTATTTTGGATGTTAAAGCCCCCTCCTGAATTTCATTTAGTGGAGATCAATTGATGGTAAATTCTTTTGGATTCAAAAAGATCTTTACACTGTGATTTCCTCTATCTTGGTCTTGTGATTTCTATCAAGACAATGATCATGAGCCAAGACAACCCTTTCCTAGGAGAGCCCTGACCAGCAGGAGAGTTAGGTTTAGGTCTGATCAGGTAAGACACAGTACAGAAGCTCATGAAATAACAGAAGCAAGATACTATTCCTAAATCCTGAGAGTGAGAGGGCCCACAAGGACTGATGGGAGATCTGGGAATGGGAGGGTCTCAACTAATGGGTGGAGAGAGAGAGAGGCAGAGAGACAGAACCTGTGAGACCAAGCCTTCATTAAAGGCCTTGGTGGTCTCTCAGGCTTTCCCTGGGGGTGGTCAATTTCTAGCTTAAAGAAAACACTCTTGGGCTTAAGATAGAAACATATTTAAATAACTCCACTATTAACCATTATGTTTATTTCATGGTCAGCAGCTATGGGATGTGTTGCCATGGGGCCGGTAATATGAAGAATAAGCAAACTAACTGTATTATTATCACAAAGGAAGGAGAAGTTTAACTAGGCCAAAGGCTATGGTACAATGAGGTTTTAAGTGGCTCATGTCAAATTGAATGGGTGCCAAGGCAGCAAGTGTATTAAACAAACTTATGATACTTTATTTTGCTTAAATTAAATATTTAAAGAAGTTTGACTTGGGCGGGGGATATGGCTCAAGTTGTAGTGCGCTCGTTAGCATGCGTGAGGCATGGGGTTTGATTCTCAGCACCACATAAAAATTTAAAAAAAGAGAGAGATATTGTATCCACCTAAAACTGTAAAATAAATATTTTTTAAAGAGAGAGAGAGAGAGAATTTTTTAATATTTATTTTTCAGTGGACACAACATCTTTATTTTATGTGGTGCTGAGGATCAAACCCAGTTTCCCACGCATTCCAGGTGAGCGCGTTACTGCTTGAGCGACAACGCCAGCACCTGAAAAATAAATATTAAAAAACAATTTGACTCTTTTCTCTTTGCATACTGAAAATATTCTTTCAGCATCATCTAGGTTTGCACTGGTGCCAGGGAGAGTCAGCTACAAATGTGATTGCTATTTCTTCAAAACTACTTTTTCCTTTTCTCTGGAAGCATTTTATATGGATGCATTAATCCTCTGTGGTTGGACTGTCCAGTGGAAAGTGGCAGGGAGGGATAGAAAGGAGGTGGTGAGGTTGCAGGGACCAACTCTGTAGGGCTTATAGGCCAGAGAAATTATGCCAGACTTTATCAAGGATAGTGGAAAGCCATTGGAGGATTGAAAGGTAAGGAATCAAACTGTTAAATGATACCCCAGCAGCTCTGTGGAAAATAGGCTGGGAACAGGGTAAAGAGTGGAATAAGGAAATTGCTGAAAGCTATGGCAACATTTGGGTAGGAGACAGTGGTGGTTTCTTGTGGGAGGACTGGTGAGAAGTGTGTGGAGGGTTGAATGCCTGCCAGAGTGAATAGAGAGAAAGGAAAAGTCCAGGATGACTCCTCAGCTTAAGCATAAGCAAATAAAAGAGATGGAAAGAGAAGACTGTCCCCAAAAGTGCAAAAGTGGCCCCATGCTATCTCCATGATCATTCTGTTTTTTGCCATTAGTTCTATAATGTCTTTCCATGGATAATGAAATTCCTCCCTGGACCTCATCAAACTGTCTTCAGCAACTGGGAAAAGCTGAAATTGTTTGTTTCTCATGAAGTTGAAAAACACAGGAAAGACTGGAATCCTGATGAGTCAAGAGACTTTATTGATGCTTACCTCAAGGAAATTGTGAAGGTGAGGAAAACGAATTTGTCTCCTCTGATTTTTTTTTTCTTAAAGAACAAATAGCTGTATATTAGTTTCCAATAGCAGCTGTAACAAGTTACCACAAATTCAGTGGCTTAAGATGGTACAGATGTGTTGTTTGTTCTCTTACTGTTCTGAATGACAAAAGTCCAGTTCTGAATGACAGAAGTCAAACTGCAGTTTCACTGGGCTAAAGTCAAGGTGTTGGCCAGCTTAGATCCTATGAAGTCTCTTAAGAATTGGTTTCCATGGCTTGCCCAGCTTCCAGAGGCTTTGGTTTGTGGTTCCTTCCTCCATTTTTAGCACAAGGGTAGCATCACCTCTCCTCTCTTGTCTCCCTGCTTCCATCTTTACACTTTCTCTCTCTGACTTTGATCTTCTTCCCTCCATCTTGTAAGGATAATACAGGACAATATTCCTAACTCAAAACCCTTAGGTTTAATCACATCTGCAAAGTCAGTTTTGCTATGTGTTGTCATCTTTTGGGATCAGGGTTCGATCATGGTTCAATTTTATATGGATGCCTTAATCCTTGATTAATCCCTGGGGTGTCATTTAATCTTAACCCTATTCCACTCTTAACCCTATTCCCAGCCTATTTTCCACAGAGCTGCTGGGGTATCATTTAACAGTTTGATTCCTTACCTTTCATTCCTCCAATGGCTTTCCACTATCCTTGATAAAGTCTGGCATAATTTCTCTGGCCTATAAGCCCTACAGAGTTGGTCCCTGCAACCTCATCATAGGTGAGTAAAAATTACTCAGGAGGCTGAGGCACTTTGAAATAAAGACAGAGGTTTAATGGCATTTGGTTTTAGGCCCTGAAAATGCCCCAATACTCCCTTTTCATCCCCATCACCTTCCCCTACCTGTACCTGAAGGAGCTAGATACAAAAGGGAAAAGAGAAATTGAGCTTCAAAGCTCTGTTTTAGATGTTCTGGCCAGTAACCTACTCGTCCTCTCAGCTGTCACTGCAGAGAACACATGTAAAGCTGAACTGGATACCAGATTTTAACCTTAAGGTCTGAGTGGGGCTTCTACTCCCTCCTCTTCTCACCCACTTTCCAACTTTTCTGACAAGAATCAGGAAAAAAACCCTAAGTGGATACAGGCCTTGAACGTGGCGGTCCTCTGGCTAATGTACAACACTGAATCAATGTTATAATCTTTGACTCATCAGATCATGTATTCCTATATCTGGAGGGGGCAGAATGGTGAATTTCTTTCCATCTTAGCTCTTATTTACCTTATTGGCAAAATATTCATAAAATTAATATTAATTTTCTCCTTAGAGGAGGAGACTTTATTTGCTAGATGGTGTTCAGGTATGTGACCATTGACATTAACAGCAATGTTGAAAAACAAGCTTTCAAGAAGAAGGTAGAAAAGATGATGGAGTGTTATAAGGAATAGTTGATGGAATCTATGAGGTTTAAACTACAAAAGCTGTATGGGGAGATATGATAAATGTGCAATTCAGTTTATACTTTCTGGTATCGGCACAAATATTCATTGAGTATTTGCTATATCCCTTTTTCATGTCACATAAATTATAATGCCATCTTAAGGCATGCTTCTTACTCCCATTTGATAAAGCAGGAAATGGAAGTACAGAGATGTTAAATAACTTATCCTAGGTCATATAGCTAAGCTGATCTAATGAATGATGGGGTTGATATTGGAAGCCAAGTCTGTCTCATTCATAGCCCATTCTCTTTCCACTGTACTATTAGCTTCTCCGGAATTACAGGCATAAAAAAAAAGTGGTTGTTTTGATTTTTATCCAATACCATCTAAAAAGTTTCCAGCACTTCCAGTTACCTACCCCTTCTCTCAGGCCCCATTGCAGACAAAGTTAATGATATTGCTGCCTTCTGAAGAGAGACTTTCCCCTTAGGAGAAAGTCATTTCTTCTGAGGACTTTTCCTTCCAAGTTCTTTCCTTTGAATGAAACCCTAGTGTTTTTTGGCAACCACAAGTCCTCTGAATAAACCAACAAATAACTGTCTTCTAGTACACAGACAAGAATGCTTCAAGTTTCAATGAAGAGAACCTCATCTGCAGCACCCTGGACCTCTTCTTTGCTGGAACTGAGACAACTTCTACAACGCTGCGCTGGGGTCTGCTTTATATGGCCCTCTACCCAGAAGTCCAAGGTGAGAGTGGCAGCGAATGTGCCTGGCCCAGGACACATGGTGCCTCCTGGCCACATGGCTCAGGATTAGGAGAAGCTGGCTGGGTGAGCAGGGAAAGATAGAAATTGTTGAGAGGTGGTGCAGTCTTGAGCATGCACACATTCCTCGCTTTTTACAGAGGAATATGAGGAGTCCAGGTAGGATAAGTGTTAAACTCCATGTGTGCATGAAGCTCTAGGTCTAGGGGAAAACAATGAGGCCAATTGACTTTGTAATGGGGTCCAGCAAAGAGTTACAATCTCATATGAGTATTTATTCTTCCATTCTTTTCAGCAATCCCTTCCTCTTTTCCCCTGATAATGCCCAGACACATTTTTGGTACTGTTTTCTTTTTCTTTTTCTTTTTTCCAGTGTTGAGCTTCAAAACCAGGGCCACATGCATGCAAGGCAAGGTGTCTGCCACCCCACAAAGCCACATCCCCAGCCTGTCTAGCCTCGTTAGTCTGGTAATAATGCCCTCTGATGTGCCATTTTCTGCCTGTCGTGCCTCAGCAGCACCCATCCTGCATTGGTGGTTTCACTGAATTCGGTGTCATTTTCTTGACACTGTCCTAAGTGTCTGAATCACAATATCTGGTCTTCCCTCTGTCAAGAACATGCTTTCTGAGTTTCTCCACATGCTGAATCCCCAACTCTTCTGAAAGAATTCTTCCAATACTACTACCTAAGATGTTTCTTCATTCCTGGTCATCTCTAGAGATGAGCCGGGCACCTCTATTACCATGCTTAGAGCACATTATATATATAAATTCCCCCAAAGACTGTCATTCCTTCAAGGACAATGGCTATTCCCAACATTTTTATTTCTCCAGGTTCTAGAACAGTTTGGGCAGGTGGAGGGTGGAAACAGTCATGGCATGTTTTCTAGAATTGTGGGTAACAATTTATTAATGAGGCATAAGATCAATTGAGTAGATCAAGGTCAATGCCCCCACTCCCCCAAAATAAAAATAGAGAAGACTGAAGTGCTTGCCATCTATTAAGGATATATTTGTTAATAAAACTTTACTTCTCTCACATAATAATTTACAAATGCACGCTTCATATATGTGTGTGTATGCATGTGTATGTGTGTGTGTATATATTTATATATATACATACATACATACATAGATACATATAGCCACACTTGGTCCCAGAAAAATCTAGGAAAAGTAGCTTTTAGCTGGACAGTGAGGTAGCCAGCTCAAATGTCTATGACTGTAGAAAATGAGGCAAATATATTTGAAGACAGCTGCAGTTTCCATGAGCTGAGCCATGCCGATCCTGATCCTGTTTAATGCTTACTTAAATGAGTTCATGTAATTCTCAAAACATCTTTCACATGAAAGTTGACTTAGCCTCACTAATCAGATGAAGAAATTGAGGCTCCAAGGATCTGAGTACATTGCAGCAATAATTTTGTAGAGCAGGAGTCTGCTATTCACTATCTACTCCCATGCTACCCTTGAGAAGTGAGAGTCTTCAGATCTGCTAGGATTCAAATACTTGTGTCTTCCTCACCAAATCCCTGTGCGGAAACCTAATTATCAGAGTGGTGGTATTGGGAGGTGATGAGTCTTCATGATTGGCATTAGTGCCCCTATGAAACATTCCCAGCAAGCTGCCTTGCTCCTTGCAACATGTGAGGACACAGCAACTAGATGCCACCTCTGAACCAGAAAGTGGGTTCTCCCCAGGAACCACATATGCTGGTGCTTTGGTCTTAGACAGCCCAGGCTTCCGATCTATGAGAAAAAAATTTCTGTGGTTTTTAAGCCACTCCATTTATGGCACTTTATCATAGAAGCCTGAATAAGAAAACACCCTACTATGAGCTTAGCCACATTGATCCTGGGCATTTCATTCCTGAGACTCAAGGAAAGTGACTGAGTTGACAATTTTCTGATTAAGTCCATTGAAGGGTTAAGGAACATTTTATTTCTTTGCATCCTGGCCACTATTTGAAATGACATAGGTGAGATCTAATAGAAAAATCCTACATCTTTAGAAGAAAGTATAAAAGTTTCAAAAATAATAGAATCTCCCTCTTCTCTTCCAGAAAAAGTGCATGCTGAGATTGACAGAGTGGTAGGCCAGTGGCAGCAGCCAAGCATGGATGCCAGAGAGTTCATGCCCTACACCAATGCTGTCATCCATGAGGTGCAGAGAATGGGCAACATCATCCCTCTGAATGTCCCCAGGGAAGTGGTGGTTGATACCACTTTGGCTGGATACTACCTGCCAAAGGTAAGGAAGCACACCCAGCCTCAGACTTCAAGCCTGTCTTTGAGACCATCACAGAACTTGCATTTGTATTTGAAAAGTCACATATATTCCTATCCCAAGCATCACCTAGATGGGGAGATACATTATACTTGATATAATACTAACTTTTTCTCCATGGATTTTACCAGACATAGGTAATATGGGGAATAGAGGATGAAACATTCCTAATTCAAATGTGTTTAATCAAGACTAGTTTGTTGGTGTGTGTGTTTGTTTTGTTTTGCTTGCTGTGGAACTTCTCAGTGTTCTCACTCTGTGATGTGCACTGTGGCTCATGGTGGCACACAGATGGCAGCAAAAGTCTCTGTCAGATTTTGCCATAGAGCCCTGTTCTTTACCTTGGAGAGCATCTCTCAAAACTGGAGACCAGCCAGACTTTGGAAAATGTGGAAGGACATTTGAGATTACCTGGTCCCAAACCACATTAATGCTTATGTTTCTAATATCACGTCCCCACAGGTATTTTTACAGCTTTTACCTACAGCACCATGATGGGGAACTCTCCATTTCATAAAAGAAGCCACTCCAGTGTGTGCAATGTTCATAATTAGAACGGGAGAACAAGAAACGAATATTTACTCAGCCATGTAGCCTCTTTCAAAATATCTTAGTTCTCAGGACAACTATTATTCCCATCTTATAGATTGGGAAGTTGAGTCTCAGGGAAATTAAGCTTGCATGAGATCTCAACTACGAAGTGACAATAGCTGGATCTAGAACCAGAGCTGTTCTAATTATTTGTATGACGTGATGCTCCCTCCACAGGACTCTTTTGCTTTGACTTAAACAAAAACAAAAACAAAACCAAAAAACTCCTTTTAAGTTTTCCCTACTGGTCTCTGTTAAATCCCTTGGCGTCACTAACAGAATTCAGATCACACTCCACCCACCACTTTTAAGATCTCTGCAGAGGGTTCTCCTGGGTCCCCCAGGGTTCTTTCTCTATCATGCACACTTACAGTTCCTTCCTTGCTACTGGATCTATTCTAGTTTGTCCAAGTCCCTCCACATATGTTGTAATTGGGAACAATCTCCAGAGTTAGAATCAAAAGAGAATCCCAGTGACTCCTTGGTGACTGTCACTGCAGAGCCAGGAAATGCAGCTTCTACAAGAACTATTTCTTCCTGATGAAACTTCTCATGGATGAAGGCTGAGGCCTGAGTTTCCCACCAGGTGCTGTTTGCATTTTTCTAGCCATTCATTTAACTCCAGAGAATCAGCCAATCTCACAAGACTTTTTCTAACACTGGTTTTTCACATCAACTTTAATAATCCTCCTGGCCTCTGAGAAATATAATTGATTACATGCAATGGAGGCTAGGAACCATGGCTTTGACATCAGATAGACCTAGTTCACGTGACTCTACCTTGCCCCACCACAACGTGGCTCTGAGCACATTATTTAACCACTCACAGCTGCAATTTCTTCATCTACAAAATGCATTTGAGCCCACCCTACAAGATCCGTGTGAAGTAAAATGGGATCCTACATGCTGAGCCTCTTACTCAAAGTAACAGTTATTTGGCAAATATTCATTAAGTATCTGAATCTTTAGATCTAGTAAAATAACCCTGAGCAAAATAGTCATGCTTACAAAATATACCAACCATGCTAACTGTCCCAAGGAAAATACTCACTGCCTCTGTAAAAATGCTTCCAGCATCTCCCAGGGGGAGTGAGGAACAGGTGCTGGAAGGAACTGGGAGGCTTGCCTCTGAAGGAAGTAATGCTGGAGCTGAGGATTAAAGGATTGCTGGGAGTTGGTTAATGGCAAAGTGGGGGAAGAGAACATTTCCTGGCAAGGTGAGCAGTATTTAAAAAGTCATTGAAATGAATGGAAACTTGACCTGTGTTACAGGTCACTGTAGTGGGAGCTCAAGAAGAATAGGAGAAGCCCTGAGAGGTTAGGGAATGGATCTGTGACTAGGAGTGTGGGAAGCTATTGAATACCAAGTTTGAGGTCTGAGTGGGTGGGGGCTGTCATAGATTTAAGCCATATTCAAAGCACACTCTGCTTTCAGGGTGTGGAGCAAATTGAAAAGGGCAACAGGGGATGTGGGGCATAAGTAGGAAGTGATTACAAGAATCTGGATGAGCAAGAATTCAAATCACACTCCACCCACCACTTTTAAGATCTCTGCAGAGGTGGTGGTGGACAGTCCCTAATGGAGGTGAGGGAATCAGGGGGCATTTAAAGAAGTGTCAAGCATGACTGATGGGTTGGATGAGGTAGTGAGAGAAGGCTCACTCTAGTGACTCCAGGGTTTCTTGTCATATACCTCGATGGACAGGGATTCTTTTCCCTGGATATCTGCTTGTGCTACTCAAATAGCTTTTGGGACTGGGCACAGCTTTCTACACACTGGAGGGAAGAAAATGCAGAAGCAGAGTGAAAGATGCATTTTCTCCCCCTTTGTAGAGCTGCCCTCCTTATCACTTCACTGACTAGCTGGGTTGATTTAATTACTGTGCGGACCGTCCAGCTGTCACATAATTCTCTCATGGATGCTTACAGGCCCCTTCCCCAGACCTACACTGACTTGTTTCTGCAGAGGAGCTTTATTATGCACTCAAGAGTAGCCAAAATTCCAGGGTAAAATTCTCAGAAGACAATTCCAATTCATCCTTCTAAGTTGTCCCACTCAAAGAGAAGCATCCTAGAAGGTTGAGCTCAGCAGGTGTTGGGTTGGGAGGGTGGGGAAGCTCAGAATGTGCTCAGGCCCCAGCATGGGGTGCTGAGAACCACCTACCTTTGCCTAGATGTGCGATGTGGGTCAAGTCCTGCCTGACTCTTCACTGCCTTCTCTAGGGGACCATGATCCTGACCAATTTGACCGCTTTGCACAAGGACCCCAAAGAGTGGGCCACCCCTGACACATTCAACCCTGAGCATTTTCTGGAGAATGGACAGTTTAAGAAAAGAGAATCCTTCATGCCTTTCTCAATGGGTGAGTTTGGATGAATAGGAGTCTGGGAGGGCAGTGTTCCTCCCTCAGCCCTTCCCTCCTCTCCTGTCCTCAATCCTTTGCTCTAGTTGGGGAGTCTCCAGAGGGTCCGGCCTAGGGTGACTCCATCTCACTATTGTTTGAAGTTCAACATCCTCTGGTCCAGGCCTTGCCGCAGTCTGGCTGGGCACACAATCACGAGCCACCACACAGCTTGTAGATTCAAAGAGCAACTCTTTATTCCCTAACTCACACCAGCCGTCTACAATCACGTTCTGGGGAAATCCACATTCTCTGCCCAAATCCACTCCCACTGGGCTTCTATCTCCCAAAAATATACTGTCTTAATCCTTTGAGAACTCAAGGGGAACTCAGGCAGCAGGATACGCCCTATTCCCAGCAGGAATAATCTTAAACCTTAAACCTGGAACCTAAACTGGGAATGCCCTAAACCTGATTATCTTAAACCGGGAACACCCTAATCCGCCCTGGTCCTTGAGCAAGGTCACCTACATTCAATGTCACTGCAACATGGGGTACGCTGGCAAGGAAATTGTCATACCTACTTGGCTAATAGCTCCCAGCAAGGCCTTGCCTCAGACTGTCTTTACTTCCCAAGCCCTCCCTGGCTGCTGGTGGAGATTTCAGCCTCCCTTTGTTCTGTTTACCAGAGTGCTGAGGACAGAGACTCAAACCTTGACTCTTGGTCACAAAGTTGGATATCTTCCTTTTTTATAAAGTTTTTAATTGTCACAATTTCTTTTTAGGGGTTTTCCTCTCCCAAAGAAATAGATCTTGTACTGATGGGGAGGCAGCAAAGGAGAGAAGCTATTGATTCACTGTCATGGGTAGTAGACAGTGACTCTAAATGCTCCCTGCTTGGCTAGGTTGGGCTCTGCTCTGTAAGCTCTTCCTGAAAAGGTCCTTTTGTCCTTTGCAAGTTTAGTTTCCTTTTCAAAATGTAGTTAATACATCTGTATGATACGCAGCTGGAAAAGTGGATATAATGAAACAAACAATGAAACCCCCCATCTCTCTGTCCCCTCCCCCACTCCTTTGTTTTCTAGCCAGCCAGTTCCAAAAGAATATTTCAAACCTATAGCATTGTAAAATCAATAATAAAATGTCTTAGTCCAGATAATGAGTTTGATATGTTATATAAAGTATTTCAAATAATTTCTCAATTCCTTTAAATAAATATCTCAATTTTGTAGAATATTCAGTCCATTTCATAATGATGAATGAAACAGAAGTCAAAACAGATCCCCTCAGAGAGCATAAGTCGTTCGGCAACCTTAGAAGGTTCAAATTTATCACCACTTTAGAGTTATGAAACTGAGGCCCAAACACATGTGATAATGAAGTCATAAAACTCATGTAGCAGACCTAAGGCTGAATAAATGTCAACCAGATTTATCAAAAGCTAAAACTTATGTTCCTCCTAACACCGTCTTCTGAAAAATAACTAAATGCTACAGAGAAAACACACTGTAGAATACATGATAATTTGCTTATTATTCATTTAAAATATGCATTGACTTTAGAGACAGTATCTTTTGACTACTGGTAACAGTAAAAACTTAGAAAGGGAAGAACTCTCTTTCTTTCATGGCCCTGAGTTTCCAAATCCTTTGCTTTCCCACTATGCTGCACTGCCCTAGGTGTGTCTGGGTTGATCTGATTAGAACTTCTTTGTCTTTGCTCATCTGGGTCTACCATCACCTTTGCTCACATTGGACAAGTCACCTCTAATGTGAAGAGGTGGTATAAGATGTAGGAATGTCTGCCAGTCTTCCTGTCTGCTGTAGTTTCAAACTTTGCATTACAGCACAAAGTTTCAAGTGTATGTTTCAATTACTGTGACACTTCTTGCTTTTTGCATCTTGGATTCATAAAATGTTGCAATGCTAGAAATCTGACCCTTTAGCATTACACAATTGTTTCACCTGCTGTTTACTGCAACTGTGATGAGAGGAATCATAATAGAGATGGCTTTAAGAGGAAGGCGGATTCTCTTGGCTTTCTGATACCCAGATAGATTCTTTCCCTTCATATTGCAAAAGCCTCTTACTCATAGCTGCTTCATGTCTTCGTCTGTTTTAAAACAGTCTTCCTTTTGTGTTAGCAAAAGGGTAAAAAGAGCAGCACACAGGACTCACTGGTGCTTTGCTACCAAGAATTATATTACACTCTCTTAATCACAGGCTTCATTTGCAAGTGTATTATCTCAAGCAATCCTTACTTACACAGGAAATGGACTGGTATCTTATTTCTTTTTTTTCATATTTTTTTTGGTTGTTCAAAACATTACAAAGCTCTTGACATATCATATGTATCTTATTTCTTAATATAAGCAAACTAAAACTGAGAGAGTTGTTTCTTTCCGAGATCAGATGCCCCCCAAATTGACAGGCTAGGGCCTAAGACCCAAGTTTTTATACTTTCAATTTAGTGCTCTCTCCAGTACAACTAGAATGTAACTTACTTTTCCATTTTAAGAGTCATTGAGTTTTATACCACATGTATCAGCTAGTATTTTGCTGCAAAACAAACAATCTAAAACTCTTGGGACTTTATAAGCTTGTGTTATTGCTCACAGGTCTACAGGTAAGGTATGTGGCTTTGCTGTCTTGACTGGACTGTCTTATATGTTTGGTAGGTCAAGTGTGTGAAGACTGATTTCAGCTGGGACAACAGTGTTCTTTTCTCTCACATTTTCTCGCATTCTCTAGCAAGCTAGCCTGGCTTTTTCACATGGTGGTGATTAGGTCCCGAGAGAGAATAGAACCACGTTGTTGCCCATTAGGGTCCAGGCTGGAAACTGTCAAGCCTTGATTCCCTCTACATTCTAATGGCTGATGCAAGTCACAAGGCCAGCCTCAGTTAAACAGAAGGAGGAATTGCTAAAAGATTGATTAGATGAGCTATGAAGTCATGTTGTAAATAATGTAGAACTGAGGCAGGGGAGAAATGGAGGTGTTTTGTTCTCAGCATCTCTCTTTTTGATAGAAGAATAAAATTCAGAGGGTGCAGGCAATTTGCCTGGGGATTCCCACAGAAGATGTGGCAGAATGAGGATCAGTTGAATTTAATAGGAGCTAGAAACCTGGAAATATCCAGAGACTCAACATGGTTAAAACTCCTCTGTCGGTTTTTTTCTACCAGTCTTTCATCTTAGACATACAGTTTTCTTTCCCACTCTGAAGGAGTTTAAGCTTGCAATGAGCTGAACACCATAGAGGAAGTGAGTTGGCAGAGAAAACTTGCTCACCTTATGGTGGCTGGGGAACCAAGAGAGGAAGGGGCTTAGGGTCTCAATATTGCCTTCAAGGGCACACACCTCCAATGATCTCCCAGTAGACCCGCCTTCTAAAGTTTCTACCATCTCCCAGTGGCACCACAGGCTGACAGACAAGCCTTTATCACATGGCCTTCAGAGGACATTTAAGATCTACACTTAACATTCTGTCCCTGGCCTCCAAAAGCTCATGTCCATCTCACAATGCAAAACACATTCAGTTCATCTAAGAGTCCCTCAAATATTAACTTTTCTAGCATTGCTAGATAGTCCAAGTCCGACGTCTTTTCTGAGACTCATACAAACTATTAGCTGTGAGCCACTGAAAAAAAGGTAAAAAAGAAAAACAACAACAACAAAAAATTGCATGCTTCCTAGATTCCTAGCTTCCCAGCCCAGGAGAAACATTCTCATTGCATTTAAGTTTCTGAGTTGAGTGACCATGGCTCTAACTATAATGTCTGGCATATGGAGAAAAGCATGTGGAGTTCCTGAAGATTGCTAGTGCTCTACTCCCAAGTTTGTTTCTTAAAGTACTGGTGCAGGCCACATCTTCTAGACCCCTCCCCACCCAGTGTGGAGGAGAAGGTCTTGCAATGCAACTCCACTGCAGCAGCCAAGTCTCTCTGAGCCTCTGAATCCCTGCATCCACATTAAACCAAGTCAATTTAGACATTTCCAGCTCATTCACAATGAGCCATCTTTTGATCCATATTTCAGCCAACCAACCAAATACGCTGTTAGCACCCCCCTTTTTAAAAATATTTATTTTTTAGTTTTAGGTGGACACGATATCTTTTTTTTCTAATGTGGTGCTGAGAATTGAACCCAGTGCTTCATGCATGCTAGGCGAACGCGCTACCACTTGAGCCACATCCCCAGCTCCATTAGCACCCCTTTTTAACTCTGCAAATAAATCAAGGGCAGAAGCTCTGCTTAATGGGTTTATATCAATAAATTCAGCCTGAACCAACTTTATGTTCCTTCCACCATTAGCCCACATCATTAAAATCCATTTTCACACATGTGCTCAAGACCTCTGCTTGTATGAATTAGAAAATTTGAGAAGTTCATTTGCACTGTAGTGCACCTCCCCAGGAGTCTCACAGTGCCCCTTGCCTTTAGGGGTCTGTTGATACTGAAGTCTGATTACTAGTCTAGAGGCAAAAATGGGTGGTTGGGATGGGTCCTGAGGAATACCAGCATTGTCCACTTAATAACTGTGTCAGGGAAGGTCACTTCTGTTTCCTTGGGCAATGCTGGGTTAGTCCCTTCAGGCAGAGGTGGAAAGGCCGGTAGCAGAGGGGAAGAGTTGGGGGTGCTGCTGTCACTGAGGATGGGGAGGCCACTTCCTCTGGCAAAATCAACTCATCATAACTTAGGAGTTCAATGCCACCGACCTCAACAGAGTCTGCCCACAGGTCCCCATTCCAATTTTTAGTATTCCATTGTTTCCATGTAGTGCTTTCATTTTAACTGCAGATACCCTTCCAGGTTGAGACTTAAATTTGTACTATAATCCAGCCAATTGCATGTTGAGGGGTTGGGTTTTGGCAACTTCAGCCCTTTATCTGCCAGAGAAAAGATTCTCCTTCAGGGCATACTTGGAAGAGTTCAGGTTACTTAATGTAAATTTGGCACTGGGAAATTGAATCCCTGAATCACATTGTTTTCCTTTACTATTATGTCCACTGATGCTAGGGACAACCAGCCAACATCATTATATTCCTTGGTTTTCTTAAAAATATTTATAAGCATCATGTATAGAATCGCTGGATTCCCTATCTGGCACATTGAATGTGTTTCCTTTTTGTTTATGAAATAATTTACACCATAGACTATCAATACTCTCTTCAGGAGAGTCTTTAGATACTTTAGGTTTAGACAAATTAGAGAGCCACTTCCAGATACCATAAAACCAATTAAGGAAATTCATCATTACACTTCTGTGTCTTTAGAGCTCCTTCTGGTACCCAAATCTGTATTAAGGCTCTCTAGAGAAACAGAATCAGTTAGAAAAGAAGATTTATTAGATGGGCTTACATGGTCAGAGGATAGTCTCATAGTAGTCATTTGCAAGTTGGAGAACTGGGGAAATCAGTAACTAATCAGTCCAAGAAGCCGAAAATCTCACAATGGGAGGGACCAATGACCCAACCCCCGGAGGAGGCTGAAGGCCTGGAAGCCCTCTGGAGAGTCTCTGGTGTGAGTCCACTTTCAAAGGCTGTAGAAGCTGGTGTCTGGTGTCCGCAGGTGATAGTATCAGCAAAATTCCCAGCTGCTCAAGAAGAATCGAGCTGGCAAGTTCAGGCAAGCTTTCCCCATCTTCCTCTATCTGTTCCTTCTGGGCCCCCAGCCACGGGACAGTGCCACCTACATTCAAAGCAGGTCTGCTCCTCTCATTTTACTGAGCTATGTGCCAACTATCTCTGGAAACATTTCACATACACACCCAGAATTGTGCTTCACCAGCTTTTTCGGTTTCTCAGTCTACTTAGGTTGATCACCAAAATTACCCATCACACAGACCTAAGCTATGAAATCAAAAAGTCCTAGATTTCATCCTTTTAAAACAAATTCATACCTGTTATCCACCTGGGACCTTTGCCCTGCCATTTGACACAGGAGACAAATGTTTCACATGTTTTGCAAGTGAGATAGGTTTAGCTTTGTGAGAATGGTTCCTTTAGTCACTCAGTGGTCGCTGATGGAACCAGTTCTTTAACTGTGGTTTTTTTCTTTAATTGTCCAATTTTGTCAAGATACATGGATTCTTCTAGGAGAATCTTGGCAATTTATAATACAACTGTTTTGGTATCAATCATACTATTTCTGATAGGTGGTAAGATAAAATGTGAGGAAGAGAGATGAATTAGACTCAGGCTGAAGGGAAACAGGCACAAAATAATATAATAATGATATAATTGGGGGCCATTTATATTTACTAAGCACTTCTGCACATGTGATCTAATTTTATTTCCTCAATAACCTGCATTTGTCCGGTAAGTGAGGACAAAATGAAGGCCTTAACATATTTAACAAATTTTCAAGAAAATTTAATTACAAAGGAAAAAGACAAGTAGTAAAAATCAGCTTATAGGATTAACAGCAGTGAATTATTCCCATTATGGCTCCCAGTGGAATTGCCTCTAGGATAAAGAGGAAATATCAAAATGTTAACAGAGGTAGGGACTGATTTATGGTATTTCAAACACCCTTTATTATTCTTGGTATTTTTATTTTTGTGTTTGTGTTCATTCCCCTCTTGGGTGAATATGTATTAGGAAGAAAGTAAGCTATTAAAAGTGCACATAGAAAAGATGGTGGTAGCTACTGGTTTGGAGCATTGCAGCCTATGTTGATTGAAGAGGATGTTCACTCAGGGAAGTGAGCAGGAGAAGCCTAGAGCAGGTATTAGATTGGAATTGGAGGTTGCCTATATGAACTCAGATATTCAGTAGATAAATAAATACAGAAATGGATATGGACAAAAATATGTGTGTGTATACACATAATTCGGTAAATACTCATGTTATATACCCACATATATTCCCCTGCACTGTCCACTGAGATGACCTAGAACAACAACATCCAGAAAGCAACAAGCATGTCTAATGCCCAGACCTTGAATCTTGATTTCTGCATATCATTATCCAATAAAAGCAACCAGAACACCTGGAAGAATGGCTCATTCCAGGGCTGGGGAAGGGTAAATATTAAATCAACTTGGAACATGATGTTGTCCTAAAAAGTCAGGAAATGTCAACTTGCATGGGCATCAGATGGCCAAATCAGGAATATTCTGAGCATCAACACAAGTTAACAATGAGCAACAGATTATACCCCTTTGAATAAAAAGAGAAACCCATGAACCCATACTGATATAATTAAATGAGTGGATAAATAAATGGGGAGGATAACAAGCATTTGAATGCTGGTAAGTGTAGAAGGAATGAGAGAATTTTAAAGTCATTATGTGGCAGCCACCTGTAATAAATAATTTGGCCAAGAAATGACAATGGAAATTAATGAATGAAAAAAAGTTAATGAGGACTGGTTTACTCATGGAATCCTAAAATATTTTTAGGTCCATAAGAAAAAAAGTAATTTCACAGGGGGAGATTTAATAGATACTACCTTAATCAAGCTATCACAAATAATGACAGGAATCAAAATCACGTACCACCTGATAGGATGGAATGAGAAGACAGCACCACTTCTTTGATACTCCTACCAATGCTGCAGAACTTCACAACCTGAATCTGTTTATGAGGAAGCGTGAGAGACATTTCCAATATAATCTTTAAAATGCCAAAGCCATGACACTTATGTAAAGAATGAGGAGTTATTCCAGACTTAAGGACTCTAAGCACAAGGGACATCAAAATGCAATACCTGATGTTGAACTGGACCCTTTTACAATAAAGGACATTATTGGAACAATTGGAAAAACCTGAATGGGATCTGAGACTAAAGTGCTGGTCATGCATCTGTATTAATTTCCTGCCGCTGACAGTTTGGTGGTGCTGGGGATTGAACTCAGGGCCTCACATATGCTAGGCAAGCACTTTCACCACTGAGTCACATCCCCAGCCCCCACTGACAGTTATTTTAGAGAATGTTCTTGCTTATAAGAATTACACACTAAATTTTTTCATGGGTGATATGGATGATTTACTTTCAAGATATTCAGGAGAAATTTTTGTTGTTTTTTTGGTAAGTTTTCTATACATTTAAAAACATATCAAAATAAAAAGCACATTATGATAAGTATCACAGTAAAAGAATTATATGCATAGAATTGTATGGAAAACGACGTGAGTAACACTACCACCAAAAAATTTTACTTAAAAATTGACTTTTAAATTGCATTCTACTATGTTTCGAGAATTAATCAGATTCCTTTAATGATGTGCTATTGTATACCTATAGTGTTTATTATTATCCAGGAGACATTTTACAACACTCGGTTATGCTATATAGTTTGTCAGCATATTCGGCTTATTTGGATTCAGTGCATAGCCCAATCATTGTGTAAAATAAAGTTTTTTATCTTAAACACACATGCAAATCTTCACTATTGCCTAGAGAGATTATTTGTCCCCATCACATGGCTAGGAAGTGAGAGGAACTGACCTTGATCTGTGTCCTTCTGCCTGCAGTTCTCCACACATAACAGGGTGTAAGACCTGGCCAAGGCAGTGCAGAGTCAGCCAAGGAGAGAGGAGGTTCCAGTCCTGGGCTCCATGTTGAAAGCAAAGGCCTTCCTTTATCAAGACCCACTCTAGGGAGCAGAACCAGGCAGTGCCAATATAGAGGGCCATCCACCCTCTAGAGAGACATTGGGCATAAGAGAAAGGTGATTTAAATGCTCTGAAGTTTATTTAGTTATATTCTGGACTTTCTTTTAAGAACTGAAATTCAATACACGGTTTTGTTGTCTGATTTTGCCATTATTTGTTAAATCGGTTTTGAAAGCCTTTTAGGCTAGACATCTGCTTTCTTGGCCAGCCTTTCCTCCCACTTCTGCTTTGTTGTAACCAAAGGAAAGCCTGAATAAACCCTCCAGCTTCACTTGCTTTCAGTTGACTTTAAAATATGCTCATTTTGGAGGTCACGCAGCTGAGCCATGTATTTTTAGTCTCCCACCAGCTTTGCTACAGACAGCGCCTGTGACTGGTGGTCATGATGATTCTGGTTGCCTGGGCTGCTTTGCAAGGACTTTAAGGCCACAATTGTGAAAAGTACAAACTCTTCCTTTGGACCTGAGGATATCTGATGGGTGATGAAATTTGGGATAGAAAAGCTTGGCATCTCTGCCTTCACTCTGCATCTGCCTCCTTTGCTACCTTAACCATTGAGTCAGATTTACAGTTGAGTCACATGTTAGGGAGTGTGTGTCTGGAATTGGTGTTGCAAAGTTGATTAGTCCCAACTTTACCTAATCTGTCTCTTCCCCTTTCAAGGCTGAAGACAACAAGATAAGAGTAACTAAGATATTATTGAAATTTACAGACATCAGGATCACCAATCACCACCTCTTACAGGCCACCAGAGTGGAACCTAGAAGTCCCCAGTGGTCAGTCCTTCCCTTTCCTTGGCTGTCTTTGTTTCCCCCTCCCCTGGGGATTAAAGTTGCTTACACCTAGGCTGGGTTGAGATGGTCTTGTCAGCATGGCCTCCATCTTCTGGACTGGCTTGCTTGCTTTCCAAATCTTTTTCCTTGTGTCAACAGCTCACCCTTGAGTGAGTGGCAACTACATGAACCTGGGTACAGTTATCCATACACTGTGTTACCCTGGGGAATGGCTTTACCATGCATCTTTATTCACAGACAAAAATTCAAGAGGCAGAATGATAAGGAGAAGAGATTTCTTCAGGTTTAAGGAACCTGGTATTTTTGGCTGTTTTTTTTTTTTTTTTTCTGGTTTCATTTCTCCATCTTCTGGGTGCTCAGGGGTGAGGAAAGCTTTCATGAGAGAGACGTTCATAAGAAAAGTGAAACACAGGAAAGTAAAAATACAAACGCAGATTTAGTGATCCAGAGAACCTATCAGTCTCAGCTCCTTGGAGGTATTTCCTCAGTAGTTTTTATTCTCATTTGAGGAAATTCAGAAACTAAAGGAATTTGGATCTTTAATTTCAAAAGGAATTCTGTTTCAAATTCTGCAGAAAAGCAAGTTATCAGGATGTTGCCCTTCATTTCAGAGGAAGTCAGTTTCACTTCACCTTCACCCCAGAACTGCCTGACACTGCCCCCACCCCCAAAGCAAATGTGGTCCTAGACTCTGCATTCTGTTCTTTGGTGAACCCAGAGCATGGTCAGACTTAAATAAGGTGCTGGGCATAAAGTCCAGGTCTGGTCAGGAGGGAGAGGCAAGTAGCCCCTGTTTGGAACCATATCAGCTGAGAAGATAACTCCTCTTCTGTATTTGTCTTTCAGGAAAACGCGGATGCCTTGGAGAACAGTTGGCTAAGACTGAGCTATTTATTTTTTTCACTTCCCTTTTACAAAAATTTACCTTCAAGCCCCCAAACAATGAGAAGTTGAGCCTGGAGTTCAGAATGGGCCTCACTGTCTCCCCTGTCAGCCACCACATCTGCCCTATCCCTAGGGGATGATGCTGTTGGTGAAGGAAAAGGAAAGACAGGGGAAAAAAAAAAAAACCACAGGTGCTTTGGAGCTGCTGGTGCCTGCTCAGATGTTTGGAAACAGAATGAAGGTGATGCCAAGGAAAGAGGAAAGAATCTGGACTAAAAGGAAGCTGGATCCAAACCCTGGTTCTGCCATGTCCCCCAATATAGCCCTGGAATAATCACTTGTGTGTTCATTGATTTACCTTCTCATCCAGGAGGTGAAAAATTATTTCCCTTCAAAAAAAAAAAAAGGTCCTGTAAGAATTAAAGGAAACAATGGATTCTAAGTGATTCCTACACCATAAAAACATATCCTAAGAATAATGACTACAGTCGTGCCTACTTCCCGCCTCCTTCCTTGGCCATGTATTTGCTTCTAGCTGGTTGACATAGTTCAGGTTGAAGTGGTGCAAGACAGGCAATGAGATACAAAGTGGAATCCTGGGGGCAACCATGGAGACAGACCATAAAGTCTCTCTCATTTGTGTCCGCTTTATCTTGTTTTGGCCTTAGAATGGTCCCCTGGCTAGTGACCAATGGATGAGTCTATTCACACGAAGTGGAAGCAACAGTTTCTATGATTTGCCTCCTTAGAAGTAGGCACAATAGAGTGTGACCACAGTGAAGCCAACCTGGAAATCAGGTTTGAGAATAAAAGTGAAAAGAGTTTGTCTTATAGTACCTCTGTTTTGAGTCCTCCATCAGACACTCATTCCCATAATGTTTCACATTGGATTTAACTGTAAGCTTTTGTTGGCTAATATTACCACCTTATAGTCTGGTAGAGCATTTTATAGCAGAACATCAGAAATGCCAGAATCCTGTCATAAAATAGAGGACCAGGGACTGTCTAAGAAGTTTTAGCCCAACCCCAGAGCAAACCTACCAAACGGCCTGGTAAACTGAACTGAACTTCATCCAAAGGTCTGACCTTCCTCCTTTCCTTCCTTTCTTCCTTTCTCTCTCCTCTCTCTCTCTCTCCCTCCCTCCCTCTTTCTTTGGAGAAAGATTTCTTTTCTTAAAGTGGCTAGATCTAGGTAATTTAGTAGCTCATAACTGTCAACAGCTGTCTGTGGGTTGTATGTGAGTCACTGGGCTTGGTAGCCTCATGGATAGAGACATCTGTGAATGGCCAGTGGACATTTACTCTGGTCAGTTCCCCAGGGATAATGTAAATTTCTTTCCCACTCTGCTGGGCCCACACAGCACCTGAGATGGGTGTTATCTGCCTAAATGTCAATCAATGTGCTGACTGCAGGACATCATGAAGCAAAACTAAGCCCTTGAAACTTCATCCCTGCCTTTGATGTATCCCCTTAAATAAACCACCAGAGCTATTTTCCCTTTGTCTAGTTCCAGAACCCATGTGGACTAGATCTATCAGAGGCTTCATCTTGTGTAAATATATTTCTGAGTTTTTGTGTTTTGTTATTTGCTAATTATCTGAGATTTTAGTTTTAGGGTGGCTTGGAGATTCCCCTGGGCAGAAAGAACCCTGCAGAGAAGCTGGCCTTTGTCCCCTTTCCGGACACAAACAAAATGGCCAGGAGGCCATGGGTTTTTCCCACCTGATGCTTAGAATTCAGAGAAAAGTCCATTCTACTGCCACCAGGAAGAAAGGAAAGAGAAAGGGATAGAAGGGGGCAGTGTTTGGCTTGAGCTAGACTAAGACAGCTGAGAATTTCTGGAAGAAATGGTTGCATTTTCAATGTGGGGAGGAGGCTTCAGTCTCTTGTGCCTGGTAAAGAAAGAATGGAAGAGAGAAGCCAGTTGCTCATAATTCCCTTGTAAGCCCTTTTAAGGCAAATCTCTAGAAAACAGGGCAAGAGATAGTCCAAGACCAGTTAACTTCCTCTCATCTGGGATCTGTCTACCATTTATTTTCCCCTTTCTTCCTCTGGTTAGATCAAGTAGGAGATCCATGGGAAATTGTTCAAAATCTTTACATTTCTCACTTTCCTCATCTATAGTATAAGGGACTCTGTTGAAGTCATTTCTGTATTCTATTCCTGCCTTGCTTTACACTGTCTATGATTCTTTTATTTTTTATTTTTTATTGTTGGTTGTTCAAAACATTACAAATTTCTTGACATATCATATTCCACACTTTGATTCAAGTGGGTTATGAACTCCCACCTTCACCCCATACACACATTGCAGAATCACATCAGTTACACATCCATTGATTTACATATTGCCATACTAGTGTCTGTTGTGCTCCGCTGCCTTTCCCATCCTCCCCCCTCCCCCCTCCCCACCTCTCCCCTCCCCTCCCCTCCTCTCTCTCTACCCCCTCCACTGTATAACCCTGAGGGTCTCCTTCCATTTCCATGCAATTTCCCTTCTCTCTCCCTTTCCCTCCCACCTCTCATCCCTGTTAAATGTTAATCTTCTTCTCCTGCTCTTCGTCCCTACTCTGATCTTAGTTACTCTCCTTATATCAAAGAAGACATTTGGCATTTGTTTTTTAGGGATTGGCTAGCTTCACTTAGCATAATCTGCTCTAATGCCATCCATTTCCCTGCAATTTCTATGATTTTGTCATTTTTTAATGCAGAGTAATACTCCATTGTGTATAAATGCCACATTTGTTTTATCCATTCGTCTATTGAAGGGCATCTAGGTTGGTTTCACAGTCTTGCTATTGTGAATTGTGCTGCTATGAACATCGATGTAGCAGTGTCCCTGTAGCATGCTTTTTTTGGTCTTTAGGGAATAGACCAAGAAGGGGAATAGCTGGGTCAAATGGTGGCTCCATTCCCAGCTTTCCAAGAAATCTCCATACTGCTTTCCAAATTGGCTGCACCAATTTGCAGTCCCACCAGCAATGTACAAGTGTACCCTTTTCCCCACATCCTCGCCAGCACTTGTTGTTGTTTAACTTCATAATGGCTGCCAATCTTACTGGAGTGAGATGGTATCTTAGGGTGGTTTTGATTTGCATTTCTCTGACAGCTAGAGATGGTGAGCATTTTTTCATGTGTTGATTGACTGTATGTCCTCCTCTGAGAAGTGTCTCTTCAGGTCCTTGGCCCATTTGTTGATTGGGTTGTTTGTTCTCTTATTGTCTAATTTTTTGAGTTCTTTGTATACTCTGGATATTAGGGCTCTATCTGAAGTGTGAGGAGTAAAGATTTGTTCCCAGGGTGTAGGCTCCCTATTTACCTCTCTTATTGTTTCTTTTGCTGAGAAAAAACTTTTTAGTTTGAGTAAGTCCCATTTGTTGATTCTAGTTATTAACTTTTGTGCTTTGGGTGTCCTATTGAGGAATTTGGAGCCCGACCCCACCGAATGTAGATCGTAGCCAACTTTTTCTTCTATCAGACGGCGTGTCTCTGATTTGATATCAAGCTCCTTGATCCATTTTGAATTCACTTTTGTGCATGGCGAGAGAAAGGGATTCAGTTTCATTTTGTTGCATATGGATTTCCAGTTTTCCCAGCACCATTTGTTGAAGATGCTATCCTTCCTCCATTGCATGCTTTTAGCCCCTTTATCAAATATAAGATAGTTGTAGTTTTGTGGATTGGTTTCTGTGTCCTCTATTCTGTACCATTGGTCCACCCGCCTGTTTTGGTACCAGTACCATGCTGTTTTTGTTACTATTGCTCTGCAGTATAGTTTGAAGTCTGGTATCGCTATACCGCCTGATTCACACTTCCTGCTTAGCATTGTTTTTGCTATTCTGGGTCTTTTATTTTTCCATATGAATTTCATGATTGCTTTCTCTATTTCTACAAGAAATGCCGTTGGGATTTTGATTGGCATTGCATTAAACCTATAGAGAACTTTTGGTAATATCGCCATATTGATGATGTTAGTTCTGCCTATCCATGAACAGGGTATATTTTTCCATCTTCTAAGATCTTCTTCTATTTCTCTCTTTAGGGTTCTGTAGTTTTCATTGTATAAGTCTTTCACCTCTTTTGTTAGGTTGATTCCCAAGTATTTTATTTTTTTTGAAGATATTGTGAATAGAGTGGTTGTCCTCATTTCCATTTCAGAGGATTTGTCGCTGATATACAGGAATGCCTTTGATTTATGCGTGTTGATTTTATATCCTGCCACTTTGCTGAATTCATTTATTAGCTCTAATAGTTTCTTTGTAGACCTTTTTGGGTCTGCTAGGTATAAAATCTTATCATCTGCAAATAGTGATAATTTAAGTTCTTCTTTTCCTATTTTTATGCCTTTAATTTCTTTCGTCTGTCTAATTGCTCTGGCCAGTGTTTCGAGAACTATGTTGAACAGAAGTGGAGAGAGAGGGCATCCCTGTCTTGTTCCAGATTTTAGAGGGAATGCCTTCAGTTTTTCTCCATTCAGAATGATGCTAGCCTGAGGCTTAGCATAGATTGCTTTTACAATATTGAGGTATGTTCCTGTTATCCCTAGTTTTTCTAGAGTTTTGAACATAAAGGGATGCTGTACTTTGTCGAATGCTTTTTCCGCATCTATCGAGATGATCATATGGTTCTTATTTTTAAGTCTATTGATGTGGTGAATAACATTTATTGATTTCCGTATATTGAACCAGCCTTGCATCCCAGGGATGAATCCTACTTGATCATGGTGCACAATTTTTTTGATATGTTTTTGTATCCGATTCGCCAGAATTTTATTGAGGATTTTTGCATCTAGGTTCATTAGAGATATTGGTCTGTAGTTTTCTTTCTTTGAAGTGTCTTTGTCTGGTTTAGGTATCAGGGTGATGTTGGCCTCATAGAATGAATTTGGAAGTTCTCCCTCTTTTTCTATTTCCTGAAGTAGCTTGAAAAGTATTGGTATTAGTTCTTCTTTAAAGGTTTTGTAAAACTCTGCTGTGTACCCATCCGGTCCTGGGCTTTTCTTAGTTGGTAGTCTTTTTATAGTTTCTTCTATTTCCTCAATTGATATTGGTCTGTTTAGGTTGTCTATATCCTCCTGACTCAATATGGGCAGATCATATGACTTAAGAAATTTATCTATGCCTTCACTATCTTCTAATTTATTGGAGTATAAGGATTCAAAATAGTTTTTGATTATCTTCTGTATTTCTGAAGTGTCTGTTGTGATATTGCCTTTTTCATCCCGTATGCTGGTAATTTGAGTTCTCTCTCTTCTTCTCTTCGATAGCATGGCTAAGGGTCTGTCGATTTTGTTTATTTTTTCAAAGAACCAACTTTTAGTTTTGTCAATTTTTTCAATTGTTTCTTTTGTTTCGATTTCATTAATTTCAGCTCTGATTTTCATTATTTCTTGCCTTCTGCTTCTTTTGCTTTTGTTTTGCTCTTCTTTTTCAAGGATTTTGAGATGAAGTATGAGATCATTTATTTGTTGGTTTTTTCTTTTTTTAAGGAATGAACTCCAAGCAATGAATTTTCCTCTTAGAACTGCTTTCAATGTGTCCCATAGATTCCGATATGTTGTGTCTGTGTTTTCATTTATCTCTAAGAATTTTTTAATTTCCTCCTTGATGTCTTCTATAACCCATTGATCATTCAGTAACCTATTGTTCATTCTCCAATTGATGTATGCTTTTTCCTTCCTTCTTTTATCGTTGATTTTCAGTTTCATTCCATTATGATCAGATAAGATGCATGGTATTATCTCTACTCCTTTATATTGTCTAAGAGTTGCCCTGTGACATAATATATGATCTATTTTTGAGAAGGATCCATGTGCTGCTGAGAAAAAAGTGTAACTGCTTGATGTTGGGTGGTATACTCTATATATGTCAATTAAGTCTAGGTTATTAATTTTGTTATTGAGTTCTATAGTTTCCTTATTCAACTTTTGTTTGGAAGATCTGTCCAGTGGCGAGAGAGGTGTGTTGAAGTCTCCCATGATTATTGTATGGTGGTCTATTAGACTCTTGAACTTGAGAAGAGTTTGTTTGAGGAACATAGCTGCACCATTGTTTGGGGCATAAATATTTATGATTGCTATGTCTTGTTGGTGTATGGTTCCCTTAAGCAGTATGTAGTGTCCCTCTGTATCCCTTTTGATTAACTTTGGCTTGAAATCTATTTTATTTGATATGAGTATGGACACTCCTGCTTGTTTCCGAAGTCCATATGAGTGATATGATTTTTCCCAACCTTTCACCTTCAGCCTATGTATGTCTTTTCCTATCAAATGTGTCTCCTGTAGGCAGCATATTGTTGGGTCTTGTTTTGTGATCCATTCTACTAGCCTGTGTCTCTTAATTGGTGAGTTTAAGCCATTAATATTTAGGCTTATTATTGAGATATGGGTTGTTCTTCCAGCCATATTTGTTTATTTCTGTTACTAAACATGGTTTGTTTTCCTCTTTTATTATTTCCCCCCCCTTTACTGTCCTACCTCCCACTGTTGGTTTTCATTGTTATTTTCCATTTCCTCTTCCTGTAATGCTTTGGCGAGGATGTTTTGAAGAGATGGTTTTCTAGCTGTGAATTCTTTAAACTTTTGTTTATCGTGGAAGGTTTTAATTTCATCTTCCATCCTGAAGCTTAATTTCGCTGGATACACAATTCTTGGTTGGAACCCATTTTCTTTCAGTGTTTGAAATATGTTATTCCAGGATCTTCTAGCTTTCAGAGTCTGTGTTGAAAGATCAGCTGTTATCCTGATTGGTTTACCTCTAAATGTAATCTGCTTCCTTTCTCTTGAAGCTTTTAAAATTCTCTCCTTATTCTGTGTGTTGGGCATCTTCATTATAATGTGTCTAGGTGTGGATCTCTTATGATTTTGCACATTCGGTGTCCTGTAGGCTTCTAGGATTTGGGATTCTGTCTCATTCTTCAAGTCTGGGAAGTTTTCTTGTATTATTTCATTGAATAGACTGCTCATTCCTTTGGTTTGGAGCTCTGTACCTTCCTGTATCCCAATGACTCTTAAGTTTGGTCTCTTAATGTTATCCCATATTTCTTGGATGTTCTTCTCACAGTTTCTTAACAGTCTTGCTGAGCTGTCTATGTTCTTTTCCAGTTGAAATACTTTGTCTTCATTGTCTGATGTTCTATCTTCTAAGTGTTCTACTCTGCTGGTAGTATTCTCCATTGAGTTTTTAAGTTGGTTTATTGCTTCCTGCATTTCTAGGATTTCTGTTTGTTTGTTTTTTTAACCTCTATCTCCCTGTATAGTTGATCCTTTGCTTCCTGGATTTGTTTGCGTAATTCATTGTCGAAGTGATCTTTCATTGTCTGATTTTGCTGTCTAATGTCTTCCTTGATACTCCAGATCATCTGAAGCATGTATATCCTGAATTCTTTATCTGACATTCCATCTGCTGCAGCTGTTACCTCTTCTAAAGTTGTGTTGACCTGCATTGATTGTGTTCCTTTCTTTCCTTGTCTTTTCATACTGCTCGCGTATCTTTCCTGCAGGCATGGGCGGTGCTCTGCTCTCTCCTTATTCCAATTGGGGTGTCGTGACTACCACGCCGGCAGGTCACTGGGCCTGTTCTGGGCGCTGGCGGCGGCTCTGTTCTGCCCCTACTCCAATTGGGGTGACGAGTGTACCACTCCCGCAGGCCACCGGGCCTGATCTGCCGGTCGGTTGCAGGTTTGCCTACCCTGCAGGTGCTGGCGGCGGCTCTACTCTGCCCCTACTCCAAATGGGGTGACGTGTCTGTCGTACCGGCAGGCCACTGGGCCTGTCCTGCTGGTCGGTCGCAGATCTGCCCACCTTTCGGGCACAGGTGGTGGCTCTGCTCTGCCCCTACTCCAATTGGGGTGTCGTGATTACCCCGCCTGCAGGTCGCTGGGCCTGTTCCTGGCACGTGCAGCGACTCTGCTCTGCCCCTTCTCCAATTAGGGTGGTGTGTGTACCATGCCGGCAGGCTCCTGGGCCTGATCCGCCGGTCTGTCGCAGGTCTGCCTACCTTGCAGGCTCGGGCGGCGGATCTGCCCTGCCCCTCCTACCACGCCTGCGGACCGCTGGGCCTGATGTGCAGGTTGGTCACAGGTCTGCTCACCCTGCGGGCACGGGTGGCGGTTCCGCTCCGTCCCCACTCCAATTGGGGTCACGTGACCACCACACCGGCAGGGCCTGATCCGGGCGTGGGCGAAGGACCTGCTCTGCCCCTACTCCAGTTGGGGTGACGTGTGTACCACGCTGGCAGGCCACTGGGCCTGACCCGCCAATCTGTAACAGGTCTGCTTACCTTGCAAGCGCCGGCGGCGGCTCTGCCCTGCCCCTCCTACCACGCCCGTGTACCACTGGGTCGCGGATCTGCCCACCTTGCGGGTGCGGGTGGCAGCTCCGCTCCACCCCCTCTCCAATTGGGGTCACGCGGTCACCACGCTGGCGAGCCGCTGGGCCTGCTCCGGGCGCTGGCGGCGGCCCGGCTCCTCCCCTCTGGCTCGAGGACAAATCGAGGAGACTCAGGTGTCTGTGCCTCACCCCCCCTACCAGGAGACCAACTGTTTCTGTCTCCACTGGTATTGATGAAGTTCTCTCCTCCACCGCTTTCTGATGACATCAGATCTCTGCCATGTTGGTATCCTATGCGAATGGCAGCATTTCGTTCCCCTTGCCGGGCAACCAAAGCAACGGGTGAGTCCTGACTGGCCCTCAGCAGGACCCGGACCGAGAAGCAGTTTCCGCGGGCTCCTAGCCCTGGGCCAGGGCAGTTCCGGGAGCCGGAACTCGGCCGCTCCGTGCTCGGTGTATGCTCTGATAAGAGTAGGCTCCAAGAACCAGCCCCCGCGGGCTCAGTTCCGGGAGCCGGAACTCGGCCGCTTAGTGCTCAAGAAGCAGCCTCCGCAGGCTCCCCAGCCCTGGGCCAGGGCGGTTCCGGGAGCCGGAACTCGGCCACCCCGCGCTCGGTGTTTGCTCCGATAAGAGCAGGTTCTAAGAAGCACCCAGGCACTGAGTCCAAGCAATCTGTCTGCAAGCCGCAGGCGAATGGCAGCCTGAAATTACCTGTTCTGTGGCTGAATGAGCTGTGGTCAGTAGAAAACAGGGATGGTGACGTCAGCTTTCCAACATGGTGGCCACTGGCCTCCTCTGTGGTCTGACTGGTGTGGAGAACCGAGATGGACCGCTTCCTTCCCCCGTCTCGAACCCAGAATTCAGCCCTGAGTACGGTGCTTGCACGGCTGTCCGAAACTGCAGTGCTATATTCCTGCGTCGCTATCTCCTTGTTTCCCAGCGCGTGCTGCAGACTCTAGCCGCGGGGCGATTAAGCAGTGTTACCCTCCGTGCGACCCTGTCTATGATTCTTGATGGGTAGGCATACACCAACTACTTGTGGAATAAATATAAAACTCCTGGAGACTTGTCCTGACCTAATGGATGCAGTGGGACCCAGGGCCAGTGAAGTGTCACCACAATGAGTCCAGAAACATTGGAGAAGAGATGACTGTGACTACTAATTGAATTTTACATGTGCATAAAAAGTGTGTCTTCTTTTTGCTCAAAATTTGTTGGAGACATTAAAACACACGAGTCCTCTTCCCATCCAAGCATCACATAAGGATTTTGTTAAATGTACTCTTGTGAGTCTCCTGTTTCTCCTTTATTTGGGAAACCTCAGGACTCCTTACTCCCTTCTTTGTACCTGGAACCTAGTGTGCCAATAAAATATATTCTGATATTATCTGCCACATTGTGGATGAGGCAACCAGAGGCAGCCCAGGGTGTGAATCTTCTCTCCACAACTCTGCTACAAAGAGATGCAAACATGGGCACAGTGAAGTATAATTGTAAAATCAGGGTGGAAGTCAAGGGACTTACAGCAGAGAAGAGTCTGGTGGCAATGGACCTGGGTCAGGCATAGCAAGACTGCAAGCACCAGGGGGAGGTCCGGTAGAGGGACTGCCCTCTCTGCCCTATATGTTCAGATAGGAAGCAAGGGCTGGCCAGGTGACTAAGTAGCATGGATGACTACCTGAGTAAGCAAGGAACTGTGCTAGAACAGGGGACTCCAGAGCTCAAGATTTGGTGAACTGCTGCTTGCTTTCTTTTCCTCCCTCCCTCCCTCCCTTCCTTAAGAACACTGTCAACTAGATTGGCTTAATCTTTTCCTTTTAAATTGTTTTTAGTTGTAGATGGACACAATACTTTATTTTTATGTAGTGCTGAGGATCAAACCCAGTGCCTCACAGTCCACTACTGAGCTACAACCCCAGCCCCCAGCTGTTCTCTTAAGCTTGCCCAAGCAAACTGAGTCAGTTTTCCCATGTGTGTGTTGTTTGTTGCTAAGCTACGAAAAGGGAAAGGTGGAGGATGCTGGGGAGCAGTGCCCAAGGACATGCAAGTTGGTCACTCAACCTCCTACTCTAACTTTGAGCAAGACATTTCAAACTGCAAGCTATGTTCCTCTATAATTGGTAGGTTTCCAGGCAGGCTGGCAGAGGTTCAATGAACTCTCTACATACCATGGGCTATTGCCTTGTGACTCCCCACCCACTGCAGTGCCACCAGGGCCCACCATGTGCAGTGCCCTTGATGTGGAAGGTATATTGTCTTCAGTTTGACATATCTTTCCCTCTTCTGGGAATTTGCCAGTTCAGCTCCTCTTCAGGTTACAGTATCCCTCCAAACAGATCCCCGCTGGGACCTCAAGCTGTTTGCATTCTCAGATTCATATAAAATCCCACACCCATGCCACACCATGAGGGGCAGTGCAGTATTCCTTCAAGACAGCCTGCCCTTCTTGGCCATCACTGTCAGTCTTACTCAGCTTCTTGCCTACAGGAAGTTTCAAGCCTCAATGTGGCACTGATTTGTGGTACCAAGAGACTTTACAAAAACAAATAATTCCTGTAGCCTTGAAGCCTCTAACCGGGGGGAGGGAAAACTTAGCTTCTCCTCCATTTCATAGGAGATATGTGGAAAGTGAGTAGGACCTTCTAATCAAAGAAAACCAGAGCTGAAGAGGAGTAAAAGTGTCAAAAATATTTCATTTAAGAAAAATTAGGAAAAAGACCTCAGAATAGAACTGGGCTCCATTCTAAATACAGCCTGAACAAGTGGGCATTTATAGTGGGAGCACGCTGAGGGGATCCCTGGATGGAAATAAGTGGAAATATCAGTTTTGACTAAACCGACTGAACAGGATTATTTTTGAAGTTGGTCACCTGATCAGATGCCATTTGTATGTTTTCAGATCTCAAGGGAGATCATTAAATATGTGAAAGTAAAATTCTATATATTTGTAATGGAAGATGCTGTTTTATTGTGAATAGATTTGAACATATGGCAGCATCCTTCAAAATGGTTACTAAGGTAACTTTTTTTTTCACTTGATGAAGTTGCATTGCTTTCCCCAATACCCATACATGCTGGCTGTGTCACCCTAAATGCAGAAAGACCAAACCTTAGCATACTTCTACTTGAAAGAGTAGATAAAGCTGTTTTTGAAACAAAACCTCACATTAATAGTCGTCTCAGGTCAGTTCAAATATTTATTGACGATACACTATAAATCAAATAAATAGTATGGGGCCATTCCATTTCAGAGCTCATAGGTTATTACTGGTGGAAGGGGGAATGGGGGATTATGAATACACAAATCATTTGGTGTTAATGGTCTCTACATGAGAATGGATACCAAAAGAAAAAAAAATTAAGTATATATAGTTCCATAATATTTTTCATCATTTCCATCACAGTCTAACAGTCTTGAGGCTGAAAGACATGTGTTGATGAAGTCCCCGAAGTTGACTTCTCCCCAGCTGCTTACCTCATAAGCCAGTTCAGTACATTGTGCCGTCAATTCTAGCCACATTTTTTCCAATTCCTCCTCCACCTCTTCCTCCTTTTTCTCCTTTCCCTCTTCTTTTGTTTTGAAATGTCTTATATTGCCTTAATTTTTGAAAAATTGTTCAGATATAAAAGTCTATTTTAACAAGTTTTTCTCCCCTCTTTTTAGCACTGTGATGATGTTTTCCCATGGTTTTCTGGTTTTTATTATCTCTGATGAAATTTCAGTTATTTATCCCTCGGTTCCCTTGTTCATTGAATGTCTTTTGTCTTATGGTTGTTTTAAAGATTTTTAATATTACTCCTCAGCAATTTGGTTATAATGTTTCTTAGTATAGTTTTCTTTACATTTTTCTTGATTAAAGTTGAGTTTCTTATATCTGTGAGGTTATCGCTTTAAGAAAATTTGGAAAAACTTTGGTTATTATTTCTTCAAATGTTGCTTTTCTGAACTGACCTCCTGCCCATATTTCTGGAATTGAGTCATATAAATGTTAGACCTATTGATGTTGAGTTACTGGTTACTGAAGTTATGTTATTTTTTTCACTTTTATTTCTCTGTGTGCTCAGTTGGGATAGTTTCTACAGCTCAGTTTTAAAGTTCGTTTTTTTTCTTCATCAGGGTCTCATTTGCCATTAAGCAACTCATTAATTTTTTAACATAATACATTTTATTTTTCCACTCTGGAATGAATTGATTCTTCTAAGTTTATAGTTTATTTCTCAATTATTTGCATGTTTTTCTTTAAATCCTTTATACTATCCAGTTAAAGTCCTTGTCTGATAATTCCATATTTCTAGCATTTGTTCTACTGATTTTTCTTCTGATTATAGGTCACATATTCTTGCTTCTTCAAATGTCCAGTAATTATGGATTAGATATATATATTTTTCATTCTTGAGTGTTTGGATTATCTTTTGTCTGCTTTTAAAGAGTGTTGAGTTTTGGTTTTGGTAGGCAGTTAATTTACCTGTAAAACACCTTTGTTTTGTTTTTTGAGTTTTAAAACTTTGTTAGAGTGGGTCTAAAGTAGCCTGCATTCTGTGACTCCTTGAGGTGACTTTTCTGGGGTCCCTACTGATTACCTGAGATGTTTAATGTGGTTTCTCCACTTTGCTCAGTGTTTAATAATTCCCACCCAGTAAAACCTATGGCAACCATTAAGCTTATAGCTTTTTGGCAGTTAGTTATTTTGTCCCCACTAGATGTTCTTTGTCCAGCCTCTTGGAGTCTCGACCTATACCTACAGAGGTCAGCTGATCTCCTTGAAGATTTATGGAGCTCCTTCTTGGCATAGCTTGCTCCTTTCTCTGCCTTACAAATTCCAGTCATGTCAGTCACTCCAAACTATATTTTCTCATCTAATAAAGATGATCTGATTGTCCCCTCTCCTTCTTGTAATGGGGTCCAGTAAATGCCTCCAGGGAGAAAGTCAGAGATGGTGGAGTTCACTTCATTTGTCCTTTCTTTTGGGAATCACAGTCCTGCAGTTCCACTTTTCCAATATCTGAAAACTCTTGTGTATTTATTTTATTGATTCTTTGGATTTTTTTGAATGAATTAATTTCAAATGTAAAGCATTCAGGATAATAATACATAATACAGAGCTTAATTTTTAAAAAACAGTTTTAGAAAATTTCTTCCAACATGTGTAAATATAGAAATAACATATGGATATATAGTAACTGTATTAAAACAGGAAATTTTGGACTGGGAGGATACAAAGTAAGCTCTAACTACCACCCCACCTCTTCTCCATATTGGAAAGATAGGAAATTCTCCTTTATTTTTTAAGAAAAAAAGAATAGAATGTGTATTTTTACATTTAGTACACGATTAGTATTCCAGAATCATGCTGCAGGTTTTGAATATCTCACAAATGGTGAGACACAGGTAGGCGCCATTGGATGACATGGAAGGTTGGTTCCTGGAATCCTAACACTCTTGGGGCTTCTGAGGGATCTTCACAGGGCAGACCAAATAGAATCAGGACTAAGACATTCCTAAACAAATGTTAATTAAGCTCCTACTGTGGATGATACTCAGTGCTAAGAGCTTTGATGTAATGCTTTTGAATCTTCAGAACACTTTCAAACACAGGACATTCTTAGATATATTTTAGACCTGTAGATTGTCTTATTCACCCCATGTTCTTAGTACTTAACCTTAGTACTTACTGTTTCCTCAACTGCAAGATAGAACTAACAAGATCTGTAGAAGCAGAATGATTTATGTAAAGAGTTAAGTGTGCTTTATGGCGTATATTAAGAAGCCAAGAAATGTTGGATGCTGCTGTCACTTCTGTTTACTAGATATAGTTCTGGTCACAGGGTGAGAGGGTGTTTGGAAAACAGCAGCTCAAATGTTTGTGGCGCTCTCTGAGATGCATAACCTGAGGGAATCATAATCTAAGAATCTCAACGGTCTCGGAGAAAGGAGGACTTTCTAAATCGAAAAGAAACTGGTCCTAGCCAAGTATTTTTCAATTATGTTGCAGCCCAAGAATCTTAGCTTGCATTTTCATTGCCAAGAACAGGGCTGGGTAAGAGGCTGAGGGAGTTAGGGGGCGTGGCTTGACTTGGGGGAGGTCTGGAGAAGAGCCAGAAGGAGGGGCCCTGGGAAGGAGGGGCCTGGCGGAAGGCAGGGCAGAGGCGCGGGGCGTGGGGAGGGGCCGGCTACAGTGACAGCAGGAAAGGACTGGAGCAGAAGAGTTTATTTGCATTCTAGAAGAGCCCTCAGCTTTCTGAGCCATGCTCAAGGAGGTGGTCTCTCTGGCGACCGCCTTCTGGGCAGGGCTCCATACTGGGACTTTACTGGTGGGTGCTGTCGTCTTTCTGTTCTTTGCTGACTTCAAAAGGCGGCGCCCAAAGAATTACCCGCCGGGGCCCTGGCCTCTACCTGTGTTTGGCAACTTCTTTCAAGTGAACTTTGAGAATTCACACTTGGATGTTCAAAAGGTAGGAAGGTGCCCGACTGCGTCCATATGCTAACCCTGACTTGCAGGACAAGGGACATTCTGGGGACCTGGGGCAAGAGGATGGGTGGCTGGGCAGCTCATGCTGCTAACCTGCTAAGTCCCACTTTGAGCTTTGTTTACCTTACCAGACAACTGGCATCATTCTACCTACCTGCCCTTTCTAGTGGCGCAGCAGATTTAGATGTTTACTTTTTAAGTGTGCTACCTAGGTTACCTTTCTTAACTCATTTGTTTTCTTCTTAAACATTACTGAAATTCTTTTTTTCTTGTAATGTCCTTCTTTATCCCTGGTAATTTTCTTTTACCTAACTTTATTTGATAAAATGTTGCCGTATCAGCTGTCTTTTGATTATTATGTGAGTAGTATTTGCTTCTTTATTGTCTTACATTTAACACACTTTTTATAATCATATTTGAAATGAATTCTTGTAGACAACATATACTTGGTTGATTTTTTTTTAAATTATGCCTATCTCTGTCCTTAAATAGGTGAAGGTAGGACATTTCTACTTAATCTATTCATTGCTGTGTTAGTGTTTAAGTCTACCAGTTATTATTTTTTCCCTGGGTTGTTTGTTTGTTGCTCTGTTTTTCATTCCTGTTTCCCTTTCCTGTCTTTCTGTGAGCTACTTGGACACTTCTCTTATCAGTCAATTTTTATTCATTTGTAGTGTTTTGAAGCATATATCTTTTTAAATGTGGTTGCTCTAAATATTATGAGCTATATTAGTAGCTTAACGGAGTCCACCAGTGCAAGAATTTTCCACTTCATGAAAGAGAGACATAACAATTTCGGACCCTTGACCTTCACACTTTATAATTGTTTTAAACATTATATCTACATGCACTTAGAACCAAAATATTATAATTTTGCTTTTAAATGTCAGATGAAATTTTAAAAAAGCAAGAACAGTCTATTGTACTTATCCGTTTTTTTCCACAATTTGTTGCTTTTTCTACATTTCTCTTGTTCCAAGTTTATAATTTCCTTTATGATGTGAAGAACTTTCCTTAGCTATTCTTTCAGAGCTGGGTTGCTGGCAAATAATTCTCTTATCTTTCCTTCATCTCAAAATATGTTTATTTCACCTTCCTTTCTGAAGTCTATTTTCACTGGACCTAGAATTCTAGGTTGGGAGTTTCTTGGAAGAACAGGTTTCTTGGAAAATAGAGGCAGAAGGGAGGTACCCCAGGAATAAGATAACTTTTGCCTTTCTTCAGAGGTAGAAGTCAGAGGACTTCCCACATCTGTAACATAGGGAAGAATAATTTCTTATCACTGAAGGAGAAGGTGGAGATTAGAACTATGTCCTCTAGGGAGTCTTTAGTGCAGTTCAGGGGTGAAATCACAATTCTGCAGAGATAGGACATAAGGAGAAGGTGAAAGATGAGGTTATACCATGCTTTCCACTGCAGCTACACCCTTCAGGGGCAAGGAAGGCCACATCTTCATGATGTTTGCCTCCAGGACAGAGAATTAGAAGACTCAAATGTTTCTGTCCTGTTGGGCTCCTCTTTTCCTAGTCTTTTGGCCAAAGGTAGTAGGATTTTCTTGGAGTTTTGTCTGTGATAATTGTTCTAGATTAAGAAGTTTGATCTATGTCCTTCTTTTTCTATTAGGATAGATGGGACTAGAGAAGTTAAATGATTATCCTAATGTCACAAAACTGGCTAATGAAGAGCTGTAATCCCAACTACTCATAAGTCTGAGGCAGAAGGATTGCAAGTTTGAGGCCAACCTGGGCAACTTTAGTGAGACTCTGTCTCAAAATAAAATATAAAAAGGGATGGAGATGTGTCTCAGTGGTAGAGTTCCTCTGGGATTAATTCTCAGTACCACAAAACCAAACCAAAACTCTAGCCAGTGGATGAAAGTGAGACTAGGATCTTATTCCCAGTCCAATGATTTTTTAAATCTCAATTTAGTTTTTATTTTATTTAGGTTTGCATTTTTATATTTCTAATGTAAAGGAAATAAAATTAAATGGCATAATTTAGTAATAATACTATTAAATTTATCTTCATGAAATTGGGAAACATTAAATATTAAGGTCTTTTTCCCACATTTTTTATTGATAGATTATATAGTTGTATATATAATAGAACCTGATAGGTCTTGTGTCAGAATTTTTATATTCCTCTTCATTTAACATTCATGATAGGTATAAATTTTAGGTACCATTTGGTGGCATTTCCATTTTACCACTGAGAAAACTGAGAACAAATGTAATGTGATTTTCCCAGGTTATTCAGAGGATAATGGCAAAGCAAGGTCTTGAATCCAAGAATATTTGACTTAAAACTTATTGTCTCCTATACTACTTGACTCTGCATGATGTTAGTAGAGAATAATTGACTTTTCATGACATAGTTATAAGCTATATATTTGTATATGTATTTCTTCAACAAACATTTATTAAGTACTTACCATGCCAGGCACAGCCCAAGACAGTGCCTGATGAAGAGAGTTTTACAAACTCCCGTAACCCAAATGGATACTAGGAAATGGGATCACAATGGATGGGAAATCCTGAAGACAACCTTTTGTGGAATGTTGGAATTAATTGGATTGAATTTTAAAGGAATTTCGGGCAGGTGAATGGATTTTTTATGATAGGATATATTTTAAATGGGGATGTGGCATGAACTAAAACACAGTGAGGAGACCATGAAGAAACTGGCCTGTTTGTGTGGCATGTGGGGAACTTTGCTTTCCCTCCCCCTTACACTTTGTAAATTTTCTCCATCACTGCTAGATGACTTATTATAGGAACCTGTATTTAAATGAAAGAAAGTCTTATTGGGCTAAGTGGAAGAACTGTACATAAGATGGGTCAATTTATTAGTTAGCAGGCACAGCAAGCTGCTTTTAACAAAGAGACCCAAAATACAATGGCTTCAACAGGATTGAAATTTCTTTCTCTCTTAAAAAAGAGTTCAGATATAGGCAGGAAGTCCAGGATAGAGAGGCTGTTCTGTACCACAATATCATCCAAAATCTCCAGTTCCTTCTATGCTGTTGCTCTGGTCCTTCACCAACACCATCATGTGTGGGTTCTGGCTCATGAGAAGGGGAAATGGAGGTGGTGAGCACGAAGTTTTCATTTAAGGCTTTCACCCAGAAGATGCACACATAACCGCTACTCACATCCCACTGGTTACACCTAGAGAGGCTGAGAGGTATAATTATGATGCCAGCTAAAACCTAGGCAGCTCCATCACTGAGAGGAACAGAAAGAAAATATCTTTATCTCTTCAATGAAGGATAAGACGTATAGAGGGGACTTTATGTAAAGAGCCCAAACTTTATTTCCACTAGTTATGTGCTAAATCTTTGTGCCTCTTTGTTCTGAAAACTAGGTATACTTTGTGGGATTATTATAAGTATAATAAAAGTTTATGAATATCAAGTGATTGCCAGGATGCCTAGCATGTAGATGTGCTTATTTCTGTATTTCTATATTTTTTATTCTTCCCTTTTCTGTAATAGCTTATAGAAAAGCCAGTTGTTGGTTATAGGCTGGGCATCGTTTATGTGTCCTGGTTGCTGGATGAGTCCCATCAGCCCCCTCTCTGGTCTCTGTCCCTCCATTCCTTAGATGCTGCCATTATCAGAGCCCTCTTTCTAAATTATACCCCCTGAAATATTAGTAGTAATAGTTTCATTATTAATTTTATTATTATGGTTACTTATCACAATAATCCTAAAATAGGAACTAGTTATATTCCCTATTTTATAGAATTAGGAACCAAAACCAAAATTAGAAACTGAAACCAAAACCAAAAATAAATAATTTATCCCCAAATTACACATGAAATAAGAAGCAGACCTGGATTCAAACAGGTTGTGTGACTCCTAAGTCCAGACTCTTAGCACATTTCACCTCTCTTACTCAGATATTTCCAGGCTCTGTTATCTGTTACCAAGTAAGATCCAAATATTTCACTCCTGTGTCTAAAGATTACCACATCAGCACTGTCACCCATCTTCCTTGGCACCTGAGAAGAAACTCTTTTCTCTGTGTGCTTCTATACTTTCCCACACCAAACAACTTAAGGATGGCATAGTAACAATAAGAACTTATCTGTATGCTCTGTTAGATTGTGAGCTTCTTGAAGTTAAGGACTTATTGAATCCCCCAGTGCTGGGCCTAGACCTTCAGCATAGGTCATGCTCTTCAATGAACCTTTCACTCCAGTTAGTCAGAGTGAGTCCTTTTTACGCAGACACCCATATTTTCTGCCTTTGCATTTGTATGGGCAGTGCCAACAAAGGAAAGTGTCTCTGCCTTCATAATGAATGCTCTTTTGATGATATCCTTGCCTTCATTTAAGATCTGGCTCAAATACAATTTTCAACATCTGCTTCAAGTATTCTCTGATATCTGCGGTGGAAATTCATCTCTTCCTGCAATCCCTCACACCCCTTTCTGCCAGCATTACAGCATATTTCATGTGCTATGCATTGCACTTTTTTTTCTGTACAGTCGCTCTTTCTCAAGAGGTGACCTGTGAGACCATTATGCTTAGCAAGACTATATACAGTCATGCACAACTGTATTTAGTTGTACAAGGTTTTACTGGAAAGCAGATCCATGACATATACTAGATTTTCAAAGATTCCATACTCAAAAAGATAAGAACCACTGTTATAAAACTTCATTTCTTTTTGTTTATGGGATAAAAAATGCTTTTTCGATAAAAGCAACACATACACATTGAGAGAATATTGTGTGTGTGTTTGTGTGTTCATACATTACTTAGTGTAATGATATCCATCTCATTCCTCCATCTTTTTTACACCCCTTTCCCCCTTCCTCCCTCTCCCTCCCCTTTTCTCTATATAGAGTTTGTCTAATCTTCCCATACTCCCCCTCCCAACCCCACTATGAATCAGCCTCCTTATATCAGAGAAAACATTCGGCATTTGTTTTTTTGGGATTGGCTAACTTCACTTAGCATTATATTCTCCAACTCCATCCATTTACCTGGAAATGTCATGATTTTGTTCTATTGTATTGCTGAGTAATATTCCATTGTGTATATATCCCACATTTTCTTTATCCACTCATCTACTGAAGGGCATCTAGGTTGGTTCCACAGTTTAGCTATTGTGAATTGTGCTGCAATAAACATTGATGTGGCCGTGTCCCTGTAGTATGCGGTTTTTAAGTCCTTTGAGTATAGACCAAGGAGTGGGATAGCTGGGTCTAAGGTGGTTCCATTCCCAGTTTTCCAAGGAATCTCCATACTGCTTTCCATATTGGCTGCACCATTTTGCAGTCCCACCAGCAATGTATGATTGTGCCTTTTCCCCCACATCCTTGCCAAAATTTATTGTTATTTTTATTCTTAATAGCTGCCATTCTGACTGGAGTAAGAAGAAATCTTAAGAGTAGTTTTGATTTGCATTTCTCTAATTGCTAGAGATGGTTGTACATTTATATATATATATATATATATATATATTTGTTGATTGATTGTATATTACCTTCTGAGAAGTGTCTGTTCAGGTCCTTGGCCCATTTATTGATTGGGTTATTTGTTTTTTTGGTGTTTAGTTTTTTGAGTTCTTTATATACCCTAGAGATTAGTGCTCTATCTGATGTGCCTATGGTAAAAATTTGCTCCCAAGCTGTAGGCTCTCTATTCACCTCCCTAATTGTTTCTTTTGCTGAAAGGAAGCTTTTTAGTTTGAATCCATTCCATTTATTAATTCTTGATTTTAATTCTTGTGCTATAGGAGTCTTATTAAGGAAGTAGGGGCCTAATCCTATATGATGGATATTTGGGCCTACTTTTTCTTCTATTAGACATAGAGTCTCTGGTTTAATTCCTAGGTCCTTGACCACTTAGCAGGAGAGAGAATCTTACCTCTCCTTTTGCCCACCCTACCACCTCTTCACATACACACACACATTCACATACACTCACACAGACACTCATCAATACCTCTATAGGACATTAGTATATATTTCTAGATTTGTCCATAATAAAGATAAAATTATATTAGTGACTTTTTACTAGGGGTTCTATGTATCAATAGGAAAAATGTTGAACACCCCATACAAAAATGTTTGAAAGACATAAACAGGTGATTGAAAAATACAACATGTAGATAGAAGGAAAAGTGTTAAATCTGAGAAAAAAAACAAAAGCAGCATGAATTTTTGGATGACACACACACACACACACACACACGTGCACACATATATGGCTCAGTGCTAGTGACAACTCAAAAATAAAATCTCTTACCTTCTGCTGCTTGAAGTGTGAATTGTTACCCTGGTCCTTTTCTTTCTTTTCCTCTCTTTTTGTGTCTTTGTTCTGCTGTCTCTTAAGTTTAAGAACTTAAATTAAGTTAGAATCTTTTGGTCATAGTAGTTCAATCTCTTGTCTCATTAACCTTTCACTTTAATTTTGTTTATTCTAAACATTCATTTAATTACACCTTGTTTTTTAAATGCTTAATCCTACAGTTGGAGTTTTTATTCCCACTGTTGAATTTCCCATCCCCATTTCTTTTTGTTTGCCTTTTATAACTTCTATGTCCATCCTTTTTCTTTTTTTATTTTCATTTCTCATCTTAAGCCTATTTTAGCCTTCTGGACTATCTCATAAATTTTAACCTCTTTTCTTCCTTTACTCTCTGTTTTAAAATTTTTTTTAAATGACTTCTTTGATGTTATCTATTGAAAAGTTTTCTCTGCCTTACGAAATCTCAGGTGCACTCTGGATCATTCAATCCATATATTGAATTGGCTGAGAGACTAGGTACATTTAGGAATTGCTGAACGCTGCAATAATCACTTCTACAGCTCTAGGAGGTAATTTAACCTATCCATGTTTACATACTTGATAATTCCATGAAAGGTTTTGATCCAGTTCTGATGAACAAAAATACACATGGGCAGAGAACTTGTAAAGATGGAATGCTGTAGTTCATTTCAGTAAATAGTGTTGAAGGTCTGAATCCTTCCAAATAAAAGTTAGATTCTAGATTTATGTATTCCCCATTACGAGTCACTTAACTTAACTTGAGATTTTCAGCTAAATAAAAAAAAAAATCTTAATTGAAGTTCTAAATTAGCCAGTGAATTCTTGTAAGGGTTAAAAATGTTATCCAGGCTTTCATCAAGAAGAAATAACAAATTTTACATGTGTGGACCATTACTACCATTTCTTAGAAGAAATGACTTGTAAGTTTTGGCTTTTCCCTTGCTAGCAAGATAGGATAGACTCCTAGAAATGAATGGAGATTAACCCAGGACTCTGGATCAAAAGAAAAATGGAAGAACTAAGCTCAGGCTTTGTCTTTAAGATGAATACAGGATGGTGGGATGAGACTGCATCCATTGAGTCTGCTCTGATGGAACCAATGTTAGGTCCAGGGCTCTAAGAGCATCATGGTGGAATGTTAAGTGTGTAGAGATGGAGATGGGGAGGGATGCCACAGATAATTGCAGGAATTGAGCCTTTCTGTCTGGTACAACTGCTACAGCTGGACCAGATCCAGGTAGACAAAAAACAGAGGGAGGGTCTACTTAGGGTTCATTCTTGAATAGAAAGTTTGAAAGGAATTTTGATTAATGATCATATGCTATTTTCCAACCCATATTTGCACAAACTTGCACATTGGGCATATTCATCCCAATCTAATATCTCTTTCCCTATCATCCCTTACACCATGTCTCTCACCCTCCCTTTCCTTCTCACTTTCACTTTCTTACTCCCACTAAACTTTAAGTTCCTAGAGCCATCCCAAATTCACATCTCTAGCCTCAAATCTTACAAAATGTTTGGCAAGTTCCGTCTACTACTAAATAGCTTTGTCACCGTGTTATATCACTTTAGCTACCACCATTTTTTTCTGTTACTAGATGAGGAAAGTCCTTACTACACAGAGTGACCATTAGATTAGTGAGATAAAGCATGAAAGATGCCCACCATGGCACCCAGGGAACACAACTGTTTCTGACCACAAGCACCTTCCTCCTGCATTTTAGTGTGCTCCTGTCCTCACTGTCACCCTGAGGGTGCATCCACTTTCCTTTGCACACAGAACTCATTCATTTCATGGAGACTCTCTGGGTGGCTGTGTGCCTGGAACCAGAAAACAAAGTGCCTTTCATATCACTGCTCTCATTCTTCCTCACAGAACTTTAGGAGGGAGAATTAATTTTCTCTTTTATAAGGGGAAGCCGAGGCTCAAAAAAATGAAGGAACTTTCCTAAGAGCCCACAGTTGGTGAACCCTAGAGCCAAGATCCTTCCATAGCTCCAGAGCTGGAACAGTCTCTCCATATGTGGCCTGTATCCTGTAAAGCACTTCCTGTTATCTGGCACATGTTGAGGAAGAGGCTTTCTCCTCTGGTTACTAATATTTTGAGTTATCTTAGTAAAAGTGCCACAGGAAAGCTGGGATCTGAAACTCCAAACTTCGGTTCTTGTGTTCTGATGAAAGAAAATTTAAAGTCAGACACCAAAAGTCAGACAAGAGAACTTTATTAGAAGAGAAAGTGAGGTGAAAAAAAAAAGTGAGGGATTAGCAAAAAGCATTCTCAAGGGAGAGAATTGGTCATCTCCAAGTAGAGAATGACAAAGTAAACAATGCTACCCCCAATTTCATTCCTATTTGATGTTTACCAGGAGAACTGAGGACCACCTTCTGTACTCTTTGCCAATTAGGTATTCCACTCTTCCTTCACGTCACGTGGAGGAGTTTTAGACCTTAGTTCGTCCTCTCCAGAACTGTCATGGTGGCTATTCTATTTAGGGGGGCTTCATCTATAAGTCAGTCAATGTTGGGAGTCGCCCCGGCTCCAAAGACTAACTTCTCATCCCCCGAGAAGAGCTGTTTAATGGTGAGCCCTGCTGGCTCACATGATTCTCACCCACCAATCAGACTAGCCCTGCTGGCTCACATGATCCTTACCCACCAATCAGAAAGCACCCATGCCAACTCTCAAACCGTTCAACCATTAAACTGTCATACCACCCCCGGCTCTATAAATGTGCAGAGCTGTTCTTCAATAAACGGGCATTTTCTCTGAGGACGACATGCCTTGTTTGTTCTTTCATTGGTGCCCAAACCAGGGAGGAGGAATGCCTTGCTGCTCCAGGGCCCCTTCTCTCAAGGCTTGCCATCCTCGTCCACTGTTTCGAGCACTGCTACTACTCACACAACACTGGCTCTTCAGTAGGTGAGTTCCCCTATCAGGTATCCAACTTCAGATGGGCTATATGCAGGGACTTTGACCTTGGTCATCTGGCAAACCTCTGACGCCCAATCTGGAGGAGAGAATGCACCCCACCATGACCTTCACAGTCATGGTAGACTCTCTGGAACCTGGTTCATGAGCAGGAGATCCTGAGGAGTGGAAGAACAGGCACCTCTCTCTCTCTCTCTCTCTTTCTCAATCACCCTTGTCCATCTCCTGACCTATGGGGGCCTCTTCTTCCCTCCCTACAGTCTCCCCCTTATTAAATTCTGCACACAAGATTGGCCTTACTATCAATTAGACAATCAAAGTTCTTGGCCCCCAGGAAGATCCCTAGATCCCGCAATTCTCAGAAATCTGTTTAACTTCTGTGAGCGCTCGAAAATGTGGAAGGAGATCCCCTATGTTGAGGCTTTTTCTCTTCTTCGCTCTCACTCTGACCTATCCGGCAGATGAACCCCCTCCTACCGACCTCCCCTGAGGGCTCTGTCCAGTCCCTCAGGTGCTCCCCCTGACTCAGCCAACACCTTTAGTTTCCCCCAAACTAGATCCCGCTCCCTAGTCCCACAAACCATGGCCACCTTAAGAGAGGTTGCTGGACCTGAGGGCATTATCCAGTACATGTCCCATTCTGTATGAATGACCTCACACAACAACATCGAAGGTTGGGCTCATTCACCACCGAAGAGAGTTTCAATGGGTCCTCCAGGCTTATAGCCTCACTTATATGTTAATGGCTAATACTCTCCTTCTTGAGGAACATACCAGAGTCTGGGAACTTGCCAGAGCCTATGATGATGAAACTCACTGAGTTAATCCCAATCACACTCTGGGGCCACTTGCTGCCCCAGATCAAACTCCCGACTGGGATTATACACAAACTGTCATATAGAGTAGGGACCGATTCTCTGCATATATTATTGCTGGGCTCAAAAAAGCAGCATGTAAAGCTGTCAATTTCCAAAAAATTACAAGAGACCCCATTGGAATTTCTGGATCGGCTTATGAAAGCCCTTCAGCAGTAACCTAGATCCCAAAACCCCAGATGGCCATCATGTCCTTATGACATATTTCCTCTCGCATCCGGGCCAAATTAAAAAAGCTCGAGCAAGGCCCTGCCACCACCCAGACTGAGAAATTTCAGATGCTTGCCCAGGTCCTGCAGGGTGCTTCCTTGTGTTGCTGCCCATCACTGAAACCCCCCCTCCCCCCGGCACCTGCTTCAAGTGTGGCAAGGAGAGACATTGAGCCAGGGCATGCCCCTTACCACACACTCCGAGTACCCCATGCCCTAAATGTCAACAACAAGGTCATTGGGGCTCTGACTGTCCTAGATCCCATAGGAGGCCTATGGCCAGGGAACCCTCCAACCTTCTGGGCATGGCAATCAATTGACGGTGCCTTGGGTCCTTTTCCCTGGCTGAAACTATCAATAGACAGGAACCCAGGGTGCGGATTCAGGTGGATGGACACAAGGTTGATTTTCTTCTTGACACCGGGGCTACCTTCTCAGTCCTGACAGAATTCTGGGGGCAAACAGTGCCGTCCACCTCTCCTATTGTCGGGGTAGGAGGAAAGACCATCTATCTAAGAAAGACTCCCCTATTACTCTGTTCTGTAGACAACTTCCCATTCTCTCAGACATTCCTAGTTATGCCCCAATGTCCAGTTCCTTTGCTCGGCCGAGATATTCTCTCTAAATTCAATACAACAATCAACATCTGGGCCCCTGGCATCAGTCAGGCCCCATAATTGGCCTGTTCATCTTTTCTGGCCCTTTTGGCAGAACACCATACTAAAAAGGATCACTACCCCTTACCTATGAACCTGGTTGACCCGATTGTATGGGATACCCACACCCCTCCACCGTTTCCTGCCCACTAGTAAAGATCCTAACACCTTCCCCAATCAGGCTCAACCTCCTGTCAACAAAAGCTCTTCTGGGCCTACAACCTATTATTCAGGACCTTCTTAGCAAGGGGTACCTCTGTCCTGCTTGTTCCCCTTACAATACTCCCATACTAGCGGTAAAAAATCCCAACGGGTCCTATCGCTTAGTTCAGGACCTACGACTCATCAACACCTCCTTTAGGCCCATACATCCTTTGGTTCCCAACCCATATACCCTGCTGTCTCAGATCCCCCACACTGCCACCCACTTCTTGGTCATAGATTTAAAGGATGCTTTCTTCTCCATTCCCCTTGCCCCCGAATCACAAGATCTTTTTGCCTTTACCTGGACAGATCCCACCACCAGACATTCTCCACAACTAACTTGGACTGTCCTTCCTCAGGGATTTCGAGATAGTCCACACCTCTTTGGACAAACCTTGACCTTTGACCTCCAATCTTTTCACCCTCAGTGTCCCTAACCTCCTCTTGCAATATGTTGATTCTCCTTGGCAAATCTCTTTACTAACCTGCAGGAAGATAGCACCCCACCACAGCCTTTAAGGCTACAGTGGCCCTCAGGGACTCCTTCCTTGGGCAGATTCCTAAAGTCCTGGTCCTCTCACCTTTAAGACTCGGCCGTTAGAGAGACGTTTACCCTCTCCTTCCACTCTCTTGTCCTGCCTCTCCCCTCTTTCCGGCCCTGGGAGTATCCGGCCTCTCCAGGAGGGGTCCCAAAAAGCCTTGGCCAAGGTCTCCCATGGCTCCAGCTCCATCCAGGATGAAAGCTTCGACTGTCAGGATTCGGTGATGACCAATCTCTGCAGCTTGAACCTGCCACTTAGGCACTCCTGATTTTTTGGCTCTAGCAGGGACGCCCCTTTTGCCAATAAATCAGTTTCCTCCTTCTCTGCGTCCTCTTCCCTCCTCTTTACATGGGTAATGCATCCTCTCTGCCAGTCAGCTCTCCCCTAAAATGCCTCTTGGATCAAATATAGCACCCAGGCCTGGCCCACTTATCCCTTAGACAACCAAAGTAGATGGCCCCTTTTTGGGTCCCTGGATCCCTCCAAGGGATCTCTACAATTACTGTGAGCATTCAAAAAAAATGGGTAGAGATCACTTATGTCTGGGCTTTCTTCTTGCTCCAATCCAATCCTGATCTGTGCATCTCTTGCAAACCTCTACAAATTCTTCTAGCCCGTCCAAAGGGCGCTCAGCAGATGACACAGTTCTCCTACTTTCTTGGCCTTAAAGGGATATCAGGCCTCTTCACAAAAGGCCCAAATAGCATGTTAAGGGGTCACATATCTCTCAAGGGAAAAAGGCCATTACAGTAGACAGAAAACAGCTTATTGGGTCTATACCTACACCAAAGACCAAAGATGACATACTCTCCTTCTTGGGTTTGGCTGGGTACTTCAGGGCCTGGATTCTCCCTCCTTGCCAGGCCGCTGTATAATCTGGCCAAGGTCCCCCAAGATGAACCCCTACCCTCAGTGGTAGGGAAGCCCTTTAAAAAGGCCTTCCTCCGGGCACCCGCCCTGCATCTCCCTGACCTCTCCCGACCCTTCACCCTCTATGAATATGAGAAACAGGGACAAAGTCTGGGCATTCTGGGTCAGGAATATGGCTCCACATTTGCACCAGTGGCCTACCTATCCAACCTCACCGTCAGGGCTGGCCCCCATGCCTCAGAGCCCTAGCAGCAGCCCATGACCTCCAGAAAGAAGCACACAAGCTTACCTTTGGATCCCTGATAACCATCTTATCTCCTCACCATCTAAAGGATTTCCTCACTTACAAGGGGCTACAGTCACTTCCTCCTTCCAGGGTTCTATCCCTCCTTGTCTCTCCTTAAAAATCCCTCCATCTCTTTTCAGCCCTGCTCTCCATTAAACCCTGCCTCCCTCCTCCCATCTTCTCCCTCACAAGATCCCATCCACAAATGCCGGGAGGTACGATTTTACCCTGCCCTACCACCATTCTGAGGGACCCTGTCCTCTTCAGACTTCGTCTGGTTCTCAGATGGTAGCTCCTTTATACACGAAGGGGTTAAAGTGGCGGGGTATGCTGTCATTTCCATCTCATCCATCATGGAGGCAAAACCTTTCCCACCCAATACCACCAACCAACAAGCTGAACTCATAGCTGCCACAAGGGCATGTGAGCTAGCGGAGGGAAAAACCCTCTCCCTATATAATACGTCTTCAATATCCTGATCTCCCATGAAGCCATTTGGAAAGAAAGGGAGTATTGACCACCAGAGGGATGGCAGTCATTAATTCCACATTTTTTTTCTGGTATACTACAAGCCTCCAGGCTGCCTTCCCAACTGGGAATAATCCATTGCAAGGCCCACCAAACTGACTCCTCCCTTACTACTATGGGGAATTCCAAGGCCAATCAAGCGGCTCCATCAGCCGCCCTCCAGAGCTTTACCTCCTCTCCGCTACTCTTCGTTACCACCAGGGATCAGCCCAAAGATCACCAACAACTCTTCCAGTTTCTTCACTGTCTATTCCATTCTAGTCCACAGAGTTTCACTACTTTCCTTCACTCCTTTTTCACCCTTTCCCCACGTGATAAAACCCTCCTACAACAGATCACTTCCACTTGTCAGATCTGCCAGAGAACCAATAAAACCTAAACTTTCCCCTTCTCATCAGGTCCACGGTCATATACTTTTTTGGGATGGGTTGAAGCTTTTCCCACTTCTAACAAACTGGCCTCTAAGGTAATTGATCTATTGCTTACTCACCTAATCCCCCTTTTCAGGACGCCCACTTCTATCCAATCAGACAATGGCCCAGAATTCACCTCGAAGATAACTCAGGGACTGACTCATGCGATATCACTCCCTTGGCATTTCCATTGCCCTTGCCACCCCCAGGCTTCTGTGGAGGTTGAAAGGACCAATCAGTCCCATAAAGAGACCCTCACCAAGCTCACCATGGAATGAAGCCTGGACTGGGTAAAGGTGCTCCCCTTGGCTTTATTGCACATTAGGACCTTGCCGAAGAAGCCTTCTAATCTCTCACCGTTCGAAGTCATGTATGGCTGTCCCTTTGTTCCTCCCGGATTGCCTACAGATGCCCTGCCCTTCCTCTTCCATCTACGCTCTGAACTCTGGCGCTATCAAGACTGGCTCCTTCCTGACCCCAGTCTCTTTCAAAACCCTACCTCCTTAACACCTGGTCAACTTTTTTACTATTGCCCACCTGGGTAAAAGCCCCCTCTAAAACCAAGATGGGAGGGTCCTGCTCAGGTGATTATGTGCACTCCCTTGGTGGCCAAACTCAAGCTGTCTAATAACCAACTTACCCCATGGATTCATATTTCCAGGCTTAAGCCTGGCACTCCTACCCCTTCATCAGGAGAGCCAAGATTATCACCTGTCATTAAGTACTCTTGTCAATGCCCCCCCTCATTTCTGGCCCCTCTTTGGTCCTCTCTTCACTCTATATCTGGAGATTCAAAGCAAGTGACCCTAAGGGCCCCCTCCAGCCAGACCCCCTTCTCCTCCTTACAGACCCCCTACTTGCTTGGATCTGGCTGGTAGTGGGACCATTGTGTGTTGTCCTTCTAACAAACAACTTAGGTGTCTGGAGCATGATGACCCCTGAATAAGTGTGATCATAAGAGAGCACTTTATCAGTTGCCTTCTGGGCCTAAGGAGGAACATGTGTATTTTGTTTACCCTCCCAGTTTCGTAAGAATTTCAAATGTCAGTATTTAAGGTTGAGGTGTTTCACATAAAACCTGGAGAGATCTGACTGCTCTCAAAGGGAAATCTGGTAACAATGGGCCATCATCCTCCCATGGCCGCCTTAGTTCAGAGTGTGGGAGAAGCTGCCTTCTTTATTTCAAAGCCCATACTTTCTTGGATGTGACTAGGGAAAGCTGGGATATTTCAAGAAAGGTAAAGAGAGAAGCAAGCTCGTTTCAGAGACACCCAGGTAGGAGAGAGTTTGAAGAGCAGCCTTAATAGAGAGGGGAGGGAGCTAGATTGGACTAGGAATGAAGAGTGGAATTGAGGGTGTTAGGGGAAGAACAGGCTGGTGTGCAGGGCATGCCAAACAAAATTAGCTGCAGGATGACCTGGCTTCTCAAACCCTCTGTCTTCCCCTGAGAAGAGCCATCCAATGGTGAGCCCTGCTGGCTCACATGATCCTTACCCACCAATCAGACTAGCCCTGCTAGCTGACATGATCTTACCCACCAATCAGAAAGCACCCCATGCCAACTGTCAAACTGTTCAACCTTTAAACTGACATAACTGTCAAACCACCCCCGGCTCTATAAATATGCAGAGCTGTTCCTCAATAAACGGGCGTTTTCTCCAGCTACAACGAATCTTGTTCTATCTTTCACAATCCCATGTTAATGTCGGCACTGGGGTCAATTGGTGGTCAGAAGTTACCTTAGTGCACCTGCACTACAAAAGGAATCTTCCTCCCTAGATAAATGGAGGTACTTTTAGGAGATACTTTTAGCCATAATTCATAGCTTCAGGTCTACATCAATGGACCCTGTCAAGAGTTAGTCTCATTAATCCTTTTCTCTTGACATATTTCTTGATTAGCTCCTTTTGCTTCTGTTTTTTTTCCTACAAATTATCACATTTTGCTTTCTTCTTTACTTTTGAAATAGTTTAAAGAAGACACTATCATACGTTAAAGAACACCTGTGACCTCGCCTGCATTTTACTTCTCATTGCCAGCTACAACCTAACAAAAGAAAAAAAAAAGATTTAACTTCCTAAATTCCATATTTGCTACACCAGACTTACATTAAACATACCCAACATAAAACTTAAAGACAAAACAATATAATATGAAGACACAAAAAAATGTATATAGGAAAAACAAAATCTTAAGGGCTATTTAATATCTTTAGATAGAGAAAGATTATTTATATAAATTAATAAGAGTTGTTAAAATTCTAAAATTAAAACCCACTAAACTGAAAATGGATACTGATAACCCAGAAAATCATATTTTAAAAGAACAAGATTCCCCCTCCCCATAAGAAAAAGGAAAAAAAAAAACATATCCAGCAAATTTTCAACTTCAAATGTGCTGCATTTTCTGCTTTCACTAAACTCTAGGATGCCTCAGGTTAGGGACCTTGTTTATTTTATGCCTTCTTTTAGTGACACATGGTAGATGCTCACTCTATTCATATTGGTTGAATATATGAATATATGTTCATAAGGAAACTTCCAATCCCTCCGTGAACTAAATTTGAGTTTAGTTGAGGAGAAAAAGTTCAAACTCTTCCTATCAGACCAAGGTGTGTGTCCACACACACGCTTCCCTCAATGTGAGCCCTTTAGCTTCACACATGCCCTGTGTCCCCAGACACACAGACAAGTGCATGTTCAACTGTGACTATAACTGTTTTTCAGTTGGTGAAGAAATATGGGAATGTTCTTAGCCTGGATTTTGGTAACCTGTCTTCAGTGCTCATAACTGGACTGCCCTTAATCAAAGAAGTTCTTTCTCAGACAGACCAGTCCTTCGTGCACCGCCCTGTAACCCCTCTCCGAGAACGTATCTTTAGGAAAAATGGTAAGTTTGTTGATGACTGTAAGGTGTGCATTTGAAATACTATGGTCTCTTCACCATGCCTCTATGCCTATAATTTTCTGACACTCCCAGAAGTTAACCTCATTATGAAATGCCTGCCCTTACAAGAAGCCAAATGCCCACATTTTCTGGTTGAAAACATCTCCTTTTAAAGATTTGTCTTGATGGGTCCTGATAGAGATTTTGGAGAAACCACATGTTCTGCACAAACTCTGGATACTTTGATAATGAAGTAACCATATCATCTAATTATAGCAGAGGAGGAGGCAGTGTGTGAAAAAGCTTCAGACCTAATCTTGAAAGAACTCTGCCATTTCAAGATTTGATAGAAGATGAAACAGAAAAAGATATAAGAAGTTTCTTGAAGGGTATTAAGAAGAAAATATGGAAGTGTATACCCTGGACTCCACCAGAAATGAGTGTGCAATTAAATAAGCATCTCATGCTGCTAAAAGATCAAGTGAAATGAGGTTGAAAGATAGTCCTGGACTGACGGCAAGGATGGACATTTCATTAGGTTGGTGAAGCTGTGATGGCAAAACCAGACCTGGTTGTGAAATGAATTATAAAAATGTTATGGTAAGAGGGGCTGAGGCTCTGGCTCAGAATGTGTGAGGTACTGGGTTCAATTCTCAGCACTACATATAAGTAAATGAATAAAATAAAGGTCTACACATCTAAAATATATTTTTAAAAATGTTATGGTAAGACACCTATGCCTGGGGAAGGGTCAGTTGCCCTCCCCTCTCTCAGCCTTTCTCTTGGAAGCCTAATTAACCATGGGTTGATTAACCTTTTGAATTGTAAATACCTGCACTAGGGATCTGACTACTCCCTCTCAAAAGAGCCCTTTCTTCCTACCTGTTTCTGTGAGCATGTTAGAGACCCTGCACAGGGCCTTTAGCAGAGTAGATTAGGAAAAATTTTAAGAGAAAAAAGCCCCAATGATAGGATAGGTCTAAGCTGACATGAAGTCATGAATAAATGTTGTGAGAAACTGTGGATCAGGGCTCAGAGTTTTGTTTTCCTCTGGGCGCACCAGCATAAATTAGAGTTTGGAGTTCTCCTCTCTGAGTATTGCTTGCTGCTTCTCCCCCAGTCTTGTTTCCCACAGCAGAGCCAAAGCCAGGTATCACAAGAAGTTGAGGAGTAGCCATGGAGAAGTGGAAGGTCACATGGCATTGCCTATATAGTGAAATGGATGGTGGTCTTTTGCACACAACAGGATGTTTTCCCCCTTCTCCTATGCTGTTCTTTCTGTGTGGAATACTCACTGGTCTCTTGCTTTGTTGAGTGATTCCTTCATCTTTTAAGGTCACACTTAGGACCTCTCCTATAAAGCCTTTCTTTGCCTTCTAACAATTATGGACTTTGACTTATCTCTGAGTGCATTCTTGGTGCTTAGCTTGCCATAACTACTGAACTGTACTTATGTGGCTACTGATTAAAGCATGAGTTTTAGAATAAGGGAGACTTGAATTTGAATACCTGGTTAACTGATTACTATATGACCTTGCAAAATTTACTTTATCCCTTATTCCCATTCAGTAAAATTCAGGGGAGGGCAGAGGAGGGAGGGCAATAAGTGTATCTATCCCATGGAGCTTCTATGAGTGTTAAATTACGTAATACATAAAAACACTGAAGAACCTGATGTTGTAAGTAATCAATAAATGTTAGCCATTGTGTTCATTGCTTTAGGTCTTATTTCTTTGAATAATATTCAGGTGCCTTAATGTCCTTCCTCCTTTCCATCTGATACACATTTCCATACAATTTGCCAGATATTTGCATAGTAGAATCAGAATACCATAATATTGGCTTTTCCCCCCTAGGATTGATCATGTCTAATGGCCAAATATGGAAGGAACAAAGAAGATTCACCCTGACAACATTAAAGAACTTTGGTTTAGGAAGGAAGAGCCTGGAGGAACGCATCCAGGAGGAGGCCTACCACCTTGTTGAGGCAATCAAAGAGGAGAATGGTGAGCATTTCACAAGAGCATTTACAGGAGCCTGTGGCCTATGCATTCACTGGATAGATACTTTTTAAGTGCCTAAGTGCTTGCCTTATGACCAGCACTGTCCTAGGCTCTGAGGATACAGTAGGAAACAAATACCATGACACTTCTCTCAAGGAGTGCTAGAATTCAGTGCGCAAAGACAAACATTAAACATATTATGATATTTAAGTCCTGGTTATCAGTTCAACCTCCCTGGCATTGACTGTATCCTTGCTGTATCACAGAGCCCATATAGGGGGCTGTGGCCAGCACCTCCTCTAGGATTCTCTAGTAGGTATATCTGTGTCAGCTAGAATAGACTCCTGTAGAAAACAGGAAGAAACCAATGATTTTGAAGAACTCTCTACCTTTCTCTACCTCCAGGACAGCCTTTCAACCCTCACTTCAAGATCAACAATGCAGTTTCAAACATCATTTGCTCCATCACCTTTGGGGAGCGCTTTGAGTACCAGGATGCTCAGTTCCAGGAGCTGCTGAAGTTACTGGATGAGGTCACGTTTCTGGAGGCTTCGAGATTCTGTCAAGTAAGCAGTCATCTTCTATATGCTGGTTAAGGCCATTGGGGCTGATCTCATATACACATAGATTCTTCTTCTTCTTTTTTAATTGAAATGTAATATTTTAAAATTAATTTAACAAAAACTTATTTGAAATCATCTTTTTGACTTTAGTGTTTTTAATAATGTTGAAAATTTACTAAATGCAAGAAACATTTCTAAGATTCCTGTAGAGTTCAAAATTATGCAAGACATACACTTATACACCTATGTTGTTCTTTTTCAAAAGAACACATTGCCATTGCCCTTGCCTTTGAATGTCTCCTCTACATGTTACTTCCCAAATATCCATTTCCTTCCTGCCTCAAGCACCCTCTGAATGCAGTTTCTCTCCTGGTGTGTTGTTTTAAGATTCGCCTGATTTGGTTGCTTTTCTTCTTCTTCTTTTGTTTTTTAATGCAGACTAGCTTTGCCTTGTATTGAATGTGCCCCTGTTTGTTAATCTATTTGCTAATTTTGAACAAATTTGAGCCTTTTCCAGCTTTCATATTATGAATAGAGCTGCAACCAATATTCTTTTACTAGTGTTCATGTGGACACACTCACTCATTTGTCTTGCATATGTATCTGGGCATAAAAGATAACTAAAGATTTCACACTATTTACATAACCATCAGCACATGTGTGTGTATATATATATATATATATATATATATATATATATATAGTATATACTATATTATACTTCTCTAGGCCCTTATATTTTAGATGTTTTCTTTTTAAACAGCATAAAAATGAATATAAATTTTGTACCCAATTCGACAATATTTTTCTTTTTATTGATGCATTTAGTTTCTTTTTTCAAATTTATTGTCAAATGAAAACTAATTCATGATCACTTTATGGCTTTTATATTTCTTCTGTTTGGACTCATTATTATTAAATATATTTTAATTTTTCCTATATTCATTTAGAAGATTAAGATTTTTTTCTATTTCTTTAGTCTTTACCTTAAAATTTTTATTATTATTATATTAGTCATTACCCTAAAATTTTTAATATGCACAATTAACTGCCTGCATCTGAGATTAATACCTTTGTGCTCTGCTGAAATAATACATGATCTTCAGAACACACCTCTTGTCACTCCTTTAGGTTACTGTCATCACGTATTTTAGTTTGATCTTTTTTTAACTGGAGAGTACATGATCAATATTGTTTCATGCAATGTCTGCTTATATTTACCTATATATTTATCAGTTTCTATTTTTATCATCCTATTTTGGATGTTAAAGCCCCTTCCTGAATTTCATTTAGTGGAGATCAATTGATGGTAAATTCTTTTGGATTCAAAAAGATCTTTACACTGTGATTTCTTCTATCTTGGTCTTGAGATTTCTATCAAGAGAATGACCATGAGCCAAGACAACCCTTTCCTAGGAGAGCCCTGACCAGCAGGAGAGTTAGGTTTAGGGCTAATCAGGTAAGACAAAGTATAGCAAGCTCATGAAATAACTGAAGCAACGTACTACTCCTAAATCCTGAGAGTGAGAGGGCAAACAAAGACAGATGGGAGAACTGGGAATGGGAGGGTCTCAACCAGTGGGTGGAGAGAGAGAGAAGCAGAGAGACAGAACCTGTGATACCAAGCCTTCATTAAAGGCCTTGGTGGTCTCTCAGGCTTTCCCTGGGGGTGATCAATTGCTAGCTTAAAGAAAACACTCTTGGGCTTAAGAAGGAAACATATTTAAATGACTCCACTATTAACCATTATGTTTATTTCATGGTCAGCAGCTATGGGATGTGTTGCCATGGGGACAGTTATATGAAGAATAAGCAAACTGCAATATTATCACAAAGGAAGGAGAAGTTTAACTAGGTCAAAGGCTATGGTACAATGAGGTTTTAAGTGACTCAGGTCAAATTGAATGGGTGCTAAGGCAGCAAGTGTATTAAACAAACTTATGATACTTTATTTTGCTTAAATTAAATATTTAAAGATCTTTGACTCTTTTCTCTGTATATACTCAAAATATTCTTTCAGCATCCGCTAGGTTTGCACTGGTGCCAGGGAGAGTTAGCTAGAAATGTGATTGCTATTTCTTCAAAACTACTTTTTCCTTTTTTCTGGAAGCATTTTATATGGATGCATTAATCCTCTGTGGTTGGACTGTCCAGTGGAAAGTGGCAGGGAGGGTTAGAAAGGAGGTGGTGAGGTTGCAGGGACCAACTCTGTAGGGCTTATAGGCCAGAGAAATTATGCCAGACTTTATCAAGGATAGTGGAAAGCCATTGGAGGATTGAAAGGTAAGGAATCAAACTGTTAAATGATACCCCAGCAGCTCTGTGGAAAATAGGCTGGGAACAGGGTAAAGAGTGGAATAAGGAAATTGCTGAAAGCTATGGCAACATTTGGGTAGGAGACAGTGGTGGTTTCTTGTGGGAGGACTGGTGAGAATTGTGTGGAGGGTTGAATGCCTGCCAGAGTGAATAGAGAGAAAGGAAAAGTCCAGGATGACTCCTCAGCTTAAGCATAAGCAAATAAAAGAGATGGAAAGAGAAGACTGTCCCCAAAAGTGCAAAAGTGGCCCCATGCTGTCTCCATGATCATTCTGTTTTTTGCCATTAGCTCTATAATGTCTTTCCATGGATAATGAAATTCCTCCCTGGACCTCATCAAACTGTCTTCAGCAACTGGGAAAAGCTGAAATTGTTTGTTTCTCATGAAGTTGAAAAACACAGGAAAGACTGGAATCCTGATGAGTCAAGAGACTTTATTGATGCTTACCTCAAGGAAATTGTGAAGGTGAGGAAAATGAATTTGTCTCCTCTGATTTTTTTTTCTTATAGAACAAATAGCTGTATATTAGTTTCCAATAGCAGCTGTAACAAGTTACCACAAATTCAGTGGCTTAAGATGGTACATATGTGTTGTTTGTTCTCTTACTGTTCTGAATGACAAAAGTCCAGTTCTGAATGACAGAAGTCAAACTGCAGTTTCACTGGGCTAAAGTCAAGGTGTTGGCCAGCTTAGATCCTATGAAGTCTCTTAAGAATTGGTTTCCATGGCTTGCCCAGCTTCCAGAGGCTTTGGATTGTGGTTCCTTCCTCCATCATTAGCACCAGGGTAGCATCATCTCTCCTCTCTTGTCACCCTGCTTCCATCTTTACACTTTGTCTCTCTGACTTTAATCTTCTTCCCTCCATCTTGTAAGGATAATACAGGACAATATTCCTAACTCAAAACCCTTAGGTTTAATCACATCTGCAAAGTCCCTTTTGCTATATGTTGTCATCTTTTGGGATCATGGTTCAATCATGGTTCAATTTTATATGGATGCCTTAATCCTTGATTAATCCTGGGGTATCATTTAATCTTAAACTTATTCCACTCTTAACCTATTCCCAGCCTATGATATGATAAATGTGCAATTCAGTTTATACTTTCTGGTATCGGCACAAATATTCATTGAGTATTTGCTATATCCTTTTTGCATGTCACATAAATTATAATGCCATCTTAAGGCATGCTTCTTACCCCCATTTGATAAAGCAGGAAATGGAAGTACAGAGATGTTAAATAACTTATCCTAGGTCATATAGCTACGTTGATCTAATGAATGATGGGGTTGATATTGGAAGCCAAGTCTGTCTCATTCATAGCCCATTCTCTTTCCACTGTACTAATAGCTTCTCTGGAATTACAGGCATAAAAAAAGTGGTTGTTTTGTTTTTTATCCAATACCATCTAAAAAGTTTCCAGCACTTCCATTTACCTACCCCTTCTCTCAGGCCCCATTGCAGACAAAGTTAATGATATTGCTGCCTTCTGAAGAGAGACTTTCCCCTTAGGAGAAAGTCATTTCTTCTGAGGACATTTCCTTCCAAGTTCTTTCCTTTGAATGAAACCCCAGTGTTTTTTGGCAACCACAAGTCCTCTGAATAAACCAACAAATAACTGTCTTCTAGTACACAGACAAGAATGCTTCAAGTTTCAATGAAGAGAACCTCATCTGCAGCACCCTGGACCTCTTCTTTGCTGGAACTGAGACAACTTCTACAACGCTGCGCTGGGGTCTGCTTTACATGGCCCTCTATCCAGAAGTCCAAGGTGAGAGTGGCAGCGAATGTGCCTGGCCCAGGGTTAGGGTTAGGATTAGGAGAAGCTGGCTGGGTGAGCAGGGAAAATGGCTCAGGATTAGGAGAAGCTGGCTGGGTGAGCAGGGAAAGATAGAAATTGTTGAGAGGTGGTGCAGTCTTGAGCATGCACACATTCGTCGCTTTTTAGAGAGGAATATGAGGAGTCCAGGTAGGATAAGTGTTAAACTCCATGTGTGCATGAAGCTCTAGGTCTAGGGGAAAACAATGAGGCCAATTGACTTTGTAATGGGGTCCAGCAAAGAGTTACAATCTCATATGAGTATTTATTCTTCCATTCTTTTCAGCAATCCCTTCCTCTTTCCCCCAGATAATGCCCAGACACATTTTTGGTACTGTTTTCTTTTTCTTTTTCTTTTTTCCAGTGTTGAGCTTCAAAACCAGGGCCACATGCATGCAAGGCAAGGTGTCTGCCACCCCACAAAGCCACATCCCCAGCCTGTCTAGACTCGTTAGTCTGGTAATAATGCCCTCTGATGTGCCATTTTCTGCCTGTCGTGCCTCAGCAGCACCCATCCTGCATTGGTGGTTTCACTGAATTCGGTGTCATTTTCTTGACACTGTCCTAAGTGTCTGAATCACAATATCTGGTCTTCCCTCTGTCAAGAACATGCTTTCTGAATTTCTCCACATGCTGAATCCCCAACTCTTCTAAAAGAATTCTTCCAATACTACTACCTAAGATGTTTCTTCATTCCTGGTCATCTCTAGAGATGAGCCGGGCACCTCTATTGCCATGCCTAGAGCACATTATATATATAGATTCCCCCAAAGACTGTCATTCCTTCAAGGACAATGGCTATTCCCAACATTTTTATTTCTCCAGGTTCTAGAACAGTTTGGGCAGGTGGAGGGTGGAAACAGTCATGGCATGTTTTCTAGAATTGTGGGTAACAATTTATTAATGAGGCATAAGAACAATTGAGTAGATCAAGGTCAATGCCCCCACTCCCCCAAAATAAAAATAGAGAAGACTGAAGTGCTTGCCATCTATTAAGGATATATTTGTTAATAAAACTTTACTTCTCTCACATAATAATTTACAAATGCACGCTTTATATATGTGTGTGTATGCGTGTGTATGTGTGTGTGTGTGTATATATATATTTATATATGTACATACATACATACATAGATACATATAGCCACACTTGGTCCCAGAAAAATCTAGGAAAAGTAGCTTTTAGCTGGACAGTGAGGTAGCCAGCTCAAATGTCTATGACTGTAGAAAATGAGGCAAATATATTTGAAGACAGCTGCAGTTTCCATGAGCTGAGCCATGCTGATCCTGATCCTGTTTAATGCTTACCTAAATGAGTTCATGTAATTCTCAAAACATCTTTCACATGAAAGTTGACTTAGCCTCACTAATCAGATGAAGAAATTGAGGCTCAAAGGATCTGAGTACGTTGCAGCAATAATTTTGTAGAGCAGGAGTCTGCTATTCACTATCTACTCCCATGCTACCCTTGAGAAGTGAGAGTCTTCGGATCTGCTAGGATCCAAATACTTGTGTCTTCCTCACCAAATCCCTGTGTGGAAACCTAATTATCAGAGTGGTGGTATTGGGAGGTGATGAGTCTTCATGATTGGCATTAGTGCCCCTATGAAACATTCCCAGCAAGCTGCCTTGCTCCTTGCAACATGTGAGGACACAGCAACTAGATGCCACCTCTGAACCAGAAAGTGGGTTCTCCCCAGGAACCACATATGCTGGTGCTTTGGTCTTAGGCAGCCCAGGCTTCCGATCTATGAGAAAAAAATTTCTGTGGTTTTTAAGCCACTCCATTTATGGCACTTTATCATAGAAGCCTGAATAAGAAAACACCCTACTATGAGCTTAGCCACATTGATCCTGGGCATTTCATTCCTGAGACTCAAGGAAAGTGACTGAGTTGACAATTCTCTGATTAAATCCATTGAAGGGTTAAGGAACATTTTATTTTTTTGCATCCTGGCCACTATTTGAAATGACATAGGTAAGATCTAATAGAACAATCCTACATCTTTAGAAGAAAGTATTAAAGTTTCAAAAATAATAGAATCTCCCTCTTCTCTTCCAGAAAAAGTGCATGCTGAGATTGACAGAGTGCTAGGCCAGTGGCAGCAGCCAAGCATGGATGCCAGAGAGTTCATGCCCTACACCAATGCTGTCATCCATGAGGTGCAGAGAATGGGCAACATCATCCCTCTGAATGTCCCCAGGGAAGTGGTGGTTGATACCACTTTGGCTGGATACTACCTGCCAAAGGTAAGGAAGCACACCCAGCCTCAGACTTCAAGCCTGTCTTTGAGACCATCACAGAACTTGCATTTGTATTTGAAAAGTCACATATATTCCTATCCCAAGCATCACCTAGATGGGGAGATACATTATACTTGATATAATACTAACTTTTTCTCCATGGATTTTACCAGACATAGGTAATATGGGGAATAGAAGATGAAACATTCCTAACTCAAATGTGTTTAAGCCAAGACTAGTTTGTTGGTGTGTGTGTTTGTTTTGTTTTGCTTGCTGTGGGACTTCTCAGTGTTCTCACTCTCTGATGTGCACTGTGGCTCATGGTGGCACACAGATGGCAGCAAAAGTCTCTGTCAGATTTTTGCCATAGAGCCCTGTTCTTTACCTTGGAGAGCATCTCTCAAAACTGGAGACCAGCCAGACTTTGGAAAATGTGGAAGGACATTTGAGATTACCTGGTCCCAAACCACATTAATGCTTATGTTTCTAATATCACGTCCCCACAGGTATTTTTACAGCTTTTACCTACAGCACCATGATGGGGAACTCTCCATTTCATAAAAGAAGCCACTCCAGTGTGTGCAATGTTCATAATTAGAACGGGAGAACAAGAAACGAATATTTACTCAGCCATGTAGCCTCTTTCAAAATATCTTAGTTCTCAGGACAACTATTATTCCCATCTTATAGATTGGGAAGTTGAGTCTCAGGGAAATTAAGCTTGCATGAGATCTCAACTACGAAGTGACAATAGCTGGATCTAGAACCAGAGCTGTTCTAATTATTTGTATGACGTGATGCTCCCTCCACAGGACTCTTTTGCTTTGACTTAAACAAAAACAAAAACAAAACCAAAAAACTCCTTTTAAGTTTTCCCTACTGGTCTCTGTTAAATCCCTTGGCGTCACTAACAGAATTCAGATCACACTCCACCCACCACTTTTAAGATCTCTGCAGAGGGTTCTCCTGGGTCCCCCAGGGTTCTTTCTCTATGATGCACACTTACAGTTCCTTCCTTGCTACTGGATCTATTCTAGTTTGTCCAAGTCCCTCCACACATGTTGTACTTGGGAACAATCTCCAGAGTTAGAATCAAAAGAGAATCCCAGTGACACCTTGGTGACTGTCACTGCAGAGCCAGGAAATGCAGCTTCTACAAGAACTATTTCTTCCTGATGAAACTTCTCATGGATGAAGGCTGAGGCCTGAGTTTCCCACCAGGTGCTGTTTGCATTTTTCTACCCATTCATTTAACTCCAGAGAATCAGCCAATCTCACAAGACTTCTTCTACCACTGGTTTTTCACATCAACTTTAATAATCCTCCTGGCCTCTGAGAAATATAATTGATTACATGCAATGGAGGCTAGGAGCCATGGCTTTGACATCAGATAGACCTAGTTCACGTGACTCTACCTTGCCCAACCACAACGTGGCTCTGAGCACATTATTTAACCACTCACAGCTGCAATTTCTTCATCTACAAAATTCATTTGAGCCCACCCTACAAGATCCGTGTGAAGTAAAATGGGATCCTACATGCTGAGCCTCTTACTCAAAGTAACAGTTATTTGGCAAATATTCATTAAGTATCTGAATCTTTAGATCTAGTAAAATAACCCTGAGCAAAATAGTCATGCTTACAAAATATACCAACCATGCTAACTGTCCCAAGGAAAATACTCACTGCCTCTGTAAAAATGCTTCCAGCATCTCCCAGGGGGAGTGAGGAACAGGTGCTGGAAGGAACTGGCAGGCTTGCCTCTGAAGGAAGTAATGCTGGAGCTGAGGATTAACGGATTGCTGGGAGTTGGTTAATGGCAAAGTGGGGGAAGAGAACATTTCCTGGCAAGGTGAGCAGTATTTAAAAAGTCATTGAAATGAATGGAAATTTGACCTGTGTTACAGGTCACTGTAGTGGGAGCTCAAGAAGAATAGGAGAAGCCCTGAGAGGTTAGGGAATGGATCTGTGACTAGGAGTGTGGGAAGCTATTGAATACCAAGTTTGAGGTCTGAGTGGGTGGGGGCTGTCATAGATTTAAGCCATATTCAAAGCACACTCTGCTTTCAGGGTGTGGAGCAAATTGAAAAGGGCAACAGAGGATGTGGGGCATAAGTAGGAAGTGATTACAAGAATCTGGATGAGCAAGAATTCAAATCACACTCCACCCACCACTTTTAAGATCTCTGCAGAGGTGGTGGTGGACAGTCCCTAATGGAGGTGAGGGAATCAGGGGGCATTTAAAGAAGTGTCAAGCATGACTGATGGGTTGGATGAGGTAGTGAGAGAAGGCTCACTCTAGTGACTCCAGGGTTTCTTGTCATATACCTCGATGGACAGGGATTCTTTTCCCTGGATATCTGCTTGTGCTACTCAAATAGCTTTTGGGACTGGGCACAGCTTTCTACACACTGGAGGGAAGAAAATGCAGAAGCAGAGTGAAAGATGCATTTTCTCCCCCTTTGTAGAGCTGCCCTCCTTATCACTTCACTGACTAGCTGGGTTGATTTAATTACTGTGCGGACCGTCCAGCTGTCACATAATTCTCTCATGGATGCTTACAGGCCCCTTCCCCAGACCTACACTGACTTGTTTCTGCAGAGGAGCTTTATTATGCACTCAAGAGTAGCCAAAATTCCAGGGTAAAATTCTCAGAAGACAATTCCAATTCATCCTTCTAAGTTGTCCCACTCAAAGAGAAGGGTCCTGGAAAGTTGAGCTCAGCAGGTGTTGGGTTGGGAGGTGTGGAAGCTCAGAATGTGCTCATTCCCCAGCATGGGGTGCTGAGAACCACCTACCTTTGCCTAGATGTGTGGTGTGGGTCAAGTCCTGCCTGACTCTTCACTGCCTTCTCTAGGGGACCATGATCCTGACCAATTTGACCGCTTTGCACAAGGACCCCAACGAGTGGGCCACCCCTGACACATTCAACCCTGAGCATTTTCTGGAGAATGGACAGTTTAAGAAAAGAGAATCCTTCATGCCTTTCTCAATGGGTGAGTTTGGATGAATAGGAGTCTGGGAGGGCAGTGTTCCTCCCTCAGCCCTTCCCTCCTCTCCTGTCTGTAATCCTTTGCTCTAGTTGGGGAGTCTCCAGAGGGTCCTGCCTAGGGTGACTCCATCTCACTATTGTTTGAAGTTCAACATCCTCTGGTCCAGGCCTTGCCGCAGTCTGGCTGGGCACAAATGCCGCAGTCTGGCTGGGCACACAATCACGAGCCACCACACAGCTTGTAGATTCAAACAGCAACTCTTTATTCCCTAACTCACACCAGCCGTCTACAATCACGTTCTGGGGAAATCCACGTTCTCTGCCCAAATCCACTCCCACTGGGCTTCTATCTCCCAAAAATATACTGTCTGAATCCTGTGAGAACTCAAGGGGAACTCAGGCAACAGGATACGCCCTATTCCCAGCAGGAATAATCTTAAACCTTAAACCTGGAACCTAAACTGGGAACGCCCTAAACCCGATTATCTTAAACCGGGAACACCCTAATCCTCCCTGGTCCTTGAGCAAGGTCACCTACATTCAATGTCACTGCAACATGGGGTACGCTGGCAAGGAAATTGTCATACATACTTGGCTAATGGCTCCCAGCATCTCCCCCCTTTTGATTAATTAAACAACAAGCAATGTGGCTTAAGGACCGTGCCTGGTAGGTTGTCCAATTCAACATATGGTTCTTACCCGTCATCGGAAAACTGACCTTTAGGCGTCAGCCTCCTGTCTTAGGTTGATACCACTGCAATTGGATCATACCCGTCACTGACTACAGGTCCAGCATACAGCCATACTTGTGGATAGGTCTATGCACCAGTGGGTGGGTGAGGTTCTTTGCCTCACCTCTGTTGGCCCCCAAATTTGGCCTTGGTGCCAGTGGGGGAGTGAGGTTAATGTGGCTTAAGGACCGTGCCTGGTAGGTTGTCCAATTCAACATATGGTTCTTACCTGTCATCAGAAAACTGACCTTTAGGCGTCAGCCTCCTGTCTTAGGTTGATACCACTACAATTGGATCATACCCGTCACTGACTACCGGTCCAGCATAAGCCATTGGCCCCCAATTTTAGACCATCACTAGCAGAAGGGAGGAGGATACAGAAATGCCACGACACCAAGCCAATTGACGGCTCCTTGGGAAAAATTGCATCACTGGTGACACCATGAGCAAAGATATGTCAGCACTACCACAATTAACATGGGGTGTGTTGGCAAGGAAATAAAAATTGCATCACTAGTGACACCATCAGCAAAGATATGCCAGCATTACCACAATTTGCTGCACCAAACGATAGTTACATAGTCCAGGCAAGTTCTGCAAGCAGTTCAAAGCGGAGGAATCTATCAATATGTCCATTTCCTCCCAAAATCCGTTTCCTCCCAAAGTAAGTTGACTCCTTGATTGAGCATTACTTGTTGAGTTAAATTCATTGATGCATCAGTTTATACAGTTTACTGTGATAGCTATCATAGAAGCTGTAGTCTGGTTTTATCTTTGTCTTCACCGGCACTGGGATGAAGATAGGAATTCTGGCAATGATGCTAAAAAGACATTATCCTGAAAAGAATTATTAAATATAATGAAAAGGAAAGGTGAAAGTAAACAAACAGATCTGTTAACCTACTTTAAAAACAATCCTTAACAGCTGTTTACCTAATTTAAATTAAACCATTTAAATCATGTGAATAAAAAAATAATAATAATTCGGATCCATTTTTTCATGAGCGCTCCTCATATAAGAAATATGGACATACGCACATACAGACATACAACACAAAACTCAAGAGTGTACACAAACGTACAACACATAAGAAAATAGTAAAGGCCTTGTAGCTTTACCTAGGTGAAATCTCCATTGCAATGTTTAAAAACTCCACAGTCAAAAAATAAAACTGATCAGAAAAACATTAACCTAGGTTTGTATGAGCTCAAAAAATAAAAATAGAACCTTATGATGTAGAAAAATGCAATAATAAAATAGCTATTGAAAAAAGCATCCTGGTTAATCACTGTCGCAGATGTAAGAATGGCCAAGCTGGAGTTCTGGATATCAGCTGTTATGGATTTGAGTCAAATCATCTTCTTTTTGATCTGTAGAAATTGTTTTAGTTAATCTCTCTGGAATCCAAATCGGCTGCTGTTCTCCCTGTGGAAAAACACAAACAGACCCCAGACTCCAGACAATCACTGGGTCAGGACCTTTCCATTGTCCTGTTAGAATATCTTTCCAAAGTACTTTAGGCTTATGTACATTTTTTGGATACATATGCCTTTCCGCAGCACTAAGTCCTGAAGAATCCAAATTTAAAAAGTTTAGAGTAAAAAGCGTTATTTTAAGTTTATCTTTAGGGGATATATACCCCCTTCCAATTCCCTCTTTTTGCTTTAATAAGTATGTTTTAATAGTTTGATGAGCTCTTTCAACTATGCCTTGTCCCTGTGGATTGTATGGGATCCCTGTTATATGAGTAATACCAAATGATGAGCAAAATTGTTTAAAAGAGGTAGAGGTATAGCCAGGACCATTATCGGTTTTTAACTGTTTAGGAACGCCCACAGTGGCAAAATTTTGTAAGCAATGAGCTATAACATCTTTAGTTTTTTCTCTGGCATGAAGGGAGCCCATAAAAAATCCAGAGGAAGTATCAACTGTAATGTGTAAATATTTTAATTTTCCAAATTCTGGCAAGTGTGTGACATCCATCTGCCAAATATGGTTAGGTATCAGTCCTCTAGGATTGACTCCAAGATTAACTTGTGGTAAAAATGTCACACAATTTTGACATTGTTTTATTATATGTCTGGCTTGTTCCTTAGTTATTTTAAAATGCTTTTGTAAAGTATTAGCATTAACATGAAACCTTTTATGAAAATTTGTAGCTTCTTCAAATGTAGAGAAAATATGTATGTCATGTGTAGTTTTATCTGCTAAATCATTGCCTAAACTAAGGGCTCCAGGCAATCCTGTATGTGCCCTAATATGTCCTATAAAGAATGGATCTTTTCTGTCCCAGATTAGACTTTGTATAGTGGAAAACAAAGAGAACACAGTAGAAGAAGGGGAAATCCTACCAGCATCTTCAAGAGATACTATAGCATTAACTACATACTGGCTATCAGAAAATAAATTAAATACAGAATCTTTAAACATCAAAAAAGCTTGTAAAACTGCATTAAGCTCTACCTTTTGAGCTGATTGTTTGGGTACTAAAAATGTAAAAGTTTGATCTGGGGTAACTACTGCTGCTGTACCATTATTAGACCCATCAGTGAATATATTTGGAGCATTCATGATAGGTGTTTTTCTTGTCATTTTAGGAAAAACTACAGGATGTTTAGACCAAAAAGACAACAAAGGATTAGATGGTAAATGATTATCAAATGTAACATTAGATTTACACATGATTATTGCCCAAGTATTTAACTCATTAGCTAACTCATCAATTTGATCCATAGTATATGGAGTAATAATTTTATTGGGAGAAATTCCAAACACTCCCTTTGCTGCTTTTATTCCTTTGAGTATTAATTGTCCTACAGCCTCAGGATACCTAGTAAGAATAGTGTTAGGAGAATAAGATAAATGTATCCACAATAATGGACCTTCTTGCCAAAATACTCCTGTAGGAATATTTTTTGTTGGTAGTACAATAAATAATAAAGGCAAACTTATATCAATTCTATCCAAATGTATATTTTCCATATATGTTTCAATAATTTTTAATGCCTTTCTTGCTTTAGGAGTTAACATGCGGGGTGAATTTGGATCTGATGGACCTTTTAGAATATCAAATAAAGGTCCCAACTCTCCTGTTGGTATACCTAGATAAGGCCTTATCCAATTTATGTCTCCCAATAACTTTTGAAAGTCGTTAAGTGATTTGAGTTGATCTACTCGTATTTGAATTTTTGGTGGACGGAGCATGGTTGAGGATAATAGAACTCCTAAATAATTAATTGGAAAATTTAATTGTACTTTATCTATTGCTATCTCTAGATTATAATTTTTTAATAAGTTTGTAAGTGTGGCATAACATTCCAGCAATATGTTTTTATCTTTATGTGCCAATAATACATCATCCATATAGTGAAATATTTGTAGTTCAGGATTTTGATTTCTAAGTGGCTGGATTGCTTTGTTAACATAAATTTGACACATAGTTGGACTGTTAGCCATCCCTTGAGGGAGTACTTTCCATTCATATCTCTGATCAGGACCTTCATGATTTAATGCAGGGATAGTAAATGCAAAACGTGGACTATCCTCGGGATGAATTGGAATTGAAAAAAAACAATCTTTAATATCTATAGCTAAAACATGCCAAGTTTTTGACAAAGCAGACAATTGAGGAATCCCTGATTGAGCAGGTCCCATAATAACCATCTCATTATTAATGGCTCTTAAATCTTGCAATAATCTCCATTTACCAGATTTCTTTTTGATGACAAAAATGGGAGTATTATGGGGAGATACGGAAGGTTGTATATGTCCTTCCGCTAATTGTTGTTTGACCAGATCATGGGCTACTTGTATCTTTTCTTTAGTCAGGGGCCACTGAGGAACCCACACTGGTCTTTCTGATTTCCAAGTAATTTTGATTGTCTCGGTGGCCCTTTCTGAAAATCCAACCCATGTCTGTCTGTTCCTTGATCTATTTGTATTGGTGCTGCTATACCTTGCCCTTGTTTTCCTAATCTTTTTTCTTTCCTAAAGCCTTGTCTAGCCCTAGTAGTGGGCGCATTAGGATTGATGCTATTTGTTAACGTCAAACCTAATTGATCTAGGACATCTCGTCCCCGTAAATTTATAGGAAGATGATCCAATACATATGGCTGTATAGTTCCTTCACATCCTTCAGGATCCTTCCAATCTAATATCATAGAACTTCTATGGGGATTAGTCGCCACTCCTAGGCCTCGAAGCGTTTGAGTGGCTTGTTGTAATGGCCAATGTTTTGGCCATTCTTGACGAGAGATGATGCTAAGGTCTGCACCTGTATCCAGTAGCCCATTAAATTCATGTCCTTGAATATTTAGTTTTAGCATTGGGCGAGAATCTAAATTTAAAGACAACATAGCCCAATCTACACCTGTGGAGCCTAATCCCCTGGAACCTCTTTCTAAACTATGACTAGGAAATTTATTATGTAGGCTGGGTATTATTAACAACTGTGCTATTCTATCTCCAGGTGAAATTACTGATATACCTCTTGGAGAACTAGCTATATTTTTTATTTCACCTACATAATCGGGATCAATTACCCCAGGACTTATCATAAGTCCTTTTACTGTAGATGAACTACGTCCCAGTAATAAGCCTACTGTTCCTTGGGGAAGAGGTCCTTTTACTCCTGTGGGAATGGTTTGAACTCCCAACTCTGGAGTTAATACTGCTCTGGCAGAGGCGCAGATGTCCAACCCTGCGCTCCCTCGGGTTTGTCTGATGAGGGATTTAATGGACAATGTGTCCTGGGCACTAGCCTGATGGTGTTGCTGGGTTCCTCCACTGCCCCGTAGATTTGTGGTTGTGGGCCCCGGGCATTGGGCCCCCCTGTCCGTTTTTTGGCAATGGAGCCTGATGCCTTTCTCCACGATATCTTGGATAAATACCTGGTCTTTGTCCGTTTTTTGATAAGGGAGTACCTTCTATGGTGGTTTGAGAACGGCATTCATTAGCCCAATGTCTCCCTCTATGGCATCGTGGGCAAATACCCGGTATTCTATTCCTTTGATACCTACTTTTGTTAAACCCTCCTCCTATGGGGCAATTCCTTTTAAAATGTCCTGTTTGTTCACAATCATAGCATGTTTTTGGCCTGGCATCTAAAGCCTGTTGTACTGAAGCTGCCAAGACTTGCCCTTGTTCATTAATATCTCTACATAATTTAATATATGTGTTTAAATCTTCATGTCTCCATGGTCTAATAACCTCTCTGCAGCAACGATTTGCTTGGTCATAAGCCAGTTGTTTTATTAATGGCATTGCTTGTTCTGTATCCCCAAAAATTTTGGCAGCCGTTTGAATTAGCCTATCTACAAAGTCAGCGTAAGGTTCATTAGCTCTCTGTATTACCTTAGATAGCTGACCTTGTAAATCTCCATGTCCTTGTAAAGTCTTCCATGCCCTAACTGCGTCTGCAGCAATTTGTGCATATATAGCAGGATCATATTCAATTTGTTGCCGTTGACCCTCATAAGGTCCTTTTCCTAACAACATATCTAGATTTCTTTGAGGGTAACCGGCTGCTGCATTTCGCCTAGCTGTCTCCGCGCAAAATTCCTCATTGGCAACCTTCCATAACAAATATTGTCCTCCATTTAGTACAGATTTACACATGCTAGCCCAATCTGCTGGCATCATGTCCAAGTTAGTAATGGACTCAACCATGCTTACCGTGAAGGGAGCTTGGGGACCATAGGTTGTTACAGCCTCCTTTAACTGCTTCACTGTTTTAAAATCTAAAGCACGGTGAATTCGCTGCCCTCCTGCCTGTTCAAGTACAGGGCATGCTAATCTTTGAGGTCCTGCTCAGGATCCCATTTATCAACTACGGGGTTTGAGGGCCACTCAGCTGTCTCCATCGGTGGAGCTGTTGGTTGAATTACGCCCTCTTGTGATAAAACGGAGTTACTAACAGCCTCCTGTTGTGGCCTTTTTCCTAACAACCCCTTTTCCTTTAAATTTTCTTCCTCTGTCTGACTAGCTCGAGAGACCTTCTCTTTTGCTTGATCTAAAATGTCTTTCCCCATGGTCTGAACCTCTAACAATTTACTTAACATCTTTTCGGTTTGTTTTTTACTAATTTCTAATCTACTATAAAGATAACGCAACCCAATAAGATAACACAAAACAAAACCGAAACTGAATGAAACAAAAACTGAATAAAAATCGTTGTATCAATTTTCTCTTCCTCAGGGCTGACAAACTTCAAACCTTTAGCCAACCATTTTTCCCAGTTTGCCTGAGAAATTTCTAGGGATAGGCAGCTTGAAACAAAAACAAAATAAATCACAACAGGAACACATTGTTTTTTGAATTGATCACCCATTCTCTCGCCTTCCCTCAGGGGCAAGCAATTTCACTTACCTCCAAGTTTCAGATGTTCCCCGTATGAGCCGCCAAATGCCACAGTCTGGCTGGGCACACAATCAGGAGCCACCACACAGCTTGTAGATTCAAACAGCAACTCTTTATTCCTGAACTCACACCAGCCGTCTACAATCACGTTCTGGGGAAATCCACGTTCTCTGCCCAAATCCACTCCCACTGGGCTTCTATCTCCCAAAAATATACTGTCTTAATCCTGTGAGAACTCAAGGGGAACTCAGGCAGCAGGATACGCCCTATTCCCAGCAGGAATAATCTTAAACCTAAACCTGGAACCTAAACTGGGAATGCCCTAAACCCGATTATCTTAAACCGGGAACACCCTAATCCTCCCTGGTCCTTGAGCAAGGTCACCTACATTCAATGTCAGTGCAACATGGGGTACGCTGGCAAGGAAATTGTCATACCTACTTGGCTAATAGCTCCCAGCAAGGCCTTGGTTCAGACGGTCTTTACTTCCCAAGCCCTCCCTGGTTGCTGGTGGAGATTTCAGCCTCCCTTTGTTCTGTTTACCAGAATGCTGAGGACAGAGACTCAAACCTTGACTCTTGGTCACAAAGTTGGATATCTTCCTTTTTTATAAAGTTTTTAATTGTCACAATTTCTTTTTAAGGGTTTTCCTCTCCCAAAGAAATAGATCTTGTACTGATGGGGAGGCAGCAAAGGAGAGAAGCTATTGATTCACTGTCATGGGTAGTAGACAGTGACTCTAAATGCTCCCTGCTTGGCTAGGTTGGGCTCTGCTCTGTAAGCTCTTCCTGAAAAGGTCCTTTTGTCCTTTGCAAGTTTAGTTTCCTTTTCAAAATGTAGTTAATACATCTGTATGATATGCAGCTGGAAAAGTGGATATAATGAAACAAACAATGAAACCCCCCATCTCTCTGTCCCCTCCCCCACTCCTTTGTTTTCTAGCCAGCCAGTTCCAAAAGAATATTTCAAACCTATAGCATTGTAAAATCAATAATAAAATGTCTTAGTCCAGATAATGAGTTTGATATGTTATATAAAGTATTTCAAATAATTTCTCAATTCCTTTAAATAAATATCTCAATTTTGTAGAATATTCAGTCCATTTCATAATGATGAATGAAACAGAAGTCAAAACAGATCCCCTCAGAGAGCATAAGTCGTTCGGCAACCTTAGAAGGTTCAAATTTATCACCACTTTAGAGTTATGAAACTGAGGCCCAAACACATGTGATAATGAAGTCATAAAACTCATGTAGCAGACCTAAGGCTGAATAAATGTCAACCAGATTTATCAAAAGCTAAAACTTATGTTCCTCCTAACACCGTCTTCTGAAAAATAACTAAATGCTACAGAGAAAACACACTGTAGAATACATGATAATTTGCTTATTATTCATTTAAAATATGCATTGACTTTAGAGACAGTATCTTTTGACTACTGGTAACAGTAAAAACTTAGAAAGGGAAGAACTCTCTTTCTTTCATGGCCCTGAGTTTCCAAATCCTTTGCTTTCCCACTATGCTGCACTGCCCTAGGTGTGTCTGGGTTGATCTGATTAGAACTTCTTTGTCTTTGCTCATCTGGGTCTACCATCACCTTTGCTCACATTGGACAAGTCACCTCTAATGTGAAGAGGTGGTATAAGATGTAGGAATGTCTGCCAGTCTTCCTGTCTGCTGTAGTTTCAAACTTTGCATTACAGCACAAAGTTTCAAGTGTATGTTTCAATTACTGTGACACTTCTTGCTTTTTGCATCTTGGATTCATAAAATGTTGCAATGCTAGAAATCTGACCCTTTAGCATTACACAATTGTTTCACCTGCTGTTTACTGCAACTGTGATGAGAGGAATCATAATAGAGATGGCTTTAAGAGGAAGGCGGATTCTCTTGGCTTTCTGATACCCAGATAGATTCTTTCCCTTCATATTGCAAAAGCCTCTTACTCATAGCTGCTTCATGTCTTCGTCTGTTTTAAAACAGTCTTCCTTTTGTGTTAGCAAAAGGGTAAAAAGAGCAGCACACAGGACTCACTGGTGCTTTGCTACCAAGAATTATATTACACTCTCTTAATCACAGGCTTCATTTGCAAGTGTATTATCTCAAGCAATCCTTACTTACACAGGAAATGGACTGGTATCTTATTTCTTTTTTTTCATATTTTTTTTGGTTGTTCAAAACATTACAAAGCTCTTGACATATCATATGTATCTTATTTCTTAATATAAGCAAACTAAAACTGAGAGAGTTGTTTCTTTCCGAGATCAGATGCCCCCCAAATTGACAGGCTAGGGCCTAAGACCCAAGTTTTTATACTTTCAATTTAGTGCTCTCTCCAGTACAACTAGAATGTAACTTACTTTTCCATTTTAAGAGTCATTGAGTTTTATACCACATGTATCAGCTAGTATTTTGCTGCAAAACAAACAATCTAAAACTCTTGGGACTTTATAAGCTTGTGTTATTGCTCACAGGTCTACAGGTAAGGTATGTGGCTTTGCTGTCTTGACTGGACTGTCTTATATGTTTGGTAGGTCAAGTGTGTGAAGACTGATTTCAGCTGGGACAACAGTGTTCTTTTCTCTCACATTTTCTCGCATTCTCTAGCAAGCTAGCCTGGCTTTTTCACATGGTGGTGATTAGGTCCCGAGAGAGAATAGAACCACGTTGTTGCCCATTAGGGTCCAGGCTGGAAACTGTCAAGCCTTGATTCCCTCTACATTCTAATGGCTGATGCAAGTCACAAGGCCAGCCTCAGTTAAACAGAAGGAGGAATTGCTAAAAGATTGATTAGATGAGCTATGAAGTCATGTTGTAAATAATGTAGAACTGAGGCAGGGGAGAAATGGAGGTGTTTTGTTCTCAGCATCTCTCTTTTTGATAGAAGAATAAAATTCAGAGGGTGCAGGCAATTTGCCTGGGGATTCCCACAGAAGATGTGGCAGAATGAGGATCAGTTGAATTTAATAGGAGCTAGAAACCTGGAAATATCCAGAGACTCAACATGGTTAAAACTCCTCTGTCGGTTTTTTTCTACCAGTCTTTCATCTTAGACATACAGTTTTCTTTCCCACTCTGAAGGAGTTTAAGCTTGCAATGAGCTGAACACCATAGAGGAAGTGAGTTGGCAGAGAAAACTTGCTCACCTTATGGTGGCTGGGGAACCAAGAGAGGAAGGGGCTTAGGGTCTCAATATTGCCTTCAAGGGCACACACCTCCAATGATCTCCCAGTAGACCCGCCTTCTAAAGTTTCTACCATCTCCCAGTGGCACCACAGGCTGACAGACAAGCCTTTATCACATGGCCTTCAGAGGACATTTAAGATCTACACTTAACATTCTGTCCCTGGCCTCCAAAAGCTCATGTCCATCTCACAATGCAAAACACATTCAGTTCATCTAAGAGTCCCTCAAATATTAACTTTTCTAGCATTGCTAGATAGTCCAAGTCCGACGTCTTTTCTGAGACTCATACAAACTATTAGCTGTGAGCCACTGAAAAAAAGGTAAAAAAGAAAAACAACAACAACAAAAAATTGCATGCTTCCTAGATTCCTAGCTTCCCAGCCCAGGAGAAACATTCTCATTGCATTTAAGTTTCTGAGTTGAGTGACCATGGCTCTAACTATAATGTCTGGCATATGGAGAAAAGCATGTGGAGTTCCTGAAGATTGCTAGTGCTCTACTCCCAAGTTTGTTTCTTAAAGTACTGGTGCAGGCCACATCTTCTAGACCCCTCCCCACCCAGTGTGGAGGAGAAGGTCTTGCAATGCAACTCCACTGCAGCAGCCAAGTCTCTCTGAGCCTCTGAATCCCTGCATCCACATTAAACCAAGTCAATTTAGACATTTCCAGCTCATTCACAATGAGCCATCTTTTGATCCATATTTCAGCCAACCAACCAAATACGCTGTTAGCACCCCCCTTTTTAAAAATATTTATTTTTTAGTTTTAGGTGGACACGATATCTTTTTTTTCTAATGTGGTGCTGAGAATTGAACCCAGTGCTTCATGCATGCTAGGCGAACGCGCTACCACTTGAGCCACATCCCCAGCTCCATTAGCACCCCTTTTTAACTCTGCAAATAAATCAAGGGCAGAAGCTCTGCTTAATGGGTTTATATCAATAAATTCAGCCTGAACCAACTTTATGTTCCTTCCACCATTAGCCCACATCATTAAAATCCATTTTCACACATGTGCTCAAGACCTCTGCTTGTATGAATTAGAAAATTTGAGAAGTTCATTTGCACTGTAGTGCACCTCCCCAGGAGTCTCACAGTGCCCCTTGCCTTTAGGGGTCTGTTGATACTGAAGTCTGATTACTAGTCTAGAGGCAAAAATGGGTGGTTGGGATGGGTCCTGAGGAATACCAGCATTGTCCACTTAATAACTGTGTCAGGGAAGGTCACTTCTGTTTCCTTGGGCAATGCTGGATTAGTCCCTTCAGGCAGAGGTGGAAAGGCCGGTAGCAGAGGGGAAGAGTTGGGGGTGCTGCTGTCACTGAGGATGGGGAGGCCACTTCCTCTGGCAAAATCAACTCATCATAACTTAGGAGTTCAATGCCACCGACCTCAACAGAGTCTGCCCACAGGTCCCCATTCCAATTTTTAGTATTCCATTGTTTCCATGTAGTGCTTTCATTTTAACTGCAGATACCCTTCCAGGTTGAGACTTAAATTTGTACTATAATCCAGCCAATTGCATGTTGAGGGGTTGGGTTTTGGCAACTTCAGCCCTTTATCTGCCAGAGAAAAGATTCTCCTTCAGGGCATACTTGGAAGAGTTCAGGTTACTTAATGTAAATTTGGCACTGGGAAATTGAATCCCTGAATCACATTGTTTTCCTTTACTATTATGTCCACTGATGCTAGGGACAACCAGCCAACATCATTATATTCCTTGGTTTTCTTAAAAATATTTATAAGCATCATGTATAGAATCGCTGGATTCCCTATCTGGCACATTGAATGTGTTTCCTTTTTGTTTATGAAATAATTTACACCATAGACTATCAATACTCTCTTCAGGAGAGTCTTTAGATACTTTAGGTTTAGACAAATTAGAGAGCCACTTCCAGATACCATAAAACCAATTAAGGAAATTCATCATTACACTTCTGTGTCTTTAGAGCTCCTTCTGGTACCCAAATCTGTATTAAGGCTCTCTAGAGAAACAGAATCAGTTAGAAAAGAAGATTTATTAGATGGGCTTACATGGTCAGAGGATAGTCTCATAGTAGTCATTTGCAAGTTGGAGAACTGGGGAAATCAGTAACTAATCAGTCCAAGAAGCCGAAAATCTCACAATGGGAGGGACCAATGACCCAACCCCCGGAGGAGGCTGAAGGCCTGGAAGCCCTCTGGAGAGTCTCTGGTGTGAGTCCACTTTCAAAGGCTGTAGAAGCTGGTGTCTGGTGTCCGCAGGTGATAGTATCAGCAAAATTCCCAGCTGCTCAAGAAGAATCGAGCTGGCAAGTTCAGGCAAGCTTTCCCCATCTTCCTCTATCTGTTCCTTCTGGGCCCCCAGCCACGGGACAGTGCCACCTACATTCAAAGCAGGTCTGCTCCTCTCATTTTACTGAGCTATGTGCCAACTATCTCTGGAAACATTTCACATACACACCCAGAATTGTGCTTCACCAGCTTTTTCGGTTTCTCAGTCTACTTAGGTTGATCACCAAAATTACCCATCACACAGACCTAAGCTATGAAATCAAAAAGTCCTAGATTTCATCCTTTTAAAACAAATTCATACCTGTTATCCACCTGGGACCTTTGCCCTGCCATTTGACACAGGAGACAAATGTTTCACATGTTTTGCAAGTGAGATAGGTTTAGCTTTGTGAGAATGGTTCCTTTAGTCACTCAGTGGTCGCTGATGGAACCAGTTCTTTAACTGTGGTTTTTTTCTTTAATTGTCCAATTTTGTCAAGATACATGGATTCTTCTAGGAGAATCTTGGCAATTTATAATACAACTGTTTTGGTATCAATCATACTATTTCTGATAGGTGGTAAGATAAAATGTGAGGAAGAGAGATGAATTAGACTCAGGCTGAAGGGAAACAGGCACAAAATAATATAATAATGATATAATTGGGGGCCATTTATATTTACTAAGCACTTCTGCACATGTGATCTAATTTTATTTCCTCAATAACCTGCATTTGTCCGGTAAGTGAGGACAAAATGAAGGCCTTAACATATTTAACAAATTTTCAAGAAAATTTAATTACAAAGGAAAAAGACAAGTAGTAAAAATCAGCTTATAGGATTAACAGCAGTGAATTATTCCCATTATGGCTCCCAGTGGAATTGCCTCTAGGATAAAGAGGAAATATCAAAATGTTAACAGAGGTAGGGACTGATTTATGGTATTTCAAACACCCTTTATTATTCTTGGTATTTTTATTTTTGTGTTTGTGTTCATTCCCCTCTTGGGTGAATATGTATTAGGAAGAAAGTAAGCTATTAAAAGTGCACATAGAAAAGATGGTGGTAGCTACTGGTTTGGAGCATTGCAGCCTATGTTGATTGAAGAGGATGTTCACTCAGGGAAGTGAGCAGGAGAAGCCTAGAGCAGGTATTAGATTGGAATTGGAGGTTGCCTATATGAACTCAGATATTCAGTAGATAAATAAATACAGAAATGGATATGGACAAAAATATGTGTGTGTATACACGTAATTCGGTAAATACTCATGTTATATACACACATATATTCCCCTGCACTGTCCACTGAGATGACCTAGAACAACAACATCCAGAAAGCAACAAGCATGTCTAATGCCCAGACCTTGAATCTTGATTTCTGCATATCATTATCCAATAAAAGCAACCAGAACACCTGGAAGAATGGCTCATTCCAGGGCTGGGGAAGGGTAAATATTAAATCAACTTGGAACATGATGTTGTCCTAAAAAGTCAGGAAATGTCAACTTGCATGGGCATCAGATGGCCAAATCAGGAATATTCTGAGCATCAACACAAGTTAACAATGAGCAACAGATTATACCCCTTTGAATAAAAAGAGAAACCCATGAACCCATACTGATATAATTAAATGAGTGGATAAATAAATGGGGAGGATAACAAGCATTTGAATGCTGGTAAGTGTAGAAGGAATGAGAGAATTTTAAAGTCATTATGTGGCAGCCACCTGTAATAAATAATTTGGCCAAGAAATGACAATGGAAATTAACGAATGAAAAAAAGTTAATGAGGACTGGTTTACTCATGGAATCCTAAAATATTTTTAGGTCCATAAGAAAAAAAGTAATTTCACAGGGGGAGATTTAATAGATACTACCTTAATCAAGCTATCACAAATAATGACAGGAATCAAAATCATGTACCACCTGATAGGATGGAATGAGAAGACAGCACCACTTCTTTGATACTCCTACCAATGCTGCAGAACTTCACAACCTGAATCTGTTTATGAGGAAGCGTGAGAGACATTTCCAATATAATCTTTAAAATGCCAAAGCCATGACACTTACGGAAAGACTGAGGAGTTATTCCAGTCTTAAGGACTCTAAGCACACAGGACATCAAAATGCAATACCTGATGTTGAACTGGACCCTTTTACAATAAAGGACATTATTGGAACAATTGGAAAAACCTGAATGGGATCTGAGACTAAAGTGCTGGTCATGCATCTGTATTAATTTCCTGCCGCTGACAGTTTGGTGGTGCTGGGGATTGAACTCAGGGCCTCACACATGCTGGGCAAGCACTTTCACCACTGAGTCACATCCCCAGCCCCCACTGACAGTTATTTTGGAGGATGCTCTTGCTTATAAGAATTACACACTAAATTTTTTCATGGGTGATATGGATGATTTACTTTCAAGATATTCAGGAGAAATTTTTGTTGTTTTTTTGGTAAGTTTTCTATACATTTAAAAACATATCAAAATAAAAAGCACATTATGATAAGTATCACAGTAAAAGAATTATATGCAAAGAATTATATGGAAAACTACTTGAGTAACACTACCACCAAAAAATTTTACTTAAAAATTGACTTTTAAATTGCATTCTACTATGTTTCGAGAATAATCAGATTCCTTTAATGATGTGCTATTGTATACCTATAGTGTTTATTATTATCCAGGAGACATTTTACAACACTTTGTTATGCTATATAGTTTTTCAACATATTCGGCTTATTTGGATTCAGTGCATAGCCCAATCATTGTGTAAAATAAAGTTTTTTTATCTTAAACACACATGCAAATCTTCACCATTGCCTAGAGAGATTACTTGTCCCCATCACATGGCTAGGAAGTGAGAGGAACTGACCTTGATCTGTGTCCTTCTGCCTGCAGTTCTCCACACATAACAGGGTGTAAGACCTGGCCAAGGCAGTGCAGAGTCAGCCATGGAGAGAGGAGGTTCCAGTCCTGGGCTCCATGTGGAAAGCAAAGGCCTTCATCAAGACCCACTCTAGGGAGCAGAACCAGGCAGTGCCAATATAGAGGGCCATCCACCCTCTAGAGAGACATTGGGCATAAGAGAAAGGTGATTTAAATGCTCTGAAGTTTATTTAGTTATATTCTGGACTTTCTTTTAAGAACTGAAATTCAATACACGGTTTTGTTGTCTGATTTTGCCATTATTTGTTAAATCGGTTTTGAAAGCCTTTTAGGCTAGACATCTGCTTTCTTGGCCAGCCTTTCCTCCCACTTCTGCTTTGTTGTAACCAAAGGAAAGCCTGAATAAACCCTCCAGCTTCACTTGCTTTCAGTTGACTTTAAAATATGCTCATTTTGGAGGTCACGCAGCTGAGCCATGTATTTTTAGTCTCCCACCAGCTTTGCTACAGACAGCGCCTGTGACTGGTGGTCATGATGATTCTGGTTGCCTGGGCTGCTTTTCAAGGTCTTTAAGGCCACAATTGTGAAAAGTACAAACTCTTCCTTTGGACCTGAGGATATCTGATGGGTGATGAAATTTGGGATAGAAAAGCTTGGCATCTCTGCCTTCACTCTGCATTTGCTTCCTTTGCTACCTTAACCATTGAGTCAGATTTACAGTTGAGTCACATGTTAGGGAGTGTGTGTCTGGAATTGGTGTTGCAAAGTTGATTAGTCCCAACTTTACCTAATCTGTCTCTTCCCCTTTCAAGGCTGAAGACAACAAGATAAGAGTAACTAAGATATTATTGAAATTTACAGACATCAGGATCACCAATCACCACCTCTTACAGGCCACCAGAGTGGAACCTAGAAGTCCCCAGTGGTCAGTCCTTCCCTTTCCTTGGCTGTCTTTGTTTCCCCCTCCCCTGGGGATTAAAGTTGCTTACACCTAGGCTGGGTTGAGATGGTCTTGTCAGCATGGCCTCCATCTTCTGGACTGGCTTGCTTGCTTTCCAAATCTTTTTCCTTGTGTCAACAGCTCACCCTTGAGTGAGTGGCAACTACATGAACCTGGGTACAGTTATCCACACACTGTGTTACCCTGGGGAATGGCTTTACCATGCATCTTTATTCACAGACAAAAATTCAAGAGGCAGAATGATAAGGAGAAGAGATTTTTTCAGGTTTAAGGAACCTGGTATTTTTGGCTGTTTTTGTTTTTTTTTCTGGTTTCATTTCTCCATCTTCTGGGTGCTCAGGGGTGAGGAAAGCTTTCATTAGAGAGACGTTCATAAGAAAAGTGAAACACAGGAAAGTAAAAATACAAACGCAGATTTAGTGATCCAGAGAACCTATCAGTCTCAGCTCCTTGGAGGTGTTTCCTCAGTAGTTTTTATTCTCATTTGAGGAAATTCAGAAACTAAAGGAATTTGGATCTTTAATTTCAAAAGGAATTCTGTTTCAAATTCTGCAGAAAAGCAAGTTATCAGGATGTTGCCCTTCATTTCAGAGGAAGTCAGTTTCACTTCACCTTCACCCCAGAACTGCCTGACACTGCCCCCACCCCCAAAGCAAATGTGGTCCTAGACTCTGCATTCTGTTCTTTGGTGAACCCAGAGCATGGTCAGACTTAAATAAGGTGCTGGGCATAAAGTCCAGGTCTGGTCAGGAGGGAGAGGCAAGTAGCCCCTGTTTGGAACCATGTCAGCTGAGAAGATAACTCCTCTTCTGTATTTGTCTTTCAGGAAAACGCGGATGCCTTGGAGAACAGTTGGCTAAGACTGAGCTATTTATTTTTTTCACTTCCCTTTTACAAAAATTTACCTTCAAGCCCCCAAACAATGAGAAGTTGAGCCTGGAGTTCAGAATGGGCCTCACTGTCTCCCCTGTCAGCCACCACATCTGCACTATCCCTAGGGGATGATGCTGTTGGTGAAGGAAAAGGAAAGACAGGGAAAAAAAAAACAAAAACAAAAAACCGCAGGTGCTTTGGAGCTGCTGGTGCCTGCTCAGATGTTTGGAAACAGAATGAAGATGATGCCAAGGAAAGAGGAAAGAATCTGGACTAAAAGGAAGCTGGATCCAAACCCTGGTTCTGCCATCTCCCCCTATAGCCCTGGAATAATCACTTGTGTGCTCATTAATTTACCTTCTCATCCAGGAGGTGAAAAATTATTTCCCTTGAAAAAAAAAAGGTCCTGTAAGAATTAAAGGAAACAATGGATTCTAAGTGATTCCTACACCATAAAAACATATCCTAAGAATAATAACTACAGTCCTGCCTACTTCCCGCCTCCTTCCTTGGCCATGTATCTGCTTCTAGCTGGTTAACATAGCTCAGGTTGAAGTGGTGCAAGACAGGCAATGAGATACAAAGTGGAATCCTGGGGGCAACCATGGAGACAGAACATAAAGTCTCTCTCATTTGTGTTGGCTTTATCCTGTTTTGGCCTTAGAATGGTCTCCTGGCTAGTGACCAATGGATGAGTCTATTCACAGGAAGTGGAAGCAACGTTTTCTATGATTTGCACAAGGGAGCACCAACTTGGCCTTAGAAAGAGGACCAATAGGGTGTGACCACAGTTAACCCAATCTGGAAATCAGGTTTGAAGAATAAAAGTGAAAAGAGTTTGTCTTATAGTACCTCTATTTTGAGTCCTCCATCAGACACTCATTCCCATAATGTTTCACATTGGATTTAACTGTAAGCTTTTGTTGGCTAATATTACCACCTTATAGTCTGGTAGAGCATTTTATAGCAGAACATCAGAAATGCCAGAATCCTGCCACAAAAAAGAGGACCAGGGACTTTCCAAGAAGTTTTAGCCCAACCCCAGAGCAGACCTACCAACCAGGCTGGTAAACTGGACTTAATTTCATCCAAAGGTCTGACCTTCCTCCTTTCCTTCCTTTCTTCCTTTCTCTCTCCTCTCTCTCTCTCTCTCTCTCTCTCTCTCTCTCTCTCTCTCTCTCCCCCTCCCTCCCTCCCTGCCTCCCTCTTTCTTTGGAGAAAGATTTCTTTTCTTAAGTGGCTAGATCTAGGTAATTTAGTAGCTCATAACTGTCAACAGCTGTCTGTGGGTTGTATGTGAGTCACTGGGCATGGTAGCCTCATGGATAGACACATCTGTGAATGGCCAGTGGACATTTACTCTGGTCAGTTCCCCAGGGATAATGTAAATTTCTTTCCCACTCTGCTGGGCCCACACAGCACCTGAGATGGTTGTTATCTGCCTAAATGTCAATCAACGTGCTGACTGCAGGACATCATGAAGCAAAACTAAGCCCTTGAAACTTCATCCCTGCCTTTGATGTATCCCCTTAAATAAACTACCAGAGCTATTTTCCCTTTGTCTAGTTCCAGAACCCCTGTGGACTAGATCAGAGGCTTCATCTTGTGTAAATATATTTCTGAGTTTTTGTGTTTTGTTATTTGCTACTTATCTGAGATTGTAGTTTTAGTGTGGCTTGGATTCCCCTGGGCAGAAAGAACCCTGCAGAGATGCTGGCATTCGTCCCCTTTCCCAACACATAACAAAATGGCCAGGAGGTCTTGGGTTTTTCCAACCTAATGCTTAAAATTCAGAGAAAAGCCCATTCTACTGCCAGCATGAAAAAAGGAAACAGAAAGGGAAAGAAGGGGGCAGTGTTTGGCTTGAGCTAGACTAAGACAGCTGAGAATATCTGGAAGAAATGGTTGCATTTTCAATGTGGGGAGGAGGCTTCAGTCTCTTGTGCCTGGTAAAGAAAAAATGGAAGAGAGAAGCCAGTTGCTCATAATTTCTTTGTAAGCCCTTTTAAGGCAAATCTCTATAAAACAGGGCAAGAGATAATCCAAGACCAGTCAAATCAGGCTTTAACTTCCACTCATCTGGGATCTGTCTACCATTTATTTTCCCCTTTCTTCCTCTGGTTAGATCAAGTAGGAGATCCATTGTAAATTGTTCAAAATCTTTACATTTCTCAGTTTCCTCATCTATACTATAAGGGACTCTGTTGAAGTCATTTCTGTATTCTATTCCTGTCCTGCTGTACACTGTCCATGATTCTTGATGGGTAGGCATACACCAACTACTTGTGGAATAAATATAAAACTCCTGGAGACTTGTCCTGACCTAATGGATGCAGTGGGACCCAGGGCCAGTGAAGTGTCACCACAATGAGTCAGAATATTGGAGAAGAAATGACTGTGACTACTAATTGAATTTTACATGTGCATAAAAAGTGTGTCTTCTTTTTGCTCAAAATTTGTTGGAGACATTAAAACACACGAGTCCTCTTCCCATCTAAGCATCACATAAGGATTTTGTTAAATGTACTCTTGTGAGTCTCCTATTTCTCCTTTATTTGGGAAACCTCAGGACTCCTTACTCCCTTCCTTTGTACCTGGAACCTAGTGTGCCAATAAAATATATTCTGATATTATCTGCCACATTGTGGATGAGGCAACCAGAGGCAGCCCAGGGTGTGAATCTTCTCTCCACAACTCTGCTACAAAGAGATGCAAACATGGGCACAGTGAAGTATAATTGTAAAATCAGGGTGGAAGTCAAGGGACTTACAGCAGAGAAGAGTCTGGTGGCAATGGACCTGGGTCAGGCATAGTGAGACTGCAAGCACCAGGGGGAGGTCCAGCAGAGGGACTGCCCTCACTGCCCTAAATGTTCAGACAGGAAGCAAGGGCTGGCCAGGTGACTAAGTAGCATGGATGACTTACCTGAGTAAGCAAGGAACTGTGCTAGAACAGGGGACTCCAGAGCTCAAGATTTGGTGAACTGCTGCTTGCTTTCTTTTCCTCCCTCCCTCCCTCCCTTCCTTAAGAACACTGTCAACTAGATTGGCTTAATCTTTTCTTTTTAAATTGTTTTTAATTGTAGATGGACACTATATCTTTACTTATTCATTTTTATGTGGTGCTTAGGATCAAACCCAGTGCCTCACAGTCCACTACTGAGCTACAACCCCAGCCCCCAGGTGTTCTCTTAAGCTTGCCCAAGCAAACTGAGTCAGTTTTCCTGTGTGTGTGTGTGTGTGTGTGTGTGTGTGTGTGTGTGTGTTTGTGTTGTTTGTTGCTAAGCTACCAAAAGGGAAAGGTGGGGGATGCTGGGGAGCAGTGCCCAAGGACATGCAGGTTGGTCACTCAACCTCCTACTCTAACTTTGAGCAAGACATTTCAAACTGCAAGCTATGTTCCTGTAAAATTGGCAGTCTGGCAGAGGTTCAATGAATTCTCTGCATACCATGGGCTACCTGCCTTGTGACTCCCCACCCACATTTCACACTCCCACCCACTGCAGTGCCACCAGGGCCCACCATGTGCAGTGCCCTTGATATGGAAGGTATATTGTCTTCAGTTTGACATATCTTTCCCTCTTCTGGGAATTTGCCAGTTCAGCTCCTCTTCAGGTTACAGTATCCCTCCAAACAGATCCCCGCTGGGACCTCAAGCTGTCTGCATTCTCAGATTCATATAAAATCCCACACTCATCCCCACACCATGAGGGGCAGTGCAGTATTCCTTCAAGACAGCCTGCCTTTCTTGACCATCACTGTCAGCCTTACTCAGCCTCTTGCCTACAGGAAGTTTCAAGCCTCAATGTGACACTGATTTGTGGTACCAAGAGACTTTACAAAACCAAATAATTCCTGTAGCCTTGAAGCCTCTCACGGGGGGAGGAAAAACTTAGCTTCTCCTCCATTTCATAGGAGATATGTGGAAAGTGAGCAGGACCTTCTAATCAAAGAAAACCAGAGCTGAAGAGGAGTTAAAGTGTCAAAAATATTTCATTCAAGAAAAATTAGGAAAAAGACCTCAGAATAGAACTGGGCTCCATTCTAAATACAGCCTGAACAAGTGGGCATTTATAGTGGGAGCACGCTGAGGGGATCCCTGGATGGAAAATGACTAAGTGGAAACATCAGTTTTGATTACACTGACTGAACAGGATTATTTTTGAAGTTGGTCACATGATCAGGTGCCATTTGTATGTGTTCAGATCTCAAGAGAGATCATTAAATATTTGAAAGTAAAATTCTATATATTTGTAATGGAAGATGCTGTTTTATTGTGAATAGATTTGAACATATGGCAGCATCCTTCAATATGGTTACTAAGTTAACTTTTTTTTTCATTTGGTAAAGTTGCATTACTTTCCCCAATACCCAAACATGCTGGCTGTGTCACCCTAAATGCAGAAAGACCAAACCTTAGCATACTTCTTCTACTTGAAAGAGTAGATAAAGCTGTTTTTGAAACAAAACCTCACATTAATAGTAGTCTCATGTCAGTTCAAATATTTATTGATGATACATTATAAATCAAATAAATAGTATGGGGCCATTCCCTTTCAGAGCTCATAGGTTATTACTGGTGGAAGGGGGAATGGGGGATTATGAATACACAAATCATTTGGTGTTAATAGTCTCTACATGAGAATGGATATCAAAAGAAAAAAATTAAGTATATATAGTTCCACAACATTTTTCATCATTTCCATCACAGTCTAACAGTCTTGAGGCTGAGAGACGTGTGTTGATGAAGTCCCCGAGGTTGACTTCTCCCCAGCTGCTTACCTCATAAGCCAGTTCAGTACATTGTGCCTTCAATTGTAGCCACATTTTTTCCAATTCCTCCTCCACCTCTTCCTCCTTTTTCTCCTTTCCCTCTTCTTTTGTTTTGAAATGTCTTATATTGCCTTAATTTTTGAAAAATTGTTCAGATATAAAAGTCTATTTTAACAAGTTTTTCTCCCCTCTTTTTAGCACTGTGAAGATGTTTTTCCATGGTTTTCTGGTTTTCATTATCTCTGATGAAAGTTTCAGTTATTTATCCCTTGGTTCCTTTGTTCATTGAAGGTATTTTGTCTTATGGTTGTTTCAAAGTTTTTTAATATTACTCCTCAGCAATTTGGTTATAATGTTTTAGTATAGTTTTCTTTACATTTTTCTTGACTGAAGTTGAGTTCCTTAAATCTGTGAGCTTATCATTTTAAGAAAATTTGGAAAAACTTTGGTCATTATTTCTTCAAATGTTGCTTTTATGAACTGACCTCCTGCCCCATATTCCTGGAATTTGAGTCATATAAATGTTAGACCCATTAATGTTGACTTACTGGTTACTGAGGTTCTGTTATTTTTTTCAGTTTTCTCTCTGTGCTCCCGTTGGGATAGTTTCTACAGCTCAGTTTTAAAGTTCATTTTTTTTTTCTTCATCAGTGTCTCATTTTCCATTAAGCAACTCATTAATTTTTTAACATTATACATTTTTCCACTCTGGAATGAATTGATTCTTCTAAATTTATAGTTTATTTCTCAATTATTTGCATGTTTTTCTTTAAATCCTCTGTACTATCCATTTAAAGTCCCTGTCTGGTAATTCCATATTTCAATCATTTGTTCTGATTTTTTTCTGATTATAGGTCACATATTCTTGCTTCTTCAAATGTCCAGTAATCATGGATTAAATATATATTTTTCATTCTTGAATGTTTGGATTATTTTTTGTCTGCTTTAAAGAGTGTTTTGTTTTGTTTTAGTAGGCAGTTAATTTACCTGTAAAACACCTTTGTTTTTTTTTTTTTTTTTTTTTTTTTTGAGTTTTAAAACTTTGTTAAAGTGGGTCTAAAGTAGCCTGCATTCTGGGACTCCTTGAGGTAACTTTTCTGGGGTCCCTACTGATCACCTGAGATGTTTAATGTGGTTTCTCCACTTTGCTCAGTGTTTAATAATTCCCACCCAGTAAAACCTATGGCAACCATTAAGCTTATAGCTTTTTGGCAGTTAGTTATTTTGTCCCCACTAGATGCTCTTTGCCCAGCCTCTTGGAGTCTCGACCTATATCTACAGAGCTCAGCTGTTCTACTTGAAGATTTATGGAGCTCCTTCTTGGCAGAGCTTGTTCCTTTCTCTGCCTTACAAATTCCACTCATGTCAGTCACTCCAAACTATATTTTCTCATCTAATAAAGACTACTGTGATCTGTTCCCTCTCCTTCTTGTAATGGGGTGCACTAAATGCCTCCAGGGAGAAAGTCAGAGATGGTGGAGTTCACTTCATTTGTCCTTTGTTTTGGGAATCACAGTCCTGCAGTTCCACTTTTCCAGTATCTGAAAACTCTTGTGTATTTATTTTATTGATTCTTTTGGTTCTTTTTTTAAAAATAGGGTAGTTTTGCTTGATCTTTTTTTATTGATTTTTTAAAAAAATAAATGACAGTGGAATGCATTACAATTCTTATTACACATATACAGCACCATTTTTCATATTTCTGGTTGTATATAAAGTATGTTGACACCAATTCATGTCTTCATATATGTACTTTGGATAAAGATGTTTTCTGGTTCTTTTTAGTAGAAAAGTTAGTCCACTACTAGATAGCATGAAATAGAAAAGTCAGCACAGTGTGTTTTAACTTTTTATGAAACTTGACTAGAGGAGAATAATTTAATTCCTTGTGTCTGTACCCTTTTCAATGTGACTTTAATTCCTCCCTTCAAGAGATAGAATCCATTTACCATTGTCTTCACTCTGGGCTGGATCACTGATCTTTTTGGACAATAGAATGTGATGAAATGAATTTTCTGAGCCTTGGACCCAAGAGAAGTTATGTGCTCCTGCTTATACTTTTGGAACTCTTATACAAACCTATGTTATTTTGTTGGATGCCGAGAAATTTACAGCCCAGTCATTGCTGTTACATTGCCCTAATGGACAGCTGGCCAGAGCTCTAGCTAATAAGGCTAGCTGATAAAAGCAGGTTCAAATCTAGAAACTGAATAAGCATGAGAGAGCCCAGATGAATCAAGAACTTTCCAAATGAGCCAGTCTACTTCCAACCTGAGATTCATGAGTTAAATAAGTGGTTAATGGGGAAGCCAAAAGCACAGTCAACAAAAACAAACTTGACACAGAGGATTCTATCATACTATGAAGTTTCTATACAAAGAAGAAAATAATTTGAAAATACATCCTGCAGGAGAAAACATTTGCCAACTATTCATCTGAAAAGGACTAATATCCAAAATATATATGAAATTCCAATGTGAAAACTCAAGAACAATTAAAGCTGGGAAAATTATTTGAATAGACATTTCCCATAAGAAGACACAGGGAATGCAGGATCCAGCATAGAAGAAAATAAAGGATTCCAAATGCACTTAGCCTCTTGGTACCTGTGTTCTCACGTATTATGTCCTCTTCCTTCTAGTCTCCCTTCCTACTGCTCTGCCTCAAATGCTTACTGTGCATTGTCTGTCTACTTTCCTGTACAGGTCAGGGATGGAGGAAAGGGTTAAATACATAGAAAAAGAACCCAAGCAACCCCTGAAGATTCTGGAGTTCAAAAAGGAAACAACAGTAACAAAAAACCATTAAGGCCCACAGTAACAAAGAAAGCCTCCCTAGCCTCACCAGTGTTTTGTTTTGCTTTGGTCCAGGGTTTCTCTATACTGTATCATCTGTCATCTTGCTATTTCCATTGTAGGTGTTAATGACATTTTTATTTGACTGAACTGAAAAATCTTTCAATATCAGTGGTCTCATATTCATTTCTTTGTATTCTATTTGGTGAATAATATAGAGAAAGTAAAATGAGAAAAAAAAGTGGTTTCTGTGTTTAGCCACTGAATTTCGAGGAGCATTATGAAATTTACAGCATTATGAAATTTACAGTATGAGTTAACTGATAAATTCCTTGAGGGCAGGAAGTGTTTCTGTCATTCATTTTTGTGACTGCAGTATCAACAACCATGCCTGGAGCATGAGAGGGCTCAAAAAATGTGAGTTAATGAACAGAATAGATACGATGATTGTGGACTACTGCTAGATTGAACCTATTGCCAGAAATCAAATCTCACCACTACTCCTTTGTCCTTGTCATCTCACCTGATGATAATACTGTAATCTCTCAAGAACATAGTGGAAGAGCACAGGCTTGTTCTGACCTATTTCAGGCCCTTTTTTCCAGATGGCTTTTGGAAGAGTCACCTTTCCCATTTCCCCAGGCTGGTTTCTCAAGAGCAGGTTGATGCCCTGGATGGATATTTTGTAGTTTCTGGGTCACTCTTATGTGTGTGTGCATCACTATGAGCTATTTATTGTCTTAAAAAACTAAGAACTTTTCCTTCTTTTGACACAGATTGGAAATTAAGCAAGAAGAAAGAACCAAGTAAAAAGGGTCCCTGTCCCTTTCAGGGTTTGGCACTAAACCTGTGATGAGGCCCACTATAAATATTAGGGTCAGAACAGAAGCTTCTCTTTGCCCAAATACATCAAAGGTCCAAAAATAACACTGAGTTCTCATGCACATAAAACCACATTAAAAGATTCCAGGGAGTAGCACTAGAGAGTCAGTTGGACTAGAAATCAGAGCTTTATGGCTATGCCAACTTGAATTCAAACTCAAACCCGTTTCATCACTTATTGCCTTTTTCTTATGAATTAAATAGGTTACCTTACTTTCCTGAATTCAGTTGCAAACAAATCTACCGTATAGAATTAATAACTCCAGCTATAGTAGATAATATAATCGGTCAAAATATCTTCTACCCCTCTCTGAGGTGGTTTTTTCCTTGTGATATTTCTGTGAGATGATTATATATAACCACCTTGATAAATGCAGGAATAGCCATGTGATTAGCTTTAGTCAATAAAATGAGAGCAAAAATTCCATGAGTCACCTTGGAGGGCTTAAGAGTCAGCTAGTAGTTTAACATGTTTCTTTCCTCTCTGTCATGAGACCAGCAACGTCAACATAAGGATCTGTCAGTCTGTGTCCTGTGTGACAAAGACATGAAGCAGAATCACAGCTTATACAAGATGGATATATAAGGAACAAATATTTTGGAGCCACTGAGATTTTGGAATTGTTCCTGCATGCTGAGGTATCTAATATACCTGTCTTGTACTGGTTATGAAGAACAAAGATAGATGGATATCGAGGTGACACAGTGTGCCTGGAAAATAGTAAATTATAATAGTAATGCTGTTGTGGTTATTCTAAACAAAGGGTCCAGCTATATTGTTAAGCCTTGGAGAACTTATTTTTCCCCTGGGCAATTTGATCTTTTTTTCACTGGGTTCACAGAACAATATAGTCATCTCCTTATTGGCTACAGGATAATTAAAATTTCTTTAGCAAGGTTGCCAGACAATAAAACACCAGAGAACTGTTACTGGTAATCTAGGTAAGTGGGGCCCTCTGGAGGCGGGGGCTTCCCAGAATTTGCATCACTTTTAGTGTGAGCCTGCTCCTCAGATGAGCAGAGGATCACTTCTGTGGTGGGAAACCTGCTCTCCTCTTCAATTACATCTTTTAGTACTCTTGCTAGACTACTGAACTATGAATTTACTGAACAAGCCAGATCTTTTATCATCTTCAGGTCTTTATATAAGCTTTTTTTCGCCCCTGCAAGACATGTCTAATTACACCTGTTAGAGTCCTATTCATCCTGCAAAAGCTGCTTTAATGTCCACTCATGCATTTTCCTTGTTAGTTTCCTTCTCCATTCCCTAATAATTACAAAGCTTGTATTTTCTATTTCCATGTAAACTTCCAGTGCTGTTTAGCTTTGCAGAGGAAACTATCTTGTTCACAGAGGTACAGTTCTTAGTGTTTCATACATAGTAGATGCTAAATAAATGTTGAACATGCAGTGGGGAACAAACTGCTTAGTGAGCTGAATGCTGCCAGTATACCATAGATTTCCCATCATTATGCAGGAAGTTCTCTACCTTTCAGTGCCTGTATTTCACATTCTGGAAAATAAGGATTTTAAAGATTATTAAGGTAATTTCTACTTTCAAAAATCAGACTTGTGGAGAGAACTTCTGAAATAACAAAGACTTTTAAAATTCATTCCTTGAAAAGAGTCCAGAGACCACTAGCAAAAATTGCTCATATAATTTCCAGGATTCTGAAATGGAATATTTTCAAGATTCACCAAAATCTTGCAACAATTTGAGGATTTGTTTATAAAACATAAGAACCACCTCTCAGGAAGAACAGTTAAAGTCCTTCTCTTCTCTGCTCTGAAGTATTCCTGAAAAGCAACCAGCTTACAACTATGGCAACTGAGAATATCAACCAGAGCAGCCCCCAGAGGGAGCAAAAATGGGTTTGGAACACTGGTAAGGCCCATCCCCAGAAAACTATCCCTATTTGACCTTTCTGGCAGTTCCCTGAAAAATCCCATTCTCAAGACTCACATTTGGTCTTGACTCAAAGTTCACTGTGAGAACCATCACATAGAGTATATATTGAAATGAGTCACTGACAATTGTACAACGCTGCAGTAACCCAAAGTGGTAATACCAGTTAGTACTAATAAGAGTTTAAAAGGTAAAAGAGAAGTCCACTGGTGCTTCAAAAGCTATAACATATTCCTAGAAATCTAGATGGGCCTACACACACCCAGGGAGAGACCCAAGAAGACTGTCTTTCACTCCTGGCTGACTTGAGGGCCTGGATAAGTAGGAAGTCACAGTCAGAATATAGTTGCAAATGTTAAGGGTATAACCTAGCTCACACAGAACACTTTGGAAAAGGCTGACTTAACAGCTCAAGGTCTTAAAGAAAACCGCTGACCAAAATCAGCAGAACACTATGCTATTAGAGAATTCCAGTGGCTGTACATGATAAAAGGAAGTTTTGCAGAATTAATCCAAGTGAGTCTTTAAACAGAAAGCAAAAATAGTCACAATAACAAAACCTGAGTGTGTGTGCAGTACAGTCTGATTTCCAGTTTCCACATATCATTTAAAATGCCAATTTTCAACAACAAAAAAATCTTTAATCATGCAAGTAAACAGGAAACTATGGCCCATGCATGGAATATGCAGTGTCTAGAAACTGTCCCTGAGGAAGCCCAGATACTGGATTTACTATACAGAAGATTTAAATAAGTATGTTCAAAAAACTTAAAGAGTCATATCTAAAGAATTGAAGGTAAGCATAACGATTTCTCATTGAATGAAAGATTATAATGAGAGTGAGCAATTTAAAAAGCAATTAACTATAAATTCTAGAATTGAAAATATAATTGAAATTTAAAATTTACTAGAGGGGATTAGCAGTGTATCTTCAAGCTGGCAAGATGATTTAGTAAACATGAAGAAGGTAAATCAATGAAATTATCTACTCTATGGAGCAGAATGAAGAGAGATGATGAGAAATAAGCAGAGCTTTAGAGACCTATAGGACACAGGTAAGTGTATCAACAGATGCCTAAAGGGGGACAGAAGAGAAAGAAGGTATATTTCAAGAATAAATGGCCTAACTCCAAGAACATGGAACACCTGTGCTTTCCTAAAACTCAATTTCACAACTCGACGTATTTGTATAGATTGGGAAATGTTAGAATGCTACAAAAAAATAACCCCAACCCCCCCAAAAAAAATCAGCTTAAAGATTTTGAAAAGATTAAGAGACAACTAAGCTGGAAGTTCACAGCTGACATGGTTAAAATATGATTGCAGGCATCCAAGTTCCTTTTTCCTTATTGTTCAACTATACCTAAGATTGTTTCAGGCACATGGTATTTCAGACTGGGGACTAAGGAAAGTAGCCCATTCTTTTGGTATACGCACACATCTGTACTATTCACTCCATCAGTACTATTAGCCAGAATTTAGCTAAATGGTCTCACACCCAGTTAACAAGGGATTCTAAGAAGTAAAGTTTTGAGGGGTATTTTTTTCTGACCCCCTGGATATTTTTCCCCATATAAAACATGGGGTTCTATTACTAAATGAAGAACTTGAAAATGAATATTAAGAGGTAAGTAGCGGTCTCTGAAATTTTGTTGCCTAGAAATGTTCTGGACTACACATTATTGAAAGATGTCTCCATTTGAATGGGGAATTTGGAAATATAAAAGGACACTCAAAAAATCACTTTATACGTCTTTTCATTGACAAAATTCAAAGGAAAAATAATGCATTTTTACCAGTCTTAAACATTTTTAGTCCTTTATTTAAAACAGCAACTGAATGTATTTGTGCCACTAAAAGCATCAAAGCTAACAGACACAGAAGCAGAAAGTTTATTTACTTAAAACATTTCACAATTATATTATTGGACAAGACCCAATATCATTTATTTAAAATAACATTCTAAATACTTACAAAAATAAATCAAATATTGCTTCTATTTTTTCAAGTGTCAAGGTCTTTGCCATAGAAAATAGAAAGGGCCCTTTAAAAACTAAACATTATATTTAAGCTTCCCCTGCATACTATCTTCTTTTATGGTTTGTGCTTTATAAATTTCCAGACTACTCTGCAACGTACAGGTTCACAGTAAAAACATTTGCATACAACTATATACTCACATTTTAACATAGGAATGTTTCTCATTAAATATGCACATAGAGTACTGTGGTCTAAAAGCTCCCCCACCCCAAAGAGTCAGAAGTGTCACTACACAGAAACAGGTGCGGCTGTGGAAGCATTATCTAACATTTGAATTATCACACCCATTATCAAAAGATGATGACATGTGGATATGGGATACTCGGTGTAATATGTCTACATAAGACATTCTTAATCTATACTAAATTATTAACATCATTCATTGAAAAAATAAACTTTAAATATTTCTCAAAACATTAGGTTAATCTCAGGATAAACATCACTGTCATGTGTATATTAAAAAGAGAAAGGAACATTAATCTTTGAGCTAATGCTCAAAATTAAAGATCATTTCAAATTGGTCTGTAGTTTTACTTTATAAACATTGGGACATTCAGTTCTTATAACATAGATAAAAGCTGAATATCTCTTTCATAGTATATACATTCAAGCCTCCCTTACAACACAGATGTGTATAAATCATGGTTTGGAATGAAACATTTATAATGCTTTACCACCCACAGGGTGTCATTCTCACTACATTAACCAGATGTGAAAAAGAATCTCACTTCTGATCAGTTCCTGAATTTCTGTATGAATAATCACAATATAGAACTTTACATTAGTCTTGTTTATAAATACTTATATATCAAACATTTTAAATTCTACTTATTAATTATAAAAATGCTAAATCAGAAAACTTGTTTTTTTTTCTGTTAAGAAAAAAGTTTCTAGCCTACATCCTTATTCAGAAATTTCACAATTTATTTAGAAATTCCAAGTATAATAACTGAAAATTTATTAGCAATTGAACTGGAATATACTAGTCTTTTGAGATTGATGTTTTACAATATATTCCATTAAAAGTGAGCTTGAAGAGTTTGTAAAATCTCAATTAAAATCAAGTAGAAACACCAAAGGGCAGATGTTTTCATGGCCAAAATATACCAAAAAGCTGTAATAATACTTAGAAAAGTTTAAATATAACATGCTAAAACATTTTGAAGTCTTATTTTCTTTCACTGAAAGTCACAGGCAAGCAGACACTATAAGAATATACAAAAATGCAAACAATATAATTACACAGATAAAAAACATCAAAATCTAAGAGGTAGTCAACAGAAGTAATCTTGATAAAATAAAATATCCAGACAGATATTCCCTAAACTCAGAGACCCAAACACAATATAAAATTTTTGTACTTTCAGTGATCAAAAAAATTACTAAGAATTTAAAACCAGCTATTTCAATGAAAATACTGCAGATGGACCAATACTCATATTTGGAAAGAAAAGCTAAGAATAAAACCTAGACCACAGATCTATAGCCTGCCAGCCAAATCTGGCTTATGTGATGCTATAAATAAACTTACTGAACTACTGCCATGCCCATTTTGTTTACATGCTGTGTATGGCTTCTTTTACACTAGCATAGAGTACTTGAGACAGAGAACATGTAACCCATAAAATCTGAATTATTTACTAAAATATTTAAAATCTATCCCCTCACATAAAGCTTGCTAATCTCTGGTCTAGACATACTGCTGATATGTACTTGTTGTATTTGTTGAACAGCACTGGAAAGATTAATTACAGTTATCACAACATATGGTATGCAACTATTTCAAACACAAAATGAGAGTTACATCACAGTTCAGTTCCTTGTTACATTTGAAATAGTTCTAACATTTATTTTTATTGTTGTAGTCTATATTTGAACTGCCCAATACAGAAGCCACTAGCCACATGTTTGGTTGGAGATGTGCAGGTACAACCAAACAACTAAACTTCTTATTTTAATTAATTTAAATTGCCACATGGCTATCATGATGAACAACAGAAATTTAACAAAACTAATATTCCAAAGTTGTGATTTTTAAAAATGCGCCCCCCCCCCCAAATAAAAAAGGAACATTTCTAAAAATAAGAGCTTTGGGCAAAAATGATCTGCATACCAAAAACTCAGCCCAAGACAAATTCCTTAATTAGTAAACAAAATCAAATTAATGCTACATTGTTTTATCACCGCTTCACCTCTTTCCAGAAGAGACAAAAACTATTATATTGTGATGTACTTTTTTTAAAAGCAAAAGCCAGATAATTTTATGCTTTAAAGCAATAACTGTAATTTTCATTAATTACATTAAAAAGTATGTGGCCATTTTTATACAAAGAATATTTTTCAGCTTGCTTTCCATCAGAAAGGCACCTGTTACAAATGTCAGTCCACTTCCCACCCTTAGCATTTCAACCAAGCTCTTCAGAAACCCTTGTTTATTAGCTGGTACATGTGAGAATGATGACTTCTTTCACAATCTGCGAATTTTCCAATCATTTTTTACTATGGCAAAGTCATTTCAATATTGAAGTTGTCCAAACATTTACCTTCCATGGGGTGACAAAACATACCCATTCAATGACAGAAGAGAGAAGTAGTAAAACCTTGGGTATATCGAGTCAAACAAATCATCCTTGTATAGTTTTCCATATGCCTACCTCAATGACTATTTTCACATGGACCAAAAACATTAAACAAATATAGAGGCATTTTTAAATTACATATTACTGATTACATGTTATGAATTATCAAGTTACTAATACAACTGAAAACATTAAACTAAAATATACAATTTGAAATTATAATACTCTTAAAAGACAAATGTTTGAGAAGTGTGCTTAAATACATCTTCCAATTATTCAAATGTGCTTCCCAGAGAGATAGCTAATTCTATACTTTATTTTCAGTGTCAGCTGATAAAATTAATGTGATGCATTTTGATTCTAAAATAGCTGATTACCAAGCATCTTAACCTTCTTTTTCAATCTGGCAGTAAGCTAAAAGGTATAAAATATTTTAAGGGCACTTCTGTTTATATTTTCTTTTGCAGTTTAATCAGATGTTGTAGCAGGAACTTTAACAGAGAGATTTCTTCGGGTGTTGGTGATGTGCCGCTGCTGTGCTAAGAATGATCGTGCAGGAGTATAGACACCAGTGTCTTTGCAAGCACTACTGCCACTCACAAGCCTGGATTCCATCCCCAGTTTCTGGAATGCTAGACTCTGAACCAAAACATATAAGATTACTAAATATATACATAGCTATATCCATCCATCCATCTAGCTACCTATGTACACACACACACACACACACACACACATTTATCCTCAAAACAATCCTAGAAAGCTAAAGGTTATCTCATTTTTATAGAAGAAAATAAATATTCAAAAGCAGATTAATCTGCACATGGTAATGCTAATAAAAACACAAAACCCAGTTTCTCTATTTTAACTCACTAAAATTGAAATCATTACAGCAGTAGCCTAAAGCCAGGCACAGTGGAGCACACCTGCAATTTCAGCAACTCAGGAGGCTGAGGCAGAATGATCACAAGTTTGAGATCAGTCATAACAACTTAGTGAGGCCCTAAGCAATTTAGTGACACTCTGTTTCAAGATAAAAAATAAAACAACAATAAGATAACAACAACAACAAAACAAAACCCTCAGTATCTTAAAAGAACATACTGGATTTGGGCTTAATTACAACAATAGGAAAAGGTTCCAAAAAAAATTTTTATGTTTGGACCCACTCCAGCTTAAGCAGACATACCATACAGAAAAGCTCAGATTGATGATTCTTAAAAGTATGGTCTCTGGATATATTGATATATGACAAATGACTATAGTTTGGGCTATTTTTTTTTTTTTAATGAGAAGGCATTACTCTCACTAGACCTCCTAGACCTCAAAACAATTTTTTGAACTTAGCATCATAAATAGCTAATACAAGAAATATAGTAGATGTTCAACAAATATAAGCTGAAAAATGAAAAAAGAACTTCTTATTTGCCTTGTATCTACACCAACTAGTCATGGAAAGACAACTAGTGCTACATGAGGAAGCACAGCACACACATGTGGGCTATAAACAGAAATTCCCTTGTGTTAAGTGATAGATAATGATAGAAAATGGCTAAAATCTTATCCTAGTTAATTAGCTCAAAGGAAGCTTATACATTATAGAATGCTACTCTTGAAAACATCTCACTAAGGATGACAAAATTAAAGTTCTGTATAATATTATTTTTTTTCTTTAGTAGAATGGATAGGATCATTATTGAAGAGTACTGCTTCAAGAATTTTGCATTAGACAGATACTCATGTTTTTAGAAACCCTTTATCAATACAAATTAAAAGTTTCAGCTCAAAGCTATTTTAAAATTTTTTGATTTTTATGCCTGTTCTAAATGTGCATCAGTTAAAGGCTGATGAGTTATGAAACAATTCAATGAAGTATAATCAACATTAATAGAAAGAGGATATGAAGATAAAATATCTGAGTATAGTATGCACGGCCAGAGTAATTTTTCTTTCAGTTATATAAACACGTTACATCCTGGTTAATGGTATAAAGTATATTTCTATTGTTCACCAAAAAAGACTATTTTAAATATCCAATCACTGGCTACATTTCACCCACCTTATTATACCAGGCAGAAACAATGAGCTTTTCTTCATAATCACGAAATTTTGCTACTTTACATTCACTCTGGAAAGAGATATGAGGACATTTAAAATCTCAGAAATTGTTCCAAATTACCCAAAACAAAATAATTTCTTCACAATCTCATTGTTGAGAGAATATGAAGAATGTATTTGTGAGGCACATAAAGTAGTCAAAGTGTGAAATGATTCATGCAGAAATGTATTCACAACATCTTTAGGAAAGAAGATTTGTGACTAATCTTTATTTCAGAAATTTTACTAAAAGAAACAGTGATTTAATATGGGCGCACACACACACATACAGACAGACACACACACACCCTCTCTAGTGAGTCTTCTGCTGCTATTCCTCTTATCTTGAGGAAAAAAGCAACTGGCTTAGTTATCAAAACTGGGCTTCACTTATGAAGAGCTGAACCAAGGAAAAAGAGGATGCAGTGTATTAGATTCCCAGCAGTAATTTTTATGTGCCACTGCAAAGGCTGGCAGTCTATTTTTATTAACCTAACAGCAAATTTTATAATTCTGTAACACAGAATTTTGTGATACTATTGAGCAACAGATATAAGTGGCTCATAAAAAAACTAATCCTGAAACACTATGGGAAAGACACTCAAGATACAAAAGGCATGTGGACACTAAATCCGAAGGTGATGTCCTTCTGGCTCATACTATTCCAGGTGCAGACATCCTTGAAGGGGTAGCAGATAGAATAGCCTCTGCTATTTATATCATGTTTCTCCTTTCTTCTTTTTCAGTGTGTATAGAGATGCATACACAGAGCACTCTTACATAATCCTTTTGGAAGTCCTACTTCAAACAATAGCAATTGTATACATTCTCGTTGGCTTGCAGTGGGAAGTAAAAAAGAGCCACTGAGATGTCAAAGATTATGTCATCAAGTCTATTTTTCTAGAAGTACAGATTGAGGCCCAGAGAGGAAAGGTGATAACCTTAAAATAGATTGCCAATAAAGCTATAATCCTGGCCTCTGATTTATGTAATATTTATTGATGTGTATACAGAAGCATAAGAAATAGCCTTTGCTCTGATATACTTCAAAATGTGCCAAAAGGAAAACCAATACTGCTATTCAATGAATTTAAAAAAATACAAGAACTCATTACAGAGAGACAACTACCTTTGCCTAAGGAATATAGGGAAACTTTTACAGAAGAAGAAACATTTGAATTGGATCTTGAAGAATTAATAGCACTTCTTTAGAAAGACATCCCTTCCCAGTACTTTTCTCAACACACATCATGGTCTGAAGAAACACTGACAGCATACACACATATGCTTGGTGTACATTCTGGATGTAGGAAGGAGTGGATTAAAGTCAAACCTTTAAAAAAACATATTTCCACCAAAGTCCACACCTATTTGTTTAGAAAAAAGGTATCTGAATAGAATGTTTTTTGAAATATAATATTATTGATTGATTTAAAAATAATCCTACTATCATTTATGAGAATTTCAAGGCCAGAATATAAAATTCAACATAGATTTGTAATTATTTACATGTTGGTAAAAGGAAATATATATTGACTTCAAGAATAGCATTATGTCTCACCATAGTATTAAAAAATTTTGTAAACCACTCTGCAAAACAAACTAGAATATGCCCAATTACAAAATTTAAGAATATACAATTCCATGCTGGCATATTTATCCAAGCCTCTAAAAACTGTTATAACCACTAGCACAAAAATACTTTTAAAATTTAAAGATTCAACTAATTAATGAGATCATTACTTACATAACCTTGTATGATAATAAAGATGGCTGCTTTGTTTGGGGAGTTACTGGGATTCTAGGAGTACTTCATTCTACCAGAAATTCCAACTAATTTTGTTTAGGTTCAGGTGAGGAACAAGAAAAGATGAGATAAATCTGGCTGAGTAAACATAGTACTTTTTTTAAAAGGTAAGCTCAGTTTTTTCTTTTTCTGCATGAAATCACATCCTCACTATCTAAAAGGAACATGGCAGTGAATGATAACCATAAAAATTGGCTTTTAAAGAGGGAGGGCTACAATGAGAAAATAAAGAAGACACACAAATCATGTATGTGCCAATCTAGAGGGCTAGTAAGATACTTTGTAATAAATATACTGATTGCTAAATCACTACATTTCTAACATTTTTTGAAACTTGATCATTAATGGATAATATATGAAAGGAATTAATTACCAGACTTCCCCATAGAATAATTAAAAATGTGTGATTATGAATGTTTTACCTCCAGAATCTCAATTCTTCTCTCTTTCTCTGCCAACTGCTTTCTAAGTAGCATTATTTCAGCTGATGCTGGATTTAATTTGGGATCTAAAGTTTTTATTACCTGTTTAAAGAAAAAATAATTTATGTTCACTTTATCTATTTGCAAATAGTATTGTCCTCCATCACATTTATACAAATTACTAAAAGTTGGATAGGGGAGACCAGTGGAGTAGAAGTAGGACAATGAGGGAGAGAGGAAGGAAGGAAAATAAAAATAAAATGAAGTTAACAAAAATCATACCTAAAATGAAATAAATATACTTAGAGAGAGAGAGAAAGAGAATTTTTAAATCAGAATGTAGCAAAAATATTTGGCTAAACTACAGAGATGGCATTCTTCTGTTAGGAAACCAGTTTTGGAAAAATCAATATTGACAATACAGGAATATTTTCGGCACAAACTAAATGAAGTAGGAAAGTAGTCCACATCGTCATCTAGGAGCTAACAATATCTGATTACAATTAAATTATAAAAAACAAAAACAACATATTCTAGAGTTAGGAAATGGTATAAAAAATCAGTAAAAAATTGGAAAGATCCCTATCCCCAAATAAAATTTTCCTTCTTCAAGGCTAGGTACTCAGGGATAGTTACTTTTAGCCTTTTAATTGCTCAAACTTTTGAGCACTGAGGTCATGAAATAACACTTTTTATATTTATCTGAATGTAAAAGAAAATAAAAATGAATTCAATAACTACAGAGGAATTTGCTGATTTTACAGCGTAAAAAGGAAATTCTTAAAATAATCTTTTTTACTATCATTATCTAGTGATTCAATATATCAGATAAATATAACAGACCTGGTTTTATTTGCAAACAGTACTGTCCTCCATCATATTTATGCAAATTACTAAAAGTTGGATAGGGGAGACCAGTGGAGAAGTAGGACAATGAGAGGGAGAGAGGAAGGAAGGGAAAGAAAAATAAAATGAAGTTAACAAAATCATGTTATACACATATATAAATGTACCAAAGGGAATTTCATCTTTATGTATTGTACCAATCAAAAATAAACAAAGAAGATCAGTAAAGGAGGGAGAAAAGAAGGAGGGGGAGGGAAGACAAAGGGTGCAATGAGGATTAAAATCAACTTGTATGTATAATTTCATCAAAATGAACCCAAATATTGTGTATTATTATAATGCTTTAATAAAAGAACATTAAAAATCATCCCTAAAATGAAATAAATATACTTAAAGAGAGAGATAAATTTTTGATCAGAATGTAGCAAAAAATATTTGGCTAAACTATATAGATGGCATTCTGTTAGGAAACCAGTTTTAGAAAAGTCAAGTATAAAGTACAAGTAAAGACCACAAATTTTCAATATTGAGGACATCTGTATTAGGTAATTTTATTTATTCATTAATTCATTTATTTATTGGTACTGGGGATTGAACCCAAGAGCACTTTAACCACTGAGCTACATTCCCAGGTCTTTTTATTTTTTGAGACAGGGTCCCACTAAGTTGCTGAGGCTGGCCTTAAGCTTGGGATCCTTCTGAAATAGCCTTCTGAGTCACTGAGATGATTATAGATGTGTGCCACTGTGCCCATCATAAATCTATTTTTTAGAGGTTTAAAATTAATGAATTAGAGAAATGTCATACCCATTTATAGTGACACAAAGGGAAAAGAACAGAAGGTAAGACACCAAATTATTACTAGGGTTCAAATATTCAAAAACCATTTACTGAGTCTTGACATGTGGCAGCTACTGTGGGAGAAATCGATCTAGAAAATTATGAGACACAGTGCCTGCTTTCAAGGAGTTCACATTATAAAAGCAAACTACAATAATGGATTCAAACAATAATTTATCCGTAAATCATAAAAAGAATGGCTGTGACTTTTTTCTATTTTCTAAATTTACTACAATAGACATATCCTATTTTAACCACTATTTTAACCTTTTCCCTCAAACAATGTAAGAAAAAAAAGAAATCCTGTTTATCAAAGCAAATAACTATGTTTTAAATGATATTACTCAATGATGGCAAGAATAAGATATTCATTGTTGCTGTTTTCTTCAATTAGTTATAATCCTTTTAGAACATCATTTAGAAATAAAGTATCTTATTAAAATAGACTTATCCCTGGACCAATAACTCCATTTCTAGGAAATAAAGATAATAAACCAAAATAAAGGGGGAAGCTTTCTGTATAAATATGTTGCCTATAGATTTATTTCTAGGAGTAAAAAATTAAAAGGAAATGGAAACAAATTATTTCTAACAGTAGGATAATGAATAAGGAAACTGATACATCCCTCAAAATTAGTTTTATATATTATTTTATTTTGCAAAGTCAGCTCCTAAAGCATAGTGTTTATCTTATTCACTGCTATATTCCTAGTTCTTAGCAGAGTAGGTGTTCAAAAAATATTATATTTATGTGACATGAAGAAATGGTTAAGTTTAAAAGTAAAAATTTCATATATATGTACACACACATATGTGTTATTACTAGTCACAGAAAATATGTATAAAAAAGTACACTGTTAAGAAAATACACTACGGTGTTAATAGCAATTGTCTCTGGGAACTTTTTTATATTTTATACAATAAGCATGTATACTTTTGTTATTGGACAAACTGTGCAGTTATAAAGCCTATTTCCTTTTCTTAGCACAATTATGTCTCTATGCCTCCAGAGAAACTGAGTGTGGCCACATGCTTGAGCTGTGTCACTGAAATAGAAATTCAAGGGATTTTTGCTGTTTCGAGGCCTGACCTATTACATATCTCCCATGCAATCTATCCATCTTTCCTCATCTACTAGTTGGACAATGTCAAGCAAACCCGGGACACCCATGTTGAAGGAGGCAGACTGTCGGCGTAGAACTTGGAATGGGCACATGGAATAGAGATCTTTTTCCCCTCATGACAGAACTTGATGTGATCAGGAAGCAAACTTGTATCATATGTCAAGCTTTGAGATCTTGGGTTTATCTGGTGCTGCTGGTACTACTGACACCTTAATTAACAAATATCATGAGATTTAAATAAAAAAAGGTAGTCCTCTTACCACTGTTTGAAAGTGCCACCATAAAATTCCCTTCTTTTAGGTTGTGAAACAGCACTAACATTTTCCTTGTTTATTCTCTAGGATACCAAAGCATTTTCAGGTTTCCAGTGCCATCTGGAGGAGTCAGTTTAGATCCAACTAACATCTAGACTGCTTTAAGAGGGGCCATTTAGAGCTCAGAAGTCTTTAGGTACACAACAATATGTTTGGGGGGTTCCAAAAAAAAAAAAAAAATTCCCTTCTTTTATTCAGAAAAACTAAAAAGAATATGTGTTAACATTCTCTGAAAGAGAATACTTACTATGGTTTCATGAAAACAAAAAACTTTATGAAAACAAGATTTATAGATATTAAGTATGAAACAAGGAAAAATAATTTAATCTGGCAAACATTAGAATAATGTTTAACTGTTAAATCTAGACCAAAGGCTAAAACAACTTCAAACAAGTTTAAAAAGCTAAATTTTCACAAAAGGTAAAACGTTGATTTTGCTAAGAGTTTAGCAAATTTTATTCTTAGCAAATGTGCTAAAAGTCTAGGAAATAAACATTCTAGGTTTATCTCATTAAATGCTAAACACCCCATATAATAGTGTAGTCACATTCCCTAATGAGTTCATTACAATTAATGTTTAAGCTGTCCCTATAAGTGATGTGTTTATGTTTTCTGATGCTAGTCTGACAGTAGTGAATGAGACTGAAGAGTATGAGGACTGACATGGAGATACTCCAGGAACTTGACAGGCAAGGCAAGACTGTGCAGAGCAAATTGATGATACAGATAGAGGAACAGTGCATAATCAGGAGAAAAAGAATTAGAAGGTGGGCCACAAAGGCTGGACCTCTGAAAGGTAAGTCACTTACATTTCTGGCTTTCTCCAAGTACATTTTATATCTTTCTTCCATTGCTTTCATATCTTCATCTTTCTTCTGAAGAGCAGCTTCAAGTTCACTGATCTTTTGTACTATTAGTAAAAATAAAATGAAACATGACTAATTATTAGGATTTAAAATACTCCACCCTCAAATAAGAAATATATTTATCAAATTTACTTTCTAAAAACTGGTAAGAGAACTTAAAGGAGAAAAACCTTATTTCTTCTTCATAGTGAATTCTTATCTAAAACTTTTGAAATTATAACCAATACATCCTTGATCATTCATTATTATACTATAATCTATATTTCTCCTTTAGATCAAGAATTTCAATAAGCAAATATACATTCAAATTTAAGCCCAACCATAAGAGAAAATATGGAATTATTTCTATTTGATGTTTTGAAGTTCATTTTAATCTGGCTTGAAATCATTTCATTCATATTTACATGGTATTAATTATATTTTATAATGTTTGATACTCCTATATATCAATCAGTTCATTTTATTAGATTTAACCTTTTTTTTGGCTTTTATTTGATTATATCTTAATGAACTCAGCACTAAAATTATCATGGTTCTTACTCATAATGTCTGTATTTACACATTGTGCAAAGACTTATGAATAGTTCTTGCATCTTTCAACTAAAAAGGTCGAACCCTTAAATTATGGTCTGCTTCGAATGTTTCCAAATACCTACCATTTTGGTTTATATCTGGCTGAAGATCTTCAATGAGTTCTTGTTTCTTCTGTAATTCTTCATGGACCTCTGTTAGTTTTTCCCTAAGAAAGAGGATGCAGCCAGCTGTCAAACAGACCTAAGGATGAAAACTGTTCTCTGCCACAAAATATTTGTTGTCTCTGGGTAAGCCACTATCTGATCCTTAGTTTCCTCACCTGGGAAGTGGGAAAAATACCTGCCTATTTACATGGTTTGTCATGAGTATGTAGACTGCCTAGACATGGTGGGTACCAAAAATGCTAAATATTTTTCTCTTGCCACCCTCACTTCCTAGGAAAGTAAAAGGAGATATTTAACAGGTTAAACACCCACAAAATCTAGTTGTGACAGTTGTTTCATTTTAAAAACTCTTAAAAATGTAGAAGTTTGGGATGGTTGCCAGGTAGGATGAGCCTTTTAGCATGTTTTTCTTTTCACTTTTTGATGAAAAGAAAAATCAGCAGCAGAATGTTTCCCTTTATTCACCAATTCAGAAAAGGAAATTAACTTCAGAAGCTTAACAACCCTTCCCCTCTCATATTTGAAATTAAATACTAGTTTTACTTACATATGAGCTTCCAACTTCTGCTTTAGTTTGCTGGACTATAAAATTAAAAAAAGCTGCTGTAAGATGACTATCTTGACAAAGGTAAATTTTTCATACATCTAAATATCTTTTTATATCCTTTTGAAGGTATATTACTATATAAAACTATGAATGTTTTTAAAAATTTGTATTTCTGGTAACATACTTTTAAAAGCACAAAAAATTAGGCATGTTTTTTACATCAAAAGGAAAAGTAAAGGAAAATAGGAAATAAAGTAAGAAAGAGTATATTAACAGAAAAATGCCATGTAATTCTGAACACAATAAATATTGAATTTGAATTTGAAGAAAAATAGTAAATGGAAACTGAATGTGATATACTGAGGAGTATCAAACATTCAAGTATCTAATGAATCATTATCTTAAAATACAATTTTATCTTTACAATAAATGTTATCATTATATACACAAGAAATTTAATATTAATACAAAAATAAAGCAAATGGGTACTGTTTAAACAATTCAAAACATAAAATTTCCTCTCATCAACAGTACTTTAAGTTGTAATAGTAGTTCTGCTTCAACTGAATAGCTGCAGAGTTAAAAATACATAATGTAAAGTATAATGTGGACACCAATAAATATAAAATGAAAGATGAAGAAACTTAAAATATTTAAAACACTGAAATTCAAAATGAACTCCCCCAAATAGATACCATTTTAAAAGTATTCCCTAATGTGACTTAAAAATATTTGTATTAGAGAGGGTACGATACCGTATATATGCACATATGAGATGCCGCCATGCATGAGATGATTTCTATTTTCCAAGCCCCCAGGGAAAAAAGAGAAAATCATATAAAGTATATAAAAGACAGAAAGGAAACACAACCCTTTCAATCTTCCTTTCCATCTCTACTTACTCTGCAATTTCCTCCCCCAGCAAAACAGGAATAATCAGTTAACATTTTATCTAATCTCAATCAATAGATATCTCTCTAACACACATCCAGCCCTACCTTTTCTGTAATTTCTTTTTAATTAAATACATTTCTCTCTCAACATTATTTCCTCTCCACATACAGAGATCAAACTACAGGAAAACTGCAGATATATTGAGAGTTAGGCTAAATCTGAGGTCTTTTAAAGACCTCTTATCTCTGTCCTCACACAATCTGCCATCAGTAGATAATAACAAGTCCTGTCAATTTAGAAGAAAGGAAGAAATAGGGGGTGATGTCTTCAAAACTGCATTAAGGTCTTTGTCCTTCAGAGATTGGTATAATCCATTTTTTGAATACACATTGGTTGAAATCATTATTTTTTTTTTGTTCTCTAGGTTCTTATTAGAAGGTTTTCTTAATTCTGACTTGCTAATTATTCTCATTTAGACTTTATTCAGGTCAGCCTTGTTGGAATCCTGGCAGAACTGTGAAGGCCTCAAGTATAGCATGCTCTCAAATCAAGAATTATCACAAATTTAGGCATAGCTGTTGAAGCAGGACAGATAGAAATCACATTACAATATATATGATCAATTTATAGGCTCTAAATTGGCAAAATCACTGCATCTGTTATGCAGATATATACGGTATTTGAGGGTACCCTCAATGATAATGGTGGCACTTTCAAATTCAAAATTAATTTGGGCATCAGGAACTATTAAAGTGAATCCACACAGAGCAGAATTATTTACAATTTGTAAGTTACTTACACTTTCGCCTTCAGTCTTGGAGCCATGTTCTTGTAAAGACTTCTGAAGGTCCTCAATTTGCTGCTGCAGTTCTCGGATGCGCTCTTTGCTCAGCCTGTTGTAAGATGGATCTCATATTACCTGGTACATAGTAAGCTTTATATAATATTTTTTATAATTATACTAATTTTTTAGCAATCATTGGTACTAGATAAGTATCTCATTTGTTTTAAATACATTATCAGGAATCTAACAACTCATAGCTAGAGAAACTGAGTTTAAGTTACTTGCTCAGAAATAAATAGTTAATGAATCATTTATTCAAATGTTAAATGTCCGGTCAATTTGAAGTGATTTAAATGAAATTAAAAAATAAGCAAACTGGTTGACCAAGTCTGCTACAATTAATGGATCATCCACATGTTTTAAAATAATATGATTAAAATGATCACTTGATTTTTTTCAGAGTGCAGCTAATAGTGGTGAAAGACAAAAAAAAAAAAAAAACCCAAAACAATAAACAAAAATCCCAAACTACTTCTAGATAATGCCAATTATTTAAACTAGTGCAATATTTTCTACTTCTGTGAATCAAGATTTCATGGCTAGGTAACCAAATCACCATGACTTCAGGTTAAAAAGGAGCAGTCAGAGTCACCTTTGCTCTGTTTCCAACTCATTCATCTTGCGGTGCTTCTGTTCTAGCTGCTCCTGTAGCTCTTCAATACGCTCATTCTCAGTACCTTCCTGCTGCAAGCGAAGCATCTTGTTTTCATGCTGTAGTCGAATAAATACCTCCCTGATATTGGAAAGCAAATTTGTTTTAAAATTTCAGGTATTAGTCCCTATATTCTTTTAATTTTAAGGGAGAAAATTCATGTTTACTCAATAGCTATCATTTTAAAATGTGATTAAAACTTCTGAAAGATTTTTTAAAAATTATGTTTATTACAAGACCATGCCTCAAAACAAGTAGTAAATTATTAAAGGTACCAGTATACTATTATGCTGTATATGCAAATCCTCAAGAGATAGTATGAATTATTTTACTTTTATAATTTAGAAACTAGTCATGAAAGAAAATGTTATACTCTTAGAAAAATACATGAATGAAAAGCAATAGATTTAAGAACATAGTTTGTCTACAATTTTTAAGTATAATTTTATGATGGTAATAAGTTTCAAGTCTTTTCTTGAAAAAACTTCTTAAGGATTTAAATACACATTTTTAAAATGCAAATTTGGTATTAAAACACAAATGCAATCTTTATTTGGTATTAAATAGAAAAGTAATTGTTTCCTATTTACTTCATTTCCTAATCTCTTTCTCCCCTGAAACAACTAATTCCAATTAATCCCAATTTTGATTCTTCTAAATGTCAGTACCATAATTCTAACTAACAAACTTATATGATTCTTTATTAAATTACTAATTTTAGCATAACGATTGACTCCATGCTAGGAAACTTAATTTTTACATCTTTACTACTTCTCCCATCACAGGTTTCTTAGTTATAACATATTTTGTCTTCTGATAATTTTGTGACTTTAAATGATAAAATACCTGTAAAGTTAAAGTGACTTTGTGTTGCATAAATGTTAGACAGTAAATTTATTTTTTATGATACAACACATGACCTCACCACCTCATAAGAAGTTATGTTATTAAAAGTATAATATGTTACTTAGCAAGTTTTTTGAATTTTCCTTCTGATAAATTTTTAAATTGCTATGGAAGCAACTGTTGTATAGCAACTATTGGTTTAGAAAGTTTAAACAGATGACAAAATAAAATTTCACTATGATTTGTTACTTTCAGGTAAATACAAATGAATTGAAAGCATTTTCCAAAACAACTGGATGTTAATAATCAAAAAGTGTACGTTAGTTTCTAGTAAAGTTTGTAAGAAAGGTGGAAGTCATGACTATATTCTAACAAATAAAACTCTGAACAAATTGAAACAACCTTGTTCACATGATGCTAAGCAAAAGTCAGTCACAAAAGTTACCTACTGTATAATTCTATGTATATGAAATGTCCATAAAGATACGCTTAGATTTGGAAGGGGTCAGGAATGGAGAATGACTGCTAATAGCATGGGTCTCTTTGGGGGATATTCAACATGTTTTAAATTAGATAGTTACAGTGATGAGAGTCACAATATGATAGTGACAACTATGAATATAACAAAAAACCCACAGAACTGCATATTTTAAATGGATAAATTATATCTCAAAATGATTTAAACAAAAAATAAATTGAGTTTGAAGTAATAAATCCATTGCTACCAAAAGAAAAAGAAAACCATTAAAATTAAAGATTAGTCAAATGTCTACAAGTAAACACAGCAGTACAAGTCAAAGTTAAATGTTAGATCAACATAAAAATATTGTATTGCTTAACTTCTGCTTCATTCTTCTATTATTATTGATAATTCCTCTCTTTCCACTTATATAGATTTCAATGCCAAATAACAATAACAAAAAACAAATTTCCAAATTAAAAACATAAAAATAATTTTAACAAAACAAAGCCTATGTTATAAAAACTAGACTGTTATTTTTCCAGTTTGTACAATTTTACTTGTGATAAATTTTAAAATTGCTGTGGCAGCAATAATAATCTAAATTACAATGTTTAAATAAATAGATAAGAAGGAGTTATTTTCAACTCTATGACTCATAAAATGAAAAGTTTCAAAGGTCAAGTGATTTACAAAAAGAGAGGAAGAAAAAGGAAGGAAGGAAATAGGGAAGGAGGAAAGGAAGAAACCACATTTCTAATATTAAATATGGTCTATCAATCAGTAGAAATAAATTTACCTATATTCCACTGGCATAATCTCAGCAGCAAGATTCTCAAAACTTTTTGTAGCTGATGCATCTAAACAAAAACAAATTAATGTTTCAGTATTTCAACCATTATAGAAACCTTTATTAAAATCTAACCAAATGTACCTGTTTGATTTAGGTGATCCTGTTGTACTTGTGAACATCGAAGCTCTTCATTTGTTTCTTTCAGAGTATCACGCTGCTCTATCAGTCTCTAAGAAAGAATTGTTAATATCAGCAAAGTATTTCTTTTTACCTAGTTCTTTATGTCTTTTACAATTTAAGTGATTTTGATAATTATTAATTAAAAGTGATAGTTTTAGCTTTAAGAGGCTCCTTTACTCTTGTATAAGTCACACACATAATAGCCTTTATACAACACATGGCTTGTGATTTCCCCCTCAGAGAGTTTACCTTTGATCTAAATGAATGCAATTATGTAAGAGTACAAATATGCAAATACATGGTAAGTAATAAAAAGAGCATGAACTTCAGAGATTAGAGTTTGAATTCCAGACTCTCTACTTCCTAGATGTATTAGATATAAAGTCATTTAATTTTTTACTTTAGTTTTTGTATTTTCAAAATGGGAATACCAATATAAAAATCCTTGCAAGCTGGCATGGTGGTGCATGCCTGTAATCCCAGCAGCCTTGGAGGCTAAAGCAGGAGGATCATCTGTTCAAGCCAGCTTCTGCAAAAGTGAGGTGCTGAGCAACTCAGTGTGACCCTGTCTCTAAATAAAATACAAAATAGAGCTGGGGATGTGGCTCAGAGATCAAATGCCCCTGAGTTCAATTCCTGGTACCACCCCACCAAAAAAATCTTTGCAAATGTGTTTTGAATACTAAGTGAGATAACTTCAAGTATCTAAACTGGTTGTTGTATAAGAGATGCAGTAGACTAGGTATATCTTTTACTGCGAACTTATATTTTAAAAAGTTATAAGTAGCATCCTGAAGTATGAATTTGTGGAAGAATACTATTATCCAAGAAGAGCAGCTAGTAATTCATGACATTGACTACTTTACTTTAGAGCTACACCAATGATGAACTTTTATGTTCTGAATAAAAGAATCACTGGGATCTATAAATTAAAACTAGGGACAGGTATGAGAATTTTTATAAATATGCTGTCATAAATGCAATGGAAACTCTAGAAAACTTGTCCTCATCAACTTTTACAGAGTTCTGGAAAATAAACCAAAGGCCTAAAATAATCTGAGGAGTATTTATTAAAATAAACTTGCTAAGGACATCGTGACAATTGGGTTTCTGTTTGGAAAAATGCGGAAAAGTCTCCCTGTTGTGTAGGTACTAGGAATGGACACCCAAAAGTATGTTCAACCCCCAAAGCAATAGCCAATGGTATTATCTATCTGTTGAGAATGTCACACAGAAAATGAAAAAAATCCAGGGATACAATCAGATGCAGAGAATGTGGATACTGAATAATGTACAAGAAAAGAACCAAAAGATTGGCTTTTGATGCTCAATGAATATGGGAATTCAAAGGAGTATCTTCCTTTTTACTTGGACTTGACCTGTTAATGTTTCTCATTATTGTATAGCTTTTCATTTAGCACACTTATCTTATGAATATAACTATATTCGTATGATTTCATTTTCCAAACCAAATTGTGTTTAGGTATTAATAATTTGTATAAAGATTTTTTGTTTAATTAAATGACTTAATTTAATTTTATTGTATTACGTGATCTGACACAAAATGAAGGTTAAAATTGCTTCCCCAAATCACACTATTAATCAAAAATTTGTTAGAAATTCAGGTTTCTAGAGTCCTGTAAAATTCTGATTAAATAAGTTCCTTGGAAATAAAACAAACAAACAAACAAACAAAAATGCTAAACCTTCATTAGAATGGTAAGCTTTTTGCTTTTTTAACTTGCCTTATCACTATCCCCTCTCCCCAGCTGTGGAGTAGCTGCAAAAATCAAAAGTCCCTCATATCCCTATATCTGTGAAAACCAGGTTCTTTGGTAGTCAAGAAGAGGCAGATTAGACAGGAAGCTCCTCTCAAAAAGCCCTATCATGCCAGACCAAGTGGTGCCCTAGCAGCTCAGAAGGCTGAGGCAGGAGGATGGCAAGTTCAAAGCCAGACTCAGCAACTTAGCAAGCCCTAAGCAACTTAGCGAGACACTGTCTAAAAATAAAAAATAAAAAAAGGCTGGAGATGTGGCTCAGTGGTTAAGCACCCCTGGATTCAATCCTCGGTTCTAAAAAACAAAACAAAATAAAACAAAACTATCATCCTCAGAGCATTATCACTATTTTACCTGTCCTGCAGCTCCTAGAAGCCCCATTTGCAGGGATTTTCATTATTTGACCCAATTCAGTGCTTACCATTCTACAGGAAGAGCTGTATTCCCATGACATACATCAAACATAATCCCTAGCAACTGTTTATTACCATAATAAAATTAATAATATAAGGTGGAGATAATTAAGAACCTAGCCAAAATGTTATAAGAAAGATCTTGAAATATGATGCCCAATAGGATGCTATGAAAAGTTCTGACATGTTCCTGGTGATATAAGAGGAAAACTATGTGCACATGCCCAGAAAATACCACAGAGAGCCCAATGTCTCAGCTCTGACTGAAATTGAGGCCCTGTGCAATCAGCACCTAAAGGCAAAGGCAGAATTTCAAATTTCATGAGCACTGAAAATGTTTTTCAATATACATTCTGCATGTTTTGACAAAGTCTGAGAAAAGTATTGGTTCAAGGCATCTATTATAATCCCTGACCAGTCATAAACTAGCCATAGTGGCAATTGAGCAGGTACTTCACTGATTGCACATTACACAGAATACAGACTTTGTAAAATCAGTAAAAAATATCATTAAAGACAGACAAAATAAACAGTAACAAGAACAAATACTGAGATTGGGAGAAATATGATTTTCAATTTTAAAATATTATATCAAATGTCAGATATTCAACAAAAGTTAAAAAAAATACACCGAGAAAAAGGAAAACTTCTACACTGAAAGAAAAATAAGTCAACTGAAAAAGCCAATGAGATGAGCTAGTGGGGGATATAGCAGACCAAAACCAAGTGAATTATTATGATTACATGCAAAGAACTAAAGCAAACTATGTGCACAGAATTAAAAGAAATCACAACAATATCTCACCAAACAGAGCGTAAAAAATTATTTTAAAAAATACTAGAAATTCTGAAGTTTCCAAATTTTGTAGATTCAAGATACCAGATTAGAGGAAAGCCACAATACCTTAATGCTCTATAGCTTGAGATACAAGCAGTGGGAATGCTGCTTCTCAGCAAGGTGGGTAAAGAGGGATTTGAATGAAATTCAATGTAAGAGTCTCTTAGAGACTCATATATCTAGGTGAGCTGAACAAAAAATAAGTACATAACTGGAACCAATTCAAATGCAACAGTGGTACCAATTCACCATGCAGAGGAGGGATAACACAAAAAAGAGAAACATGATGGAGAAATCTGGCATATAAAATCCTTAAAACAGAAAAGCAGACTGAACTTAACAGATCCAGAGGCTTCACAGTGAAATGCTATTTGAAAGGTGCTGTGTTTCTCAACTGGCAATCGAAGAGCTATGATAGGGAGCCATCCTGAGGTGGCCATAGGCAGCTTACTGCTGCAAGAGCCTGGGAGATCATAGCAAACACTGCCATACTGTCCTGGTAAGCACCTAATGTGTGGCCTAGGGTACAGTTAGCAGAATGTGAAACAGGCACAGATTGTACCCAAGGGGATTCAAGTCAGAGATTATGTAGGTAAGTAGTATTCACTTTAAGTCTGGCAGTTCATGTGACCAACTGTAGATGGTTAAGAAACTAATGGGTGACTGATTACACTCAGGGACTAATCCTGGGAAAGCCACATTTTGTGGGCAAGGTATTATTTGAGAACTGTGGAGGACTAGCACCCTTTTCCTGACAGCAGAATTCCTGGATGGTTGCTGAGAGCCAGATTCCCAGAAGAGATTGGTATCTGCCTGTCCTAGGGATGTGTTAATCTCTCCAGAGCAGACACCACCTAACAAAGACCCTAAGGCTTAAACAGAGCTAAACCCCAGCAACTGGAACTCCCTTCTAGAACTCTGCAGCAGTCCCACCTCAGAGTACTTTGTTCTGGTCTGTCCAGAAAAATCTACAATCCAAAGCACTTCCCATTTTGTCCTACCTTATACTTGTAAGAGAAATTGAAAGCTATTTTAACCAGCTTCCATTTTAAGCCATACTGTAAGCTGGCAGTTTGGTGAGCAACACAAAAACAAGAAGATATGGAAAGAAGGATAATCAGGCATAATCATTCATCCTCACTGACAGTTATGAACACCTCAGTGGAGACAATTCTTTAATTTTTCATTAAAATCTTTTTCTACCTTTTTTTTGGGTGTTCTTCCTGTTGGTTCATGGATGTGTGTATATATACCTTATTGTGTGCATGCATATATGTGCATGTATGCATATATGTATGTATATATGTGTATATATGTATTTATACATGTTTGTTTCTTCTTTTCTCATTTTTAGTGATTTTTTTCTTTGTCTTGTCTTTGAGGTTCAGGGTCTTTGTTTATTTTGCTTTTATTTATCTTGTTTCTCTCTCACCTTCCTTCTCCCTCTAATAGCCAAATTCTTTTGTTCTCTCTTTCTCCCTTGTTTCATTTTTTTCTCTTCCTCCTTTGTAGCCATCACTTGCTACATTTCTTCTTTTTATATTTTGAACATTCTAACCTTTCTTTTAGCATCCTATTATTATTTTTTCTCTTAATGTATTTTTCCCATAGTTTAGAATTAATTGGCTTACACATTCCTGCCCTACAACCCCTGATGTTGCAGTTATAGTACCTTGGATGGCATAGCTGATATGATATTTACTTTAATGCCAGATCTAGTTCATGATATTTATTAATTTTGTTTTTGCCAACTGCTGACTCTACCATTCCTATTTTTGTGGTAAATTCATTGTTTTGTAGATGTCATAGCAGACACTGGGTGTTTATTTTAATGCTATATAGTGTTTGCTTCTGTTCTTGCTATTGTTTCCCTCTCTTCTGTGAGGTCTGGAAATCTACTGGGATACAACAAATTCACAGGATAGAAACACTGCTACAGAGTTAAACCCAGCCAAGAGATAGCTCACCTTGCTTCACACACAAGCTAACCATGCTCAAACTTCAGTGACATTTTAATACAAAGAATAGAAGAGACAAAACCCCCAAACTTAACAACCAGGCAAGGAAAGGCAGGGAGAGCCCTCAGGCCCATTCATGGAAATATACTCCTAGAGCAAAAACAATTAACACAAAGGCTGTGGATACCACATCTATGCAGGATCCTAATCTAAATCACTCCCATAACTTTTAGAGTATATATAGTTGTTAAGGTGTATAATCACAGAGGGGTGTATTCCATATACCCTGGTTTATTCAATACATTTGCCAGAACTACAAGGAGGACCCCACTCTTTTGAGACCTATAGGAAAATGAAATCCTTGTGTTCTGATGCACTATACACTTTATCAAAACTATACCATAAAACCCATTTGGAAATTTACTGAAAAAATTCACAGCAACCTAATATCCCAAAATAGTTTCACATTGGAAGAAAATATTCACCAAGTATTCATGTAACAAAGGATTAATATCCAGAAATATATTAGGAACCAAAACGCTTAATTTATGGAATAGGCAAATGATCTGAATAGACATTTCTCAAAAGAATTAATGTAAATGGCCAACAATACATGAAAAAAATACTCTACAGCATTAGTAATCATGGAGAACATCTACAATGAGATATCCTCTCACCCTGTTAGAACAGATATTATTCACAATAAAACAAAGCAAACAAAAGAAAAAAAAAAACAAGGAAAAAAAAAACCCAAATAACATGTGAGGATGTGAACAAGAAACTCACATACTTTTTTTGGGAATGTAAATGAATACAACATTATAGAGAATAACATGGAGGTTCCTGAAAAAACTAACAATAGATGTACTATATGATCTAGCTACTCACTTCATATCCAACAGAAACGAAATCAACATACCAAAGAGATAGAGATACTTGCATTTTCATGTTTAATGTAGCACTATTTACAATAGCTAAGATATGGAATCAATTTATGTGCCCATCACTAGATAAATGGATTAAAAAAAACAATGAAATGTTATTTAGCCATACAGATGAATGCCCTTTGAAGCAAAATGGATGAAAGTGGAAGACATTTTTTGTTAAGTAAAATAAGCCAGACAGAAAGACGAAGTACCACACATTCTCTCTCATATGTGGTAGTTAAAATAGTAGACTTGAATGTAGAATATTAATTAGGATAATTTTGGGGAGTGAATTAAAGGAGGCTCAATTTGATTAGTGCACACTGTATGCACATGTTGAAATGTCACACTGAATTCCAATAATCTATACACATTTTGTAAATGCTTAACAAAAATAAAATGTAGCTAGGCATGGTAGTGCATGCCTGTAATCCCAGCGGCTCAGGAGACTGAGGCATGAAGATTGTGAGTTCAAAGCCAACCTAAGCAAAAGCGAGGCACTAAGCAACTCAGTGAGACTCTCTCTCTAAATAAAATACAAAATAGGGATGGGGATATGGCTCAGTGGTCAAGTGTCTGAGTTTAATCTCCAGTACCCAACAAATAAATAAATAAATAAATAAATAAATTGTTTAAAAATTGAATGAAGTGAAATCATTTTTACAAGACTTTTCTATATGTATATAATTTCAAGAAAAATAGAACAAGTAGATATTGTTATCATTCTAAGAATGGGTAGTTAAAAAGCTAAAAAAAGAACAACATACTCCTTTTTTGTGTGTGTGGTGCTGGGGATTGAACTTGTGGCCTTGTGCATGCGAGGCAAGCACTCTAGCTACTAAGCTATATCCTTATCAAATATGTTTATGATTACCTCTTTTTCCTTAAGTAAAGCTTCATGTTTTTCTTCAAGCCGCTTCATTTCAAATGCTAGTGTATCTGCCCTTTTGGATTCAGAGGAAAGTTTAACGTGAAGGTCCTGAATCTTTTGTCAGAAATCAAGAAAGAAATAAGAGTATAAAATATTCATAGTGTTTCAAAGTAAATGAACTGATTAAAAATAAAATGTATGTATTAAAATTATATTCTATAAGTATTTGGAAAATAGTAACTGTATAAAAGAATTAATGTTAAATACAAAATAATAATTAAGACACAATATTAAACAGTAGCCTACATCCTAATGTTTGTCTAGATTATTTGAAAATAGAAGAATAGAATATTTTAGGTCACAGCTGCATTTTCTACCATCCTCTAAGCATCTGTCAATGTTTACTAGAAACATTAATAAACCGTAGCATCTCAAAAACAAATACGTTAGCAAAAATAAGTTTAGAAGGCAATAAGAAGGCGAAGGACCTGGAGAAGTCAAACTCGGCTATCAACCTTGATATTAAAATTACATATAGAAGAAATTCACTGAAGTACATAGCTTATTGTATGCAATGCTTAACTTTTGTATCATTCTTAAAGATGAAATGGAATAGTGAAGTTGAATTCTTTCAATTTTATCAATTAAAAATTAAGATATTTTCTTACCTGCCTTTTGTACGTTTCTAATTGTGTGCGTGCTGCATTTGCCTTCTTTAATTCTTCTTCCAAGCTGACTGTATTATGCATATACATCATGTTTGTTTCCTGTAAAGTTTTAACCTGCTTGCGAAGGTCATTTAGATCTTGTAGTTTCTGACGATATATCTCAACTGTTGACTCTAGTTTATTTGCTTTATCAGAAGTAGCCCTGTAGTAATAGAGAAAAAGCAATCCAAATTAAAGAGTAGCATATACACAGAGCAATTTTATTCTGGTTGTAAAATGAATCTTCCAAGCTTTAACCAAGACTTGGGTCTAAAACCATTTACTGTTCAATCTTTTTGTTATTAAGGCATCAAAAGTAAAAATGCTTCAAATGTGACACATTAAGTTACCACCAAACTGTTTTTAGCCTCATATTAAAAAAAAAAAAAAAAAAGAAGGGCTTTGTACATATAGTAAAAACAATTCTAAACTATTCTGTAGCTTACAGAAAAACCTTGCTTTGTTTTAGTATCATCTTATTTTCAGTGTTTGAAAAACTTAGGAAGATAAGTCAATTTATGAATTTGTCTGGAAAAATACTTTCCTTGGAATTACACTTAGTGGACCAACCAGGCTGTAGCAAAGATAAATAAACCAAATCAAGTCACTAACACTGTCAAAATTAATGGTTCTAAAGATTTTGTTTCAAATGTTATTAAGAGCTGCAAAAAAAAAAAGCTAATTAAGAAATCAACAGAAAATATGCAGAACATGTGGACCACCTATTCATTGGGTAACATTTCATAGGCAAAAGTCTATATAAATATAAAAATATTTTATAATATAAATACATATTATAAAATATTGCCCAAGACAATCCTTGAAATAAATGTTAGGTTCCTCTTCTATATTTATATTTCATCAAATCTGAAAATATTGTGAAAAGACATTTCCTAAAAAAAATTTTCTCAAAATACAAAAATGGGTACCAGTTTAAGCTAAATGGATCATTTACAAAATCTTCAGAGAAAATTTTGGGTTTATAGGTTCTAATGTGAAACTGTTGTAACAAGAGTTGAACATTATCTTTCAAATACAATTCCAGAAAGCATAAAGGAAGTAAAGACCAGAAACATGAATAAAAAGTGTTCAACATTTTATATATTGGAAAACTCTTTAAGAATTTCTGATTAAAGCATGGAATATTCACATTAGCTAAAAACTTAGAATTAACATAAATATATTTAGGCCTGCCATACCTAAGAACATCTATTTCATCCTTCAGGGCTCTTGTTTCTTCAGCAAGACTAGTCAATTCATCATTCCTATGCTGAAATTCAATTAATTGCTTTTCAAGTTCTTCACAGTGAACACGGTAATCATCTTTTGCAGCTTCAAGCCTTGCACAAAGAAAATAAGTGATTATTTGTAATATAATCATTTATAATATAATATTTTATAAATATTTATAATTTCCATCAATTGTCTTCCTACTGAGACATGACATGACATACTTAAATTCCACATTCAAAACAGGAAAGATTGAAGGAATAAGGTATTTGGGGCTCTTAAATTTGTAACAGGCATGAAAAGTAAGTTTAATGTTCTGAATTTTCATTTACACTTCCAAAACATGTGCTTAGTAATCTCTATAGAGTCTAACAGAAATTTTAATTTCAAAAGAGGAAGAGAAAAATGCATAAGATAAATTCACTCTTTAAAAAATAGTTGACATGTAAAGAGGTCAAATATTAACTTCTGAGGAGACTGCAATAAATTAATGACAATGTGTGTAGAAAACTTTGTGATATCAGAAAGTAACAAACTGCTCAAAAAAAAAGATATGTTGAAAGGCTAAAATCACCAGTTGAAAGGCTTTTCACTGACCAAATCTGGGAAAATTTGACCCTCGAAATAAGTGATGATAGTAATGGATTTACAGTCCTCTGAATAAGAGTCCATTTCTAAATAGAATGCATAATTCTGGATTAGATTTCAAAGAAGGGGTAAAAAAAAAAAAAAAAAAAACTTTATAAGGGACACTGAAACAATTGATGGAATTTGAATACAATATACGGATTAGATAATGTTTAATCAGTGACAAATTTCCTATACTGAGGATGTCCTTGTTTTTAGGAAATACACACTAAAATAAAGAGGCATGTCTCCAAATTAGTGTCAAATGATTCAGAAAAACGTTTAGCTATATAAATAGATAAACTGCTAAAGCAAATAGAGAAAACTGTAAAACTCCAAATATAAAACACTGTAAAAGCAGAGTTCTTTGTAGTATTATTGCAACTTTTTTTTGCAAGTTTGAAATGATATAAAAAAAATTGTATGGTAAAATTAGCATGTTTGGGGGATGGGGTTGTGGCTCAGTGGTAGACTGCTCACCTAACACATGTGAGGCCCTGGGTTCAATCCTCAGCACCACATAAAAATAAAATAAAGGTATTGAGTCCAACTATAAAAAAATATTTAAAAAATTAGCATGTCTGTCTTTAAGATCTCATGGTGCAAGACTCAGTGGTAAGCACACAAGCAACAATCAATGTTTATTAAAGGTAAGAACTCTATTTTTAAAAGAAATAATATTAATGTTCAAGTAAGAAGCATTTAAGATTTATATTTTTTCCACTCATTATCAGATTACCTCTCTTATGTGAGAAACTCCCTATTTCTTCCAAGCTTCATTATTCACTCTCTTGAACTCTTATTGGGTGGCATATGGCCTTCATTTGTCCTGTATCTTTGCACTGTTTTACATAATTTACTTGCTTATCAATAAGTCCAGTGAGGCAGGAACCACTTGGTATTTTTAGTAGCTTAATCAGTGTCTTAAACATGCTTAATATACTAATAATTAGTTGATATGATTTTTAGCTACTAGTTTAATTAAAAGAACTCTATAAAATAATTTCTACTAAAAATGCTACCTGAAGTTCTCTTCCTGTAACTGTTCTAGTTGTAATTGTGCATGAAAATACTTCTTTGCAACCATCGTATTTGGATCATCAAAAGAGCCATCCAACTGGTCAAGTTTTTCATTCATCATCTCATTCTCAGAAACCAGTGAATTCTTCTCATCTTGAAGTGCAGTCACCTAACAAACAAATACAGAAATATAAGCAGCAATAACAACAACAACAAAACTCACAGAATTGGGAGTTCTTGATTCTAATTCTGACAAGGTCATGAAACAGCTTGACTAATCAGATTAGATGATTTCTAAGAATACTTTCAACTCTGAAATTCTGAGTCTAGGAAGTTTGGGAAAAACAAAGAAATCAAATTAGTACACATATGCAGTATACAGTAAGGATTCTTTTAGAATATTATACCTGTCTCAGTTTTGGAAATAAAATGTTTCTAAATCTCTAAAATTTAATACGTGAATCCAACTTCAAAACATTAATCTGTCCCTTTTTTAAGTCAAAATTAACTTTCAAAATGCTTTCACCTATGCAAAGTTATCATCTGGGGTTCATAGTGAAAAATAATCAATCACATATCACATATTCAGGAAACAAGTATATTTGGTTGATGAACCAATACCAAAAAGCTTAACTGTTTCCATTTGTACAGAGACTTTGTGTTTATGATTTAAAATGAATAATAAAATGTCTAAGTGCAGAACTACAAAAATGTCAGTACCTGATACATGTTTTAAACTCCTTTAAAACAAGCATGTTTTTTTTCTCTTGGTTCTAATTCTTTTCTATTTAAAAATTTTTTACGTACAGCTATGACTTTTCATAAGCCCAGAATTTTACATACATTTTACCAAGAACTAGATGAAAAGGTGTCCCATTATCACTGACATCCATAATATTATTGGACAAGTTTGCTATTTATATTTTCAATAGGTACAACCAATTCCATAAGTGAATGAGATGACATATAGAAACAGTGAACTAAAAAGGAAATTAAATCAAGTGATTGCATTAAATACCATATAGGCAAGTTACAAACACTGTTCTCTGTTACATTATTAAAATGGAGACTAAGCCTGAAAAATCCCTCAACAGACAAAACCAGTTAGGCTTTGTAAGTGATCTAAACTTTGTTTGATTTGCAAATGTAAGTGCAACTTACCTTGAGCTATTTCTTACAAATGCTGTATTTAACAGTATTTAAGCTCAACTGATGCGAAGAACCAACAAGATTAAAATTATACAACCAGGGACTTTCAACCAAATAAGGCAACCATGTATCTATAACCTATCTTTTCTTTATTTCTGCAGTAACCCTATTACTGTCTTCCAACTGTTTCCTAAGTGGAGGGTCCAAACCACTCTGGTTTGGAGCTGCCTAATTCATGAATATAATAAACTCAATAAAACTGCATTGTACCTAAGTTCACTTTTTAATACTTCTAAATGAGAAATACAAAGGCAGGCCAGGAAACTGTCTCTAGGTGGACAATGTAAACACACAACTTTCTGTTTCTAAATTCAAAGCATGCATCCATGCTTATTATGTAAGGAATCAGTGACTATTATTTGTCGTGTATAGTTCTAAGCGATTCAGATACAAATAAAAGAGTTTCTGAACAGACACTTCTCAGAGGAGGACATACAATCAATCAACAAGTACATGAAAAAATGCTCACCATCTCTAGCAGTCAGAGAAATGCAAATCAAAACCACCCTAAGATACCATCTCACTCCAGTAAGATTGGCAGCCATTATGAAGTCAAACAACAACAAGTGCTGGCGAGGATGTGGGGAAAAGGGTACTCTTGTACATTGCTGGTGGGACTGCAAATTGGTGCGGCCAATTTAGAAAGCAGTATGGAGATTCCTGGGAAAGCTGGGAATGGAACCACCATTTGACCCAGCTATTGCCCTTCTCGGACTATTCCCTGAAGACCTTAAAAGAGCATACTACAGGGATACTGCCACATCGATGTTCATAGCAACACAATTCACAATAGCTAGACTGTGGAACCAACCCAGATGCCCTTCAATAGATGAATGGATAAAAAAAAATGTGGCATTTATACACAATGGAGTATTACTCTGCACTAAAAAATGACAAAATCATGGAATTTGCAGGGAAATGGATGGCATTAGGGCAGATTATGCTAAGTGAAGCTAGCCAATCTCTAAAAAAACAAATGCCAAATGTCTTCTTTGATATAATGAGAGCAACTAAGAACAGAGCAGGGAGGAAGAGCAGGAGGAAAAGATTAACATTAAACAGAGACATGAGGTGGGAGGGAAAGGGAGAGAAAAGGGAAACTGCATGGAAATGGAAGGAGACCCTCATTGTTACACAAAATTACATATAAGAGGTTGTGAGGGGAATGGGAAAAAAACAAGGAGAGAAATGAATTACAGTAGATGGGGTAGAGAGAGAAGATGGGAGGGGAGGGGAGGGGGGATAGTAGAGGATAGCAAAGTAGCAGAATACAACAGTTACTAATATGGCATTATGTAAAAATGTGGATGTGTAACCGATGTAATTCTGCAATCTGTATTTGGGGTAAAAATGGGAGTTCATAACCCACTTGAATCTAATGTATGAAATATGATATGTCAAGAGCTTTGTAATGTTTTGAACAACCAATAAAAAATAATAATAATAATAATAATTTGATGGCATCCCACTTATTGATTCCTGGTTTTATTTTTTGTACTTTGGAGGTCTTATTAAGAAAGTCAGTGCCAACACTAATATGATGGAGTGTTGACCCTATGTTTCTCTTGTAGCCGTTGCAATGTTTCTAGTCTAATTCCTAAGTCTTTAATCCATTTTGAATTGACTTTTGTGCAGGGTGAGAGACAGGAACCTAATTTCATTTCTATATATAGTTATCCAGTTTTCCCAGCATCATATTTGTTAAAAAGGCTGTAATTTCTCCAAAATATATTTTTGGCATTTTTGTCAAGTATCAGATGGCTATAAGTATGTGGGTTTGCCTGTCTTCTATTCTGTTCCATTGGTCTTCAAGTCTACTCTGATGCCAATACCATGCTGTTTTTGTTACTATAGCTCTATGGTATAATTTCAGATAGGGTATAGCAATGCTCCCTGCATGACTTTTCTTGCTTAGTATTGTTTTGCTATTCTGGGTCTCTACTTCTTCCACATAAGGATCTTTCTTTCTAATTCTATGAAGAATGTCATTTATATTTGATGAGGATTATATTGAATCTGTATATTGCTTCTGGTACTGTGGCCATTTTGACAATATTGATTCTGCCTATCCAAGAACATGGGAGGTCTTACCATCTTCTCAAGATCTTCAATTTCTTTCTTCAGTGTGCTATAATTTCCATTGTAGGGATCTTTTACCTCATCAGTTAGATTAATTCCCAAGAATTTTATTTTATTTTGAGGTTATTGTGAACAGGATGGTTTTCCTGATTTCTTTCCTGGCTCAATCACTGGTAGAATATACAAAAACTATTCATTTATGGGTGTTGATTTTGTATCCTACATTTATAAGCTCTAGAAGTTTTCTGGTAGAGTTTTTGCTGTTCTAGATAAAGGATTATGTCATCAGCAAACAGGCAGTTTGACTTATTCTTTTCCTATTTGCATCCTTTAATTTCCTTCTAATGCCTGATTGCTCTGGCTAATGTTTTGAGAATTATATTGAATAGAAGTGATGAGAGTTAACATATTTGTCTTGTTTCTAATTTTATAGGAAATGCTTTCATTTTTTCTCCATTCAGTATGATGTTGGCTTTGGAATTACAATAACTAGTGTTTATAATGTTGAGATAATATCCTTCTACCCCTAGCTTTTCTGGTATTTTTACCATCAAGAGTGCTGAATTTTATCAAAGGTCTTTTCTGCATCTGTTGAAACGATCATGTGTTTCTTGCCCTTAATTTTGTTTAAGTGGTAAACTACATTTACTGGCTTGAGTATGTTGAGCCAACCTTGCATCCCTGGGATAAAACCCACTTGATCATGGTGCATTATCTTCTTGATTTGTTTTGAATGCAGCTTTCATAAAGGATTTCTTCATCTATGTTCATCAGGCATACTAGTCTGTAGTCTTCTTCCCTTGATGTATCTTTATCTGGTTTTGGTAATAGTATTATACTAGACTCATTGAACGTACCTGAGGTGTTCCGTCCCTTTCAATTTCATGGAATAATATGAGGAAAACTGGCATTAGTTCTTTAAAGATCTGGTAAAACTCTGCTGAGAATTCATCTGGTCCTGGGCTTTTCTTTGTTGGAAGGCTTTTAATTGCTATTTCAATTTCATTTCTTGATACTGGTCTGTTTAGGTTTTCTATATCTTCCTGGTTCAATTTGGACAGTTCATATATCTGGAAATTTGTCTTCTAGGTTTTGCAGTTTATTGGAGTATAAATTTTCTACAAAGTTTCTAATAAGCCTCTGGATTTCAGAAGTATCTGTGGTGATCTCCTTTTTCATCTACAATTTATTTTTATATGGGTCTTCTCTTTCAGTTAGTCTGGCTAAGGGTTTATCAATCTTATTTATCATTTCAAAGAACAAACTCTATGTTGTACTGATCCTGTATATTATTTTATTCTCAATTTTATTAATTTTGTCCCTGATCTTAACTGATTCCTGTCTTCTAATGATTTTGTATTAGTCTTCTTTTTAAGGTCTTGAGGGAGAACAAAGTTTGTTTATGGAGGCACTCAATGCTAGAAATTTACCTCAGAACTGCTCTTTATACTGTTTTAGAGATTTTGATACATTTTATCTCCATTCTTGTTTCTAAGATTTCTCAATTTCTACTCTCACTTCAGAGTGTTGTTCAATCTCCATGTGTTTATGTGATTTCTATTATTTTTCTTGCTGTTGACTTCTAGTTTCATTCCAGTATGCTCCAATATGATACATAGTATTATACTGATGTATTTTATTATTTGCTAAGAATGACATTATGACCTAGGATATGGTCTGTTTTTAAATAAGTTCCCTGAGCTACCAAGAAGGTAAGTCAGCTGTTTTAGGGTAATATATTTTATAGATGTCTACTAGGTTCATTTGATTTATACTTTTCTTTAGGTTGAAAATGCCTTTATTAATTTTATGTTTTGATGAACTATTGGTGAAAAATGTGTGTGAAATCACCCAATATCATTGTGTTAGGTCTATTGAGATTTAATGTCAAGGGGTTTTATTTTGTTTTATGTATTTGGGTGTGCTGACATTCAAGGCATATGTATTTACTATCATTATATTTTCTTGTTATAAAAATTGATCCCTTTACCAGAATGTAGTGGCCTTGGCTCTTCTGATTGTTTGGTTTGAAATCAGCTTTGTCAGATATGGGAATAGGTATGTATGGTGATTTTCAGACTTCATTTCTATGGAGTATTTTTTTCCATCCTTTGATCTTTAGCTTGTGAGCGTCTTTGCCCAAGTCTCTTGCAAGAAGCATATAGTTATATCTTGTTTTTTTTGATCCTTTCTGCTAATTTATGTCTTTTAATTGGGAAATTGAGACTATTAACATTCAGTTAGTACAGGTATGTGTTTGTGGTTTCCTGTCATTTTGATTTTTTGCTATATTTAATACTGCCTTGATTCTCATTTAATAGATTACTCTTCTGTTGAACTTCCTCTATTTTGGAACTTTGGGGATTTGTTTTGGGGTTCCTCTATAGGTGTAATCCTGCAGTGTAGATGATAGGCAGAACTCTAAATTTAAAGTTCTAAAAGTCAGGGTTTGGATCTGGGAAAATTTTGGAATGCTGTAGGTAGGTATTTGAGATTTGATCCATGCCCCCTATTTCTGAGGACCTGCCATTCTTGGTTGGACTTCTAAATTTCGGGTGCCTCCAGTAAAATTCTTCCTTTTAGTATCTTCCCTTTAGCTCTTATGGGGTGTGAGCAACAATGGGAGCTTTCTCTCTTGGAACCCAAAGGATGAATGGCCCAGGTAAAATTTTCTTTGTGCCTGTTAAAGACTCTCTGGTTCGAGCACCCTCTGGGAATTTTCTACTCAGCTACTGGTACTTCCTTTATGAATTCCCAGTCCCATCTCTGCTCACAGATGTACAAGCTACATACACTCACCAACATTTTCTGTGCTACAAAATGCTTCTCGCCCCTGGGGTGATCTATTTTGGATTCCCTTTCCCTAAGCTTAACCTACCAACACCATGTCCATTAAAATCAGCATTCTTCTCTAATCCACGGGTTTCCGCAAGCCAGTGTTTTTATTTTTTAATTTATCTACTTTGTTTCCTTTGTCTCCACTCCCCACTCTGCTCAGCTGCCGCCTCTGGAAACCAAACTAGTACAAATATATTATTATATTTTTTAATATATTTACAAATATATTATTATATATATATCAATTTTTGGTGCTCTATGAATTTTTTTTTACAGTTTATTATTAAGTTTCAATGAATTTCCTTAGCTACTCACCTCACTTAGAATTAGTCTTCCTACTTTGTAAGTCTTAAGTCTAGTGCTGGGAACTACAGAAGTGCTTCCTTTCTCTGATCTTCCATCTTCTCTCTCCTAACACTTAATCTTTTCTAAACATTTTTTTTTTTAGTCTTACTGCACAACTTTCATATTTGTATTTTCACAGAATAACAATAAACACAAACATAGAGATAGTTCTTCTGTGCCAGGCCCTAAGGATTATTTATATTAGTTCATTTAATCTTGAAAGCCCTTTGGGAGATAAATACTACCATGATTCCATTTCTCAAAAAGAGGACTGAAGTATAGAGAAATTAAGAAATTTGTCTGAGGACATACATCAGCTGGTAATATGGCCAGGTTCTGAAAATAGATAGCCTGGTTTGACAGTCTACCCCTTAACTACTATTGCTGCTCCTAGCAAGTTCATTTATGAGTACTAGAATTATATGTATACATATTGATATATATGTAAGCAAAACAAACTAAGCATAAGAGATTACATATGTATGTGTACATAAATAAAAGAGTGTGCACTTTAATTTATTGGGGGTACTACTAGTAAGTATTACTATAAATAGTACTATAAATACTATAAGTAATTAGCACTAATAGGTACTTCTATAAGTTATCTCATTTAATATCTAAAAACAACTATGAAGCAAATAGTGCAATTTTTCTATTTTATAAAATACACAACTGAGTCCTCATGTAAATAGCTGAAATCTCTAATTAGTAGAATGATTTTCTTAAAAATTGACCAGTGATTTTCAATTATCAGAGAAAATTATTTAAGATATTTATGTTTGAATACAAAAGTTTGTAAAAAATGCTTTTAATGTTTCTTCCATAAAATGAAACCCAACTTCTAAAACATGCTGCCAGTTAATTAACAAAGAAAGAACTGTGCTCTGATCAGATTTCTTGTCCATACCTGCATATCTAGTTCTTGGCATCTTTGTTTCAGCTCTTCTTTCTCTGCTAGTGCCTCCTGAAGTTCTTCCAAGGCCCTTTTAAGCTGAAATATGAATCCAAATTCTTAGGAAATCATGTTTAACAAAAATAGAAAAAAATATTCTTACAACATAAGCACACTGATACTAGAAATGCTTTGTTTTTTTTTTAAATTTACTCAATTTTGCCGTCTCTGTGTAAATAATACACAGTCACATCAACATTTAAAGTTGAAATCCCACAGAATAAAATTTTGTGTAAATCCTTGGGAAATATTTAAAAATTTTAAGGAGGTATTTTTTTAATTCTGTAACAGAAAGAACAAAGTATATTTACATTTAAACAAAAATTTTATCAAATAATTAAATTTGAAATGTTTCATGAAATGACTAGCAATGTTATAATAGATAAATAAAAATAAACAAATGTCTAAAGATGTATTTGCCCCTTCTCTTACCCATTGGGTTACACATGAAAAGAGAATAGGGCATTTTTCTCATGTATACTGTCTTGTAACAAAACCTGAAGTCTTCAAGGTATTTCTTCAATATGAGGAAAGTGGATAGAAAGAGTGACAAAAATTATACTACCTTATTATTCAAACTATAATTAAGCCTTAGCAGAAGTTTTTAGATTGTGTACTATTTAATTATACCACCATCTAGCATGAGCCAAATGTGCATTACAAATGTCAGAAGGAATGAATATTCAATAACACTCAACTCTTATAAAATGATCAGAAAAAAATCTAGAGACCATTACTATTCACATTCATGAAGGAATTTATTAGAATATTTAGTTTGGATCTTTATGCAAGTACATTATTTGTCCACTAATGTATATGAGCATATAAATACATAAAAACTATGTTCCGTGAAAAAATATTTTTATAACATGCTTTCCTACATAAATCTTATGGAAATAATTGGGAAAGAACTTGTATCACTGAACATTTTCCTCATGTGCTAAAATACTCACCTGTTGTTCTAATTCTCCAATAGCATCATTTGTAGGAGAGTTCATTATTTCTTTACTCATCAACTAGAAAATTAAAATAGCAAAAATAAGTACAATAATATAATATTTTAAAGGAAAATATATAAAAGGAAAGTAAAATGATTCTTATTTAGCTTTTTTCCCTTTAATTTGCAGATCCTTAGAACACTATCCAAATAAAAATTTTATTAGAGAGCTAATTAAATAATAATGTTCAAGAATATTAATGAGGATATTAAGAACAAATTGTGTTTGAAATATGTAGACATATTCAAAATATTTGTGTAATAAAAAATTACAAGTTCCAAAATTGCTGAATAAGATTGAACACATTAACTGAACAATAACTTTTGAAAATCAATTTTTATTTTATTTTATTTTATAAATTTTATTTTATAAATTGACACTTTTAAAATACAACCTTTAAATGAGTAATATGGCAAAATTCTTAATTTTAGAAGTCATTTTAAAAGTAAAGAAGGGTCCTCTAAAAGTACCTTTTTTGCACATGCAAGGCAGACTTATTTATGCAAACTCTGACTATATGGAGGCTACTGAAGCCCTGGGTGATATCTTCCCCTAGATTAAGCCCCTTCCAAAGTGTGTTTTTCTTCTATTTTCTCTCTAATCTCCTTTGCACTCCACCTTATCTGTGCCTTTTAGCCTGATAAAGAATAAACACTGGACCCATGAATCCTGAATTTTTTGCCTCTCCTGAGATAATCAGGATCACTTAATTCCTTGGCTACTTGGCTCCAAAACTTGAATACTACCATATTTGCTCATGAATCTAATATTCTCAAACTACAGATGGTATACATGAACTACAATGTCAGGAAAATAATTAAAATTAAGGTTGCTTCTCCTGGAAGTTATTTAAAAGACCCTGACAACATTAATTTATAAACCAGCTTTTAGAATCAGATATGCTAAAATTAGGCTTAAGGTCTTTTATGATATTTTGGGAGAAAAACTAAGAAGACTAAGTAAACCCACTGGAAAGGGTGAGTTTATAAAAGAAAAAATACAAACACCCGCAAAATTTATAACTTTTATATAACACAGTTCAAGATTTTTATACTTACGTGAATATGATATAACTTACCTCTTGAATAGCAGTCATGACCACATGTTGAACAGACTCTTCAAGTGTCATTATATTTTTAATATGTTCTATGATTTAAAAAAAATTCAATCTGAAAAAAATGTACGCTTTACCCATAGTACCTTAACATTCAACAGGATACAAAAATTCATTTACCAAAAAATCTTTTATGCAAATATGTTATTTGTCCACTAATGTATATGAGCATATAAATACTATGAATTCTATGTTCTCCAGCTAAAATGACTGCCCCCAAATTTTGATATTATTTTCTAATAAATTTACAGAAAACAAATAAGCAGAACAGAAAATGTCAATATTTTTAAATGTTTTTTTCCCATAGAATAAATTCTCAAATTTTCTTACAAGGTAAAAGGAAAAAATTATAATTAATTTCAAAATAATTTAGGCCCAGAATGTTTCATTTATCACCTATTTACTTTATTCCAGGAAGGCGTCCAACGTGACTTACACAGCCTTCTGTAAACACTTGCTCTGAAAATTTCACCACAAAGAGATCCTTTCACCTTCCCACAAATACACATGCAGTATTGTCAAGGCAATTTGTCCCAACAGGAAATGAGGAACATAAGAAAGATCCCTTAATATATCTGCAGTTTTAAATTCACTTCAAATATATGTCCTCCAGCTAAAACAACTACTCTAAAACTTTAAAGACTTGTTATTTTCTAATACTTATGTTTGCTTTAACGATTCTTCTGGGAAACTTCTAAAAGTCCTCCAAATCTTCTTATCATTTGTGAATCCAAGATTTGAATAGAGTCTGATAAGTCTTGGTATGCACCTGACCACTAAATGCTAAGGGGCATGCACAGACCATGGAATTATATCTTGTCCATGGATTTTCTACATAATGGATTGTTTCAAGTCTGCTGAAATCTTCATAAAAATAATCCCCTTTCCCATCAAGAAGAGAATTTTTAACCAAACCAGTTCATTCTTTTAAGATTGACATTGTTGTAACACCTTGGAATCATTTTGAAAATAACGTCTCATGTCAAAAGTACAAAAGTGTGGAGGATGTTTTATAACCTGGATGTGATTTGTTTTTAAATTTTAGTCTAATGACTAATAGATTTTTCATTCATTTGCTCACACTTAAAAAGAGAATTCAGACATTTTCAAAACTAAATCCAATTAGATGCTTAGATAATCCTGGTTTTTTAATAACAAAATGGAGCTATTTCTTTATATTTACTACCTATTAAACTTTCATCCGTATATCCAGATACTGAATTTCCTTTTAAAAATATGAAGACAAAATTGCTCAGTGGTACTTAGAACTACATTATAACATTCTACATATTTTATTGAACTTTGCAGGATGCAACAAAATCATCATTTTCAGGAAAAATTACAGCCTAAGTATCAATTACTGGAGTTATACATGAATTACTACTTGTCAGAATGTGACTAAATATTCTGGAAAGTTTTAAAATTCCATAAACAAATATCCCTCAATTTTATGAAAATATCCAATAAGAGATCTTTTGACATTTTTCATGGGGAATAAAAGTCTATAAATAAGTACTTACTTGCCCCCCCAAAAAGTACTTTAATGATAAAGAGGAATATGAAAAGATATAAAGAGATGCAACTTAATATAAGTTTTCTGATATCTTATCTTTTTTTAAGTTGATAAACTACCATTGATTACATGTCATTTTCTTTTACCCTTTATGAGTTAATTCTTATTGAAACTACTGTTTTGTATCCTTCCTTCATCAGTTAGATGATGTTGAATGTGGTTTCTAAAATCTTGAAGTATTTTTACAAAATTAAGCAACCAAAATTCTTCAATAAAGGTGGCATATTAAGACCAAGTTTATATTAAATCATGAAAAAAAAAATCAGCATCAAAATTGTCACCACCCAGATTGACACAGGGGAAGAGATTTGGGTCTCCTCAGTTCATCATTTTATTCATTTCATGTAACCATAAGTGATATTTTTGTACTCAGCAGGATATGGACCACTATGTTTGAACATACAAATATAACACACCAATTTCATTATATTATCAGACTGCTTATCATGATACACTGGACAGGTATTCTTCTAAAAAAAACAGGAGAACAGTATCTGAAGAAGCTTGGATTATAATTTAGTAACTGAATATTTATTTATGAAAAACTAAATCAACCTCAGGTTCTTACGTACAATATAAACTACTGGATGAATAAGTACAATTCACTGAATATCTACTTAAATTCTAAGAACTGGATTAATTAAACCAAGCACTAGATACTTAAACCATCTTATGCTAAGATACATTTAATTTAGCCACTGAATATCAGAATCCAGGTACATTTAGGACACTCAAGATATGTAGCTTTTCAATGGCAGAGAAGGGCTAGATTTCAGATCTCAATTTTACATTTCAAGGTGCTTTCAGCCAAAATTAAATAGTAAAGTTAAATGCAACCTTGTAAATGCTGGCAACAGAAGTAGTTTTTTAAAAGTAGAATTCCTCAGTTGACTGAATTTTACTTACCTTGCTTCTTTTCACAGTTTACCGCACAACCTAAAATAAGCTGTAGCAACCTCCCAAGCTCCACGGAATTCGAACATTCAGTTATTTGGTTTAAATCGGGAATAAGTTCTTCAGAAATCTGCTGCCCCAAAAACTGTAGAATCAAAATAATACAACATATCACTCACTTATGTAGGCTACAAATAGTTTACTACATTTAACTATTAAAAGGAAAATTAATTATAATTAGGTTTATGAAACAACTCAGATAAATTAACAAATGCCAAATCAATAATTACTTATCAAAACCAGTTGGCAAAATTAAGTCAAAACTGTTGATCATTAAGCAATAAATTCTATTTGAAAAAATAATTTAAATAGCATCAACAAAGTAAGTGTTTTTTGCGAATACAACATATTTAGACTTTAAACCTAATAATTTTCACAAAATTTGAGTTCTCTAAAAATGGCAATATTTTGATTGTGAATTATGATAAAATATTACAAATAAAAAGCCAAGCCATTTCTCAGGGTCAATATAATTATCACATAGCATTTTGTATTTGAAGGCAGATCTTTTTCATACCTCATGGTAGTAACTCATAATTCCTTGAAGTACTTTCTTTAAGTTACTAGCCTAAAGTGACAAGAAACAAAAAAGAATATGAAATAAATTTTTTTCATATTAATAATGAAAGAAAACCTATGCCAAGGTGAAAGACAATAAAACTTTCCCCTGATAAAAAAATCGTGGTACAGTTCTTTACCAAGAAATTACAAAAATACAATGTGCAATAAACCTAATAGAAATTCAAAATGTATAATATAAAAATAAAAAGAATTTTTTTAAAAAATAGACAAAATCACAATCAACTTTAGAGATTTAAGGACTCCTTTCTATGTAACTGATAAAATAATTAAACAAAAAATAAAGATATAAAATATACACAAAAGTATCAACAATTTTGATGTAATCCACATTCATGGAACAACTTAAAAAACACACATTGTTTTCAAGTGCATATTAAACATTTACCAATAGTTAGGTTATAATGTAAGTCCCAGTAAATGTAAAAAAAATTTCTTGCATTGATGCAGGTATGTTCCCAGAGAAAAATGGAATTAAATTAGAACTCAATCAATTTTAAAAAAAGGTATTTAGAATTTGAACTACCTACTTCTAATTTACCCATAGGTTAAAAGAGAAATCACAAGGGAAATTACCAAATATTTTAGACTGAATGAAAATCAGAACATAGTATATTAAAATGCATAAGATGTGGCTTAAGCAATATTTAGTATTGGGGTGGGGAAAAGGCCTAAAATTTAATACTTAAGCTTCCACTTTACAAAGCAAGAAAAAAGAAGAACATATGTTAAGTAAAAGAAAGGAAATAAGAAAGATCAAATAGAAAATGAATTAAATAGAAAACAGTTATTTGAAAAAACAAAACTGAAAAACGTTAAGACATTAAGGAGAAAATTTTTAAAACATACTAATTTTAGCAAAGAAAGATCATACATCACTTAAAGATCATGGTCATTAGCATATTATTAGCATAATAGTTAGGAACAGTTTTTTGAGGGGTGGGGGATAGCCACTGAGCTATACATACATATAAAAGACCAAGCTATACCACTAAAATAAAAATATAAAGCTAAAGATTAAAATGTTACATTCCCAATTACATTCCCAATCCTGTTACTTTTTTTTTTTAATTTTGAGACAGTCTCACTAAGTTGCTGAGGCTAGTCTTGAGCTTGCAATCCTCCTGTCTTAGCCTCCCAACTTGCTGGGATTACAGGTGCGTGCCACCATGCCCAGCTTGTTTAAAACAATTATATGCCAACAAATAAAACAATTTATATGAAACATACACCCTATAAGACACAAAACTGAGAAAAGAAAAATGGTTTTTAAAATAGAAAATCATTTTTTCAGTTTCTACTAAGATTAAATATACTTATAAAATTTAGCAATTCCACTCAAGAATTTTCCCAAGAAAAATTAAAATATTTTAAGCAAAGACTAATATGTGAATATTCACTGCAGTTATAATCTTAATAGCTAAAATCCCAAACAATTCAAACATCCATCAACAGGTGAAGAGCTAAATAAACTGTGATGATATCAAAGTAAAAAAATAGTATACACACACACACACAAAAACTAATATAGGCAATATGAACGAGGGAATGAATCTCAAAAACATAATGAGTCAAAGAAACCAGGCACAAATAGTACACATTCTATGGTTACATTTATGTGGAATTCTAGAAATGAAATCTATAGTTTCAAAAGCAGATAGCAGATCTGTAGCTATCTGGGGCCAGACATAGGGTAAGGAGGTGAAGATTAAGTGGGAAGAAATCTAAGTGCATATTTTTATTTAATCAAAATGCTCTATATTTAATTATGATGATAGTTACATGACAGCATATGTGTGTCCAAAATTCAAGCTATAAACAATAAAATGCACTCACAAGTTAACTTTTTAAAAAGGATTTAGTCAAGTTTTGTGCAAATTTTAGGACCACCATTTAGAATAAGGTGTTACTCCCATTTATTCTTCATACCTTTATTCTCCAGTTGTCCCCAACATCCTCTTTAATTCGGCTTAACCAAGATTCATTGAACCAAGCTATATCACTAAAACAAAAATATAAAAGCTAAAGGTTAAAATGCTTTTATTACATGAAAAATACCAAACTGATCAACAGAGAACTTAACTTTACAGCTTAAAATTTATCCTTCATGAGATTAGGAAAGGTTTAAATGAACCCAAGAAATTTTCTGTGATTCTAAAGAATTTCATTTGGAACTACTCACACTAAATTATTTAAGTCATTGACACCTTAAATTTGATAAACATGTACTAAACATTTTATACGAGGCCCTGCTAACAGGAAGGTCTAAAATACCGCCCATGAAGGGGTAAAAAGAAAATCAACATTTTAATGAGTGAGTACTACGTATTAAGCACTGTGCTTGATGTTCTTCCATGTTATTTTATTCAAACATCACAGTAACTTGGCAAAGGATATATTATTTTTCTCAGTCTTCCTATTCAGGGAATTGAGAACGAGAGAGGGAAAGTAATTTGCCATAGGTGACTAGTATATAGTGAAACACAAAATGAAGCTATTTGAGTGAAAAAGGAATAAAATGAATTTAACTGAGGAATCTACAAACAAATTTAGCTTTAATTAGGAGTAAAGTTATGCATTGATATTGAACGTAAAGACAAATAATTGCTATGCAAAAACTATATATTTAATAAGGTTTTAAAGAAAACATTTGACTGTATATAATGAACTATATGTAATTATATTAACAGATTACATTCTAGACAAATATTTGGATCCTTGTTCTGAGCAAAGAGATGAGGGAGATTAATATGAAAATGAATAATTTACTATTTTGACTCAGAAATAATAGCTATTAATGGAAGAAAATAAAGAGCACAAATAATTATACTCAAGGAAGAATAAGATAAAGCCTCTAACAGTTTAAGCTATAATATCACAGAATGTTAGTGCTAAAGAGATCTTAAAAGTCTCATCTAAATTTTTACTTGATGGATGGTTTAGCTATAATATGAGGGGAAAAAAAAGAGGTTCTTTCCCAAAGTTTGTCTTAAATTTCAATATGCAAAACTGAAAACTTTTAACACTGTGCTTAGCCTTTCTGAAATCATTCTGCTTTATATGTTCTAGTAGAGAACGTACCACTTTCATGCAGTAAATAAAAAAATGGCTTCGCCATTTTCACCTCATTCATTTGGAATTTGTAACTATTTTCTTTTGAGTAAATTTATGTTAGTTTTAATCAACTTTTTCCAAATGCCAAAACTACAATTACCAAAACAGCTTAGCTAAAAATAAAATTATGAACTGCTAACCAGGTATTTATTTGAAATGACTAAATTTAATGAATCATATTATTATTTTCCTTTTCATTAGACTAAGTAATAAAAAAGTCCTAGAAAAAAAGACCAGCTGTAATGAACAATTTTATGTGTTAACTTGGCTGGACCACCATACTCAGAAATTTGGTCAATCTTTGATGATGTGATTTATTTTTCAGATAAGACTAACATTTAAAATCAGTAGACTGAGTAAAGCATATTACTCTCCATAATTTAAGTGGGTCTTATCCAATCAGTGGAGGGTCTCAAGAAACACTTCAAGACAGAGCAAATTCTGCCAGCAGACTGACTAATGACTCTGGCTGTTCTTCTCCAGGTCTCCAGTCTGCTGATTTACCGCACAGATTTTGGACATGCAAGTCTTTGCAAAAGCATGAGCCAATCCCTTAAAATAAATATTTGTGTATGTGTTTGTTTGTATATACTCATGCACATGCACACAGACATCTACCTCATTGGTCCTGCTTCTCTGTAGAACCCTGACTATAAAACTCTTTCTCTCTCTCTCTCTCTCTCTCTCTCACTCACACACACACACACACACACACACACACACACACACACACACACAGATATCTAAGTATATGATTTTACGCTGTAATTAGTTTTAGAAATTGAACTTAAAGATTATCTATTCTTGTTATCTAACTTTTTCAAAATAATCATCCTTTTATCTTACATTTTTCCATATCCTTTCCATTCCAAATCAACTCTATCCCTGAGAAATACTTTCAAATTTCTCCATAAGAATAAATTTCCTACTTTCTTTCTTATAAGCAAATTCACACCTTTTCAAACAATTATGATGGCAGCCACTATGAAACTTGATATTCAACCTCAGAAATCTTTGGAAATAACTGATATAACTTTTCTTTTCTCCTCCTCCTTTTTTTTTTTTTTTGCTTTGCCACATCTGTATACCTCTGGTCCCCCCAACAATGAACTGCTTTTCTTATATTTCTTAGAACTTCAAAGCCTCTCAAGGAACACCAAATAAGAAAGGGAATAAATGACTAAGTAAAATGTAATCCAGTTATTTTCTAATAAAACTGTTAAAAAAAAACACTACATAATTTTTTAACTCCACCCACGATATTTGTCTTCAACAATTTTATTAACTAAATTCAGATAGTAATTAATATCTAACTGGTTACTATAAATAATAGTTGTGTCCCTAAATGAATACCCTGAGACTATTTTTTCTTCAATAATCAAAAAACCTTCTGTGATTATCAATACAGCAAAATGTGATCTGTATTTTGGACACACACATATGAACTTTCATTTTGTTAATACTCCAAATTAAAAACCTATCAAAAGGGGTTCAAGATACTTAATATCAAGTATTGAAGCTGATTAAGAGCAATGATTTTGGAGTCCAACCAAACTGAACAAATCCTAGCTTTGCAGATTTTCTCATTATTTGACTTTCCAAAATTCAACGACACTTCTCTACACCTATGTTGTCTTGTATAAGCTGAGGATACAAAAATAATATCTACCCCATAGAATACTAAAAGTTTAATGAACTAATCTATCTAATGGGGTATATAATGATGTATTTAGTAATTACTAAGATTTGGTTATCACGTTGTATCAAATTAAATGCTCAAATATTTTCTGAATGAACAAATAAATGCATGATGCTTAAGGTTTTTAAATATTAAACATTCTTTTTCACTCCTCTCTCTTGCAAAAAAATATCCAAAGACAACAGTAACAAGCATAGAGGTTATCTGGTTCCTTAAGTGAAAAACTAAGCCGTTCTTTTGGGGAAGTGGCTTGCATTCTTCACACTTCTTGGAAGTAGTACCATGTCCCCCAAAAAGATGTTTAAGTTCTAACCTCTGGTATCTGTGAACATGACCTTATATGAAAATAGCTTCTTCAAAGGTATAATCAAGCTAATTGAAATCATGATGAATTTGGATGGGTCCCAAACCAATATGACAGTTGCTCTTATGAGAGAAGAGACACAAATGCAGGCATGGTGGGAAGATGGCTACGTGAAGACAGAGCAGAGGTTGAAGTTATGCTGTCACCAACCAAGGAATGCCTGAGACTACCAGAAGCTGGACTGGAAGGAAAGATCTGCTAGAGGCTTTTCAGGGAGCATGGCCCAGCCAATACTTTTAGTCCTTTAAGGTTCTAGAACTATGTAAGAATTAATTTTGGTTATTGTTGTTTTGCTTTTTTGTTGTTCTTGTTGATTTTTTTTTTAATTTTGGTTGTTTTAAGACACCCCGTCTGTGGTACTTTGTTATGGCAGCCGTAAAAAAACTAATAACACTGTAGTTACAGTTTTTCTTCACATGTTTTTTAAATAACAGAAGCTTCGACAGGCATTTTTAAAAGATAGATACTTACTATATATTCAAACTCAGGATAATAATTAAGAAGCTGAAGAACCCTAGTAACAACTCCCTGACTCCCCATACCTAAGTCTTAATAGCCTGAACACCACTTTTCAAGAGTTTATTATTTAGAAGCATATCTATATATAATAATATCTATCTAATATGCCTAAAGGCTCACCATAAATAATTATCTATGATTTTGCTACATCTTTAAAAAGCAGAATTTCTCTTCTCACTTTCAGTAACAACCTTTACTGTGATTTGATGAGTCACCAATAACATTTGTTACAAATTGTAAAATATAAAGTACTTTGCAATGTTCAAAGAAATATTATAAAATTAGCCCTCTGAACAGGGATATTGATACTGTGATCCAACCAAGGGAAGATGTATGCTTTAAGTCTCACTACTCAGCATTCAGGCTTCTGAAAAGCTCCAAAATGGAAAGGGGTATAAAATATCCCCTGAATGATAAGGCTTAGACATGTAACATATAAAAACAGGTAAAAAAAAAAAAAAGCAAAAACAAACAAAGAGGTCAAAGAGGCATATACATCAAATCATGGTTAAAAAAAAATAGGTCTCTTCTATTATTTCATGGCATAAATCTAATAGAGCTATCAAAATCTTCCAATAATACAGAAATGACATCTTTGGGGGCTGGGGTTGTAGCTCAGTGGTTGAGCGCTTGCCTCCCATGTGTGAGGCACTGGGTTTGATCCTCAGCACCATATAAAAATAAATAAATAAATGAAACAAAGATAATGTGTCCATCTACAACTAACGAAAGAAAGAAAGAAAGGAAGGAAGGAAGGAAGAAAGGATTTCTTTGGATGGCACTGTGGAAATAACACTAGTCTTACGTTCATACCAACCACAATATATCACACAAAGAGGAATCAAGGTGTATATTCTAACAACAAAAAACAATGATGATTTTCCAAAATCATCAAGAAAGGACCATGTTGAGATTGTTGACTCTGACCAGTTAAATAATTTTGAAATCAATCAGGATGTAAATAAAATATTTAAGAAATATTTTGCAGGAGAGGTAAGACATATTCTATAATGACTGCTACTCTCTTTCCATTGCCCAAAATGTTAAGTATTTTTCTTTCAAAATGTTTATTTGGGGTTAACTCTAAAATCTGTATGTTCACATAAGATTATTCTGAAGATTCCAAATAACTAGGATTTTAATATCATTTAAGTAAGTTGCTTTTCTGAGAAAGGCAAGAGTTTTTGCAAACCCAATAATGTGAATTACAGCAAACCTTTATAAGATGGTAGTAATGATTAAATAAACAATAACTGACAATAAAACAATACAGCAGAGATAGAATTCTGGTCTCAAAGTAAGCTAATATAAAGTCATCATGTTCATCAATTAATAAATTATGAGTACAGAATTGATCCTATCTGTCCTAGTAAGAGTAGAGTTCAATCTATACACTGAAACCCTTATGTTTGGCAAATATTAGGAAATTTTGATATAATTATATAAGTGGATCTAGTTCACACAGAATCACTTTATTAGTTGAGGATGCCCAACATCTGTGACTTCAGATTTCACTCATACATTATTTTACTATTGAAATAAAAATAAAAACTCAGAAATAAATAAAAAATATTAATAAAAACTCATTGTTCATAGATTTTAAATATTTTTAAATACAGTATTTTATGTTTCAGTAATCTCTATGATAACAATTTCCATAAACTGAAACTTTAAAATGTTAATATCACATTAAGAAATATCATAAGCAAATATATCATTAGTTTAGTCTTTTTCTTTTATAGTTATTATTAATTTGCAAACATGTCCAGAACAAATGTAAAATAAGATCTCTTGAATAAAGAATGTTAATCATTTATTTAGTTAAGATGTATCTCCATGAACAAGCAAGAAGTAAACTGTTCAAAATGTTTAAGAAATAAACTTTTCAAACCTGGCACACTGTTCTCTGGTTTTAAGGATTCCTTGGTACCATAGGTCTGAATACATCATCAAACAGGATAAAATTTCAATAACCTTTAGAATAAGTCTAGGTGTTTGCTCTTCCTTAGTATTGGGTTTCCAATTCTTTTCAGGCAAAGTTTGATCACTACTCACATTTGATGAAGAACTTGTGCCATGGCAACTCCATTAGTCAGCTGTTTAACATCTTGACAAGGCGAGGCAGTCTTGAATGTCTGCAGCTAAAATGACATAAAGCAAATGACATTACTGCTTCATTATCCCTAAAGAATATTATTATAGAATAAACAGAAAACAGCTAAAAATTGTCTTTTTTATTTAAAAACATACCCTGCCAATCAAATGAAGCTACATTAATAGATTTCTGTGGGTATATAATATTTTTATAAATATAAACACTTAACATTTCATAAAATCATGCCTAATATAGTAAAGGATGCATTCACGCCATGTGTAGGTAATTCAGAGCTTCTGAATAATACAAAGCCGGTTATACAACTCTAGTCTTTAATCTATTTTCAGGAGAATATCAGAAAAAGAACTTTTAAGATAACACAACACTCATGAGTTAAAAACTTTACTCATATCATTTGATAGGAAAACATAGGCTAGAAATGTCAAGCCTAAAACTATTTACAGTTTATTCATAAACTCTGAAATAAAATAGGACTTCTTATTATTATCAATAATTAGCATTATAGCATGAGGGATCAAGGGCCCATCCACCATGACAAGTTTTTCCATCCAGTTTGGTTTTAGATATGACTAACTTTTCAAATGTATTAACTTTTCTGTGTACTAAACGTTAATACACATATTAAAAAGGGAAGTAGAATGATGACTTTTTTTCACAAAAGCAAATACAAGATAGAAAAATATTCAGAAAGCAATTTATAACAAAGCTAAGATGGATAATATGCTTTCTAGAAATCTAATCATATTATGAAACTTTTCTCCACACACATTCATCTCCTTCACTATTCACTTGTAATTTCCTAAGTTTACCAATTTAACTACTATAAACCAACAGAATTCTCTCCCACCATAATTCACCAAAAGAGGCTCTAAGTATTCTGAGGTTCTACAAGTCTGTCTCTATTACTCTAATACAATAACACAAGCAGATAAAAGACAGCCACAGTTACTTTCAAAGTACACAGAGACACTTTACTGAGTTTCTACTCTATATGAGATACTGTTGTACAGGATGGGGTTACAAAAGAAAAATCACCCTTTTCTACACTTAAAGTAGTTTCAGTCAAGAGTTAAGGTGAGAAGGAAAAGATGGAAATAATTTTCAGATAATGTTTCATGATTTCAGTATACACAAAATGTTTTGAAATAAAACAAAAGTAAACTAATCTAATTAGGGTCTGCATTTAGAAAAGACTTCTTAGAGAAGATTCATAATGGAAGGACATGAGGACTGAATACAATATTTTCTAAGTAAAGAAAGGGCTTCAGGAAGGAGCTTTAGGAAGTAGGAATATAATAAAACCATAGATACATGAGAAGCAATGATATTTTTAGGGAACATGTATTTGTAGTACAAAGGAGGATAGAAATGGGCAATGATCAAAGGGTTAAAGAAACAGCAGAAGTCAGGATGCAAGAGGGTCATGATAAGAAACTTGGGACTTATTTTATCCTTAGTTGCATCATCTAATAGTTTCTCTCACAAGATGGTTGGTAAAATTAAATGAAATAGCAAACATACTTAGATATTGGCTAGCACAAATAATAAGCTCATAGCTGTTAGTGCACTTAGGTGTGAGTTAGGGTTTCTTAAAGTGTGGGGGTCTAGGACAAATATTTATCAGAATCTATAGACATATTAAATCAGATGATTCCTAAGTGATTCTTATGCATGTCAATTTTTGAAAACATTCTCTAGTTGATAAAAAATAATTGAGAGTACTAAGGAAGACAGTGACATCTTTTATATATTTTGGAGAACTATCATAGTAACTCAAAGCAGCTTTATTCTCTGGTCAAGGAGATCAGTTCCTGCAACGGTCCTGTTAATAAAATGGAGAGCAATGGCATAAAGAAATAAGTGTAATGTTGACTTAGAGAAAGAGGGAACAGGATGAATACATGAAACATCTGCTACATAAAATCAGAAAAATTTTGCAACAGAGTAATCTATCATGAAAATAACCCACAGGACTTAAGGCATCTTTAAACGGAAAATAAACCATAGCTCCCATTTTTCAACTTTCCTACTTACACACTAGCTTTTAATTGTAAATTAAAACTCAAATCATTAACTTTTTACAAAATATATATGATTCATGATTTTAAAAGGACAATTTCAGAGGCACAGAATATTAGGCAAAATAGTAAAGAGATATATGAATGAAATATAAATGCTAAGGAGTTGCCTCCTTGCCCTCTATGTTTAGATTAAAATCAGTTTCTCTGCCTTATTGCCATGAACACTGGGGTGTCTCCTGGAAGTTCTGAAAATAGCTGCAAAGTAAGTAAATAACAGAGAATATAATTTCATTTGGCTAAATTGAAAGACTTTATAATGAAGAATAGTGAATGAATTTAAACGTGCAGTGGGTGGAGTAAGGCCAAAGCAGAGGGACAAAAGAGAATGCATCTTTTTCACAGGACTCTTCACAGGGGTAAAGAAGCAAAAGTCTCTTTAGTGAGTGACCCAAAAAGGACAGAGTAGGCTTCCACAGGTATCCATCATAAAATACAGCATTCTAGCAAATAACTACCTTGCTTTCTTTGATATTTCCAAATAAAGCAAATAATAAGAAATGTGAAAATAATGTGAATTATTGTTCCTGAGCTGCTTTAATATAAACATCCCAGAAACTGAGTTTTCACAATTGACAGCCAAGAAAAGCTCAATCTTAAATCAACTTTGTCTTCATATTTTCCTCCTTTAACTACTCATTTCAGCAAGATTGCTTAGTAATCTACTTATTTTGCACACTTTCCCCCCCCCTTCATCTGCTTGACAAAATGTACAAGAACCAAGAGAATCATTTGAAACATGTGGTCCAATGCCCTACTATTACTGGTGAAAGTAAAGCCCAAATACAAGAAATAAATTTCCAACATCACAGAAATAATGTTTTGAAATAAAACAAAAGTAAACTAATCTAATTAGTTTACTAATTAGCAAAATCAAAGTCAACTTCGTGCAAATACTTCTTCAAACTCACACATTCCTTCCATTATGCAAATAACGCCCACATTTATTCTTTATCCCTGAATTTTCTGCTAAGCAGCAGTACATTTCTAAGAAACATTTCAAGAAGAGTTCCAAATCATAAAATACAACCCTTCAAAAATTATCAAAAGAGGCACCCCTTTGCCTAACCAAATTTTCTTGATGATTTCTCTGATTCTATTAACATTAGCTCCACTGCTCTAGTACTAAAAGAATGGTTACTCCCAATGTTCTTCTCACTGTCATGATATGGTCCTATCATATGGTGTTTTTTTTTTCTTTTACTATATATATTCCAATACTTCTCCTTAACACATACCATTACTTATTAGCACATTAGGAGGTCAGGGATATCCTGACAAATGTGTATCTTCTTTTACCTCCCTTCAATTTATAGCCAAATGAGACATTACTGTTAGATGGCACTCTGTCATCTACAATTTCTTGTTTGCTTTATAATATTTTTTTCAAATTTTAAAGAATTTTGCCTTCCATTGTAATTATACACAGCTTTGCCTACTGATCCAATTAAAAATGATATATGCCTTTCTCAGAGCTTTATACTAAATAGGAAGTCAATAAATTAAAAGAATATATACAGTCACATAACAAAATATCACAATACAGTTCAAGAAAATCCTGTAGTTCACCACCTCACATTGAAGTCGATGACATCATAAAGACAAAGATTACTATTTCAGTCAGATGATGTTTAGAGCACAATGGAACAGATTAGGAAACACCCTTTAATTAGCCACTTGTTTTAATAAAACATATCATCAAAAGTAATGTTGCCTTACTTCATGACAGTCTTAAATATAGCATCCAAATCTCCTATTTTAAATGAAAACACAGATTAACCATTAGCAAACTGCTTTTAACTCAGAAACCTGAGATATATGCATTCTACTTAAAGTAAAACTTATTTACTTCCAGCATGCAATTGCTTTAAATTATAGTTATTTCCAATAGATTTGATACACTTCCAGAAATCTTTCAGATTAAGTTTAGTTTCTCTGCCTTTCAGATTTCTCAATTCTTTGGGATTACATGCATTAAAAGATGGCTAAGGAATCTCATCAACAGATTAAGGCCTCCTGGTCCAGTCTGTTTACATACCATTCTTCACATGTTCCCCTGCACACAACTGAACAATTGGTTTGGGGGTGAGCATCATCAACATCACCTTGTCAACCATCAAGCACCATCCTTGCAGAATATGGGCTAAGAACTCTACCAGGATATCAGTTCTCTGATATCTAAGCAGCTCCAAGTGGTAAGATAATTTGTTCACTGGAATGTTGTAAAATCTGGAAATAAATCCTACTTCTCGAAAGCCAGCACAACTGAACACAAATCGTAAACACGGATAAACTGCACACGGAAATGACAAATCCTTTCCTTTAAAGAAAATGCTATTTGGACGGGGAGAGGGCCCAGTGAAAAAAAAAGGGGGAAAGAGTTCCCTCTCCCAAGACAGCTTTTTCTCCACACTGGAAATAACACGGAAATATCTTTTAAGCAGCATCTAGAAAATCTAACGCCCTAGAGTCCTAAAGCAGCACCAATCCAGGAGCTAACAGCTAGCCACCTGCGTCTAACCAGAACAAGGTGGTTAGGGGTGGAGGTTGGGTTTTGGAGCAGGTCTTCACTATCAAAAGAAGGCTACCAATCAGAGGGAAGAGGAGAGTAGGTTAGCCAGAAAGTTCAGGGCTTGGGGTGGGGGTCAGGCAGGGAGCGAAAACCCAGTGGGAAGAGGTAAGGGGATGGGCAAGGCTCCTGTCAAAGCTGCCAGGGCCACCATCCAGATCGTACCCTCTGGCCAGACCCTCAGAGCTTCCTTTACCCACATCGCGGGACACAAACACACGCACCCACACACCTGCCCTGCGCCGCAGGTGGCACTCTCGAGGTCAAGGGCGACAAGCAGTGCGGAAGGCTGGGTACCTGGCCACGAGCTGATGGCCCGCGCTCCTCCACAGCTCACCTGCGGAGAGCCAGGCCCCCCGGCCCCCTCACACTCACCCAGATAATGAGGCTGTCGCAGAGCGGCAGCTCGTGCTGCGGCAGCGGCTGCGCCTCCTCCATGGCCGGGACGAAGTCGACTACGCCTCTGACTCCGATACCTCCCTCTTCCCCGGCTCCTCCCGGAGCCGGCGTCGACGACCTGCTCGCCGGCCAGGAAAGCTTGGTAGCCAGGCCCCGCGCCGCTCACGCGCGAAACCTCACGCTGCCGACGTCGCCGGCGTGACCCCCTCCCCACCGCCCCCGCCAGGCTCCCGCGTTCGCCCCCTCCCCCGTCGAGGTCCAGGCCGCGAGACTCGACACCTGAGCCCCGCCCCCCACCCCGCCCCCTCACCCTCCTTCCTGCCCGCTTCAGCACACCTCTCCTAGCCAGACTGAGTGACCTGGGTGCACACCAGTCACAAAGAAAGCAGGTACTAGGGCGGGGCGGGCAGAGTGGGCGGGGCGGGAAGAGCGGGAATAGGTTGAGCAGGAAGGGATGCTGATTGGACGTGCCCTCGTGGGCTCCGACCAATCAATGTGAGACAAGCCTGCGCCTCCAGAAGGGAGCGGGAGTGGGTAGGAAGAGGTTTGTGACCTGGCAGGTGCGGTGAGGGCGGTGCTGGAGGTTGTTCTTAGGGACCGAGAGCGCGCTTGCGCGGCGGGGATTGGCACTATTGAAGCTTCTCACAGCTCTAAGAGGCAGAAGGCCAGATGGACAGCGGGGGTGTGGGGGGTGGGCCCCAGCAGGGCTCAATCATCTTCCGGCCTCCTTCCTCTAGGTAGCTTATCTCTTGGCTACACCTATGGAGATTCACATTGCTTCCATAGTGTCTTCAGAAATAGATGTTACCCATGAATAACCCTCTCCCCCCCCCACCCCCCCAGGAAAGATGGGCGGATTTTACCCTAGAAGCGCATTGGAAAGGGAAGTTTTAATGAGAAGACGTGGCAAAGAGATGTGTTTCCTAAGCAAAAGAAAATATCTTAATGCTGCGTAAATCAGAGTTCTCACTATCACAGATCATGTGAAGTTTCATTCTAAATGGGACAAAAGGAGAGACCATTTTGAGGCAGCAAAATGAAATTGTTTTCGAAAAACGTCAGATATCTATGTACCCATTTTCCTTTGGCAATTAAACTTTTTTCTGAGAATGTTGGGGTGGGTAGTGGTAAATTTGAAGCTCTCCAAGGTACTGATAGACGGCTTAGGTTTTTGAAAGGAGCTCAAATATTCTTAGCCTTGTTGTTTGTTCTCATCACTTCACTCATTCATAAATTCATCAATTCAAGTTCTGCGTTAAAAAGCAGCTGGCTTATTTAAATTGCAGCGATTTTATATATAGGCACTGAAAATTTAAAACTGATAGATGACTGCAATTAAAAGCCCCCAAAAGTAAATCAGGCTTATTCTAAAATTACCATTCATGCATTTGCTGTTGATTTCCTTAACATTATCTCGGAACTTTTTTGATGTGTTTGGAATCACTTTATATTCTGAACATTGAGAACATTGGTATTAGGACAATGACAACTGCAAAATATAGTAATTGAATGCATGGTATAAATTGTAACCCTTTTCCACAATGGTTCCTATGGACCCCAACTTCCACATTCGTAAAATCATTGTAATTAAAATGTAAACATAGAAAAACTGTGCTCTATATGTGTAATATGAATTGTAATGCATTCCACTGTCATATATAAATAAAAAAAATTTTAAATGTAAACATATATTATAAAGGTAATGTATGTTGCAAATTGTAAACTTTGCAAAATGAGGTACTTGCATATGCATATTTATATTTAGAAGAAACCGTATATATATTTAGAAGCATATAAGAATATTTATAACATACCCACATATGATTGAAATATTCAAAAAAATTAATGAGAATTACTGAGAAGGGGCAATTTAGTAATCGTTCTAAATGTATTATATAAACAGAGTAAATACTTAGGGGAAGATGCCCAATTCTCTTCATGATATTATATTTGTTGAAAAATATACAGTGACAATCAGTGAATTCATTATAAAACAGAGAAATACAAATATTTCAAACAAATATTTAAAAGTTAGAAAAAAACAAACCCCTGAAAAGAAACGATTAAAAAAAAAAGAATGTTGAGAAGCATTAAGTACACTTTCACACACAACTGTAACTAGAATTTTAAGAAAAAAAATAAATATTTATGAAGAAACTTAAGCCATAATTCACGTTTGGTCATAAATTCCATTGAAATCAGAAATGGAATCAAAGGCTTGGAACAATAATATAAATTGCAAGTCTATTGGTAAATAGGAAAGGTTAATAATATTATAGATTAATATCTAAGAAAATAATGCTTTAGATAATTTTTGATTACTCAGGAAAGTTGTCACAATATTAAATAAAACTTTAAGAAGTCATGTGACTTCAACATTATATATACTACAAATTTAATTATGTACCCACCAAGAAGACAAAGGAATATTCATCATACTACTGTGTTATATTTATATATGAATGTGATTATTTCCATAATCTTTAAAAAAAATTAGATGTTGATGTTTATTCATTTATTTATATGCAGTGTTAAGAATCAAACGCAGTGCCTCACACAAGCGCTCCACCACTGAGCCACAATCCCAGCCCCTCCATAATCTTATATATATATATATATTTGTAACTAGCTTCTATTAATTTAGTGAAAAGGGAAAAGATATCAGAAGAAATGCCAAATAGAATATGAGCTATCATTTCTATTGTGGTTTAGAAGTGAATTATCCCCCAAAAGTTCATGTGTGAGACATGCAAGTATTTTCATAGGTAAAATGATTAGTTATGAGAGCTGTAACCTAATCAGTGGATTAATCCACTGGTATGGATTAACTATAGGCAGGTAGGGTATGACTGAAAGAGGCGGGTAACTGGGGGCATGCCTTTGGAATTTATATTTTGTGCTGCGTGAGTGGAATTACTGCTCCCTTGTTGCCATGTCCTAAGCTGCTTTCTTCTGCCACATCCTTCTGTCATGATGTTCTGCCTTACCTCAAGTCTAGAGCTATGGATTTGGCTGACCATGGACTGAACCTCTGAAATTATAAACCCAAATAATCTTTTCCTCCTCTAAATGTTCTTGTCAGGTGTTTTGGTCACAGCCACGAAACAGCTAAAAAAAAAAATCAACTATTAAATTGGCATTTGTTTTTAAAAGTTAGCATTCATGTTTTAGGAATGAAACTAATTTTGAAACACTAGTTGTGAGATTATAAACTGGCACAACTTTCTTTTTATCTTTTATTTTATGAACTTTATAGTTATGCTTAGTAGTTGGGTTCATCCCACCCAACAAACTCATATATACATGGAAATTGATTTCAGTTCATGATCTCTCACCACATATCTTCCTTACCCTTTACCATTCCTCCTATTCTACTCTGCTAGACTTTCTTTCCCTCACCCATTAATTTCTATTTGTTTGGTTCTTTTTGTTATCCTATACTTGCTTCACCATTTCCTTTATTTTACTCTGACAGCTACTCCTTCACAGTTCCCCAAACAAAAGTCCCCCAAATATTGAAGGAAAAAAAACCACATTTAAGTCTTGGTACCACTTATAGCCTGAGTGATCTTGGGAAAGTCATTTAATTTTATTACGCCTCAGTTTCAGTCTCTGTAAACTAAAATAATACTAGTATATTTCTGTGTTGCTTAGAGATTTTTTGTGGTAAGTGGGAGAAACCAAACTGCATAATAATTTTTTAAAACAATGTTATTGGAAGAATTCATTCACAAGTTCAAAGGAGGAGCTAAAGAACCCTACATGGAAAAGGGCAGGTCCCAGAGCAGCTAATTGGATCTTAATAGCAAAAACAAGGGAGTCTTTTCAGGATACCACCATATGGATGAGAATGATAAAGTGCTTTCTCGATCTTTCTGACTCATTTCTGATTCAGATTTCACAGTAAGCATCTGATAGGCCTATTTTGGGATATGTGTCCAACCATTTGCCAGAAAATGATAGAGCACCACTGGCTGCTCGACCAAGACTGCAGACTCAAGATGAAATCATGGGAGCATTGTCAGTGGAGGAGGAATAGATGCCTGCAAACAAAAACTAAAACAGTTCTCTTCACATGGCCCTGAAAGTTTATATGAGGAGCCAATGCATGTAAAATGTTTAGTGCAAATTCAAATTCAATGGATCTGAGCTGTTGCTCAATACATTTTAGCTTTAACATATATGTGTTTGTGTCTTGGGGTGTGTGTGTGTGTGTGTGTGTCTGTGTGTGTGTGTGTGTGTGTGTATGTTTGCACTCACCAAAAAAATTATAAGGTATTGGTAAGATTATTTAAAATAATCATTTGCTTAATTTTCCAAGTTTGCCACCAATATGGACACATCTTACCTTTTTAATTAAAAGAAAAACAAACTCTTTTAAAGAGAGGGGGGGGAGAGAGAGAGAGAGAGAGAGAGAGAGAGAGAGAAAGAGAAATAGATATGACCAGGATTAAATTTTAGGCTCTGAGTTGGTCTGCAATAGATAAATGGTAAAGGAGAGAATCCCTGATTTGGTACTTTAAATACAACTGTAGTAGGCTCTACTTGTAATAAAGGAATCCGTGCCTTGCACATATAAGTGGCAGAATAACAAAGATAAATCCTAAGACTTTTCCTGCTGATTTTTAGATACATGGAATGGCTGAGAGTGCACCAGCTAGATGAGTCTGCCTTGAACAGGCATGGACCTAGACACACGGATTATGTCACCACATGAACAGAGTGATCATATCATCAGCAAAAAATACAGCAAAGTGTTCCTTCCAAAGCAGATTATTGTGTATCTACACAGAGGCTCCTGACTGCTTCTCCTTCCATGGTTCTACAAATAGAAGTACTCCAATGGACTAAAAGAAGGAAGGGAAGAACAAGAGAAAAAGAAAGAACGGCAACACAGGCTGAATCTCAGCAACAGAGACAGAAGCCCGAATGATGCCAGAGCCACCACAGGGGCTGGCTTGGTTCTCCAGGTGATACCCCCACCAGTGATTGCAATCCACAATATCCAAAGAACTGTTGCTAACCCAGGCTACTTCTGGTCAACATCCATGTACACAGCAGTTGAATGCAGCAGCAAATATTTCTAGACTGTAAAGACTTTTCATAGTCTCAGAGATACTAATAGATATTAATCTCCAGGCCCCAGAGATTTATTAGCCCTAGGCAGAATTCTAGAGAAGAGAGGGTCATGGAAATTGATATTTTAAAACACCTTGTAGTGCTTAGGTCTGAGTTCTATGAATACTGTACTAAATTCAGGACAGCAAGACCAACCCCAGACATTATCCATGGATGAGATTTAGCTTTTTGTTAATGGGACAATTTTATACAGAATTGACTTGGTTACTAAGAAGTGAGGAGACTGGGAAGACAGGGACAAGTTTCATTATCACAGATGTTTTCAATGACTAGAGGTGACTAGAGAAAGGGGTAAAAGAATGTGGGCTCCTTTCCATTGGGGATTAAAGGGAAATACTCTTCTATTCTTCATACTGGCCAGCAACTAACTCCTGTTATAAAACCAATGCTTCTTAGGGAAACAAAAGTAACACTGAGAATTTTGCTCCCAGGGCTTTTATACACATAAATTTCAAAACTTTGTGTCACTTATGGAACTACTTTTTAATGCTCAATGCTTGCAAACATACTACCACCAACCTGCTAGGCTGCCCAAAGACAGATTATTCTGAGATTTTAATCAAGCAATTCAAGCTAAATTCAAGTTCACATTAAGGGTAAACGCAATTCTGCCACTGGGAAATGAGCATTCATAGAGCAGGGAATTCTATCATATGCAGAAAAAAAATCTTAACTTCAAGGAATTTTGCATATTACCCTGTTGTAAATTTGGTTTTCCAGGAAATAGACTCTGAGATGGAGATCAGAACACAGGAATTTTATTAAGAAATGGTCTTGGCAACAGCAACTGTAGGAAAGAAGGGAAGGACGCCAAAGTTGGCAAAGGGAGAAGTGGACTGTGGTGCCATCCTAATAAAAATCTCAACTGATCGCTGGGGAGCTATAAAGTTAGAATGGCCCTTGCGAGCTTTTTTGAGTTTGAATGAAGGGAGCCTGGCCTTTATGACTTCGTGAATCACTGCATGTGGGCTGCCTTGGAAAGGTGACAGTTGAGGCAATTCACTGAGAAGGCTGAAGGCTATAATGGCTGTGTGCTGGCAGCATTCCCAGATGCTGGAGATGTCCAGGCAGCACATCAAGGTATTCTCTGCACAGCAAAACCACCCACAGTCATTCTAGGTAAAGTAGGGGTACCATCACTCAGAATGGTAAAACATAAAGTCGGAAAAAGGTGTGGGCAAGTGAAAGTAAGTATGGCAATACATTATCATAAACACAAAGCTAAAATATTCTTAGAGGAAGAATGTTGGCATCCTTGGTTTTTGGATTGAGAAAGCTACCAGGTGAGTAGGGATCATAGCCATAGTTACAATTGCCTGTACAGGGGCTACTTGAAAATGACAGGCTGAAAGTTGTCTTGGAGTATTGGACTGGGGTGCCTGAGAAAACAAAACAACAACAACAACAAAAGACAAATTATAACACAGGGTAATCTTTGCAATTGTGTTTTAAACTTACAAAAATGAAATTTTGGCTTGCCATTTATTGAGTGAAAATAAATCTATTTCATTCATTAAATGTGTCTAAACTCAATCCCAAGCTCTGCACCTAATATAATTAGATGATTATTTTATCTTGTACTAAATAACTCAAAAGAGAAAAAAACTGAATAGCAAGGCTTATATGGTATTTTTTTCAAATACTTAAAAACAATATGTAAAAAAATCAGTCTTTAGTAAAATGTGCTGATAATACAACCCATCTAAAGTATCATTAAACATTTAAGTCTTGTACTTTTTATCTCAGTTTATTTAAGTGAATCACAAGACATGTCATCATTTTACACTTAGAAGAGATGATCCATGCTTCTTAAATAATTGGTGACCTATTTTTATGTATAAAAATCTCCTAATCCATGTAAGCAGGCTTTTAAAACAAAGACCAAACAGTGACCAATGATGGATAATCATTTAATCCACAGATGTTTGTCTATAAAAAGAAGTATAATCTAGCTTTATAGTATAACTACTCAGGGCTACCCTCAATTGTTTACCATGTTGTTGAAAATTAATATTAAAAATAATGTGTATATAGAAATTGGATAAAGTCACATGCACAATGTAAGCTTAACAAGTCTAATGTGAGCATAATTTCTAAAGGGGACTGGGATTATAATGTTAGAAATAACTACCCTATATACATGTCTGATTACACTACTGGTGTGACTCTGCACCATGTACAGCCAGAGGAATGAGAAGTTGTGCTTCATTTGTGTACATTATGCCAAAATGCATTCTACCGTCATGTAGAACTAATTAGAACACATTAAAAATAAAAAGTAAAATATGAATCATAAAAATTAACTATAAAAAGAAAACTACTTGTATTTTATTATACCTTAAGAAAACTAGACTTAAAACTCCACTCTCCATGTATTAAATAAGTATAACTTACATGAAATACAATGTATTTTAAAACACCCAAATGCTAGAGTGAATGGAGTGTTTTTAGATCATTTGAAGACACATAAATAGAGGGCTACTTTATCATAAGCAATAACAAATTGGACTTTAAGAACAAAGGAGAGTGGGAATGCCAAGAAAAATGGGCAAAGTGAACGGTTGCAGAAAATACCTGAGAACCCAGTTGTGACTAATGAAATTTTAGAAATTATTTAATCAAATAAAGAAATGCTTCCTACTGCAACTTAGAAATATTCCCCAAATATCCTAAAAATATAACAACCAAGAAATAATGAAGAACAAAAATGAGTGGGGCTTAGCCTTATACAGAAAAGAGAGAAGTTGCACATTTCATTAAATTAGAAGACTAGACTTTGTAAAAATTATTTATGAACATAATTGGTGACCAAGAGATATTTATTCTCCAACCTGTAAATAACAATCATGATAATAGCTAAAATTTCTGGAGTACTTATTAGGTGCTATGATCTATCCTAAGTGCTTACTGATGCTAATTCATTCATCCTCAATAAACTGATAAGGTAGGCAAAACTTTCCATCTTTATTTTACAGAAGAAGAAACATGCATAGAGAGGTTTCCAAGCTCATACAACTAATAAGTTGCATACATCAGAAAATCTCTTTCCAGATGTGAAGAGGAAAATCCACCTAAGGGAGATCAGAGTGGATTTTTAAAGTCAGTCTTGCAGAACAAAATACAGCATGTTCAATCCTTCTTTAGTCAATATTGCTTCTATATTTTCCCTCGTCACTGAACTATTTCTTCAGACAGTCAATATTCTTTTAGTTCAACACTGTGAAGCAAGCAAACCATCATGTCCAGATGAGTGGAATTAATTATTACCTGCTAAAGAATCTGCTGACTGAAGACTAATGACTACAATAGATGACTCAGTGACCTGAATGTATTAAGCTTTTGGCACTGTTTTATCTGGAGTGGAGCTTGAACTACTATTTCTTACATAGTTTTTCTAATAAAGTTTGCATGATTTTTCTGGAAAATAGTTAAATTGGCCTTTTGGGTAAAATAACTGTCCTACTCATGAAACTATATTTTTATGGACAAATTCTTTTTGTTTTATAGTTGTGATATTCTTGCTAGATGGATGGACGGATAGATAGAAAGAAAGAGGTATGTGTATAATTCAAGAGTAATGGAAATAATTATCCTTTATATTAAAAAATGTCAGCATCTAAAGCCTAAGAATAATCATTTAACATAATCACATATAATTATTGCACTTGAGAAATTTTCAGTATTATCATATAATATGCAAACTTCTTTAAATTTACTTAATTGTCCTCAATTACTAATTTCTTCTGCTTCCTGCACCAAGATCCAAAACAAAGAATCAAGAATCATGCATTGTATTTATTGTCATGTTGCTTTAGTCTCCTCAAATCTAGGTCAGTTCCTCAGGCTGTATTTGTATGTGTGTGTGGGGGCACGTGTGTGTGCATGTGCATGCTTTCATGACAGCAACATTTTTGAAGAGTCTAGCAGATTTGTCAGACTGATTTTCCAAGAACACTTTTGATTCATCCATTTGGGGGAGAGCTCTCTACTGCGAGCACATTGGCAGGAATAGTTTATTGGGTTGTCTGGTTATTGGTGATGTTAAATGTTATAATTTGATTAGAATGGCATCCACTAGATTTCTCCATTATTTTTTATATTTAAATTACTAAGTAATCCAAGATTTTATAAATGTATTTTTCTCTAAATTGTTTTTACTTGATGTTTTCAGCATTCATTGATAATTATTGCTAGAATCAAGTATTACACTGGCAGTTGTAAAAGAGAACTTTATTTCCATCATACTTTCTACCTCTGTTAGTTGGCATGATTCTGTGAAAAAGATGGTTTTTAAAATCTTTTCTCCACATCTATCTTTAATTTTTTCCAACGTGAATATTTTATAATCTAGTCTTATCACTATTTATTTTAATCTTTAATTTGTCCCAAATCAAGCAGAGGAACCTCTTTATGTTTACTTTTACATCCTTTTTGCATACCTGTGTTATTTTTGAGTGCTTCTGTACTTCCTGGCACAAATTATTTTAAATAATTATTTTAAAATAGTAGTATTTTTTCTGATTCTGTCTTGGACTTTGTCATTTCTCCAAGGAGCACTAGTTCCAGAATATGGAGATTGATGTATAATAAGGCTGGATTTCTCTGATAAAAGCAGGATTTATTTCTTAATTACAATTTATTTCCTTGGAAATTAGATTTTTAGCCCTTTGTTAAAATAGAGTCATCCCTGGAAAAACTAAAATATTATCCTAGAAATCATTTACACTTCACAGTGAAAATACTTATCAACCTGCTTGTTATATAAGGGGTAAGATGTTGAGAGAATGAGGACACTAGACAGCTGGAAGTAATGATCAATTTCTATTGCAATTACCATCACATAAGCAATTTAAATTAATTCTCACAATGATCTTATTTTGCATACATGAAAATCTTCATCTGTCCCTTCTATTACTCCACATGGTGCTTTAAGCCAAGCAAGAAAATCTAGGAGCTGAACAGGTTCACGTATTTTGAGTTTTGGTAAGAGCAAACTCTGGTCATACTGCTGCCTGTTTCACTTTGAGTTGCTCATTGTGACCTGCATGCACAGCCATCCTCACTAGCGTTGTCCTTTGATTGAGAATACAGTTAAATGTTTCTCCCTATTGCTCAGAAAGTCTATGGGAGACAATTTCATATTACATTTGCTTTCAGTGTTGATTCAAAGAGAACAGATAGGCATCTCAAACTGAATGCTATCTCAGTTGGATTATTCATTACAAATACTGTCTGTTTGCCAGAAATTAGTGCTATAGTGGGAAAGCTTGTTGCAGGCTTGTAAGAGATAACTAAAGCAAGCTACCTGAGAAGCAGTGTTGGGTACAAAGCCCAGAAGAACATGTTTTTTTCTCTCAAGTCCCTGAACTCTCTTTGGTTCTATTTTCTCACTGTAAATAGAAATGATAAAAACTTACCTGCCTAAGAAAATCAGGTAGGATAATGACCACACATTAAGCATATTCTATTGATAGAACATTTCCTTTGACATTAGAAATGAGGAGGAAATATCAGGGAGAATCCCTGCCCTTTCTGTGCTCATCATCTAGCTGAGGTTTTAGGACTATGGAGACATTCTTGTAACACAGCATGTGAGTGTCAAAGACAAGAAAAAGTATTTATCACTAAGGGCATTATAAGCTTCCCGGCTTCAAATAATAAAACAAAACTTTATCTTATTTTGTACCAATGTTCAAATAAGTAAGGACCAAGAACATAAGGAACAAAGGAACGAGTGAAAAAAAAAAATACAGGAGAGGCAGTCAATATGGCTACCAGGATAATTATATAAGTATTAATGTATTTTTAGTTTTGAACTCCTCTTTTTCCCTAAATGATTTAAATAAAACTATAGAAATCACTAATTATAATTTATGTTGATGGGTACACAAAGTAAAAGATGTAATTTGTGGCAACAACTACAAAAAAAAAGGGCTGAAGTTGTATAGGAGCAAACTTTGTATTTGAGACTAAGGTGATGTTAATTAAAACTAGATGGTTATAGATTGAAGTGTTAATTATAATCCCCAGACTCCAGGGAAACCACTAAGAAAATGACTTCAAAATGTATAGTAAAATAAATGAGAAACAAATAAAAACAATAAGCTAGAAGGTACATATTTAACACAATAGTAGGCAGCCCTGGAAGAATTTACGAACAAAAAAATAACGCAATATATGCAAATTAGCAAAATAGAAATCCTTTATTATCAATAATTACATTAAATGTAAATTGATGAAAAAATAGTGGACAGATAAATATTGACAAAATGGATTATAAAATATGATCTAACAATATTATGACTTCAGGACACTTGCTTTAAATCCAAATAAAGAATAAGTTGAAAGTCAAAACCTGAATAAAAGATATTTCAGGCAAACACTAACCAAAAGACAGCTGAAGTAATATCACAGTGGTGTAATATCAGACAAAATAGAGTATAAGAAAAATATTGATACACAAGGCAAAGGTCATTACATAATGATAAAAGTTTCAATCTATCAAGATGATTTATAATCCTATAAATGGAGTCTCAAATATGTGAAGCAAAGACTGACACAATTAAAGGGAGAAATAGCTCAACAATAATAGTAGGACACTTATGTACCTCATTTTCAATAATAGATACAACAACTAGACAGAAGATCAACAAGGACATAAAGGATTATAAACCAACTAGACCTAAAACATAAGTACAGAACCATATAACCAACAATAGCAGAATTCACATCTTAAATATGCATGAGACATTCTCTAGGACAGTCCATGTGTTAGGCCATAAAATAAATTGTAATAAATTTTAGAGGACTGAAACTACACAGAGTATATTCTCTGGTCATAATAAAATGCAATAAAAATCAGTAACAAAAAGAAAAATTGCAAATTCAAATGCAAATGGAAATTAAACAGCATACTCTTATTAAAACAACCAGTGGGTCAAATAATAACCAAGGGGCTATAGAAAATTCTTATTACAAATGAAAATGAAAATACAACATAATAAGATTTCTGGGATACAGTGAAAACATCTCTCCAAAGGAAGTTTATAATTCTAAATTCCTACACTGAAAAAGGAGAAATCTTCTTAAAAGAACAAAGTACCATAAAGCTGAAAAAGGTCAAAATTAATAAAGATTTGAGAAGAGATAAGTGAAAAAGTAGAAAGCAATAGACCAATGAAACAAAAAACTGGTTCTTGGAAAAGATTAAAAAATTGTCAAAACATTAGCTTAATTGATAAAGAAGAAAAAGATTCAAGTCACTAAAATAAAAAATGAAAGTGGGGGCATTACTATCAAATTTATATGAATAAAAAGGATTATACAAGAATGTTATGAATATTTACATATCAATTAATTACATAACCTAGATGAAATTAGCAAATTCCTATAAACACAAGCTACACACACAAATTATCAAAATCATCAAGAAGATAAAATTCTGTGTAGATCTCAAACAAGTAAGAAGATTAAATCTGTAATCAAAAACTTTTAACAAAGAAAAGCTGAGGCAGCAGGACCAGATGGGTATACAGCGGAGTTTTACAAAACCTTTAAGGAAGAATAAATACCAATACTTTTCAAGTTATTTCAGGAAATAGAAAAAGAAGGAGCTCTGCCAAATTCATTCTATGAGGCCAACATCACCCTGATTCCGAAACCAGACAAAGACACCTCAAAGAAAGAAAACTACAGACCAATATTTCTGATGAACCTAGATGCAAAAATCCTCAATAAAATTCTGGCGAATCAGATACAAAGGCACATCAAAAAAATTGTGCACCATGATCAAGTAGGATTCATCCCTGGGATGCAAGGATGGTTCAATATATGGAAATCAATAAATGTTATTCACCACATCAATAGACTTAAAAATAAGAACCATATGATCATCTCAATAGACGCAGAAAAAGCATTCGACAAAGTACAGCATCCCTTTATGTTCAAAACATTAGAAAAACTAGGGATAACAGGAACTTACCTCGACATTGTAAAAGCTATCTATGCTAAGCCCCAGGCTAGCATCATTCTCAATGGAGAAAAATTGAAGGCATTCCCCCTAAAATCTGGAACAAGACAGGGATGCCCTCTATCACCACTTCTATTCAATATAGTTCTCGAAACAGTGACCAGAGCAATTAGACGAAAGAAATTAAAGGCATAAAAATAGGAAAGGAAGAACTTAAATTATCACTATTTGCAGATGACATGATTCTATACCTAGAAGACCCAAAAGGGTCTACAAAAAAACTACTAGAACTAATAAATGAATTCAGCAAAGTGGCAGGATATAAAATCAACACGCATAAATCAAAGGCATTTCTGTATATCAGCGACAAAACTTCTGAAATGGAAATGAGGAAAAACACTCCATTCACAATATCCTCAAAAAAAAATAAAATACTTGGGAATCAACCTAACAAAAGAGGTGAAAGATTTATATAATGAAAACTACAAAACCCTAAAAAGAGAAGTAGAAGAAGATCTTAGAAGATGGAAAAATATACCCTGTTCATGGATAGGCAGAACTAACATCATCAAAATGGCGATATTACCAAAAGTTCTCTATAGGTTTAATGCAATGCCAATCAAAATCCCAACGGCATTTCTTGTAGAAATAGATAAAGCAATCATGAAATTCATATGGAAAAATAAAAGACCCAGAATATCAAAAGCAATTCTAAGCAGGAAGTGCGAATCAGGCGGTATAGCGATACCAGACTTAAAACTATATTACAGAGCAATAGTAACAAAAACAGCATGGTACTGGTACCAAAACAGGAGGGTGGACCAATGGTACAGAATAGAGGACACAGAGACTAATCCACAAAGCTACAACTATCTTATATTTGATAAAGGAGCTAAAAGCATGCAATGGAGGGAGGATAGCATCTTCAACAAATGGTGCTGGGAAAACTGGAAATCCATATGCAACAAAATGAAACTGAATCCCCTCCTCTCGCCATGCACAAAAGTTAACTCAAAGTGGATCAAGGAGCTAGATATCAAATCAGAGACTCTGCGTCTGATAGAAGAAAAAGTTGGCTACGATCTACATATTGTAGGGTCGGGCTCCAAATTCCTTAATAGGACACCCATAGCACAAAAGTTGATAACAAAAATCAACAAATGGGACTTACTTAAACTGAAAAGTTTTCTCTCAGCAAGAGAAACAATAAAAGAGGTAAATAGGGAGTCTACATCATGGGAACAAATTTTTACTCCTCACACTTCAGATAGAGCCCTAATATCCAGAGTATACAAAGAACTCAAAAAATTAAACAATAAGAAAACAAATAACCCAATCAACAAATGGGCCAAAGACCTGAACAGACACTTCTCAGAGGAGGACATACAATCAATCAACAAGTACATGAAAAAATGCTCACCATCTCTAGCAGTCAGAGAAATGCAAATCAAAACCACCCTAAGATACCATCTCACTCCAGTAAGATTGGCAGCCATTATGAAGTCAAACAACAACAAGTGCTGGAGAGGATGTGGGGAAAAGGGTACTCTTGTACATTGCTGGTGGGACTGCAAACTGGTGTGGCCAATCTGGAAAGCAGTATGGAGATTCCTGGGAAAGCTGGGAATGGAACCACCATTTGACCCAGCTATTGCCCTTCTTGGACTTTTCCCTGAAGACCTTAAAAGAGCGTACTACAGGGATACTGCTACATCGATATTCATAGCAGCACAATTCACAATCGCTAGACTGTGGAACCAACCCAGATGCCCTTCAATAGATGAATGGATAAAAAAAAATGTGGCATTTATACACCATGGAGTATTACGCAGCACTAAAAAATGACAAAATCATAGAATTTGCAGGGAAATGGATGGCACTAGAGCAGATTATGCTTAGTGAAGCTAGCCAATCCCTAAAAAACAAATACCAAATGTCTTCTTTGATATAATGAGAGCAACTAAGAACAGAGCAGGGAGGAAGAGCAGGAAGAAAAGATTAACATTAAACAGATACATGAGGTGGGATGGAAAGGGAGAGAAAAGGGAAATTGCATGGTAATGGAGGGAGACCCTCATTGTTATACAAAATTACATATAAGAGGTTGTGAGGGGAATGGGAAAATAAACAAGGAGAGATATGAATTACAGTGGATGGGGTAGAGAGAGAAGATGGGAGGGGAGGGAGGGGGGATGGTAGAGGATAGGAAAGGTAGCAGAATACAACAGTTACTAATATGGCATTATGTAAAAATGTGGATGTGTAACCGATGTGATTCTGCAATCTGTATTTGGGGTAAAATTGGGAGTTCATAACCAACTTGAATCTAATGTATGAAATATGATATGTCAAGAGCTTTGTAATGTTTTGAACAACCAATAAAAAAAATAAAAAAGAAAAGCTGAGGCAGGAGGAGTTCAAAGCCAGTCTCAGCAACTTACTGAGGAACTTAGCAACTCAGTGAGACCCTGTATCTAATAAAATATACAAAAAGGGCTGGGGATGTGGTTAAGTACCCCTGGGTTCAATATCCCTAATACCAAAAAGAGAGGAAGAAAGAAAAGCTCAGGACTGGATGGCTTTATGGGAGAAGTTTATCATTTGTTTTGAGAAGATCATCAATCCTTCTATTCCAAAAATAGAAGAAAACAAAACATCCCATAACTTCATTCTGTCGTCGATCTGATACCAGTGCCAGACAAAGACATCCAAAGAAAAAAAACTTCAAGTCAATATTGTCTATGCCTAAAGATGCAAAAATCATCCACAGAATGCTAGCAAACCAAATCCAACAGCATATTTTTTTCTTTTTTTTTATTGGTTATTCAAAACATTACAAAGCTCTTGACATATCATATCCAACAGCATATTAAAAGGAGTATACCCCATGACTAAAAGATCTATATTCCAGTAATGCAAGGATGGTTCAAAATATGAAAAGCAATAAATATTATCCCCTATCAATAGGAGGAAGAATAAAATCCACAGTCATCTCAAATGATGCTGAAAAATCATTTGACAAAATTCAACAAATTTTCCTGATAAAAGAACTCAGAAACCTACATATAGAAGGAAACTTTCTCAACAAAATAAAGTCCATCTTTGAAAAATCCCACAGCTAACTTCACACTCAATGTGAAAGACCTTCCCACCTTTGTCAGGAACAAGACAAAGATTTCTACTTTCACGTGTTCTATTCAACACTGTGCTGGAAGTAAATAAACTATCTCTATTCATAGACAACATGATTTCATGTAATTTGTGATACATACATATATATAATATATATGCATATGTAAGAAGATTGAATCAGTAATCAAAAACATATTAATATACATATATATTTGTGATACATATTTTATGTGTTTGTAATATATAATTTGATATTAGGTAACTAAATTATATATTAATTTAATATTAACAGTTCATTTAATATTCAATATAAGTATATTAGATTATATATTCACTTAATATGTAAATTAATTTAATATTAAATTATATATCACAAATATATACAATATGTACCACAAAACTGTTAGAGCTAATAAAAGAATTCAAAGTATTCAGAAAAGTGGTAGGTTATAAGATCAACACCAGAAGATTCAATGTATTTCTGTATACCAGCAATGAATAATCTCAAGTAGAAAATAATAAAACAATTACTCTTAAAATATAATGAAAATAATAAATTTAAAGTATAATAAAAAGAATAATATACTAAAGAATACATTAACCAAGGATGTGTAAGATTCATACATTTTAATTTTACGTTGATGAAAGAAATTAAAGAACACCTAAATATATAGAAAGTCATCCCATGTTCATGCATTGAAAGACTTATTACAAGGGCAGAATTCCCCAAATTGACCTGTAAACGCCATACACTCTTTCCAGATCTCAACTACTTTTTTGAATAGATGGACAAGATGATTTAAAATTTTATATGGCATTGCAAATAGTACAGAATCTGAAATCATGAAAAAATTAAGTTGGGAGAATTCACAGTTACCTATTCCAAAACTGACTAAAGAGAAGCTCTAATAATGAAAACAGTGTGGTAATGTGAAAAGGAGAGATGATCAATGGAATATAATTGAGTCTAGAAAAAAAATCTCATTCATCTATGATAATTGATTTTCACTGGCATTCTACCTTATCTATGTTGAGAGCAATTGCAGTCAGCCATCCATGGACTGAACCTCTGAAACCATGAGCCAAAGTAAACTTCCTCCTCTAAATTGTTTTTGTCAAGTATTTTTTCACTATAATGAAAAGCTAACTAACACATACATGGGTATTGAGAAATGGGGTTGTTCTGTACAGTGGTAAAGATTGTGCTCATAAGGTTTCAGAGTGGATTGGGGACTCCACTGGAAGTTGAACTAGAAACTCTTCATGCTACATTCTGGTGAAGAAGTTATCTACATTTGGCCCATGTCCTGAGGCTTTCTATGAGGCTAAATATAAAGGCAATGGAATAATTAATCTGGAAAGGAAATCTCAAGGCAGTGCAGCATCAGGCAGTAGCATGGGTGTTGTGGGAAGCTTTTAGTCAGGTTTATTGTGAGGTTTCAGAGCAAAAAGCATAGAGGAACAATTTGAGAAACTGGTAGTTTGACTAGAGAAGAATTGCACATAATACCACGGAAAAGGAAGTTGGGGTTGCTGAAGAAAGTACCACCATTAAAGAGAAGCTAAGTACTTTGCACAGTGACAACAGGAAAGATGCCTTGAGGGGATCCCAAGAACCAATAAGACCACATCTATTGCAGGATACAGGGTGTAGAAGTGAAAATTTGTCTTAAAGAGACTTTGGGGACACCCTGCTTGAACAGATATACCCAGACAAATATCTTCTTAGGATTTATTTTACCATGTTCTGCCACCAAGGCACTCAGAGGCTACTGCAGAAGTAGCCCAAGAGGTCCCAGCTACTTCTTGAACTGGCAGCAGACCTTGGTGTAGTCCTTGTAATGCTGGTTCTGCAGGACTGCAGCGTGAGAGCCACAGCTGATGCGGCCCAGCAAATTTCCAGCTGCCAACTGATTGGCTCCTCTGCTGCGATGCTCATTGGGCTGTTTCCCCACCCTTTCAGACCACAGAGCTGCTCATTGGGGGACTCTTTTGGCTCCGCCCACAACCCAGCCAATCGGCCTCAAGAGCGGGAGGAGTGGGGGGTTGGGAGGCTCCCTGGAAGCCAGTGGTGGCCGTTGGGCTCTGAGGGAATTCCTAAAGAGCTCCTGTAGTGCAGCGTGTGTTCTAAAAATAAAGTTCGTTTCTGCTTGACAAGTGGCTGGTGAATTGTGCCCAGTCAGACTGCGGCATTGCAGGATGCTGGAGTCAGGGTCTTGGAGGCCTCCACTGTGATTTCAAAGGAAGGCCTGGGAAACCATGTAGAACATTCAGAATCCCTAAAGGCAGTCCCTGAAAGGGTGATGTGTGAAGCTGTGAAAAGGAAGCCAAAGCTGGAATGTAGACCCCAGTAACTAAGAGATGCCAGTAACCTGGAAAGTTTGCTAAGGAAAATCGCTGACTATAGAGAGAGCAGACCTGAGAGAGAGGCCATTAAGGCTGCATCCGATAAGGTCAAAGGGACAGGGCTATCCAAACCCTTTGGAGATTACATGTTACTGCCATGTGTCCCAGATGCTAGTCATAGAATGTTTTCCCCGCTGAATTTTGGTCTTGTTTTGGTCCCATCCTTTCTTTCTATCCTCTATCCCTCCCTTTTGAAATGGGAATGTTTACTCTGTGTCATCATATATTGGATATATCTAATTTGCTTTTGATCTTTACAGGGGCTCACAGCCAAGAGTTTGCCTTGGGTCTCAGAGGAGACTTTGGACTTGAACTTTGGGGGTAATGATGGAACTCTTAAGACTATGGAGACTCTTAAAGATGGACCAAATGCATTTTTGCATTATGAGATGTACGTGAACTTTTGGGACCCCTGAGCAGAAATGTCTTGGTTTGGAATGAGGTGTCCACTAAAAGCAAGAGGTGAAATGATTAGATTGTGAGAACCAGAACCTAATTAGTTGATTGATCCATTTGGTGTATTAATAATCTGAATGGATTTCTGGGTGACATCTGTGGGCAGGTAGGGCACGCTAGAGGAAGTGGTTCACTGGAGACCTGCCATAGGGATTATATAAATTTTGTCCCTGGATCTTCTCTCTTCCCCCACCCTTTTCTCACTCATTTCCTCCCTCTGCTTTCTGGCTGCCATGAGTCATGAGCTGAGTAGTGTTCCTCTTCCACAACCTTCCATCAGGATTTTTCCTCATTTTGTGCCCAGAACAATTGTAGTTATTCATTCATGGGCTGAAAGTCTGAACCCATGAGCCAAAATAACATTTTCCTCTTCTAAATTGTTCTTGTCAGTCATTTTGGTCACAGTGGTGAGAAACTGATTAACACAGATGCCAAGACCATTCAATGTGGACAGAATAGTCCTCAATAGATGGTGCTGGGACAACTGGATATCCATAAACAAAAGAATAAATTTGCATATCTACCTTATACCATATACAAAAAGTTTATTCAAAATAGGTAAAAAATCTAAATGTAAGGTTTACAACCATACAATTCTTTGAAAGAAATAGGTGTCAATCTTCATGATCTCAGATTAAGCAATGTTTTCTTAAATATGATACCAGAATCACAAGCAACAAAAGAAAAACATAGATTACTTGGACTTTATTAAAATAAAAACTTTATTCATCAAAGGACACTATCAATAAAATGAAACAACCTACAAAGTATAAGAATATATTTGTATACCACATATCTAATAAATAGACTTATATCCAGAGTATATATGGAACTCTTGCTATTGACAATAAAAATGAGCAAAAAAGCACAATTTAAAAATAGACATTACTCCATGGAAGATGCCTTAGTGGCTAATAAGGACATATAAACATGTCAACATCATCATCATTAGAGTAATACAAATGAAAACCATGATGAAATGCCATTTCACATGTACCAGAGTGGCTACAAAATGGAAAAGGAAAAGAAAGATAAGAGAATCACCACAGTAACAACAACAAAAATGGAAAATAACAAGTGTTGTCAAGGTGTGGAAAAACTTGAACCTACATACATTAGTCCAGGGAATGTCAAGTGATGCAGCCACATCGTATCAAGTGGGAAAACAGCTTGGTGTTTAACCTTAGAAAGTTAAACGTAGTATAGTTACTATGTGACCTAGCAATTGTATTTGTAGGTATTTACTCAAGAGATTGAAAACAAGTCACAAAAAAAAAAAAAAAAAAAAAAAACCAAAACAAACAAACAAAAAAATTGAATATGAATGTTCACAGCAGCACTATTCACAATAGTCAAAATGTGAGGGGAAAAAATCCAGTGCCCCAACAAAATGAGGCATATAGATATAGTGGGATGTCATTCAACTATAAAAATGAATGAAGTACTGATTCATATTGCAACATGGATGCACCTTGAAAACATTGTACCAAATGAATGAATCCGGATACAAAAGGCTACATCGTATATGATCATATTTTTTTGAAATGTTCAGAGTAGGCAGAGATAGAAATCAGGTTAATTAGTGGGTTTTCGTATGCTAGTGCGGGGCAGGGAGTGGAGAGAAAAGGCCAGGGACTGCTCATTGGGAAAAAGGTTTCTTTGGGGAATGTTGAAAATATTCTGGAATTAAATAGTGGTGATAGATACAAAACATTATCAATCCATCGCTGAATTATGCACTTTAAAATGATTAAAAGGGTGCAAATTACATTAAGTGAATTTTACCTTTATTTAAAAATACACAAGACAAAAAGAGAAAGCACTTAATGGTTCTTATTTTATGCTTAGAACTGTGCCATGCATTTTCTATTCCATTTTCTTTCTTTCTTTTTTTTCATTTATCCAAATGGACATGTTTCCATCTATAGATCATAACTTAATTTAAGACAGTTTCCAAACTGTAATTTTAAACTTTAGAATTTTCTCTGATTCCATCTCTTTTGTGAAGCCTTGGCCATGAACTCTCCTTAGACAGAACAAACAGCTGTATTTTACAAAATGTTTCTCCACCTTTTTCAGACTTCTGTGATTGCACACATTATGCTTTGTCTTTTTTTTTTTTAATTTTTTTTATTGGTTGTTCAAAACATTATAAAGCTCTTGACATATCATATTTCATACATTAGATTCAAGTTATCTTTTACATTTGTTTTCTTTTACATAGTGACAAGTTTGTTGTCTTTCTTTTCAACTAGTCCATGAGTTCCTGAAGCTCAGGATTTGACCTTTATATTTGCATTTCTGGATCCTGGAATGTCACTTAGTACATAGTATATGCTCAAGGAATGTTTTCACTGGCCAGCTGGATTCACATATTTTTTCCTATAAGTGTACCACATTAATAGCTCCTGAAATAGCTCTGTCTGCTTGACTTCCCTGTGCCACACTCAGCATTCATTTCCCAGAATGAAACTAGGTCACATCTGGGACACATGAATCGTTTTAAGAAAAGTTTCATCTGAAATACAAACCCCCCTGAGTGTATATCAAATATAATCAAGCTGATCATGCCAAAAAAAAATTGTGATTAAAACTTTATTTCATTATTACATTTTTTCATTATTACTTTTTACTTCATTCATTAAGCTTATAGTAACAGAATGATTTACACATGTTGAACTCAAAGCAGGAAAATATAGCAAAAAGAAACATGAAACATTGTATTTTATGAATCTTTTTTCTTAAACTTCTCAGAACTGTGGTTATTTGATATTTGGTTATGAGAACAACTTGTGCAAAAAGGATCTAAGGTATCTCTGCTGTCCTACAAAAAACTTGAAATAAAAAGGCTCTGAGTGGGCCTCTCCTGACAGTATAACAACTAGAATACTTTCATGAGCGAAGCACACCAAATGATCTGACTTTGGTAGTTTATAGGCCCCAAAAGAGAATTTTCTGGATATCTACTATGTTAGCATTCTGTTACTGAAACAAATACCTGAGGTAATTAACTTATTAATGGGATTGTTTTGTCTAACAGTTTTGAAGGTTGGCCCTGTTGCTTTTGGGCCTGTGGGTAGTGTATACTGGAGCAAAGCCTTTCCACCTCATGACAAGGAATGGAGACATCAGAAGAAGCCATGTCCCACAATCCCCTTCATCTGTATGCCCCTAATGACCTAAAACTCTACAGGGATAGGCCCCACCTCTCAAAGATTCCACCACTCCCCAATAATGCCAAGCTGGGGGCTGAGACCAACACATGGGCCTCTGGGAGACATTCAACATCCAAACTTAGCACCCATATACTTGTGCCTGTGTTAGACACTAGGAATGATACACTTTGTGGCTTCTTGTTTCTTTTTCTCTTCATTTAAGTCATTCCTAAACTTGATTGCGTGTGCATATGCACACATAGATGTCTGTGAACGGGATGCGAAATACTTTCTTTCTGATGGAACATCATTTGAAAATTTTAAATCACTCCAGAAATGGATAGTTCTGTGAGAACACCAGTCACTCCATTAATTTTTGTTTATGCCTGATCATCTCCATCGTACAACCAAGTTACATTAAATTACACAAAGAAATACCACATACTTGCTCTTTGCTATATACACTATTGCTCTTTAAATTTTATTCAGACCTAGGACAACATTTTATATTGTTGTTGTTCGGGCTAATTGAGCTGATTAATTCTGATGTCCCTTTTTGTTATGTTTACATTCTGAGCTGGCAGAATGGGTAAACTGATGGAAAGGATCCTAATCCCATGTCTCAGATTTTGGTGACACTTGCTCTTCTCTGATTTATCTGCCTCATACTCCTTTCTTTAGATTTATTAGCGTTCATTGATTATCTGCCATAAAAGTGCCCAGCTCTGTGTTGGCCTACAGCAGGAGCTCAAAAATGGGACACTACTCCCTTCACTCCAACTTTGCTATAAACATTTATTGTATCAGTCAGAGGCCTGGCAAAATATAGATTTCACACTCACATTGGGTTCTCTTGAGAATTTAATGAAGGCACCATGCGTAGAAGTATGAATGGGACTGAGGAAACCTGCAAGTAATCCTAAGGCACCCAGGGATGGCAACATAAAGGAGCCTACTCATAGGCCAAAAAGAAAAAGAGGAAGTAGCCATGTTCTTGGGGCTTGGCGAGAGCTGGCATTGTGAATGCAACTCATCAGGAGTTGTCATAAAGGGAGATGCTACAATTAGACCTTCAGCCTTGATGCAGGAGCAAGAGGATGTGTCCTTTTGGCTGAACCAAAAACGAAGCCAAAGGTAAAGGGAGGCTGGATCAGGAAACCAGAGGGCAAAGGAGCAGAGCCGGTACCATTTGCAAGGCCAGGACCTAGAGTGGGGCAAGGAAATAATAGCAATGAATCTACGTAATTCAAAGCAAAAATAAAGAATATAACCACTTTATCACTTAACTTCAGAACAATTCACAAAGGAGCATGTGTCAGTCAACATTCCATCTCTATACAAATACTTGAGATAATCAACTTTAAGAAGCAAAGGTTCATTTCTGACTCATAGTTTTGGAGGTTTTTAGTCCCTAATTGGCCCCATTGCTTGGGGCAAAGAAGCACACCATGATGGAATGGTGTGACCGAGCAAAACTGTTCACTTCATGGCTGGGAACTGAAAGAGAGAGGAGATCTGGATACCACAGTCCCCTAATGACCCAGATCTCCCACTAGGTCCCACACCTCTTAATGTGCCCACCAGTTCCCAATAGTGCCATTCTGGGAACTAATCCTTTGCCATATGGGAGAGAACTAAGATCTGAACTATTGCACAGCATTATTATCCACATTTGCCAAATGAAAACATTGGGATAATCAAGTTAAATAAATTGTAGAAAGTCAGATGGCTACCAAATGGCAGACTGAGGACTAAAATTTATGTCTTCTATACTTTGATGGCAAAATGTTTGTGTTTCATTTTCCTTGTATAACCTGCCTTATTTTTTTACATCATCTGAATCTACCAAATAATTACACCTTCCATTTTTAATATGATTATTAGGAAATTCAGAGTCAAAGTTTAAGCCCTCTTTGGTCAGTATATAGAGTTTAATAGCTTCCATTTAGTAGTGACCTTACATTACTATTTATCTTACTTTCCTTTTGCCTCAAATCTTTGTCTTACCATGTTACCTGTATTTTCTTCCATGTCTTTTTTGAAGAGGTAAAGGATAGATAAATGAATAAATGACTAACTGGTCCTGTACTTCATCTTTCTTTTTCCTAATACAGGGCCATTACTGTAACTGTGCTGGGGTTGCTAACCACGTAGACTCATAATGGAACATACCTATCAGTGATCTTTGCTTTGGAATGGGTTTCACATCACAGTCTCTTTTTATAAATGCCCCCAGAAACCACTATGGATCAATTAGTATTGTCAGAGGAATTGAAATTCATTTGCTATGCTTGGTGTAACCAGTAAATTAACTGATAATAATACAAGGTCTTTGGAATATGAAGCCTTATGGAGAGTGGCTTCTAAGTTTATAGAGAACATCATGCAAGGCTTTTACTTTTATTCAGGTTCCTTGTAGGTGGAGAAAATTATTTTTGTCTGCTTCTCATTCTTCAGGTACTTTAACAAAAGACATATGGCCATATGTGAATGCACTCTCAAATAATTAATTTTTCCTTTTCCAACTTTGTGGCATTATTCCAAGGATATCTCAATGGTTGTTAATAAAAATTGCTGTGCAATTTCGTTTTGTCATCCTAGATAAAGGCCTATTTGGCTTTATTAATATCATTAGTTTCACTAAAGCTGTAGGGTCACAGTTCCATTATCTAATATCCTAAGCAACACTATAACATATTCAGAAGACCGTGGAATTCATTTAAGATATTCAAGACTTGGATTCCATTCAAAACCATTTAATGAAATTCCCAAAGCACATTTTTAAAAGAAGCTTCACCTTTAAGATTATAATGATTCAGACCACTATAAAAATAAAAATATTATCAATGATAGCAATTTCTTATACTTTTATAAATATTTGTAGATTTTAATGTGTTTTTATATATCTTATCTCATAACTCAAACTAAAACTTTAACAAGTTTCCTTTTAACATATATGTCTTCCTATATGTATATAATCAAAGGATGAGCTTGATTCAGTGGGGATAACATCCAAAGTGGCTATTCTTTAACCAAATTGCCCACTTTCTACTCTGGTGTGAAACCCAGGCATATTGGCCTGCAAACTTCAAGCACAACAGCTCTGCCCTTGCTCAAGCTGATAGGCTGGGTACTTCTTCTTCTTCCCTCAAGCTGAGTTTATGAGACTCTGACATTGACACAAATACAACTATTTTTGCTTCAAAAACATCCTGTTCCATGACAAGATAAGAATTAAAATTAAGAAAATGTCCAGGATTCTGATCCTCTTGGATCTAGAATCTTCCTGGATATGGTTCTTTTCCAAGTTATTTCCATTCCTCCAATTGTCTCAAAGAGGAACAATGAATATTTGATGATGTATTTACATTTTAAAAATTGCCTTCCCACATGTCACCTCATTATATTTCCATATCAGTCTGTATAGCAAATAAGATTCAATTTCTCATTGAAGATACTAAGATTTTGGCACCCTAAGCCAGATAAGCTCTAGAAATTCAGTTGGTCCAGTGGTGCCAGAGTCATTGATGTTCATCATTTATTATGGATTCAAAAATATGTGGCCAGGCATGGTGGTGCATGCCTATAATTCCGGCAATGCCAGGGGCTGGGGCAGGAGGATTGAAAGTTCAGCGAGCCTCAGCAACTTAGCGAGACCCTCAGCAACTTAGTGACTCTGTCTAGAAATAAAAAAATAAAAAAGGACTTGGGAGGTAGCTCAGTGGTAGCTCCTACATTTAATTCCCAGTATCCCCACTTCCCCAAAAAGGTCTGATGTTTGTCTCTGTGTGGACAACCTAATGCCAAAGATTGTGATGGATTAAAAAGGTATACAGGACATGTCACCTCAGTATGTATCCTTTTCGCTCCAGGAATAATTTGAAGACATGATACACTTTCTTATGTCCGGATCCCTCCCAGATATTGTTTTCTCTCTACTTAGAAGAGTCCTCTGAGCTTTTCAAAACTCTTCACTTCTCTAAGCTCCATGGAAGGAGTATCAGGCCTGTATCCATTCTTGTGTTCCCTATTGCTAGCTCAGTGCATTGTTCATGGTGAATGTTCGGTAAGTAGGTAAGTATTTGTTGAATCGCTGAACTCAAGTCTATTATCCTATTGTCTCTTGAGGCCCCTTTAGTAATTACAGTTCCTTGCTGCCCCTGTTGTAATCACAGCTCACATTTCTCTTGCTCTTGGAGTCCTCACCACTGTTTCAATTTCTTTGAAATAAACTCTTGGAAAAAAAAGAAAAATAAAAACTCAGGAGTCTTTCCCATGACCATTTGTACTGAAACTCCATCTGGGACCACTGTCAGTCCAAATAGGAAGAGTCAATCAGAGTCAGCACTAGGCATAAAGCCTGAGAGTATCCACCACTTTGAAAACAAAACTAACCAATGTCCTCTGACTTTTCTGTCTAGAAGTGATAAAATTATAATCTGCATCCTATTTTCAAACCCAGAGTTTCAGCTCTATCATTTAATATTAACATTCAGTCTATAATACATCTATTACAAAATTAGAATAAGATTATTGTTTCCAAAATTAATAAAAAGTAAACCTGAAGAAAGGTTTATTTGGAGGAAGCATAATACCACTATAACACTCTGATATTGTTACATAGACATAAGAATTATTGTGTACATTTTTAAACCCGAGAAACATTGTTGCCATCACGATCTTCTAGTCAAACATCTGTACATTTCTCACAGTGCCTGGAAGGTAGTATGCATTTGGTAAAAGTTTTTGAATGAATGAAAACAGAGGCTGACTGATATCTGACAAGAATTTTATGGTGTGCAAAGTCATTATTTCATTTGAACCTTATAACAAAGTAGAAGAGTGATTACCACTGACTGTACCTTAAAAATGAAGAGTGCCCAGAGGGATTAATTAACTTGTGTAAGTTCACACATAGCTAGTATGTGCCTTTCCAACCCAAGTCTTATGACCCCAAGTCCCAAAGCTATTCTGGCTCCACTTTCAAACTTAAATTTATGTATGGTAGAAAGACTGAGAATTCCTTAACATTTTAAATGGCACTCAATATATTTTTAAAATATCAAAATGAAAATACCTAATTATTTAAAATTAGAGAATCATAAATATAAATAGACATGTACACCATTAAAAATAAACTTAGGACCTGAAAATAGTTGAATAATTTGTCTTAGGGCTAAAATGAGAGGAAAGCATGGGGTGTGTGGAACAAAAGCAACCATGCTGTTAAAAAGCTGTCATCATCTCAGTACAAATGAGTGAATAATTACCACAAGAGTCAAGGAAAAATAAACCATAATTAAGCAATGGTTGTAACAGTGTTCCTCTGGGGGATAATTATTTGTCTTTATTGCATTCTAACAGTGCTGCTCTGCAGATGATATAAAACTTTCTATTTTCATTTTTATAGTTATATTTAGTCCATGCTTTAAAAAAAAACCCATGCTTTTAATAAACAAATTGCTCTCTTAATGTGCTTTGCACTTAGTAAAACTTTAGATTATTGCATGAGACACTACAAACACTTAAAAATAGCCATTGCCTCATTATTTAACAAGAATAACAGATAGTTGTTTATGCATTTGGTCCAACAATCAATAAACATTTAATAACTTTACTGTCACTAGAGCAATTCAGGAAAACAGAACCACATCAGGAGCTTCATGTTACTGGAATCCTCATGCTGGGGCTGTCATCCGTGTGCTAAAGAGAAAATTCCTTCGCTGAGTGGTAGGTTGAATGGTCTTATTTCTTTGTTAATTTTTACAAAATTTAAAACTGTCCTAATTTCAAAAAGAAACTCGATTGCTTTACAATGAAAATATAAGCACAATAAAATAATATTATACTCTAAAAGCTGCCAATCAGTGAAAGAAAACTAACTTTAAATTTTTATTTTTATTTTTCATAAACACACGGTAATTGTATATCTTTATTGAGTACAGTGTACATGAATGCAATGTGTAATGATCACATCAAGGTAATTGACATGAATATATATCATTTTTTGTACTAGGAACATTCAAAATTCTCTTTACTAGATATTTTGAAATATTCAAATAATTGTTGTCAGCAATGGTTATCTTACTGTGCTGCAGAACATTAGAAGTTACTTGTCCTGTCTAACTGCACCCCTGTACCCATTAATCATCCTGTGCTATAACCCACTTGATCCCATTAGTATGCCAAGTATTGGGGTGTATGTCAGTGTCTAAAAGCCACATGGGGGCTAGAACACACAAGTGGACACAGATGGCCCCTATCTGTGTCTAAGGGCTGTGTAGGTGACTTCACAAGGCCTTTGGTGGGACTACTTACTCAGAAGGTCAGTCCATCTGCTTCCTAGAACTGAGAGTAGGTGAGCTGAGCTGTGTGTCTGCTTCCCATGACCTCAGTAGGCTGAGCTTCTGAGAACAGGCTGCTCAGCTGCTTCTTGGGATGATAGAAGCATGACTAGGACCACCTGGTTGCTTCTTACGGGGCTTCTGTAGACAGGGCCACTCAGGAAATTCTGCTCAACTGGACCTCTTCAGGCTGAACTACTCAGGGATGTTTGCATGACTGCTTCTGGGGAAAAAGGGTGCAGGGCTTCCTGGCTATTTTCTGGGTCCAAGGGTAGATGGGTGGGCCACCTTAGTGTTTCTGGGGCAGCAAGAGAATGGGTGGGACTTTCTAGCTGCTTCCAGGGCCAAAGATGAGTAGGTGAAGCCATGTGGTTACTTCTTGAACAGTGGGATTATGGGCAGGGCTGCTTCCCTGAAAGAACCTAAAGCATTTTGGGCACTGAAAACTTGATTCCTAACACTATTCTTCCACAAAAGAAATGAGTTCTTTGGGAAGTGGCTGATTGTAGGGTGGGGGCAGAAAAACATAAGCTAAGCCTGGAGCAGGTGGTAGTGACAAAAAGCAGAAAAAGTCTTAAACAAAATGGAAATGTGAAAAGGACAAAATAATTAACCTGAGAAAGCTCCCAGCGACCAAAGTTGTAAGAATCTGTGTAGCAAAATAAATAGTGACAGTACTGGATTATAACCTAAAGAATAAAACAAACTTCCATGAATCCATACTGATGTAAATGGTCAAGAAAACAAATGGGAAAGAAAGGACAAATATTCCCTGTGGAATTTTAAGTGGTAAATGTAGTTCTCCCTCCTCCAGGAGGTAGAGCTTAATTCTATTCCGTTTGAATGTGGGCTGGACTTAGTACTCACTGCTAATAGAATCTGAAAAGTGAAAAACAATAACTTTGCAGCAGAGAAATATAGCACACATACCTTAGCCAAATGATTAATTCCAACTCACCTGATGACTCATATATAGCATGCATTCTTGACCTGATGTTATGAGAAGGGCACATCACCTGTTTGCTATTCAGCCCCAAATTCTTGGGTCCAGTCTGATTATAGAAACACATCAAACAAAACCAACTTAATGATGCAGGTGGCATCTCAATACCAGACCTTGAATTATACTACAGATCTATAGTAACAAAAACAGTATGGTATTGGCACAAAACAAACAGGAAGACCAATGAAATAGAATAGAAGACATAGATGTGAACCCACATAAATATTGTTACCTCATACTAGACCAAGGTGCCAAAAAATACATTGAGAGAATATAGCCTCTTCAAAAATTGGTGCTGGGAAAACTACATTCATATGAAATAGAAAGAAACAACCCCTCTCTAACCCCGCACAAAACTCGACTCAAAGTGGATCAAGTATTAGACCAGAAACCCTGCACCGGATGGAAGAAAAAGTAGGCTCAACTCTCCATCATGTGGACTTAGGAATTGACTTTCTCAATAAGACTCCTAAAGTGCAAGAAGTAAAATCAAGAATCAATAAATAGAATGATATCAAACTGAAAAACTTCTTCACTGCAAAGGAAACAATAAGAATATGAACAGAGAGCCTACAGAATGGGAGAATCTTTACAACCTGCACTTCAGATGGAGCTTTAATTTCCAGGATATACAAAGAACTCAAAAAACAACACCAAGAAAACCCAAATAACCCAATCAATAAATGGGAAAAAGACTTGAACAGATACTTCACAGAAGAAGAAATCTGAATGGTCAAAAATATATGATGAAAAATGTTCAATATCTTTAGTAATTAGAAAAATGCAAGTTAAAACTACCCTGAGTTTCCATCTTACTCCAGTCAGAATGGCAATTATCAAGAATACAAGTAACAATAAAGGTTGCCAAAGATGTGGGGAGAAAGGTACTTGCATACATTGCTGATGGGACTGCAAATTGGTGCAACCACAATGGAAAGCATTATGGAAAGTATTATGGAATACTACTCAGCCATTAAGAAGAGTGGAATCATGGCATTTGACAGTAAATGGATGGAACTGAAGAATATTATGCTAATTAAAATAAGCCATTTCCAAAATACCAAAGACCAGATATTCTCTCTGATATGTGGATGCTAACCCACAACATGTGAGGATGGGTAGGGAAGAACAGAAGTATATTGAAATAGATAAAGGGGAATGAGAGAAGGGATGGGGAAGGGGAGTAGGAAGGACAGTAGAATTAATTGAGCATAATTTTCCTCTCCTTGTATTTGAATACATGTCCAGAGTAACTCTGCATCATGTACAACCACAAGAATAGTATCCTCATTAGAATCAGTTACACCCTGGGTATGTATAATATGCCAAAATAAACTCCACTATCATGTATATCTAAAAAGAACAAATAAAATAAAATCAAAAACAACTTGAGGGATTTTCTACAAAATAACTCATCCATGCTTTCCAAAAGCGTCAAGATCATAAAAAACAAAAGTGGGAGAAACTGTCACAGATTGGAGGAGACTGAGGAGACATGATGATTCAATGCCACGTGTGCCCTACACTAGATCCTGAACTACCAAAATGACATTAGTGGACAAACAGGTGAAATGCTGTTAGAATGTGTAGTTAAGTCTGTAATATTGTATCCACATTAATTTCTTAGTATTAATAAATAGTGTGTGGTTGTGTGCGATGTTATTGTTGGGGAAACCTAAGGATATATGGGAATTCTGTATCATTTGAAGCTCTTCTGCAAAATTAAAAGTATTGCAAGATGAAAATTTAAAAACATTCTTCCCCTTAAACAGGGATGATCTCTCTAGTGGTCTCTACTGTATGTCCATTTATAGAACAGTGATGTATGGGGGATAAAACTTGGTTCCAGAGCCTGGGTGCATTCCTGGCTCTGCCACTTAAGAGATGTTACTGCAGTGTTTCTTAAGCACTCTTTGTCTCAGTTTTCTGACCCATAAAGGAAAATAACGTGGTTGTGAGATTTGGAGGGCTTAATATATGTAACACACACACAACAATGCAAGGCTAGTTATTATTGATAGAGTTCCTACTAGATACATTGTTGTTAGATGAGTGAATGAATGATGTAAGGTCTTTGGCCAAGAGTGAGTGAGGCTTCAGTTCAAATCAGGGAGAGTGAAGACACACTGCAGGATACATATTTGCAATGGAGTGGAGGCTCCAGGAGGCACAGTTGATGCCTTGGCATGATGATGGCAGAAGCGTGAGGATAAATTGTGAATGAAGCAAGCAGTAGCACGTTATGGAAGTGTAGACGAAGGCTGTGTTCTGACTAACAGTGCAGGTTGACAAGGAATAGCGAGTAGTCTCCCAGACTTTCACGGACACAGCCATGCCTGTTCATTTGCATATGGCCTGTTTCTGGTTATACGTCACAGTGCAGAGTAGAGCAGTATTGACGGAGACCTTATGATATGCAACATGAAAATATTTGCCATGTGGCTTTTTACAGGAAAAGTTTGCTGAGCTCTCCTTCATAACTGTGCTGCTTGTGACTAAGTCCAAAGAATTAAGAACATAGCCCCCTCCAGTGGTAAGTCCTCACTCTTTCTAAGCTGTTTCAAAAGGTCAAGAGGGTGAAGTCCACGGAGTGGGATAGCTGGGCCTACTACTAAACTACACCCCAGTTTGAGAAAATTTTAAAGTATAAATAGATAACATCAAAAAAGAAAGAAAGAAAAAGAAAGAAAGAAAGAAAGAAGAGAGGAAAAAAACCCAGCAGCCCATTAGCCCATTCACCCTTTCTGTTTTGCTTTTCTCTTCATGAGCCTTCAGCTCCTTCCTCCTCTCCTAATCATAGGACACTACCATTCATATAGTTCAAATGGGGCACTGTCTGTCTCCTGTCACCAATATTTTAAAAACCTGAGCTGCAGCTCAGCCCAAAACATCTTTCAATACATATAGGAGGTTGTTTAGAGTTACTTACCAGGATGTAACTTGGAATGAATTATTCAGTCTTTTGGAACCTTGGTTTCCTCATGTATAGAACAGGGATATTATTTACCTTTAGGGTTATGAAGATGAAGTGAGTCAATGAAGGTTCCTGGAACACAATTTGCATTCTCATGGGTGGTTCTTATTATTGTTGCTATTAGTGAGTACAAAATAATGGTTAAGAATCCTAGATATCCTGTGTATCTTGGGCAAATAATATAAACTCTCTGTGCTGTATTTTCTTCATCTATAATAGGGAGGTAACAGTACTAACCATTCAGAGCATAGCCTTCCCTGGTAATTATCCAAAATTAGCTACTATTATTATCGGTTATTCTCATTGGTACAAGGACTGTCATATTGTGGAAAACAAGATTTGTGCTTAAAGTGTAGTATGAGAAATATCAATTTTTAAAATACTGAGTTAAATATTCATACAGCTGCATAAAATTTGTGGGGAGAGTAAGATAGTAAGAGAAGAATGCAAAGGGGACACATTGTTATCCCATTCTGCACTTATAGTCATAAAGTTTTTTTGTTTTTTAACTACATACTTACCAACTCAATCACCTTTCTAACAAAGTCAACTTTGTATTTACAGTTATTTCCTGTAGGTTTTATAACCTCCCGGAATTTCCTTGTAAATCCCTCTACTAAAAAGGGTAGGGGATATCAAGGCCAAATACGTGTTCCTGGCATAAATAGCAGGAAGTCTACCAAGTGTTTGTTATAAGAAGAGTGGGATTGAAACATATGCTTGAATACATATAAGCACAATATGTTCTCCAGCTCAATAGAGCACCTGTGTAGAACAGTTAAAACATATGTTTTAGAAATTATACCTTATGAATTACTATGTAGATGTCAAAAGGGAAATGCACATTTGCACAAAAAAATAAACACATGCTTGGCATTAAAATAACTATGTTTTTTTTCAAATCCTTTTTACTATAACAAGTTTTTATCTTGTACCATACGCAAAAACTTTCAAAATCACTAAATAGACTGAAAATCTTAAAAAGTATATTGTCAAAAGGATGATAGCAAAATTTTTTATATAAGTTTGGAATTTAAATTAGCACTTTAATGCATCTCATGAAATTTAGTATTAGGAACTCCATGTGTCACAAAATTGCTAATGTTACCTATATTATCCTTTGATACTGCCTTGATCTTGAGGAAAGAGCTTTTCACTCTTTTAGTCAAAGACTTGATAATATGTCAAGGTGTCTGTGTTATACGCATGCATGGGTGATTTAGGGATAGGGTATGCACACAGAAGGCTTGACTTTTTGGTGGAATTGTGGAATCCACATGTCAACTTGATGACTACCTGTCTGTATTTCTTATTGAGGCAATAACAACTATCAAAAAAGCCACTGTCAGGTGATTATCATCGTTTGCAGTTAAACACCATTCCCACCGATACACATTCTCTTGGGAAATCCTGTAATACAATAAGAGGGTCCCTTCCTAGTTACTTGTGAGATTGAGAGCTTGACACATGCCAGTCTGGAAAGGGATCACAATGGGCTGGGACCAAGGGGAGTTTAAATTGGCTACAAGATGTGCTCTAAGCAAGACCCAGCCAGCTGCTCTGCTGTTGGGAAATTTAGCCTCCACGTAAGTCAAGGTGGATATAATGGCATGAGGTGTACCAGTTATGAGGAATATAGTTAGGATGGGCTAGATTATGCTGCGGTAAGAAATAAAATTAAAATTTCAGTGGTTTCATCAACAAAGGCGCATGTCAGGGCTGCTCCATGTCCATGGGTTAATGGCAGCTCTTTTCAGAGCCATCCTCACTGTGGCACCCAATCTGAGGAAGGGTCCCCATCTGGAACATGGCTGGTTGTTGTGTAAGAGCAAAGAAAGCTCTGGGGATTCTCACACTGACAATCAAAGGCTTGGCCCAGAAATAACAATATTCCTTCCTTCCCACAGTTCACTAAACAAAACTGGTCATAAGATCTCGTAACCACAAGGAGGCCAGAGGATGAAACACTGTCACATGGAGTGGAGCCGGAAAGAACTGAGAGCACATCTTCCATTGCAATCACTCACAGCCGAGTGGCTGGCAATACAATAGATGTTTCTAGTCAGAAACTATGCTTGAAGACTGTTGGATTCTCTCTGGGAGTTTGCATTGGGCTAAAGCAAGGCTCAAATTGGTGTTTGAAGAATTATGGGGAACTGGATTTGGCCCCTAAGGGAGAGAGTTAGTAAGAGCTAGATAATATATCAGGGTTCCATCTAAGTAGCCTTTCATGTAACATTTGGCCCCTGCAGGGAAACTGAAGGGTAAATTAGATATTTCTGGTTTTTCTGTTGCTGGGCATAGATTGATAAGCTTCCCAGATGGCTTAAAGTGAGACAAGGCTTTTTGAGGTAAAGTATAAAGTAGGGTGGGAGAAATGATTGATAAGCCAGAGGGGCAGAAAGGAGAATTTAACCTATGGTTGAAGTATGGCCAAGTTTCCACCCAGGGAGACGGTATTTTGAAATTCAAATTGAAGGGATAGTGGAGCTGGAAATGAAGGGGTTTGTAAATGAGGCCTGAGTCCAGGAGGGCTCTGGGTAGAAGAGAGTGTAATGAGAGGCATGTGCCTTGATAAGTGACTTAGGCATAATATAGCAAATCCTATCAGGGGACCCAATATCTATCTTTTCTTTTGTGCCTGATGGAAGTGTAATGTGGCAATTTCAAGGAGTCAAGCCAAATTAGGCAAACATGTTTGTATTTTAAGGGAGAAAGCTGTGATTTGGAGAGGCCCCAGATGCTCAGGGCATAGTGAAAGAAGTACCAATTCCAGATCCACTGGCAGAGAAGGTTTGGGGTTTTTCTGAACTGTTATACTGCCTGCCTTGGCCCAGGTAACCTCCAAAATGGGGTAGAGCTGAGTCTGTAGGCAAAAGATCTTCAGTGGCTGCAGCTTTGCAGAGCTATGAAAGGCGGGGCTGGCAATGTTTTCACTTTCATCATTTCCAATTGAACCGTTGAAGACACAACTACACATAACTGGCATCCCTGGGCTGGCTGTAGCATCCACCAATTGTGGTGCTCCTTGGGCACCTGGCACTAGTTTTCTGTGGTTGTTAGTTATTTTTTCATGTATGTCCCTTCTCTGGACTTGTTGTGCCATGTCAGGAACTATCCTATCACTCTTGATAGAGTAATATTTCAGTAATGGCTGACTGTTATTGATGTAAGATAAAAAGTTTACCTGTAGAAATTGGATATATAATTGTCCAACTTGACTGTAATCTATGCTTCTAGAAGTTCTATAAAATAATTGGTTCAGGAGATAAACTGGTATTTGTTGTATTTCTACTTGATATGGAACATTATATCGTCCCATTGAATCCTCCTATTAGCCATGAGGCAGATTTTCTTTTCTCCAAGTTTATGTCTACAACACAGAAACTGATACTTTAACTCGCTATGTGTGAATTCATGCCCCGTGTAGTAAGTAGTGAAGTGTAAGTAGTGAAGCTGTGATTTGAAGTTAGGACTCAATGATTCCATGGCCCAAGGGTTTCTCTCTTTACCGCTGCTTGCCAGTAGAAATAGTACAGTACTTTGATCAACCAATGAGAATCAGAAAGGGCCTTCTGGATAATTATACATGTTAACAAGGGGAAGCACAGAAGAGAGAGCAATTAGCAAACTAATGAATCATCCTCTGTTGCACAAATAAGCTTAATTGAATTTATTTAGGAAGAAGCAGCAGAGTGGTCCTGCATCTGTGTTCCAGCTACATAATCTTGGACCAATTACTTAAACTCTTGGAGATGTGTTCTTTTTTTGTGTGTTTGTAAAGTGAGATCCCACTCTTTAAGGCCTACCTCACCTTACTATGAGAAGCAGAAAAGGTAATGTATGTGCGATGAATAAAGAGAATAAAGAAATATTCAAATGGGAGACATCATTTAGGCATGATTATGGTTAAATAACAGACATTAATGAATAAAACATTTTGCATTTCAAGCACATATTAAAATTGTACAGTAAGGAATCAGTCTCAGCCTAGATTTTAATAAGAAAAACATTTCTAATCCAGGTTTAAGGCATGACTTAGGCAAATAAAAATTAGATCTTTAGAAGCATTTATGCTAATAGCAATTTTAAATGATTTTCTGTGCAGAATGGAAATTGACCACAAAATTAATGGGTGAGTTAATGCTAAATTGAGAAGCCTGACTTTATTAGCAGAAGTCTTTGTTTTTATTTAGGTTACTTTAGTGTTACAAATTTAATAGAACTGCCAAATATTCAGGAGTCCTGAGAGAAACATCCTTTCTTAAAGATGTACTTTTTAATTTCTCCCTTAAGAAATCATAAAAGGGGAAAAAAAAGCTTTTTATATTCAAGAGGCTTCCTATTACTGTCAATAGCAGTTAAGTATATTTATGGAGACACGAGACAGCACAAAGATTCTTCTGTAATCCATCAGAAGTTCCATCTTAAGTATAATTACATTACACAGCTCTGCTCAGTCATTAGTTTCTTGTTTAGCGATAATGTCCTTCATTTTAAATTATTTGATGGTAATTATTTGTAACTACGTCCTGAATTCTAAAAGTATTTGTACTAAAGCCCCAGTGAACAATGGGTATTTCTGAACAAGGATGCAGTTGGTTTCCCATAAGACATTATGCAGGAAATGATCTGTAACAGCATTGCAAATTTGCAAAGAATTTCTGAGCTTGAGCTACAAACCAAACCAAAATGAGTGTGTTTATCATGTGTGTAACTAACGTAGGCAATAAAAAAACCAAAAGCAAGACATTAGATACAAGGCATGATTTTTGTAACCCTAAGTGACCAAATCACATTTTAAAGTTTTTGACGGTTGGTTAAATGAAGGCACATTAACACATACCAGAGATTGTTTGACCTGAAAGTGAGAGCTCCTTGATATTTTTTACTTCTGGGATTCTTTTTGCAGAAAAATATCTTGTGTTTGTGTATGTGTTCACTTGTCGAGCACCCATTGTGAATCAAGAACTGTTTAAGTGCAGGGAACAAGGTCCTAAGAGAGTCTGTGTCCTCCAACAGCTCACAGGCCAGTGGCCAAGGGACTAAGTGAACCAGAATGACTTGATTATCCTCAGGGCAGTGAGAAATAGCAGACCCTGTTATTATTAAAGCAGAATCCCAGCTTGCTACCCTTGCCTGCTGACTTGGACCTAGTAAAAGATGGAAGTTTCCAGGGATGTCTTTGAGACTTATATTCCTTAATTCACCTGGCAACAATGGAACCATGCTCTGAATATAAAGACCAACTGCTTGATCTGGAGTCCTTGAGAGGGGGCATCCCTTCCAGATGCCTCATCTAGACTGGCTAACTCCAGCATTGGGTCATATTGTTTACTATACATCTGTAGCACGTCACACCATTTTGTCCTTCTTGTGTTTTCTTCCCCATCTCCCTTCCCCAGCTTTTGTTCCCTGTGGCTTCTTAGAATGCCACATTTATATTCTTCACATATGGGAAGTGTGTTTGGTCAAAGTTAAAATCCTGTAGTGTGTTCCTTGGCAAAATGATTTGCTAAGTAAGGCTGGCTTCAACTTGAAAGAAAAGCTTTCAGTAGGCAACAAAACAAAAATCCCACAAGCCACACTGGCCACAATGGAATTCTTAGTCATAAAAGCTAAATATACTTTACATGTGTGCTTAAATAAAGCCTTCTTTCCCAGCACAAGAAGGTGAGTATTGGAGTCATTATGATGTTTGTTATTCAGTTACATAGTGTTATAGAAATCTATACAGATGTTTCCATTTTTCCCCAAACACTGTTTTACAGTGAGAATGAGAATTTTTTTTTGGAGGGGGGGATGTCCCACAGATTTTCCTGGAAGCACAAAGAGAACTATGTAGAAACAATGTTAGTAGAGTGTCTATTACCTGCAAGACATTATTGTCGCGGACCAGCCATGGGCTGTGTGTGAGCTGTGAGCATTTTGAGAGCACAAGTGGACTGGACTGATGTTGTTGTTCTGTCTGAACAGTGCAAGTCTGTGTCCTTTTCGCTAGCTGTGCCTTTTGATCCCACACAGCACCTGAGATGTGGGTGTGACTTGCCAAGATGTCAATCAGTCTACTGACCACCAGACATCATGAAGCTAGACTCAACCCTCTGAAACCTGACCCTTTGCCTTATTTGGAAAAACATTCCATTAACTTCCCTTTGTGTGTCCTCCGTATGAAAGAATAAAGAGTTCAGGTAGCTCGCTCTCTCTCTTTTCAACTGACTCCTAATGTCGAGAGCCATCCCGGATTTTGAAAAGGTATTTTTGTGTGCTTGTGTGCTTTCTTCGCTGTTTTATCAGTTATTGAGGTAGTCAGATTTTGTGAATCCAGCATAAGTCACCAGTTCAGTTAGATGGCAATACATTATGCTCAGGGTTTACACAGTTTTTTACTGAACCTTACCACTAACCCTGGGATGCAGGATGATCTGACTGAGGTTTACAGATTAACTAACGTGGATCTTTTAGACCTTCCCTCTGTCCAGCACATCGGGCTGGTCAGGAGAAGACTCCTGACCTATCACCTGCAACCAAAAAGCAGGTGATAGGTCAGGAGTCTTCTCCAGCTGTTGACCCCTGAAGCTTTGCACTGACACAGATGTGAATTGGAATCCTATCTCCATCACTGCCTGAGTGACTCTGGACAACCTGTTTTATCTTTTTTAAACCTCAGGTTTCTCCCCTAGATTGTGAGGTGAGTGTTTTCTATTTCACAATACTGTGGTAAGGGTTGGAAAGAACAAACAGGGAGGACTTGGAAAATAGTTGGTAATTATTCATTCTTGTGTCCCCACCTTTCCTAACAGGCAGCGCTACTGTGTCCACCGGTGCTTTATGAAAGCTGGCCCAGGCTTGCCCCGGATTCTGAGTCAGAGCTGATTGGCTTTAACAGTAGAATGAATTGGACATAACTTTCCTATGTTCATATATGAATACACAACCAGTGTAACTCCATATCATGTACAACACAAGAACGGAAGTTATACTCCATGTATGTATGATATGTCAAAATACATTCTACTTTCATGTAGATCTAAAAAGAACAAATAAAATATATTAAAAAAATAACTGATTGGCTTTAGCAGTGGAAGCTGGTTTGATTCTGGTCCTAACATCTTGCCTAGATCCTGCTGCATCTTATTTCTTCTGTGAGGTACTCCTCATCCTTTCTCCTCCCCAGCCCAAGCTCTAACTGGGGTCTAGCTATGTATGAACTACGCTTCCTCCTGCTGCTGGGCCTGCTGGATATCTCATATCCTTTGGATATTGTACAATGCTGTTGTGGTGCTGCCCTTCACAACTGCATGTGGTCATCCTCAGTGTCCACTACTGTTATTCTGAGCATCTTCTAGCAGCCGGGCCCTAGAATAAGACAGGTTTGGTCCAGGCAATTGTGCTAGGTGCCATACATGCATGAACTCACTTAATCCTCATTAGAACATGTAAAGTAAGTACTGTTAATACATAGATTTTAAAATAAGGAAATTGAGGCTTACAAAGGACCTTTCTCCAAGTCAGTTAGCAAGAAAGAAGTGAATCCAGCTGTTATGCCAGATTGTTTTTCATTTCCTTCTGCCTCCTTTTCTGACTGCTCCATAGAGCAAGTGGTTTCCTTCATTGCAGCACCTTCTAAAATGCAAGGTTGTTGATTTACCTGGTTACATCTTACTAGACCAAGAGCTCCTTGACTGTAGGAACCAAGTTTTATTTGTTCCTGTACCTCTGTATTTAGCATAATGCCGGCACACAGAAAGTACCAAAGGATATTTGTTGATTGCATTCCATTGGATTTTTCTTTTCTGTCTGCTGTCTTACTTTGCTGAAGCCTCAGCATATTCTATGCCCAAACTCACCTGAACTGTAATAGCTCCCAAATCAACATTAATTCTTGGGTCTGAAACAATGTGTGAATGAGAATATGTGTATATGTGTGTGTTTAGGTGTTTGCTCTTGTATCAACTGAAACAACTATAGTTTTGCAAACACTTGTCTACCCCAAAATCTTTTTAGCCTTCATGTTTATTTATTTAGTTTGCTTTAATCTGGAAACTTTCCATAGCTTTTGTCTTTATGACATAGCCATTTTTGAAGAATATAGTCCATTAAAGAAAAAAGAATGCAGGATGGGTTTTTCTGATATTTCTTTATGATTAGATTCAGGCTGTGCATTCCCAGTCTGAGTGATGCCATTTCTTTCCATGCTATCACATCTGGAGGCACATGATGTCTATTTGCCCATCTGAAGTTAATTTGGATCATCCAATCAAGATGTTGTCCTGTTTCTTCCCTGTATCTTTAACATTCTTTTTCCTCTTGTAACTAATAAACAATCTGTGAAGAGACATTTTAAGAACATGCATACATCCTGTTACTCATCAAAATTTCCTCCTGGATCCATTGATGTCCTTGCCTATCCCTATCTTTAATATAATGATTGCAAAATGATGATTTTTGCATTTGAAAGCAATATTTGACCCTAGACAGTATCCTATGTAAGAAGGAGAATGCCATAAGGAACAGAGAACATACATTAAATGTTCTATCTAAAGCAATGTCTTTCATTTATTGTAGGTTATAGAATCAATTAAGTACAAATCTCCACTGGATTAAATGGTCTCCAGGGTCTAGTCCTATGTGAGATCCTGTGACCCCACATGAGACTTCTGGCATACAGTGCTTGTACAGAAAATGCCAACTAGATAAGAGTGGTGTTTTGAAATGGGAGATTCCAGTTCTGGTTGCACATATCCAAATTTTTATTAGAAGATAATACAGAAATGATGAGATGATACCTAAAGGGTCTTGAATGTAAGATGCAAGGACAGAGGTCCTAATGGCATTGGTGTCTGTCTGTTCAGTCCCCACTCATGATTGCTGAATACTCCTTCTGGTGTTCAACCAGCTTCAGGAATACTTGATATTTCTTGTCATAATATCTGTGGGAGAGAGATGAATATGTTTAACAGTCTCAAGATGACTTTATCAAGCAGTGTTGCTTTGCATTCAGAAATATGGAAATACATCTGTTACAATTACACAGACACCTTCCAGGTTCTGAATGCTTACAGCACCCTGGGCAATAGATTAGTCTGTGTCATGCCTGTTATCTATAAATTACATGCAGTGCTACATGGATTATTTCCATTTCTGAGATAAGGTCATCTTTTTCACAGGGTATAAACAAAATACTATAACTAAAAACCAGCAGAGCTGGAATTCCAAGTCAGATTGGTCTGACTTCAAAGCCTCTGCTGCATGTACCAAAAGGCCCAGGCTTAGCACAGAGCCTTTCACATTCCCAACTTCAGCTACGTGCCTAGCCACTGATCTGGTGTAAAACCATAGCCTAACCAGAGATGAGACTGAATGTTTTATCACTCTTATGGATCCTGCACCTAGAAGTCCTGGGTAAACTGCTTTATGCCATTGTGAAACACCATGAGAACAATGTGTAAGGACTTTCTTGCTGCTGTGCCCTGCCTTCCAGGCATCTGGTCATGGACCTCAATCTCCTTGTCCTCTCTGGCTGACTCTTTGGGTGAGACCTGTCAGAACTGGTGCTGGCTATGAGTCAGATGTCAGAGCAGCTGGAGCTGCTTTGTATCACAATGCTGAAAGGTAACTGCGGCCTGGACAAATATGGCACTTGAAGCCTTGCAACTTTGTCCTTACTCCTTTTCTTGGAGGTACTGACATGGGATAAGGGTTGATAAATCCAGTTAAACATGGTTTGGTAGATGCTGGGGTATTCCAAAAGGAGTCCTGATGAGGGAGCTCTGGAGGAAGCTTGTGAATTGGGGGAGACAAGCAGTAAGAGAAACTTTGGATGCACACAGGCTTCTACTTGTCACACATTTCTACCTTAAGCATTCTGGTAGTGTAGGAGCTGTGATAGAGCCAAACACACAGTTAAGGGGTGGGTGGAGGAGACTCTGAAGCTGGGGTATGAATCTCAGCATGGCCCATGGCTTGCTGTGTGACCCAGAGCGTGGTACTTAATCCAGTTGTGCCTACATTTCCTCTTGTGTAAATGGGAATAATTACAGGATCTACCTCAAGAGAACTGTTGTGTGAATTAAATGAGGCAATATATGCAAAGCTCTTAGAACAATGCCTGACTCATAATAAGTGCTAGTTGCTACTTTTAAAGTAATTAATAATCTAATATTTTCATCAATCTAGTTATGTAGATATCGCTAAAACCAATTCTATGAGTCTCCAGAAATCAATACTCATAGAATGATTTTTTAGGGACAATTCTCTGCTTCTAATGATCCTCTATGATAATATAAATTTTGGGCAATACACACATAATATGGATTTTCTGATTTGGGAAAATGGGACTAAGGTCAGTAATCTTTGCACATACTTTAAGATTTCCAATTTTATATTTATTTTTCTGTGGTGCTATGGATAGAACCTAGGGCCTTTGACATGCTAGGTAAGTGCTCTATCACTGATTTATCTTACCAGTCTAAGGATTTCCAAATTTAATACCAATGGCTTTGCAACAACTTTGTTCACTGGCCTTATTCTTCATATAGGTAAATCATACAGTATGTCTTTTTGTGATTATCTTATTTAATTTTGTCTTAACCTCAAAGAATTTCCTTCCTCTTTAAATCTGAATAACATTCTGTTATATGTATATATCATTTTTTGCTTATACATTAATCCACTGATGGATCAGTTGAGTTGTTCTTAAGGCTTTAGCCACTGTGAATAATGCTGCTGTAAACAGGGGTATATAGATCTGTCTTCATATCTTGCTTTCAGTTCTTTTGGACATATACCAAAAGCAGAATTGCTATATCATATGTTAATTCTCTTCAATTTTTTGGAGAACAGACACATTTGTTTTCATATCAGCTATACCATTTTATGCTTAAAGCTTCCAATTTCTCCATATCCTCAACACTTATTATTTTATTGTTATTGTTGCTTGCAGTAGCTATCCTAATGGGTGTGAGGTGGCATCTTGCAGTTTTGATTTGAATTTCCCTAATAGTAATGTTGAATAACTTTTCATGTGCTTATTGGTTATTTATATATTCTTTGGAGGAACATCCATTCAAGTCCTTTATTCATTTTGAATTGGATTTTGTTGTTGTTGTTGTTGAGTTTTAGGAGTTCTGTATTTTTCTGGATATTACTTCCTTATCAGATATATAATTTACAGATTTTCTTCCATTATGTGGGTTGCCTGTTAATTTTCTTTTTTGTACTGGAGATTGCACTTTACCACTAGACCACATCCTTAGCCCTTTTTATCTTTTATTTCGAGATGAGGTCTTGCTAAGTTGTCGAGGGCCTCACTAAGTTGATGAGGCTGGCTTTGAACTTGTGATCCTCCTACCTCAGCTCTCAAGCCACTGGAATTACAGGCATGTGCCACCACACATGGTGTAAATTTGTTGATAGTCTTTTAATACACATTTTTTTTCAAGATACTTTTAAGTGACAGTTCTAAAGTCATGTATAAATTTGTTGAGCATAAGGACAAAATTTGGAATCATCCTGAAAAATTGCTAATTGAATTGTAGTCATTAGATTAGACTGTGTGATCTAGACTTTTTAAGTCAGATGAATCCACTCTCTTCCAGATTCTCCTGAACTCAGTCAGTTGCTTCTGTGTGGCACAGATCTAAGTAAATGTCCCGTGTAGTTAAATTAATGTGATCGGAAGTGATGAGACAGAAGGAAACGGGTTCCTGCTTTCCATGTGCAAATCTTTGGGCCACCTGAAGATGGTGCTGCAGCACCATGTGTGCCTCCTTCATAGGTGCCCAGCTCCCAGCTGCCAGAGAGAAGCCAGATTCTTTCAAAAGAAACACGTGGGGTTTACCAAAAACTTAGAAACAGGCCTCCTTCGAAAGTCTTGAGAGGGTCAGGGAAGAGATGGAGAAGATAATCTGTTTCTCATTTCAAAAAACAAGGGATATTCCAGCCGCCATGAGGAGAGCAGAAAGAGGGAGAGCATCCTACATTGGGATGCATTGGGAACTCAGTACATCAGGAACTCAGCCTTTTCCATGTTCCTGGGTTGAGCTTCCCCATGGAAGCTCCTCTGAGCCCTCTGCTCCTCTGAGCCCAGAGTTTAGAGAGAGGTTTATATTCAGGGGTTTTAATAGCCTGACTCCATCTGAGCACAAAAAAAGAAAATGAAAAGAAATTGGATCACTTTTTCAGGGACATTTCCAAAACTGTTCAACAACATGTTTTGGTGGAATCTGTACCTTTGCGTGTCTATTACACTGTGTGGTGGGATTTATGTCTTAACAAAAAATAATTTCCTAAAATTATAAAGGCACTTGCACAACTGTCTTTTTATCTTCAAACTCACTACCAGTGAAATAGAGGTCTTAATAGAGATCTTTTTCATCTCTAACCTGGATTGTTCAAAAAGCCCTCTCTCTGGTTTACTTTTACCCTTACCGCCCTTGAATTGATCCTCTAAGAAGGACCTTTCTAAGATCTGCATCTGACCACATCTAGCCACCATTTAAGGTTAAGTATCTCTGTTTTGCCTGTAGCATGAGGTTCACGGTCTTTAGCACAGCCTACTTTGAGCTGACCTCCTCCTCCCATCTCACCTCCTGTGGTTCCCCATCTCATATTCTGTGTTTTAGCATCATGAATTGTTTATAGTGACTTCAACATACCATGCTGTTCCATTTTTATATCTTTGCATATGTCATCCCCTCTATCAAGAATGTTCTTCTCTATCTTGGCCTGTCTACGATTTCTTTTAAGCATTTCATGTCAAATGAGACTTAATCTTTTCTCAAAAAGTTTTCCTCACCTTTATAAGGTCACATTCTTTTCTTCTTTGGGCTGTTTTGTCACATGGTAACATTTCTATGGCAGAACATAGTCCTTTGTTTTGAAAGGACCTATGTGCATAAATCAGACTGTATCTTATTCCCCTCTAAATCATGTTGCTTAACTTAGAGGCTTGAATATAGCAGAGACTCAGTGAATGAATATTGTGGTGACTTGAGATTTACAACACTGATCAAGCTCATTTAAAAGTCCTCAATGTCAAGTGATACAAAAAATGGATGGATGCTACTGGGTTCTTTGAAGGGAGATATAAAAGATGTTTTTTTTTGTTTTGTTTTTTTTTTTTTTTAAGAACAGAAAAGACCAGATTTGTTGCCAGTGACCCAGAAAAAAAAATTGGTCTGAGAGTTCAGAAGCTTGCATCAGACACCAGATCTGGCCATACCTAGCTTTGAATTTTAAGTAAGTGAAAGTGACCTTATCTTTCTGGGAGTTAGTTTTCTCAACTATTAAATGAAAGAATTGATTTAGCTAACATTCAAAGTTTATTTCAGATCCATAGTTGTAAGCATTTGTATGTTCTCATTATTTAGCACTGCACATATAAGAAATATAAACTTACTTCTTATCCTCAAGTCTCGGAAACACAACTTTCCCGACTTTGCTCATTCTTGCCATTGCCTCCTGTTAAATGGAAAACAAAGCAGATAGCTGGGTTGGAAAGCTAAAACCAAAGAGAGGATTGTGACAAGCAATGACATTTGAATTAGAATTCACTTCCCTTTACAATATTCAGTCAGTATGATTTTCAACTTGTTTTTTTCTGCCAATAGAAAAAGGCACTTGCACAACTGTCTTTTTATCTTCAAACTCACTACCAGTGAAATAGAGGTCTTAATAGAGGTCTTTTTCATCTCTAACCTGGATTGTTCAAAAAGCCCTCTCTCTGGTTTACTTTTACCCTTACCGTCCTTGAATTGATCCTCTAAGAAGGACCTTTCTAAGATCCAAGGAATATTAAGGTTAAAACTATGACCACACATCCTGAGCTTAAAAAATAGCTGTGTGTTGAGGCCTCTAGGGCAAACTACCCAGAAAGCCAAGCACCTCTGTGATTGCCTCCAAGGATCAGCATAAGTTACCTTCCCTCCTGACTACATGGACCCAAGGGCGTAAGAAAGTCATATAATCAGCCACTAAGTATATTGCCTACTTAACTCTTCAATTCACTTTCAGCTCCTTTCCCAATCTATTAAGTTGTGAATACAGATGTGAGACCTCTGGACTGAGTCTAACTGACCTGAGTTCTGGAATGTTACTCCAGGACATCCGTGTTTTTACTGTGGAACACTCAGGTAGGTAGGTAACAGTTCATTGCATCCAGAGGATGTGGTATGGTATATACAGCATTCAGATCACCATAGACTGTGCTGGCTCCATTATGTGGATGAAAGTTTTCGTTTTCCTTGGGCAACTCCCAAGGCTGTTAAGGTCGTGAGAAAGTAAGGAGATATGGCATGAACCCAAACTTTCGAGTCCAATAGAAATGACTCAGGAAGATAGCAAGCAATGGCCTGACAGCACTTCACAGAACAGGTCCTGTCTTAGCTACAGCTATTGAACTCTTATTTTAAGGATGTGGTCATTTTGGGCTCATATGTGCCACTTCTTTTTTTTTTTCTTGGCGGAGTGGCAGTGAGAAATACCGGGGATTGAACTCAGGGGCACTCAATCACTGAGCTACATCCCCAGCCCTATTTTTTGTATATTATTTAGAGACAGGATCTCACTCAGTTGCTTAGTGCCTTACTTTTGCTGAGGCTGGGGTTTGAACTTGTGACCCTCCTGCCTCAGCCTCCTGAGCTTCTGGGATTACAGGTACGTGCCACTGCGCCCAGCCACATGTGCCACATCATATGCCATACATTTATTAATTACTCTCTGTGTACCAGATACTGCTAGGGATCCAGATTTGCAAAGGACATAGTTTATTTTTTTTTCCTAGATAAACTCAATACTAGCCAGGGGAGGAAAAAAAATGTGAAAAGCTGACTATCATACAAAATGTGAGAACACTGGGTATCTTCAAAACATATCCAAGTGTCCTCGGACCATCTTGCCATGTTATTTTGATTGACTGGTTTGCATACCATTAATTGCCTTCTGATGTGCCATGCCTATACTGGTTTACATGTTCATTTTCTTGTCCTTACTGAAATGTAAACAGAAGGGAGGGACTTGGTCTGCTTATTGCTGAATCTCAGCACCTCCTGCATAGTCAATAAACCCTTTCATGTGCCCAGCCCAGCACTCCACACATGAAACATGGAGAGGCATGCTGCATAGCCTTCCTTCCATCAAGGAGCTCGCTATAGAAAGGAAAAGACATTGGCTGTGATCAAAAGAGAGTAGTATAAGCACTATGCTAGAAGTGAATAGAATTCTTTTTGATAATTACTCAAGGAAACCCAATTCCTTTTTTTTTTTTTAAAGAGAGAGAATTTTCAATATTTATTTTTTAGTTTTCGGCTTACACAACATCTTTGTATGTGGTGCTGAGGATTGAACCCGGGCCGCACGCATGCCAGGCGAGCGTGCTACCGCTTGAGCCACATCCCCAGCCCCCCAATTCCTTTTAATCTGCTAACTTCTACAGTTTTTCAATGCTCTGCCAATTCTTCTGCAAGGACAGCATGAACAATCTGGACTGGTTATCTGGGTTCCCAGCCCTCAAAAGATGAGAAAGTGCTGAGTGGGATATCAGAACTGCTAAGGGTAGCAAGCACATTGACAGCAGGAAGAAATGACAGAGATATAAAAAATGAGGGAAAAACTATTAACAAGAAAACCAGAGACAAGACACAAATAAACAAACAAAATGGCTGCCTAGAGTCATCACAGTGAGCAGGCAAGGACATTTTATTAGGCTGCTTCTGCTCCACTTAAGGCTAGGTTAAAAGCTCTGCTCAGCCCCATCATATCAGAACATTTTCCTTCACAGGCTAAGTTCTGACTTCCTTAAAACAAGATCCACGCACGTGTTGCTGAGGTGTCCTCCACAATGCCCAGCACTAGCTTTGCCACTCATTCTCATTTCATTCCTGCTTCTTCCTCTGCTGGGCTTCTGAGGGGACCCTAACTTTCTTTCACCACCTCTGAATCTTGAAAATGCCCTGGGAGCATGCCCCTCCTGGTTTTGCTTGGGTTCCAGACTTGAGACAACATTCCAGGATTGCCTTCATGGGTGGGATCCAGGAAACTTGTATTATAGAAGGTACTCTGTAAATGTTATTTTCCTTCCTACTGTAACAGATGTGTGGACAAATGGCAGACATAAGGGAATTCCCTCTTCCTTCTTCACATTACCTTTGCTTGCTTTAAAAATAAATTATTGTGAAATAAATGTTCAAAATAGAGATTTAGAAGATTTAAAAGGAGTTTATTTTGTTTCTGAAAAATAATCCATTTAAAAGTTAAACTTAGGTCAGGCTCCCTGTCCACGGAAGACTTCTCTGACTCATCTTCATTGCCTGCCTGCCCCCTAGATTGAGCTATTTCCTCCCACAGCAACTTGTGCCTCCATCTTTATGACATGGTGCCATAATTTTCTGTTAACACATCAGTCTCCCCAACTAGACTATGAGTTCCTTAAGGCAGGAATTGTTATAATTATTTTCACTGCCAAACTCAGCATCTGGCATATCACACGCACTCAGGGAATGTTGATGGAATGAATGAACTGAAGGATAATGCACGTGACAGAATGTTAAAATGGAAGTTTTGGCTGAGATCTAAAGATGACAGATATAAGATACCCCAGTGAGCTGGAAACAGACCACCCTGAAGAATTTGTAGAAAGAGTTGTTGAAGACCTGTAAATCAACTCTCTGAAATCTTTCATCCATGTGGAAGATCAACAAGAGTCTCAGGAGAGAGTTGTTGGTGCACTGTGCATCAGGCCTCTTCCAGAGCAAGGTGTCAGGGGAGGTCTTCTCTTCATGAGTTAAGGCAGTAGGGCTCCACTGAGACAAATGGAGACCTGGATGCAGGTCCTTATGGTTGTGGTGCACAGTGGACTCTGAGCAATTCCTGCTGGGAAGATGGGCAGGCTGGCAGCTTCCATGAGGAAATGAAGGATGGATTGCACTGGGATCAGCCAACATTGCCACAGCCTGTCCCAAAGGCATGGCTATTTCCAACAGACCTCTTGGGCCTACATGTGAGAGGACTATCTTGAGTTGTCTTAGATCCTGTCCACTATGGCCACTTATGGAGGCTGGAGGTGAACTACAGGATTTCCAAGGAATTAAAAATAAGCCATTTGCTGGAATACAAGGACAGAGACACTGCAGATGACAGGCTTTCTGAGTTAGAAGGTCTCCAAAAAATTCTATAATAGAGGCTTCTGAGACCAATCTGATCAGAGCTACCACTTCTCATTTGTGCAAAGCCCAGCTGGGGAAATTGGGAGACATCTTAACTTTATTTTCATATATTCCTTGATATTTGAATTTCTGAATTTTGGCTATGACTCACAATTTAAAGGGTCCATAAAATCTTTATTCCCTAAGTGACTTTGTTCTTATCTAGGAAGATAATGGAATTACTAGAATTTTTAACAAGGACAGGGAAAAGCTAGCTCTATTGCACAAATAGGCACAATGAGGGCAAAAATAAAGTTGTTTTTCAACTGTCTCAAGAATAGTGGGAATTGTGCCACACAAGTTTTTGTTTTACCAAAGTCACTAAAGGCAAGTTACACATGCATAATAAAGGCTGGATGAAAATAAATTGAAATGTTAATAATTTCAAGAGCATGGGTAACAATTTTTTTCTTATCAACTTTAAAAAATTTTTCTGCAGTGGCATATATTGATTTTATTGTTGTAAAAAATACAAATATAACACATCATATTAAAAAAAATGTTATGCTTACAAAGGTAGTCAAACTGGTGCAGGTTTCTCTTCCCCTTCTTTGTCTTCGAAAGGCTGTTGCGGGCACCTGAGGCAATATGGAGAATGCCCAGAGAACCAGCCCTGTCATCACAGACTCTGCTGAGTTTTCCAATTTCTCCAGATAATTAACACAAAACTGAAACCTCATGAACACACTGGCTGTATTAAGTCTGAAAATTACCACAGCATAACAATATGAACTTATTATGGAAATGCTGGTCTATGCTAAATATAGTCACCCCCACAATATATTTCTGTTCAGAAGGGTTTATTTGAAGTTGGACTCCAAATTAATACTTTCTGTCAGCAGGCAGGGGCCGGACAATCTTAATTTGCAGCACGCTACCCTCTTTGTTTGAGTCTAGACGGCACAATGAATAGAGTGACTTTTCTTTTTCCTTTTTGCCCACACAATGAAAGCTTTTTAAAAACAAAAATATTTTGTAAAATAGCATTTTAAACACTTCTTTTCTTTCTCTCTGTAAGGCAAAGCTATAAATAAACCATGAAAGTTCACATTTGATTGTCACTTCTGAAACCAAGTGAAGGGCTTCTATAAGGAAAAAAATGGGGTCCCTGTAGCTGCCCATGAAAGCCCTCATTCATGTGGTTTGACCCTTCCCTGGTGTGTCAAGGCAGAGACACAAGTCAGCACGCTCTGCTCACCAATTTTCTGGAGGCAGCACTGGCAAGCGCCAAGCCTCATTGTAGGCAGGGGAAACACCCAGTTCTCATGTGTTATAGCCCTTTGGGGAACTACTAAAGAGCTCTGGACCACACATAGACGTGAGTTATCAGGGAAGACAGGACAAAGGAAGGAAGGGGATCTTCAGCACCCTTGGAGAAGATGTGGATAATTGAGTGGTAGACATACTGATGTTGGTAATCTGGAGAGCAGGAGATATGGTACCTTCTCTCCTAACCTGGGAAACCATGGCCTTAACCTCTGAGGAAGCCTGCCACATAGTCTAGATTTAGGCACCAATGGGCACTGTAAGACTACTAGTGTCTATAATTATGATCTGCAGGGGAGAATACATTAGGACCTGGTATCGGGAGCTAGCTATATGTGAACTCTTATGAAGAGGAACCATGCCATGTAGGCAGAATGCCTGGCAATGTCAAAGCACCCACAGGTGCTTGGTTACTATCTGTGAGTTGCTGAATGACAGGGTGATGACTTTCATAACAGAGGCAAAGTGAGATCATCAAAGCCAGCATTTCCTGAAAGGCACATGCTCCTAGAAAGTGCTGAAGATAATCCACTAGGATTCTGGAGGAAAAAAAAATGGAAGCACTAGTTATTTGATTTTTGACCTAGGGAAACTTATTAAGCTTTACCAGAATTCAGTATGTGGACTGGCATCAGATTCCTTCAATTGGGTCATATATTAGACTGTCATGAAGCATGTAAGGTATGTGAGGGTTACGGAGAGAAGTAGAGGTGCCCCAGGACCAAGGGACAACTGCATGGTGCTTCCTGAGTGTCCTCTGCTTCCAGGATTTGCCAGGTGCTGTCATTTAAATATTCTAGGTCCATGGATTTAAAGGTATTATCTAGTTTTATGTAAACTAATCTTCCCCAAATGGGCAAGCAACTGAAAAGGATTCAGTCAATGGATTGTAGGTAATGGTAATAATTTGGATTCAAGCAAAGAAGCAAATTGTGACATTATATTCAGCACTTGCTCTTCGTATTACAAGGTAAAAACAACAAACATCTAGTCAGGTGAGGCAAAAATTGCAAAAAAAAAATTATTGGGAAGATTGCTTGAGATATGGATAATAGGCACAGGCAAAATCTTTTAGCAATCACCAAAAATCATTAAAAACACACCTGGCCACAGAAAAAATAGTAGACCTTTAGATATTGTGTAATGTTACTGTGATATCACATGATAGGCAAACACATTTAAAATGTTTTTATTTCATCTGTATTTTGCCTGTTATACAGAGTATCTACAAAAGCACAGAATATTTCATTCTTTAACATTTTTTGTTGTCAATGAAACTATCTTATTTATTATTTAATTATTTGTTGGTTTATTTACTTATTTATTTATATGTGGTGCTGAGAATTGAACCCAGTGCCTCACGAATGCTAGGCGAGCACTCCACCACTGAGCCACCACCCCAGCCCAATATTTTGTTTTTATATTAATAAGTTTCCATATTTTGAGGATGCATGTTTGAATGTTTCTTAGCTGATGGGATCTAGGTGGCATAATGTGGTGTATGGTACTGTCATATGCAGTTCCTCAACACTCAGTCACCATGGCCGTTGCTGTTTCAGTCAAACTTTCTCAGTCATTTACTCTTTTTTTTTTTTTTAATTTTTTTTTATTGTTGGTTGTTCAAAACATTACATAGTTCTTGATATATCATCTTTCACACTTTGCTTCAAGTGAGTTATGAACTCCCATTTTTAGCCCATATACAGATTGCAGAATCACATCAATTACACATCCATTGATTTACATATTGCCATACTTGTGACTGTCATGTTCTGCTACCTTTCCTATCCTCTACTATCCCCCCTCCCCTCCCCTCCCCACCCTTCTTCTCTCTCTACCCCCCCTATTGACCTTCATTTCTCCCCCTTGTATTATTTTTCCCTTTCCCCTCATTTCCTCTTGTATGTTCTTTTGTATAACCCTGAGGGTCTCCTTCCATTTCCATGCAATTTCCCTTTTCTCTCCCTTTCCCTCCCACCTCTCATCTCTGTTTAATGTTAATCTTCTTCTCATGCTCTTCGTCCCTACTCTGTTCTTAGTTGCTCTCCTTATATCAAAGGATCAGTCATTTACTCTTTGCTGAGCATTGTTCTACTTGATTTATGTATGTGACCTTTTTAACCCTTGGTTCAACGGCAGATATTATCAGCTATCCTCACGTTGTGAATGATAGAACTGAACAGAGGGTCTAAGCAATTTTCCTAAGATCAGAAAGCCAATTTGTAGGAAAGCCAGAATTAAAGCTGGTTCTGGCTCCAGGCCATTGCTTAGCCCCACACAGACACAATGGCGTATCATCCCTCCCCACACTAATGAAAAATGTCTGATCCTTGAGTCCTCCACACTTGAGTTCTGCTGTTTATTAGCTGTGTGTGATTGCTTTGAGTGTGTGTGTGTCTCACATGCATTAATACAGGACACTGTACTTTTTTTCATAGATGCTGACACACAGTTCTGAAATACATGAATCTGCCTTCTTGAGGAACTCTGACTCATTTTACTGGAAAAACAAGTTCATGTGCTAATGTGTGGGCTGAGGCACATGACCCCTCCATAGAAAAACAGAAAATATAGCAATGTGATTTTCGTCCAACAAGCACTGAAAAATGGATAATTGTTCTTTTATTTCTTTTTTTGTTTTGTTTTTTGACACAGTCATTTCTTGACCTGCACCTGGCATTCTGTATAACCCCAATGCACTGGAAAGGATAATGTCAACTGAGAATCAGGAAGGGATAAGAAAAAAGAGTAGGAGAGGTCTTCGTCATTCATCATGATACACAGACTGCTCCTCATCTCTCATTCTAAATATATCTATCACACATATGCATTTATATATCTTGCTTTTAGTGTTGATTATATGAGTGTGCACATCAAAATTCATCAAATTGTACATTTGATATCCATGTATTTCATGTTATGAATACTACATCTCAATTTTAAATCTGTAATAAGAAGAGAAAAACACTGTATGTGTGTGTCCCTGTGTTATTATATTTATATTTTATTTTCAATTATGAAAGGCCTACCAAATGGGCATAGAACAGTTTTAGATGCACAGTTTTCCAATTCTGACTCTAAACTGCATCTCCAAGTAGTCTCCAGTTAATCTCTCTTTTTTTTAATATTTATTTTTTTAGTTGTAGTTGGACACAATATCTTTATTTATTTATTTTTATGTGGTGCTGGGGATCGAACCCAGGGCTTCACCCGTGCTAGGCGGGCGCTCTACCCCTGAGCCACAACCCCAGCCCCTCTGGTTAATCTCTTAATCATAAAAGAGGGAAGGTGTGGAGGTCTCTAATCATAAAGGAAATGGAGCAGATAGTAGGACAATACTACATTCTAGAGACAAATGGGGTTGGATCTGGGTGCTATTGCGTTCCAGATAAGTGAATGAAGCTTTAGTTCTCATCTACAAAGTGGGAGTAATAATATCTGTTCACAGCATTGTTGAAAGTCCCAACAATCAACTCTCTGGCCAATGCCTCCTAACTGGTCTCCTGACTTTTCACTTGGGTCCCCTTTATAACAGTCATGGCCAGTCAGAATGAGTTTTCAGAAATAGAGTGTGGTGATTAAAATAATAAGACTCCCACAGACTACCAGAGTTTGGGATTGGGCTTTACACTGACTAGCTGTCTGACTGGGATCAAGCAGGTTCCTTGCTTTCTTTATGGCTGTTTCCTGATATGGGAATGAGGTGAATAACAGCATTCCCCTCAAAGGCTTGCTATGAGGATCACAGGAGTGATTTGAAAGGAGGCACTCAGAATAGTGCTAGCAGACAGTAGGTGCTCCATAAACCTTTCGTATTTGTTATTCTGCTTGTATGCAAGCTCCGTGAGGCCAGAGGTTTTAATTTGATTCATTCACTGCATTAAAAACTGTTCCTGGCTAGAACATGCAATCCATCAATATTGGTCAAATGAACCAATGCATGAGTTTAAATTAGATTTTTCCCTCTGGGCTGTTTTCACCCACAACACTTTTGATACAAAATATGTGGGGTTTTCTTTCATACCAACTAATTCTCCAATTCAAGACACTGACTTGTATCTTAAAATTCAACTCAATTCTCACACTCACTACCTGGAGTTAGGTTCAGAGTTTACACACCAAGGGCTCAGTCCCCACAAGACCCTTTACTTCAGATGCCAGTTATAAGTCTGGGCATTCTGACTGACTATAAATTGGGGGTTCCGCTACTTGCTACTCCTTCAGGTTTGATAATTTGCTAGAATGGGCTCACAGAACTCAGGAAAACAGCTTACTTCTACTGCCCATTCATTATGAGGTATACAATTCACGAGGAGTCAAATGGAAGGGATGTATAGGACAAAGCATGGGGTGGGAGGTGCAGTGAGTCTCAGGCCCTCTCTAGGCCTGCTACCTGCCAGCACCTCCATGTGTTCACTAACCTAGAAGCCACTGGAACCCCATCATTCAGGAGTTGTTATGGAGGTTTCATATACAGACACAATTTACTAAATCAATGCCCTTTGGTGACACAATCTTTAGACCCTCTTCCTCTTGGAAGGTCGAAGTTGGGGCTGAAAGTTCCAACCCTCTGTCATGCCTTAGTCTTTCTGGTCACCAGTTTCTTCTGAAGCTATCTAAGGGATCCTAGCCTTGGTTATCTTATTAACACACAAAAAGACATTATTCTGGAGAGTCTAAAGGTTTAAGGAACTTTGGTTTTTAGGAGCCAAAGTTTTCTTCAAATGCCAGGAATAAGGAACAAAGACCAAACATTTGTTTTTCAATACATCACAGTATCTTCCCCTTCTAAAAACTGCAATAGACTCCAATTGCTTTTTTTTGGGCGGGGGCGGGATGGGCAACAGGGTCACACTGTTGATCAGGCTGGCCTCCAGAACTCTCAGTCCTCCTACATGAGCCTCCAATATAGCTGGAATTATAGGCATGTCCCCTCACCCCCCATCTCACGCCCAGCTTGGCTCCATTGGCTTTTGAATGAAACTTAGAATTTGTAAGATAGCCTAGAACTTCAAGATGAAGCTAGATGCCCAGTCTCCAGCCTCTCATTTCATGTCCAGCTCCCTGGGTCACCATCCTTAAAACATGGCCATTTTGCTATTGACTGAACATGCCATATTTGCTACTGCCTGAGCCCCTCCTCCTCTCTCAGGGATGCTCTTCTGGACCTCCCACATATTTGGTTTTGTATGATTTATGTCCTCTTCAAATATACTCTCTAAAAGACTGCCCTTGGCCACTCTGAGCTGAGATATTCTACTTCTCCAAAACACCACAGGTCACATCGTCTCATTTTCTTATCTTTACAACCGTTCACAGCATATAGCATCATCTGAAATTACATTAATTTATTTGTTTACTGTCTATCTCCTCCTCTGTGGCCTTCACCTCTGTTCCTGCCTCCTGAATATAAGTACCAGGAAAGCAGAGTTTTTGGCTTTCTTCTTCACTGATGAATCCCTAATTTAGCAGGGCACTAAACATTAGCTTTCAGAATAAATTTATTGGATACCAATTTTATGCAAAGTACCATCTTTTTATATTTTGCTTCATTTGATCCTTACAAGCACTTTGAGGAAAGTCTGATCTAAGCCCATAATGAGGAAACAGAGGCTTGGAGAGGTTAAGTAACTTGTCTAAGCAAGTGAAGGCTAGGCCAGGATTTGAAAATTGCTTTAACTCATTGATATGATTAAGTCCATTCTTGAGGAGCTCACTATCAGTAGGTAGATTTCTAGCTTCAGTGTATGACAGTTTACCTTCATCTGATGACTTTGGGACCCTGTGAAACTGTAAAAGCTTGCTTTCTCCACTGTCAAAGACAATCGTAGTCATTATACTGTGCTTACAAAGATAGGAAGGTAGATTCATTGATGTATAGAAAGACTGTTCACATTACTTTTTGAAACAAAATTACTGCCAGCTGTATGACCCTGAGCAAGGCCCTTTCCCTCCCTGGGACTCACTTGCCTTATCAGTAGAATGAGGGGGTTGGATTAAATTATTGCTGAAGTCTTTGCCAGCTGTGCAATCTGTTGCGTTGGCTGCATGCACATGTGGTTTTTGATTAACTCTCAGTTGCCAAGTAACTCCTGACTCCCAATGGTACACTTTATGAAGGTTTTACCAGGCCCACTCTGACAGGGCTACATTGGTCTCCCCAGCAAGGTGCAGTTTCACTCCAATTGAACCACAGGCCCATACACCACAGGAGAGTTGGGCTCCGATAGGTAAGACAACTTACTTCTGTTGTGATATTTTTGGGATGGGGATTCTAATATGTGGCCTGACTGCTAAGAGCAAGGTGGAAATATGAATAGTGAGTAAGTATCCATCCTATTTAGATGAACTTGACTCACTTCTTAGGAATTTTCTAAATGCAAAATAAATTAATTAATTAAATTAAATCAAGCTTCTTGCTAAAAGCATCAGATTATGGATTTAAAAAACTGCAAACCAACACTCATCTAGTCATTCCATGGTTAACTGAAATAGAAAATGATCCTGCTGAAATATTTGACAGAGAGTGTTATAGTAGAAACAATAATATTAATAACAAAAAATCATCAATGACAATAATAATACCAGCTAGTATTTATTGGATACTTACATAGTTAGCACTACATTAAACACTTTATGTACTTTATGAAAGGTGAAGAAGACATAGAGCCATAGAATCTATATTCCTACCCATTTACTGTGGAACAAGGATTTTGCTGATACATAGACCACAACCTAAATCCTGGTTCTGCCTTTTTTTTTTTTTTAAACTGGGGATTGAACTTGAACTTGAACATATCATTGAGCTACATCCCTAGCCTTTTGCATGTTTTATTTTGAGATAAGATTTGCCAAAGTTGCTTAGGGACTCCCTAAGTTGTTGAAGCCTGCCTCAGCCTCCTTAGTCACTGAAATTATAGGTATGTGCCAGAGAATTTGGCTTCTGCCATTTAACATTATGAGCCTCAGTTTCCTCATTTTAAGAATGAGAATTTTAATATGTATTTCATAGGCTTGTTATATAGGCTAAATGCTTAAAAGTGTAGATATTATTATTATTATTATTATTATTTATTCATTGACTAAAGTAAACTTTATGTCCCAAACACTTAATGAAAGGTTTGAATTGCCATGTTATATGTGTTTCAGGTAGGTGAGGTGGGTGCACTGCAGAAGGTGTGGGCTATCAATATTCTCATGGTTCCTCATTATTATTTCCAGACAAGTAAAAAAGCTTGCTCCTCTGAGCTTTATGCCACCTAATGATAGAGATACAGTGACACATACCTGCATCTCATGCTATCACCGTCAGACTCTTGCTTACATCCCTATGTTAAATGAGGCTAAGGATTCTAGATCGCATCCTCCTGGTTTATCATTATCATGGAAGATTTCAGGATCTGTTTATAAGACCCATCTAATGTTCCAGTCTTATGGTTTCAAAATGTTTTCAACTCAGTAAAACTTCTTCTCAGCTTTACTTCAACATTCACTCCCACAACCAATACTCTGAAACTTTCATCTGCAGAGACTGCTGTACATGTGTACATTGCCATGTACTAATAGCCACTTTCTGATTTTAATTGCCCATCAGTCTAGTTCTTTCATTTGCACCATCATTCTTACCAAGTGTCCTTCTCTACCTCATGGCAGCTCTGGATAGCTTCCTTTTCTTTTAATCCATATTCTCTGTTTGACACTAACTTCTTTCATGGCTCGCTTAGAATCCATCATCTATTATGCCAACACATGTTTATCAACAAGAATCACCACAATACTCTCTTTTTGCTAAATTCAATGGTATCTCCTAATCCACAGAGACCAGTTAGCCAGGATAAGCCTCATTTATGGCTTTAAAGGAGAAATTTTGCTTTGGATGTAGCAGGCCAATGGGAGATTGCAACTAGAGAAAATGAAACATCTTGAATGGTCTCAGGGTCTGACCCTCTTATAAAGTTATATTGCTTACTTCAAAGTTAATTCCTTACTAGGAAGACTTTTTAAAATATTTATTTCTTATTGTAGTTGGACACAATACCTTTATTTTATTTATTTATTTTTATGTGGTGCTGAAGATCAAACCTAGGGCCTTGTATGTGCTAGGAAAGCTCTCTAATGCTGAGCCACAACCCCAGCCCCACTAGGAAGAATTTTTAGCCAGCAGATCAGAAAACATAAATGGCAGTAAAATATTATTAACATAGTGATCAATGTTTGAACTGCAAGAGGTAATTGGTCAGGTCAACTGCTTGGTGTTTAGGCAGATGAATAACAAAACCATCTGAGATGGATGGATGCATCTATTTCTCTATGCTCTATAAAGTTCCCAGCTTTTGGATCATCAGCTCTTTGAGCCAGAGCCATATTGGCGGTGGAACCTGGACACACTGGCCTGCCTTTGGATAGGCCTTAGTTAGATTAGTTTGCAATATATAATCCTTTTGGCCAAGCCAGAATTCATCCCAAACCAACCTCAAGAAGAAAACGAGCAAAGAAGTTAAATCTGAAGCCAGGAGTTGGGGATGCCAAGGGTGGAACCAAAGCACCAAAGCAATAAAAGATCTGGAAGGAAAGTAGGAAGTCATCAGCAGAGGGAGAGAGTAGAGGCCGGGGGGAGAGAGCAGAGGCTGGGTGGAGAGAGTAGAGGCCAGGTGGAGACAGGAAGAAGCAAGGAGGGAAAGCCAAGGATAAATCCCTGCTGTGTCCTACTACACTGGTTTGTAGTCTTTTCTATTTCCACACTCTCCTGGCTCCCCTCTATCTTATTAATGAGCAGAGTAGAATAAATGTCTTTTCACTTGTATGTTTCCTTCAGTGTACAGTGAGATGTAGAGGTCATTTATTTTATCTGTATTCCAAACAATTGATATAAATAATATAACAATGCCATAAATATATGTTGAGAGAATGAAGAAATGAAGGATTAAATGGTTTAATGGAACTGATGAATAACTCAGGGATGGGACCCAGGGTATGTGTATAAAGCAACACTTGGATCTCCCATAGTTGTGCCTTTTGGTATTTCCTAAGTGTCAGGCAATTTCCATAGTCTCTGGACTGCCTAGATTTAAACCTTGGCTCTTCCATTGGCTAACTGAACAGCTTGGACAATTTACTAACTTCTTTGTGCTTCAGTTTACTCATCTATAAACTAGATATAATAGAAACAATTACTAATGCAGTTGTTAAGGGAAAACAGGATATGCACAAAAACTATTAAAGTTAGTGCCTGTCACAAAGTAATAGCCAAAAAAGTGAGCTATTTTTATCCTAATACTTACTATATCCATCTTTCCCCTGGCACTACACAGGATCTTATAATGTTCTCCTGAGTGCTACTATTTACAGGCAGCACTTCCTAATCTTCTGCTGCATGTGACATGCTGCCCGGGTAGGGGAGTGATAAAGAGTATGGAATGCAGGAGCCATTCAACACACACCAGCTGATGCCTCTGGTTAATGAGGGGAAGGAAGACGAACAATGAGCAGAGAAAAGGTTGTAGACAATAAAATTCATAGGGTGTTCTAGATTTAGAAATATGAAGTTTATTTTTAGGTTGGACTTCCAGGCCTTTGACATAAAACAAAGAAAGAAAACAATAATGTCTGCCATGTTTACGAACACAAGCTTGTTCTGGCTTTCACAAGACAGGGAATTCAGTCTGCTTTCTTCTGGATGCCATATTATAGACAGGCACATGATATGCTAGAAAAATAAAAAACTGATCTGAAAATCAGAAGGCTCCCGGCCTGTCTTAATCTTAGTTTGGTGTCTGTTATTTTGGATAAGTGGCTTCCTTTCTTTAGATTCCAGTTTCCTCTTCTCCCCAAATGGGAAGTTTGAGCCACTTAATGTTAGTTTTATTGTTCAACAAATAGTTACTAAATATTTATTGTATGCCAGACATTGTCCTGGGCATGATAGATATATCAGGCAACCAGGCAATCTCTCTGATTCCTGCTGTCATAGGGTTTGGAGTCTACTGGATAAACACAAGTGCTACGGGAGAGTGTAAGAAGGAGTTGAATCTAGTAAGGGAGCTTACAGAACTTGAAAAGGATTTGGACATGTTAAAAAAAATGATGATGAAGGTTCCTGTAGGCTGAAAGAAATGCAAACTTAAAGGCTTCAAGTCAAGATTATATGACAATCAGAGGACTAGAAGAGTCCAGGATGGCTAGAGTGGACAGAATGAAGGGAAAGACTGATAAGAGACGAAGCTATAAATGAAGGCAGAGTAAGGCTTTTGGATGACATTTTAAATTTTATTAAAGCTTTTTGACATTATGCCAAATATCAAAAGGGAGACATTGGAGAATTTTAAGCAAGAGTTATCCTATTTGTATTTGCAAAAGCTCACTCTGGCTGAATGTAGGAAAAGGATTAGAGAATGGTAAAAGTGGAGGCAAACCATTTGAAAGGAACTTGGAACAGTCCAGGTGAGATATGAGGGTGACTTGGGCTACTGCTCACTGGAATTAGCAAAGCAGAAGATTCAAGGGACATGAAATGTAGTTTAGAATGATATTGTGAGAGAGAAGAAGGGGAAAGAGAGGGTGGGTTCTGCATGGCTTTGAGGTTCTGTCAAGACTGGTGAAGTAGTTGTGATGCCATTAACAGACAGTGCCATGTACTGGGGTAGTGCCAGTTTTGCAGGCAAAGGTGGAGATGCTGAGTTCATATTTTAAAATGTTTAAATTGAGATGCTCATGAGCCCTTTAAGTGGAGGAGTTATGTAGATATCTGTGGAACTGCTGGCACATGAATAGTAAATAAATTTTGGAAGTGATTGAGATATACAGAATCCTGAAGACCACCATTTAATATTGGGCAGAAGAGAAAGGGGGAGCTCTCAAAGGAATTTGGAAAGATATAGTCAGAGCAACAGGAGAAAAATTTAAGAAAGTCCATTGCCAGTGGAAGGGTGTGATGAAGAGAATACTCCACTTTGCAAAATGCCACCAAGGGTAAAGAAAGGATTGAAAAGCCCTTTGGACTGGCAATGCCCTAGGTTGGCATTAATGACCTAAGCTACCATGACCTTGGTAGAATTCTGGGAGTGGAATCCTTGATGAAGGAAGTGAGCATGCTGGTGAGAAAATCAAGATACTAAGGAGACACAACTTATGCAACATTTTTGGCTGAGAGAGGCAGTAACTGAAGGGCTTCATAGTAGCAGTAGTTTTATTTTTAAGGTGGGAGAGTTTATGGAAATGCAATCCAACAGAAATAATATGAGATGCATAAGTAATTTAAAAATTTTTAGTAGTCACTTTTTAAAAGTTTAAAACATCCCTGGTGAGTTTAATTTTATTTAACCTATTATGTCCAAAATATTACAAGTTTACCAAGTAATCAATACAAAAATTATTAATGAGATATTTCACATTTTTTATACTAAGCCTTTGAAATTTGGTGTGTGTTTTACACATTTTGATTTGGAGCAGTGATTTAGTCAGTTTTTTTTCTTTTCTTTTTGTTGTTGTTCCGTGACCAAAAGACCTAGTTAGAGGAGGAAAAGTTGGAGAACAATTAGAGGAGGAAAAGTTGGCTCATGGTTTTGAGGTCAACTCTGTACCTCTGGGTCCAAGGTGAGTCAGAACATTATGGTGGAAGGTTTGGTGGAGGAAAACAGCTCAGGATGTGGCAACAGGGAAGCACAAAGTGAGAGCTTCATTCAACAGGGATAAAATAGAAATCCCAAAGGCATGCCCCTAGATCTACCTCCTCTAGCTACATCTTACATACCTATAGTTACTACCTAGTTAATCCATATAAATGGATTAATCCACTGATAAGGTTATAACTCTCATAATCTAGTTATTTCACCTGTGAACGTTCTTGAATTATCTCACAATGAGCTTTGGGGGTTTATCCAAACTGGAACAACTAGTCACATCTTAAGGGGTCAATAACCACATTTGACTAGTGGCTACTGTATTGGATAGCACAGGTCAAGGGCAATATTTAAATGCTGATGAGCAGGAGGTAGTGTTGAAGGATAGCCTAAACACACAGGACTGACAGAGGATAATGGATTGAGTGGCATGTCAGAAGCAGTGGAAGACAAAGGAGCCTTTGAAAATAGGTGTGACAAATCTTCCTATATAACAAATGTGAAGGAGAAAAAGAAATGGTTATGAGAAGTGTGCTGAAGAATGTCCAACTGACCCTATGAAAAAATAAATAGACCTAATATGTAAAATTTATCAATTTCTGTGTTGCAAATACTTCCAATGTAGACATTTTTGAGTTAGTAATGCAGGGGTACTGAATGTGGGGCTGGGCAGAGATGTACACAATCTACCCTTGTCAGCCAGGAAGAGCCAGTTCCAGCATGCTACTGGGTAAAAAAAAAAAAAAAAAAAAAAAGCTAGACGATTTGATGGCAATTGTCTTAGTCTGCTTGTGTTACTATGTCAGAATACCATAGGCTGGATAATTTATAAACAATATGTTATTTGTTTTACAGTTATGGAGGTTGGGGACTCTATGATTAATGAGCTGCATCGGGCAAGGGTCTTCTTGCTTCATTATCCCATGCAGAAGGTGGAAGGGCAAGGCAGCAAGCGTGAGAAATGGAAAGGGACCAGACTCATCAGAAACTGTCTTCTACAACTACTCCCTCCCTCCCTTAATAACCCATCCATGAGGGCTATTCCTAACCACTTCTTAAAGATTCTATCTCTCAACACAGCTACATTAGGGATTGAGTTTCACATGAACACATGAGTTCTTGGGGGCACATTCAAACCATAGCAGTGGGTGTCTTTCTAATGGCTTTAAATCTCTTTTTGAGTCAGTTTGTGTTGAGACTAAGAGTTCCTCTGTGAGAGGAAAGATGGGTGGGAATTGGGACAATCTGACGTAAGTACGTAGAAAATGGGAAATTAAGCAACATGATAAAATGGTCAGGTTCCGTCAGAAACAGATGGACACTCATACTGGATAACTGAAGCAAGTTATTTAATAAAGTATTGGAGGGAAACAGTTGGATTTAGGGAAGAAACAAGTTCTGGATGACAAGCAACACCACTAGCCATCAATACCTCTTAGCTTGAAGAAACAAAGGGAGAATGGATAGGTTTCCATCATGCAGGGAAAGTTGTAGGGAAGGGGGCACCTGAGGGATTGTGGTCTAAAGTGAGTAGATGGACAATAGGTGGTTGCAGCTGGGAAAGAAATGCCTCCAAGCTCCTGCTGGTGCCTCCCACTGGCCAAACCCACCTGGAAACAGGGGTAAGGGAGACTGGTGACCAATGATATAGTGATAGAACTTCTCTTATGGCTGCATGGTTTTGTCTTAGAGTGTTCAGAAAACTGGATTTATCCAAAACTGGGATTTGCTAAGGCAAAACAATGGAAGAAAGAAAAAGAGCCATGTGAAGAGAGGAGATGGGTATGAAGAAAGTGAAAAATAAATTATCAAAGCAGTCCTTTGAGGTGTATGTTAGCTCCATTTTAGAGACAAGGAGATTAAAACCCAAAGCATCATGTGGCTTGCCCAAGAGAGCATGCTTAGATGGTGGGGGAGTTAGGAATAAGGGCTGCCTAACTTGAAAGTATTTGCTACCCTACCACACCACCTTCAAGCAAACGAATGGTTTAACTGAATTGGGGGTGGAGAACACATTTTATTGTTCATTTAAAACTTTTAATCAAAGCTAACACATTATCAGAACTTACTACCTACAATATATAAACTCATGCACAATGAAAGCAAGAACTCACAGGACACTCCTTGGCATTTATTTACATGACTGATGCTCATCACAAGATAAAGGGTGGATGAGGAACATGCAAGGGTGCCTTTTGTGACATTAAAGTAGAGTCAAGGTCTCAAATGGAATGCTCTGTCTCCTACTCCAAGTGTTTTCTAGTATCCCCTCAAGATAGTACCTGGCCAGGTGACCTCTTCATTGGGGCCAGTGGTTTGAGCAAGATGGGCAGAGAGAGTGCTTCATGGCTTTCCTATATGTGTGGTACTTAGGTATAACCCATTGGGTATTTCCAGGGGCTTAGCAATGAGATGCCTAGGAATTTATGGACTGAATGCAATCTTCCAGGGACCATGTTTTCTTTGTCAAATATTACATGGTAGCTGGGTTTGGTGGCGCATGCCTATAATCCCAGCAGCTGGGGAGACTGAGGCAGGAGGATCATGAGTTCAAAGCCAGCCTCAGCAAACATGAGGCACTAAGCAACTCAGTGAGACCCTGTCTCTAAATAAAATATAAAATAGGGTTGGGGATGTGGCTCAGTTGTTGAGTGCCCCTAAGTTCAATCCCCAGTACCCTCTGCCCCCCACAAAAATATTACATGGTCTGGCAACAGTGTAAAAGATTGGAAGTCAGAGCTACAGAGCTGGAAGCAGCACATGGAGAATCACCAAAAGCTAGGTTAGCATTCCTGTGGTGTGACCTGGTGGTGGTGGTGGAGCTAATCTCTCTTGACCCATTTGTGAAATTCCCTTACTTATAGAATTTGGCCAATACCTAGTGAGTAGTTGAGAGGATTAAATAAGACCAAGGATGCAAAGCTCCTGGCACATGTTAATTGTCAGCTGAAGATGACTCTTACCACCTTCCTGTTCTGCACTGATCCTTTACTCTGACCATTTCTTTCATTTCCCAGAATTACCACTTTAGTCTAACACTGGATTCCATTCACATAAGATAGTGGTGGTTTCCCTACAGTTTTCCAATCATGATTACTCTAGTTTTGTTGTTTTGGTTACTTAGGGGCCATGGTTTGGGCTTTGGTGACCCCGGGTTGCCATTTTGGGGAGACCATGGCATTTTGGATCATGGCTTTTTTCCAGTCTTCAAATAAACACTGAAAGCTTTCTTTACCTTTCATTCCAGCTCTTGTTTGCCATCTGGTGCCTGGTTTGGCTGCATCTGCGTTTACTTAAGGACTTTAGGCGAAGGCTGAGTTTACATATGGGAAGAAGGAAAGGGTTTTGCTGATTTCTTCCATATGTTCATTTATTCATATATTATGATTTTTGTAATCTCACCAGCATAGATTCCTTCAGAAAATCCTTATGCTGTTCCTTAGAGACCCACTTCTTTGTGTGTTCAGCTGGGAGTTTCTCTGAGAGCATTTTTTCCCCCCAATACCCATTACCTTTGGTGTAGCTCAGCATGGCTTTTAGATGAGTACAAAATTAATGTTCTTGAAGGTTCTTCTGTTTGAAGAGAGGGATCTTATCTGATGGGGGAATTCTGTGAAAAGAGGTAGGAGACCTGTGGTCTATGCTGTTCTCTTTCTTTGTAAATGGTGTGAATTAGAAAATTTGTAACTTTCTCATCCACAAATCAAAAAGCTTGGAGTTGGGTGCACTCTAGAACCTAACTTGGCCCTGCTTTTCTGCCTCTTCCTTTGTTCTTGGTTTCTGGCTCTCACAGATTCGTGTGTAAAGACCCAATGTGTGCTCTCTGTATTCTCAGTTCCTTAGCAGAAGGTATTTAGTGGGGAAAAAAATCCAAGAAAGGAATCCTGTGCCCGGCATACTGCATAAATGAAGAGATTAGCTATATTTCTTGTTTTTAAGGAAGTCATATTGATTTCTTTTTCTACCGTACCTGGGACTGAGCTAGGATGTGGCATGAGCTCTGGAGACATACCTGATCTGACACCCATGTTGTGGTTTGGATGTGAGGTGTCCCCCAAAAGCTCATTTGTGACACAGTGCAAGAAGGTTGAGAGGAGAAATGATTGGGTCAGAGAACTTTAATTCAACCAGTGAGCTGATAACCTGATAGGATTAACTAAGTGGTGATTGAAGGAGAGTAGGGTAGAGCTGGAGGGAGCAAGGGTGGGGGCGTGGCTGTGGGGTATATATTTGTATTTAGCAAGTGAAGACCTCTCTGCTTTCTGATACTCATGTGTGCTGCATCCTGCCACCACACTCTTCCACCACGTTTGTTCTGCCTCACCTCAAGCCCCAAGGAATGGAGCCTGCTGCCTATGGATTGAGACCTCTGAAATCATGAGCCCTCAAATAAACTTTTTCTCCTCTAAAATTGTTCTTGTTGGATTTTATAGTCACAGCAGTGTAAGACTGGAGTAAAACAACCTGTGACCCCGAGAAGGTGTACTGATTTTACTAAACTTTGTTTTCCTTCTCTGTAACACAAGAATAATGTCTGCCTGGATGGAATGGTGGGTGGATAAGTAATTGTTAATTCCTAGTTTAGTGTTTTGCATAAATCAAGAGCTCATAAATGTTGGCCACCTCTGTGCAGAATGGATTCAGTGGTGAAAATGCCAGAGTGCTGTGCACCCTAAGAGGGGGGAACTGTGACACCCACAGGAGGTCACCAGATCAGCTGGTTTCCCACAGTGGGGCTCCAATAGGGGACTCCAGCTTCCAGGCACAGATCTTTATCATCAGCTGAGGAGAGATGGGGGCCTCACATGGACCGAATATAAGCTAAAGGAGGAAGGTGGTCTAACCCTGTCTAGAGGCTGGAAAGTGGAAGAGAGACCATCTAGGGCCAGGACATGTGTGTGGGGGATGGCTGGGAGTGGGAGAGCACAGGCTTTATAAGTGGATGACTTCTAGTCACTGTTAGAGGGTCTCCCTACTCTCTTTTGGCCTCCAGTGCCTAATCTCTGAGAGATTAGACTGCACCTGGGAGAGTAAGACTCGAAAAAAAAAAATTCTGTGAATCCATGTTTTTGGCTATGGCTAGAGAGGCAGGTGAGGCTATGTTTGTAGCTTGGGCAGGAAAAGTTTACTAGTTTATTCAAAAATTAGTCCCTGCCAGGTTAGCAAGAAATAAATCTATCAGATTAGAGGCAAGGACAGAACAAGAATTGATCCGTAACAGCCTCCCCTAGATCCTCTCTGTAGGAATATATAAGAAAGAGTCTCATAGCAAAGGCTACCCAGAGAGCTGTCTCCTGAGACCCCTTCCCTCTCTGCTGGACAGTAGTCCACACCAGATCTGAACAATGGAAGTCCTCATCCCCTAGGGAATGTTTTAGGACCCTAACAGATAAAGGAAAGTCTTAACATTTCTGAACTTTGGTTGACTCATATCCTATATGTCTGGTGTGTGTGTCTCTAAGTCTGTATGGTTCATATATTATGGCTTTGCTAAGGTTCCAAGGACACATAGGCATGAACAGGTGAAGGGTGGGAGAAGCCAGGGTCCACCAGAGGAGAGAACCATGTGGAGGGAGGGAAAAAACACTGTCAAAATGAGAAGTGCAGAGGGGAGTGTGAGTGGGACAGCATCAGAGGCAGACAGGGCCAAAGCACAAGGTTTCAGGAATACCAAGAAGTCACAGCTGTTGCCATCTGGCTTCTCTTCGTGTTCAGTCTGCGGGGGCCAGGTGCAGAGGTATGACATGGAGGAAGATGGCTTTCCTAGTGTCCAGATACATGAGGCACCCCCAATGCAGACCACAGGCTTTGATGATAGATCAGGTGAAGGTTTTAGGAAGAAAAAGTTGTCAGAATAATTAGTTCACTCAGAGTTTTGGGTTGGGCCTGTGGCCCACTTTTGGCAGAATGAGGATTAGTGATAAATGTTATTTACAGATTCCCTTCTTTAGACCTTAAGGGCTTTAGGCTTTAATTCAGGAACATAGGGTACCTGAGAAGGGGAGCCTTGGCTTTCCCTCAGCTTGCTCAGAGTACAACAGTAAGAAAAGAAATCAAGAGAAATATATTGCAAAGATCCTCACAGACCAGGCAAAGCTTACATCAGCTGGTCATGTGGACTTGAAGCTCAATTATTCAGTAAGAAATGGATTTGTTTTTATAAGTGCTACAAGATCTGGCACCCACACGGGGGATGTGAAGGCACTTTTTCTTTTTTTTTTTAAAAATCCTTTTGAAAGCAGCAGAAATTCTGCATAGCCAGGGAGTTTCAATGCAGCCTCTGCGTTCCTGACACAGTGCCTGGCCCTGGGCCTGGGCCATTCCTCCAAGGCATCCTCCAGTTTCCTCAGGTTGGTGGCAAAGGGTGGGGATGAGGGACACAAAAACATGCATCAGAGAGAAGGGGCATGAAAACCACTAGGCCCTTATGCATGGAGATTGCCTGGAACCACATACACCTTGACCTGGGAAATGCATGGGATGGGGACATCAACCAGACAGTGTGCAGGACTTGAATAGGGAATTTGAAAGGAGGCCTGTAGAAAGTAGTAGTCAGTCAGTGAACCAGACTCAACTCCAGGAATCTAGCTCCAGCAGAGAAAGACCTGGTGAAGTGGAGGGAATGGATGAAATCCAGAGGGCCTGAACTGCAGCAGTTATGGAAGAAAGAGGAGGATGTATCCATGCACTCAGGACTATGTGATGCATTTGGGATTTTTTTCTAATTGCAGTGGTGGTAATTCATGATAGAAGCTTTAGGGTATGTGATTTGCATTTTCCTGTGGCCTCTCTAGTTCCAATGGGAGAGCAGCCTACAGCTGCAAACCAGAGGAGTGAGTCCTGCAGTAGTCTATGCAGGGGCAATAGTGGTTTGCAGGAATTAACCAAATATGCAGCCAACCAGCTAAACTGCACATCTCCTCCTCCCCTTGCTTGCCCCCTCTCCCTCTCTGTTGCTTTCTTGCCCTCCTCCTTTCAGCAGAAGACAGAGGACCAGTGCGGGAGAACTCTGCCTTGCCTGCCCCACAGACAGATGGATTTTGGCTTCCATCTTCATCAAGGAGGTGCCCTCCCTGCCCCCATCCCAGAACCAGCCTCTCTGTGTGTGTCTGCAAGGAGGGAGCAGCTGTGGCATCCAGAGCACTCCCAGCTGTTCGCCCAACCTCTCTCAAGTGTTTCTTAGTGTCAATGCCTCTAATTAGTTAAAATAGGAAGGAGGGTGGTAAACAGAGGAGCAAAAAGAGGTCTAATTTTAGCTGTAGCCAAAAGGACTTTCCCCTAAATACACTGTGATCTCAAAATACTTAGCTAAGCGCATATGTACATGCAAGGAGAAGATTTAAAGAGCTACAGAAGTCAAATTCAAAGGCCAAATGGGACAGCCCTTGCCTCCCTGTACAACTAGATTCAAGAGGAAGGGAGTGACAATGTATTGAATATTTATTCTGTGCCAGATAGTGTGCCAGATGCGCTATGTGTAGTGGCTTAGCAATCCCTTCTGTCCTCACAGCAACATGATGCGGGGCCTCCTATAGCCCTTCTGTTAGAGATGAGGAAGCTGAGACTCAGGGAGGTTAATGCTACTTGTCCAAGATGACACAGCCAACTGCAGAGCCAGGCTGTGGCTCTGACTTCACTCTAGCAGGAGGAAGATGAGGCCTCAAACCTAGGACAGCTGGGGAAGTGGGCTGACAGCTTAAGCAGGGATTTGGGGCAGAGGATCAGAGCAAAAATCCTGAGGATTCTGACTCTCAGAATGCTTTGAGGCATTGCTGCAGAATCAACAAGAATCACTTCATGCCTCCACTTTCCCCAAATCTGAAATCCTTCATAGCCCCCAAAAGATATGCTGAGGAATGACCAGGCTGTCACTAACAATTTCCAGGTAGATAAATCATTGGGAGAGTGCCTCCCTCCCCTCTCTCCAGCAAAAAAGACCACTGCTTTCTGAAATCAAGGAAGATACACTGTTTGGCACAGGAATTCAAATTGGCTAATTACCCAGCGCCCAAGGTTATGGTGGAATCTGTACTCCTTCAGAACATGGCCACCTGGTGGGACTCGTCAGTCAATTTCCTTCATCTCAGCTCAAGCTTAAAAGGCTCTTCACTGGGACGCGCCCCAATGAGGCCTTCCATGCACATCTGGAGACTTTCCACAATAGGCCTTTGAAGAGGCCTAGAGTATTCCGGGAAAGTCTGGCTCACTGGGCTGAGGCTTTAGGAGCAGAAGCCCACATTTATTTTTCTTTCCCGCCTTCTTTGACAAAACTCTCCCCTCCCCCCCAGTGGTTTGTGGACATTCACAAAGCAGCCCTGATTTTCATCTCATTGCTTTTAGAGCTGAAATCTTAAAGAAAGAGAGCAATAATACATACACTAAAAAGGAGCCTTGGTCCCAAGAAATCCTGTATGTGTATTGAGCTCCTCAGAACCCTCAGAGTCATGCTTGACTCATCTTTCTAATAGAGAGAAAATGGATTTTGAGCTGAGACTTGCTCCATCGTGTAGCAATGGTGACATTTTGTCCACTCACTTTGGTTTCCTGAAGTGGGAAATGCTTAATGGTGGCCTGCCTGGTATGGAACACCAAGTGCTACATGGGGCAGGTTAAGTAAGTCACTTTGCATATTGTCTGATGTGGACTTTAGCAGGTCTGTGCTGTTCCCCCTCCTGACATAGGCTGACAGCCGCTCAGACTTTACAACTCAGCTCAGGGGTGGTTTCCTTGTCCAGTGCTGCTTTACCTCTCTCTTGCTTAGGCTAGTTTAATCACAGGTCCTTCATACTTTCAACTCCTCCCAATTCTTATCCATAGTTTATTGTTAATTCTATTTTAAGTGTATGTCCACCATGCCTCATCATAGTAACTGCAGACACAATATGTTTCTCTTTCCTTATTGTATCTCCATACCAAGCATAGTGCCTAGCATACCAATGTGATCAGGGAATAGCAACAGAATAATTAATTCATTTAACAAATATCTACTGAGCACCTATTCTGAGTCAGGTACTATTCTAGCTACTGAGCTAGAGCCATGAATGTAACAGACTTTCTAGAAGTTCATATTCTGAACAGAATTGCTAAAATTCATGTTCTAGTAGGGGGAAATCAGAAAATACATCAAGGAAATATACACAGAGACCTGTAGTTACAGCTCCAGCTCCGACATATAAAGGATTCAGAAGGCATTACTTTCTTCCCTACGATAAGAAGGATAATAATAAATGGCAAATCTCTTGACTTTTCTTAGATCAGGTAGAGAACCCAGGTTATAGTGCAAACTATCGCCCCGTATCTGGAGAGATGGTAGACTTCAGGCAATCACACCTGAAACCTCCCTGCCTGGAATAGAAGCCACTGGAGCCACCAACTGGCAGGAACACATGGGTGATAATTTGAAGTGTTGGGGTTGTGCGTGGAATGAAGGGTATGGAGTGAGAAACTTCTGAGGTTGCAATTTAAGTGGGGAAAGGACACACTTCCATGGGTTTTACCTCTAAGAAACCTACAATATTCTCACTGTGACTGGTGGCTCCTCTGTTGGCCATGGCAGGGAGAGTCAGATACCAGTGCTTTCCATAACAAAGGCCGAAGGCCTACCTTCAAGGGGAAAAGACTTCACCTAAGCCTCATCCCCCTCAGGAGAAGGATATTGCTCTAACTCTATTGTTCCTGTCTCAATGAAGGTGTGTGTGTCTGTGTATCTTGGGGGAGCTAAAAACATTTGTAAAGGTTAGGCACAGGGGCCCAGTAAAAGACAGTAATAATCAAAATATTATAGAATGCTTTTCCTTCCCCACACTTTAAAATGAAACCAACATGACTCGAGAATAATAGTGAATTACAGCTCAAAGTGCTGCTAGAAATAGACTCGAAGGAGGAGTTCTGAGGGAAGCCCGAAGACAGGAGAGGAGATGAAACAAGGACAAGGGTGCATCTGAAACTCTGGCACCTGGGACTACAGAAAACATTGAACACAGTCCAATGTGATTTCTTCTACAAAGAAATCTCACAAAAAGGTCTACTTAGCTCAGTTCCTGTTGCCTGATATGTCATGTCCAGCTTTCAACAGAAAATTAAAAGGCAGCCAAAGGGCAATGGGAAAAAAAAAAAAAAAAAGAGAACCAAACCATTGACCCTACCCCGCCTGCAGTCCATAGAGAGAGAACAAGCAAACCCAGGTTTAGATATAACACAAGTTTTGAAATTATTGGGGGAATTTTAAAACAATTAAAATTAATATGTCAGGTGTTTTAATGGAAAAATAAACAACATGTAAGAGTGGATGGGTAATAAAAGGAGAGAGATTTGAATTCATGAGAAAAATATCAGACAAATTCTAATTGAAAGACATACTGCAAAATACTTGACCAGAGCTCCTCAAAACTGTCAAGGGCACCCAAACCAGAGGAGCTTAAGAAGACAGGAAGACTAAATGCAGCGTGGTATCTTAGAGGGGATCAGAGAACACAGAGGTTCACTAGGCAAACACTAAGGAAGTCTGGATAAAGTACCAACTTTAGCTGGGCGTGGTGGTACATGCCAGTAATCCCAGCAGCTTGAGAGGCTCAGGCAAGAGGATCAAGAGTTCAAAGCCAGCCTCAGAAACTTAGCGAGGTGCTAAGCAACTCAGTGAGACCCTGTTTCTAAATAAAATACAAAAGGGGGGCGGGGCTGGGGATATGGCTCAGTGGTTAAGTTATCCCTGGGTTCAATCCCTAGTACAAAAAAGTACACATTTTAGCTAATAATAAGTATCAATATTGGCTCATTGATTGTGATCAAAGGCACCATAATCACATTAGATGTTAATAATAAGAGAAACTATGTGTGAGGTTCATGGAACTTGCTATAATATCTTCACACTTTTTTTTTTGGTAACTACAAAACTGTTTTAAAAAGTTTTATGTGCATGTACATATATCCACAAGCATATATATCACGTCTGGTGGTGATAAGTTCTAGGGAGGAAGAAGTCAAGTAGAGGAAGATAACTGAGGAAGGTTGGAGTGGGAAGGCTGTTAGCCCATGTGGCCAGGAATGGCATCTCTGTGATAAAATGATATTGGAGCAGAGATCTAAAATGAGAGTGAACCACACAAATACTTGCAGGAAGGGGATTCCAGGTGGAGGAAAGAGTCAGTGTGAAAGCCCTGAGTGGGAAGTGTGATCAGCACATGGAAAGAGGGGAGAGGTCAGGCCAGCTGGAACAGAGTGGGCAAGAGCAGAGTATATACTCAGAGATGGGGCCGCGAGACCACAGGAAGCAGCGAATGAATGGGTGAAGAAGATGAATGGAAGCTCATCGTTTTGAAACTTAATCGTGGTACTCCAGCCTTTTTTTAAAAAATTATTTTATAGTTTTAACGAAGCCATTCTTCATAATACACATAATATCGCCCCCCATACACACACAAATGGTCTGTGACAATATCAAAATCTCTTAGCCTGCAGGAGTTCCAAGGAGACTCCACAGTACCATACAAGTCAAATGCATTTCATCTCCTCCCTGAAACAACATTTGAGACTGTTTCTAGACAAGCAAAGTGAAATGAAGGCTTGAGGCCAATTTTTCACATAATTCAATATATTCTTACAAAACCTTACATATGCCTGAAATCTTTAGATAATGGAAAGAAAAGTAGATTTTCCTCTCTTTGATATAAAAGCAATTGGCTCAAGCTCTCATTTCATTTTGCACATGTAGGCACAACCCACAGTCTGTAATTAATTTCAAAACCACTAAATTGGAAACAGAATAAAACCTCAACTAACTGGAGGACCTTCTTTCCTTGACATAGTCGGCTTTCAGTGGCCAGAGCATTAAGGCAGGAGTCCAAAGGGCAAGCTCAGAAAACAAAAGAATTACTCAGCAGGCCTTGGGCAAGTCCAGTAGGAGCCCCTCACCTGCTGCCTCTTCCCCCAAGGCTTCCAGCCCCACAAACCGTGAGAAGGTCCTCTGCTGGGCGACACTGTAATAATCATCAGAGGATAGCGCTCTGGGCTGTCATTTGCATGCTCCCATAGGCTTGGGAACTTGCCCCTTTCACAGAGATTTTTACCCATAGGATGAAATTGAAACCACTCCCCAAGGACCTTCCCTCTAACAGAAAGTTTCATAAAGAAAGGCATTTTGCTGCATAATATATGAGAGCAAAATGTGGATCTCTTGATAGTGGGGACTTGAATTTTGAATATCCTGGTTTATTTAAGGGTGGTGTTTGCCATATTCAATCACTGGCCACTTCTCTGTGGCTTTAACCACTTTGAACCTCAGTTTCTTCATTTGTAAAAATGAAAATTATAATTTCTGCTTGCTCACAGGGTCTTTATCAAGATTAAATGCAATAATGTCCCTAAAATGGTTAAAATAGCATACAGCCTATGACAGGTGACTAACAAACACGGCTTCATTTGTAAAACATAATTATACATCCCTTCAATCTGGTGGCATCTCAATAAATGTTTGTTGAATAAGTAACAATCTGAATGAAACATCTCCGGGAAATCTTAGATGGTACTTCCTATAATGATTCTTAATATAATGCTGATAGTAACTGTCATTTTCTGAACTTCCTGCCTGTCAGGTACTGTGATTACTTGCTTACAAACACATAATTTCACTGAATTCTCAGGATTGCCTAATAAAGTAGGCCTTAATCAAGCTCCACTTCACAAATGAGGAGGCAAGGTTGAGAAGGGTTAAGGACTTCCCACAGGATGGGCCAGCCAGCAAGTGGCAGAGTTTGAACCATATCCTTATGATTCCAGAGGCTACTGCACTAGGTGTAGCAGTTTAATGTACATTAAAAAAAAAGAAAAGATGCTTTAGATTTCTTTTGTTAAAAGACTCAACTAGGCTGCAGGGATTTTTCTGTTCCCCAAAAGAGCCTCAAGAACCTCATGCAATTGAGTTGGCAGCCAACAGGCCAGGAAGAGGTGGGCTTGGTAAAGATGCCAGGGACCAGGGACAGGTCTTCAAGAAGGTGGTTAAACAAGTCATCCATTTCTGTCCCAAGACCGGCAGGTACTAGTCTGGTGGGGATGGCCCTCCTATGGGCTGCAGCGAGAGAGGACTCCGGTGTGGAGCTGGGTGTCACCTTTAAAAATGGATAAAGGTGCTCTGAGAGCAAAACAAAATTGTTCAGGGGTAGGGTGGCTGTGTTGAGGTATTAGATGGTAGTACTACAGGGACAGAAAGCCAAGGGCACTGGGATGACCAGGATCCAGCCAGCCAGGGGCTGAGGACCCCAGGGAGGCAGGGAAAGCCCAGTCAGGTTGTGAGCAATACCAGACTACGGCAAGGGGACTTCTAAGTGGGGTACCCTGGCCCATGGTATAGAAGTGAGATGTGAATGTGCAGGTGAGTGGTGGGAAGGGTTAACTTTAACCCCAGAATGCTCCCCTGGGTATACTCACCTTGGAGAAGGTGCAGGTGATACAATTGCAAGGACATGGTCAGTACCTCACCATTCCAGGTGCTTCCAGGGGGTGAGGAGCTAGCATGGGGGCATGCTGGTTACAGCCTGGTGCTAGGGAGCATCCCCACACCTTCTAAATCTGTAATATGCTATGCTCAACAAATACTTGAGAACTACCCCTCCACCCCCTGCCTGCAGCAATTGCAGGATTGGAGGTGGGAACTGGCCTGTCCTCTCAGAGGAGGTTACAGTCTAGAGGGTAGACCCTTTACCATCACCATCCATGAGCCTGGCTGGTCTACCTACTTCATTTTCCTACCTGGTCAGAGAAGCCTTATATCACATGTATGTAAGCAGGTTTGTGATTGTAGGACAGTAGGAGGCAGTATGATCTTATAGAAAGAGTGCCAGGATCAGAGTGAAGACTCAGTTCAAATGACAGTACAGTAATTTACTAATTCTTCTGATCTTGAGCCAAGTCCTTTATCTTCTTGGACTCTCAGTCTCATCGTCTATAAAACTGGGCTCAGAATTCCTATCGGTTTTCCCATGAGGCTGTGTGATAGTCAAACACCTGAGTTCAGAGATTTTTATGTACCCACTGTGTGACGTCAACCATGGAACCATAGAGCTATGGAACCTCTCCATGCCTCAATCCACTCATCTATATAAAGGACATAAAAGTACCTCCTAATTTAAAGGGTTTCTATGAAGATTAGATGAGTTAACATATGGAAAGTGATTAGAAGAGACTTTAGCAAGTGTTGGCACACTGGAGTGTTTCAGGGTTACCTGCTTTTCCTCTCATCACTACCTGGCAGATCTAATGGGAAGATGCAGTGAGATGTCACATGGCCCAATCAGCACTTAAGTGTCCCCTTTTTTCCTCTTTTCACATAATGTCATAGTGGTGAAGCCAGGACTAGCCCCTATGCCCTCATACTCCTTGTCCTCTGTCCCTCAACTGCGGCTAAGTGGTAAGATCTAAGCAGTGTTGGCTGGGCCCTCTGGCTCTATGTGGGTCCTTCTCTTTCCGGCATGCTCTCTTCAGTCCTCCCTAACTCAAGTTCCAGGTGCTTATCCCAAGATTGCCTCACAGCCACATGTCACACTTTTGAATACATGCTACTTCCTTTTTCCTGTCTTTCCCAGTTCCCATCCATCTGGACTTTGTTGGGAAATAGTTCCTTTCCTTATGGCTTCCGCTGCTCAGTTCCCCATTGCCTATACTGGGAGATATCAGAGTGGCCCAGGAAGTGCAGGGTCTCTAAATCATGACCCTCCCCCCCTGAGTCCATGAGCAATGATATAGATATCAGTGTCAAAACAAGGAGCAACCATTTGCATACATATGGTAAGATTGTATAGGTACACTATAAAATCCCAACCACAGGCACAAGTATCCACCAAAGAAAAGGAACAACCCAGAAGCCCTGCACTGTTGAAATATGCATGGTAGAATGTTTCTCATTTTCCCATTAGTTTTATTGCTGCTGCCTAGGGCTCAGTTTTCTCACTATAAAATAGGATAATATCTCTCCTTTCTAAATTCATCCCCACATTCAAGGCCAAGTTTATGTTTGACCAAGAAGACTTTGGCAGCCCCCACCTCCCCTGTCCACAGCATTCTGAATTCATTCCCACTTGCAATCTGCTAAATAACTTCACTTTAAAATGCCTGCTGTTCATACTATAGTGACATAGCCACATCAATGCTTAAAGCAGCTCAATTCACAATAGCTAAACTATGGAACCAACCTAGGTGCCTTTCCACGGATGAATGGATAAAGAAAATGTGGCACATATACACAACTGAATACTATGCAGCCTTAAAGAATAAAATTATGGCATCTGCAGGTAAATGGATGGAGCTGGAAAAAAATCATGCTAAGTGAAATAAGCCGAACCCCCAAAACCAAAGCTTGAATTTTTCTTTGATCAGTGGATGCTGATCCATAATGGGGTGGGAGGCATAGGGAAGAATGAAGGAATTTTGGATTATGCAGAGGAGAGTGAGGGGAAGGGTGGGGATGGGAAGGATGGTCATTATTATCCTATATACATGAATGATTACAATACCAGTGTGACACTGCACTGCCAGAGGAAGGACAAGCTGTGCTCATTTTGTGTACAATGTGTTAAAATGCATTCTATTGTTATGTATAACTAATTAGAATTAAAAAATTAAGAAAAACAATAAAATAAAATGCCTGCTGTTGTCCCAAGACTTTAGATTTTTCTCTCCCCAATAAGATTATAATCTTTTCTCAAGTCTCCCCTACTTTTTTTTTCTTTAATGCTAGTTTGCAGCATAAAACATTCAAAAACTCCTAGCAGTATTCCCTTGGAGGATCCCCAAAAGAGAGTAAAGATTACTGCGAACTCAGGGGTCAGGAGGGGTCTCTATTTTTTAAGTGAAGACAGTGACACCAAATTTCATGGAGTTGTTTGCTTGACTGAGATACTGATATAAAATAGCCAGAATTCTGCTGAGGAAAATATAATCTGAGCAGGGCTTGGTGGTGCATGCTTGTAATCTCTCCTGCTTAGGCAGGACAACTGTAAGACAGAGGCCCACCTCCGCAACTTATTGAGGCCCTAAGCAACATAGAGAGACCTGCAGATGGTGGGATGCTATAATTTTTATTTTCTTCTTTATTTTGCTTCAAATTTTAGAAATTTATGATAGATTTTGATGGCTTAATTTCTTAAAAAATATTTTGTCTTGGTTGTAGTTGGACACAATACCTTTATTTTATTTTTATGTGGTGCTGAGGATTGAACCCAGTGCTTGTATGTGCTAGGCGAGCGCTCTATCACTGAGTCACAACCCCAGCCCCATGATTGCTTAATTTTAATAGCTACCAGTCATAAAAAATATATTACATTTTAAGAAACATGAAGAAAATTCTCCGAAAGGCATGTGTTAATCAAATATTTGGCACAAGGTCTTCCAATGCTATACTAAACATTATTTATTTTAAAATAAACATTCTTATGATTTAGAATAGGAGGGGGTCACTGGGGATTTAGCTCTGTGGTCAAGCACCCTGATTTCAATCCCTTGTACCAATAATCATTGTCCTCCTCTTCCTCCTCCTCCTCCTCATCTGGCACAAGAGAAGGCCAAGATGACTGGGGTTGCTAAGAACCTGTGAAAGGAGGCATAGGTCATAGATAAGCAGCACCATGTGGAATGCTGAGAACGGCTAGTGGAACAGATGTACCAAGCATGTTCTTTGGACCAGACACCACTTTAGGCACTTGATACGCTATAGGACCCTGGTGAAGAGTACAGATTCATGAGTCAGACTGTGTATGGTTCACACCATAGAAGCCCAACCGACTGTGTTGCCTCATCTTGGTTACTTAAAATGTCTTCGGCTTATTTTCTTCAAGTTGGGATTATTTAAAGCAGGGGTTAGTCAATTTTTTCTAAGAAGGGCCAGAGGTCAACTATTTCAGGTTTTGTGGGCGATGTGGTCTGTTACAACTCTTCAGCCCTGCGGTAGGAGTATGTAAGCATCTGTAGTGTGCAAGTGAACGATTGGCCGTGACCGTGGCCCAATAAAACTTTATTGTAAAAGCAGACAGAGGACAGGATTTCACATGGGGGGCATAGTTTGCTGACCTCTAATATAGAACTTACTTTATATGATCCATAGAGGACTGGAGAGTTAATATATTCCATACTCTTAGAATAGTGCCCTACTCACAGTAATTATTCAACAAAAATTAGCTCTTGTTGTTGTAATGGACCCAAGGAGTAGGCATCAGTATCACTTTCATATGGAAAAAAAAAATTAAGAGCTCAGAAGTAACTGAATTCCTTTTCTAAGAATGGAGAACTTCTAATGGTGCCAGAGTTAGAAAACAGGTCTGTTTGAGTCTAAAACCTGTAGCTTTTCTGCTGAGACGTTGTTCCTGCTAGAACCTAGACCTCATTTCATTGATTCAAGAGGAACCCACTGTTTCAGGATTAGACTCAACCCTGGCAACACCCTTTCTGATTATTTTGGGCTGGGGACCCAAAGCACATGGCCTTGCTCCTTGGAATCCGTGTTGCAGCCTGTGGGGAACAGGTGTACAATCCATGTTCCCCACCAACTCAGGGCGCTCACGCACTCTCAGCCTTCCCTGGCCCCCACCTCATCAAAGGATAGGTTTCCTGTGACATGGATGGATCAGCTGCCTTTGGGGAGCCCTAATTAACTGCACAAATAGGGCAGGCTTTCCAAATCCCACATTAGTTCTGCTGTGGAATGCCAGAACTTTTCTACCATGGAAAAATGCTTCATGCCTCGACTCTTAACAAACCCAGCAAGTTCAAATGCATTTTGGGGTTGGGGGGTGACAAGAATCTCAAGCTGTTATGTGAGAAGGCAAAGAAAGAAAGGGCTTTTCTTGAAAGGGGGAAACAAAGGGCATCCAGAAATGTCATCCAAATGCCCTGCAAACTCTCAAGCTTTCCCCAAGTTCTTCTTTGTTTGAAGGCCTTGATAGTGTGATTCATTTAACTCTTTCTTTGGGTCAATGAGAGGGTTCTTAAATCTGAGAATCTGCAGCCAGTGTCAGAGATTTCTTTTCATCTGTCAAATACATGGAATAAAAAGAAAAACACAACCTCAGCTAAATGGTACAGACTTCATGTGTTTCAAAACTTTGACATGTCTGACTTGTTATTTCTCTCTCCTTTTCTTCTCTTCTTTTGCCTGCTCTTTCTTCTCCTCCTTCTCTCCTTTTATCCCCAAATCCAGCACAACAACTGGTCTATTCTAGGAAAAGTCTCTCTGGGTCTGTAGCTGAGAAGACACCGTAATAGTTGGGTCTGTGTGTGTAAATTTAACAGCAATCAGCTGTCTGTTTTGTGTTTAATTCCACAGAGTAAAACCATTTTGGCTATAATCCTCAGAAGGCACTGTATGTCTGTCTGTTCCCAGATTCAGTGAATCCCTGTGTAGATAGATTTTTCTTCATCAAAGGACAGACACTGGCGTGGCCCTCAATTTTATGCTCCCATAGATAATACCACGGGGAAAGCCTCTGGAGCCACACAGATTCACCCACCCTTAGGTCTTTGAAGCCCCAGATGTAAGTGGATCCCGCAGACTCTACACTGATACCCTACTCAGGCTTCTAGCAGGAAAGACATGACTAGCCACCATGGGCTTCCTGCCTTGGGAGGGATAAAGGGAACTTTAATTAGGGTGGCTGTGGTTTATTTTTTTAAATTTTGATTTGTTATATATGACAACAGAATGCATTACAATTCATATTACACATATAGAGCACAGTTTTTCATATTGTATGCAAAGTAGAGTCACATCCTTCGTGTCTTCTTACATGTAATATACTTAGGGTAATGATGACCATCGCATTCCACTGTTTTTCCTATCCCTCTGCCCCCTCCCTCCCCTTTTCCCCTTTGTCCTATCTAGAGTTCACTTAATCCTCCACCCCCCCCACCCCGCCCCCCAGCATATTATGGGACAAGGAACTGAACAGACACTTTTCAGAAGAGGATATACAATCAATCAACAAATATATGAAAAATTGTTCAACATCTCTAGCAATTAGAGAAATGCAAATCAAAACTACTCTAAGATTTCATCTCACTCCATTCAGAATGGCAGCTATTAAGAATAATAAGTGTTGGCAAGGATGTGGGGAAAAAGGCACAATCATACATTGGTGGTGGGGCTGCAAATTGGTGTAGCCAATATGGAAATCAGTATGGAGAATCCTTGGAAAACTGGGAATGGAACCACATTTGACCCAGCTATCCCACTCCTTGGTCTATACCCAAAGTATTTAAAAACAGCATACTACAGGGACATGGCCTCATCAATGTTTATAGCAGCACAATTCATAATAGCTAAAGTGTGGAACCAACCTAGATGCCCTTCAGTAGATTAATGGATAAAGAAAATGTAGTATATATACACAATGGTTGTGGTTTATTATCCCAATAGACTTATCTTGAGTCCTAAACACTTTTAAGAAGGAGAGAGGATGTTATTATTATTAATGACATCAAGACCTAAGACATAATCTAGTTCTCTCTGGGATGTACTATCACTTTCTGCTTCATTTCCAAGGAGCAACTGATGGTTGGGAGATTTGGAGAAATACCTGTTATCAGGTCTTGCTCTCTTGAGGAAGGTAGAAAACTGGGAAATTTTAGACTTTGAATTTAGCTTTTTATTTCTCTACTCTGCATTGACTTCTCTGACAGATTCCACCAGGCCTTGTAAACTCCTAAGAAGAAAAAATGTATCTAGAAAATACTGAAGTTTGCAGCAATTGCTCATTGTGTGCAGGTGGAAGCCTTTCTAATGCCTGTGATAAGGAACTGGCTTTGTCCCCACAAGCAGGAAGGCCTATCTTCTTGGAGGTCCTGGCCCATGGGTTCCCAAAGTTTAGCTTAATAAAATATCCAAACCTTTTGGAGGCATGCAAAGAATTGTCAGATTTTTATTTTATTATTTAGGGACTTTAAACAGAATAACTGCTGAACATCTACCCTCATCATTATTTCATAACAAAAAGATTTTAACACACATACATGTGATTACCATGCTCAGAATAAAGGGAAATCATGCCTCATTTAGTCTTGTTAAAAATTCAACATGCTGTTCTTATTTTTTTCATTTCCCAGGGACTAATGACACTCTTTTAGGGACATACATTGAGGATTAGATGCATGGGTACATCACCTATGTAGTACACAGAGACCCATACACAGAGGACCCAAGCTGGGGTTTAATGACCTGCAGTTGCTTTCTTGCAAGTTTTTAAAATTTTATCTTTGAATTGGTGTTTTGTAAGTGAAGACTGGTGAGATAATAGAGCATGTGTTGTTGCTTCTCCAGGACTGACTTCTGGCTGTCTTGTCCCTGTGTTCTGGTGCCCTACCAGACCTGTGTCCTAGCATGGTGACAGGATTGCATGCAGGGTGTATTTTGCTTTGACACTTCCTCCCTTTAGGATGAGCACAGGTATAGGGAAGGTCAGGCCAGGAAGTGAGTCCCCTGTGTCTCAGGGGGGAGCAGAGCAGCGATGGGCACTCCCTCACACTATCTAAGGGTATTGGCCTGGCAAGATGGAGGGGGATCCCCATGTGGAATTTGGAAAGTCCTGGAAGACACCTGCCATCTGCCAGTCAAGACAACAGGTCTGAAGGAAGGGGAAACTTCCCTGCTTCTGGAAAGGACCATGAATTTTCATTTTTCACTGGGTCCTGTAAATTATATAACTAGCTCTGCCTACGGCAGCCTTCTAATGATACTTGAGAACTACAGCCTAGCTGACAGGTCCTTGTTTAGCTTGGTGAGCTGGAGAAAACTCATAATTTGCATTTTTAAACAAATCTCCATTCAGGTCCCATTTTCTTACTTGCTGACTGTTTGGCTTTGAGGAAGTGATTTACCTTTCTAGCCTTCCAATTCCTCTTTGTAAATGGAGAGGTGAATGTCTTCCTATCTCACATGACCTCATTTAAATACTGAATGTGGTTATACAAGCAAACCTCTAGTGTGTATCAGGTGATGAGCTAATGTCCGTCCCTTTCCTCTTCCTCTTCTGCACCCTTGAGATGAACGTGGGTACCTGGGGGAGGCCAGATCTTATCCAAGGAAACTCATTCTGCAGAGGCTAAACCTGGTATTTCCTTGGATTAGGGTCCTTTCGCTTGTTCAGTGCACAGTAGAAGAAAGGCCTGGAACAGTGAACAGCAGTGACTACGGAAATCCCAGTCTGCTTCTCAGGAAACAAAACTTGAGCACACAGAAGTGGTCGATTTTGACATGGGGGAAGAAATAAAGATGAATGGGGGAGATAGAAGGCACCTAGGACAAACCCAGGCTCCTTCCCACTTCCTGCACATCCCAGCCCTGAGCTAAGATAGGTAGAGCCCTTGTCACCACACAGAAAGGGTTCACCAGGCCACAATCACACATTTAGGACTATGAATTTGGAGGTCTGAATTTCACTCTCAGGTTTTCTCTGTAGAATCTTAGGAATGTCACCTATCTCTCTGGAACTGAATGTCCCCATCTTTTAAATGCATGAGTAAAGACGACTCACTTAAGTCCCTTCTGGCTTTAATGCTTTTTTTTTTTTTTAAATTAGAGAAAGCTTTACAAATATATTCTCTAACTCAGACACACCCTTTCAATGAAGAAAGTCCTTTCAGAGAGCTGGCTCTAGGGAGGGCTACTTTTGAGGAAGTACAGGGACCCAGATTCCTTGGGTCAGACTGTTTGCTGAGGCTCTAAGGTTGGGGGGGGTCATCGGAAGATTCCTTTGTCTCCCTTCACAGCCAGGTCATCCAACTCAAATGGCCATGGCCAAGCATCATGCATGGGGCAGGGTATACAACACTCCTCTCCAAACAGAAGGCTGTTGTGATGAGACTCTGTGGAAGGCTATTTATGGCTGTGTTTTGGTTTACCCTCAGTCTAGTACACAGAGTACAGCTGAAAACACTCTCTTGTCCTTCAGGGTAAAATTTCCCAATTTTTACATGAAGCTAGTCAGCTCTAGACCTATAGCCCCCACTGCTACCACTTTTGTTCACCCAGAGAAGCAGTCACCCCTGCCCACCTCCCCCTCCAGCTTGGCCTCTGAGTCACTCCCAGCATATACTATTGACAGCACAGCATTAGGGACTTAGAGTCAGACAGACCTTGGCTGAAATCCCAGTTCCTGCACTTTTAGTTGTGTGACCATGGGCCAGTAAGTCGCTTAATCTCTCTGAACCTCAGTTTCACTGGGTGAAATTGGAAATAGTACCTTTCCAAAGAGATGGTTTTAAGAATTACAGAGAAACACAATGCTGTAGATAAATCCTGATGGACATAATTAATTGGGTTATCTCTCTGCCCCAATCATTTTGGCCTATTTCATAATGACCAGGCTTCTGCCTCAGTTTCCTTTCCTCAGTTTTCATCTTATTTTTTATCTTGTGCTCCAGACCTGCCAGAGTGGTATCAGTTGGGGTTCTGGCTCTGGTGCTATTACTTCTGCCCACTGCCCCTTGGCTACAAGCAGGAATTTTTCCATGGTTGGACAAGAGATGCAACAAGCACTGTCTATATGCCAATTTATCATCATTTCCTCTTCATAATGAACCTAGAAGTAGGTGCCATTATTGAGCCAGTTTTACACATCAGGAAATAATTTTGGAGAGCTGAGGTCAAGGTCACAAGGCTGAGTGTGGCAGCTGAATTCTAACCCAGTATGCCCAACCCCATTACTATTGAAGATGGGATACTTCCCCCAGGAGTGTTACCCTCTCTACTCCTGTCCTTTTATAATCATAACCAGAGTAGCCACTCACTTGCTGATTGTCTGTAAACATTACGTACATCGTCCTCTTGGAATTTCCCAGCAATGCCATGAGGTGATATTTTTATACTCATTTACAAATTAGAGAGTGGAATCCAAAATAAGCAAGGTATTAGAAGTTAACTGTCCATGAAAGAGGAACTAGGATGCAGATGCTACATGTTATTTCTTGTGGCTTCTGTAATAATATACCATGTGCCAAACACTTTATAATGAGGAAGGGGAGGGGTCAGGCCTCTGGGGGAGGAAGGGGATATTAGTATCCTCTATGAGGAAGGGGATATTAGTATCCTCATTTAACAGGCAGAGAAACAGAGGCAGAGAGTTTAGGGAACTTGCCGCAGACCTCACAGGCAGAATGGCAGAGTTGGGTATTAAACGCAGGCAGTCTGGCTCTGAGGTCTGGGCTCTTAGTCTCTAGCACTGTGTTGCTTTAAGAAGTGAGGGATTTGGGCTGGGGATGTGGCTCAAGCGGTCAAGCGGTAACATGCTCGCCTGGCATGCGCGGGGCGCTGGGTTCGATTCTCAGCATCACATAAAAATAAAATAAAGATGTTAAAATAAAGATGTTGTGTACACCAAAAACTAAAAAAAAAATAAATCTTAAAAAAAATTCTCTCTTTCTCTCTTAAAAAAAAAAAGAAGTGAGGGATATCAGATCAGATGACAAGGGGGGATGATTCCAAAGGCCACAGACAGGAGGTAGGGAGTCCAAGAGCTATGAAAGCTCTAGAAGAAGGAACTCCCCACCCACATGGATGGGAGCAGTCCTCCAGAGGCCTGACCCCACCCCCCTTCAACAAGGTTGGCCACCCTGTAGAATTTTCCTGCATTAAGTAATGGTGTAGGTATTTCGTTTCCTTTAGGCCCACTGAGATGTATCATTAAGAAATTGCTTCAGACTCTTAAGCAAGCTGTGCCTTCACTATTGGCTACAAAATCCTTAGAAAGGATAGAAGTCAACAGTTTTCATTGACCAGTTACTTTTAAAGTCCAGAGGAGAGTGGGGAGAAGGCCTTTAACCAGGCAAGGCAAAAACAAATGTGTGGAAAACTGTCATGTGCTGAAACATGTGCGATGGTAAACCTCCCAGCAACACTTCAGAGTTGTGATTAGTCCCATTATACAGAGAGTTAAAGCAACACTCAGAGCAAGGGGACAGGAACAGTTCCCAAGAAAGTCTTCAGTACCTATGACGGGCAAAGGACTCCTTGAAATCAATGAGGAAAAGACAGAGTCCTGTAAGAAAATGAAGAAAGGGTATTCACAGGCCATTAAGTGGCCCATAGATACCAAGAGTATGTCCATTTTACCAGTAAATCAGGAAGACAAAGGATATGAGCAGTCAATTGTTCAAGAAATTGTGAAAATGTTCAGTGATTGACAATATCCAATGTTGGCAAAGGTGTAGAGACATCATTGGCAGGGATACAAGTTGGGACAGCCTTTTTGGAGGATATTTTGGCCATAGCTAACAAAATTTTAAATGCACCAATCCTTCACTAGCAATCCCACTTCCCCATGTCTCCAAGAAATCCTCATACTTGTGTATGAAGAACCAAACCAACAGCATGCTTGTGTCACAGTTTGTGACAGCTAAACAGTAGGAACAAGTTAATGTGTCTACCAATAGGAACCTAATTAATATTTTAAAATATATGTCGACTCTGGAACTACTGTTAGTATGGAATAGACACTGGGAAGCTCTGTATTTTAGGATAACATATTCTAAAATACCTTGTAAATGAAAAAAAAAAGTTGAACAATTTCTACCATGTGACTCTGTGTGTGCATGTGTATGAGTACATTGAAAAAGTTAGGCAGACACAGGAAGTATGGAATAGTGATGGCCTCTGGGAAGTTCATGCCTTTCACCATTTATTCTGTATTTCTCTGTTGTTCGTGTTTTTACAATGTAAGTGTATTCCTGTAATATTTTTTTTTTTTGCTTAAAGAAAAGCAAATTGGCCACAGAGCCACTTGTCTGTGCTCTGTGTTATCTCATTCAGGGGAGAAACACCAACCTAGGCTGGGGCTTCCTCCTTTGCCAGTGGGAATGTTAGGTACTTGTCTGGATGCCTGTTTCCCCTATTCTCTCTCCTTTGCATAGGTGCTCCTGTATTTGAGCACATGCACACATATACACATTCCTGTCTATGCACACTCTCACCCAGAATGACAAGTGCATGGGTTAGCTGATAGCCTGAGAACCTCTAAATCATGGAGCAAAATGATTCTTGTCAGCTTGATAAAACATGTACACAATCACACTCCAATACAAGTACAACAAAATAACAAATTGTCAGGTCCCGTAAGCACAAGCTGTGATTTAAACCATGGGGTCCAATGGGCACATATTGGATGTGAAGAGCCTTAAATAATGGCTCTGCTAGCTTAAAACATATCAGATGTTCCTTTAGCCTTAGCTCGCCCAAGACATAAACTATGTGTTCAGGGGAAAGCAAAGTCAAATGACTCATGACAGAGTTTGTTTTTAGTATGAATTATTTTTTCTGGCTCCTTGCTTTTAAAGACAGATCCTTTTCAGATGGGCTGAAGCAAAGACCGCTGGGAGCTGGGCTCACAAACCTAGTCTCCCACCCCTTCTGAAAGCTGGAAGTGGACAGCCCCAGACGAAGCGATTCTTTCCCATTATGATCATTCCATCATTCACTCTCCTTTTTCCTTTCAACCCAATGCAGTGACAGCCTGGTAAGGTGGTGGGAGGATCACTTGATTTGGAGTCTAGGAGATCTGAGCTCCAATTCCAAAGGTTTTATTTATTAATTGTGTGATGCTGGGAATGTCACATGAATTCTTTGGGCTACAGTTTCCTCCAGCACAAAATGAGAAGAATAAACATTGGTCTGCAATGGAGTGGGATTCAATGAAGTAATCTAGACAAAGTGCTGGACACATGGAAACCACTCAACAAATGGCACTAGACAGAACTCCTTTGGACAGAGAGTGTCCTAGTTACCTCTGTATGCCTAGTGCTTGCGTGAGAGCTGGAAAGAAAATCTGTGAAGAAGGAAGGCAGCAATGAAGGGCTGAAGGAACAATTAGGACAAACAATAACTAATACTTGCATTTCTCCTTTTAACTGTGTTATGTGGATCATCTCACTAATCCTTGGTGAAAACTGTCCCTGCCAGGAACACGTTATCCACATTTCACAGTTGAGGGAGTAGAGGTGCAGAGAGATTAAGAAACCTGATCAAAGTCACACAAGTGGCCAGTGGAGGGGCTGGCACCTGCACAGTGGAATTGCTGTGATGCTAGAGGGGCCAGGGGGAATGGGCAGCTCAGAGGCTCCCTGTACAAGATCCAATGAAAGGTTGAATTGGAATAGCCAGCTTCTCAGATCCCTTTAGAATAACAGACACAAAGGAAAGAGGGAGGACATCAGAGGTGTGGCCACCCATAGCCTTGCAGGAGCACAGGCAGCGAACAAGCAGAACTGTCTAAAGAACATGGTAGATTAGGACAGCTTCTCAAGGTGCTCTGAGCCCTATGATGCCCACACCTCTGGAGGAGTGTGGTCCCAGGGCTGCTGTTCAGGAAGGATGTGGATTCCAGAGCTGTTAGGAACCTTAGATATTGCCTGGAACAGCTCCACTGTACAGGCTGGAGGAGTGCTACTTACTCAGTGCCACACCACAACTTAGTGGTAGAGAACAGACTAGGCCCCTGGTTCTCCCTTCCCATACCAGCTTTCTTCCTCTGGCATCTGGAACACATATACTATAGCCCCTCTCTCTTTCATATACAGCCTTGATGTTCTTACTTACTTTTTAAATTCACTTGTTCACCCTGTAGTTCTATTCAGGCAGCATTCAGAAAAACAGAAATATTGGCCACTGAACTTTGGATATGTCCAGTTCCATAGATAGGGTCATCTCTAGAATAAGATGCATGCTCAGCCTGCTCTCTCAATATACCACTGGATGATCTACCTGGCAACCTTTTAATAAGGATGTGGGTCCCCATAGGAATCTAAGGGGAAATGATGGACAATATGGGAAAGAATGATATCTTAGGGTGAATGAGCAAAATGCCTTTTGGCCCTATACCTCCAACTCATGAGCTGTCCCTACAACATGTGTGTGGGGGGGAAATTCTTTCATTTTTGCTTTTATATAATACAAAATTGAGTTCATTTCTGAGTTCATGAGTCTGTTGTTCCCAAGATTTAAAATTCTTCTCACTTTGGCTCCTCAACATACATACACACACATTACATGCACATAAGCACACATATACAACTGCATTCACCTTTGTTTATTTACACTTAAAGTCCTGGCTCAACAGTCATTTTCTTTGGAAAGTTTTCTTTGACTCCTCAAGGCTGGGGACAGAGCACACAGTATTATAGTTACCTATTTTATGGTATCTCTCTTCTTTAATAGCAGGAAAACTTTGAGAGTAAGTACTGAGTCCTCCCTGGTCAGGATTCTGTCCCATACTATTGTGGAGATTAAATAAGTTATTTCATGTAGAGTGATAAGAACAGTGCTTAGCATATAATAAGCATCAATCAATGTTGTCCATCATTAAATGAGGCTTAGAATTTCTACAATGTACAAATGTGAGTGGAGAGGTGGGCCTGACACAGATGGCTGGCATCTAGATAGCACTCAAGAAGCATTTACTGAATAAATAAATGCAACAGAGAAAAATGATTGAAGAGATAAGAGATAAGATCTGTCCTCAGTCAGCTTCCAGTGTAGTGTCGAGGCAGACCCACAAAGCAGAATCACCCACACAGTCTATGAAAAGAAGGACACCCAAGGCTTGTTCTGTGCTATGGGTCCCTGAAAATACATAAATGTGCTGGGATCTCACTCTGCCTTTTGTTTATTTTGATTTGACTTCATAGGATGGAAATATGCACAAGAGGAAGACACACAGGTTGCAATCTTTCCCAGGTATACTTCCCCAACTCTCTACTGGATGATACTTCAGGATTTGCCCTTCAAAACCATGTTTTTGAATTCAGTGAAACCAGGGTCTGAGATGGGAAACACAGTGTCACAGAGTTGAGATGGGAGGAAAAAAAGAAATTCACATCATAAAAGTCCTCTTACTCAGCACCCTCCAGCCTCCCTGGTTTTCTCACATTTCCTCAGGCATGTTCAATTCACTCACACCCGAGAGCCTTTGTCCTTTGCTATTTGGGCTCATCTCAAACATCCTTCTTTTCTCAGGAGGGCCTCTCTCAACTGCTCACATACCCAGTCTACCCATCCAATCATTATTTACTTACATTGTTTTACTCTCTTTTATAACACTTCTTCCTACCTGAAATCAATTATTTGTTTTTGCTTGTTTCTTGCATTGTCCCTTGGGGGGCAGGTGTTTCTCTTTCAATAGAAGTAGCCAGAGACAGCAGAGCGAGGGACATTATTGAGTTCCAATGGAAGAGCTGGCTAGTGGGACTCAGCACAGTGAAACTGACTCCCAAAGAGCTGAAGAAAGAACTAATCAGCTGGGCGTGGTGGCGCATGCCTGTAAGGGATGGGAGGCTGAGTTAGAAAGATCGTAAGTTCAAAGCCAGCCTCAGCAAAAGCAAGGCACTAAGCAACTAGAAGACCCTGTCTGTAAATAAAATACAAAATAGGGCTGGTGATGTGGCTCAGTGGTCCAGTGCCCCTGAGTCCAAATCCCTGGTACCCAAATATATAAATAAATAAAAATAATGAATTATACTAACTCTTATACTGTTGCTACCAATGACAATCTCATGTACTGCCTTGCTGAAGTTTCCCTTGCTACATGCACAGCAGTTCGTGGACATGTATAAAAAGGAGATAAAAACAGTTCCTGAGCCATGCTACTCTGGTGATTTAATGAGTTATTTTACACAGAGTGATTAGAATAGTGCTTGACATATAATAAAGCAATAAATGATGTCCATTAACATCTTAAAGAGATACAACATATAGGTAATACTTGTCTAAGAGAATTATATGCATTGCTGTGCACTGTATTTATTCCTTTTTAAAATGAAGCTTAGAATTTCTACTATGTACAAAGTTAAACACATGTTCCCTATTTTGAATTTAATATAGTATTTAAAGCTTTATAAGAATTGTTTATCAGCACTTATGTAATCAGAGAATTTTAATATGTTTGGAATGCATTTATTATTTTTAAGCAAGGAGTTAAGTTTTAAGACATGTAAACATGAATAAACTTGTAAGGACCCAGAAACTAGAAGAAATGATAATAACATATTAGTGGAGAGAATGAATTGGCGAAAAGTCTGAAATACAACTTTATAAGGACAAACATGGATAGAAAATATTAAATAAAGAGAAGAACAACTGGAGATGTGTAAAGCAAGAAATGACTAGAAGCCAGCAAGTTAGAGAACGACATGCAATATCATTCTTTCTAGTCTCTGCAGAAATGCCTGTTACAAGAGCAAGAACAGCAAGCAAACTGCTGCAGAAAAGAGCAAGAGTTAAACACAGTAAGTGAATACAATACTGTATTACTAGCTCTGAAAATCTGCTAGAACAGTACATGACCCCAGGTTCAGGAAGCTCTTTGTAAAAGATATTTTATTTACCTCCCTTCCCTGTTTGTCTCCAAATCAGAAGTCTGGTGGACAGGACTGGCTCTCTGTCTTACCCATGTTCCACCTGCCTTCTTTCTCCTTCAGCCCCAATGACCCACAAACACTTTGTCAATCCATCTCCACAAAGGGATTGCTTTTGAAAAAGAGCGTTTTAGCAGCCCACACAATATTCCCTAGTGCCCCTAGGTGTCACTATTGCAAAACCAACAGAAACATTAACTGTCAAAAGAAAAAAAAAAAAAAAACCAGAACATTTAGTACAAAATACTAAAAGCAACAACAGTTCAAAAGGCAGACACCATTTATTACAGAAGCTACAAACAATTCAGGATCTCTAAGATAATTATTAATTTCCTTTCTAATTCAAGGGCTCACCCCAAGAAGAAGAGACATCTCATTTTTCATCCAGAAAAAGAAGTCTGTGTTGTTCTTTCCTCTCTAAAACACTTACATTTAGAGACTCGGCTGAAACCTGCATGATGCTGAAAGTGTGTAGTATAAATTACTTTATAATCAAGATTGGCTTCATAACACAAAAGAACTCAGAGTGAAAATAATACTTTCAGAGTAAAAACATAAGGCAGTGAATGAAGGTTTGCTGGGAGAAAAAAAATTTAGTAACGTTAGTTTGATATTCAACTCAAAGCCATAATCTTATTAGGTATATTTAAATATGGTTTTCATTTAGATTTGGCAGCTTGATTAATGGGGCTGTATTAAATAATACCTGGCTGCTAAGAGTATATTTAGGAATCAATGCCACATAAAACATACAACATTCACAATTCGGTTTCATTATTATTTAAGGCTCCTCTGTTCTCTTGGCAGTGGGCACACACATATTAAAAATTAAGTACACACGCTCAGTGTGTGCTCAGCCCTTTAAAAAGGCTTTCTCTTTAAGCAGAAACATGCGATGGAAAACAAGTCAACTCTGGTGAAAGTTAATGGGTTCATCCTTTGGGGAACAGCTGTCCTGTGTATCAAATAAAAGGAGAGGGGTGTGTTTGTAGCAGGGAAAAAGGATTCTCAACTGGTCATCAAAGAGAAATGCTGCGCTTCAGAGAGGAGCTGAAATCAGTTTCTATACCTGAGCATTCTGCTTTGCCACAGTTTAGAGATGGAGTGAATGGCACCTTTGCCATGAGGCCCTGAGGGGATTGGAGGGGCAAGAGAATCAAGAAAAAGGAACGAATGTCCTCATGAACAAAAAAAATGCAGGCAGATGACCACTGCCTCCCTATGCATCAAAGAAACACTTTTTTCCCTTTTTGAGGGTGGGGGAGAAAGTATCTGTAATTTTCTGAGCATCATGTAGGTGCTGGTCAAAGGGTGGGGGTTTGCAGGGCTGGATGGTTGCAACTAGCTGGGGAGATGGATGATGATGTGAAGGGCCAAGCACCATCACACAATTCTACTCAGTGTTTATGATAAAAAAAATAGTAATGCACCTGACAAGCAGAACCTACACAATTCAATTAGAATTTGCTCCTTCCCAATGTCAAGAGGTCACTTAAAGATCCTTGACTGGAATAAGGCATCTCAGCATGGCCTAAATGTCACATAATATCACATTGTTTCTGAACAACCCAGTGGAATAGGTAGTACTAGTATCATTCTTTAATTTAAGAAACTATGTTCAAGTTCATAAAACTACAGAAAAGGTCTCAGAACTCAGAAGAAAATAAAGTCTGGCTTTCTTAACATTGGAATCATTCTATCCATTTACTGATGACAGAGCTGAGGCCTGGAAAGGTTCACCATGTTGCCAAGATGACACATCTGGTAAGTTATGGAGGTACGATGGAATCCAAGGCTGTGGCTAAGACTTGGGGAAGTGGCAATATAGGAATTTGGGGTTGAGGGTGGGGGCACAGCATGGAATTCTGTTTATCTCCTGTGTCATCTCTTTATAAGTCCAGAAGAAGAGACCCAAGTTCTCAGACACTATGCCCCATTGCTGCTGTCGTTTACACCTGGGCCATCTATATCTCCTGCTAGAAAGAAGTTCCTAAAATGTTAAGCATGTCAGCGTCCTCATGACAATGATGGTTATGATGAGAGAAACACAGGAGAGGACAACCAGGGAGGAGGAATTCTGACAGACTACTTACTATGAGGATGAACCTTGAGAACATCATTATGCCCAGTGAAATGAACCAGTCATAGAAAGACAATGACCATATGATTCCACCTATATGAGGTAGGTAGAGCAGTTAAATTCAGAGACAGAAAGTCAAATGGAGGCTGCCAGGGATTAGGGAGGCTGCAGTGTGAGGTTGCTGTTTAATGAACACCATTTCAGTTTTGCAAAATGAAAAGAGTTCAAGAGATGGAAGGTGGTGATGGTTACACAATAGTAGAAACTCACTCAATACCACTTAACTGCACTCTTAGAAATGGTTCAGCTGGTCAATTTTATGTGTATTTTACCACAATCAAAACAAATTTAAAAAAATACAACCAGGAGCATCTCCTCCGATGGTGATTTACAATGTTCTCTTTCTTGACAGAGTGGGAAGATGACCTTCAACATTTTTAGGTTTTTCCAAGTTAAGTGCTTTTGTGGAACATCCCTGCTACTTTTCTGGAGGAAATATGTGGTATTTTTTATATGTGAAATTTTACATATGCATTTTTTAAATGAATTCTCATTCTAGTTTGACCAGCAATGAGCTCTCTGGCCGTGAACAAAACCCTTCTCTCTGAGTCTCAGATTCCACATCTGTAAAAGGAGGGTTTAGGTAGAATGACCTCCAGGGGCCTTTCCAGTTTTCAGATTCTGATTCTTATTTTTCCAAACAGTAATACTGTCTACTTTCTTATTGCTGTTTATGATTGTTGTTTATGATTGATACTTATCAGGATGTTTTTGAGCCCCAAGTAATTTCTGAAATATCTGTATTTGCTATTCTTCTATGGCAGGATGGAAGGAGCTAGGCTGACAGGAAGCACCCTAGTAGAGGGCCTCCTGGAAGGAGCACTGGAATGGGAGTCTAATGCTATGAGGTTTTCTCTGGGGATCTGCCACCCTGCTTGCCAAGTGACTTGGGAAGGAAGGGAGCATTCACTGGGCACTTTCATGCATGAGGCATTTTCACACATATTATCTTACTATTTCACAAACTTCAGAAATTCATGCACCATCTTCACAATTGTTTCCATATCCAGGTATTACTTGGAGTATTTATAGGCAATGAAATAGCTTTCTAAATTATGAATAAAATCCTTTTTTTTCTTTTAAAATTTGTCTTATCTGAAGCAAAATGTTTATGAATACTCAGGTTTGATGCTCATTATTTTTTTCTAACATACATTGAAATAAGTAAGTAGTTATTAGAAAAAGAATGTTCACATACCAGTATAAATCATCCTCATGTGTCCGTGTGTGTGTGTATGTGTGTGCACACATGCATTTTGGAAGATTCCAGATTATCTTTATCTCCACTGGCTGCTAGGCACTGGCACACAAAAAATTTAGAAACTCGCCCAAGTTTGAACCAACAGGACTTAAAGGAACATGCTGTTCACAGTCCTCTTGTTAATGGGTATGTTATTTAAGCTGCGCATATAGTATTTCTAAAATTTTCAGATTTTCTAACTGGTAAAACTTCAGAATGACTTTGGAAACTGACAAGGGCTAGCAATTTTGTTGTTGTTGTTTGGTTTTTGTTTTACCAAGTAAGAACTAAAACAAACAAACAAACAAAAAGCATTCTCTGACAAAGCAATAAAAACAAAACAGCTATAGAACAAAGGACTTTCCACACCAAAAAACCGGGGAAGAACATTTCTCACTATCACATACATTATTGAAGGAAAAAAAAATAGCTTAAGGAAGAATCCATGACATTCTGCTTACTTTTCCACATTTCTCAGTCTAGTGAAAACTGTCTTGGAAGAGCCACCATCCTGGCCTGGCACTGGTAGAGTACACTGTAAATCAATCTGTCTGCTTTGGAATCAGGCATATCTGAGTTGAAGTCCCGGTTTTACAGTAACTTTAATGTGTAGTTTTGGGAGAATCACTGATCTCCCCTGAGCCTCAATTCCTCACTGTAAACCAAGGATACCACTCATTGTTGTAAAGATTGAATCCAACAGATTTGCTAAATGCCCAGAACCATGCCTGGCCAGTGTTGGAGCTCATTCAGTAGTTGTTATCACTTAACTTTTACCATACTTCAGTCTACTAGGAAGGTTGCTACGGGGATGCAATACAGCTATGCATGAGAGAGTGGTAAGCTCCTATACGGCACACAGCTGTAACTCTTTGTGTCCCTGCTCAAAAGTTACTTCCTCTGGGGAACATTCTTTGACCCACCAGGTTGGGTAAGAAGCCCCTGCTCCTGTACCATGGCACCCTGCATTCTCCTTCTGTATTGAAATGGGCCATAAACTTCTTTCTCTCCCCAACAGGCCCAGGAGAATTCCAAGAGGTTGGAAAATACTTCAGTTTTGGGGCTGAGGCTGTAGCTCAGTGGTAGAGTGCCTGCCTCACATTGTGAGGCACTGGGTTCAATCCTCAACACCACAGAAAAATAAGTATATTAAAAAAAAAAAAGAAAACGCTCTGGTCTTACTTGTTGTTATTTTTTTTTTTCATTCTCCAGCATATAGTCACTGTCAAATCCAGCCCTGGTGCTCTTTCAATGTGTTAAATAGACACATGGGTCAACGGGAGGGTTACCAGGAGTTTCCTAGTTTGTTTCCTCGAATTGCTTTTAATGGGCTTGATAGTCTTGATCACGGTTTTACGAAGCATTTCCCAATGTTTGTTCCTTGATCTTTGGGAAAGTAAGACATGCCTTAAAAAACAAATTCTTTGGCCAAGTAAATTTGGGAAACATCATATTCTATATGGTTGCCCAACTTAGGAGATTCATAATGCATATTTACATGAAGTCTTGCTATTAAAAAATGATTAGTTAATTAGAATGTAGCATTTCCCAAGATAATTCTTTCCAGGAAAACTTTTAATATGCCAGAACACATTCTTTGGAAATCCTAGCCTGTAGAGAACTTGGTTTCTGAGCAAAGATTTTTCATGGTTTCTGTCAATTTTTGACCTCGTTCTCTTTTCCCACCTAAAACAGCACAGTCAGGGATCAGAGCAGGCATACAGAGTGGGCTTAATAAAAAGGCAACAGAGACAATGGAAACTTTGAGGAAACTGACCACCATGTGAATGAGCTGACTTTTCCAGGGACTGGCCAGAAATATTTGATGATGACTATGAATGCCCCTTATTTGTACCACATGGTGTTTAAACAGTTCTATGCACATGTATTATCTCAATTACTCTTCCCCCTTCTTTTTCTTCTTCTCCTCCTCCTTCACCACCACCAGCACCATGAATATATAAGGCAGCCTGACTCGGCAGCATGTTATCAATGCTCTACCTATTAACTCATCCAATTTTCACCTTATGAGGGAGGTACTAATATTGCTTCCATGTTAGTGCAGAGAGATCAAGTAAGACCCAAGCTTTATAATATGGGCAGAGCATTTTAAAGATTTATACTAAAAAATGTGAGCATTTAAGTGACTTGTTCAAATGAAGCAGTCAGAACACAGCCTTGTGATTCCAAGGCAAGCTCTCTTGGAAAGGTACTATAGTAATAATGATAAAAATAACAATAACTGCCTCCCTCCTTTGATGAGATGACTTGCTCAGTGCAACAGAGCTCAGGAATGGCAGGTTTGGGACTCAGACTCAAATTTGATGCCAAACCCAGAGTTTGAGTTTCTTCCACCCTCAAAAGATGGGTTCCTCCAACATGATCATAGCATGATCAGCCCAGCTGTGGCACGGCAGAAAAGCTTATGGTATCAGCTTGGCATTTGGTTGGTGTGGCTTTTAAAGTGATTCAACATCTGTCATTAATTAGACATCCTGTTGCCATGATGATCATTTATTATTGTTAGGCTGATAAGATGGCCAATTAAAGAATATTATCTTCTTCCTTTTCCCATCCACTTTCCAGCAAGGTTTTTTCTTCTTTCTTTTTGTCCTCTCACCTAGTAGAATAGACTTTTTACCAGGTAATATGATGTATTATTTCTCATTTTGGGCTGCCTGCTGAACCCCTGTGATAATATTGAGAGTTTATGGGGTTTTTCTTTTCCCCTTGCTGAGAACAGAATGTCAGACCAACTTTGATTCAAATTTCATCTATGATAGTTATAAGCTCTCTGATCACGAACAATTTAATTATATTCTCTGTATCTTATTTTTCATCTTGAATAAGGGATAAGGATGCCTAACAGGCAGAGTCATTGTGGAAATTTGATATAATCAATGTGAAGATGCTAGCATACAGTTTAGAATGTAGTGGGTACACAAGAAATGGTAGCAATTGTGATAATTAAAGCAATGGCAATGATTACCATTTACAGAGAGGAGATGAGACATCTAGAGTTAGGAGTTGAGGTCATTTACTTTTATTCATCTGTCATTCTAATTTGTTTTCCCATTCAACCATTTTTTCCCCCTTTGTAGCTCTTAACTCAAGATAGAGCATATATTTTATTCATCGCTTTAACTTTCTCTCTCATTCACCTGCAGATGTGATAAAGTCTGGGGCCATGGTTATTTTGCTTACCATTGTACCTAGAGGTATCTGCTCAATTAATGAACAAAAACCTGCCAGGCAGCTTCTCTGTCAAGCTGTTAGGCTCCGGAGATTCTGAGATAAGAAAGATTCTACTCTTGAGGCATGGACATAAGGGGTCTGTGAACATGACAAAAACAAAGAAAATGGGGGCATTCATACCCAATTTCAAAGGTTTTTTTTTTTTTTTTTATATAAATCCAATGACATAAATGAAATTAAAGCTTCAATACTCATCCAGCACAAAGGACTGATGTGGGCGGCGGTATGGATGTTTTAAAGCTCTAATGGCCAAGAAGGATTCAAACTAGTAGTGTTGAGCCCTTGGAGGTAATAAAAAATACCTTTTGAAACAGTGTTAAACAAACAAACAAACAAAAAACAAAAAAAGAAAAGAAAAAGAAAGAAAGAAAGGAAAAGAAAAGAGAAAGCAAGGGAGGGCCTTTCCAAAGGCCAATTCACTGACTCCTCCCAGAACAGTCTGATCTCCTCTGCTAAGTGAAGCAAGAGGTCAGATCCCCAGACGGAAAATCAATCTCCAAGAGTTGCTGGATAAAATTTCTAATTCACCAGGGCCATGGCACTCAGTCTGTTTTCAGCAAGGAGCCCGAGGCCCGCAGCCTTAGCTCCCAGCCCACCATACAGGACCAGAGCAAGTTACCTTCTTGTCCCACCAGGGACATAGCATCTCACAGTCGCTCAGGCACTCAGGCCCTGTAGTGAGACTCTAGCTACCATTCTCAATGGCTAGGCTATTTTGAAGCAACTTTATTATTGTATTATTATTATTAATTATTTTAATATATTTGGATTATTTCCTTGGAAACAGTCTGGTCCAATCCTCACCCTCAGCAGAGATATTCTGAGGCTAACATGGAGAAGAAGACATCTGCTGGGTGAGCTCAGGGCATGGGCACCTTCTGTCTGTTGTATATACTGGCGTCCCAGAGGTTCCTTTATGACATTATTTTTGCAGTTTAAAGATGGGGAAACCAAAGCCCAAAGAGGTAGAACTCTTTCCCAGGCCACACACTGAGTTATTCAGCGACTGAATATACTCTAAAGATGGGGAGCTTATCTCTGAAAAAACTTGAGTGAGCAAAAATCATAAGGAACAATTTATAGTAGTGATGGTGTGAATAAAGTCATATCTAGAGACAAATTAGATTTTACCTGTTAAGAATTTTCCATCCAAATCCATCCCCACTAGCACCATTGTCTTAAATTGCTAGCTTTCCATGTAGCTAGCCACAAGCAGCTCCCTTTTTAGCCTGCCCCAGGAAGATTACAAAGTCTCTGTAAAACTGCATCTTTAGTTTGGCATAACACACATTTATCCAGCTCCTACTCCTGGCTAAGCATGAATTAGCCTTGGACCCTTACCTGGAAGCTTACACGTGAGTAGGGTCAGCAAACGCTGATATAGCTACAGGTAGTACAAATGTGTTCCTCAAAGAAACTTTGCAGAGGTGGGTTTCAGCACTTCAGATTGAGCAGACCATAGGGTCAGAACATCTGGGTTCACATCTGAGCTTCACTTCTTTCTACTGTGACCTGGGGAAGGGACTCACCCTCTTTGTAATTCAGCATTTTTCTGCAAAATGACAATAATACTAGGACTTCATGAGATGGTTTTGAGGATTGAGTTAATAATTTTAAAAATGCATAAGTAGCAGTTGGTGCATACTCAGTGGATCCCCTCTGCTTCATTTTTAGGAGCTCCTTGAAGACAGGGGTCCCAGCTACCCACCATATTACAATATGCTGGAAACTCACATTTGCAGGAAAAGCCTACTCTTTCTTAGTGGTTGAACACTTGCCTAAACCTCCAGGTTAGGATTGTCTATAACGTTCTCCTCTGCTGTCTGGAATGGTTAGCTTACTGAGAGGAGGACAACTGCTATAACCCAATTATCCAGACCAGTTTGGTTTGTCAAAATCCCTCCTCATCAGAGATGCTGACAGGTGCAACTGACAGATTAGGAGGAATTTCATCACCATCAGCTCCATCCAACACACAGGCTCCTCCAGGCGAAGATGTCACCTGACAGGAAGGGGATGAGGAGGGCGGAATGTAGGTTTTGAGCTACAGGTAGGTTACCTGCTTCTATCTGTGGATGACCTACATCTCAGAAGGTGCCTTCTCTATGCTGAAATTCTAAAGTATGATATTTTATAGAACCCTGTACACAAATGTGTGCTAGTGAAATAGCATAGATTTCTAGGAGTATTGAAAAAGTGTTTCCTTCTATTGCTGAGGCTCTTTAAAACTGTTAGAAATAGGTAATAACTTTTTTGTTATTATTTATAGGCTATTTTTCTTAAGCAGAAAACATAATGATATCTATGAAGCACTTTATGTTGTTGACTTTTTTAAAAAACAAGATAATCAGTCTACAACAATTTTATTTTTACTACAGAAATTAAAGGAAGAGGGGATACTAAGCAAAGGATGCTCCTAAGAGACCACTATTCTAATTCCTAATGGATTTGTTTGTAGTTCACAACTGCCATCCCCAATCAGCTGTGGTCCTTAGCTAGCTAATACATCTCCTGTGACTCTTGTACTGGGACCTTTTCCTGGAGTTTACTGACCTCTTCCTGACCACTCTGTTCCTGAGCTCTCTCTAGCACCTCTCTCTAAAAAGCTCCCTCCTGAGCTTCTCTACCTAAATCAACATTTCCACCTAACTCATTCCAAGCCCACTTCTTATAGGAAGCCATAGCCAGAGAGGAGGTGACACAATGACACAGTTGGTTTCAGGTCGTTTTGTTTTTATTTCTCTAACACAACTGTCACGCTACTTGAAGGTGGGGAGCTTGGTTTTGCTTTTCCTTTTGTCCTCTTTTTCTAGTTTCTAAACCACTTGGCATACTCTAAGGCTTGCATATCACCAGGAGAAAGAGCATGTGCTTGGGAACATAAAAATTATAGCTTGAATATAAACAGTGTTAATTTGGGTAAGTGGTTTTCATTATCAGAGTATTTTTTCTCATTTGAAAAAATTAATACAATAAACTTTCCACATAAACCTGTTCTGAGAATTAAGTGAAAATGGTTGAATGTTATTTCTGTAAAGAACTTTATATAAGATTAGAATAGCATGAGTTGTGTACACAGCTTTGATTTTTTGTGCAAGGAACAGAAGAAAGCTGGAACAAGTTTGAGAAATGGATAAAAATCTCTAATAATGTAGGCTCTGAGAGACATTTAGACTTAAGTTAAACTCCTAGTACAAAAATTTAGTAGTGGTATGACCAGGGGCCCTCTCGAAGTCTCCATTTCCTCATTTGGGGTATAAGAACAAACATATACCTACTCTAGTGACCCACTTACAAGAGTGAACAATGTAGAGCTCTGAAGAAAGAGAGGGCCCATTCTTTGACCATGCCTGGCTGAATCAAGTCTTGTCTTCTCAAAGAGGTAGCAAGCCTCTTAGGTTGTTGGCCCTACCTAGTGCCTGGTTCTGAGTTGGGTACCAAGGCACTATCAGTAAACATACTGAGGACAATTTCTTATCTTTTGAGCTTTACTTAGTCAAAGTAAAACTCTCCACCATAACCATCTACTCTTTCCCCAGCTGGCCTACCTCATTCCAATAGGGACAGAGAATAGGAAGTGAATTCACTGATTGATTTTCTTATAATATTTAAAAGCAATTATGCCAGTCAGAAAAAAAACGAATGTACTTTAGGCCTTCAACAGAAAGAAGAAGTGACAGAAGAAACCTAGAGGCCAAACAGGTTATTTGAAGTGTCCCAAAGGTAGCAATAGCAGAAAGCTGCTACCCCTCTTAGAAAACAAGGGCTGGTGAGAAGAAATAGTATGACCACATCCAGGTTCTGGGAATGTCAGGCTGGAACTCAAACCAAGGACAGGCTGGCTGGCCAGAATGAGGGCCTGAAAGAGCAAGGCTAGAGGCAGAACCACACAGAACATGCACCTGTAGCTGTAGCAAAGGGGAGAAGGGACTCGACTTCTTTTTCAGCATTTCCTTCTTCCACCAGAATCTCTCACTGGCCAAGAGTCCAGAGGTCAGGTACAAGGCAACCTGGGAAATGCAATGCACAGCGGAGTGGAGTAGAACAGGGGGAAAGGGTGAATAAGATCTCTGGGAGCAAGCAAGCCAAGGACCAATCCAGACATCTTTCAATAACATGGAAAGCATTAATTCAGCATAGTCAGCTAATACTAATGGTAGTTATCATCATAAACATTATCATCATTTTGCATCCCTCTCATTGAGATTTCCATGCAATAAATGTGCCAAATACTTATATATTATTTAATCTTCACAACAATCACATGAGGTTCACACTCTTGAAAGTCCCATTTTTACAAGTGAGTAAACAGGCTTAGAGAGGAGAAGAGATTGATCTAATGCACAGTTATAAATCTGAACTTTGAATTTGAACACAGATTTGTGTGATATCAGAGTCTGCATTCTTATTTATAGCCCTATTTGTCATTTATAATACAAATCATAATGCTAATAGTAAAAAAGGGAGGGTACTAGATAGCAGAATATGCAACATGTAACTCCTCATAATTACTGGGAAGATTTTTTTTTAATATTTACTTTTTAGTTGTAGTTGGACATAATACATTTATTTATTTATTTTTATGTGGTGCTGAGGATCGAACCCAGGGCCTTGCACATGCTAGGCAAACATTCTACTGCTGAACCACAACCCAAGCCCACCTGGGAAGATATTTTAAAGACCTGTATTCCCATAGTTGAAAGTCTAGAATACCCTGTGAGCATTACATTTACCCTTTAGAAAAGGAGAGATTAAAAAAAATACCAGAATGTAACAGATTAGCTCTAAGTGAAAATATTTCATGGTGTAGCAATTGTCCAAATGAAAAAAGAATGCGTGCCTTAATGCAGTTTATAAAAGTCCACAGCGTTCTCTTGGAGGCCATGGGGTATTTTTGTGAGGAGATTGCCAAGTTCAGTGGCCTCTCTCTGTGGGTTTGCTGTTTACTGATATTTGATATGCTTCAACATCTGTTGCCCTTCTCAATTGATGGGTGCTTCATTTTAACACGTCTCTGATGCCAGGCTGGTAAAAGGCTTTAGAACTGAGGTCCTCTAAAACACTCCTGGGTCAGGTCAGTGACACAGCTTTGTTTGTAAAGCTGGCTGCAGGAAGGAATATTCAGGCAAGAGAGGTGAAGAGACATGCTCTCCATGTCCCAAACCTGGTATTCTCAGCTCTACCCTGGGGCTAAGTTACAACTCCAGAAATTTATAAGCCCAGGTTCTTTTTGACCTGAAACCAAATTTTAATGTCATGCTCTGGATTTTCAACAAGTTCCTATGTAACAAACTCTTCCCCTTTTTCTATAGAAGTTCCAAGGAAGGATTTCTAGGTTAATGTCGAAATAATTGACAATTCTAGAACTTGGTACCAGGAAAAATGTCATCTCTTAAAAGAAGAGGTATACTTCTGTGACTCTGTGAACACCACACAACAGGACTCAGTTCCCAGTTTTGCCATGGCTGCCTAAAGCATCATCAAAGTAGGTTAGAGACCCCCAGACCAAATCAGTCCCATAGATGTTTGGTTTGTTTTGGCACCCACCATTTGGGATAAAACAGTCTGTTTCAAAGTCCTTAGGAAGTTCTTTCAGTGCCAATAATAGTACCTTTCTAGTATTTTTCTCCAAACTGGTACACAACTAAGCCATCTTACCCTGTACTGGTATCATTCCATGCACCTAAAGGCATTTGAGTTTGAAGACTCTTTTAGTATATGTAGTTAGTGTATTTTCCTCTTCTACATAGTTTGTCGTTTGAGTTTTGTTCCATAGCATGCTTAGTCACTTATTGTAAGCTGCTCAAGTCCTGGATAGAAGGAGTGTATGAATTGTAAACAACTTATTTGTTCTTTATGCAAAACTGCCAAGATCAGTATGAGTGGCAGCATGCACATCATGTCCAAGGGCTAATGACTTATGGTGAGTCGTTCTGGCCTGCCTAGTTGCCCACCTGTGAGGGGTCACCATGACTGTAGGCTTGGCCTACTATCTCTCAAGCAGGAGGAAGAAAGACATCTACCCTATTTTAGCACGCAACATACACCTTCCAAAGCTCTGGGTTGGGGGTAGGATATGTGGAAAATGGGTCTGGAGCCAGACTACCTGAGATTAAACCCACATCCTGCTATGAAGAGCCTACATGACCTTGGGCAAGCTGATTAACATCTTGGTACCTCATTTTCTGCTTTATATGATGAGACAATGTTACCACCTCCCTCCATGGGTTATTGTGAGTATTCAATTAACATAGGAAATCAGTTTTTACTGTATAACAGGCATTGTGTCCAATGTGCTTTCATTCCTTGAAGATTTGCAGCAACTCAGTGAGGTTAGTTCATATAGAACTTTTCTAGCCAGTTTTGTTCATCTAGCTAGCAAAACAAGGAGATACCATCCCCTGGGGGACAGCAGGGTGACTTGGACGGCTTCTTTTCTCTTCTGTCCATGTGATTTTCTCTTACACTGCCTACAATGGACTCAGCTTACTTCCTCTTACCGCTCTGCTTCCCACACTTGCCAGGCAATTGCCACAATACTGCATAACAGTTATTACTAATATCTCCTATGTCAAGGGAAGTGGAGATTTGTAAACATTCAGTCTTACCTTCCTCTCTCTGCCTTGAGAGGAGGAATTCCACTGTAAACATGAAGTGCACAGGCCTGGGGCCATAGAGTCCCCAGTTCCAAGGCCTAGCTCAAAAGTTGCTACCTTGGGGTAGGAGAATGGGGGAGGGGGGGCTTCCTAAGCTCTAACAGCAAAAGACACTCCTTCTTTGATGCTCCATTATCCCATTGTATAATAATTGTAATTTAAACAAAGAATAGGCAACATTAAGTAAACCATTTTGCTATATTTGTACTAACATGTCTACTTAACAACATGTTGTGAGACAATATAGCTACAATCTGATCTTTTATAGGTGAGACGTAGAGGAAATCAAGATGTGGGCCCAAGCAAATGGTCTGTGCCTTTATACTTCAGTAAAGACTTTTTCAGAACTGATCTGTCTGGATCCACTCTGCCCATGAGACAGGGATGGCCTGGGACACTGAGACTCTTAATTCTTTGTCCTGGTACCAGGTAGGACAGCCTGTGTCACATGTAGGCTCCTACAAGAACCCTAAAGAAGGAAAGAGAAAAATTTCCTGTTTTGAATGGAGGCCCACACACAAGTATACCTTTTCCAGATCTAGTCCACTATCATTTGTCAGCCCATCTATCGCGGCCCACTCGACCTCCAGCAGCAGAAAATACATCCTGGCATCACAGGAAGGGCCTGAGAAAAAGGTACATTAATGGGGGCCAAACAAGCCAGTGGAGTGATTAATCTGGCCTCCCCTTCAATATTATGTTTATACAAGTTGATTATATAGCACTTAATTACTAATTTGCCCTACTTAAACCAAGAGTGCTTTTAATTTTTAATGAGATAAGGGAGGAAGATGCCTTTACTTAGTGAGGAGCAGCTATTTTATTTGCCTCTCTTGTTTTGCCCAGCCAATTAATAACGTTTCTAAGGAAATGCATCCCTCTCATGAATTCTTTCTCCCCATCTTCTTCCCGACCTCCCAGGCTTATAAAGAGATGGAAAAAGACATGAGCTACTTAGAAAAAACTGACTTTACCTCTGACCCAACTGGCTGGGCTGGGAAAGGCCTTGTAAAGCAGAGGAATGTGGTGCCCATAAATGGTGCTATCTGATTTGGGGGGAGTTGGGGTGTGTCTATTTCAGGAACTGTGACTTAGTTGTCTAATACAGCCATGGGCCTCCAAACAAAAGCAACTCCCCAGCCCCACAATCCCACTTTGTTTCCTGGGTGTTACTGTCAGATAATTTAAACATGGTTCCAGGGCAGCCTAGCTATTGTGAATAGCAAGGATTTTGGAGGCAGGTCTGGATTTGATTTTTAGTTCTGACACTTGTTAGCTGTCATGAGCACATTACTTATACTTTCTGGGTTCAATTCCTGTCTGTAAAGGTGAATAACTTACCATGCAAGAATCAAACATCATCTAAAGTACCCTAGCATGGTGCCCAGCTTAGAGTAGGTACATAAAAATATTAGTTTTCTTTTCTTTAGCAGATGGTAAGGCAGGAAGGGAGAGCAGGCACAAGGGAGTTCTTTGGGGGGACCTCTAGCGTGCTTTTCATTATCTGCAGAGCCAGAACTCGGTTCAGTGCCCCACAAAGGAGTCATCTGTAATGACATAGAAACCTGCCTCAGAATGTAAACCAACACACTGATTCCTTCATTGAGAACATCTTGTGGTGAATAAAATATCAGCCGAACTACACAGTACATTGGGAGACATAACTGAGTTATGTTCTGATGCAAATTCCTCATCTTATCACAAGTTTGAACAAATCATTCATAGCCTGGGATTGTGTCCACAGATGGTCCTGAGTGTCTCAACCTAGAGGTCAGGGCAGGCTCCACACAGTTCTTTGTTTAGAAGTCCAGCAACTTTCCCTTCACCTCTTCAAGCTTAGCTGGTACCAACCCTAGAGTACTGCATTCTCCCACAAAATTTCTGTAATCCCCCTTTCTCTTCCCTCCTTCCTCCCCTTTATCCCCATCTCCTACTATACTGATCTCCATTCTATGTTCATAAGATCCTTTTTTTTTCCTCTCTAGCTTCCACATATGAGAGAAAATATATGACCCTTTACTTTCTGAGTCTGGCTCATTTCGCTTAACATAATGCTCCCATGTGATTTCTCTAGTGCTCCACCTACAACAGTGTCTCTTGTAAATTCTATTAAACATTCCCTCTGTTTACTTGTGGGGATCTTGATGAATACAGTGAACATTTTAATATATATAAATTCTCATTTTCTATTTTCAAAACTATTTTTTAAATGTAATGACATTTAGTCTCAGAAAGTCCATTTCTACTTGTGGCTGTGTGAAAAACCTATAGTTTTCGGAATTGTATGCTAGAACTTGGGTTCTGGCTCCATTATTTTCTAGCCAAAGTCACTTAGCCTCTCTTGCCATTTCCTCACTCGTAAAATCATGATAATGGTGTAGGAAAGTTCCTTTAACAACTTTTAACATGAAACCAAAATTTTAAATGTCCATATCTCTTTGAAATACATCTGATGAAAGACATACCATTCATTGTCCTGAATCAATGGTACTACTTATGTTTCATTGCAGAGTATCACATACCTCCAGCAAGCAATTGTAATAAACTTTTTCCTCTCTGCATACTTCTTAGTCATTGCCTCAATGCTGCCACCAGTATTCTTTCATAAACTTGAATGAGACTCTGTACTCTCCATGACTCTGAATCAAATTTTTTCCTAGTGGTGGTAGTGTGTGGGATGTATGCGTATATATGTATGTGAGGGTGTGCGCAGTCATTCTTTGGAGCTATTTTCCCAATTATAGAATGTTCTTGATTTAACTACAGGCCTTGTCTTTCCTGATTTTGGATTCTGTCATCTAATTTACTGAATATTAACGATGAATATTAATATAATATGATACTAATTATGAATATTAATCTCATAAAGCATGGACTTGCTATTTATAAGTTATTCTAATTTTATAGCAATAGTATAAAAAGTATCTTTTAAGTAAAGTTCTTCAATAGTTTTTTTTAATTTCTACCATTTTAAAATATAAGCAGGCAGATTATGATTAAAAGCAAATAAAGTGAAACAATACTGGTAAGACTGATGCAAAATCTTTTCTAGGCAACTGAATGAGAAAACGTCAAACCAAAGAGGATACTCTTCTTATTTTTGTTTCTACATTGGGCATCACCCAATGGCCTCTATGCCATTTCCAAACAATGGACATATATTTACTATGACATGGGTCGATGGACTTTGTGTTAATCAAGTTGACACAATTTTTTTCTCTGTGCTCAAGTGTCATCATCTGCACAATGGACACTGTTAACACCTACTAGGCTGCTTCTGTAATTCTATGAATAACAATAGATGGAAAGTACTAGACCCTGCTCTTGGCTAATCCTATAAGGAACAGGAAGATCAAATGTTATATATCTTATATTCAAATAATCTCCTAAAAGTAGAATTCTAATTTTGAGATAATGTTTTGATGTTTATATCTATGGTGCTATTCTGAAAATGGAATTGGAACCAAGAGATTTATAATAAATCAAAACCTGATTTTTTTTTTTTTTTTTAGAAGGGGGATGGAGTCCTTAAGATGAGACTGTACTGTTAACCAGCTATGGCAATAAGTGTAATGAATGTCAGGACCAACATCACATTCTTAATTTAATTCTTATTTAAACTATTAATTACTGTTCCAAAGTTTTTTTGTTGACTTTGTATGGGAAATTGACATATGGGACAGGATATGTACTCAGAAAATTCAATCAGAAATTTGAATCTATTTAATTAGAAACCAGCATCTCATGTCTCCAGAAACACATGCTTAAGCAGTAAAGGGCAAAAGGCTACTAGAAAAAGTTGATATCAGGACCATATGTGAAATGAATAGGATTATAAGAGGCCTGGGGATGAAATCTAAATGGAATTAAAATTTACAGCAAGAGTCTCCTTGTACACAAGAAATATGAACCTTGAATTTTCATCTACTATTGGCAGGAGGACAAACTGTTACTATGTATAAAAATCCTAAAATTTGGGTAAACTTTTTGACTAAACAATTATATACCTCCATAAATTATAGTTTATGGAAATAATTTAGACTGTGTGCAAAAATGTAGCTATAGAGATTTGAGCTGCAGCATTCTTTAAAATAATGAAGACAACTTAACTATTTAAGACTTGGGGACACTTGAAATAAAGCATGTTATGTTTTATGGGGTAGAAAGTTACATAGCCTACAAAAATTATAAATAAAGAGGTTTATTATGTTTTGGGGTGGGGAAAAAGCTATAAAATAGTACACATTGTATGAACATATTTTTGCAATTTAAAAAAATATAAAATGATTATGTATAAAAAGACAAAAAGAATTGAAACCAGAATATTAGTTTATATTATTAAAATAACCCAAAATAGGTAATTTTAGGATAATAAAATCATTGTTTTCATATTTTCCTTCATAGTAACTGAATTTTATTATTTTTGCCAATTAACATAAATTATTAGTTGTATTTCAAAAGAAGAAGAAAAAAGAAATAAGCAAACTTCAATTAAATGCACCAAGAATGGGGGTGGTTTCATACATATATAATGAATGTTAGGACCAACATCACATTCAACAAATACCTAATATACTTCGGTCTGTCCAAACCTCCAGAAATTGAAGTCATGATAATCAGCTTTACACTGCAAACTACAAAACAGGTATTTGAAGTAATCAAAAATCAAATTGAACTAAAAAGTCATAGCAAGTTGACTTTCACAAAATAAAATGGGAGATATTATATGCAAAATCACAGGCTCTGAAGCTCTTAGGTGATGAATGTGACAGGCTCCAAGTGAAGTAAATTTCAGGAGACAGGACAGGAGAGGCTTCAAGGGAGCACTGAGGATGTTTGCAAGGACTGGCCTCAAGGGCAGACCACTGCGGTCAGCGTGGATAGTTTATCTTGTGGGCACACATTACAGAAAGGGTGAGTAATCACGGCTCTCCACTGGCCACTTACAAGTATTGGTCTGAGAGACACAGGAGTCTGTCTGGAACGTGACAGGGAAAGTTGATGGTGGGAGCGAATGGAGTCAGTGGTTTATGGGGTGGCAGCTTACAGCGGGTGGGAGAAAGCAAGCGTTTTGAATAATTGAGTTTCTTTCTTTCTTTCTTTCTTTCTTTCTTTCTTTCTTTCTTTCTTTCTTTCTTAGAGAGAGAGAGAGAGAGAGAGAGAGAGAGAGAGAGAGAATCTTTTTTTGTAGATGGACACAACACAATGCCTTTATTTTTATATGGTGCTGAGAATCGAATCCGGTCCCGCCCATGCTAGGCGAGCACTCTACTGCTGAGCCACAATCCCAGCCCTGAGCTTATTTCTTTATACCGTACTCCCCTTACAATGATTGCTGAGTTCGTTTGGTCTCTTGTCATTGTCTCCTTGTGTTGATTTTTGCTGCTTGGGATGATTCCTCCACTGCTTTTTTTGGAGGAGTGGAGGTAGGAGAGGAAGATGGTGGTTCAAGATAAATAGTACTGTTGGAGTTAAAGGTTGTTTTGTATAAATAATCTTGGAAAAAACCTGCCTCTTAAGAAATTACAGAATGCTAATGACATCTGCAGGGGGCATGAAAACAGCAGAACTGTGGAAAACCATTTCACATTTCTGCCTCTTTGTCATTTGATTGGGTTTTCTCTCATGACTTTTGGAAAACAACTTTTTTTTTCTTTCATTTATTAGAAAATCATTCTATTTTCCCTGCTTAGAAAACATAAACATTTTTATAAACTTATATTTTTTCCAATTTACTCGTTTCCAGGACTTGGGAGTCTACAGAAGTGCTATGGCTTTCCAGAATAGTGTCTAGTGGTTGAATGGAGGATTTCACTTTTTATCTAGATGGGCTGACATTGGCAATCGAAACCAATCATATCCAGAATTGTGTTTTCCAGAATAGTCAAAATCAGAGATATTGTTTTTAGTGCACTGACACAGGAATGGGGGTGTGATCATATGGAAAGATCACAGAGATCAAGACTATATGGATTCACAGTCCCATGAATAAAAGGAGGGGGAAAAGACTCTCATCCATGCTACCTCTGTCCCCAACTCCTACTAAACAGCTGAACTCTCACCATGGGAACAGCCTAGCTGTGACCTGATTCCACAGTAGGAAGTTGACTCTGACATGTCCTTACACTCTTTGGAGGCAGTTTTGACAGCTACTTACAGGACAACTTGCTTCCCGCAGGACATGTCTCTAGGATATGGCTAGTCCTTCTATTCCTCAGTGCAGATGGATGGCTATGTCAGTGCCCTCCATGAGGCTCTTATTTGAAAAGGTCATCGTAAGAAGATATTAGATGATTTAAAGGAAAGGAGGGAAGTAAAGGGCAGGGGGGAGAGAGGAAGACCCAGAAAATGAAAATATTAGTGGAAAAAAGAACAAGAGGTGAAGGCTAGTAATTGTCAACATGTTTCCAAGTTGGTAAGAGTAGCGGATCTTATACTTGACCAATCTTTCCCACTAACACCTCACCACAAAATTCCATCCACTGTCCCAAACCCTCAACCTCAGGATTTCCTTGGACTTGACATATATACAAGTTTGCAGTAGCTTTAATAAAATCTACCACAGTGGTTCCATTCTGATACACTGGTGTCACCAAAGGAAGACACAGGGCTCTGCCCCTGGCTGAAGTCTTCCATTCATGGGCCTAATAAATTGGGAAAACCTGCTTCCCCTTTGGTAGGTCTGCAGTCAGTGTCCTCTGAACTCTTCTAGCCTTCCCTTCATCTAATGGATATGACGGGTTTAGATTGCCAATGTCAGCCCATCTAGATAAAAAGTGAAATCCTCCATTCAACCACTAGACATGTGACCTCAGACAAGACAATAGTTGAGTTCTGCTGTAATAGTTGAGTTCCTGAAAGGAATTATTTGGTTTCTCTGAAGTCAGGAATGGCAGGTCCTCTGAAGACCTGGCTAGCATCTTTGAAGTTCAAAGAAAAGATTGTTGAAGATCTGGTTGAATCCTGGGGAAGAAGCAATTCTGTTTTACCTCACCATGCCAGAATCTTGAGCTGGTTCCCCAGGCCTGAGCTCACAGGTTGGCTTCTCTTTGAGAAGGGTGAATGAAGCCAAATACATACACTTACTTCTCTAAAGCAGTTCTAAACATAATCATTCTAATGATGTTGATTACACCTGTGAGGACAGCAGAACTTTCGAGCCTCCTCAGCTTAACAGTCCTAGTGGTGGCAATTTTTCTTATTTAGATATTTAAAAGCAAACAAACAAAACAAGTACCTGGAGAGGACAGGTGATACTGTTTGAGGATGTATAAGAAAGCACTGAGTCAAGACTGTAGGGATTGAGGCAGGTAAATGATGACAGATACAACTTGGACCTTTCTCATTCAGGGGCTCCCTTTGCTGAGTTACAGGATAACCTGAAAATAATCAGAACAGGCACCTACTTCCTTGGCTTGAGTAGGAGACATGAGCTTGTCTTTAAGATGCTTTGAACCCTGCAGCTGCTACTCAAGTCACCAGTCCAAATATACCGTATCTTAGATTCTGTTCCAAAGATTAACAGCAAATCTCTTGTAGCAAAGATGCCAGTGCAGAACTGAGCTCAGTTTCTAATTAAAGGAGGATATCATGGAACTCTTGGAACTGGAAGCCCTGGTTCTGTCTGTAGCCCTAGCATGTGTGAGGCACGGGGTTCAATCCTCATCAGCACCATGTAAAAATAAATAAATAAATAAATAAAGGTATTATGTCCATCTACAACTAAAAATATATTTTTTTTTAAAAAGCCAAGAAAATATTTTAAAGAAAGAAGGAAAAAAATCAAACAGTTTAGAAAAAGAATGAGGATTAACATAGGGTATAGATCCACAGAGACTTCCATTTCAATGATGCTTCCACCCTTACTAACTGTGTGGCCTTGAGTAAATAATTAGAATGTTCTTGCACCTTAGTTTTCTTATCTATAATACAAGGATAGAATGATCTGTCTCAGGCATGGAGATTGTCAAGAGGTGTCTTAGAAATATTAATGTTGAGATATTAGTGGACAAAATATCAAGAATTATTGTTTAAATGATAGAAATTTATTTTCTCACAGTTTCAGAGGTTCAAAGTCTGAAATCAGCGTGCCAACATTATTGGGCTCTGGTGAGGGTGCTCTTTTGGTTTACACAGTCAAATTCTGAGGGAGTAAGAGCAAACTTTCTGATATCTTTTTGCATAAGGCCACTAACCCTTGGAATCAGGGCTCTGCCCTCATGATCTCATTTAATTCTCTTTCAAAATCTCCTCTCTAAATACTATCACTTTGGGGGTTATGAAGTGCCTTAATAAACATCACTATTATTTTGATTTAACTATTATAATTTATCCCAAGAAGAACAAGACCTCTAGTTGTGAGACAGCTTCTAAAGTTTATACATTATAATAATAACAATTGACAATCCATTAATATTTCAACAGTAAATAAAATTTCCATGTGATGTTTTTTGAGAGAGAATTAGTGAAACCAGGAAACATTGGAAATTCAATTGTACCCATTTTCTTTAATGGCTTTGGTTAAAGTCTATTAGGTATTCTTAAATGCAGTCTGTTCCTTAGAGAGAGATTTTGGAGTCATCAATTCCAGAGGCTAGAACAGTGTGTAGCATACCACCTTTCCCAAAATGTATTACAAAAAGCATGGATTGTAGAAAGAGGCTTTTGTATCTAACAGTCTGCCCTTAAGTTTTGTAAGCTTCGTGGATCTGTTGATCAGTCTTTATGGCCCACGAAGGACATTACAGGTGTCAGGAGGTTATAGTCAGGCACAGAAGAGGGTCACAGTAAACGAAATTCTAATTACTGGGCTACTAGTGGAAAACCTGGCTTTTGGCCTTAACCCTGAGACTGTGGGGAAGTCATTAAGTTCTCATATTAACTGCTAAACAAATATCTCTTGAACTCTCCACTGAGACCTGGGAGCCAGACTTCTCCATTCCAGCCTTTCCTGGCTGCTTCATGTGAAGCTAAGCCATGTCTTTATACCTTTGGCTCCTCAAGTATAAAATGGGGATAATAGAGCTACGTGGAGACTAATGGAAGCATGTGACCCATAGAATGAACTCACAACAAGCTACTGTCATGAAGTCTAAAGTATATAAAGAAGTGCAGGTGTGTGCTGCAAAGTGGTTTGGTCACAAGAGCTAGGACACTATCCAGCTAGGATCCGAGCCCAGGTCCAACCACAGAGCCTTTGCTCTTAGCCTCTCCAGTATCCTCAGTTTTCACCCATTTTCTACTATTTTAGTTAGACTTGGACTCTATCCACAAAGCCCCATACGTGCAACATCTTATGCAATTTGGTGGCAGAAAAAACTTTGTGTCTTCTGAGAAATTAGTATGTTTCCTCCTTCTGAAAATAAGAATTACGCAACTAATCATGCGTTCTTTTTTTTTTTTTTTTTTTTTTTTTTTTCTTGGCTGCCAGGAAGCTCAAAGCCAAATTATGTACTCAATCACAGCCACCAAATTGTTTCTTTCTTCCTACATTTTTGTTCCTTATTTCCCTTTTTAATTCTTTTCTAACATTTTTTTCCCTGTGTTTCTTCTTGACAGAGGCCTCGTATCTATTTGGAAAGTGACAAGATTGAAATAAACAAAAACAAAATTTGAAGTATGCACAAAAAACCATTTGAGTCTTACCTGTTTCCATTGTGCAAAGAAAAATTATCAAGGGGGAAGTTTAAAAACTTAATTTAAGAGCCATTTTAAAGGAGAAAAAAGAAAACCAACAGAAAAACAGAACCAACACCAACAGAAGCCAAGTCAAATGAAAGCTGCAATAAATATGTCTGAAGCTGGAAGCATTTGTGATTTTCCTGGCTGCAACCTATCATTTCTTAATTATATCCTGTGTGTGTTTTGCAAGATGAGAGCTGCTGTCAAGAGGAAGATCAGCCTCAGACAGAGGAGGGATCAAGGCCCGCCCCCAGGTCCTCACATACCTGCACAGAAGTGAAATCCCCCGAGGCACAAGCACCCAGAATAGCAGCTCCCACAAGAACAGACTCCACCTCTTGCGACAGGACCACAGACATGCCTGTGCGGAACAAGACCACACCTTGGTTAGGGAGCAGGGTGGGGGTAGTGTGGAGAGCCAGCAGGCAACCCCAGCAGCAGCCCTCCCAGGACCCCCAGCCCCTGTTCCCCAGAATTACCCAGTTCTAAAGGGTTTCACTGGCTGTGCCTGCTGGTACAATAGCCCAGAGCCTCAGGAGATCCCACACCATATGTATCAGCTCTGGAGACCTCACAGCCCAGGTATTCCAGCTGCTACCTGACATTTGGTTCAAGTTCAGCTCAACAAATGTATGTTACTGCTTTATTGGGCCCAGGGAAGCTTGAGATGAATCAGACAGTGTCTGTTGTTCAGATCTCAGAGGGGAGATGGATGAGAAAGAGAAGCAGGTCATGCAGGGGGCTGGTTCTCTGACTGAGATGTACTAAGAGAAGGGAAGTAGCAAGAGAGGGTGGGATTCTGCTCTCCAGTGGCTTCTTCCCTTTCTCAGTGCACTGACATTGTCTGAAAAAGCCTTTCCTCTAGGGTCTAGGTTTACTTTGTCACTTTGATCTTCTCCTTTCCTCCCAGCCATATGACTCTGGCCTCCTGGCTGTTTCCTGAATATGCTTCTAGGTCCTTCCAGATGCCCACATGGTAACCACCTTCTCCCCTTCTTCATGTAAACATAACCTTCCCACTGAGCCTGGGGCATGGGATTCAAAATGACAATGTACCCTCACTTCACCTCCTCCCTCTTTCCTCCTCATCTTCCAGCCTATATTGTATTATGTTGTCTAGTGTCTTGATCCCCATGCCAGAATTCGGGCTTTCTGCCGGCAGGGGCTTTGTCTGGTCTACAGCTATATTCCTGGTGTTTAGACAGTATCTCCTACATGGAGAGTGATTAAATTACAAGAGTAAGAATTTCTGGGGTAGTGGTGATCATTGTGGACATGGGGCTTACACAGGCATTTGAAGGGTGAGTAAGGGACCATCAGGCAGGAAGAAGCCTCCACATACCAACTCCCAGAGGGTTCAACAGGGGGTCAAGACTAATACAAATAATTCAGGATTCTAAATTGTCAGCTTCTTTACTGACTTCACTGTGTGACCCTAAGCAAGTTGTCTAACTTTTTTCTACCTCAGTTTCCAAAGTGGGTTTCAGATTCTACCCATATCATAGGGCTTAAAAATAAGACATTAAAATAGTACCTACCATATATATTTGCTTATCGGGAGATGGCAGCAAATGCCACAGAGGTAAGTTCTGGAATGAAATCTTCCTCTACTCAGCACGTGACAGCTATTTTTCTAAAGACCGTCTCTTATCAGGGAAGACTTCTCTGCTATACACTCCTCTTTGTCACATCATTCCTAATTCACTGCCTTTCTCCAGGGCTGGGTCAGCTGCCCAGCCACCACATAAAGGGACCAGGGAGCAGAATTCCCAGAAGACCTGGAAATACCAGTCTGCTGTAAGCTCAGGTGAGTGGGCTCTGGGAAAAGCTCAGACCTGGGTTTGTTTCCTGATTCCACCGAGTCCTTCTGCAAGCTCCTTAAACTCTGCAGTCTTGGTTTCCCCATGTGAAATAGGGATAAGACTTAGCACACAGGTGCACTCTGAGGGTAAACAACAGGGCATACACATGGGGCACAGCACAATTCCTGGCCCATGGTAAACTCTGCAGAAATAGTGGCTGGCACTGTCAGAATTAGGTGGATGGGGAGCAAAGACTCTACCTGTACTTCACCTGGACTGCAAAGTGCAATAGTGGGAAGGGCAGAGCAGGTTGCTGTCAGCCATCTAGAAGGAAAGGATGAACACCAGGCCACAATGAAGGGTGATAATGGCCCAATCAGGAGAGGGCACTGTAGAACTTTGCAGAATCCCAGGAATGATGGGGGTATAATATGAGCCTGCCATTCAGACTTTTCCCTTGACCTGGGACTTTTTAGAAGCTTGCACCCGCAAACACCATTGTCTCCCAGCCCCTCTTTTCCCTGCCAAAATTTCCCTATGTCTGGGTAGGGAGAAACTACTCCCAAATCCCTCCCCTTGGAAACCAGAGACCAGAGTGAATCTAATGAATCCCCTATTAGCTCTCAGGTTGCAGCCCAAAGTGCTGCAGGGCCAGACTGTCAGGGTTTGAACTTTGGCTTCTTCACCAACTTCGTTGTGTGATCCTTACTTCTCTTTGTGTGTGTGTGTGTGTGTGTGTGTGTGTGTTTCAAAATGGGATTCAAATTCCAGCTTAGGGTTGCTGTGAGAATTAAAAGTGCTGTTGAAAGTAAGGCACCTAGTGCTTGGCTTGGAGAAAGCACTAAATTAACATTAGCTGTAATGATTCTTGAAGTTTCCCTGTCTGTGATATTTCTCCTCATCCTTCTACCCTGGGTAAAACAACTGATTGTTTCCATCTGTCTCTCAGACCAATCCTACCTCCTCCACATATCTCCCCACTTGCTTTGAGCTCTGAAAGATGGGCCTTGTCCTCTGGCAACACCCTTGACTAGACTTCTGCTGGGCCACCTTCTTCATATGACTCTCAGTTTCTAGATACCACTAGCTCCCTGGAACTCTCTAACCCTGAAAGCTTAGGGGTAGAAACACTGCTGGCTGCCCCAGGGGACTTCTTGATGGTCCAGGTCTCCCTAACCTCTGCTCACACCTCTGTAAATTGATCCCTTATTCAGCTTTTCTCCAGTTAACCCGACTTGAGTGTGCATCTGTTCTCTGCCTGGACCTGAATGACCCTGACAACTCTGTCCTCTGGGTTCCCACTCTACTCTTTTGCACATTGGTCACAGGACCATGATGAGCACCTTTTCTGTTTTATAACAAAACCCTCCGTAGGGCATCATTCTCTTTTTGCATCCCCATGTTGTAAAGCACAGCACTTGACAGGCTGGTGTGCTCAGAGAATGCATTGCAGTGAATAAATGAATGAACAAATGATTAAAATAATGAGTAAGACAGGAAGAGGAAAACCCCCAATGGATACTGTCAGTACTAAAAACAAAGTTTAGAAGAAGGAACATTTAGTCCCAAGTCACTGGGGGAAAACCTACAATTACTTAGTACACACCAAGTATTTCTTGAAACCACAGTTAACTAAGTGGCCGGGGCACCAAGAGATTCTTCCCAGTGTTGGCATTTCCCAAGCTGGCAAAGCCCCATAGAGCATGCTGTTCCTAACACAGGAAAGATTTTGCTAAAAAAAAAATATTAAATTGCTTTTTCTCTACCATCCCTTCTTCCTTTTGGTGTGGGGCTGTCTGGAGGGGAGAAGTGATGTCATAGATACGGATTCTACTGGGAATGAGGCACAGAGTTCATTGTTAACCAACTCCCAAGCATTGACATATCTATCCCTCAGCACGATCTACATGAGAGAGATGATAACGTTTCTGTCTTCCACAAGAGGGAACTGAGGCTCACAGAGGTAAAATAACTGGTCCTGAGTCACAGTCCTGGCTTGTTGTTCTTTCCACCACTCTGAACCATCTCCAAAGAATCTTGCAAATTCTACTGTGATTTTTTCACATGTATTTCTGAGCATCATGTACCATGTCCTCTCTAAATCTTTCTTGGTAGGAAAATTAGAGCAATCACAATGTTTAAAAGCACCAAATGCACTACCTATCCACAGGCTGATGTGTATCGCCACTGTGTTCTCAGGGCCTTTTACAGGGACAAATGCAAATGTGTTCCTTTTTTTGAGTGCTGGGTGAAGGAGAGGAAGAGGGGGGCCTTGCCTGGAATGTGAACTATTTTATCTGATGCATTAATGAGTTTAGCAGAACCCAAAGCATTTAAAGGCAGATGCACTTTGCCATCACTTGTCAGTCACAGGCTTCCAAAAGCAGAGGAATTTCAGGCCAAAGAAAAGGTCCCTTTGTCTATAACTGTAACTGGTGCATAGTTAGAGACAAAGGGTCCAGTTTCAATCTGAATCCAAACAACGATTAACAGCCTTTTCATTCAGCAGTCTGGAGAAGAGCAGTTTCCAAAGCCGAACTTTCAGTGAAATGGCTGCAGGCCTTGCTTCTGAGTCAGCTCAGGGTATCATGCTTAGAAGGTGACCCGTTTTCACAAAGGCTGGAACTAGTGTTGAGACAGTGTCCTGGTCACTCTGGATTGCCTGCTTTCAGGGGCCCTGATTTCCTCATTCCATTGAGCAATATGTTAACTCAAACCTGACTTCTATCTTCCTTCCTACATCCAGGTGGATGTGTTTTTGGCTATTTGAAGCTGGAAATTGGAAGATCATAAACCAAGTTTTAAGTCTGAACCTTCACTGAACCAATCAGCTGAATTTTAGATAAAACATGGTCATGGTTACTCTCCCAGGGAAAATTAGGTAATGTGGGCCCTTTTTCTGGTCTTTCCTCTTTGTGCTTCAGTCTTCCAGCCACTCTCTATGGTCCATTTCCACAGGTTTTGAACAGCTTTGTAAAGGGATCATCATCAAATGGTTATACCGGAAAAGTCAAGAAACCTGGGTCAGCAGCAGAGGGGATGGTGGGTACAGACATAACCAAATTACACTCCTCCTGACCCATCCCTTACTGGCTGTTTGACTTTGGAAAAGTCAACTTAATTCAAATCTACCATCTTCAATGGTTTGTGTGTAATGTCTATTTTCTAATTTCCATGTTATGGGAGGATCAAATGTTTATAGGGTGATTCACACTGGCACATAGTAGGAACTTGTTAAATGGAAGTAAATTCTACACTTCCCAACCTGATAGGTCTACTCTTAGACTATACATTTTTATCAAATGTTTTCTAATTTGTGCCTCAGTCTACTTATCTCAAAGATGGGGATAATTAGCCTGTTGAGCTTCCTCTTAGAGTGTATAGGGATCAACAGTGTCTATCACATTAGATAAAGCTCTTTTCTGCAGGAATCTGCATGGCCTGGAGGAGAAACAGGATATGAGGAGGTGAGAGATTTGAGTGAGCTCAGAGATTTGACTTGCTCAGCTGTCAGAGAAAAGTAGCCCAGGCAACAGGGGCCAGAGAGGGTCATGATGAAGGCCATGGTAGAGTGGGATGATATCAGGCTGGGGAAGGGTACAACCCTCCCCTATTTCCCTCCCCTCTCCATGTTCTAGTGCCTGGCCCTCCCAGGGATGCTTCAGGAGACACTAGGGGAGAATGAGCAAGAGAGGTGTGGGTACTGCGTCCAGAGAAATGGGAGTGCAGGCCTGCCTCTATGCCATCAGCAAATCTCCTGTCAGTAGGGCCCTTTCCCTGGGTCCCAGGGGCACTTACTAAGAAATTGCTCTGCCACTGTCTTTCCTTGTCACAAAGGGCTCAGCCCATTACTCTGGATTCCCTCCATCTGTGTTATGATTCTGGATTCTGATGAGCTGAGAAGGCATCTAAGGATGGTGGGCTCCTTAGATTCAAATTCCCAGTTTGTGGCCAGGTCCCAGTTCCCACAGCATCTTTCTAATCACTTCTTCTAGATCACATTGGCCTGCACTGTCACAGGTTCAAAACTGGGCAAAGTTCCCACTGGGTTTTCAAAATATCCTATGATTTACTCACTCAGAAGTTCTTCAACATTTTGTTTAATGAGTCTATTTGTTCTTTGTCTTCCTCAATAGATCCTGAGCTCTGTAAGAGCAAGAATTATGTCTTTCTTCATATTTGTATCTTCAATATTGCCTACAATGCCCAAATCATAAGAGGTACTCAAAATTGTAGAGTAAATGCTGGAATCAAAATCTAGCTCCTACTGACCTCTCTCATCTCATTCAATAGTCAATTTCCCTATGATGAACATAAATCTTCAGAGTCATCTAAATAACTTGACCCGTCACCCATATCCTCCTGTTCTCAACCTGCCCAGCACTTGGTGATGTCCAATGGCTGCCAAGCCTAAAATGACTTTCTCTCTTCCTCCCCAGACTTACCAGTAATGTCTGCATGCATCTGCACAAAAAGAGGATTCTTGCTCAGGCCCCCACACAAGAAAAGAGTACTGATGGAGTGCCCTGCTGTCTCCATGGCCTCTATAATGAAGCGGGTCCCAAACTTAAAGGGAAAAGCAGAAGAAACCATTAGTATGGTAGCAAAAGTAAATGATAAGGAACATTTGCTAAGTGTTTTCCCCATGCTTGACACTGCACCAATAGCTTTGCACACACCGCCTCAGAAAGCTCAGACTTAGAGAGCCTGTGTTGCCTATGGGACACAGTTAATTGCTCACAGAGGGGGATTCCAACCTGGGCCTGCCTGACTCCAAAACCCTCTCAATTACTATAGCATTTACTTTTATCAGTAGTTACATGACACTAACAAAAACAGTTGACATTGTTAGCACAATTAATATTAATGCAGCTCACTCAAACATTTGATGAGAATCTACTGTGGCCTGGGCCTCTATGCCATACTGGAATGGAGTGATTTCAATGTTGCTCCAAAATGAACAGAGCTGGTTGCACCCAGATCAGTCCTCTTTAACTAAAGGGGAACTAAAGAGGTTTTTTTTTTTTTTTTTTCCCTAAAAAATGTGCCTAGGGATCCAGTAGTAGGGCCAAGAAAAGAGGGCTCTAATTTCATCAAGAATGTAAACCTTACACTGACAAAGGCTGAAACCTTTGTTATCACCTGAAACCAGGTAATAGTTTTCTAATAATGAGGCTTCTGGAACCAGAATCCATTTCTAGTCAGTCTTCTGTGGCAAACACACACTCTGGCTGGCTCAGGGTTTCACTGCCTTTTCAATTCAGTTCTTATATCTCAGTCCCACTATCTTCCTGATGTGAATTACCTTTATTCCTGTCTTGTACAGTTTATTAAATTTGGTAAAAACCAATACAGTTTGAGAAGAGGACTACTCTTCTACTATACAACTTAGGAATATGGGAGTGAATTTTAATGTACAATTCTTTATTTTTGGCTAGGTTATTCAAATAGTTGAGGATGATAATTCATTTGAAAATTAAAAAAAAACTAGAAGTTCAAAATTCATAAGGTATTTTGAATAAGGATTAAAAACAAGAAGATGAACTGGAATGTGACCCTAAGGAAGCAGCCACATGGTGATATTTGAGGGTGACTCAGGAGAGAAATGTAAAAGAGGATTTTTTGTTGGCTAGAGAGTCCTTGAAATGTTTCAAGTCTGAGCAATCCTGGGAGATGGTAAATCCTAGGTGTGACCATGGGAGTGAATTGCTGAGGAGGAGGGAGGAACAGGTCAGGGAGATAGGAAGATGGAGGATCCAAAGGCCCAAGTGCAAGGTTCCAGATGGGGAGTCACCAAGAAGGCCAATCTGGCTGGAGAGAAGATAGAAGCCACTGTCATGGCTTTTGATAAGAGTGTGAGTGTCACTGAGCAGTTGGTACCCAATACATAGAGAAGAGGAAGTTTAGCTTGAGGGTAAGAAGATCAGAAGAAGGCCCAGATTTGGGCAGTCAGCACGCTGTAGCCTCACCTCAGACCCCAGGGGTGGGTGTAGGGCAAGTGCAGCTGCCTCCTTTGACCAGGATGCTTGAATGCTGACTCCCCTGGGCAGGGGTGCCTCTAAGGGGGAGAGAGGTCAGTGGGTGATCTGGGGTCACTTGGTTTGAAACCTCAGTTGATTTGAAGCAAATCAAGAGGGACAGGGCTGTCATGAGCAAAGGGCACAGCAGTTCCTGCCCAGAGGTCTTCAGGGTTTGCTGAAGGTACTCAGGAATCTGTTAAAAATATGGATTAGGTGAAACCTGGGCCTCCAAAGATAATCCACAGATGGTGTGTGTTTAGAAAGTTAAAACATGTTGTACTGCATAAGGCCAGATCCTGCTTATTGACTATGGCTGATTACCCCCAGATGTTCTTTCTTAAGCTTTTTGGGGGGTCATGAACCCCACTGAGAACATGATAAAACCTACTGACCTGCCCAGATAAAAAAAGTCACACACAAAGTAGTACTAAACATAACTTCAGGGGGTCAACAGATGCCTTTAGGTCCTCCAGGGATCATTTGATGCCCATAGATTCCAGGTAAGTCTGGACTGCTCTAGGGGCATGGATCCTTAACAGCTAAGAGCAGCAGTTTTTAATTTAGTATTAAAAAAAAAAACAAAAAACAAAAAACAAAAACCGAGCTGTCCTTCAGGAATTTCACTTATTTCTCATTATCTAATCTTTCTAAGACTCATTTCTTGTTTGTTAAATAGTAATAATAATACCATATTCATTCAGTTAAAAATTCTATGGAATATAAAAAATGACAATGTGAAAAGAAATAAAAAGTGTGGTCTGAGACTTGATAAAACAGTAATATCTAAGTTACAAGCTTGCTGCTCTAGGAAGCTGGGCTGGAGCACCGGTAAACGTGTTTATGGATGAGGACTCTTCTGGTGATTAGCCATATACTAGGCACTCTGCTAGGCCCTTTCATGCCATTGCTAATGGTAAAACAAATTCGCATACTGCACATTGTTACCCTGCTTAGGAGTTATGTAATTTCCCTAAGAACAATATGTCTATATGGGAAGAAGTATAGCTACTTCCCAATTTGCATGGGAATACCGTGCGAAACTGATATTTCTAAAACCAGGGAGGTGGAGCCACATGATTAACAGGCCTAAGTCAAGAGTAAGACAAATCATATTTCCTGGGAAAAGCAGAGGAAGAACCTGAACAAGAGGCACTCCCTGGAGGGGCTGTGACAGCCTTGCTCCCCTGTGTGGCCTGGTTGACTGGAACTTCCCAGTCTGGTGGTTCCTTACAGGGCATTCCCTTCTGGTATCCCAGACTCCCAGACTCCACAGTGTACTGCTCTACCTCCTGGAATGCCCCACCAAAGGGCTTTGTGCCACAATGATTTTGTGCTCACCTTTCTGGAAAAAATGTTTTCACTGAGAAATTTAAATTAAAATTAGGCTACTCCACTGAGAATGTACAGAACCGAATGCAAATCAAGAGACTTCAAATGCAAATAGTACTTTTTAAGGGCCTTTTCTGAAAAGAAAACTACAGATGAACAGGCTATGGATGAACTGGGTAGTTGACAGGTCTTTCAATGAAGCATGAGCAAGAATTTTATTGCATGGAGAGTTTTGCACAGTCTTGAGCTAATTTTTCTCTTTCACTTCATTCCATTCCTATAAAATACCAACCATGGGTTTAACTACAGAGAGGAATTAATTGAATTTATTAATGACAAATAGGTACTAAGGCAATATTCAGGACCAAGGAAACAAAACCAATTTTTTCAAGGTGGAAATTATGGGAAAATATCTGTTGTCAGACTGCTTCATTAAGATGCACAGTTTTGCCTAAAAGATCAGCACACTCAGATCCTTTTGCAAAAGACACCTCCCAATTCAACTGAGTCCATAATAAAACCTTATGGAGAAATCTGTCCTAAAATACCTTTCTTTCATGATTTACAAAGATCATTAAGACAATGGGCAAAATAAAACAGTCACTTAAATACACTAAGGCACACTCTTTATTTTTTCTCTCCAGCCTACATTATGTTTAACTTCACTTTCAAATTCTTGAACTTCTGCTGCAATGTTCTTACTGGGAAAGGGACCTCTGTGAGAAAATCTGGGCCAAATTAATGATGTTTTCTAATATGTGTTAAGTCAAAACTATTCTCAGGAATGCCAGAATGTTTATTTTATCCAAGTAGATTTTACAAATAGATCAAAGAAAATTACAGCGTGGTAAAGTAGAAAGAGCAGGAGCCTGGGAGTGACATGGAGAGAGGTTCAAATTCCAGCTACCATGCATGAGCTGTGTGACCCTGGCAAATAGCCTGCCCCTTGTCTGTAAAATGAGGACAATACCATTGACATATAGGGTTACAGTCCTAAGTCACAGAGTAAGACTGCAGTGCCTGGTACAGAGTTGGAGTTCCCAAGAGGTCATAGTCATTACCACTAAGAGGTGAGGACCCTGAGCCCAATCTGTTTGACCTTGTCCTTCACATCTACCTCTTAGCAGTATGCTCACAAAACTGAGCATTACACAGCTTTGATTTTCCAAAATTATTCACTTTAATGTAAGTGACTCATTTTGCTAAAAGACTTTTCATATAATAACGTTAACAAGTTAGAAAATAAATGTTCCTCAATACTTCCTGTATCTAGTTGTATGCCTTCCCCTTCCAGCTCTGCCATGCACTGGCTATGTTGCCCTGATCAACACTGAGGCTTTAGATTCTAATCTGTGAAATGGGGACTATAATATCTACTTTTACAAGGTTGAATCAGATAATGGGTATGTGGTATTTGACATAGAGCCTGGTATATAATAAATTCCCCCAAATTCTATTATGTATTAATAATACATAATCATCATCACTTAAAAAAAGAGTAGTAAATAATTGTCTTTACTAATGTAGGTTTTCCTTTTTCATCGTAGTGTTCACTTCCTGCAGTTTGATAGGTGGCAGAACCATCTCTTTTTGACCAAGTAGCTATGCAAAAAATAGTGTGACTAACTTCACTGAAGTGGCCAAACTATTAAATCAATAAGGAGTGGCTTCAGGAAAACACAATTAAGAGGTATATAATCTGAAAGGACTATTTAATCAAGTTGGCTGATTCCATACTCCTATGTAGTGGCATCAAAGAAGGCATATTCCTTCAGTAGTTGGAAAGTTCTGTTCTCTGCTGTATACACATGGCACCTGGACAAACCTAAGTATTAAGAAAGTGCTTGGTGATGGGAGGATTAGATGAACTTTAGATAAGGCAAAGTGGGCGGTGGGAAAGGAAGGGAGGGGGCATGATGCTCAAAGACTTTAACTCCTTTCAGTTTCACTATGTAAGCTTATTAGCAAATCAAGCAAAGACCTTTATCAACTTTTCCTTCCAGAAATACCGGCATCTCTTTTTGGCAAGTTCTCCTTTAATTAAGAAACTCTGTCACAAAAGCATCTGGTGTATCTTGGGAGGCTTGTGTCTCTGAGTACATTGATAATCCTAAATTTCCTTAAAAATGACATTAAAGTGTCTTACAGCAATGGCTTGAACTGTGGCCAGGTAGAGGATGGCAAGATCATCAAGGTCCTGAGATAGTTTCAATCCAGTGACCTGTAGGGAGGAAGAAGAAGAAAAAAGAAGGAGATGGCCAGAAGGAGCTGCCATTGATACAGAGAATTCCCATGAACTATGAACATGTTAAATGTGTTTTCTTGCAGAAACAAGTTCATATGCAAATCCCCCTTTTGTTAGTTGAACGTGGGATGCCTACTAAATCATTTAATCTCCAGACCTGGGGAAAAAAATGTATCCTTTCCTCCCAGCAAAAATGACTTGCCTTTGGATTAAGCCAAAACGAAACAAAATAAAATTAAAACAATAGGAATATAATGTTTGATATTTCTTAGCATAAATTATATACCTTTTTTTATTTTAAAAAATTCTTACAAATACCTATTTTCTGTGACTTACAAGCAATCAGCATGTGAACAGTGGCATTCTCATACTAGATGATCATATTCTGAATTCTGCTCTTGTCAGAATTTAGTGTAATAGTGCCCAAAGGGTATTCAGAATAAAGTAATATGTCTCCTATAAATGCTATACCTACTAAGGGATAATTTAGAATCTGTGGTTTGTAAGGGAATCCCATTAAAGTCAATCGGAACCAGATGCTTATATGGAATAGGACAATCTCTGAGAGATTTTAGGACTGAACAGGATGCTGGATTTGGGGGCCATCAAGACTGTTCACAGTCTCACCTTCACATCTTTCATTCTTCCAGGTCTTCTTGTGGAATATGCCTAGAGGACAAGAGCTGGTGGTTTCATCCAGCCCAGCATGAAGTTTGTGGGCATCAACCCTATCATTCACATTAGATTTTCACATTATAAAATTAATTCACATAACACTCATTTACTCAGGTTATATAGTGTATATGGTCTTGAGTTCAACCAGATGTGAATATGTAGTTTGCAACAAAATAGAGGTGAACGGTCTACCTAGATTCCTGCCCTTCTTCCTCTCTGACTGCATTTAATTTCCTTCTCTAGACTCTGCCCCTAACCAGAATTGGGCTATTGCAGGGAACAGACACCATTCAGTTACTCCAACTGGAAACCTGAGAGTTCCCTTTCTTGCCTTCTATCTTACTTTCCATGTTTAAATGTTCCAAGTCTTGCATGTTTGACTTCCCCTACCTTTTCTGACTCCATCCTCTATTCTCTATCTTCAGAGCTCTTCACTTCCCTAATTCAGGCCACTGTGATGTCTTTCCTGACTGCTGAGCTGGAATCCCTGAGCAAATCTCCCTGTTTTATTAACAGTGTTCCTCTCTACAATGGAGCCAGAGAGATTGTTCTTTTGTGTAAATCTAATCAAATTATTCCCTGTTAAAAATTCTTCCTGTTGCCTTCAGTTCATGGTAGAAATGCCTGTACTGTGTGTGTATCTTCCTGAGCCCACCCCTGCTCACCTCGCCAGCACCTGTTCCTGCCCTTCCTTACTCAGCATCCTGTCCCCCTGCTCTTCTGAATCTCTCTTCCAAGTATGCCATGAGGGGATCCCTAATTTCAGTACAACTACCTGCTGATGGCTTATTCTTGGCAAATAATTGGGTACTACATAATAACTATGGCTTTGATTCTAACACACAGGCTGACAAAAAACTGGAAGAAAAGATCAGAGAAGAATTCTGAGGAATTCCTCTTCCCAGGCCAATTTTATAAAGGAACATCCCTCATGAAGTTGCACAGGGACCTAAACATATGGTAAGAATGCTGGAACTAGGAGAGAACCCAAACAATGCTGAGAATAGAGAACTTCATTTCACAGGTGAGGAAATGGTTTTCCCAAGGGAACACAGAGAATGGAAACCACAATCTAGGTGTTCTGACACACCTTGCCTGTATCCTTCACTGCAGTATCTCTAAAGCCTAGTGCTGTGCCTGGCACATAGTAGACATTAAATTTACATTTGTGCTATATGTAAACTAGTGACAATTCAAAGTTTTCTCCTTTTGAATGCCATTCTCTCTCCCAGGATCCTATCCTTCCCTGTCAATTTATACAACTATAGTTGAACAATATTTATTACTTGGCTCTTCAAATACTCACAGGGAGGAGAAGATATGTGTTCCATACCCCAGGAGGAAAAAAACACTAACTATGTGCTCTCAATTCCCCACACCCCACACTTACCCCTTTCAACCACAGGAGCGGCTTATATGAGATTGGGGTAAAGGCTGGGTCCCAGGCACTCATATGAGCCATTGTGTGAATAAGAAACAGGTACACAATCTAGGAGAATTAATTATAAAAAGGTATGGTCCTGGGGCAGGACCACTAGTCATGAATGAGTGTGTGCTTGCTCTCTTTCCTGCTGTTGTTGTGTTAGGGAAGCCAACTGGGCCACAGCTTAGAGCTCTCTTCCAGAACCAGGCAAGGAGGCTGCCTCCCTCTGGCTTCCTCTCTCTGGTCATCAATTGGAAGTTGACCAGTCCATGATCCTCTATGCACTTGATCCACAGTTGGGTTCTGAAGAACAGGTCTGGATGGATAATGTGTGATGGGGGTGCTGATAGAATTTCACCTTATAATCAAGAGGTATTCCCCTATCAGTATTTATTAGAAAATTTAGTGCTTTGAATTATAATATTGACAATATAACTGGTTCTTCTCAATTAGTAAGAATCCTTAAGTGAGAGGGGATGTGATGTAGTTGAATTTAATTTACTTAATCCCCAACAAATATCCATACAAATTTCCAGAAAACATTAGTATTTGAGCAGAAAGATATCATAGATACTTCTCAAAACTTCCATAGAGGAGGAGCTCAAAAATCATAGAGGAGAAATGGGAAGGTTTTTTTTTTTCTTTTCCCTAGACATTGAGAATGAGGTGATCAATGTATGTTATGGCCAAAAGGAATACATATGGGTAACATAGGTTTTCTTTTCCTGATAACTAAAACACAGTTGTCATTCAAGGAGACAAAATTATTTCTGTGAAGAGTTCTAGAAGGGTTTTTTACATGGATCACAATATAGGAGGTACTAACTATCAAAGGAGAAGCAGAGTACACATTCCTCCAAAGACATTCCCAATACCTGCTGACCACTAATACCAGAGCCATGGTGCAAAGCAACTGAGTGCAAGACATTTCTGTCTGAAGTGTAGAAGTACTCTGGTTTGGGATCCTGTTTCCTAACATCTCATCTGATATGCAGATGGAGAACAAAGAAGGGCAGATGACCATTAAGTCTATTTATCTCAAATTCCAGCAACCTCAGCCCTGCCCTGGCAATTCCAGCCTCTGATGGAACTTTATACAGAGTGCTTGCCACGTGGACCACTTGGGAGGATAAAGAACACCTGAGGAGCTGTCCTGAAGGAGAATGGCTGCAGTGTCCTGGGGGAGTATGGTTTTGTAATGGTTGAGAAGGCTGGGATGGCTTAATGGATCCACTGATAAGAGGAAGTGGGGAGGAAGCATACGTAGAAGGAGTGTGTTTAGAAATATGTATGTGCCTATTTTGAATATTTAGGCGAGACAGCCAAATGTATGAGGAAGCCCCCACTGGAGACTTGCAATGATAAGCACATTTTATTTATGTTTGGCTATTGTGTAATGGAGTGGAACTGTAAGAGAAAGCATTTAATTCATATTCTGAGACATGGGAACTATTCGTATGGTGGCCAAAACATACAAACAACTAGAATGGGTAATTCAACATCCTAAATTATCCTTCTCAAATGGAAACCACAATCTAGGTGTTCTGACACACCTTGCCTGTATCCTTCACTGCAGTATCTCTAAAGCTTAGTGCTGTATTTATCTGAATACTGGGATTTTTAAGCTTAGAAAAAAAGTATATATAAATGGAAAGATGATGCATGTTAGAGCAAGATACCTGGGTTTCAATTTTGATGTAGCCTGACAATTATGAGAGTTTTATAATCTCTTTGAGCTTCATTTCTTTCATGTGAAAAATGGGGATATGATACCGCAAGGCCTTTTATGAGAATTAAATGAGATCTTATTTACAAAATGCCATGTTTTTCCAGCAAGCTGCAGTGTTGCAAGAGCATCCTCGGATGCCCCCAGTACCCACTGTGTGTACATAAATAGCACTTATTAATTGTTCATTTGCTTTCCCTCTTCTTCTCCCTTCCGCCTTGCTTTTATTGGTGCACTATACTTGTACACAGGTTGGGTTAATTTTGACAATCATACTTCCATGGAATTTTACTCCAGTTTAGTTCCCAGTGTCTCCTCTTTTCCTTCCCTTTCTCACTCCCTCTATTCCCCTTCTTTTACTACACTGGTCTACTTTCTATTCATCTTTATGTTTTTAATTAGGTGAGATTCACTATGATATATTTATACATGCACATAGGGTAATTTTGTCAAATTCATTCTGTATTTCCTTTCCAGTCCCTCCTCCCTCCCCTCAATCTCCTTCTACCCTTCCCTCAGTCTTCATGATATTTGATCCCCGCTTCCCTATTTACTTTGTTCTAGCTTCCACATATAAAAGAGTACATTGAAACTTTGATTTTTCTGAGTCTGGCTTATTTCACATGGCACAATACTCTTCAGTTCCACCCATTTACCAGTAAATGCCACAATTTCATAATTTAATTTTTCTTTATGGCTGAGTAAAACTCCATTGTGTATGTATACCACATTTTCTTAATCCATTCATCTATTGATAGGCCCCTTGGCTGTTTCCATATCTTGGCTATTGTGAGTTGCACTGTTATAAACACTGATGTTGCTGTTCCCTTTCTCTTAATAAATGTTCATTCTCTTTCTTTGTAATTGCATTGAGTTCAACCCCATTCATTAACTGACTTCAAAGCAATAAATAGCATGTCTCTGGACATGCTATGGGAACCATGAGGCAATGAATGAAGGGCATTCTCGACTGCTGGCTGTACCCCACACAGCAGCTAGGGAGAAGGTAGGTTGATGATTAGCATTGAGATCCTAAGGCTAAAGATATAGAACCATCTAGGAGTGTGGAGAAATCATATGCCCCTGATGAGTACCAAGGGACAGGTAGCACAAATGTGTGGGGGACACATTTGTAAGGCTTAGACAAAGCCTTAGTCCTTATCAGCCTGTAAGTGTTCATTTTTTCTCTTAAACAGAAAGACAGATGGTAACACTTCACCTGGACTTCAGCTTGAATCTTGCTGCCACTTAGTAGCGGCCTAAACTTGGGGATACCTCTTAACACTTTACTGATATCCAAGCTGAGTGTAGATTCCTGGGAGCTTACATAAAACGAATTTTGGTGTGAGCCCAGTGATTTGTGTTTTAGCAAGGATTTAATAATGCACTAAATTGTGGGAATGAGTATCCTAATTCTTGGTATTTTGAATTTTAGGTTCATGAGCCCTTAAAATGATTTAAGATTATTAATAGATGGATTATAAGTAGAGAATTTCTAATCTGGGTCCAAAATGCTCCAAAATCTGAAATTTTTTGAGCAGGACAGACATCGCAAGTGGGAAATCCCACACCTTAAAACTTTGTTTCATGCATAAAATTATTATAAATATTGGTATTGTATAATAAAAATGTATGAAATTCGTGTTTAGACTTGGGTACCATCCCTAAGATATTTCATTACATATATTCAGATATCCCAAAATCTAAATCTTAAACCTGAAACACTTCTAGTCCCAACGACTTCAGATAAAGCATACTTAACCTGTGGTAATTCAGTTGATTTTTTTCCTTCCTAGTTGTTAAAAGCATTGATGTGATTATACACGTTAGTCAGAAAAAAAAGGGCTTAGGGATAGTTTCCCAAGGGGTCCCTAAAGAATACAAGAGACAAGTAAAGAAGATTCCCAGTCCTGAGGTTTTTCTAGGGTCATCAGAGCTTGATGGGGTTATCCAAGGCTCAGGGGAATTTGTTGAAAGCTTTCTAGAACACAATGGAACAGCAAAAAATGCCCTGTTTGCTCAGTCAATAATGAAGGTGGAACTGATGGACAAGGCAATGAGGAAGATCAGAGAAAGATCTATAGAAGGGAGGAGAGAGATTGAAGGCCAGGTCTGAAACAATCCAGCAGCCTAGAAGAGAAAGGGGGACAAATCTCCACAGGGATGTTGAGAGGATTCAGTAAGTGTCAGGATTCCAGGCTAACACTTGGCATTGCCTAAAACTCATCCAGATTTGGGGGACTGCAGATGAATGCACTACTACAATGTGGAATTCTAAAGAGGTCCCAAAGATTCCTGTCCCTTGGTTACTCATACACTAATTAGGCACAGCTATAAAGAAACATGGCAGATGGAATTAGTTATTAGCCAGTGACCTTAAAAAAGGAAGATTATCCAGTTGTACTCACAGTAACTACATGAATCTTTTAAAGAATAAGAGGAAGGCAAAAGCATCCATCAAGAGATCAGATAGAAGAGTGAGGCAGAAAGGAAAACCAGAGAGGTTGAAAGTATGAGAAGGATTTGACCCACCACTGACGGGTTTGAGGGTGGAGGCACTGGGTGATGGGCCCAGGAATATCAGGAGCCTCTAGATGCTGAGAGCCCTGGCTGACATTCAGCAAGGAAACAGGGACCTTGGTCCTTCAACGGCTGGTACTAAATATGGCCAACAACTTGAATGTGTTTAAAGCAGATTCTCCCCAGAACCTTCCAGTAGGAGTCTCTGGTTTTGGTCTTGTGAAAACTGGAGCAGGAAAACCAGTTGAGCCCACACGGACTTCTGACCCATGGAAGTATGTGATAATCAATATAAACTGCAAATTTGTAGTAGTTCATTAAAACAGCAATGGGCAACTAATGCACACACTAAGTATGGATGATGGGCTGAAGTTTTCACAACCTGTTCTGTTGGTGAATCCTACACCACACATCAGTCCATTTTCTGTTTGCCTCCTGCACCAGACACGTCATGCTTTGTTTGCCCTATATCTGAGGCTCTAAGTTTAAGCCATTTTGATGTGCTCATGCACCAGTATTCCAAAGCTGCTCTCTACAACTCTCCTGTCCAGACTTGCTGCTGTCTGAATGCCAGCTTGCTTTGAGTCTGAATGCCAGCCTGGATCTCATTCTTGGTCTTCTTTCTTCAGTTTCTTCCCACTGTTTATCTCCTGCACCTTCCCACTGGATTTCACCTGATTCCCCTCTCAGCCTTCTGTCATGCTACTCTGCCTTGTAGGAGATTCCTGTCCATCCACACTCTTCCTTTTGGTTTACTTATTTGCTGTATATAGGAAAGGCAATAAGAAAAAAAAATAGCAATAAGAAAGAAAAGTTTGACTCAGTGATATAATTTAAAAGTCACTAAAATGAGGAAGAGATATGATAGGCACTTTGAAAACAGAGAAGAGGGATTGAGGAAGCACAAAGTTCTAGTTCCTTTTCTTTTTAACTATTTTTTCTTTCTCCAAAGAATGTCAGTGATTCACGTTTGAACTGACTGTTTTCTAATCTACTCTTTTCTCCTCTGGGTAAATTACTTAAATTCCCTAAGCCTCAGTTTCTCTCTTCTTTTAAATGGGGTAACAATATTATCTCACCAGGTGATTATGAATGTGAGTAATGATACATGTGAAACAACTTCATGTCAGGTCCCTTAAATTGGCCTTATTATAAATCACAACCAATCGGTCACTTCAAAAATAAAGCATATTATAAGAAAACCAGTTAAATGACACTGAGGACACTAGTCTTTGTCACACTATTTGAGTTTTCATGAGCAAACAGTAATAAAAAATGGTTGAATAAAACAGTGTTAAATAACAACAAAACAGTAACCAACTCATATGTAAGGGTCTTCCTGTTTTCAAGACTTACAAAGATATCATTCAAGAGCTGCTCCAGGTGGCTCAGCAGCTTCCATCTCTATCATCTATCTCCTTATCAGAAGACAACATAGGGGTACAACCTCTGGCCTCTCCTGAGCTTGCACAGATACTCAGATGAGTTGCTGACTTCATCCATATCTGAATCTGTTAGCAAGCATCAGGCTAGGATTTGGTCTCTTAGGAATGGGCTAAGACCTTGGAATGCTTCTTTCCTAACCCTCAACCCACCATTGGCACACTTGCTCTGAAGACCAATGGAACAGCACAGTCTCTCCAGAAGTTTTAGTCATGTATGGGCCAACTTTCAAATCACAGTTCTTCAGAGAACCAGAAAATAACTTTTAGTTCTGGGTAGTGAAAGACTTCCAAAATGAGGCAGAGAAAACATATTTCGTGCCCTGCTCTGTGTCCAAAGCAATTTACTTCTTTGAATGAGTATTTTGGAAAAGAATTAAAATAAGCAAATAAACCACCACCAACAAAACCCCTACCACCACAAAAATAAAGAGGTAATAATAATCTGTGACTAAAAACTAATTTCATATACAAGGAGGAAAGCACATTTTCAAAATTATTACCACATTAGCTGTATGGTAGGGCCCACCAGATTTGAGATGCTTCTTGTATTGGAGAGAAAATAAGGACAGGGTTCTACTACAGAGATAAATATCCAGACCTGCATGAAAAATGCTTCCTGGGATGGACTAGGGGTCTTCAGCTTCCTAGCTAGTTTTGTAACTGGTGATGTCAGTGGCTGGTGAGTTCAGTTAGTTCCAGGGCTAAGAGGGGTTCCTACAGCTGCAGGCCGAAGGTTCAAAGGACATGCAAGTAGATGCTACCAGGCAGAAGCTACAGGAAAACACATTAGTTGCTGTGTGCCTGTCACTGGACCAACATCTCTTGGTTTGACAGTGACTCGGCAAAGAAGCTTGGCTTGCTCCACCTTTGATGTATGTGCTGACCTCATAGAGCTAACATGCAAATGTCACACACTGATATATTTTCAAACTAAGATGTAAATAGGTCCAATTTCAACATGTGAGTTTTCTTTACTTCTTTAGAATGGTGAAAACCATATAACCACTCATTCAAAATAAGAATAGTCACACACACACCCACCCCTAAGATTTGCAATCACTCCTAATGGTGAGTATTTGCCTCCATATCATGTATGACCATGTCCTTTCTTTACTTTAAAAGCATGCATTTCTTTTGTATTTAAAGAAGCTGGAATTACCAGTGTCAAATGTTTGGATACTGGGAGTTATTACTTATGCTTCTCCTTTTTTGGATGATGGTATGTGTAGCTTTAACCTTCCATACCTTATTTATCAACTGAAAGGGAAAATACTTACGTAAGAAGCTAATTAGTCCAGGTATCCTATTAAGCTGACCACCCCTATTTCCACCATCTCTTTTTAGCCAGGTGCTACAGGTTGATACTGTTATCACCAAAGGAAAACCAAAAAGCTGGTGACACAGGAAGACAACTGTTGCCAGAAGGAAAAAATTCTATTTAGGGGGAAGATTTTTGGGTTGGGTCCTGTGTTTGTGTATGAGGGTAGGCATCAGAGTGGAAGACCTCAGAGTAGGGTCAAATCTGGAGTGGCAAATAACTTCAAATCTGAGTCAGTGAAGTTGGGAAGAAAGCCTAGAGACATTCCCAGGAGGAAACCACAGCTAAGACCAGGGTTAGAATAAAAATGGGTGGAAAAGTGACGAGCTGATGATGAGACCAAAGGAGCAAGGTCAAGAAGTGTGGTTCAGTATCAAACTATGTGTGGTGCATCTGTTGGAACTCCTTTTATCATCCTAGTTGCATTCTGCAAAGTCCAGAGTTATGAGTTCAGGCAGACTCATGAAGCTGTGCATCCTAAAAATCAGGATTCATATTTCTATTGAAGCTCTGCCTCTCCTTTGCATTGTGACCTTGGGCAGCAGCTTTCATTATTCACTTGGTAAATGATTGTAATAACCGACTGAAAGGCAATTATTTGATGTCAGGTGCTGTTGAGATTAAAAAAAACAACAACAAATAAGCCATAGACTCTACCCTCAAAATGTTTTTCTAATATATTAAATTTTAAAAAATGCTATGCCTTATGACAACTCTGATCTTCTTTTCATCCATGAAAATTATGGTTCATATTGCTTTCAATGTAGGTTTTGATTTGTTTATTGCATTTTTACTTGTTTTATGTCTTTGTCATTTCTTGACCCTCTCACTGTGTTGTCTTTTCATCTTAACTCAACTTTTCCTGTAAGTTTAGGCCCTACCCTATTTTAGAGAGATATGCCTTTTAAAAAAACCTCTAGAATATACCAAGAAGTTCTCCAATATTTTCTTTTGTTTTCAGTAATAAGTTTCAAGAGAACTTTTTGTAAGTGTTTTAAATGGTATTTCTTTCTTCTTTGTATGCAATGCTTTTCCCTGTGGGGCTCACTTTATTATTTTTTAAAATACACCCCAATTAGGAGCTAGGCCTATTCAATATTTCCCAGAACACAGGACACATGATTCACTCTCAGCCCCATTCACTGTACACTTGATTTGCTTCTTTGGATCTCCAACTAGATGCCAGTGACCAGAGTGCAATGGTTTTTTATCTGTGTAGCTTTATAGGATTGAGGAAGGTCACTGTTAACTGACTTCCTAACCTTAGAACAATCCTTCTTCCAAATTCACAGAGCTGTCAAGGCTTTTCCTGTGTCTGCCCCAGAAGCAGAGTTTTATGCAGGAGGCTTAGAATGCAAGTCCTTGCGTTGATTCTGACTCATACTTCCGGCCCTTTGGCAGCTTTCAAACAGATTGAACTGAAAGGAAGATAGGGAATGTTTCAAGTTGTGGGGGGAATCTAGGAAATTAAACTCACTGTCTGCTTCTAAAAATCAATACAAAACAAAACAATACAACATAACCAAGGGCAGTAGAGAAGAAGGGTAACTGTCCTGTTTTTAGGCTTAAAACAGCTGTGTGCTTGCAGCTAGGGAGCAGAAGGTGGAGAGAGACTTTGTTCCTATGTCCTATAGCATGTTTATCAATCAAGCTGAATAGTCTTCCAGATTCTCAAAGATCTTCCCAGATTCTTTTTGGGAATCTCAAACCTAGTTTGCCTAGTTGAGTATCATTTTAATTTTCAAACCCTCCATAAGTTTATGCCACTTTTACTTCTTCACTGGTATTTTCAAGTAGAGAAAAGCTGTGTCAGCTCACCAGAGAGGTGCCCTTTAAAAAAACAAAACAAAACAAACAAACAAACAAAAAAAACCCCAACAACAACAAAGTGAGAGATTGGCTAAGCCATTCCTTTGGCTTGCCCACATGTCCATGCTGCAAGGCTCTCACTATGGAATGGTGATGGACACACCCACTCATACATGTACAGTAATGATTTTGCACATTTTCATATGAACTTAGGACAGATACTTTTCTTCTTTCCATTTTCTGAGCTTAGCATAGACTTGTAAATATTAGGTATTCATTAAAAAGTGAATGGATGGATGTTTAACAAAGGTTTGGGGAGAGTCAATGGATGAAAGAGTAATGAACTGGGAGGATAGGATGCTGTGGAAGCAGAAGAGCCCAGGGACTCCAGAGTGTCTCTGGGAACACACTTTCTTTCATTTTTCCCCAAGAAAAAATATGCTAACTGTAATCTATCATGGGTTAGACAAATGAGGAGCCAAATTGTGGCTATTCATACATTCGTGCTCTCTCTCCTTCTAGGACACTGTATATACCATGTTTCCTTGGCCCCTGAATCCTCTTCCCTCCTTGACTCAGGGTTAACCTTGCTTCCTATAAGAAGCCTTTCCTGACCATGAACACCAGATCTAATCTTCTTCCATGCATCTACAGAGCCCTGGCAATGAGTGATACCAGGAACTTGACCCCATCTTCCCACTACCTGTTTGTCCCCCAAATGTTCCTGAGTGCTGTAAGTCTAGTTACTTTTATATCTCCCACCAACTATAATAGGGCCTGCATTTGTTTGATGGACAAAGTATGACAAAATGGGAACTTAATTTACTTGGATATTAATATTAGTACTAACCACTTATATAAACAGCATGAATCAGTAGCTATCAAATCCATTTGGTATTAATAAATTGTTCATATGTTTATTTTTTCTAGAGCCATAATGGCCTCTTTATTCTCTCCATGTTGACAATAAATTATCATTAAGCACTTACTATGTGCCTAGAGAAATGACTCAGGAGCCAAAAGAAGAAACTGTATATGGTTCTTCCCTCCTGGGGTTTTTCTGACAATTCTAGTTGCTCTCAGTGTTTCATGGAGTACTTCCTAACCCCTTTAAACCTGTGCAATGAGTATAGAAATTATACCTTATTTTATCTGCAACAGAGCTTGGCACACTGCAGACATCCAGTAAATATTTATTGAATGAGCCCTGAAGACAGGACTGGCAGAAAGATACAACATATGATAACAGAGAGGTTCTAGCATATAATTTGTAATAACATTTTAGGTTTTGCCAAAAGAATATAAGATGATTATAGAAAAGTTTTGGAGGGGGGTATTTCAATATTGTTCAAAATTGGATTGAAAGAAAGATTTTGGAAAAAGCTTTAGCCCAGAATTGCCTTCCTTCTATCATATCTAGGTCACCTTCTTCTAGTGTTGTGATGCAGCCTGGCTTAAAGATAGCTACTGCAGGGTGAGCCTAACCCCAAGGATAGTTATAGAGGGAAATTGCTGCTAAGAACATCAGGAGACATGTGAGATACATTTGCGAGGCAATATAACTTCTCTACAAAGTAAACATTACAAGATTTCTAGATATAATTGGCCATATGTCCCAATGCAAGAAGTCCCTTTTGGCAGTATATATTTATTCTAATGAGACAGACATTCCTGGAAATACTCTGACTCCTGTGGAATTTCACTTTGCATTGGGTCAGCTTCATTAGAATACCCTTAAAATGCTAATTCTTAGGTCTCCAGATGTCATGCTTGGTTTTCAGAAACACACAAAAACTACTGGGAAACTTGGGTACTAAGTCTGGGTACAATGGATGTTGGCAAGGGCAGACCCCCAGGCCAGTGTCACTCCAGAGCCCTGATAATTTTATGTGCAACCCTTCTATGTTTTGGAGTCATACTAAGAACTGGTCAAGCTTCTTAACTTCTTTAACACTTTAAATGTTTATCTGTATTTGTTTTTTGATATTTGTCTCTAATTAAGGCATTATTTTTGTACTATATTAAACCATTCTTTCCCCATCCTCTGTTTGTAAGTGGAATTGGTCATAACTGAACCTGTTGCTACAAAGCTATCTTTTTCTGCCTCCACTGGTCAATAAAGCGATCCAGTTTCTTTTGTGTTTTATGGGCATGCCTTATAGACTGGAGGCAAAAACTTTTGCCCTGTCCAGTTTTCTTTTCTCTTCACTATGTCTCACTTTTATTTATGGAAGTTGATCATATAAACTAGGTTATGAAAATAAAGTTCAGATCTTCCTGTTGGCATCATAAAAGTATTTAAATAATCTCAGTGAAACTAACCACAGACTCACAGTATTGTGAAAGTTCCTGAAGCCAGCAATCTTGATTCACGGGTCAGGCTGCCACTGTTTATCTGCCATGCATTGCTCTGACTTCCCACTTTAATTTCCCTTATACCTACTTCCAAACTTATTGGCACCTTCATGGGTTTGACATTCATGGTTCTTACCTGGCCCCTGGGAACCAAAACTCAGCTCTGCTTCTCTAGCTTTAACCTTCCTCAACCATCCTTGAACATGATTCCTGATGGCCAGATGGTACCTGGCCACCTGATCCCACCTGGCCTTCAAGGTATTATCTCTCTGCTTTTTTAGGCAGTTGTGAGCTTACACACCAAGTTCATTCTGGACTGTCCAGAAGAGCTCAGAATCTCTATGCTGAAAGTGATCTTTATGACCAGTAAGGGTGAAATTTATTCTCCAACCTAAGTTATTAATTGTATTTATTTTTACCAAAGTTTAATCTAAAACCCTAAATATATTGGCATAGGCTCTGAAGAACCCTGACTCAAAGCCTAGGTGATGTGTAGCTGGGGCACACAAGACCATGGGTGGTAGCATTTACCACTGACTCACCAGGTGGCCTGGAGATGGAGATGGAAAACATGAATTTATGAAAATTACATGGGAATAACTTTCAGCCACTCCACAGACAAAGAGGCAGCAGTAGCTGAATGTAGGAAATACTACTTAGAATATGATCAAGGTTGGCTCGGGAACAATAAGAACTTTCAGCAGATCCTCCCAGGGAGCCCCAACAGAAACACATCTGCAAGGAACCAGTGCACTCTTGGCCTATTCTGTTTCATTTGTCCTTTTTCTCTTTCTCCCTACTTTGATTCCTCCAAACTTTGTAGTTGTTTGGCCTGCCTTCACCTTGGTGCAAGGACTGGCTGTTACTTACCATGCCCTTTAGTGTCAGATCTGCTAAGGGAGACCGGTTGCCATGGAAATCTGGCCAAACATGCAGATCAACAGTGAGGAAACCCACAGGCTCAGCCTTCTTAATCAGATCCAGGTGACTATTCAAATATGCATATATACTCTGGCATCTGGAAGAGAAATGGATTTTGTTTTTAAAGGGGGGGGGCAGGGTTGGAGAGCAAATTGTTCTGTAGAAAGAAACCATTTGTACTTCCATATCAGACCCAAGAAAGTAAAGCAGATTCCCAAAACCTCTGAAAAGAAACTAGCCTACCATGCTCTCAGATCACACTGTACTTTCATCAAGAAAGGGCAATCTGTCCTGGAGGCAAGCAGGAAGAGTTAGAATCAGAAGGCCAGATCTAGGAATGGTTTTACTTCTGATAGGTGTATAACCATGAGAAAGCTTTTCAGACCTTTGGAACTCATCTGTGAAAACAGATATCACAATCCCTGTCCAACTTACCTCATAGGGTTATTCTGAAGATCAAAGAAGATTATATATGCAAAGGCTGCATTCTGTAAACTCTACAATATGGTACATATGTAAAGGATTTATTAAAATCAGTCTTTGTAATTGTAATAATAATAATGATGAAATGACAAATGAACACAAATACATGTTCCTGGTCTCAATATGGGAATTTGCTGAGAAAGTGACTGAAAGTCATGAATGCAGTTAGGATCAGGAGAACGAGACCTGATTTCCAACTGTAACCATTAAATGACATGGTGAGAATTCTTTCCCCTTTTTAAGCCTTGATTTCTTCATGAGGGAATCAGACCAACCCCCTCATTCTTCATACTTTCAGTTGAGAGGACAGCAGAGGAAAGACTATAGTCTTGGAAGTCAAGCCAGAGCTGGGTTTAGGTCTTGTTTCCTCTTGTCCCAGCTGGGAAGTAAGACTTGGCCTCTCTGAACTGTAATTCCCCATTCACAAAAGAGGTATAAGGATCCCTCCTTCACTGGGCTAAATCTTACTGCATGGCACAAGGATGAAAGCTGGCTAGCTGGGCCCTCTCTAGAGGGGCTGCCTTCCAAAGTGCTGAACCACTGATCCCACAAGAAAGTGGAAACATCAGTTTGGCATCTCTGCCACTTCCCACTGGTGTCCTTGGAACTACAGCTATAAAGGTTTAAAACCTGGCTTGAATAATGTCAGAAAAATGTATAGGAAATCAATGTCCAAAGGAGGTTAATATCTAAGACACTTCAGACAATATTTATGACTTGCATTTGTAAAATGTTTTAGAAGTAAGGCTCAGCGATTTCTAGTTCTAGTTTTGTGATACCAGGAGTCCCCATGGATCCCATGAAGTTCCTGTAAGTTTTCTAAACTAAGTGTAAGGAAACAAACTAATAGGTGGAGTCTTGCTTTTCAACCCCCTCCCCCCTTTATCACTAAAACCAAATACAGAGATGTAGAAAAGCAAAACTGCCCCTGCATGTGTACCAGTGGGTGTGTATCAACTCAAAAATGTGTATGTATGATGTGTGCTGGGCGGAGGCAAAGGCAGCCCCACCTAACACCAATCTCTTTGCTTCTTGCTATAACACCTCTGCCTCCAAACACATCAGGAGGAGTGACATCTGACCAGGACAAGGCTCAACACCCACAGGGCAGCAGCTGCTGTTCCCTGAATCTGCACCAGGCTTCCACCCATGGTCCCGGGAGAGAGGCATCACCAATCCCCCTCTATAGAGAGGACATTCAGAGAAGTGGAGAGACAGGACCAAATCCAAACGAAAATCTTTCTTGGTATGATTCTGAAGTCAAGTGCTTCCTGTATCTTAGGTTCAGAATTATTTGGCAAAGCCTCCCCACTCAAGCCTTATTTTAAAATATGCCATTATGGTTTTAGGAAAGGATTCTTGAGGCTTCTGTGGCAGGTGGGCCAGAGCAATATATGGAGGCAGAATATGATCACGTCCTGGGTTTCCATCTCCCAGCTCCCAGGAACCACATTCACAACAGAAGACTGGAACATCCTTTCTAGCCAGAAGCCAAGTGTTTACCCTAACTCCAGCCACTTTCCATTTCAGAACAGTGTCAACGCTTTTAGAGTAAAGGGACTTTTATTTTATTTTTTTAAAAGAAGTGCATGTCTATAAATCTTTTCATTCTGCCTCTCAAGGAATCTCAGAGCAGGGCATCTGGTTTCAGACATCTGGGTCAATAAGAACCTATAGGCCTAATTACTATTGATTCGTCATTGTCTCATTTACTGTGGGCCTTTGCAAACAGTGAGATTCATTTAGCCTCTACATATATGGTCACTCACGCACTAATGAGATCCCTGGGGGATGGGGCATATGCTTACCCCTTTGACTCCTAACCTCCTCCCAGCTGTGTGTTTATTCTTTGGATTCAGCCATTCCCCTACATGTTTTTTCAATTATACCTTACCATGTGTGCTATCTGAGTATATCATTCAAAATGAAATGCACTTGGAAGACATTAAAATAACTAATGCACATCATTATTCACATAATTTTAACCTTGCATGATGCTTTTTTTGGTTCTGACTTTGTTTCATTTTGTATGTTTTATCAATTCCCTTTCAAATGGCAGTCTGCCCTTCTCCAACTAGGGAATCACATATTAATTGTGATCCCAATTGAATCGTTCTCCCTCCCTCTCATGAACTCCAGGCTCATATATCTGATCTCAGAGAGAGTTCTGTCTGTCCAAGTCCCACTGGGGTATGATGGAAAAAACACTTGCAACAACCATGAAGTGACTTCATCATGTACCAGCTGGATGAGCAGGCCCATCAACCTGAGTCTAGTTTACTCTTTTGCAGTTAGGCTAATACTCTCTATCTTTCAAGCTGCTAGGAAGATTAAATATAGAACACAGGCTTGATCGTCAGCAATGCAATAAATGAATAAGCAAACAAACAAACAAATAAAATAAATACAGAGCCCTCATCACTATAAAATGGCAGTGATTGAGAAATAGTTCACTTGCCTTTGTCATCACAAGACATACATCTTTAGATTTTAAAATACCCAAGAGTCAGGGAAGATTTTTTTTTTTTTTTTCAGAATATGTTGCTTACTATCTTAAATGCAGACAGCACCCGTGGAATCTCTTCTACTCTTCATTTCTACAAATTACTTAATTCTTTGAATTCACACACTGCCCAGAAGTATGGTGACCATACTCTCAACCCCCAAATCAGAATACATGGTATGACAAAAGACATGTGCATCCTTTCCAAGAGTAAGAACAAGGTCTTGGAGAAGAAGCTCCAACACTGTAAGTCTCCAGTTTCTAACTTCTCAGCCCAACACAATATACATTCTTCCAGTCCCCATTCTACTGAAACTCAACCCACCATAAAACTCCCAGGGATCATTTCTGCATTTTACATCATTTGACCATTTCTTCCTCATTTTGTTCTCTTCCTTTTATTTCCCAAACACTCTATTCTCTTGATTTTTCTACCTCTATTCTGGTCGGATCTCTTCCTGTACTTGTCCCTTAAATATCTGAGCTCTTCCAGAAATCTGTCTGAATTCCCTTGGATGATACCATCCTTCTTTTAGAGCTCCAGTTACTATCCAGTACTGAGGACTTCCAAATATGTGTCCTTATATCCTGCTCATTACTCTCTGATGAGTTCCAGGTCAAATATCCAACCACCCATCAAATGTCTCTTCTTGGATATCCCAAGGCAACTTATCTAAAAATATTTAATCTGACACACATCATCTTTTCTGACATATCCATCTTCCTACTGTGTTCCTTGGTTTAATCAAAGCCAATATCATTTAAGCAATTGTCCAAGCTACTGCTTGGAAGAGTCATGGCAGGCATCATTTCTGACTTATTTTTCTCTCTCTACTCCCCAATCTAATCTTTCACCAAGATTTGATTTCTCTTCTAAATATCCCTGTAACTAGCAAACTTTTCTCCAGCTTACCTGCTGCTACTTTACTAAGGCCACCTACACTTGGTCTCCAAGTTCATCTCCCAACGTGCAATCCTGCTCACTCCAATGAGGCTTTCTGTACTTCTTCCTGGGTGATTCTTCTACAACACAACGCTGATGATTCCCAGCCCTGATTCAACCCTGCAGTGGCTCCTCCCCATTGTCCTCAGGACAAAGGACAGATTTCTTTACTGGCACAAGATGCTCTTCATGAGCTGGTTTTCCCCTCCTTTCACTGTCCTGTGGACATGTGCTCATTCCTCCCTGCTTGCTCCATGCTCCAACTGCACCTAGCTAACTTTCATTCTCACAACACGCATGCCTCAGCTTCTGAATGTTTGCCCACTCTGCCTCCTGTTGGTTAGAATCCCTTTCCTTGCCTTCTTTACCTTCTCTGTGTCAATCATCATTTAGACTCATATGTGATGTCATCTTGAGACACTTCCTGAGCCCTGGCTCCTTTCACTGCCTGTGCTCCCACAGCCATCTCAGCTCCTTGCCTTTGCTCTTCAAGGCAACCTCTTCAGAGGAGAGGAGGAGCCATCCTGGCATTTCTGAGTACTCTCAGTTATGGACAGCCACCCAGCTTCATCACTTGTGCTAGGGGTTGGGCAATAACACTCCTGTCTCTGGGTTGGGAATAAAGAGACCTCCTTTTTAGTATACATGAATATTTAATACCTTTAACCAAGTAGAAATGTTCTCCTACTTATCAGCTATTAATTCACTAATTCTCCATTTTGTTTTTACATTCTCCAGAATTTTACTGGGAACTTTTTTCTTCTCTGGGAGACATTACCCAAATGTTTTTATCCCAGTCTTCATCCCCCTGAAGAAACTTTTGGGTTACTTTTAGAAATAATTTTAAAAATTTTCCCTGCTGTCTTTTTAACAGTTATTTTTACTTACTTATTTATTTTAGATATACATGACACTAGAGTATAATTTAACATATTATATATACATGGAGGATAACTTATTCTAATTAGGGTACCATTCTTATATTTGTACATGACGTGGTGTTTCATAGGTCTTGTATCTATATATGAACATAGGAAAGTTAAGTCCTGTTCATTCTACTATCTTTCCTGTTCCCATTCCTGCTCCCTTCCCTTCATTCCCCTTTGTCTTATCCAATAAACTTTTATCCCTCCCCACCCTTATTATGTGCTAGCATCCACATATTGGAGAGAAGACTCAGCTTATTTCACTTAGCATGATAGTCTCCAGTTCCATCCATTTACTGGCAAATGCCATAATTTCATTCTTTTTAATGGTAAGTAGAGGAATAAGGAGACTTACTCTAGTGTGATGCTGAATACTTGAATTGCCTGCTTAGAATCTGGCAATGGCCAACGACTCCTTTTCCATAAAATCTGTTTTAGATCTTGACTTAGAAGGCCCTGGACGATCCAAACCCTTTGTCTCCAGCCTCTTCTTACCTATGATTGTCTGTGGCCTGATATCAATTCCTCAGATTTCTCCTCATTGTTTTCACAGATAACAATCCACTTGACTGGAATGTTCTTGCCTTCAGCTTAATAGTTTTCTTTTTTAACCATCCTGACCTTAACTGTCCTTCCATCAGTCAGGGCTTGTCTGTTCACCATAATCTAGGAGGGTTTTCTCTGATATGCTGTCACTGCCCTCTGTAGCTTCTTACCACATTTGGTCACTGTAAACTTATTTACAGTTTTGCTTTTATTTGGTGACTGCTGAAGGCTTCCCCTGGACTTTCTGTGTCATGACTATCACTAGTATATACTTAGAGTTTAGCAGTATTCTTGGCACACAGTGCTACTCTAGAGGAGTTGCCAAATGGATGAGAGGCACCTCCTCCATTTTGTTCACTTGCAGGTGAGCAAATGGGGATTACTGGGAAGTCCAAGATCAAGGTGGTACAGGCATCTCAGGAGTCTGAACTCCTTCTGGGTAGGGCTTAATCTTACCCACCCTACCAGTTAGCTACTGAACATGCTACTCCTAAAGCATGCATGAATGGATATAGATATTACATGGAATAATAGAATTGGAATTTCTGTATCATTTCCATAATTTATGGAGGAAAAATAGCATATTTGATGAGCTTCTGAAAAAGCTGCCATAAAAGGGGTTGTGGTCTGAATGTTTGTATCCACACAAAAATTTAAATGTTGAAATCCCAACCCCAAGAAGATGATATTAAGAGGTGAAGCCTTTTGCAGACAGATTAGGTCTTGAGGACAGAACCTTCATTGGATTAGGTCCCTTATAATAGAGTCCCAAGTGAGGTTTTTTGACCCTCCACCACATGAAGATCCAGTAAGAAGTTGTCATTCTATGAACCAGGAAGTGGTGCCTCATCAGACATTGAATCTGTGGCACCTTGATCTTGGACTTACCAGCCTCCAGAACTGAGAGAAATAAATTTATTATTTACAGACTATCTAGTCTATGGTATTTTGTTATAGCAGCTCAATGGACCATTCAGGTTTTCCCCAACCTAAGTATTTATACATCACAGACATCTCTGCATCTCCTTGAAACACTGGTTGACAAAGGGCATCTCAGGAGCCAAAGGGACACAACCTCACAGGCATGCTGGGAAACAAGCATCTTATGACCGTCCCCTCCCCTGGTCAATATGCAAGGCACTGGGGTGGGCTATAGGTATGATTTGAGAGTAGAAAATTAAGGTTTTACTTCCCAAATCCACATAGCCCTTGGTTTTCTTGAAAGGATCCTAATGCCCTGAGCAATTTCTTTTATTTACATGGAAAGTAGCCAAAGAAAGGCATTGTAATAATAGTTTACTTAGGTAATAATAGTTTACTTAGGTTTAAAGAACAATTCCAATCTGACAGCCATCAAGAAATACTGATTATTCCTGCCTGCACACCCTGAGCTGTAAAAGGTGTTAACATTATCATGCTAGTTCTACAATTGCCCTCCCTCTGGTGAGGCTAAGTAAATACTTAGTGATAGACTGATGGCCCCAGTTGCCAAACTGAAAGACTGCAGTTTAAAAAGCCATAAAGGCCAAAGGGGGGGATCTGAAAATACAGGTGCAGAATGAAAAGGGAGAATAATCTTTAGAAGTGAAGTCCAAGGACTCCCAGTAATCTTATTTCCTCATCTCGAATTACATAAGGTGTATTTGAAACTATCACCATGCATAGTGCCAGACCCAGTGCAAATTCTTAATAAATGTCCTTCTTCTTTCTTTTTTTCTGTCCTTGTTCAAAGGGGAATCACATAGACTTTAGTAAAAAGTTTTAATGGTATGTGAGAGTTGGCATACAGAGGACAGGTGAATTTTAAGAGTCTCATTGGAATTGTGGGAATCACAGATGGAAGAGAGGTTTGAAGAAGAAATCAGATAAAGAAAAATGAGTTGTCCTTAAAGCAATAATGAAAAAAATCTAGGGAAAGTGGTTAAAAGAAAAGAGAGGTTGAGAGAAAAAAAATGTGAGTTAGCTAACAGAAAAAATTCCAAAGGACCTGAAAACAATGGACTCACCATGAGATGACCACTGCTTACAGTGACCTCTGCAGAAGAAAGAACAGACTGGCTTTTCTGTTCTGTTCACAGTCTTCCCCAGCAGACCGTGAGCTTGCCAAGGGATACCCAAGCAGCTTTATTTTCCCCATATTTGTCTATATCTCCTCACAAATAATCTAGTTATTATTCACAGTGCAGCCAAAGTAATCCTTTTAAAAGACAAATCTCATTGTATCTCTCCTCTGCTTAAAAACTAAAACTATTGGGCTGGGGTATAGCTCAGGGTTAACGTGTGCTTAGCATTTGTGAGGCCCAAGTTCAATCCCCACCTCCAAAAAAACAAAAACAATAACAAAAGAAACCAAACCAAATCAACTAAAACCTTGAAGAAAACCACAGTCCTCTTAGTTATATACAATGACGTGCATGGTGTGACCTCTGGCTCACTTCCAGCCCTCATCTGATTCCCCTTTCTCCCACTTTGGTCCAGCCAGTGGCCTTTACAACGTTCCCTGTTGATGCCGAACTGGCCACTGGCTCAAAGCCTTGGGACTTGCTGTTCCTTCCATATATATATATATCTATATATATAGATATAGATATAGATATACATATATATATATATATATATATATATACATATACAGACACACATATACATAAGTATACACACATAGATATACACATACATGTATGCATATATAGTTATACTATGTATAATGTATACATACACTATGCAGTTACTTAAGTACTATATATATACTACATACATAGTATAATTATATATACTTATATATTTGTGTGTGCATATATATAAATATGTATATATAAATATATATACACATACATATATATGTATATGTACGTATGTGTATATATATGTGTGTGTGTGTGTATATATATATATATATAAATTCTATCAAAACAAGGACTTTGCTTTGTTTACTCTAGCATTAGATATGCTCATAAGATATGGATTTTAACCTTGACTGTGCTGCCAACCTTGAACCTAGTTCTTGCAGATTATTCCAATAGCCTCTCCTCAAAGATCTGATGTCAACAGAACTTCATTCTGAGGCATTGTTAGTTAAGGTTTCATATGAGAAACAAGATGAAGAGAAAAGAGTTGAAGTTACAATCAATTTAAAGTGATCTACAATCAAGGAGTGAAATATCTGCATTTGTAGCCCCATGCAGAGAGACTGGTTGCCAGTTACATGTTATGGGCACATCTAGTTATTGCTTACATGATTTACAAGCTCACAAAACATTTATATTCAGAGATGGGGCCTAAAAGGATTATGGTAAATCAAGAGGATAAAATACTCAATCTGTTTATCAACATTTGTTTCTACAGTTTCAAACAGGATTTGCTGATGCTAAGCTCTGAGATAGAGGTGATCTACATTGATGTTTTCAGAATGCCCCAAGTCAAAGCAAAAGAGGCATGTGGTTCCTGACTCCAAGGGTTTTGTCCACCCTTTCAAACAGCCAACTTCATTTTAGCAACAGCTCTGCCTATTTCATTCTGAGACCTGAAGCATAATGGGTCACATAGTCCAGAATATTGCATTCATAGATCTGATGGGATACAGATGCACTTTCCTTTGCAAGACAAAAGAAAGAAGGTGGAAGAGAATGAATATTGTTGCAAAAACATCTGAGCTGGAGATAAACTTTGAATCATTAAAATATAAAAATTAATGAAGTCAAGAGCATAGTTGGGATCACCTTGGAAGAGATGAAAAGATAGAACAAGAGGGCCAGGAACCCAGTTGTGATGAACTTTGATGTTGATGGTCAAAGAAAGGACCCTGAGCTTGAAAAGGAGTCAGAGACATAGGAAGAATACTGGAAGAGGGTAACATTTTGGAAAGCCAGAATATTAAAAGGAGAGAGCAATAATCAGAGCTACCACATGCTGTTGAGTACACATAAAGGGGGTCTGAGAAACAGCCTGTGGCTTTACAAAGCACAGGTCACTCCTTAGTCTCCTCCAATCTGGGACAGCTCTTTAGTATTTACATTTCATAATCTTTTGAGGCCTATCGGCTAATAATTTAGTATATTAGCTTTCAATTTGGGCTTGTCTGATATCTTCTTGAGCTGACACTGAGTTTATATATTTTGGGCAAGAACATTCCAGAAATGATGTGTCCTCGGTATGTTATAAAGGCAGGTACATGATATTGACATATCTTATTGCTGGTGCTGTTAACTTGGGAAAGGTGTTGTCTGCCAGATTTCTCCACTGTAAATGGACTATTTTTCCATTCGTATCAATAAGTATCTTGTGGTGAAATCCTTTCACAATGTGTGAGAAATTTGGCTTTTATATTCTACCATATATTTATTTACTTGCTCAATTGAAGTATATACATAAAAGATTTGAAAAATGGCTAACCCATACACTTACAAAAAAAAATAAATTTACTTATCAGAAGTACATATTTTATATAGACTTATTTTTATCTTTAACTATTCAGCATACTGTCAAAATATCCTTTTCCAAAGTTATCTGGGTTAGTTCTTTTCCTTCCCAAATTCCCTTTAGTGTGGTTATGTTGTTTATTTGTAATACAGTAGGTTCATTTTTCTATTTATCTATCCATTGATTTATCTATCTATCTGTATTCATTTTAAGGAAACAAGAAGCATCACTATGGTTTTAGGACTTAGCCAGTTACATAAAAAAGTACTCAGAGAAGCAGTATTCTCTCCTACCATCCTGCTCTTATTCCCACGTACTTTCCATGTCATTTCTACCCATCTTCTTTATGTACCCAATCCCACTAATTTCTGATGAAATCTTCCAGTATTTCTTTTGCACATATATTTTCTTATATCTCCTTCTTGAAAGAGAGTATGTTGTAAACTCTGCTTTACACTTAGTTTTACTAATATGTCCCAGAATCCACTCCACATCAGCTACTATGCTCAGTTTACAGGTAAAGAGACAGACCTAAAGAGGTTGAATAACCTGTGCAAGGTCTGGGATATGAACTCAAGAAGTTTTGACTCTAAAATCCAGACACTTTCATCTACATCAGAGTTTTTCATCCAGAGCCCTGGGCATATTCTTATAGGATCTTTAGGTTCTCAGAGTTGTCTCGGATCTTTCTAAAAATTTATAAATGATGTTCTGGACCATCCGTATGACTGAGTATTTTATAACCAAGTCCTGTCAGATGTATTCACTGTCCATAGGATCTGAAGGTCATGAAACACCCAAAGTGAATATCACTTATGCAGTCACACAAGGAAAGCTGTAGGGAAAACAGAGTAGTTACCTGGCTGTGGACTTGGCTTGCAATTCAGGGAAGGCAGGGTGGCCTTGTACCAGGTGGTCTATCTGAAAGATAAGAGTAATAGGTCAGTTTTATAGCTCCTCTAATCTATGTTTAAGGTAGAAAGGATACATAAAAAAATATGTTTCTTCCAGCTCTTTGTCCATTGAGAATCCAAGAACATTAAAAGGATAATCTGTTTCTTTCAGAACTAGCTTTCCTTAACCTAGTGTCAACCTCTGGAATTTATAAAACCAAAAGTTTTAAAGAGAAGAAATGAAAATCCCAAGGCTAAAATGGTAGTAGCAGGTAGCATCAGGTTCATGAAGGAGGAATGAGGAAGGAAGGGTAACTCAAGTTCAATGTGGGGGGTCTGGCTGTTAAAAGTACTATGGCTGGATCACATCACTCCCCCTCCTAATCCAGGCTGTCACCCAGGGCAGTGTCAAAACCTTGAATTACTCAGTGTGTTTTACTAATGTAGCAGCTATGATAAAGGGGAAGAGGGAAGGAGTACAATGAGGGAATCCCAGTTTAGAAAATATGAGGTGCCCCAGAGCTGTCAAGAGCACCTCCCTGAACAGAAAGGTTGTCCCAGGGAAAACCAGGGCAGCTCTCCAAGGACAGAAATGTCTGAACTCTGTAGATAGTATCTTCTCATCTGAAATCACACATCTAGGATTTAATTCCTAATCCCTTGGATGGCTCTAAACAAAACAGCTTGTCCTGTGCACTGGGAACACCAGTGCTTCCCAGCTCTGCTCCTCCTGCTTCGACAGCCACACTGTGCTGGGGGTCCCTGAACCCAAGATGTGCATTTGTCCATGTTTACTTGAGTCTCTAGGAATCTTAAACAACCAATTCTGAGGGATTTATTTTCATTCAAACCATGAACAGACTGGTGATTTTGGCTATTTTAGAGATAGGCTCTCTGAGCATGTTTCCGGAGAGCCAAGGCTGTGTAAAAATACTTGTTCTGGGATCTGGCTCTGGTTCTCACCTGCTGTGTGACTCTGAGCACGTCACTGCTTTGAACTCAACAACCTCTTTGACCTGTCAGCCTCCTTTTAAAGTTCCATTGGATTGGTGTAGTTTTATGAAAATATTTCAAATTAACAACCATTGGTCATTTCAATGAAAAAAAAAATCATGTGAGTTTTGAATATTTACTTCCTAGACGTTCAACTTTGGGTTACTGTGATGAGGCATATTCTGGACCCTCAAAGAATTTGTAAACTTGGGAGTGCATCAAGATGAACCCACTGAGATCATTAATGAATAATTAAAGGTATTACTTTTGATGCTATTTTCTTTTATGGGAGGTACTTGAGGAGTTTAGAGGAAGGAGATTTGAATGAGCTTACAGGAGGACATGTGTAGTGTATCCATGAATGAAATTATTTAGTATTTACTGGATGACTAAAGTACCAGGAACAGTCCTCAGGCTCTGGGACACAGTGAAAAGGAATAATACAATATTTAGTAGCATAAAGTAAGGTAGTCATTCATCATTTGGCAATTACAGAGACATGAAGAAGGAAAAAACGTTTATGGTTGTAAGGATGGAGGGAATTGGACTACCTGCTCTCCTGGCATCTTACAGGGGTTTGATAAATATTTGTGGAATGAGTGTGGGATGAATGAACCATGGAAGCGTACAGCATGCTCACACAACACTACATCTTTTTTCTCGGTGATTCTTAACAAATTTCACCTTTGTATCTATTTGTGATGGGCACACATTGGTCACAGCGTAAATGCATATTAAATTAGAGAATAAGTATAGTGGCAGAAATATGGATGAATGAGGGGAGTTGGGATAGACAGTGTATCTTGAAAGTCAGATAATGGTTCATACTTTTTTGAATTGTAGCCATAGGAAATGACTTGGATTGAGGGAACAAAATGATGAAAAGATAAGGAAAATTTATCCAGCAGGGTGTGCAGAAGAGGGAGATAATAAAATATAGTGAACAGGAAATGCAGGCGAGGATCAGAAGCCAACAGTGGGAGTACAGGGCACACACCCCAGTCCTTGCCCTACTGCAGTGTTTACCAAGTTCATTTACAATCCTTAGTGTCTAGTCTGTCTCTGATCCTGCACTCTGGACACTTTCAAAATAACAGCCTCAATATGTCCCTAGAACAATGCCTGGTATCTGAAATGAATGAATGAGACCCATTTTGAGGAAAATAAAGCAAGCTTAGGGACAGACTAGTTACAGAATCTAAGAAAATCAGAGTCAGATGACTTTTAAATTTGGAGTATAAGAAAAGGCAATATGATTGTATAATTCTGCCCTTTTGTTTTCTGTTTTCTGGATGCCTTGACATCTGGGGCCTAGCTGACTCTGGAGAGGCAGTCTCTCCCAGGGCTGGCCAACTCCTAAAGGTGGTGAAAGCTTTCCACCTTTTTCATATGAAAAGCAACTAATTCAGAGCTTATCTCTGTACACCCCTTCCTCTTGGCTCTTGCATGGGGGTTCTTTTGTTTCTCTAATCCCAGCCAGATACCAGATACCAGCTGACAGCCCTTTTACCCCCAGAGCCTGCTGAAATAATACAAGGTGACCTACACCAAGCCTGCTTACTCTACCCTGCTATATTCCTTCCCAAGAAAACTAGATAAAGATTCTGGCCTGAGGTTGTTCCTCCCTCCCTCTTGACTCTTAACTGACCCTGATGCTGCCACAGGGTCAGGGTTTCTTCTCTTCCAGGGAATTGAGAATAACAAACTAGCTTTCCAATGGCAACTGTCTCTCAGTCTGTTAGCCTCAGCATAGGTGAATAATAATAAGCAAGCCCACATTTTAAGATATGGAAAAAAACCAAGGGCTTTGCCAATAGAGTCTTGCTGTCTATCCTTATCTTTTGTGAAAACTTCAGAAGTTACTTAAACTCTCAGAGCCTCATTTCTGTACTTCAGCAAAAAGGGGACAATAAAATTTCCAAGATAGGGAAGGTTGTGGTGAGTGCCAATTGTGTAGGTGGCTATCAGTTCATAATATCTATTATGAAGAAGAATGAGTATAGCCCAAAAGTGAAAATGGTTATGGGAACAGGACCCCAGCCCACTGTACTTTTTATTTTCCACAGCATTTGGTGGTAAAGGCCTCTCTGATTAAAAAAGGACGCACCAGTTGGTCAAATCACTGAGTGCTCACTTCAGCAGTCTGGAAGTGTCTGTTCCTAGGGTTGACCTTAGAACTTGTGTTCTAATCTCTAATGCATTTAGTACAGTATAGAAGAACATGGTGTCCCACAAGTCGTATTTGTTTCCCAATGAGATAACCAGATTCACAACAACGACTGTCATTGCCAAGTGGTTGCCTCAGAAATATACTGACAGAACTAGTCTAACTGCGACTTTTTCTTGTTTCTGCCATCTTCTTAGATTTCGGCTCCAAGAGCAGACAGCTGAAGAGTAGGCTGGAAAGCTAAACACTACTGGGACAGGAAGGAAGCTGGAGATGGTTGGAGGCAGGTCTTTCTCAGACCAAGACAGAAAAGTCACCTTATGGTGAGTAACTTAGGATGTTGGGCCCTTCCTTGTCAAGGTAGCATCTGTGCTAGGAACATGGAGAAACAACAGTTCAAAACAGTCGAAAGCACAGATCATAACTGGGTAGTGCAAGGTGGCGTCTGGCCCACAGATGTATTTTATTTAGGATATATAATGTTTTATAAAACGAGCCAATATTTTTAAATTGGGAGCTTGCCCTTAAAGTCCTGATTCTGGTTTCTCTTGCAGAATTATTTCCCACATGGCAAGAGTTGGCTGAGTGATGGCTGGTCCTGCACACAGGCCTCCTCTCTCCAGCTGTGAGAGGTTGCAGGCTCCCCACCACTCCCCAGCAAAGCACACCACATTTTATCCATTGATCATCACGATTCCACTAATGTTTTACTTGCGCTGAAGATACGTTTCTCTGCAAAGGAAGGAACAAGAAATTGAGCCAGAGTACAGATGCAGGAGAAACTTCTCTGTGGAAGTGAGAACTGTTCCTTCATTAATCTCTTTGCTCATTTACATGGTCTGACTTCTTTAGGCACTTGAGTTTCTGACCTTTGATATGGAAGAGAGAGGACAGGACAAGGAGTCCTGAGACCTGAGCTGAGTCCTGAGACCTAAGCTCAGGTCTGGCTCAGGACAAGATCTTGGGCCAGACCATCTCTGATTCTCTATGAAATGCTAATAAATCAATATGACAAATAGCCAAATGTGTGTGAATTGCAGAGAGAACGGCATTGCCTGAGCAACCAATGTTGCTGACAAAGAGTTTGGAGGTAAAAACAAAACAAAACAAATTCATAAAATCAGCAAAACACCTCCTCCAACAAATGCAAACCCAGAATTTATTTCAATAATCTTAAGTTCTATGGTCATTTAGCTAAAGCAAAGCTCTTATTGCAAGATGACTTTCTTTCCTATTAAAATCAGTTTACATATTAGTCTTAAAGCTTTTACTGTGTCTTGCTGGCAAAGAAATCACCAAGCTTCTTTTAAAAAAGCATTTAGCATTTTTCAGAACTGCTTTTTCTCTATTTACATTAAGCTGTAATACCACTTTTTTCAAATCTAAGCCATTTTAACTCTTTATTTATGTAAGTCGTCTTATCTGGAAACCAAAACACTTGCTGATTTTTTCCTTCTTGAAATCCTCATAAGAATATAATGAAAAACAAAGTGCAATCTAGACAACTTCTCTGTGCTACTGAAGAGGACTATGGGTCTCTACACTGAACAGTCCTGAAGAGTAACAAATACTCCCAAAAGATAGATTAACAAGTTTTTCATCGAAACTTCAAGATGTTAGCTAGAAGAACTCCACTTACTAGTGGAAAAATTCTGAGTGAATACATTGCTAGTTCAGTCAGTCTCATTCACCACCAAAGTTGATAACTTTGTAAATATTTAGTTTGCTAATTAATTTACTTATTTATGAAACTAACATGATGTATGTTTACCTTGTGCTATCCACTATTCTGAAAACTAAGGATAAAAATATAAAGAAAAATCAAAAGTCTTTGCTCTCACAAAGTTCTGCCTACAAAGGGAAATGGGTGCTTCAAAATCCGAATATAGTTTAGAATGGAAATATTCTCTGTAGACTCAACAATATTAATTAATTGAGCACCTATTCTTTTCTAGACATAGTAAGCACAGGGAATTCAGTGGCAATTACATTTGACTTAATATGTGTTCCAATGGAGATTATATCTATTGAAAGACAGAGACAATCAACAAATAGTAAGTATAATTATAATAAATATAAGTAAAATGAGAGAAAGTGATTAGTGCTTTAAAAGAAACAAATAAGCTATTATATAAAGGACACTGGTTTTAGAGCAGTCAAGGAAGAGCTCTCTGAAGATGCTGAATGAGAGGAAAAAAAGAATCTGCCAACCATGAATCTATATTGAACACATTTTTCAAGATAGGATGAAAAACAAATGAACTGAAATAAAAGAGGGAAATGTCTTGTCATTTAATCTCTACTGTATGAAATGCTAGAGAAAGTTCTTCAGTCTAAAAGAAAAAATATATTAGATGGAAGCTTAACATTTTTTTCTCCATATTTTTATTGGTACATTACAGTTGAACATAATGGTGGGATTTGCTGTTAAATATCTGTACATGCACAAAATATAACAATATCACTCCCCAGCACTCCCCTCTCCCTCCCTTCCTCCTTCCCCCTGGTCTCTTCATCTATTCTACTGATCTCCCTTTGATTTTCATGAGACACCCCACCTCTTTTCATTTTCTTTTTCCTTCTTCCACATATGAGAAAAAACATATAACTCAACACTGACCTTCTGAGTTTGACTTAATTTGCTTAATGTAAGTGTCTCTAGTTCCATCCATTTTCCTGCAAATTATATAATTCCGTTTTTCTTTATGGGTGAATTAAACCCTATTGTGTATGTATACCATATTTTCTTTATTCATTCATCTATTGATGAACACCTAGGCTGGTTTCATAGTTTGGCTATTGTGTTTTGTGCTGCTATAAACATGGGTATGCTTGTATTACTATTGCATGATGGTTTAATTCACACAGAGTGAGGATCACATGAGAACACAGGGAGGAGGTATGTGTCAACAATCCAGAGACCTAAATCCAACCATACTGATCTTTATATTAAATACAAAGAATTTGAACATTCCACACAAAAAACAGCAATCATAAGACAGGATAGAAAAGCAAGACTAAATATATGCTGTGTTTATCACATTACATAGACCAGGAGAGATATACTGGTGGATTGACCACCAGTACTTGGAGTAGACTAGTGGTATATTTCAGAGGTGGGATCCATAGGACTTATTGATGGACTAGTTTAGGGAGAGAGGGTAAAAGAAAGTCAAGAATTAATCCTAATTTTTTGTGGCTTTGATAAAAAAATATATAAATGATGGTATTCTTTACCAAGATGAAGACAAATAATCCAGGATCAATTTTGGGAGGGTATCAGTTATGCAGTCAGAAAACTAAGAGTAACTCTTGATTCCTTCTTCTACCTCCCTGTCATCTAATCCATTTTCTTCATTGACAGCAATGTTATCCTCCAGAATCCTGGACCTCTTTCTTTTCTGCATACTTTGCATCTAATCCATCAAGAAAGCCTGTTGGCTGTACTTTCAAAGTATATCCCAAACTGGACCACTCTTTACCAGCTCTATTGCCAGCATCCTTATCTCATTGGGCTTATAGCAATAACTTCTTCCTGGCTTCCAGTGTTTCTAACCCCCCCATCCCAACCCATTCCAGTTAATTCTCAACACAGCAGGCTGCAGGCAGAATGACCTTTTAAAATCTAAGTCATATCACATCACTCTTCTGCTCATTATTCTCCAGTAGTTTCTCATTTCACTCAGGGAAAAAGCTAAAATTCTTAGAGTAGTAAAAAACACGAACCCCTCACCCCACTGAACTTATTATCTGCACCCCGCTGAACTTATTATCTGCAACTCTCACGTTGGTTCATTCAGCTCCACCTCTATGGCCTCCTTGCTATTCCTATAATACCCCCAGCATACAGTCCCCTCAGGATCTTTGTACTAATTATTCCCTTGGCCTGGCATATTCTTCCCCTGGGGTTTAAATTGGCTAAATTCCTTCCCTTCTTCATTCTTTGCTTAAATGTCACATCAATAAGATCTTCCATGGCTATACTATTTAAAACTGCAACCTACACTTCTGAACTCATATCCAACTCTTCTAATACTATAGAATGAAGTGTATTTATTTATTTGCAGTTTATATCTCCTATTGTTAGAATTCAAGCATGAGAAAGGTACAGATTTTGGGGAGGGGGACAGAAGAAGCTGTTTTATGCACTGACATTTTCCTACTCAGAACAGTACCTTGAACACAGTATTTAATAAATACTGTTTGTATAAAAGAATTCACTCTAAAAAGCATAGAGTCTATTTTACAGATAAATGAAGAGCTATGAAGAGTGAAAGGGTTGCATCTGTTTTAGAAAAACTGCTTTAGCTAATAATAGTGCAAGAGAGAGATTTGGGGGCCTGATTAGGAGAGTATGCATGAATCCAGGTGGGTATACAGAAAGTACAGTATGAGCTAAGGCAAGAAGAGGTCACAGGGAGATGTTTGATTTTTAGTTGGTCTGTGTATCCATGAAGTCATTCCAATTAGCTAATGTGAAGTGTTGGGGAAACAAATAGATCCCATCAGTACCGACACACATACATTTTTCTCTTATAGTCCTAAAAAACCTTGCTTCAAATGCTTGGAAAGAATATCACCCTACAGACAGTAGTTGTTTCCTGAGAGAATCTACAAGAGAATGTTTATAAAGTTCTGCAAAGTGTAGTCTTGTAAGAGTCGAGTCCAGTTCTGGAAAGATCTGAGGACTCTGGCGGTCATACTGGGTTAAAGATTGTGGCTTTCCCACTCATAATTAACTGTATGCCCTTGAACAAGTTACCTTACTGTTCACAGCCTACTTATTCACTTGTAAAACTAAAATAATAACACTGACAACACGCATGCATGCATGCACGCACATGAGGAAAAATCAAATAAAGGATTGAATCTTATTGGGCCTAAAAGAGCTTGACATATAACAGGCCCTCAGTACGTGCCAGCTCCCACCTTTCCAGGAGGCTGCAGGGACAGAACAATCTATTCTTATGTGCAATAATAAATTTATAATTATCAGTACTACGTCCAACTTTCTTAGGTGATGATGAGCTACTGGAGTGACCTCATTCTTGCCTGGACTGGTGTAATCGATCTGAAAATCCCTGTAACATGATAGAATGACTGAATGAAAGAAGGGATAAAATGACCATTTCCATAACCTGCACAGCACTGGACACACTGCAAGTTGTTCATAAGCCACTTATGGCAGACTGACTTTTATGGATGACTTCCAGAGGCTAGCCCCAGATGGAGCAGCCAGGGAGATAATGGGGGAGATAGATAGGCATTCCCAATGCACAAATCCTATATTTCCAAAAACACAGACAAACTTGTTGCATTGTGGTACTGTGACTCAATTTTATAAATTCAAATTCTGGGTTCATACAATTCCAATGTAAACCCAATTGTCCCAGGAAGCAAATCTACCACAGTACAGCGCAGGAACTTATCTTGGCCTCCCTTTACCCAACACCTCTTCCAATTGAACTCACTTCAATTAAGACAGAGAGGAGCAGTTAGATGGGGGATGGCCAAGATCCAGTTGGAAATGAGTTTCAGCATCTGGATTCAGTGAACACCAGGGTTAGTGATCTGTGGAAAAAAGTCTGGGCAAAAAGCAATGTTTTTTGCATGATTTTTCTGGAAAATTGGTGAGCATGAGACAACCTTGGATGGGTGCTTGGTGGTACAACTAAAATCAATCATTCATGGAAAGGGAGTGTGTGGCCTTTCAGAGAAGAAATAAATATCAGTGATGTGAAATGAGTCAACAATAAGTCTAATTCTCAGTCAAACGAGACTGTAAGAGTTCCAGGACCAGAAAAAAATCCCACATTTTTCTTCATCTTGAAGATAACCAGATGAAGATTTGTTTTTAAAGTACCAATGTATTCATATACTTGGAATGATGGATTTGCTTTGTAATGAAGCTCTGTATCTGGAAAAAATGAAACTTTTAGTATTCTTTTTCAAGTGATGTACAGTTTATGTTTTTCTCTCATTTCTTTTTCTTGTTTATTTTTTTTCTTCTTTCTCCTTGCTTCCCTTTTTTTCTCTTTTCCCATTTCCTTTTCCTTTTCTTCTGATGGGGATGGTATATTTATGACCAGTGTCTGCAGCTACAGCAACCTTCAGCTGAGGTTTAACAGAGTTGTGTGTATGAAACAAAGAACAGAGGGATACAAGTTCCTCTTAGAAGCCTACATGATGACAGCGTGTTTCAAAACCAGAGATCAAAATTTACCATAGAAGGAACCAGAATTAGTAAGCCATAAGGAAAGGTAAGTGGCAAAGGGACCATATGAAAAGGCCATTGGTGGTGGGTCAGGCAGTGCTGGCAACCCTGGGTTCAGTGGTCCATTATAAAATACAGATAGTAACTTTTCCTATCTCCTGAGAGAATCTACAAGAGAATGTTTATAAAGTTTTGCAAAGTGTAGGGTTGTGAGAGAATAAAATGAGATAATATACAAAAAACTATTGGAATCAAAACTGGGAAATAAACTTTCAAAATGACATTAGGCATCATAATTATTATGACTATCATTCAAGGATATGAATCCCGCTCACAGAAAAAAATCTGGATAAACTCCAATTATTGTTATTAATATCTTCATCCTCATTTTCTTTGTTTTATAGCTGTTTTATATTTCTTTGCTTGGCATCTCCAGATTGCTGTCTTACTAGATAATCTGCTTTGTTCTTGTTTCAGATTTTGCTCTATCATAGCAGCTTTTAGGTTTCTTAATCCATTAAATCCTAAGTTTTCAATTTTGCAGATGTTTCAAAAAATTGACATAAGTGCATTAAAATAGGTTGAAAATAATAATCTAGAGCTTAAATGTTATTATATTATTATCATAATTATATTGCAATATAATCATGTTATTATAAATTATATCACACTATAATATATATTATTGTGCTATAATATTATTTTGCTATAATAAATTATATTATTATAACACAAATAACAATGTATCCTATTATATAAGAATATTATATTAGTTATTTTATATAGTATATATTTATTATATGTAGTAACAACATCATATAATTATATCATTGTATAATTATGCATTATTATATTGTGTATCATATATTACATATATTATTACATGCACATTACATTTAATTATTTATGCATTTTACATATCTGGGATGATGGGTCAAAATGGGTTAAGATTTTGCTGTGTATAATCCACGGGTCAATCATGACCCAATTCTATGTCCAATGAAACTCTATATGTCCGATTGTTCAAAGTGGAGCTCCCAATATAACTGGAATGGTTTATAGTGCAAAGCTAATTGAACAGATAAGCTAACAATTCTCAAGCCTTATATCAAAACTCATAGTGAAAAACTGAAGATTTTTTAGAAATAGCAAAAAAGAGGTCAAATTTTCTAAAATTTAAAATTTAATCTTATGAAATAGGTATATAACTAATTTTTGTTCACAAATATATGTTAAAACACATGTGAAGATCACTTATATCCAGAGCAAATAACTGAATCAAATACTGGAAAAAACATTTCCAACTGAAAAAGATGTCTAATTTGCATGCTGTCTGTAAAAACCCTGTTGAACAATGCATCCTATGCAAAGAAGTGTGTGTGTTTTTTTTTTTTGTTGTTGTTGTTGTTTGGTTTTTTTTCCCCTATCCTTGTTTAGAAAGTTTCTAGACTGAGTCCTCTGTGGGTTCTTATGACTATACTATGATGTGGGGTTAAAAAGGGCTTTCAGTAATAGGTCTTCAATATGCAACAGAAAGGGGGTGGATATTTAAATAGAATGTTACACACAAACACAGCAGTGGTTTAAATAAGGAGAATGTTAGACATCCATACTGCTGTACTTTAGGCATGATGTATTCCTTCTTGACCATTCTGTTTATGGTTTTTAAGACCAATCAGATATTAATTATTTCATACTAACTTCCCTACCAGAGTCTGATCCTGAGGACCAGGGACTGATGAGGTCTGACTCAGTAGATTCATTTCTCTACCCTGGCATAGGAGCATAGGCACAGAACATGCTCTGTGAACCCACCCACCCACCTACACTTCTACCTACTTTGAGAGGTCATTTAAGAAAGTTTAAAATAGAAATACTTAAGAAATGGAAATTAAAGGTTATTTGTATCCATATCCAGCTTTGGATCAGACCACTTGGAATTTGGCTGAAGACCTAGAAGGGCTGGGAGGGAACTCAGACAATAAACAGACACTTTCAGTGTAACCTAGTAAATGGGAGATTGGGTAACTGAGCTTAGGTCTCTTTTCCCTTGCATTCTTCATCCAATCTCTCAGCAGCCCTGCTGATCTGTTGACCTCAACTCCCAGTCATCATTCCTACTGTCCTCCTTCAAGCCCTCATGGCTATTTATCTGGGGATTAACCTAATAAAACTGGTCTCCCTTCCTTTAGACACGTGCCTCAGACCTTCTTCCTCATGGCTATTATCCAGGGTTTCTTCCAACTGAGACCTGAATGTGTCCACCTACTCTTCTTGATGATGCTCGATTCCTTAGCACGTTTTTCAGGGACTTTTTAAGACGTGGTCCCTTCCCTGCTCTCTAATTTTTATTTTAAGCTATTTTTCTAAGAATAATTTGGGCCAGAGCTGAAATTCTGGACTATTTTAATTACCATCAAATATGCTTATTACCATCAAATATGCTTGTTACTTATCACGTCCACATCTTCTTCCATTGAAAATTCTCCTGCCTAGAAGCCTGTCCCTACCCTTCTGTGTCTGGTTTATCTGTATTTATCTTTCAAGTCTCAGCACAAACACTGTCTCCCATGAAAAGGATTTCCTAACCACTTGTTATAGTTTGGATATGTTTTCCCCAATAAGCTCATATGATAGACAATGCGGAAATGTTCAGAAGTGAAATAATTAGATTATGAGATTTGTATCTGATCAGTGAATTAATCCATTGGCTGGATTAATAATGTAAAGGGATTATGGGCTGGAAACTCTAGGCAGGTGGGGTATAGCTAGAGGAAATGGGTCACTGGGTATGCTTTTGCATTTTATGTTTTATCCCTGGTGGCTTGATTGCTCTCTCTGCTTTCTGGCTGCCATGAGCTGACAGCTTTCCTCTGCTACCTGCTTCTACCATGATGTTCTGACTCTCCTCAGACCTAAAGCAAATGAGTTGGCCCCCTATGGACCGAATCCCTGAAACTGTGAGCCAAAATAATCTTTTCCTCCTCTAAGTTGTTCTGGTCAGGTGTTTTGGTTACAGTGACAAAAAGCTGACTAATGCACCACCTTTGCATTAACTGGAGTTGTGTTTAAAGGACAGGTAAAACTGCCTGCCCAAGCAGGAAAAGAAGCAATTACAAAGGGACAGAAGAATGGGATAACATGAACCATGTGAGTCCTTCACAGTCTAAGGTAAGTGACCGGCACATGTGTGAGGCTGGAGTAGACACACTGCAAAAAGGATGATGTGCCCAGCAAATCATCTGACTTGTGTCTCAAGGGCTACAGGGAACTATTAAAGGGTTTGGGCTGGGAAGTAACATTGTCATTTTTCACAAAACAGAATATCACTCTCTCCTGGAGGGGATGGGGAGGGGATGGATTGGCGTGGAGAAGGAACAATGAAAAGAAGGGGCAGTCATCACTGCCTGGAGCAACAGTTAATCCTTTAGCAAAAATACACGGCAATGCAACATATACTAGGTTGTACACTAAGACAATATTAGTTGACTTAGGAATATGCAAATCTTCCAATTACTGGGATATGGGTGACGTGACAAAATGGGTTAATCAATGGTGTAAAACATTCCTGATGCTACAGAGTAAGTGTCAACTTACCAATTTTCCAGTGACACTCTGACCACCTTCGTTCAGCCAGAACCCAGGGACCATGGCTGAGAAATAAGGCCCCCAGACACCTGGTACAAAAATTGGGTCTTTGCTGATCTGGAAGAAAAGGGGAAAATTGTGTGAAAATGCTGACCCTGAGGGGCTGGAGGGAGCCTCACCCTCCTCCCACCTAATGCTTCTATGACCATAGAATTCAGCTTATTGTTGAATACCTCTATGGTGGGTGAGTTATTCTCTCCCAAGGAAGATCATGGCTCTATCTTTGGAAATATTTCTGATAAGTTCATTTAGATGTCAAAGCAGTAAAGTGATTATTTTGTAAAGAAACATATGAAGCATTTCCTTGCTGGTTCCCACTCTGTGGCAGAGACTGTAAAATTCGTCTCCATTCTCTACCCCTCCTGTGTCTACATCTTTTCTATGACCCTTTGTGGCTCCTGCCACAGAGAGGTGGATCTAGTTCTCAACCTGTTGAATCTTGGGTCAGTCTTGTGACTTGTTTTGCCTAGAGAAGGAGGCAGATGTGACACTGTGCCAGTTCTGGGCCTCTCCAGGGCCATGTGCTTTTTTTCCTTCTCTTGACCTTCTACCTTGGCCAAGAGACATGCTCCAGATGAGAAGACTTGTGCAACAGAGCTGAATCAGCCCAGTTGTCTCAGGTGCTGTCCCAGATATATGAGAGAGCCCAGGCAAGACCAGAAAATCCCTCTAGTTGGCCTGAAGCTCATTATCCCAGACTATCCCAGTCACCCAGCCAATCAACAGACTTATGAGCAAAAATACAGCTCTACCATTACACTACTAAGGTTCCACATTTGTTACCTAGCCTTTTTATGGAAATAGATAACTGATACATTCCTCTCACAAACAATTTATTTATAAGCCACCTAACAGCATGCCTTCTGGTGCGTCTTCATTTCAAGAAGCTCCAATCTAGCAGGAGCTATATGAATACATAGACAAATAGACTATGGTATGGTCCATGTGATGGTAAAGACAAGACAGAGAATGTTGAAGAGGGACCTAGAGGGTGAGGAGTGTGTTAAAGAAAAGCAAAAATACCATAAGGCCAACAAGTCATAACTAAGTAGACAAAATTTTAGCCATCCCGATTTCCCTGAAATGATAGCTCTAATCATAAACAAAGCACAAAATGTAAGCTTTATGTCCTTGTCAGCAGGATTTGGTGAAATTAAACCAGTCAATGACAGGTAATCAGATTAAATAGTTCTGTTTTCCTTTAAAAAAATGAATGTATAACAGCCAATCAGGAAAGATGTCAAAGTGCTTCTTCCTTTATGCTATGAGACCTGCTTCTCCATCTAGCAGGAAGGGCTGCTGAGGTCAGTTTTATAGTTTTAGGAAAGGGTTACCTAGAGGGTAGGAAGGAAGAGGGAGTTAGGCACACAAGGTTGACTCCATCAGGTCTTGAGACTGAGCAGAAATCATTTATTTATTCAACAAATGTTTATTCAGCTCTTGCAACATACGCTTGGTACTATTCTAGAACCTAGAGATAAAGAAGTAAACTGAATATTCATAATTCCTTTCTTCATGAACGTCATCATCTAGCATTTTAGCAGAGAGACCTTCTTTAACTCTCTTGATGCCCACTATTCTAACTCCTTTTCCACTAAACTACTCATTCCTCAAATCAGTAGAAATTTCCAATCCCCAAATGGGAAGGGAAGGAAGAAAGGCAAGGAAAACTATTTGATACTGACATGTTTAAATCTTGCCAAGTAAGGGAAATTTATATATAAAAAAGGGAAATTAGCACCTAAAATAGAAAGAACAATCTCAGGGGAAAAGACGGGTTTCTATAGGAAAAGACAGTTCAGCTTATATTGACATATTCGTTCTTTACTGGTTCAACAAATGTTTCCTGACTTCCCACCAAGATCCAGATATATGCCAGGCACTGGATATAAGTGTTTTTTTTTTCTTTTTATAAAGTGCATAGTCCTTGCCCTCATGGAGCATGGCACCCTGACAGGGAGGAGTACCAGGGTGTTCAGTCATTCAGGTTTGGCCAGGACTCTACCAGTTTTAGAGCTGAAAGCTCTGTGTCCTGAAAAACCCCTTGGCCTCAGCCAAACTGGACAATTAATTACCCCAAGACAAGCACCCATCAAATCATCACAAAAATGTGTAATTACAAACTAGGATGAGTGAATGAAGGCAGGCTACGCATATCATGAGCGTACAAAGGTGAGGTGCCTAATACAGTCTAGGGACAGGGAAAGCTGCACTGAAGAAGTGATGTGTGAACTATGATGTGACACATATATACAATGTCCTCAGGTAGGTGAGTGTGTGTGTGTGTGTGTGTGTGTGTGTGTGTGTGAGAGAGAGAGAGAGAGAGAGAGAGAGAGAGAGAGAGAGAGAGAGAGAGACTGAGCACAAGCGCACGCGCAAGCGCTACAAGAAGCATATACTAATTGGTATTCATTTTTATCACTCTGCTTTTGTCCATGGAAAATTCTATGAATGCCAACCCTAGAAAATCCTGCCTTAAACTGCATTGCAGAGCCTCTCAGGGGTGAAGAAGACACTCCATATTTATAACCTCTTAGAATGCAGGGTCTGGACAGGTAGATGGACAGCCAGCAAAGTCAGATCATCTCTTTTTTGTGCCTCACATCGGCTCCCTTCCAGAACTCTCAGCCCCATCTGATTGGCTAGTCTCAGAGGTTGTGTAAGTTTCTATGGCCATCCAGCCAGTAAATCGTCATGGTAGGATCTGAACTGAGCAGATGTTGACCTCAAACTCCTTGATACATATCACCCCCTGCCTCCTGCCTCCAGTCACACACTCTAAGGATGTTATTGGGTGAGCTGCAGTAGGCCTTCAGTAGAAGACTGTGGCTCTGTAGCTTACAAGTGTCTAATGATGGCTTTGCCTCGCTCTGTTCAGGAAGACAATTTTGAGCTGACATCTGTCTGTGCTCACTCATCTGGCATGACACAAGATTCTCATCTGACATTTCAAGTAAACTAAGGAAACAAAGAGTACTTCCCATCATTTCCAAACCCTTGGCTTCTGGAGGGAACAAAAAATAGTTTGCTTTGAGAGAGAGGGTCAGAGAATACACATTTGTATATTTATGGGTTCTTTAATCCTTCTAAGAAAACCTAAATATTTGAAGAGATTTTTGTGAAAGCTACTTCCATGCTGATGGCTGTCTTGGTCTGGAGGCTGCTCTGTGACTCAAAAGGAGAGAGCTCACTGCACTACACTGATGACAGGTGACTAGAGGATGCTGATGACAGGTGACTTAGAGGAATGCTAACTTCCTAGTAACAATGACTCTGCTGGCAGCAATGGCTAAGACGGACAGGGAAGTCAGTACAGGCCTATTTTAAGCATGTTACTAGTGTTTAATTACCTAATCCTCACAGTCCTAAGGGAAAATGCTGCCCATTGCTCCAATCATGCAAATGAGGAGAGTTAAAAATGTGTCCCACATTACAAAAACACCAAGCAGTAATGTAGCACAATCAATAGGTTCTATATTTGCCTCTGCCAAATGATGTCCTTGATTTTAATCTACCTTCATTTCTTAAGCCTTTCTTCTGTGTTTGAAGGGTAGAAAGCAAAGTGCCACTGGAGGCAACAAAGGTTCACTTACAGTGAGCAGACCTCTGGCCTTGACAAGTGGTGGGTTAGGCCATCTTTACTTCCTAAATGATTTCAATAGGTTTTCCCTGATATACTGGTGAACAGAAGCAGAGAGAGCAGGGAGGGTCAGGCCAGGTACAGCTTGATTTTATGTCTGATTCTGTCTCATTCTAAACAGGTGACTTATGCAAGGTAGCCTTTCTGAGCTTCAGAGTCCTCCATTCTAAAAGGAGAGGAATGGATGAATGTTGGAAAACTTTTCTGAAGATTAAATACACTGCCACAAACAAACTGATTATTCAGGAGGATGTGTTAAATACCAAATAATTGTTTGCTTTCCTTGCAGTGAAGTCTATGTGATGGGATTGTCAGGTGACTGGTTGAACAACCATAGCCAAAAGTAACTGTAACCATGCAGGAGGTCTTTAGATCTGTCCTTGGCATGACCTTAGTTAATAACCTTAACTAAGATGTGTAAGGTGATATAAAAGTAAAGCTTATCATATTTTTAGATGGCAAAACTTGGGATGATTGTTTATGGGGTATGTCAAAATCAAGAATCAAAATTACATTGGAGAGCTAGAACACTTGGTGAAATTAATGTTTAAAAAAGTCAAGTCTAGCTGTGATTGTGGCTCAGTGGTAGAGCACTTGCCTAGCATGAACAAGGCACTGGATTAGATCCTCAGCACCATATAAAAAGATAAATAAATAAAGGTATTATGTCCATCTACAACTAAGAAAATATTAAAAAAATAGTCAGTTGATATTTGTTGAGTAGTTTAAAAAATACTAAATGAATACCCACATACAGGCTGGGTAGCAGGTATGTAGGTATTCATTTAGTATTGTTTAAATTGTATATGATCATTTGATAAACTCTTTAATTGTGTGTGATATAAGTTAAATTATAACCCCCCCCCAAAAAAAATCCAACATTTTGTTGTATACTACATACCAGGTATCAAAATAAACAAGGCTATAAAATAATAAGTCAAAATACTACTACTACTACTAATAATAATAATACCAAAGTGAATGGTCCCAAACTCAAGGAAATCCTAATGTGACAGAGCAGGCAGAGTGAAAATTTTTAGAAGTTTACAATAAAACATGCCAAGTGCTACAATGGTATAGGAAAGAGTTGGTAGTAGCCCAAAGGAAAGAATAGCAGGCTACCTGGAGAAGAATGAGTACCTCACAGGGTGGCCACCATGAAATGGGGCTTTGAGGGAGGAGGATATGTTAGCATAGACAGGGGCATCACAGGAAGAGAGGGCTCAGTATCATGGAGCTGCATTTTGATTTTATGAGAGCTCAGTTTAGTGTTCTGCATTTCATTGAAATGAAAGATCACATGGTTTAAAGGACAGGTATAACTTTGAACATCGCATTCAAAAATTTTCAATTTTTGAAATTGTTAGAGTTGGGAAAAATCCTCAGTGAAATGACCTTCTATGTCAGATCATAATAAAAAGGAAATAATAATAATAATAATAATAATAATAATAGCAGCAATAGTTACTGTGCATTTATCATTGCCATAAAGTCTTCTAGGCTCTTTACACACACTGTCACATGCAACACAATAAGTTTCTAAACTCCACTTCATAGTTGAGGAAATCCATGCTGCAGGTGGTTAAATGGCCAGTAAATGGAAGAGGAGTCAATTCAGAGTCAATTCCAAGGTAAAACCATCAACTTGTTTCCCTCTCTAGACCTAATTCTCCTTGTCCATAAAAAGTAGACTGCACTAGATAAAGACAGTTACTATCTCTTTTGTCTTTGAGATTTTCTACAATCCCATGAAGTGGAGTCATTTTGTCCCAGTGGGTCAATCAGAACTCTCCAGCAAGAGATTTCAACAGACTGTGCCCTCACATGGAACTGCCTTGGTCTGTCTCTTGGGGGTTCCCCAAGGGCCCCCTTGTTCTATTGCCTCCCTAACCTGTGGTCAAGATTATTGGGAGGTGTTTTTGGCTGTCAAGTGTATGGGTTGTATTTATTTACAACATCTGACATTAATTGAGCATATATTCAGCAAATATTTGTTGGATACCTGCTGAGTGCATACTAATGTTTTAAACATGAAAAGATATGGGGTGATAGACTTCAGAGCCACATTGTGACAGAGTTCCTGTCTTCCTGAAGCTTATAATCTCATGGGAGTAGAGTTCAGGATGGGCTGAGAGGTCACCCAGGTGTCAAGTTACTTGTGAGTATACATGTGCATTCAGACTTAGAGTTAACCTGATGGTATGTAGCGTCAATATACTCTGCCTGTGGTATAGCTAAGACAAACACAAAGTGGGTAAGCAAACTGCCACAATCAGAAATGGTAACAGTCTGGAAGCTTCTCTCCCTGTGCTCAGCCTCTCTTCATGACTGTGCCCAAGCTGGCTCCATGACTGGATGCAATTGGCAGAGCTTCATCCAAGGCTATGCTCCCATCAGCTGAGGTCCCCTACAGGGCAAAGCCCAGACACCCGCTCACACCTCTTCTGGGTAGATGAAGAGCTGGGGGAAGGAGCTGCTCCACTTCTGTCTGTTATGTCTAACCCCAGCCCATCATCCTGAGGCTGTCCTGACCTAAGCCTCTGGCAGAGGAGGAGGCAGGCTTCAGGCGCCAGTAGTCTTAGGGGGAACAGGAGGTTTTGTTTTGAGTGTCTCTGGCCAGGTTGGGATTTTGAGAGGGTAGCCACAGGCATGTGTGGGACCGAGTATTTCCATGGTGGCTCATCTCTTCTTCCAAATGGACTATGCTATCATCTTACTAGAGCAAAACCGTTTATACACATTCCTGCCAACTCCTAGATCACCTCGCAGTTCCAAAAAGAGCACAGAGAAATCTGTTCATGAATGGGGCTCCCAGCACTCACCTCTACCTTTACCCTTCTCAGACTGAACTGTAATGAGCTGCTACCTTGTCTGCCTCTCCTATGGAAGATACAACTATGTCTTATCTTTAAGGCAGGGATCATGGTGGAGTAAAGTGAGTACTGATTTCAAGTCAGTCTACCGTAGGTAATTCTGATTAGGTCATTTACTGGCCATGAGATTTTGAGTTTTTCTGAGACTCAGTTTCCTCATCTGAAAATGGGGACAATCTCATCAACCAGAGTAGTATCCAAGTCCTGAGTGCTGCAATGTGGGTAAAGACCCTGGGATGCAGATACATTCAAGGAGTGATAAGCAACAGATGGCTTACTTCTATTACTTTCTGGGACAGTGTAAAGTCCAAGGACCTAGCCTCAGGCCCAGCCTCTACTCCGTTATTAACTCTGTGTTATTGATAGGTTCTTGCCCTATCTGGAATCCTCTCCCGTGTTTGTCTTACTCCCTCCATCTTCTTGGCTCATCTGCTCCCATGTATTTACTGACAATGTTGATGCTTTTGAGTGCAACTTTTAATCCCAAATTCAGGCCTTGCACCAGAGTTCCACACTGGCTATTTGACCTGGATGTCCTGGCAACATGTCCCAAATAGAACTTGCCATCCTTCCTCCCAGGAATTTTCTGGCTCTGGGTCCCTGTCTCAGGATACCATTTCTGACTAGTTTATCACAGGTCACTGTTTTCTGTCAATTTCATTTTTCAAATGCAAGCCTTCCTGTTTCCCCCATTGCCACTGCATTAGTCCAGACCCTCATCACATTTTTCTTGGATTATTGCAACAGTGATGAAATTGGTTTCCCTGCTCAAATATTGTGCTCCATCCCACATATTATCAAGCCCTGCTCAGAGAATACACCTTCCCTACCTTTAGCATAATAACCTTTCCAATATACAAACCTGATCAGGTTATGTTCCTCCCTTAAATCCTTCAAAAGCTCCCATGACAAATGAGACTTTGTGACCTGCTTTTTACCTATTTGTTCAGCCTAAACACTACGTTAATATTTCTTTGTCCTTTGCCCCTATTCTTTTTTTTAAATTTGTTCTAATTAGTTAACATGACAGTAGAATGCATTTTGACACACTGAAAACAAATGCAGCACAAATTCTCCTTCCTCTGGCTCTACAGGTGCAGAGTCAAACAAGTAGTGTAATCAGACATGTTTATAGGGTAATAACGTCCATCTCATTCCACCATTTTTTCCATCCCCACATCCCCTCACCCCCTCTTGCTCCCCTCTGTACAATCCAGAGTTACTCCATTCTTCCCTACCACTTTCCCTCATCATGGATTAGCAACTGCTTATCAGAGAAAACATTTGGCCTTTGTTTTGGGGGGTTTGGCTTATTTCACTTAGCATGATATTCTCTAGCTCTATCCGTTTACTGCCAAATGCAATCATTTCATTCTTCATTAAGGCTGAGTAATATTACATTGTGTATACGTACCACATTTCCTTTATCCATTCTTCTGTTGAAGGGCATCTAGGTTGGTTCCATAGCTTTGCTATTTTGAATTGAACTGCTATAAACAGTGGTGTGGCAACATCACTATAGTATACTGATATTAAGTCCTTTGGGTATAAATCAAGGAATGGGATTTCTGGGTCAAATGGTGGTTCCGTTCCAAGTTTTCTGAGGAATCTCCATACTACTTTCCATAGTGGTTGCACCAATTTGCAGTCCCATCTGCAATGTAGGAGTGTACCTCTTTCCTCACATCCTTGCCAATATGTATTGTTGCTTGCATTCTTCATAATTGCCATTCTGATGGTGTGAGATGAAATCTTAAAGTAGTTTTGATTTGCATGTCTCTAATCACTAGATTATGAACATTTTTTCATGTTTATTGATCAATTATATTTCTTCTTTAGTGAAGTGTCTATTCACTTCCTTAGTCCATTTATTGATTGGGGTTTTTTTTTTTTTGGTGTTAAGTTTTTTAAGTTCTTTATAAATCTGAGATATTAGTGCTCTATCTGTGGTGTGTGTGGTAAAGATTTTCTCCCATTCTATAGACAATCTCTTCACGTTGATTGTTTCCCTTGTAGATAAGAAGCTTTTTAGTTTGAATCCATCTCATTTATTGATTCTTGATTTTACTTCTTGCACTTTAGGAGTCTTGTTAAGGAAGTCAGGTCCTAAGCCAACATGATGAAGACTGGGCCTGTTTTTTTCTTCTGTTAGGTGCAGAGTCTCTGTTATAATTCCTAAGTCTTTGATCCACTTAGAGTTGAGTTTCATGCAGGGTGAGAATGAGAGGTTTAATTTCATTTTGCTACATATGGACTTCTAGTTTTCCCAGCACCATTTTTTGAATAGGCTATATTTCCTCCAATGTATGTTTTTGGTGCCTTTGTCTAGATAAGATAACCATATTTATGTGGGTTTGTCTCTGTTGCACCGATTTTTTTTTTAATGTGCCATAACTATCAGAGGCTAGGCTGAAGATTTAGTGAACAACTTGACATTCACCAACTGTGCCATTTTCTTTTTCATCTTTGTATCTTCATAAATTCTACTTTTCTAACTCGAACACATTCTCTCTCACCTTCCCATAACTAACTCTTACATGTCCTGTTGAGATCCAGGCTCTATATTATCTCCCTTGGGATGCCTTCTTACACCCTGACTTCTACCCCAATGCTAGTTGAGTATGTCCTACCTGCCTCTTCCCTTAATTCTCTGAGCCTCCTATAACGCAGGCTGGGACCACATACTATGTGCCTATGTGCTCATATCTATAAAGACTTAGGTAATGTGTAATAAATATGTAGCATGTATGCAATATGGTTTGCAAACTAAATACCATACAAATGTAAGGCATGTGTATTATTTCATTAACATGACAATATCCATACACATTAAGAGAAACAATAGGATATAAAACAAGTCAAGGGTTAAAGGTACAGCTCAGTGGTAGAGCATGTGCTTAGCATGCACAAAGCCTGGGTTTGATCCCTAGCACCAGGGTGGGGTAGGGGAAAATGTCTCATAAACTGTAAGTGATTATGTAGTTCATAAAGCTCAGACTTGCCAAAGTTTCTTCTCCTCTACTCAGAGGCTTCTGAAAAAAAATTCTCTAGTAAAGAGTTTTCCCGTCCTAGAAACTCAATCTCTTTATTTCAATCTGAGCAAAACAAGAACATATGAAACCTGTCTACAGATCTCCTGGGGCTTAGCAGTTTGAGCGGGCAGAGAGGGCACTGAGCAGTTCTGTCACCCAACTAAAAAGTCCCCAAATTTGGGATGGAGGGAGGCAGCCAAATGTTGCCTACAATGTCCTAAATTATTTGCAAAGTATTTTGAACTCCTTAAACCCTGAATTCCTCATTCTTTATCATCCCCAAATCCATATGTGATCACAATAGAAATTTAATCCATATGTTTCTCATTCACTTATACTTAATACACCCAAAGTTACTTTGCAAGAGACACTGAATAGTCAACAAAACTTTGAGGCCTTCCAAAAGTTCCCCCAAATCTTCTCCCCTGCTCTGCAGAAAAGAAGTCACATGTGGCCTCCTGTATACAAATGCCTGGCCAGCTCCAATGAAATCAGACTGGCTTGCAGATTTGAAAGCTCTGAGCTGTGTGACTCCAAAGACATAAAATCATATCATGCATCTTTTTCTCAATCCAAACAATCTGTGGTGGATAAACAATCATTGGTCTGTTATGTGGATCCTGAAGTGGGTAGGTGGCACAGGGGAAAGAGTTAATGAGGTGCGGGTGTGGAGTTCTGTCTGCATAGTACTTATCAGATGGAGTCTTAATCCTGTTCCTCTGATGTCACAGAATGGCCTTCAAAGTCTAAATCACACCTTCTGTTTTACTTATATGCCCCAGGAATGAGCATAGTATAATTATTACATAGCCCTAAGATATGGCCAAACAATGTAATTTTTCTAAACTAGCTATTAGAAAATATAGTTCCCTCCTAAAGACTGTAGGATTTAGTTGAAAGGATGCCTGGGGCAGCCTTCTGGCTAAGGTTGATCAGCAGGTGCAGACAGATGAAGATGGCATATCCTTTTCTCTTGCCACATGTGTCCCCCTATTACCCAGTGATATGGCACTCATATTACTGCCAAATGGTGGACACTTTATCCTCCTGCACTGCTCTTGATCACTTCCTGAGTTTCCCTTGCTATGACCCTTTTCTCCGATATCAATGTCTGGCCTCAGACATCATCTCATGGCTCTGACCACCAACTTAGACTTTCTGGTTTGAAGTCAATGTTCTGCTTTAACTTGCTGTATACCTTTAGTCTTCAGGATTTTCATCTCAAATATGGAAAAAGTAGGCCTTGTTAAAGATATTAAAGGACTAAATGTGGCACAATCTATTACAAGCCTTGGTACAGTGCCTGGTATATTCAGTGACCCAGGAACCATAGCCTGTGTTAATATCATCACCTCCACACTAGCCAAGGTGTATTGCCTATTTATGGATTGGAGAGCTTGTGAGTTTAATTTTAAAAAGTAAGACCTGAGACTATCTAAATAAGAATTCTAAACTGGAGTAGAGAGGTTGCACTGGCTCCAGAGAAGAGAGAGAATCAACATGGCTGCTTGAATGGGTTAGCTTATATGGGAAAGGTCTGTCACTGGGAGGCTTTACCCTGCTAACAGCACATTGTATAAAGGCAATGAGAGCCTGAGATGGTTACATTAAAGCATCTTTTAAGAAAAGTCAGAATTTCTGTGCACAGGCATTGGCCATTGCCTTTTGGAAGTGTTCCCCAAAAGAACCTATTTCTGCTGCCCAGGTTGGGCTTAGAGGAATTGAGGACACAGCCATGCAAATCTAGATTCTGAAAAATCCTGATCTTCATAACTCTTCCTTCACTTTTGGCCTAATAGAAGATGAGATGGTCAAAATGCCTGGCAAACAGAAGGAAAAAAAGTATCCACAGATAAGTGGGTGGCTTCCTTACAAAAAAATTATAAACCGAGAAATATTTATCAAATATCAGTTAAGGGAACTGGTGTGAAGGAGTTTATCCTGTACATCTTTGTCTCAAAAAATGACAGTGATAATTAAAAAACAGTGATGAAAGAATTGGAGGAGGTCACAAATATACAGAGTATGAAACCCAGTTTCATACTCTGTAACTTTAGCTCCTCAGTATGTTTCCAGGGACAGCACATAAGTGGCACATATGTCACTTTGTACCCATGGCTGACAGAGCTGATCCCAGCCCTCCTTACTGCTGGATCTGAACGAGGCCTCTAAAGCCTACAGACCAGTGTTCCAGGAGCCACTGCAATCCCCCAAGGGGACATGTGCTGGAAGTCTCTATTCTCTCCAGGTAGGCCATGCTCACATACATTCCCCTCCCTAAGATGCTAACTAGGCAAGCCTGAGTTTTACCCAGTTATGACAGAAAAGGAAACTGAGGTCAGAGAAATAACTCAAGTTCTTTTCTGGACTTACAGCTAGGACAGAACCAGGATTTAGACCCAAATCTGGTTCAAGAATTCATGTCTGAGACACTTATTTGAAGAAAAAAAATATGGCAAAAAGGAGAGGCAGGGACATAGCAGGCAGAGAGCACCTTCTTCTAGATTTGGTCTGGAGCTAGCCCAACTCCTTCTGGGCCCTGAATGAAACATGTCCCTTGGTAAATTCATCAGAAGTGATGGGATTTCCCTACGCTCTTGAAAGAAAAAAAAAATCACATATTCCAGCGCTAGCTTTCCTCCTTCTCCATATTCAACAGAAGTACTTCAAGAATGTTAAATGAACCTCGGGTTACAGAAAATGCTTAAAACTTGTTTTTACATTTAAATGAGTTCTTATAAAAGAGAAATTGTTTGTAACAGAGACAGAGGGGACTCAAAGAAGAAAGAACGTTCAGAGAGAAAGTTGATCTGGGAGGGCTTAACCTCTGCCTGTTCTCTATAAAAGACCATACTAATATGTAAGGTATGCAAACACTGTAGAACAATCAGAAACAAATGAAATGATGGCTTTGGAATAACAGGATTCAGCTGGAAGCAATGGCCAAGAGGCAGCTTTTGTTATGAATAGATCATCTGGATGTGAAGCAGGCCTGATTTTAACCCTTGGAGTAGGCCAGAGAGGGTATGCGAATGATATGGGACCCATCTGGATTTCTTCAGTAGAAAAGAAGAATGAAGAAAAGCAACTATCTTTAACATACCCAGGCATGATGAAGGACAGAGTTAGAATCCTGTGAGGGTGCTTTCAATGGAGATTGCATATGATTAATCTGAAATGTGTACAGTTTGCTAACCAACGACATTATAATTGCTTCTAGTTTTTAATAAAAGGGCATTATAAATGAACATGGTGGGGGTGGGGAATAGGAGGGAAGGCAACTTACGTTTGCCAAGTAGCTACTATGTGCTCTGTACTTCATAAATGTTCATTTGTAATCTTCATGATAATCTGTGCTTTTTTCAGTTTACAGATGAAGAAACCATGGCTCACCAAGTTTATAGCCTTGCTCATGGCCATACAGGTTCCAGGTGGCAGGATGGGGCTTTGATCTGCACCTGTCTGGTTTCACATTCTTCCCACTCTACTGCTGCCTCTTAGCCACTTGTGAACCCTGAAGGTCAAATGAACAAGAGGAGCTGAATGGAACAAGTCCTCACCCTTCCCAGACTTTTTAGCTTTTGCTGTGGGGTCACATAAAAGACCCATAGAGCCCTGCAAGGGGAAAGGTGCTGCCCAGGGCTATTCTCAAAGAGTAAGCTGTGCCCTATTTCTGGAGACCCAGAGATTTTCCCTTCTCCCTCCCTCTCTCTCTCTCTCTTCCTTTCTCGCTCACTTTGTACTCATCATGTGGCAATCAGATACAAGATAAAAAAGAAACTAGCTCCCAGGGTCAGCCTGGCTTTTGGAAGTGTGAATTCCAGCAGAACCCTCTGTGCCTTGATACCTGGAGTGTGTGTGAGCTTATTTGCCACTGGCCTTGGCAATTTGAGAATTTGGCTCTCACCTGATGGACAGATATTAGGGTCAGGAGAAGGAGCTATTTTTTCACTTCAGTGTCTGACTTTTAGGATGGTGACTGGGCACCCAGCCCTGATAGGAGGGAACAGACCTGTGTATCTCCCCATGGGGGATGCAGCATAGGGGTAACTGGTTCCTGAGGTGAGGGGCTGGTGAGGTGCTTCCTTGGCTGACTGGAGTCATGAAGACGATGTCTGGCTTCACCAGAAATTGCAGCTTCGTGCAGCAAGTTATGAGAACTTGAGTCCTGGCTGTTGCCTGTTAGAATGTTTGAGAAAGTAAGATAGGCATCTTTGTCCCCATTTTACAAAGGCATTTTGAGAGAAAGCCCTGCACACAGTCAATAGTCAGCAAGGGAGAGTTGGTCATTTCACTCCTGTGCTCCTAATTTCTTAAGTCAGGAAATGTTAAATCTACATTTTTCTGTGTACAGAATATTGTTGATTCTGGTCTTGTTGATTCTTCTTAAGAGGCAAACAACAATGGTGCCAGCAGAGGGGAGGGAATGGCTTGAAAGGGAGTGGGTTTGGGTGGAAGAAATATGCGTCTCATTTTACATGCCAGACCATGAGGATTGCACCATTTTTCAATTTGTGTCTCTAATGGGTTGATGGTAAAAAGATACTTGATGTTTGTACTTGAGGCATTATCTTAAGTGATACTCTGCACTCATCTGCTGAGTTTACATAAAAGTTGCCTCCTAGGGTTGCAGGGGCTATTAACTGAGATCTTGTGTTCAAAGTACCTGATTTGGCTTCTGATACAGAACAGGTTCCCACTATGGGGTAGGAGAGTAGGAGCCAGGAAGTGTCTGGGAACTGTTGAGAATTAAGATTGTCCAAAACAGAGACACTTGACATATTCCTTTGGCAAACATTTAATTGAGTACCTACTATGTGTCAAACCCAGGGGAAATAGTTTTCAGTGAAGTGGGGATTCTGACATTTAATCCAAGAACAGCAAATAGCTCTGATAAGCACCTCAATAAAGGTATTAGATCTTCATATGAGGACACCTTGGAGAGGAGTCATGGTTTAGTCAAAATGTGGACTATACAGTGACAAGAAAAATCACATAAATGTTCCACTGGCATACATATAGATCACAAGACAATCAGTTCTTTGTGCTATCTCACACAATAATGATTACATGCCGGAAGATTGGCATCTTTGTCCCTATTTTATAGAAAAGGAAACTGAGGCTGTGTTATATAACTTCCCCAAGATCAGGCAAATAAGGTGCAGATGTGAAAATGAATCTACAATTAGAAAGGCAGGCATTGGTCAGTGCTGAAGGACCTTTCTTGATATGCTAAGGTGTGGGATTTTTTTTTTTTTGTTTTGAAGGTAGTGGGAAAATAATCTCTTATCATGTTTTGGTTGTTTGTAGCTAGAGGTCCACCAACTTAGGGCTGAGCCCCTGGAGCATGTATTCAGCATTACACAGTGGTTCCATTCAGTTTGTTTTGATTTGCAAGGAAATGTAACAGGAAATGTTCATCATCTGTTCCGCTGCCTGACAGTTCACAGGCTGCATAACTGTCCCCACAGAACTAGGATTTGCTGGTCCTTTGGAGCCTCGGAGCTCCATTGCAGCTCCATGGTGTTTCAGTAGGTGTGGTTTCTTTTCTTGCTAAGTCAGAAATTTCATGCAGAGGAAAAGAGGCTTTGCCTTAAACATGTTTCTTCAGAAGGCCCTTCCCTGCCTGACCGCATTCTATCTGTCTACTTTTCCTCAAATCCATGTCTCCATCATCACCTTTTGCCTCTCCATGCTTCAAAGGTACTGAAACTGCTAATCTGATCTTGGACTTCTAAGCCACCCAACCAGCCTGCTAGAGATGCTAACACATGTATCAGCGGTGAGCCCTGAACACTTCAGAGGGAAAGGGCATATGCCGGGAGCTCCAGACCGGCTTGTTCTCTGCTTCACTTGATTCCTGAGCAAGGTCCTGGTCCCTCCTCTCTCTCACTCATGACATGTCTTGTTTTGAGGCTGTGCATTTGAATATAGACTCTCCTTGACACCTTTAGCTTAGCTTACTCCATCCATAAGCTCTTGTAGCTCTGAAAATGTGGTGAGGTGGACATACAGAGCTGCACTCTGGTCAGACACCAGCCTGGCCTAACACCCTGTAGAAGGGTGTGCTTCATGGGACCAAAAACACAAGAATGCTCTTCCATTGAGGAAATGTCCCATATCAACTGTGAAATTTCCCTCCTTACAGCCCATGTCAATGTCCCTGAGAAATCTACATGCTAAAGAACACTTCTGTATAGCTTTCATGATCACTTATTGAGCTCATCCTTGACATACCTGCAGGAATAGAAAATACCTTTTTTCCTTCCTTAAAAGATGGAGAATCTAAGAAGTCAAATGAATCACTCAAGTTTACCTAGCTAGAAAGTGCCAGTGTCAAAAATAAAAGATTTCTTCCTATGTCTAAGGCCAGTGAGTTTTCTATTGACATAATATTTAGAAGGAATATCTAGGTTTCAGAAAAGTCAGAAACACCCTGTATTTCCCCAAAGCCATCATCCTACCAGTTTCCAGAAGGATAATGTAACAGATAGAGAAAGTCTCACTCATTTAAAAAATTTTGATTCTGGTAAGAAAGATTCTATAGCACTATTCATACATAGCATAAAAGGATATAAAAGCATTTTTTTCTTAGTGGCAATGAATAGATATGAGAAAATTAGCCTATGGCGAGGAAGCTCCTCCATGTCCCACACCAGACCTTCCTACAGATGTTATTGCTTCACGTCAAGGACAGCATCCAAACATCAGACACACCAATATGAGTTTGCGGCATTATACCAAGAAATCCTTCGGATCCTCCAGTGTGGAAAGGCTTCAAGAATACCTTCAAAATGCACAAAAAAATAAGCATTCACCACTACCACCTCATCTCCAATGTTCAACCCTCTGTACACCTGAATTCAGATAGTTTCATCTGAAATTCACTGAAAGGCAACTTCGTGTCAGGGGTACATGAGGTACTGATGATTCAGAAATGAATGCTCCTTAGTACCTGCCTTCAAAGAATTTATAGCCATGTGAGCAAGGAAGACATAAGCAGGTAACTAATAATAAGCATGGGGGAGGCACACCATGATAGAGCTTTGTACCCTGAGAACACACCGATGCCCCACCTATCTATGAAAGTATCTAGGAAGAGACTTGTAGGAGATAAGAGGCCTGAGTACGAGTCAGACAGGAGAAAGAGTAAGAAAGAGTGGAGGGAAGGGTACTGCAGGCAGGGGGAGAGGGAGCAGAGAGTGACACATGCTCTAATGCACGACTGGATGAGAGCGAAGGTGATGGGAATGGTGCAACCTGGGACAGAGAGTCAACCCAGGCCACATTGTACAGGGATCACCATGCTGCTAAGGATTTAGAAGTAATCCACAGAAGGGAGAAGAATAGCAATTCTAACTGGTAGGAGAGATATCAACCCAGAATTTTTTTTTCCCTCTCTGGGACTCAATATTTTCATCTGTAAATAAGATTACCGAATTTGATGATCTTTAAAGTTCCTTCAAGTCTCCCATTCTGAGAGTTCAACAAATGGATGATCATGGTCATAGCATTATTTTTCATGTTACTATAGAGTTGCTAGCTAAACATAATAAATGTGTGCCTAAAAGATCATATAAGCACTAATGAAAGAGAAAGAATACAGAATCTGGCTCTAAGAAACCTGAGTTCAAAGACAGGTAAGCTGTTTACTGACCATACACCTGGGTAACCATATACTCTTTCTCATCAATAACTCAGGAACAGCAATGCTTACTGAGGTCACTGAAAGGATTAAAGGACAACAAATATTTCAAAATATCTGGCCCATAGCAGGTATGTAATAAGTGTCCACTGACTCTAACTCTTAACTGGAGAGGACAGAGTATGGCTCAGCATATTCTTTCCATTGTTATCATATGTTCATTACATGCCAGATCTTGGGTATGCAGAGATGAGTGAGCCACAGTTATAGCTTTCTAAAGTTCATGACCTAATGGCAGAGACACATAATACATTTAAAAAAATAAAATGTCAAAAGTGTAATAAAAGACATAGGAATGAAGTGCTATGGCCAAAAAAAAAAAAAAGGAGATGAGACTATTTTTGTCTGAGGCTCATACAAAACTACAGAGAAAGGTGTTATTTAAAATGGTGACCAATAGTTTATAAACATGCTATTTAAGACACTAGATAGATCCTACTTCATAAAAGTTGTGAGATAATTTCATCTTTAGGTCAAATTTTGTCCAGTAAGGAGGTTCTTAACTAGGAATCCTAATGAAATCCCTCATCAGGCAAATGAGGAGAAAGTAAAAAAGAAATGAGAAAAGGCATTATTTAATCTATAAGTTTTTAATTTTTCAATTTTGCCATAAAATATTACTGTCTTAGCCAAAAACCTAAAAGGGATCTTACTGGGGAGGCCCAGAGCTAAGGTGACTGATGGGCCTCATTTTCTGAGTGGTTTCAGGAAGATATAAAATGACTACATGTGCTCAACAATCTAATGACATTTCCCCATGTATAAATTAGATGGAAAGTTTTTCAAACACATTATTGATCACCACCATTTAGCTTTATAATACAAATAATGGGGGGCATTTTCAACTGCTGTTAGGCCAAGTCTGAGAAAAACTACTCACTTTCTATAGTCATGAGAAAGGAGGAGATGTGATTTTCCCTGAACCGACAAATGAAAGAAGCTTGCAGAAAATTACCAAACTACTACGTGTGCTTGGAACACTTTTATGAAGAAGCAGCAGCAGAAGAAAGAGATGGAGAAGGGGAAATAGCTGTGATAGGATATATTTATATCTAGTATTTTAAGGTACTTATGAAGAGACTGGTGATACAGCAAGAAAAAGTACAAAGAGCAGTCTTCCTGGAACTTCAAGTCTGGTGGACAGTGAGGTGATAAAAATAACTTAACATTCAAAGGAAATGATTAAGAGTGTGAAGAAAGAGCCTACAGAATGGAAGACCTTTCCCAGCTACTCCTCTAGCAGGAGATTAATATCCAGAATATGTAAAACAAACAAAAAAACAAACAAACAAAACATCAAAAGAACAAACAACCCAATACACAAATGGGCAAAAGAACTAAATGAACATTTCTCAAAAGAAGAAATACAAATGGGCAACAATTATAAGAAGAAACGTACAACATCCCTAGACAAGGGTTTATTGTTTTCTCTTCTATGCAGAAATAGAGAAAAAAGGGAAAACAAAAGTGAGTGATCCCATGAAAACTGAAGGGAGATCAATGGAGTAGAGGAAGGGGATAGTGGGGGAGGGAGGAGAACAGGAAAAAAGAGGAACTACAGAATGAAACTGACCAAACTGCAGAATGAAACTGACCAAAATCCCTAGCAACCAGGGAAATGCAAATCAAAACTACTTTGAAATTTTATCTCACTCCAATAAAAATGACAATCATCAAGAAAAATAATAATAAAAATGACAATCATCAAGAAAAATAATAATAAATGCTGGTGATGATATGGGGGAAAATGTACACTTATATATTGTCGGTGGGACTGCAAATTAGTGGGAGCACCTTGGAAAGTAGTATGGAGATACCTCAGAAGACTTGGAACGGGCTGGGGTGCTGTGATGCATGCCTGTAATCCCAGCAGCTTGGGAGGCTGAGGCAGGGGGATCAGGAACTCAGAGCAGGTCTCAGTAAAAGCGAGGCACTAAGCAACTCAGTGGGACCCTGACTCTAAATAAAAATAGAAAATAGGGCCAGGAATGTGGCTCAGTGGTGGAGTGCCCCTGAATTCACTCCCCAGTACCCCCATCTCCACCAAAAAAAAAAAAAAAGACTAGGAATGGAATCACCATATGACCCAGCTACCCTACACCTTAGTATTTATCCAAAAGAACTAAAATCAGCCTACTATAGTGATACAGGTGCAATTGACAGCAGCGAAGTTATAGAACCAGCCTAGGTGCCCTTTAACAGATGGATAGATTAAAAAAAATGTGGTATATATACACAATGGAGTTTTACTCAGTCAAAAAGAAGAATGAAATTATGGCATTTGCAGATACATGGATGGATTGGAGAACATCATGCAAAGTGAAATAAGCCAGACTCAGAAAGTCAAAGGTTTATTGTTTTCTCTTCTATGCAGAAATAGAGAAAAAGGGGGAAACTAAAATGGGTGATCCCATGAAAATTGAAGGGAGATCAATGGAGTAGAGGAAGGGGAGAGTGGGGGAGGGAGGAGGGTAGGAAAAGGGAGGAAATGCAGGATGAAACTGACCAAACTACACCATGTACATATACGAATATATCACAGTGAATTTTACCTCAATGTATACCTAAAAAGCCCATAAAAAACAATAAACAGAATAAAGACCAGCAGAATAGAGGAAGGGGAACAGGGGTAGAGAGAAGGGAGGGAAAGAGGAAGTACTAGGGTCTTAAATGGAACAAACTATATTCCATGCATGTATGATTATGTGAACATGAACCCCACTATTATGTGTAACTATAATTCACTAATAAAAATGTTAAAAATAAATGCACATTGAAATATATGTCAGCTGAAATGCTCTGTTGAAAAACAAGACAGGACTAAGAGAATGAGCAGTGTGGTGAGGACAGGTGTTGTTATTTTAATACAGAGTGGTCTGGGTGGACCTTAATGATGAGGCTTGTGCAGAGACTGGAAGAGGACAAGGGAGTGAGCATGAAGTTAAAAGCACTACAGGCAGAGAGGTAAGAGCAAGTGCAAAGACCCTGTGGTAGGGCTGTGCTTGCTATCTTAAACGAATGTCAAAGAATCAGTGCAGCTAGAGTTGTAGGAACAAGGAAGGTGATAGGAGAGGAGGGCAGAAAGTAAGAGAGCCAGGTCTTCTTGGCCTTTTAAGGACACTGGCTTTAAGTAAAATAGGAAACCATTAAAAAATTTTGAGCAGAGGAGGAACATCATCTGAGTTATGTTTTAACACTCCCCGCCTCCCCGCACCATGTTGTGATGAGAACATATGGGGACAAGGGTGAAAACAGGAAGCCCAGTCAGGAGACCACAGCTGCTTAGGCCAGACAGGACAATGGTGGCTAGATTCTGAGTATATTTTGTTCATAGAATTGACAGTATTTACAGATGGATTGGAATAAGAGGCAAGAAAAAAAGGTCAAGGATGTTTTCAAGGTGTTTTGACTGGGTCAGCAGCAAGAATGGAATTGTTCTTAACTGTTCTAGAAAGACAATGAGAAGTGGTTTCAAGGAGTGAGAAGAATCAGGAATTCAGATTTGTACACATTATATTTTAGGTATCTTATCAGAAAATCAGGAAGTGAGATTGAACAGGGAGCTAGGGGGACTAGTCAGGGTATCCGCAAAGATACATACGGGGAGTCATGGTACACAGGTGCTCTTTTCAAGCTGTGAAGTCTATGTGACATCACTAAAGAGGTGAGGGCAGATGGGAAAGGGAGAGGTCTCAGACAGAGGAGGAGAGAGGCTTAAGGCACCCAAATTTAGCAACTGTGGCAATGGGAAAAAATTAGGCAAAGAACAAGCACAAGAGTGTTCTGGAAGGTAAGTGGTCTCAACTGTGAAGAGCAGGTTCTACTGTGCCTGCTGCTGCCCACAGATCAACTAGGATGAGGATTGCCTTTGGACTTGGTGACACGAAGGCCACTGGGACTGAAACAAACACTCAAAAGTTATTGTCATGGAGGAGCTTGTACAATGTCTGACGGGACTCAAGAGAGAGCAGGAGGAGGTGGCATTATCCACAGCTCTGGAGAAACAGGAGCAGAAGAGTGGTATGTAGGTGGAGAGGTCTTCTCTCCTCCCCTCCCTTATTCTTTAGAGTGAAGCTGTTGGATCATGTTGTAATTTTACATGATTAAGTAGAGAGGGACGGGGAGCGGGGGAGGGGAGCTGGCCAGCCTTGTTGTCCTAGTTGACTGCTGAACCAGCACGGGGAAAACACAGCGTTACTCTCTTCTTTCCTCATGTTGCATGAGTTCCATGAACTTTTCTCCCCTACTCCTTGGATGAAATTTCAGGTATCCCTAGTCTTTCTACACTTTTAAATAATAAAAGGTCCTCGGGCACATTCGAGCATTAAATGTGCATACTCCATTGTAATAGTCACAGCTCTCATCTTGTCTCCTTGAGTGCTTCTCCTGTGACAGTGACAGGCATTGCTGGCTTGGAGAGCACCCACAAAGAGAGGTTTCTTCTCTCTTTCCTCACACTACTTTCTTCCTGCCGTACAGCTGGCTGCTACCTTCGGCTGCTCACCCATTGGGCACCCTTACCAGGGAAGATCTTACTGGATGGTATGGTTGTGATCTGGCTTCAATCTGTCCTCAGGGTGTGATACATGTCTGAAACTGATGCTCCATAATGTGCTTCTGCTGATTGACTACAATGTCCCCCACTGTGGGTAATCCCCCCAAGAGTGGTATGTTTGAGGCTGGCTATCCCTCCTAGCAATGTGGTCTGTTCAACCTGTTTTTCCTCCCAGCCTTTGGGAGGTTTGCCCCACTGTTGGGACCATACCGCTTCCCCATCTTTTAGGATTGGGTCCCTTTTAACACATCCCCAGCTGGCTCCCTTGTGCTGGACACACACACCTTGCCCTTGCCTTTGGTGGATATGCTGCCAAAGCAGCCTTCACGTTTTACTCTCCTATATCAGATACTGTAGTTAATCTTCTCCTCTTTCTAGATCGCACCTCTCATTCTTTCTACCTCCATTTTACATCCCCAGGGTGACTCTTAAGACAAGTTTTACAAGCTCTTAGCAAACACAGCACAGGTGGTCTGGTCTCCGGGGCCTCTTCAAACTCCAAGCCAGGAAGATCCAGATTGCAAGATCCTGTTACATGTAACTAGAGTGGAGATGGTATATGGTGCAAGAAGAGGTGGACAGAAGACTAAATAAATTAACCTTTCCCCCCTAGGCACTGGCAGGGGAGAGGGTGATCAGAGGTTTCCCGGGCAGAGTCCCAATTCAGAAAATAGCAATCAATTTCTGGACGTTGGACCTTCTAATATTGTAT